>NC_141689.1:278419734-279619734 GCF_964263255.1 Lissotriton vulgaris | reverse complement strand
ACAATCACTGGATGATGTCATCAGTGATGTCATCAGTGATGTCATTTGAGATGTCATCAGTGATGTCATTTGAGATGTCATCAGTGACGTCACTGACCATGTCATGAATGATGTAATATGTGACATCGTCAGCAGTGGAGTGAGTACAACTAACTATAACGTGGGAATTTCAATGGTTTTGTATGAGTAAATTGTCCAGCTAACTATAACTGATATAAAACCTATGTTTTTTTCAATGAATATATATATATATATATATATATATATATATATATATATATATATATATATATATATATATATATCAGCACAGAATCTTCACACTTCCACAGCCCAGCGGCGAATGAAGAGACAGACCCCACGTTGTTCCAGGCAAGATGTTTTATTTGGTTCCTGTGCCTTCCAAATGCAACGTTTCGACTACTGGCGTAGTCTTGTTCACATATATTACATACATATTGTTCACATATATATATATATATATATATATATATATATATATATATATATATATATATATATATATATTCAATGAAAAAACCATTGGTTTTAGGCCAATGCTTACACATCTATGCACAGAGTCACACACCTCCCAGCCACCCACACACACACTCAGTATCCCATACAAATACTTGGGCAACCAATCAATAACCCATATAGTTACTCATATAGCTACTTATCAACACATGCAACAGTTTACAGAACAACAGACATAATGATGCACAAATTAAGACAGTTTAGTCACTAACCCATGCACTCAGTGAGACACATTTAATCACTCACTCATACAGTCAGTCATGCACCTACTAAATCCTTCATCCAGACACTTATATATCCAATCATTCTTCAATATGTAAGAGATATTTTAACTTTACAGAAACATACAGTCACTGGATGATGTCATCAGTGATGTCATCAGTGATGTCATTTGAGATGTCATCAGTGATGTCACTAACCATGTCATGAATGATGTAATATGTGACATCATCAGCAGTGGATTGCGGGTTCGCGATATATAGTTAGCGCTTATAACTATATATGGAATTTCAATGGTTTTATGCGAGTAAAATAAGGTTTTGTAAATGCAAATCCCTAACTATATATGGCCTAAAACCAATGGTTTTTTCATTGAATTTTCAAGGTTTTGTAAATGCAAATTCCTAACTATATATCCACTATAACCTATGGTTTTTTCTGTGAATTTCATTGTTTTTTTAATAGCAAATATGAAAAGCTTTAAAATGTCAAGTACGTGATAGATAAAAACATTTTCGTATTTATGCACGCTGATGTGCTTTGAACGCTGCACCCCCCCCCTCCCCTCTTTTGTCTTAGTAGTACTCTCTCTTTGCAGATACTGAAGGGTAGTTAACGCAGGCCTTTACCCCCGTTGTAATCCGTCGTGCCTGCTTGTCTCTCCATTTGATTGATTGTTGTCCAAGCATTTACTGTTTTAGAATTGGTTCTCTTTGGATCATTCTCTATTTACAAACAAGCACAAAGTCGCAATACTCTGTTTAGTCTTTGCAGATAGTGAAAAATCGTGTAAAAAAATAAAAATAATCGAGCAAAATCAGTAGGCCACTAATTGGATCTCTTTTTGACCTCGCTAAAATAGAAATATTAGGAACAACCCTTCATGAGAAATACGAAAATAGTGAGATGAACTGAGCTCCACACCATGAGGGCTGCAAGACAGCTCGGCTCCATCACCCATCCCGCACAAAATAACGACAAACCCTATGCAAATATTAAAAATATAGACAACACACCAGCAAAGAAACAGGGTAAAACATTTTATTAAAAAACTATTTACATAACGTTGGTTTATAAGATGATGTCAGTAGTGGACCGATGTGTGAATAGGTCGAAAGCAGCACAAGGCTCCAAGATCCGGATGGCAAGCTCCTGGATGTTGGGTGCCATAGTTCAGAGTTCTGAGTTTGAGCCTTTTTCAATGCCTGTGCTTTGTTGAATCAAAATGGCGGCTTGACACAAAGCTGACTCAAGCGTTGCTACTGATGCTATCCAGACCAAAACTGGTTTTCAGTTTGTACATTTTTCTAGATTTTTCAATCCAAGTTTGGTTGACTTTGTAGAACGATGGCTTCAAATTTTCAACATACGGTGTGGTGCCGCTGATTGGGAGGGGGCGCTTCGCTCCTGCCCCCTCCCCAAGTAAGATTTTTATACGTGAAAGTACGTTAATGGTTTTGGTCCCTGAGTTGCTTCGATGTCACTGCCATTCTCAAATGGCATAAGTTCTGGATGTTGGGTGCCATAGTTAAGAGTTCTGAGCAGCGCTTGTAACACTGTCTGAAGCTTATTTCCACCTACTGCAGCTTCACTATTCTCAAAGTAAGTGAGTGTCGTTTGTGGACCTGACTGCATTAGAAAACAATGTGATATGTTACCTTCCTAAACAGCTTGACGGAGGCCCCTGAGGGGCGGTGTGATGGCCATGGACTCGGAGAAGACGCTTGGCTCCGACACCCTCCCCAAGTCTTATAGCACTGGTGTAGCCTGAGATCGCCCCCGACATAGGCGGCCGGCTCCCGGGGTCCGGCGGAACTTTTTGCCTTTTGATGACTCTTCAATTCTGAACCTTGTCCCATCCAGCTGAGTTGCGCCCACTCTTGCGGCTACAGCGTCTTGCCCACCATCCAGCTGAATTGCGCCCACTCTTGCGGTGCAGCGATAGGCGGCTGCCACAGGACTCTCAAAATGGCGGCCGGCTCTTCGGTTTTGGGCCTGGTCCACTAAAATGGCCCTGGGACACCTTTGAACTCGGACGCTTCCCTGATAGGGCTTGGGTCCCATTCTCGAAAAGCGTCCCCTCAGCCGTGAAGATTCTACAAAAGTCTTGGGGGCCTCCGACTCCCGCAGGCTTCTGGTGGGGAGCGGCTGCCATGATTGCTCGTGGAATGGCCACGACGGAGCTACGAGATGGTAGTGGTCTCATGCTGACGCCAGCTTTAGTCTGAAACATCCAGAAACACTGTAGACTACCAATTCGATCAGTTCCGGTAGCGCCCCAACATGACCCGGAAGAGAAGAACTTGCCCTCCCCTCTTTGACTGATGGTTCTTGTTGCCTGTCTCCTCTGTTGTCATTTAACAGAACTTTTTGGACTGCTGAAAGGAGTTGTGTTCCGAACGCTGGTTGGTGGAGACATTTTGACTATATTCTTGACCTACGTTGTCGCGTAATGCGTTATATGACACGCCGCGTTACCGCACCCGGAAGTGATCCGAGGCGCGGCGCGCAGCGCGTAACGTAAGCATAACAGGTCATGTGACTTGTTAATAAAACTTTTCATTGGTTCATTTTACTTTTATTAATTTAATGATGAAAAGCTTGGTCATATGACCTAAAAATTACGCTTTTTATTGTTTTCGAACAATATTTTTTTTCAAACATATGTTATAATATTCCAGGCTAATGTACTTTCCCGGAAAATTTACAACTGTCTTGTAAGTAAAATATATTCCTTTTTCGAGAAAAAGGGCGTTTCTTCCTTCCATGACGGAGCCGTTGAGTAAAAGAGATTCGGCCTGCTGTCTTAGTCGCCGATACGCCTGATTATCAGATTCTTATCGATCACTTTATATTGCAGACATGAAAAACACAACTGCCCTTAAGCATTTATCTTTACTGCGTTCCTACATATTATACCTTTTATCCGTCATGTAATTGGACTGCTTTATTTCACTTGCCTTTACTGATTCGAAAACAGTGACTAAAAGTAAAAACTTTACCAATGTAAATACTACTACCGTGTTTTGTTTTAAAAACCTTTATTGTGAAAATGTCAGTATACAAATACGGGCCTATAACCACGTGGGCCGGCCACGGAGCAAACTGAAATCGTATATGATGAGGAGACATTTACACTGTAGAAGAACATAACGAGCGGGCCATTAGGTTGCAAGAACAAAGGTGTCTAACAGTTGCGGAATCGGTGGACGTACATTTTGTAATTAAAATACGACAGGGCCACTTACAATAACATTTTCTAGATATACATTTGCGGGCAAGGAGTTACGAGTCCCATTTATACCGGCGCCATTTTGGGCGAGGCCGGGCAGGTCCAAGATATAGTCAAAATGTCTCCACCAACCATCGGCCAGACCAGAACCCCTTTCGGCCCTTTATGCTACAAGATGGTGTCTTCCATTCAGAAAATATTGTTGGCAGCATTTTGAAAGGAAACAGAAACAGCCGTTCTCCTAGTGAGTTTCACATTGTTACATTTAGGAAGAATGTTGAAGAGTAGTATGTGGAAAATCTGAAGCCATTTTTCTACAAACTCTCAATCAGACTTGGATGGAAAAAAAAAACCTGAAGAATGTACAAACTGAAAACCAATTTTTGTCTGTATAGCATCAACAGTAACGCTTGAGTCAGCTTTGTGTCAAGTCGCCATTTTCATTCAATCAATAGCGTCCCCCTGCACACATTCAGGGACCTGGTCGTGTCTTCAGATGAAACGGATTGTAGGAAAAGAAGCAGAAAGGAAAAGGAAAAAAGTTCCGCCGGACCTCGGGAGCCGGCCGCCTATGTCATGTGCCACCTTTGGCCACACCAGGGCAATAGTGAAGCTGCAGCAGGTGCAAATAAGCTTCAGACAGTCTTACAAGCACTGCTCAGAACTCTCAACTGAGGCACTCAACATCCAGGACTTGCCATTCGGATCTTGGCGCCTTGTGCTGGTTCCGACCTATTCACACATCGGTCCACTACTGACATCACCTCATAAGCCAACGGGGCACCCCACGCCGACTTTCGGCGCAGCATTGTAGGATGGCCACACCAGTGCGGCAACTTGCTGGACACAACATCGGGGCCATCCAGATCTCGGCGCGTTCGACTCACTGTACCTGCAAGAGTGACCGCAACTCAGCTGGACACGCCATCTTTCGGCGCAGCATTGTAGGATGGCCACACCAGTGCGGCAATTTGCTGGACACCACCTCGGTGCCATCCGGATCTCGGCGCGTTCGAGTCACTGTACCGCAACAGTGACCGCAACTCAGCTGGACACGCCGTCTTTCGGCGCAGCATTGTAGGATGGCCACACCAGTGCGGAAATTTGCTGGACACCACCTCGGTGCCATCCGGATCTCGGCGCGTTCGAGTCACTGTACCGCAACAGTGACCGCAACTCAGCTGGACACGCCGTCTTTCGGCGCAGCATTGTAGGATGGCCACACCAGTGCGGCAATTTGCTGGACACCACCTCGGTGCCATCCGGATCTCGGCGCGTTCGAGTCACTGTACCGCAAGAGCGGGAGAAACTCAGCTGGACACGCCGTCTTTCGGCGCAGCATTGTAGGATGGCCACACCAGTGCGGCAATTTGCTGGACACCACCTCGGTGCCATCCGAATCTCGGCGCGTTGTGCTGCCTTCGGCCTATTCGCACATCGGTCCGCTACTGACGCCGCCTCACGTGCCAACGGATTTTCTACGCTTTTTGTAGCCCTATGCCGCATAACAGGTCATGTGACTTGTTTATAAAACTTTTCATTGGTTCATTTTACTTTTGGTTTCCTAAAGATGGAAGGCTTGGTCATATGACCTAAAAATAACACTTTTCATTGGTTTAGAACATTTTTTTTTCCCAAACGATGAAAGCCCCACCTTGTTTCTGGATCATTCAGACTGAAGCTGGCGTCAGCATGAGAGCACCACCATCTCGTGGCTCCGTCGTGGTCATTCCGCGAGCAATCATGGCAGCCGCTCCCCACCGGAAGCCTGCGGGAGTTGGGGGCCCCCAAGACTTTTGTAGAATCTTCACGGCTGAGGGGACGCTTTTCGAGAATGGAGCCCAAGCCCTAGCAGGCAAGCGTCCGAGTTCCAAGGTGTCCCAGGGCCATTTCAGTGGACCAGGCCCAAAACCGAGGAGCCGTCCGCCATTTTAAGAGCCATGTGGCAGCCGTCTATCGCTGCACTGCAAGAGTGGGAGCAACTCAACAACATGGTGAGCGAGACGCTGTAGCCGCAAGAGCGGGCGCAACTCAGCTAGATGGCCGCCACCTGGGGAGGCCCGTTCACGCCGCCTCCCCCACGCCCCCCCCCCCCCGGGGCACCGCACGCCAATTTTCGGAGCAGCATTGTAGGATACCAAAACCAGTGCGGCAGTTTACTGGACATCACCTGGGTGCCTGTCGTACATGTTGTGTCAGCCATGGGACACTGGACACAGTCCCATCAACATCTCAACGCGTTCTGCTGCCTTGGGACTATTCGCACAACAGACCGCTACTGACGAGGCCTCCCCCCGCACTACCCGGGACGCCCCACGCTGTTTTTCTGTGCTGCATTGTAGGATCCCAAAACCAGTGCGGCACCCAGGCGACATCACCTGGGTGCCGTCCAGAACTCTGCACGTTGTGCTGCCTTGGGACTATTCGCACAAAAGACAGCTTCTAACCATTGTTGCTTTTTGAGTTGAAAAATGTTTAAATGTTTTTAGTTTTTGTTCCGTTCATTATAGTTAAAAGTTAATAAAGTTTTATAATCTTACTTTGTTGGAGTGTTATCTATTTTTTTTAAAACGGGTGAATAGGGCCTTGAATCGGGTTATTGTCATGTGTGGGCTTTGGAAGTGTGCTGCTGCAGGATCGGACATTTCAAACTCAAATGCACGTTCTTTTTCTTACCTTTCCGAAGCATGGAGCGCAATAGTAGGCAGAGAAAGGGTGATGCACGTGTTGAACACTACCTGACCTGGCAAGTTGCTGGCAGTGCCCCCCCGCCCGCTCCTGAAAGAGGGCACACACACACCGCCGCCCCGAGTACTTCACAAATCTTTAAAAGACCATGCGCTTGTTCATGAGGCTTAAATGGTTTATCACCTCTTCTAGAACCCCTGCATCGACCCTCTGACGTTTCCTGGAAAAATTACCATGTAACACAATACCAAGCCCTGTCAGCTGAAACCCCCAAGGAATCGTGGGGCATATTATCAAGGGGGTTTATCTCCGCTTTTTTGGCTTTAAAAGCCATGAAAGCGGAGATAAAATTATCTCCCTATTACCAAGCTGTCGCTAACACCAGTTAGTGACAGCTAAAAGGAGATAGCGACCATCTTGGGCCCCGCTTTGCATGTCAGTGATACTTATCACTAATGACATGCAAAGTGGCGTGCCAAGATGTTAGCGACTGGAAACAGTCCCTAACATCGCTATCTCCTATTACCAACTTTTGGAGATATTCGCGCTAAGCGCGAATATCTCCAAAATCTAACACCTGCCCTGAGCAGTTCTTAGCCATGTTATCCAATGGGAGGTGGATAACATGGCTAAGAGCATTTGCTCGATAATACATGAATATCGCTGACTTTTCTGCGATAATAGCAAGGTTTATCTGCGATAAAAATCACCGATGTGCGGCGATAATTTTTGTCTCTAAACAAGTTAGAGACAAAAATTATCGCTAGTTGTTCGTAATATGCCCCCGGGTTTTTGCTTGCAGAAATCGGGAGGCGGGAGACTAGCACTGAAATCAGTAGTCACACGCC
The DNA here is from genome assembly GCF_964263255.1 of Lissotriton vulgaris. Classification (NCBI taxonomy): domain Eukaryota; kingdom Metazoa; phylum Chordata; class Amphibia; order Caudata; family Salamandridae; genus Lissotriton; species Lissotriton vulgaris. The sequence goes on along the minus strand of NC_141689.1, from coordinate 279,612,210 downwards.
TGAATCGGGAGGGTTGGCATGTCTGAATTCTCTACAGCTGGGGCCATAAACTACATCCGCAGGGGTAGGTGATAGCCTGGGACCAGCCTGGCATCTAAAATGGCTGCCGTGCACGACAAAATTGTGGCATTGGAAAAAAGGCAAGATGGCGCAGCCGCTGGAAGAGATGTATCAACATATATCAGCCTCCTCAGCCACCCTCAGGAAACATAGGGGATTAGGATACGTCTCCCGCACCCCCTTATACCTAGTAATTTAATTAACGAAGCACAAAATGGCGAATTCCCGTTTCGCTACCAGTTTGCGGCCCAGTTCGCGGCCCGTGAAGCGCTTCTACCGTGAAAAATCATTTTTTTTTTTTTTTTCCCCACGGGACCCTTTAATAACCCCAACAACATTCCTAGGGGGTCAAGAGGGTGATACCTTGCCCCCTTTCATTAAATTCCCCCTTCGTTTTTCACCTCTTCTTCTCTCTCGATCCTACCGAGAGACAAGATGGCGGCCGCTCCGGACTGTCACGCAGCAAAAAAAAAAAAAGCTCACGCACAGCCGCTGGAAGAGATGTATCAACATATATCAGCCTCCTCAGCCACCCTCAGGAAACATAGGGGATTAGGATACGTCTCCCGCACCCCCTTATACCTAGTAATTTAATTAACGAAGCACAAAATGGCGAATTCCCGTTTCGCTACCAGTTTGAGGCCCAGTTCGCGGCCCGTGAAGCGCTTCTACCGTGAAAAATCATTTTTTTTTTCTTTTCCCCACGGGACCCTTTAATAACCCCAACAACATTCCTTGGGGGTCAAGAGGGGGATACCTTGCCCCCTTTCATTAAATTCCCACTTCGTTTTTCACCTCTTCTTCTCTCTCGATCCTACCGAGAGACAAGATGGCGGCTGCTCCGGACTGTTTAGAATGTTGACAGACACCGGAGAGCCAATCAGCTTTCTGCTCGCAAAGTTCCGAAACGCGAAAAGTAAGCGGACCGGATCGCTGCCCGGAGCGCTGTTACAGATATATATCTTGATTTAAACGTTAATTTCTCAAAATCCACTGAAGCACATATATTGAGACCTAGCAAAGGCACATCGGGCTAACAGTCCCTACAATTTTGCCAAGTTTCGTGCAAATCCATTCAGCCGTTCGGGCTAAAAGTGAGGCCAACCGCCCTATGGAAATTAACATGGGGAAAACGCGTTTTCAAGAGATGCTCAGAAACAAAATGTGCCATTTTCCTGAAAATTTCAGCCGATTCCGTCCACAAACGCCAAAGTTATTAGACATAGAATTTTCAAAAGTTCCATAGACAAAAAATCCTAACTATATATACCTACTGGCGGTGGCCAGTAGGTAGTTATAGTTAGGACCTAGTTTCCATAGGAAATTCACAACATTCTATTTGGAGTAACTTTGGCGCTGGTGGACAAATCTTTGTGAATTTCTTCAAGAAAATAGCCTGCTCAGTTCCGCTCCTTCCCTGAAAGTTTGGGAGTGATTCGTGAAGTGGGGGCCGAGAAAAAAGGGGGGTACCAAAACGTGTTTTCCCCATGCAATTTTCCATAGGGACCTTTAGCCAGGGCTACAGCCCGAACGGCTGAACGGAATTACACGAAATTTGGAAGAGATGTAAAGTTCTGTTCGCAGATTGTGCTTTTTGTTAAATGGTGTAAATCACTTCAGTAGTTTCTGAGAAAATTGCGATATCTAGAGTCGGAGTTCAGTACGCGTACTTAAATCCGTTCAATTGCGAGCGCGAGCTGCATGCTGATTGGCTGTGAACTGTCTGTCAACACTCGAAACCAGGAAGTGTTGGCGGCCATCTTGTGCCTCGCTAGAACTGAGTCACAAGAAAAAAGTAAAACAAAGTTGAGAAATAAGGGAAGGGGGTAGGGTAGAGATATTATGACCCTGTAGGCTTGCTTAGGGGGTCGTATGTGGATGTTTAGGCTCTATTTTTTATTTTATTTTTTTTAAGAAAAATCGCGGCGTTAGCGTATGCAAATACCTACAATTACGAGCAGGAACTGCATGCTGATTGGCTGTCAATAATCCAAACCAGGAAGTATTGGCAGCCATGTTGTTTGTCGGAAGAGCAGAGTCACAAGAAAACAGTAAAACAAAGTTGAGAAATAAGGAAAGGAAGCAGGGTAGAAACATTCTGAGCCTATAGTCTTGGTCAGGGTACATGGATCTTTAGGGTAAATTTTTATTTAAAAAAAAATAAAAAATGGCGGGGTACTCATACAGTACTTGTACGCAGTGGAAAATGCGGAAAAAAAAGTAGAAGTCCGTTTTATTCATTAGGTCCCGAGGGGGTAAATTACGGGGGCAATTTTTCTGCATAATGGGGGCTTGTAAGGTGCCCCGAGCACTGGGGAACGGCACTCCTCTGGTTTTATTTTGAAGCATGTGGGGAGTTTATGGTCCTATTCCCCGCAGTCTCGGGGAGCGGCACCCCTCGGGTCTTTAAAAAAAATATATATGTTTTGAGCTCTCTCTCTCTGTCCCCGTACACATCACGGGGAACACCACATTTCTGGGGCAGTGATATGTAAAATGACCTTCCACCTCTGGGTATCTGCATTGTCTGGAGTTTTTTATTAATGTTGGGAGGGTGGGCTTGATAATACGTTGTTGTTAAGTCCTATAGAAGCCTATGTTCTGGTGCTATCATGTGGTTCTTTGGGAAATAACAAGGCCGTATTATGAAGCTCATTAAAATGGCGATAATTTTAACACCGGTCCTTGATAATATGCACCTAAGTTTACTGGTAAAAAAAAGAGCAATGATCCATATTATCAACAAACGGCGATACATTATCGTCGCATTTATTGGCAGGAAACTGCAGATAAAGCGGAGATAATGGGCTTGATAATATGTACTTGTGAATAATCATAGCAGCCTAGGTTAGGATCAGAACCTGGGCTGCTATGGGAAGTTACAAGGGCCTATCATCAAGCACATTATCGCCGCTTTATCGGCAGTTTCCTGTCGATAAAAGCGGCGATAATATATCGCCTTTTATATGTAAAGCTTTCCTTTTTTTTGGTGTAGTAGTTGTACTCTCTTCGAATGCTCAGCGTCGTTTCGAAGTTCACGTTTTTTTCTTCAAGTTCAACAAGCAAACCTTTCTTTATATCAGTTAGTAAATCTGTTGCTTTCTTTTCACGGTTCGTGTGATTCATCCGGTGCTGTACTTTTGTATAGTATTAATAGTCATATTTTTTATATATTTATTTGAAAGGTAGTGGCGAGGCGCCAAACGTTGATTACGTACTCCATCCACCGCCATTTTAGTAGTTTCTCACCGTTGTATTTATTATATCAGTTAGTTAGAACTCAGTAGTTTTCAATCCTAGTCTTGAATATCTTACTAAAGTACTTCAACATTATTTTTATTGTGTACCGTTATACCCCTCCACCACAAAATAAAAGAAGTATGTAGTTTTTTTTAAATTAACTTTTATTATTAAATATAAACGAAAGTCAATTATGACTTTTTATTTATTTATTTATTTATTTATTGAAGTTTTGTATAGTGCTAGCTGGACCCGGGGGTATTAGAGCGCTTCACAGCAAATACAGATATGCAGCAAAGGAAAATAAGCATAAAAAAAAGAAGAATCAAGAACAACAAGCAGGAAATAGAGTTTGTGCGACAGTAACTTGAGCGCAATAAGGGACGGAGATCTGGAGTGAATCAACTGGCTCTTGGTTCAGAGAGAAAGCAGACTTCCACCGTCAGGCGTGGGGTTCTCCTTAGGCGCCAGAGTGTTCAAGGAAGAGGGCTTTGAGTAGCGATTTGAATTGCGGGAAGGAGGCGGTCATTCTGATATGGGGTGGGGGTGGCGTTCCAGATCCTGGGGGCATTCCCCGCAAAGGATTTCTTTGAGGTTTTGCGTTTCTGAGATTTCAGAGGGATGAGTAGTAGTGTGTTGGAGCGGTACAAAAGGGGGTGGTGATGGACGGAGCATCTGAATCAATCAAACACTCACACCCAGTCAAAAGATCTGGGTTTAATCCATCACCGTTCTTTAGCCCACTCTGCCACCCCAGTTCAGACATGGCTATATGCAAATCAGTCTGACCCTGTGCCTCATGGGAACAGTCCAGCCCGAACTGCCAAGCCATGTCTTCCCTGGACTGGAAACAATATTCAGAGGACCGGTTCCTGGCATTCCAGCCGTCTTCAGCCCAGCTTGCTTGAATCCAGTGGCAAAGTGAGCAAGGGACTCACGTCTGAGCATACCCTGCCACACTTATGGCGGCCAAAAGCGGTACAAAAGGGGGTGGTGATGGACGGAGCATCTGAATCAATCAACCACTCACACCCAGTAGTTTGTTGGAGCTTCTGAGGTTCTTGGAGGACAGGTATTCTGGTTTGCCTGTATGCAGGGCTTTATGAGTGAGACAAGCTGTGCGGAAGTAGGCTCATTGGTCAATCGGGAGCCATTTCAGTTCTTTGAGTGCTGGGGAGATGTGGTCAAATTTCTTCGCTCCTTTGACCATTCTTGAGGCTGCATTGAGGGTGGAGGTGAGAGGTCCCAGGTGCGATTCGGCAGTTCCAGTTAGCACTGCGATGCCATAGTAAATTCTGGAAAGCACAAGTGCCTGTGTGGCCTGTTTCAGGTCTTTGGAGGGGAGGAAGGGTGTAATTTTGTATAGAAGTTTCAGGTTCAGGAACGCGCTTTTGGCAGTTTTAGAGATGTGCTTATTCCTGTTCAGTTTGGGGTCGAGAGTGATTCCTAGGGATTTTGCGGAGTCCGTTGGCGTTAGAGAGACATTGAGGGCATTTAAGGCTTTGAGCCCTTCTACTATTTGTGGGTTTTCATCTTTGTTCGAAATTAGGAGAACTTCAGTTTTTTCTTCATTCAGTTTAAGGTGGCTGGCTGTGAGCCACTGTTGGACCTCCATGAGTGTCGCATTAAGTCTGTGAATGTCTGTGATCAAAGTGGTTTTCAAATAGAGTTGTGTGTCATCCGTGTAGAGGTGGAAGGGGATGTTGGAGTTCCTTAGAAGTGAGGTGGGGGTTCCATGTAGATGTTGAAGAGTTGTGGAGAGAGTACTGACCCTTGCGGGACTCCTCTGCTGATGGGGAGGGGGTCAGATTCGAAGCTGTTGATCTTTATTTTTTGAGTGCGGTTGTTAAGAAAAGAGGAGAACCATTTTAAGGCTGTCTTTTCGATGCCCGCTCTCTCTCGGAGGGCATTAAGTAGAAGGGTATGATCCACAGTGTCGAACGCAGCTGAGAGGTCAAGGAGGATGAGAAGGCTACATTGATTGGAGTCGAGTGACATGTGCAGATCATCTAGGACATTTAGGATTGCGGTTTTAGTACTGCAGCCCTTCCTGAACCCTGACTGGTGTGGGTCCAATAGATTAGAATTCTCAAGATGTTGGGTTAATTGTGAAAGCACGCATCTTTCAAGAATTTTGGCTAGGAAAGGAAGGTTCGAGACTGGTCTAAAGTTGTTCAGGTCCATGAGATCAAGGCCAGGTTTGTTTAGAAGTGGTGTGACTTGACCTAGTTTGAGGCAGTCGGGGATGAAGCCCTCATTCAAGGAGCTGTTCATGATCTTGGTCCAGATAGGGGCTAGAGTGAGCTTCAAATCCTTTGTCAGTCTCGAGGGAAGTTGATCGAGGGAGTGGGAAGAGGGTTTAGCGGCGGCGATAAGATTACTTATCATTTCTTCCTTAACCGGCTGGAAGGATGTCCAGTGGATAGACGGGGTTACTGGGGGGTTGTGGTTGGGTGTAGGACTCGTGCTGAATGAGCGATCAATTTTGGTGATTTTTTCATTGAAAAAGCTTGCAAAGTTTTCGCACAGGGTCTTGGATGCTACTAGGTTGGCTGCCTTAGGGATGGAAGTTTGGTTCCTAATGATGTCGAAGAGTTCTTTGGGGCAGTTTTTGGCATTGTCTAGGGCGGAGCAGAAGAAGGATGACTTTTTGCTTTTGATGTGAGTATAATAGTTTTTGCGTGCTGTCTTGATTTTGTCCCGATGAAGGGCGGTGGGTTTGGTCCTCCATGTTCTTTCCAAGGATATTAGATGTCTTCTTTCCTCATTAATGTCAGTCGAGAACCAAGACCTAGAGGGGATGCTTCTGGGTTTTTTTAGTTTCAGAGGTGCCAGCTGATCCAGGGCGAGCTCCAGGTTGGAATGGTAGAGCGAGGTGAGATCCGAGGTTGAGAGGGACTCTGTCGTGTTCGGGAGGAGTGTGCATAGACCTTCTTCTAGCTTGTCTCGGGGGATTCTGGAAGTGTTCCTAACCCACTTAGGAGGGGTCTTGGGTGGGTGGGAGGTATAGGGCCGGCTGAATAATATGAAAGAGAATGATGTGGTGGTCTGACCAGTCCACCGGGATGATGTGATCGATCGAGATTGCATTTTTGTTCGCAATGATGGCATCCAGGGTCGCTCCTCTGTAATGCGTTTCCTCTGAGCAGTGTTGGATCAGATCGTTGTCTTGCAGAAGGGTGTTGAGAGATTGAATCAGCGGGTTATTGGATTTGTTCCATCTGAGGATGAGGTCGCCTAGAATTAAACTGTTGTCGCGGTTAAGGGCTGATTGGGTGATGAAATCCGACAGCTGAGTTCTAAATTCGTTGGAATTGCCATGGGGGATGGTATAGGAGATGGCATTGACGGGAGCTCTGACAGTGAGATTTGATGTTGAGCGACAGGCATTCAAAGGAACTGCACAGGCAGGAGGAAGCTTCGGAGATGGAGAGGTCATTTTTGTGGATAATTGCTATGCCCCCACCTTTGTGTAAGGGCCTGTCTTTACGGATGATTGAGAAACCGTGTGGGACCAGCATGTCCAGAATGGGGAGGGATAGGGTGTTTAGCCATGTTTCTGTGATGAAGGTGTCCGATTGGTAATCTGCAAAAGGAAAAAGAAAATTAGAGTTTAGAATTATGTAGATGTGAGTAAATGAGCTTAAGCATTTCAAGATGTGGTAACTCTACAGTTTTACGTGTGCAGTGTGACTCGTATATTCCTCTTCTGTTATAGTGCCGCGTTCAAGTGGTGTCTATATGGAAGTGCCTACTGCGTTACTGACGCCCGTTATGGCGAAATATTTCTAATGCATTTCTATGAAGGATTTGTAGATCTAGGCCTCTGTGCTTACCATTGTATAAAGCTTGCAGCCAAACACTGCAGGCATTGGGATTGACAACTTCAGGTGGGCTGATCTACACGTCCAAGTAGACAGCAGTGTCTAAGTTTAAGAGAGAAAGAGAAATGATGTCACAGAGAGTGAGAGAGAGAGAAAACTGCCTTAAAACTGTGTAGTTGAGATTTTTTGTTGAACCAGACGTAAATTTACTAGCTCTTTGCATCACTTCACCCATGTTAAAAGTGACTCAAAAGTGGGGTAATCAGGTTGATGGATCTGTTTGTCCGACTGTTGTAACCTATCTGTTGTCACTGCTCGGAGGTAATTATACATTTTACAGACAAGCTGCTGTACACTACGCACTCTGGGCCATAATATCAAGCCTGGGCGACAAAAATTATTGCCACTTTATCGGCAGGAAAGTGTCGCTAAAGTGGGGATAATGGGTTTGATAATATGCTCTATGGAATTACAATCGAAGTTCATGTCAGATGTCCTTCATATCTAACATGAGCTTCGATTGGAATTCCATAGAGTATATTATCAATCTTATTATGGCCACTTTAGCGGCAGTTTGCTGTCGGTAAAGTGGCGATAATTTTGTCGCCGAGGGTTGATAATATGGCCCTCTCTCGTTTCACAAATAAAGCTAACACTATAGTTTTACGTGTGCAGTGTACCTGGTACATTTCACTAGTTATAGTGCCGCGTTCAAGTGGTGTCTATATGGAAGTGTCTACTGCGTTACTGACGCCCGTTATGCCGAATTATTTCTAATGCATTCCTATAAAGGATTTGTAGATCTAGGCCTCTGTGCTTACTGTTGAATAAAGCTTGCGGCCAAACACTGCAGGCATTGGGATTGACAACTTCAGGTGGGCTGATCTTCTACACGTCCAAGCAGACAGCAGTGTATATAAGTTTAAGAGAGAAAGAGAAATTATGTCACAGATAGTGAGAGAGAAAGAGAGAGAAAACATTAAAACTGTGTCGCAGAGTCTGGAGTTGAGATTTTTTGTTGAACCAGACGTACATTTACTAGCTCTTTGCATCACTTTACCCATGGTAAAAGTGACTCAAAAGTGGCGTAATAACGTTGTGGATCTGTTTGTCAGACTGTTGTAACGTATCTGATGTTATAGAGAAGCTGCTGTACACTACGCACTCTGTGCAATAATATCAAGCCTGGGCGACAAAAAATATTGCCACTTTATCGACAGGAAAGTGTCGCTAAAGTGGAGATAATGGGTTTGATAATATGCTCTATGGAATTCCAATCGAAGCTCATGTCAGATGTCCTTCATATCTAGCATGAGCTTCGATTGAATTCTATAGAGTATATTATCATACCCATTATCGCCACTTTCCTGACGATAAAGTGGCGATAATTCTGTTGCCAAGGTTTGATAATATGGCCCTCTCTCCTTTCATAAATAAAAGTTACACTACAGTTTTACGAGTGCAGTGTACCTGGTACATTTTACTTGTTATAGTGCTGTGTTCAAGTGGTGTCTATATGGAAGTGCCTACTGCGTTACTGACGCCCGTTATGCTGACTTATTTCTAATGCATTCCTATGAAGGCTTTGTAGATCTAGGCTGCTGTGCTTACCTTGTATAAAGAGTGCGGCCACCGGAGTTCACCACACGACTTGAACTCTGCTTCTATACGTCAAAGTATATTCAATAAGTTGTAAAGAATTCCATTGCTGTTGCTCGATAGGCCGTGGTTGCTTCTGAACGATGTTTGCTGAAGGAAAAAAAGGACATTTTGATTAGTCATTGATACTGAGTTGCGTAACTACTATCAAAAGTGAATTTTAATGTGGGTTCCTAATATTTCGTAGTTAAGACTGTTGCAGCTCCAGCAAACAATGGAAGATCAATACGTTAATAAAGGCCTGGGACGGCGTTGTGACGCAGAAAAAAAAATACTATCATGGATGCACAATTAATAATAATTGAGTCCTAAGCACGTGGCGTAGTACAGAAAGGCGACACAGAAATGTATGCTCGCACAATTTTTAAGATTGGAGGTGTATAGGAGCTTGTGACTTATAAAGAAATATTTCAATTATTTAAGTACAATTTAAAACCATTGAGGGGTAGGAAAGCCATATGAAGGATAAAAAAGTAGTATTATGCATATAAAATTTAGAGTGGAGGCTGATGTTGTGACGTCTTCTCTTACCTTTGTGTCTGTCGTCTTTTGTCGTGTCTTGAAAGGCGGTGGTTTCGCTGAGTCTGGGGTGTTTTCAACAGTCAAAAGAGAGCGTGCTCACGTCAGTGCCCGCATTATATGGGAACCGCGGGGGCTGACCAAACTACGCCCACGGCTGTCATTGGTAGCGTTTTCGCGGTCTATAGGAATGCTGGCCCTGGGGGACATCACATTGGCTAATGTATTGGTTTACAGGCTAAATGATAGCAAGCATGCTAGGTGGTGGTATGTGGGTAGTGTGGGTGGGCGTGCACAGCGCATGTGCAAGTATGAGTGTTTGCACCAACAATTAACAACAGAGAGAGGTGGGTGTTATCATGTGCGCAGAGGCAGGCCCAGAAACAGGTCTGCAATGAGTCAGCACTTCTAATCATTGTCCTTAGCTCGCCCTGAGCTCTGATTTGTCACTAAGACGGTGATCGCACCATAATTTGTACTGCTTAGCATACTGAGCGTGTACCCGCGCATTCGGTACGAATATGCTTTGTCGTTACGCGTCGAATTAAAGCTTCGGTGTGACGTCATGTACGGTGTTCTTTATGCGAAAGGGGGCAATGTTTCTACTTGGTTTAAAACATGTATGTATTTAATGTACATACTAAGGGTAGACATTTGGGATAACTATGACTTTTTTTAATACTTGTAATAATCACATATTACTTTTAAAAAGAATTGCACATATCGCGGTAGAACATCATGGGTACTCGTACTGAAAGAGCTGCGCAAGCGCATCATAAGCATACGCAAAGCCATGTGCCTTTAAAAGTAGAGATTTGATTGGTTCGTAGCTTTTCCTATTGCGAGTGTTGAAAGTTCCGTCCCATTATAATTATTCGACTTTGACTTTCTAAGAAGAAGCATTTGTTGTGAGAATCTTCTCAACTAGAAGGAATGTCACAATAATAAGAGCAATGGACGTTTTTCACTTTTGCAGAAGGTCAAAAAAAGGTTAATGCTGCAAACGTAACCTGTAAAATTTGCCAAACAACTCTTTCAAGGGGTGATCCATGTAAAAAATACTCCTTTGGCACAGCAAATATGGTGCGACACGTGAAGAACTTGCACCCCAAGAACTTTGCTCGAGCTGAAAGACGGAGGTTGCACGAGAACCCACCTGCTTCTACACCAAGCACATCAAGTACAGCAGCATTTTCAGCAAGCAGTCCACACCCACGTATTGATTCTGATTTTGCTAAAGTTAAATTTCTTTGCATTTATTGCGATAAACTTTTATGTTATGGGGAACAGTCTATCGACCTGATAAAACGCAGGATACAGGATCATTGCTGTCCTCGACATTAGTTGTTCTTTTTATTCATTCTTTTGTTCCGCTTGGAATTTGTTGAGAAAACACAAAAAAATACAAAACAAAAAAAACAGTTCTTTTTAGAACTACCTTCACTGGTCAAAGAAAGAACTATATTTCTATGTTAGTGTGTAAAGTTTAAAAGTAATGTTTAAATATGTAAATATCTGTTTTTATCTTTCACTTTGTCTATAAGTGACTGCATGGGTTGGTGAGTAGCTACATGAGTGTCTATATGGGTTATTACTTGGTTTTTCAAGTATCAGTATGAGTGTCTGAGTGTCTGTAGGGTTTAGTGGGGGTATTACTTAGTGCACAGATGCATGAATGAGTGATTCACTGTTTGTATGTGTTGAAGACAGTATGTGTGCAGGACTGCATGGGTGGATGAGTGTGTGTATGGGTGTGTTAGTGAGTGAATGACTGTCTCAGTAGTGTCTTATAGGTAACTACATATATTTTAAACTAGTATATGTGATTATTGGTTATATAAGAGAGTATATGTGAGAGTGAGAGATTGGAAGAGTTCCTGTATGAATAAGTATGTGTTTCTATAAGTGATTGTTTAAAAGAGTAAGTATGCGTACATTTCTGTAGAAGTAAGTGTGGTGGTGTGTGTATAACCATATATGCAAGTAAATGGATGTTTGATTCTTTATTAGCATGAGTGACTATGTGTGTGAGTAACTCTATGGATGAGTGGGGGTGTGTAACAGGATGTATAGGTGTATGAGTACATATGATGAGTGAGTATATGTACGAGTGACTATATAGGACTGTTGGTGAATGAGTGGATGTGTATGTAGATCTTGGAATTACTGAATAGGTTGTTGTAACTGGTATTGGTATGTCCATTGTTTTGAAAATGTTAGTTTCTATTTTTGAATGTGTGCATCAAAGGTTATATTAGGGTGAGAGAAGGTCTGCCACTCTATCACAAGGATGATGTAATCAGTGATGTCATCAGTGATGTCATTTGAGATGTGATCAGTGATGTCCTGAGTGATGTCACTGATCATGTCTTGAGTGATGTAATATGTGACGTCATCAGCAGTGCATTGCAGGCGTGCGAGTTATAGTTAGCTAAAGTAACTATAACTGTGGAATTTCAATGGTTTTTCACAAGTGAAATGTCCAGTTAACTATAACGCCCCTGAAACCTATGTTTTTTTCAGTGAATTTCTAAGGTTTTTTAAATGCTAATTCCTAGCTATAACGTGACTGAAACCTATGGTTTTTTAAGTGAATTTCAAAGGTTTTTTAAATGCTAGTTTCTAACTATGCCTACAGACGTAGCACATGTGAAGAAAAAAACGCACAGAAAGAAAAGAAAGAAATGCAGAAAGAAGCAATCGAGGTCCTCAAAGATGAAGAAAAGTTCAGGAAGAGCGAAAACATGCAGAAAGAACAAACAGAGGAGCAGAAAGAAGCCTTGTTGCAAAATCATCCTGTGCTTTCAACTTTTTCTGACAGGTACTGGTGGTAACTGAGTCTAACTAACCAGTCCTAGAGCCAGTGCTACGTTAAAAGACACTTAGAATACAGTGAAAACACCTACATACAATAGGGAACACTATGCGTTGGGGTCCTCCTGTGATTAGCATGACCACCTCAATAAGCCCTTAGTATATAATAGGACAGGGGGATTCAAATTACCTCTTAAAATGCGCCACGGGTACGTTTTCACACTGGTGAAGGGAGGGGGGCTGAGATGACGCGTGCAAACACAACCTGTGGGCGTTTTAAGTTGGGGGATAAAGTCCCCTTGAATCCTGAGGGTCCCTAGGGTCCAACTAGCCCACTGGGTACATCCAGTAAGTGCCACAGAGCTGCGTTGCAGAGGTGTAAAAAGGTGCACAGCCTAGTCTACCTCTCCGCAACGCAGCGCAGTCACTTACTGGAAGCACCTGGTGGGCTAGTTGCACCCCAGGAGCTCTCACGATTGAAGGGAAATTATTTCCCCAACTTAAAAAGCGCCACAGGGCGTGTTTGCACACGTCACATAAGGCCCGTCCCCTCCCTTCATCAATCTGCAAACACGCCCTGTGGCCATTTTACTTTGGGAGATTAAGTCCCCTTGAATCCTGAGGTTCCCTAGGGTCCAAGTAACCCACTAGGTACCTCCAGTAAGCGCCACAGAGCTGTGTTGCAGAGAGGTGTAAAAAGGGACACGTCCGGGACCACCTCTCTGCAACGCAGCGCAGTGGCGCTTACTGGAAGCACCTGGTGGGCTAGTTAGCCCCCTCTGGCCTTCAGGTTTGAAGGGGAATTATTTCCCCAACTTAAAACGTGCCACAGGGCGTGTTTGCACACGTCACCTCAGGCCCGTCCCCTCCCTTCCCCACTGTGTAAACACACCCTGTGGCAGTTTTAAGTTGGGACATTTAGTCCCCTTGAATCCTGAGGGTCCCTAGGGTCAAACTAGCGCACTAGGTACCTCCAGTAAGCGCCACAGAGCTGCGTTGCAGAGAGGTGTAAAAAGGGGCATGACATCTGAACACCTGTCTGCAACGCAGCTCCCTGGTGCATACTGGAGATACCTGTAGGGCTAGTTGGCCCTCAGGGACCCTCAGTATTGAAAGAGAATTAATTCCCCAACTTACAACTCGACACGGGCGCGTTTGCACAATGGTGAAGGAAGAGGGCGTGGCCTGAGGTGACATGTCTGCAAACACGTCCTGTGGTGCATTTTAAGTTGGAGAATCAATTTCTCCTCAATCCTGAGGGTTCCTGTGGCCAACTAGCCCACCAGGTACCTCCACTATGCGCCACAGAGCTGCATTGCAGAGAGGTGTTCAGAGGCCATTCCCCTTTTACAACACTCTTAATATTTAGAGCCTCGGGGAGGTGGCTGTCCCCGGGGTGCTGCGGGGGCCGAACCCCTGCCAATATTTTAGATAAGCCCCGGGGTGGTGGTCCCCGGGGCTTTTGGGGGCTTTGAGTAGCCGCCAATCTTTTAGATAAGCCCGGGGGTGGCCGTCCCTGGGGCTTGGGGGGCTGTGAGCCCCCCGCAAATATGTAATACAAGCCCCAGGGGTGGCGATCCCCGGGGCTGATGGGGCCGCAAATATTTAATGAAAGCCTCAGGGGGAGGCGGTCTCCGCGGCTGGGGGGCCCCTTTGGGCCCTCCATAATAATAAAAACATTGCCCCCACCCGGGGGCTAAATAATAACAAAGCGCGAGAGCCCGCAATACGTTTTATTTTTTCGCGGCAGGATGCAAACCACCGTCGCGGATTTAGCAGATATGAAAAAAGCAGGCCTAGGGGGTCAGGGTGTTTCTACCCTGACCCCTTTTTGTGTTTTGCACACTTGTTTAACTGATTTCTTGGCTCCAACACTTCCTGCCCAGACTTGTTTTTATTCCTCTGTGCCCCGACTTTCTTTCTTTCCCAGACTTGTTTTTATTCCTCTGTGCCTGTACTTGTTTTCTTGCCTAAACTTGTTTTTCCTTCCTGTGCCCAGTTCTCCCGTGGCCCCTCCCCATTTTTCCCGCTGTGGCGTCCCTGCGGCCCCGCCCCCTGCAATCCCATTCGCCGCCCCGCTCCCGCCTCCCAGCTGCTCCTCCCTCCCACATTCCCCTCATATGGAGGCTGCACAGCGGGCCCACAAGCGCCCAGCGCAAGGACACCCGGACTCCGCGAACGCCACAACACCCTACACCGCTTCGATGCTAGAACCCTCCACGCACTCAACACCGGACGATCACACACCTGCTTCCTGGCTGCCCGAAGCGCACCCATAGAGCTTTTACCTGCCGGAACTACAGCTTTAAAAGCATCCTCCCCCCCATGCTGCCGACCAGGAAAGAACCCAACCACCTCAGATGCATCCTTCTCAACACCCGCTCCGCCCGCAAACACGGCGTTGAACTCTGGGACCAACTCGACTCAACCTCACCAGACATCGCCTTCCTGACGGAGAACTGGCTGAACCCCGCCTCAGCACCTGACATAGCCATATCGGTCCCGGAAGGCTTCAAGATCACCCGCAGGGACCGCACCAATGGAGCAGGAGGAGGAATCGCCATCGTCCACAGAAACACTCTCAGAGTCTCAACCAACACCAATGACAACCTCAGCACCACCGAACACCTGCACTTCCAGATCCACACTAACCCCAACACCACCCTCAGAGGAACCCTCATCTACAGACCCCCCGGGACCACAGTTCAGCGACTCCATCGCCGAGTTTGTCAACACACATGCCCTCGCCTCCACGGACTACATCCTCCTCAGGGACCTGAACTTCCACCTCGAGAACAACAATGACACCAACTCCACCAACCTGATCGACAACCTAGCCAACCTCGTACTCAGACAACTTGTCACAACACCCACCCACTCCGCCGGTCACACACTAGACCCCATCTTCTCCATGAACCCCGTCTCCTTCAACCATACCACCGAACTCCACTGGACCTACCATCGCTGCATCCACTTCACCTTCAAGAAACCCACCATGCACCACCGCACCCAACAGATGCCTCGCCGCTGCTGGAGCAAAGTCCCCGAAGACCAGCTAACCACCTACCTCGCCCAGAGCCCACCTGCCGACTGCACCAACCCTGACATCGCCCACCGCAACCTCAGACAGTGGATCACCGACTGCGCCAACACCCTTCCCCCGATCAAGAAACCCTCCAACAGTCACACCAGCAAGAAAGCCAGCTGGTTCACTGAAGGCCTCGGAGCCTCCAAGCAAACCTGCCGAAAGCTGGAGAAGATCTGACTCCGTGAATGAACACCAGACAGCCATGCAGCCCACAATAACACCACCCGCAGACACCATCACTTCTTCAGATCCGCCAAAAGGGCCTCCTTCAAAAGACTGCCTAGACAGCAAGGCACACAACAGCAAAGAGCTCTTCAACATCATGAAGGAACTCTCCAACCCCAGCTCCAACACCAAGGACGTCCCACCCTCGCAAGACCTGTACGACTCGCTGGCCACCTTCTTCCATCGCAAGATCGCAGACATCCACAACAGCTTCAATGCTACAACCACCCGACAACCACTGAGACCTCTGCCCCAATGACCACCATCCGCACCAATCGCCTGCTCTCCTGTACCAACATCAACGTCAATGACACCATCAAGATCACGAACACCATCCACTCTGGATCTCCGTCAGACCCATGCCCACAACACATCTTCAACAAAGCCATCGCATCCCATCTCCGGAAAGTCATCAACACCTCCTTTGATACAGCAACCTTCCTGGAGAGCTGGAAGCATGCTGAGATCATCGTATACTCAAGAAACCCAAGGCGGACCCCAAGGACCTCAAAAACGTCCGACCCATCTCCTGGCTTCCGTTCCCGGCAAAAGTCATCAAAAAGACCGTCAACGAACAGCTGACCCACTACCTCAAGGAGAACAACATCCTGGACCCTTCCCAGTCCGGGTTCCGTAGCAACCACAGCACCGAGACTGCCCTCATCGCCGCCACCGATTACATCAAGTCCCTTCTGGACAACGGAGAAACGGCGGCCCTCATCCTCCTGGACCTGTCAGCCGCCTTCGACATGGTCTGCCACCACACACTTCGAACACGCATCCACAATGCCGGGATCCAAGAGAAGGCCCTGGACTGGACCACCTCCTTCCTCTCCGGCAGAACACAGACTGTCTGACTTCCCCCCTTTCGCTCCGAAGCCACCGTGAACATCTGCGGCGCACCCCAGAGCTCATCCCTCAGCCCAACCCTGTTTAACATCTACATGGCACTGCTCACCCACGTCGCCCATCAGCACAACCTCAACATCATCTCCTACGCCTATGACACCCAGCTGATCCTCTCCCTCACCAAGGACCCCCACACTGCCAAAACCAACCTTCACGAAGGAATGAAGGCCTTCGCTGAATGGATGAGGAACAGCCGACTGAAGCTGAACTTACACAAGACGGAGGTCCTCATCCTCAGATCCACCCCTTCGGCCTGGGACGACTCCTGGTGGCCGACTGCACTGGAAACCGCCCCAACACCCTTGACTCCACCCTCTCCATGACTAAACAGGTCAACGGCGTCTCCTCCTCCTGCTTCAACACCCTCCGCATGCTCTGCAGGATCTACAAGTGGATCCCCACTGAAACGAGAAGAATGGTCACCCAGGTCCTCGTCAGCAGCAGGTTGGACTACGGAAACGCCCTCTACGCAGGAGCCTCAGCCCAACTCCTGAGACAGCTCCAACGCATCCAGAACGCCTCTGCACGCCTGATCCTCGAGATCCCTTGCCGCAGCCACATCACACCCCACCTGAGAGACCTGCACTGGCTCCCGGTCAACAAGAGGATAACCTTCAAGCTCCTCACCCATGCACACAAGGCACTCCACAACACCGCACCAACGTACCTCAACAGACGATTCAGCTTCTACACCCCCACCCGCCAGCTCGGCTCCGCCGACCTCACCCTGCTACAGTCCCCCGCTTCCGAAGAACAACCTCTGGCGGCAGATCGTTCTCCCACCTCGCTGCCAAGACCTGGAACACCCTCCCAATCCACCTACAGCAGACCCAAGACCTGCTGACCTTCAGAAAACTCCTCAAGACCTGGCTTTTCGAGCAGTAGCAGCATTCCCCACCCCAGCGCCTTGAGACCCTCATTGGTGAGTAGTGCGCTTTACAAATGATATGATTGATTGATTGATTGATTTCCCACTTCTAACGCTACAACATTATTTCCTCATGCAATGTATTCTAGTCAGACTTGATTCATGTTTCTGTGGGGTACTGTGGAACTAGGCAAATTGAGTAATGAAAGGCCCACCTGTGGCTCATTCTAGATTCTGCACTATTTTGATTTCCAGAATGATGATTTCATTCTACTCTCGTCTTACTGGCTACTGTTATTTGAAAATTGGGAACCCCTGCTATAGGCTCACCTCTTTTAACCACAGTGACAATGACACTGAACTGGCACTTTTTGATGTCTCTGAGGGGCTATGAAGAGATTTAAATCAACAATTGGATGTTCTTGTCACTGACATCTCCCCGGACCCTGGCTGGAGTCTATCACCCTTCAGGAGCACTTGGCAGCCTTTTATTTAGATCTGTAATTGCTCCTATACATACATCTTTCACTGCTGACCCAGTTCCACCCCGACAACAAGGAATGAGACAATACCATTATCCCCTTACTCAGGGCTTATCCCTCCAGCACAAATTAGAGCAGGAATGACTAAATATAAGGGCCCACCTGAGGGTGCTCCTCCTTTAAGCTGGGGTATAATGGGTACATTTACAACTGAAGACTCCTCAAAAGGCATAGAATTCTCTATATATTCTACAAATATTATGCCAGGGACCTTCCTAGCATTTAGTTTAATCAGAGATACAGAAGCCGTGATATTAGACGCAGTACATAGAGGGTATATAGGGCCTGATTCACAGAACTAACTTAAGACAAAATCCTAAACTTACTACTTTTGGTATTCACAGAAGTTAGGATTTTGTCTTAAGTTTGTCTTAAGACAGACTTAAGACAGACTTAAGACAAAATCCTAACTTAAGTCTGTCTTAAGTCTATCTTAAGACAAACTTAAGACAAAATCCTAACTTCTGTGAATACCAAAAGTAGTAAGTTTAGGATTTTGTCTTAAGTTAGTTCTGTGAATCGGGCCCTGCGTCTCATACATACCGATGAGAAGCTGGTCAACATTATATGACGAAGCATGTTCTATACTACTGGTCCCAAACCTCTTCTACAATGACAGCTACTTTTGATCAACAAAAATCATCCCAAGATACTAGTGTAGCATGATTCTGCTCCTACATTGAACTGTGCATAGAGATTCAAGCTTGAAAAGAGCTATGTAACTATAGGTAGGTTTGTCCGACACCACTGTTATCCAGAAACAATAGTGAAGGTGCTAAGGACTGATAGAAGTACTACTCAAGCGTCATGTAATAAGACCACCATTGTTGGGCGCCATGTAGCAGGGATTCTGCTCCAACACAGAACTGTGCATAGAAACTTGGAACCTAAGTGAATTAGGGTGTGCCAAAACTCACCTTAGTAGCCAGCATCCCCTACCAGACTAGCATCAGTGTCTCATTGGCTCTTCCAAAATACCACTGATTAGACAACCCAGAACATGGAACTTAGATTACCTCAGGCAATGTGGAACACATGACCAGTCTTTCGTTATACTCTCATACCAGTCCAAAACAGGGAGTAAAAGAAGACACGTGCAAGTTTGAAATATTTATTTCTAACGCCGTGTTCTCATGCGCAGCATCTTAGCTAATACAAGCAGACATATTATCAGGAACCAGATTTTCAGCATAGTTACTATTCCATAAAATACAAAGGGAGAAAGCATATTATAATGCTAAATGGAAACAGGTTTAAAATATACCTATATTTCACCCTCCCCTGCTAGTAGGTTATTTTATATCTACAGAAGGTCTCTTGGGATTACATAGGCGGCCCCATACCTCTGGTATTTAGCAAAAGTGGATCACATCAGATTCTGCACCAGCTCTCAGAATACGAATGTTCTCCAAGTGTGTGTAATCATGCCTACGCCGTGCATTATTAAACGCGCCAATCTCAGAGGTGGCCACAGCTGCATATGTGTTATGTCTAGACCGTGCGCTGATCATTCTGAACAAAAATCACTGTGTTAAATAATCTTGAAGGCCTCGGCACTCACTGTTCAGACTAAGCTTACCAAGCAAGGCTGCTAATATAGAAAAACATGTTATTCTCGTGTGAAGCAAAACACTCTACTCAACTTTAAACATTTAATAACGTGTGTGCTGTGTGCAAAAGGCAGCAGAAAGGAAAAATGGCAATTAAACTTCTAATAAGCTCATGTCAAGTTAACACAGTGTAAATGCAAGGCTCAGCCCCACGACACTAGCAAACATAACAACTGGTACAGTAGATACCATATCAGACATGGGCATCAGATACATTTTATTAAGTTTGCACACTTTGACTCCAACTCATGCAATCCCACACTTGATCTACTATGCTCTTCCTAGCACAGAGTTTACACACACCATAAACATACTATGACTGACAGTGCCTGAGTCCAGTGCAGCAGGTAGCTTTGCTTATGGCGATTGGTTATGTTGCAGGCTTTATGCTGTCAGTGTCAATGTGAATGTGTTTGAGCATGGATCTTTGTGGCTGGATAGACTGATTTCTACTTCAAGGGTCTGCCACTCAGCGGTGTTTCCTCATGTGGTATGCACAAGGTAGCACCACTACGCTCTATGTCCTCTCAATTATGTATCAAGCAGGACGGGCTCCTGTGTTAGGGCGTGGGGGCTGCGCCCCTCCCATCTGCATACCCTATGTGTAACATTTCCCTTTTTACATTCATTTTTTTCGCCGCATTCAGTAAATAAAACAAAAGTACCTTGCTGCTTGACCTGCCGTCTGATTGACACTGCAGGCACAAACAGACACTAACACAACGTAATGCTGCACACGTGTGTACGTACTGACAATCTTTGACATGGTGACATTATCACGTAGGGCGTATTTGTTTTCAGCCATTGTACTGTATTAAGCAAAGTAGCGCCGGTAGTGGTGAATAAAGCTGAAAATATTAAGTATGGTTGGGCGCCGTACGTAGAAGCCTAGGGTGTTCTCCCCGCGTCATGAATGGGCTGGCACTTCAGCCTTTTCAAGCTCACCACGTGAATGATCGTCCCTTCACGCTGTGCGTCAGTTCTCACTTTTTGAGCACACGGAATGCTGGGCCTGCTGCTTTCACTGCCTTTGCCATGCTGCATGCACCCTATTGTTTATGATGAGTGCCTTTCATTTCACCAAAGGCAACGTTACAGTCAAGGGAGAGGAATGATTACAGTATGCGACTATTTACTTGTGTTGGGAAGACATAAAACAAGAGGCTGATTCTAGCGTTGTGCTGTGAGCTTGCTGTGTAGCTAGTGCACAGATCACTGGAACCTGGTTAAGGATTGTCCTTTGCCTCCACGTGGTAAGCTACCCACCTTATTCACTTCTGTTTATTTGTTATTACAGTCACCTTGCCATTCATAAAATCTTGTCTAACAACTCTTTACAGGGAGTTTCTGTCACAGCACCTTAATGCTTTGTGAGCCTCCTGAAGGGCCCCACGCTCTCTCTCCCAGCTGCCTACTTTATACATGTATTCCAACTAATGAGGGCGGACCGACTCGTCCCGACCGGGGACCCTCATATGAGGGCGGCCCCTTAGTGCCCCAAGATGGCATGCCTCCAGCCCAGGGTTGTTACCTCTTCCGGGGTGGCGCGTCACTTCCGGTCTGCGAAAGGGGCGGGAGGAAGTATATATCCTTCCTCCCCTAGTTTCTCGGTCTCTTTGGCCACTTTCTGCGATGATTTTCTGACGTCGCCTTTCACCTCGTACGCATATGACTGGAGGTGAGTCACTTGTGTTTGCCCCCGCCTCATGCTCGCTCCCCCTCTAGGTCGCAGCTGGGTCTGGCGGCCTGCTTAGCGAGGGCCGCTGAGGCGGGTAAGAAGCGTACGTCTTTTTACAATGTTTTCGGCCCCTCGTACCTGCTCATTCCATCGGGGGGGTTTAGCCGGGTCAGGCAGCCCGAGTAGTGCGGGCCGCTGTGGGGGGATTGTGCCGCTTGGTATTTCGCGTTGTTTCAGGTGTTATTGTTCCCCCCCTCCTATGGCTTTCCTGCAATCCCCCATCAGGCCCTAGATGCGGGGCCGCCTTTTGGTCGAGCTACGGCAGGCCAGTAACACAAACATGTTAAGTCCTAGCCTCACTGCAACCTCTCAGGTTCACATTGCTTTCTGCCCCCGCCGTCTTGCTATGTGAAGAAAGCGCGTGGGTTTGTGTACTTCAGCAGCTGCGGTTCAGAGGGCGCTGCTGGCTCTGGGGTATTTGAGGTGTCTCTATGGCCGATGTATAGCGCGGTGGATTTTCAGGCTGTATGTAAGGCTTTTGATGGTGTGGCTTCGGGTCCTACCAGAGTCATTTCCAGGGCGGCCCTCGGTGGGTCCCTGAGGGGGGCGCTTTTAGCGGGACTTGGCGTGGTCGGCTTGCCTGCCACGTGTTTATGCATGGGGTCGCCAGCGCTTGCGGTGCAGTTGTACCTGTAAGCGGCATGTTAGGAAGGCTTGTTTTACTTTCCGGTGGCAGTACAACACGGCCAATGGGACGATGCGAAGGTCTTACATGGCGCGCATGCTATTAGTGTGTATAGCGTTATTAAGGGATGCCTCCTTTGTTCAATTTATTTTGGAGGAATAGAACGTTTGAATAAGCCTCACCATGCCAATTGCTAGCCTGCACTTCTATCTTTAGAGGCAGAGTTGTTCACTGTTGGCCATTAACAAATTAATTTTGGAATTATTTGCTAACTCTAATGTCCTTTCAGGAGAAGTTTTCCTTTTCTTCATGGAGGAAGGGCAAAGGCGGACAGGGGCATCAACGATCTGAGACTCGAAGGGGATAAAAAAAAAAAAGTTTCATCTATGTGATTTATTTTACAGGTGTGTGAGACAACAGGACTTACCTGAAAGGTCGTACCACAGAGTCTACTAACAGAGTTTAAAGGTTTTCAGGTATAAGTCTGGTTTGGGGAAGGGGGCACTGAGGATTTGGATGGGGTTCCTCCGGTAATGCCAGCAACGAAGTGAGTCCAAAGCTCCTGCTAATGGTGTTATTTTTTCCCCAGCCCACTCAAATCCTCACGCACGGAGGCTCGCACGCAAGTTTCACTTTCGCAATACCTCGCACTTTACAGAGCATTATGTAAGTATGGAGCAGATTAAGGGCACACGGCTTCGTGGGAAGCAGGGGGGAGGATGGCCAGTGGTCATACGTTCAAATTTCCTTGGCTGACCCAGTTTTTTATCCCCAGATTGCCGTCTGTTCATCAGCGGAAGCAGCTATGGACAGCCAGGGTCCCCCCCCCCTCTTTCCGGAACCTTTACAAGTGGAGGGCTCGATGCCCGGTACCTCGCAAGACGCTCAGTGGGCAGAATCTTTGGAGATGGCTAAACTTAAAGGTTTAGCGTGGGCACACAGCATCATGCAGGCCCCCACTCAGGAAGATTCAGGAGTCGTGGGTGACTCACCCCCTCAAGATGACCGGCCCAGTCCCGATGTGGCACCATCCAGACCCAAGCGTATTCGTAAGCCCACAGTCAGGGATTTCCCTCCTGAGCCTGTCCAACGTCCCAGGAGCAGATCCGTGCCGGCACCTAGGGAACAGGGGGCCGTGTCAGCCGCTCCCCTTCCTCCAGCACCGGCTTCGTTGCCGGATAGCCGGACAAGGTAACTACGCTACTAGGAAAGAATTATCTAAAATGTTGGACTCTTGGAACGCTTTTATGGGACGCTTTCAATCTGGAGCTGTTTCTTTCACTCCTGCTGTGGCACCTCTTGTTGGTGTTAACCCGAGTTCTGCACCTGTTGCGTCGAATGTTTGGTCCACAGGGCAGTTGGGTAGCCAGGGTGGGACAACTACAAGTATGCCTAAAGTAAGTGCCAGCAGTTTGGGCGAAACAGGTACTCCCTCGCTGATCATCCCTCCCGTGGCCTCTGGCACGGTTTTGCCCGCTTCAACCAGCACCTCAGTGTTACCACCCGCAGTTAGTCTGACGCCTCTACCTCCCAGCATTGTTGTGCCTCCTGTCATTGCTCCTTTGTCCGCTGGCGCTGTCTTGCCCGCAGCACCCGTCATATTAAGAGCACCACCCCCGGGCAGTATTGCGCCTAACCCCGCCAGTTCTTTACTGCCTCCAGTTACCACTGCCCCGCTCTTGTCAGGCCGCTGTTCGCTGTCTTGGCAAGTCCCGCAAGCCGCTAAAGAGGGCATTTGGAGGCGAGACTTCCTGCTCATGCTAGGTCAGGAAGGTATGGACGCTAGGAAGTTTGGCGCCAAGGAAGACGAAAAGAAGGTGAAGTATCAACCTTGGCCAGAAAAGACAATCGACAGCTGGCTCGAAGCCTTTTCCATCTTAGCTTCCTTTACAATGGAAAAATTCCCAGAACAGGGCGCTGAGCTGGTTCAGTATTCCAGAATCATTCCCATTGAGGCAATGAAATGGGGAGGTAATGGTTGGATCAATTACGACAGGGAATTTAGGAGAAAGATGTCGCAGTGCCCTGATATGAGGTGGGACCAAAAGGAGGTACAGCTCTGGATGGAGCACATGGGGGGTCGTGCACCTTCGGTCAGCGGGGCACCGAGCACTTCCCAGACAGGACAGCATTCACAGGTATGGTCCTTTCAGACAGGGAACAAGGGCAAGCACAGCTTTCGCGGGGTTGGGGCAGAGAGGGGGTGGACATAGAGGAGGCTCCAAGAAATCCCGCCCAGGAACATGTCGCCTGTTTAACAAAGGGACCTGCTCTTGGGGCAAGACCTGCAAATTCATACATGCATGCCACATCTGTGGGGGACCTCACCCTGCAGTCTCCTGCAAACCTAAGCCCACCTCAAGCACAGCTATCAGAGGGGGTCAGAGCAGCTAACCCCTCTTCCTCGCACCTGAACCTGACCCCCCCCCTGCCGCCCCTTCACTTTATTGATTTGCATCTAGAAGGGGGGTCTCTCTCTCCCGGCTTGGTACAAATGCCTGTCGGCTACTACTCCAGACTTGAGCCGCTCGCCTCTGGGTTCCTCTCCCATTAAGCTTGATAACATCACCCCTTTACTCCCTATGGATGGATGGCCGCCTGCTGCTGTTTGGCTTCCATCAAGGTTTCAAGATACCTTTTGTTGGTTCTTGTGACAATAGGGAGGCGGAGAATCTCAAATCTGCTAGAGAACTACCTGACATAGTTTGGACTAAAGTAGAGAAAGAGAGATCTTTGGGTAGGGTGGGGGGTCCTTTCCCGTTCCCCCCCTTTGAAAACTTCATTGTTTCTCCACTAGGTGTAGTACCTAAGAAAGAACCAGGAACTTTCAGACTCATACACCACCTGTCATACCCAGAGGGGGCTTCTGTCAATCATGGTTTGAAAGAGGGTTCATGCTCTGTGTCATATTGTACGCTGGACGTGGCCTTGGACCTAGTCAGGCGGGCGGGCAAGGGGACCTGGCTAGCAAAGGCCGACATTGAATCGGCCTTCCGCTTACTGCCAGTTCACCCGAGCAGCTTTCACCTACTGGGCTTCAAGCTAGACGGATTGTACTACTATGATAAATGCATGCCCATGGGCTGCGCTGTGCCTTGCGCTTATTTCGAAGCGTTCAGTTGTTTCCTACAATGGGCCCTCAAAGATTCTTATGAAGTGGAAGGGGTGACTCATTACCTAGACTATTTCCTGTTCATCGGGTAAGACGGGACTCAGAAATGTTTACAGGCCTTGGCCGACTTTGAAGACCTTGCAAGACACCTGGGGGTCCCCCTTGCACCTGGCAAGACGGTGGGACCGGCTCAAGTGTTAACTTTCCAGGGCATTGAAATCCACACTCTCTCAAGTGAGTCCAGGCTTCCATCTGACAAAGTTGACGATCTGGCTAGACTGATCAACTCCTTGGCGGGTGCAGGCAGTGCATCCCTTGAATGCATCCAAGGATTACTAGGGAAGCTGAACTTTGCTGCTAGAGTCATCCCAGCTGGGAGGGTGTTCTCCAGAAGGCTTGCTATGGCTACTGCCAATGTCACCAAGAAGCATCACAGGGTCACGTTGAGTAGAGGAATGCAGCGTGATCTGGCCATGTGGGCAGAGTTCTTAGCCAACTTCAATGGGGTGGTGTTTTGGAGGGCCCCATGGGCAAGCAGCCCTGACCTATCTCTCTTCACAGATGCTTCAGGCAGGCAGGGATTTGGTGTCATTTTGGACAGGGACTGGTGTGCTGAAAAATGGCCAAACTCCTGGCATAAGAAAAAAGTTACTACTAAGATCACTGTTCTTGAACTTTTTCCGATTGTCGTTGCTTTTCATCTATGGCCGACTATTTTGGCGGCCAAGAGAGTCCTGTTATGGTCAGATAACCTTGCGGTGGTGCAAGCCATTAACTCCCATTCTGCCACCTGCCCCTTGGTGTTGTGTCTCCTACGGGAGTTGGTGCGAGTGTGTCTTTTCAGCAATGTAGAATGCAGGGCCCAACACATCCAAGGTACAAAAAACATCGCGGCTGACTCTCTCTCTCGTTTTCAGTGGCACAGTTTCCGGGAAGCATGGCCGAGAGCGAGAGAGGAGGCAACACCTTTCCCAGCACATCTATGGTACCTCCTGAAGTGGTGAAACGATTGAGGGGACTTGGAGAACTATCTTTAGCGCCTTCTACAATATATAGATACCGGACATGCATTGCCAAGTTTTGTTCTTTAATGGGAACATGGGTGGACTGCGTGCCAACTCTAGAAGCGAGAGTACAGTCTTTTATATTGTGGGCTAAAGATAACAAGAAGAGCTACTCCTGGATTTCTAGCTACCTTGCAGCAATAAGCTACCACACCAAGCTTAAGGGGTATACTGATCCTACCAAGGCCTTTGTGATCAGGGCAGCGCTAAAAGGTTGGGCCAGGAGCGAGCCCAAAGCTCCTGATAGCAGGTCTCCCATAGATTTTCAGACTTTACAGGGGATGATCAACTGGCTGCCACAGGCTACCTCTTTGAGGCTGCTCTATTCGCAGTTACGTTTAGCATGGCCTTTTTCGGGGCTTTTCGAATTTGTGAACTCGTGGCTAGATCAAAGAACGATACTTCTAGAGTAGCACTTAATCTGCCGGATGTTTCCCTCCTAGGAAAGACACTAAAATTACCTTGCGTAAATCTAAAACTGACCAGCGGGGGGGAGGGAAAGTTTTTGTTTTAAACAGCTTAGGAGCTGACAAATACTGCCCAGTCTCACTCTTCTATGCTTACTTAGCGCCATGCCCAGCAGTTGATGGTTATCTCTTAATCCATGCAGACAGCTCCCCACTCACCAAATATCAGGTTGAACATGTCATGCAAACCTGTCTGGCATTGTCAGGCGGAAATACTCCGGCAAGAGATTTTGTACACATTCCTTCCGCATAGGCGCAGCCACCACTGCTTTCACCGAATGCTTGCCAGCAGAGGCCATTATGCAGGTTGGGAGGTGGCAATCTATTTGTTTTAAAAGATACATTAGACCATGATCTTGGAAGGAGCAGGCTTGTTCCACCGATCGCCCGGTGTGTTAAAACGGTTAAAGGAGTCAATGTCTAATTGTTGTGGTGTTCTTTAAATTGCAGTGTTGTTTTAATAGATGTGCAGTGTTGTGATTTAATGAACAAGTTTGATACAAACACATCTCTTTATTTACCAGGTAAGAAAGTCTGGGTGATGGGCCAGATTAGCGCAGTGGGCCGAAAGTAGGAATTGGAAACATGGTTTTTGCCAAACCGAGATCCTTTGGCTAGGAGTCCCAGGCATGCATTGGAACGGGTTGTTGGGCACCTTGTAGCAGGAATTGGATAGGACCTCTCATCCTCCAGATGTGCCAGTTGTCCACCTAGGAGGGAACGACTTACCGGCTTTGGGCAAAAGAATATTGCTGAGGGACATGAAGGAGGCATTGTGCAAGATCAGTAACATATTGGGCTCCTGTGAACTTTGTTGGTCAGAAATCACGCCACGCCAAGTGTGGCACGGGGCGCATTTAGGCCTGGCACTAGAGGTTGCACGCAGGAGGTTAACTGTGCCATGCGCAAATTCACTGACCAACGGGGCTTTGGTTTCATAAGATATGGAGAGCTACATGCCAAGTCCACAGGCTGCTTTGACAGCGACGGGGTTCACTTATGCCAGGTGGGGATGGACCTTTTCCTACTAGACTTAGAAGATGCTTTTGGAACAGCAGGATGCAAGTAATGAAGGGAGTACAGGTGGGGGGATCTGGTTGTGGCGGTCGCCTCACCCAGGGCTGTGGAAAAGTTACATGATGATCCTGAGGCGAAAGGGATGCAGGAGTCCCTATTCTGGAGCACAAAGGGTGCTGAGGCCTAATATTCCCGGGAGATCTGTGCAGTGGACCCTGGGTTGCGACGGCGCCCCGTAATCCTACGGGCGGTTGGAAACCTGGACAACCGGGGGTCGCTTAACGCTCCGCCCCTGGTAGGGGGTGGTGTGAGCAAGATGGTGGACAAAGAGTTCACCAGATTTGGGAGAGGCTAGTCCTCTCAACACAACCGCGAAGCACCGTCTGGCCAAGGACGTGGTGCTAGAAGGCCCATCAGGTGGTAAGCTGCGAGGGGCAGCTTGCCTTTGGATCATCTGTAAGATAACCCACCTTGTTGACATTCTATGCTAATAAACCTGCACACCGTTTTCCCATCAACAATTTGTCTGGTCTGTTTATTACATGTCTGCTTATGGGGGGGCTGGTGTAAGGGCCGATATGGGCACTATGAGGGCGGACCAACTCGTCCCCACCGGGAACCCTCATATGAGGGCGGCCCCTTAGTGCCCCAAGATGGCACGCCTCCAGCCCAGGGTTTGTTACCTCTTCCGGGGTGGCGCATCACTTCCGGTCTGCAAAAGGGGCGGAAGGAAGTATATATGCTCCCTCCCCTAGTTTCTCGGTCTCTTTGCCCACTTTCTGTGATGATGTTCCCCTCCCTACCGCTTAACCGACATCGCAGGGGGAAAGTGGTGGGGTGTTTAATGTATTAATTATTGTCATTTATGTTGCAGGAGGAATTACATGATGATCCAGAGGCGAAAGGGACGCTGGAGTCCCTATTCTGGAGCACAAAGGGTGCTGAGGCCTAATATCCCCGGGAGATCTGTGCTGTGGACCCTGGGGTGCGACGGCGCCCAGTTATTCTACGGGCGGTTGGAAACCTGGACAACCGGGGATCGCTTAATGCTCCCCCCCTCGTAGGGGGGGGGGGGTGTGAGCAAGATGGTGGACAAAGAGTTCACCGGATTTGGGAGGGATCCTCTACACCACAACCGCGAAGCACCGTTTGGCCAAGGACGTGGTGCTAGAAGGCCCATCAGGTGGTAAGCTGCGAGGGACAGCTTGCCTTTGGATCATCTGTAAGATAACCCACCTTGTTGGCATTGTATGCTAATAAACCTGCACACCGTTTTCCCATCAACAATTTGTCTGGTCTGTTTATTACATGTTCTGCTTACGGGGGGCTTGTGCAAGGGCCGATATGGGCACTATGGCCTCTGTTACCTTAGGGCACGGTAGAAACAGTACATTTACTGCAGTGGCTGTGGAGTTTTTTTAAGCACACTGCATGTTTGCTTCTAAGCGCTTGGTGGCCTATGATGTTTCCGTTGTTTTAGATCGGACCTCACAAAGTTGAGAAATGAAATGTTTTCAGAATCACGTTTTAATCACTATGTCTTCACATCCATTATGTGTAATCTTCGCAGGACTCATTTTTAAATTGGTGCACATATCTTTGAGATTTTCTTGAATTCAGTTTTATCTGTTTTAACATATTCTTTCTTGGCCTAAGATGTGTGTCTCTGCTGTGTGAATTATGTACTCTTTCTACATTATAGGTCAACTCATGCAGCGCTTTTTATTAAAAATATTATATGAGAGATATTTTAATATGACACTTTGAGAGTGTGCAGAAAAATAAAATGAATGCAGGAAGCAATCATGTAAATCTCTGCACTGGATTACAAAAAAGATAACTGAATAGATTCAATATTTTTGTGGAAGAAAGCTAAGTTTTGGCTACAGGTTCAAATGTCAACATTTTAATCTTTCTGAGACCACAACTTGCCATTCAGAAAAGCAATAGCAGGAGCTATATTAAGTTTCAGGTGGTTTAATTTCCAGTTTTACTTAAATGATTCAGTCTCAACTGAGGGTAAAAAATGTGCATGTGGATATATTGGTTTGACTGTATGTGCATTTTTATATGTGTTTGATCCCCGGACTTGGATAACCCTAGGGTACATGACATATTACGGCTATTGTTGGGTGCATACCAGCTAGTCCCAACACAGTGATACAACATTTATGACATATTCTAGGTATGCTTTGGGACACGCGGGGAAGCTTGGGAAAATAATGGCAGATTTTTTATATATTGTGAGCATTTTTCCCTGACACATTTAGGGGCCTTTAGTGATACACTGTGTGCATCCCCTTGGGACGTGCTGGCTAACTCCAACATAATAATGACCTGTTAGTGTTGCCTGGAATCTTTGTCATTGGGGCTTATGACCATTACGCAGCCGTTAGCTATGGTCCAGCAGTGAAAGAGCTGCTTTACCTTTGGCCCAACCTTATAAAGGCCACCTTGGACGCCCACAGCTGCCTCTGGCTAGCACAGTCCCCACTCTCTGGTCATTATCACTAGAAATACATTTTTTCATGTCACCAACAGAGGAATGCCTGCTCTCCCTGCCAGGGGGAGCTATTGCCGTATGGCAGCCGCTGACATTCCCCCTCTAAATTTTACCACCCGTCCCACATGCAGGTGTATCTTTGTGCATTCTGGCTATCTCCTTCCTAATAGACACCCATCCCTGCCAACCTGCCATAATCCCAATCAAAATTCAGGTTGTTCCAGGCTTATACATGGCCATTTCTTGAATTACTAATTCCATTCTTGACCCACATTCTGACTACCCCTTGCATAAAGATGGTAAAACAATTTACCATATGATAGATCTGCCATGATGAATTCATAGGAAAGGCAGAGCTGAACTAGTGTGTTTGAGTGCATGGTGACAATGACAAGGTGATGGGGGTTAGGCAAACAGAATTGCTTTCTGATCATGTGATCTCATGTGAACTGAGCAATAGGGTAGGTGAGTGAATCTGTAATATTTGTCTAGTGTGCTGATTATGTAATTGAAATTTGAGTAACTTGTGAGTTGTGCACCTGGCCTCCCAATATCATCCCCACAAGGCGCTCCTGCGGCACAGGTCTCCTACCTTGATTCCTAGGGGCTCGGCGGGGCTGGCTGGCAGCTGATTGCATCGTAGGCTCCCAGCGGCAGTGGCCGCTATCTTGGTTTGGGCTGGTTCGCCCAACCCCTCCCACGCCACTCCCCCCAAGCTGCTCCTCCATTTAAACGTCCCCCATGTGTCAGCGCAGCGGACGAGCGCAGCGGGTGCGCCGTAGGCTCGCCGGAGTCACGCCAGAGTCCAGCCCGTCTGCGCCCGTCCGCGGCAGGCCGGGGCATGGGGCTCCTCCCCATCTTCCTTCCCTCACATATCCTCCCTCCCTTCTCCTTTCGTATTGGACCCCTGGCTCCATCTGCTCCTCTGTTTCCGAACGTCTTACATCTCTAGGTCTCTACTCCAGGCCACCTTCCACGCCTCCCGCTATCACACTAGGGGCTGTCCCTGTGTCTTGTATTGTCCCTCCTGTTCCCTCCCTCCCATCTGCCCCCCGCACCCCAGCCTCTAACACCAGGGCTGTGCTCTTAAACACCAGATCGGCTGTTAGCCACCAGTATGAGTTATTCGATTATATCGACACTCACGAACCAGACCTCCTGTTTCTAACGGAGACCTGGTTCAAAGCCGACTCCTTGCCTAATGTCCTAGCGGCGCTACCTCCCTCATACTCCATCATCCGTGCGGACCGTCCGGAGGGCAGAAGAGGCGGCGGAGTGGCCTTGATAGCCCGTACAGATTTTCATTTCCAGACTCTTTCTTCCCCCCCTATTCCTGAAGTCGACTGTTTGATAATCCGCTCCAGCTCTCACTCAGCTCCCCTAACCTCTGTTCTCATTTATCGTCCTCCCCACTCTACCCCTACTTTTGTTTCCAGCCTTCAAGACATCCTCGCAACACTGGTAGTAAACAACTCGTCAGTGTTAGTCTTAGGCGACTTAAACTTCTGGCCCTATGACCCCGCTGAAAGCTCCCTTTCTAAAGAGTTCACTGATCTTATGCTCTGCCTTAACTTCACCCCCCACGTCCACAGCCCCACTCATGTACAAGGCCACTCACTTGACCAGGTCTGGACCCTGAACATTCCCATTACACCTCCCAACATCTCACCTTGTTCTTGGTCTGACCACTTCTTAATTTCCTTTTCCCTTGCTTTAGCCCCAGTCATTAAGCCTCCTCTCCCCAAGAATACCTGGGTCAGAAAATGGGGCAAAGCAGATATGCCATCCCTTTGCTCATCTCTGGTCAACTCCAGCCCCGATCTCTCCGGCCTTGCCGCCCCTTTACAACTGGCCACCATTAACAACTGGCTGACCCAAGCAGGCGACGAATTTGCCCCCTTGAGGCGGATCACGGTTAAGCGAGCCCACGCTGCTAACCGTTGGTTCACTCCCGACCTCAAGGAGAAGAAGCTGGCCGCGCGCAGAGCAGAGCGGGCCTGGAGAAGAGCATACTGCCCCGCCCAAAAAAATACCTATCTCTCTGTGCTCAAGGTATACAAGCAGGGTATCCTTGATGCCAAGACCTTATTTTATTCCAATAGGATATTGGCAGCGGAGTCACAATCCAAAGAGATCTTTGCAACGGTGCATGAGCTTGCTTCATCTAACAGAGCTACGGCCTCGATCCCCCCTTCGCAACCCCTTTGCGACTCGCTCAACGATTTTTTCGTTGACAAGTTCGCTAAGATTAAGGCTAATATCCCCCCTCCATCCCTCACATTCATCAACCCCTCCCCTCCCGTCGTTACTTCTAAATTGACTTCCATTCCCCTTTTGACCAATGTCACTTTCCCTCCTCTGCTTCAAAGGGTGAAGTCAGGTTCCCCCCTGGACTTCGCCCCTGCTCATATCCTGAGAGAAATCTTCCTAACATGTCCGACTCCACCGCTTACACTCCTGAATGACTCTCTCAGCAACGGATTGGTCCCCACCCCCCACAAATTTGCAGCTGTTATCCCTATTTTAAAAAAGGCCGGCGCTGACCCTTCATCTTCATCCAACTACCGCCCCATCTCCCTCCTGCCTTACTTGGGTAAAGTTTTAGAGACTCATGTGACCAGCATCCTGAGTACCCATGTAGAAACCAGCCACTGCCTCTCCCCCCGGCAGGCGGGCTTCCGGCCCCGCCATTCTACGGAGAAGGTGGTGATCTCGGTGATGGACAGCCTACGCGAGGGCATCGATACCAACCTTCCGCAGGCCCTCATCCTTTTAGATC
The DNA here is from genome assembly GCF_964263255.1 of Lissotriton vulgaris. Taxonomy (NCBI): domain Eukaryota; kingdom Metazoa; phylum Chordata; class Amphibia; order Caudata; family Salamandridae; genus Lissotriton; species Lissotriton vulgaris. Next base: position 279,579,547 of record NC_141689.1, on the reverse strand, counting down.
TGTCCGCCGCTTTTGACACGGTGGACCACTCCATCCTCCTTACCCGTGTCAGGGTGGCGGGCATAGAGGGCCTCGCCTTCGCCTGGCTTGAATCCTTCCTGAGCGACAGGGCTCAGGCAGTTCATTTAGCTGGGTTCACTGCTGCCTCTCGTAAGGTTGTGTGCGGGGTCCCCCAGGGCTCTTCACTTTCCCCCCTTTTGTTTAATTTATACATTTACCCTCTTATTTTTATGTTGCAGCAGCTCGAGGTCACGGTGTTTAATTACGCTGATGACCTCCAGCTAATTTTTAACCTCTCCCACTCCCCCACTTCTTTCCAGAATGTCCAATCTGTCATGCTGTTCATCCAGGATTGGATGAACTGCAACCACCTCAAACTTAATCCGGACAAGACGGAGCTGATCTTGACCGGAGGTGGTTGCAGTCCCCGGTCCCCATCTCACTGGCCCCTCTCACTTGGTGTCCCTCCACCCCCCGTTCCCAAAGTCAAAACCCTTGGTATCCTCCTTAATTCTTCACTGTCGGTTCACTCACAGGTTAGCTCTGTCGTCTCCTCCTGCTTTTTTTCCCTCCGCACCATTAGGAAGATTTCCCGTTTCTTCTCCCTCCCGGCTCTGAAGGTCATAGTGATGGCAATGGTGCTCTCGCGCCTCGATTATGGCAACATCATTTACAACGGCGCGCCGGCCTATGCCATCCACCGTCTGCAGTTAGTGCAGAATCAGGCTGCCCGCCTGATCCATGGCCTGCCCAAATTCCATCATGCATCCCCCCTACTGCAGGCACTTCACTGGCTGCCGGTAAAGGAGCGAGCCCTGTTCAAGCTCAGCTGCCTTACTTTCCAGGCCAAAATGGGCACCGCTCCGGAGTTCATCTGTTCTGCCATTAAGCCTTATACCCCGGGCAGAGAACTCCGTTCTGCCCACACGGCCCTCTTGACCATTCCTCGATTTAAAAAGAAAAAGGCGGGTGGAACAAAATTTTCGGTCCTCGCTCCCGTGTTTTGGAACTCCCTCCCTACTGAACTTCGCATGACACCTTCGTACACAGTGTTTCGAAAGAACCTCAAAACCCTACTCTTCTCTCGAGCTTTCGCAGTCTAATTTTCCCCCGCTCCTGCTGCCTCCTCGCAATCTGAAAAGCGCCATGAAACCGTGTGGTAAAAGCGCGCTATACAAATATTTTTAAATTCAAATTCAAATTCAGGTCATCTATCGCCCCAGCTCTGCCACATGGCATCCAGCTATACATTACTGAGAGAAATGGGGTGAACTGACACCCCACTCCGGGCGCACAGCATTCCTTTGTGCATTACAAAGGTGCCACAGTTAATCCAGTTTTGCAAAAATCTATTTAGTTTACTCCACAATTGGTCATACATTTTTCCATTGTTGTCCCAGTCACATGATGGACACTTATGTTTACAATCTCCTTCATGCTGTAGACATGCCGATACAGGCTTTATTCTATAGCGTGGAATGTTCATAGGTGTTCCTCAACAAATGCTTTTCATCACCCAATGCATTTCGGGCCTTTCCTGGCCCTTCGTCATTACTGTTTCACTATGTTTTTAAATTATTCATGCTTGTTGAATTTCACAAATGATATCAAAAACTGTGAGAAACATATATATTTATGACTTAAGTTGACCCTCTTGTCAACGTTGTGCCCCCTGAAATCATAATAGTGTATTTGACTGAAATACGTGCCCAATCCTTCCTCTCCCATTAATATTTCCCTTCCACCTCTTCCGCTCTAGTTTCTCAATTCCCTCATACATATGAAAACAACCTGTTCTAACACTGGTGTCCCTCTAACGAAATCACGTCAAACAAACCCTTACTTTAAGAGTTGTAAAAGGTAGGGCCACTTTCGACCGATAACCTTTAAGTATTGCCCGGCGTTAGCCGCCTCTCCTACCACTCGAAATTATCAAACAAAGAGGCAGGCGCTGTAGACTGGAAGGCAGGAAACAGGAGTTTATTCCGACGGAGCAGAACACGCCAAATCAGACAACAGGGTATCTTCTCGAGGAGCTCTAACCGCATCTCTGAGGCATGGCCTCTTATACACAGGTTTATGGTCTTTATTACAGTTTATTACATGTGGCACATTCCTGCAAATACTTTGATGTACAGAAAGACATCCTCGGAATCCCCGCTTCCCACACACATTTACAGTAGAAGTCCCCACCCCGATCTCAGTAGGCGATGACTGTCGCGCAGCTGGACAGTCCGCCGGTTCCCGGAATGTGTGCGGCTGATCGGATCTCATGGGGTGGGGGATTTGATCAGTTGCAGATCCTTTTGAAGAGGGCAGCTTCCTACTGTATGGGGGCAATAAACTGCATCCGCAGGGTCAGGTGGTGGCCTGGGATCGAGCCGGACAATCGGGCACAGAGGAATGGGGGTTCATCAAAGGATACGTAATCATGAAAGGGATGGAGGGAGGTGTGTAGCTGGGAACGGGATGTGGCTTCGAGGCAGGGTCGCGCTGAAGGGGAGGTTTATGGCCCAAGCATGTGAGAGCGGGGGCTTTCAGCGTGCGGGGGATGCATGCGAGGTCAGGGAGAGAGAGAGAGAGAGACGCGCTGGCTATCGGCAGAGGGCAGAGAGGCCATGGCATTCAAAATGGCTGCTACTTACGCGCACATATGAGTCTGAAAAGGGACAAGATGGCGCCGATAATGTTGATGTCGCAAACTAGATTTTAACAGAGTTCTAGTGACTGCTTCCTCCCGTGTTCAAACCCATTCTGAATTCCTTACTTTCTCACTCCATTTGAAACACCTGTGACATGTCCCCACCCATATGTTTTTCTCAAATTAACGCCAGCCTGTTCATCCAACTACCAGTCCCATGGTGCACCACTACTGTTGTTAAAATGACCTTAGTCTAAATGTTTCACCGACTCAAATTCTTCCCTTTGCGCATTGTTGCCAAATCATTTTTACGTTATGTTTAATTCAGATGTGTCAGCCTTAAACACACCCCTATGTGTCTATAGCACTCTAACCTGTACCTCCGTGTTCCTCTTCAATTTAAAATGTAATCACTGCGTTAATATCTATATGGGCCCACTCTTCTACATCTCTTAATAACTTTACTCGCCACGATACATCCTGCCAGTTTTAGAACACGCTGTGTTTGCCTTCTAAAAATGCTTACCTGCCAATCATATATACGTTGAACTCTCGTATTTCCAACTCCAACCTGGACAATGTTTTAAAAAAAAATAATGAATCCCCCGCCCACCCTTTGTTGTCATTTTGAACGTTGACCAAACAATATGTTTTTAAATCACTGATCATGCTAATATTCTGTGCAAGTTAATGTCCTAATATGAAATTAACTATGAATCCAACCAGTGATCATCCATTGTTTTTTCTTCAAAAGTAGTTAATAAAATTCTCTTTTGAAGAAAGATGTTATGGTAGTCCAGCATGTGACAATGTACTTTTATCCTTTTATAGTTTGTGTAATCTTTGGGTGCCATTCGTCGGGCAGGCAGTGCTGTAATAATTCACGAAAATGAAAGTGACACACGTGGCCGGGCAGTCCACGATACCGGGCCAGCACGCAAACACATGAAAATACGGATGAAACATGGAAGAAACAGGTGTGCACTCTGTCACTTTCTTTTTCGTGATTTGTACTGATTTGTACTTGAGGCATGCTCAACAGTAAAAATCAGTATGTGAAGACAATTGCATAATTGTACATTTTGCAATATGGATAATTTCAGAGAAATTACAAGTTTAAGATTGCAAACACTGTTTCACACTACAACCTAGACTTACAGATCCTCACAGAAACCTGGTTTAATGATACATCCTATACCATGATGGATCTTCTGCTGCCTCCAAACTACTCCATCTTCAGAAATGACCATGTAGAGAGGTAAAGGGGAGGTATGGAAGCCATCTTCAGAGATTCCTTAAAATGCAGAGAGACACCCAATTGCTTATATTCTTCCCTCTAATGCCTGACTCTTAAATTTCACATACAAAATAGTTCCCCTCTCAGATTAAACACCATTTATCACATGCCAGTTAATAATGATGCCTTTATCGAGAAACTCAGGGCTTTCATAAATAATCATTGCAAAGTGTCAAAGTAGTTTTCCATGGAGACTTTAATCTTCATTGAGGCATCTCAGATGACTCGGGAATCAATCACGTTGCCCTGTTTTTTTTCCAGAAATGATCAGATCCAGCATAACCTAAAACCGACATATAATAACTGGGCCATACTATACTTAATAATCTCAAAATGAGACCTGTTCTTAGTGGATGAACTTACAGGGTAGACTGGTATGACCATCATTTTATTCAGTGCATTCCATGGCTCTCGCATTTCATGACTCTAGGTCAAAGAAAAAAGGGGATAACCTGGTATTGCAACACCACGGATATTAAAATTCTTAACAGCACTGCGTAGAAGTTCCTTCCAGCCATCAGCCACGTCACGAACATCAATGACTCGATTACCCAATGTTTTTACTATTTTTGGGCCTGCTTGGTGAGCTTGCGCTGCTCCACAGCAAAAACAAAAGAGCTAAACCGCTGGCTCCCTGATTCAACAAGGCTCTGCATGAGGAGCAAAGAGCCCTGAGAATACAGGAGAAAAAAATAGAGACAATCACTACCCACCATCAACCTTACAAATCTCCAAAACGCAAGATCACTTTACAAAAGAAACATTTTATGGGCGCAGTTGAACCACTTTAGATCTCTCTATGCTTCAGCCACTAACTCCCCTAAACAACTTTCTGATTTAGTCAAAACAGCAGCCAGCCCCTCTATGTCAACACCTCCCAAATGTATTGACTGGGCCATAAAATCTGAAGAATTCACACCGTTCTTGGACTCGGAGGGGTAATGGTTTGTGTGTCCGGACGTTGATCCCAGTCCAATCACTTTATGCAAATCCACGAACACCTAGCAACTCTTTGGCACAATCAGAGGAGAAGAACTTCCAAATACTATTACAAAAGCCAAACCATATTGCGAACTCTATTTCTGGTAACCTACAGAAAGAGATTTTTATATAAATGCCGATCTACAGGGCCAAAGTTGTACCTCTCTCACTCAGCCAAGGTATTTTAAGACTGGACAGGTTAATTCACTCCTCAAATAAAAACCTCTGCAAAGGCGAATGATTTCACCAACTTTTGTCCAATCCTCATTCTCCCTTTCCTTGAAATCATTGAAAGATGTGCAGCAGATGTTCTTACCTAACAAATCCAAGACACCAGCCTCGGAGATAAATATTGATTGGGAGTCAGTCAAGGCAGCAACACTGAAACAACACTGTTCCCGATAGCTTATGTTGCACTTCGCATCCTAGATCCAGGAAACTCCTGCCTCCTGATTTCTTTTACCTATCAGCAGCCTTTGATATGGAAAATTACTGCCTGCTTCGTGAATCACTGAAAAATTCAATGAGCATTTTAATGGAGTGTTCCTTAAATGGTCTGAGTCACACCTCAGGGGTAGCTTTCAAATTGATGATTGCTTCTCAATATGGTGGGTCCTGGAGACAAGGGTCCCTCAAGGTTCTACACTAGCCCAACCTTATTCAAAATTCATATTGAACTCCTTGGTTTCTTACCAAGAAAACCAAATGTTTTTCTGTCATCAGTATGCAGATCGCACCCAGCTGTACCTGAGAATCTCATTTCACACCTTGCCAACACACTAAGAATAGTTCAAGACTGAATGATCTCTCATTACCTAAAACCAAGCCCTACCAAAACTGAATTCCTCCTCAATTCCTCAACTAAGTCCCCACCTCTGACTCAATCCTGGTTAGACACAATCAACATTCTGAACAGTAAGCCCACAATTGTTGACAATCTCAAATCCCCAGGAGTCATCCTAGATAAAAGGTTCAAGTTACAATCAAAAATCAATACCATGGCTAGAAGTAGTGCTCTCCGTTGTGTCTCCTTTGGGGTATTCGCCACTACTCCTCAGAACAGGATCTCAAAATGTTTGTTCAATCCCTGGTGCTATCTAGAATTGATTACTGCAATTCTATCTGATCTTCCCAAGAGTCATCTCTCCCCTGCTAAATCAATTCTACATTCATTAGCACAAGTTGTCACTGGGTCCGAAAGGAATTACCATATTTCACAAATACTGGTATCATTACAATGAATTTATTATTTGGAAAACAGTGGACCCCTACAAAGACTTACCGCCAGATTCATCATTCTCCCATTTTGCGAGGCCCTAATAGCGATTCATAGCGAATCGCTATTAAGGACTCGCAAAACGGGATTCATGTAGGAATCGCAATATTTTTTGCGATTCCTACACATTCTTTATTTGCGATTAGCAAATTGCTAATCGCAAATAAGGAAAAACTCCCCATGCATTCCTATGGGCCAAAAGGCCCATAGGAATGAATGGTGAGTATTCCTTATTTGCGATTAGCAATTTGCTAATCGCAAATAAGATAGCGATTTGAAGGGTGCCAGGGGTGTCCAAAGGACACCCTGTAGCACCCCTCAAATGATCTGTGACACAGGTGTTGCACACACACATGTCCAAAGGACATGTGTGTGTGTAACATGCAACTCAAAAAAATGCATTTAAATGCATTTTTCTGAGTTTTTGCAATTTACCGCGAGGTCTGACCTCGCGGTAAATTGCGCCTAGAAATTGCGAATTCGCAAATTTAATTAGGATGTTGAATTGCATTTAAGGAATCTCAAATAGAGATTCCTTAAATGTCATTCCTCGCAAAATTGCGAGATCGCAATTAGCGATTTTTACATTTGGGATGCTGAATCCCAAATGCAAAAATCGCACTCGCAAAGGGCCGGATTCTCAGAATCTGGCCCTTTGCGAGCGCAAAAAAGCTTGATGAATCAGGCTGTTAATTTGCTATACGTAGAGAAATAATATATTTGGAAAAGATAAGAACTATAGCAAACACTCAATTATTAAGTGCCAAATCTCTCCTCTAAAAGTGAACAAAAATGCAACTATAAATTACATATATGGAATCAGAGTTTTGTTGTATATAAAAACATTTTCTTTTAAAGTAGGCAAAGTGATGGTTTTTGACTAGTCAAAAACCACCGCTTTGCCTACTTTAAAAGAAAATTGACCGGTTTAGTGTGATTTGTTTCTGTTTATGTTTATGTGTTGTACATATATGTGTTTTTCTATACATGATTTTGAACAAAACATTTTTGGGATAATGAGTTAAAAACAAAAAAAGAAAATATGTCTATGAAAGAAATGTAAAACAAAATATCAGTATGAAATAAAAATGTTTTTATATACAACAAAACTCTGATTCCATGTATGTAATTTATAGTCGCATTTTTGTTCACTTTTAGAGGTGAGATTTGGCACTTATTAATTGAGTGTTTGCTATAGTTCTTATCTTTTCCAAATATATCATTACAATGAATACCATTTGAAGCCAGGGCTGTATAAAAGACTGTGTGTATCACTCACACGGCCACACGCACATCCACGCCAGGGTACCTGGATGACCAAATGTAAATGTAAAGGAATTCATATAGCGCAAATCACTAAGCGGTTTCTAAGCGCTTGCTTAGGGAACCCATCCTGGTATTCCCCTGTGAGATAACCCTGGCAGGGTATCCGCAAGGTGTAAGCCAGGCATCCCGCCACAAGGGGCCGTTGTGGAGATTAAGCAAGCTATAGCCCAGAGTCAGCACCAGTGAATCTAGTAGGCACCGGAGCGAGAATTGTCGAGTCCATGGACATTTTAGGACTCAAGACCACCGCCAAGCCGGGAATTGAACCCTGGTCCCGGACTGACCTCTGCTTCCAGGTCTGCCTCCTCTAACCAGTGAGCCACACTTCTCCACACTAAAGTTAACTGGAGGCACTAGACCATCATGGACTGCTAAAACACTTCTACTAGAACGTCCGGCCTTTAAAAAGGAATTGCGTATGGTGCAACCTTCTCAGGAAGCACAAACACAGTATGGAACTCCTTATCTCCGAACCTATGCACTACTACTTTGATGCTAGTCTTTAAATTTGAGCTAAAAACCCTTGTTTTTCAAGAACATTTTCAGTAACCTCACTTCCCCAGCTGTCACCTCTCCGGTTTTACCTTCACACTGACATGAGGCAACCTTGCTATCTCCATTTACTAGACCCTGTCTTGTGCCTGGCACCAAAACACACCCTGTTGCTGTTGGGAAACTGAGTTTACAACGCAGGAAGAACGATGTCCACTGTTGGGAAACAGAGTTTACAACGCAGGCAGAACGTGCCATTACAACGCAGGAACTACAACAAATGTGTTGTTACCACATGTTCGATCACAACGCAAGTCATTACATCACCTTCCCTACTTTTGCACAGACTTGAGTAGGAGTAGTAAAATATACTATTCCAAAGTTCAGCGCTTCCCTAAGGCAAGTCATTGTTACAACGTGCGATGTAATGGAACGTGTGGTAATGATGCGTTTATTGTAATGCCCGCGTTGTAAAGGCATGTGTTGTAAAAGCATGCATGAATACGTCATCCATCAGTTGCTGTTACATAATTGCTATGGCTGCTGCAATTTACAAATAGTACCGTACACTCCGCTCTTTGTTCTTATCAATATTGGGGGGAGGAGTTGACCTAATGGCTAGGGGGTTGTATGACGATCCATCGGCCGCAACTTCATCGCGGGCATTTGCATCGCGGCAATTACATCGTAAAGGCAGTTACAGCAGCCATTTTCACATCGCACGTAGTCGCGACGCAAATGCGGCCATGTAATAGGATCGCTTGTCACATTGGTGACTTTACATCGCGCGACATGACAACGCGATGTTTGAGCACACATTTGAAAATCTTTTCAGCCAATGGGTTGGTGGGGGGAATATATTGTATATATTGTATTGCCCACCGTGTCTGCAGCCATTTGTGCCTGTGTCATGACCCTGTGGACAGACTTCGCAATCAGTAAGTGTCCACTGGTTGTCCTTGCTTTGCCTCCCTCTGGTTTGTGCAGCCGTGGCAGTAGAGAGAAGTCCTACTTTCGCAGCATTGTTTGTTTTGCGCTGCAATAGCTGAACCCGCGCTGGTTCCCAGCCGCTAGGCAAACAGCTATTGTCCCCTGATTCATTTCCAAATTATGCACCCTTCGTTTCTGCAATGTGTTTTCCTAGTATTTCATGCCCTTCTGCCCTCTGTTTCCCCCATTTTCCGTGCCCTTCTGCCCTCTTTTTCACTCGTTTTTCTTGCCCTTCTGCCCTATGTTTCCCTCGTTTTTTGTGGCCTTCTGCCCTATGTTGCCCTCGTTTTTGCGTGCCCTTCTGCCTTATGTTTCCTTCGTTTTTCGTGCCCTTCTGTCCTATGTTTCCCTCGTTTTTTGTGGCCTTCTGCCCTGTGTTGCCCTCGTTTGTGCATGCCCTTCTGCCTTATGTTTCCCTCTTTTTTCGTGCCCTTCTGTCCTATGTTTCCCTCATTTTTTTTGTGCCCTTGTGGCCTATGTTGCCCACGTTTTTGAGTGCCCTTTTGCCCTATGTTTCCCTCGTTTTTTGTGGCCTTCTGCCCTATGTTGCCCGTTTTTTGGCGTGCCCTTCTGTTCTATGTTTCCCTCGTTTATTGTGGCCTTTTGCCCTAGTTACCCTCGTTTTTGCGTGCCCTTTTGCCTTATGTTTCCCTCTTTGTCCGTGCCCTTCTGTCCTATGTTTCCCTCGTTTTTTGTGGCCTATGTTGCCCTCGTTTTTGCGTGCCCTTCTGCCTTATGTTTCCCTCGTTTTTCGTGCCCTTCTGTCCTATGTTTCCCTCGTTTTTTGTGGCCTTCTGCCCTCTGTTGCCCTTGTTTTTGTGTGCCCTTCTGCCTTATGTTTCCCTCTTTTTTTGTGCCCTTCTGTCCTATGTGTCCTTCGTTTTTTGTGGCTTTGTGGCCTATGTTGCCCTCGTTTTTGCGTGCCCTTCTGCCCTATCTTTCCCTCGTTTTTTGTGCCCTTGTGGCCTGTTGCCCTCGTTTTTGCATGCCCTTCTGCCTTATGTTTCCCTCGTTTTTCGTGCCCTTCTGTCCATCCGCCATCCATTCATCCACCCATCCATGCATCCATCCATACAGCCCCATGCATCCATCCATACAGCCATCCATTCATCCATCCGCCATCCATTCATCCACCCATCCATGCATCCATCCATACAGCAATATTGACATTGTAACATCCATACAGTAATAAAAATGTAATGTAGCGCTGCACTTGTACACCCAGCCGTGCATCCATCCATTCATCCATCCGCCATCCATTCATCCACCCATCCATGCGCCCATCCATACAGCCATCCATTCATCCATCCGGCATCCATGCATCCATCCATACAGCCCCATGCATCCATCCATACAGCCATCCATTCATCCATCCGCCATCCATTCATCCACCCATCCATGCATCCATCCTTACATACTGCCATACATTCATCCATCTGCCATCCATTCATCCACCCATCCATGCATCCATCCATACAGCCCCATGCCTCCATCCATACAGCCATCCATTCATCCATCCGCCATCCATTCATCCACCCATCCATGCATCCATCCATACAGTAATATTGACATTGTAACATCCATACAGTAATAAAAATGTAATGTAGCGCTGCACTTGTACACCCAGCCATGCATCCATCCATACAGCCATCCAATCATCCATCGGCCATCCATTCATCCACCCATCCATGGGCCCATCCATACAGCCATCCATTCATCCATCCGGCATCCATTCATCCACCCATCTATGCATCCATCCATACAGCTGCATCCATCCATGCAGCCATCCATTCATCCATCCGCCATCCATTCATCCACCCAACCATGCATCCATCCATACAGCCCCATGCATCCATCCATACAGCCATCCATTCATCCATCCGCCATCCATTCATCCACCCATCCATGCATCCATCCATACATACTGCCATCCATTCATCCATCCGCCATCCATTCATCCACCCATCCATGCATCCATCCATACAGCCCCATGCATTCATCCATACAGCCATCCATCCGCAATATATTCATCCACCCATCCATGCATCCATCCATACAGCAATATTGACATTGTAACATCCATACAGTAATAAAAATGTAATGTAGCGCTGCACTTGTAAGTTTGGCAAGTTGAGAGGAGGCTCGAACCCTGGTTGACAACACCAAAGTCGGCAGAGCTATCCGTCAGGCCACATTCTCTCACTGTCATCGATGCGGCCATTCGAAGATATCTGTTAGCCCGTTTCCGTTTCTGTCTTTAGTAGAAGCCCATTTTCGTATGTTCTCCTTTTTTTGGTAAAGTTTTGTCTCAACCCTTTTTCTGTTAGCCCGTTTCCGTTTCTGTCTTTAGTAGGCCATTTTCTTATGTTCTCCTTTTTTTGGAAAGTTTTGTCTCACCGCTTTTCCGTTTTGTATAATTCTAAAATATATGTTAGCCCGTTTCCCTTTTAAATCTTAAAATATATGTTAGCCCGTTTGTAACTGTTTTTGGCGCATTTTGTGGCGTTTCCGTTTTGTATAACTGTTAAATAAATGTTAGCCCATTTCCGTTTGCATCCTAAAGTATATGTTAGCCCGTATATATGTTAGGACGTATTTTGTTGCGTTGTTATGGCATCTTAACATCGCATGCGTTGTAATTACATGCGATATGCGATGTTAATGCCATCACCCCGTTGTAGCCTGCACACTAAAAGGCTGCAATGCCAACGACAATGCAATGGCACCGCAATGTATTTACATCGATGTAATGGGTGTTTTCCTGGCTAGGGCGGTTGATCTCGAAGCTGGGGAACCATGTTCGAGTCTCGGCATAGGACACAGAACATCCTGTGATTCTGTGCAAATCACTTAAGCTCCCTGTGCCTAACAAAAATGAATGTGTCCTCATGTACCGCAACTGGTGCTCATGTAAAGCGCTCTGATACCCGATACCTTCGGGTCAAGTTCACGCTATATAAATCTCCATAAAAAGAAAAATATATATGTAGCATTATCCTTGGACAACGTAATCTTGTAACTTATGTAATGCTACGAACATCTTGGATTATGTAACCTTATGCCTTACATAAGCATCTATTTATATTGGGTAATTTATGTGCCTAATACAAATGCATAAATAAATAAATAGATATATGCTCACAAATCATACGTTTCCTTTTGCTCATTTAATTCTGCACAAGGCTTTAATACAAGCCAGCTTGTGCTACTTCGCTTGACTTTAGTTGAGCTGGCTTTTGGTGAAATCCTAGGGGCTTTCGCGTTCCTTCCCCATTTTACCCCATCTGGATAAGTTATCATAGGTTTAGCTTTACACACCACACCAGTACGAATGGGGATGCTGTGGGATGCATTCCTATCACTTGTGTCCAAAGCTCATGTCTATGGAATTGGGTAGGAAGTTGTCTCATCTTTCTGTACTTAGATACCTGGTAGGACCAAATTACAAATTGTAAAGGTAAATAGCTCCATACAAAAGCTCACCTTAGGAAACATTAATTACTACAGGATCAGAATAACTAGTCTTAAAAAGTAAGGTAGCCTGAAATAATTCCCAGGGATTGGCAAGGACTCATGTCAGCCACTAAAATGACGCAGGCTGCATAAACAATATTATTGTTATGATGATAATGATGCTGATGCTGATGACGATCATCATCATCATTATCATCATTATTATTATTATTAACATTATTATTAACATGCAAAACCACGTGGCACTGAACCTGACTGACAGTCTGCCCAGCTAGGCAAATAATGAGAATGAAGTAGTGATTGAATGACTTACTAACAGTTTTGAACTCTTTGGGGCCTTCTGTGAACACCTGGTCAGAAAGCATTAGGTTCTCTCTAAAAGCGCCAGGATATCCGTAGGGTGGCAGTTACGCTATATGAGAGCTATATACAATACAATACAATTATTCAATTCAATTGAACTTCGCATAAAAAGATACATTAGGGAGTAGTGAAGTGTTCTGGGCAAATGCCCTGTCTGTGTCGAATCCATGCATAGATGATGCAGCATACGACTGGTAAAGGGGCTGTAAAGGAAGCATTCAGAATCTCACTGATCTGGGAGTAGGACTTGCCTCGTCTTACCCTACACTGCAGTAGGTTCCCCCAGGTCTTCCTATTAGAATGCTGTGGGTCTATTGCACTGCCCATGGAGCCACGAGCCTACTAGGATGTCCCTTCACTTCCAGACTTGCATTTTTGAGTCGGGTATGATCTTCCTCAATACTGAAGCCTGCTGCTCCCATGTGGTATCCACTAGTCAGTGGGTGTCAGGAGCGGGCCTTGTGGTGACCAGCATCCTCCATCCAGCACAGATGTTTATATCCCTGGGGGCATCTGGGTCTTGCCATCGCAGATTCTATGGCTGCACGCGAGTCCTCGCTTGAGGTTGTCTGTGTTGGGCAAGGCCCTGACAGTCAGCCACAGGGCAGGGCGAAACAGCACACCGCGATGCTCTTCTGTGGATTCTCCTGTAGATGCTCCTACTGCTTGCTGCAATAAACATGTTCTTAATAAAATGCTCTAGTTTTCCTTGGAGCCGGGTTTGTCCTATATCCAGTGTCTTAAAATAAACGACCATTCTCCTGACTGCTTTCCTGGGACACGTGACGCCCTGCCGCTGCATCCTTATTACAAGCTTTGACCTGCTTCACAGAAAGGCCCTGTACATCCTTAGCTAAGTTACAGATAACACGAATCCAGTGATTGGCTTCTGTGCAGCCTCTCACTTCCCATGACTCTGCTACTAGGCCGGTTTATCTTGAGTAATGTATAAACCACAGTGGCCCCGGGAGAGAAGAGTTGGCGCGCTCGAGACAAAGAAGTCCCAGAAGATAGATCGTCCAGTGTGTTCCTAACTCCCCACTGCCCCCTCTAAATCCCCCGTACCCACATGGCACTTACAGCTATTATCTCTGTGGCCAGGTGAGCCTTGCTTACTCTATTTCTCTGCTGCACAAGCAGCTCTTTCTGCAGCTGACCCAGCAAGTAATGGATCATCCCGTGCAGGGACGGGACATAAATTCTGTCTTCAAGCACGCATTGTCTCACAACAGTGGCTGGCTAATTGGCTCCTAAATCCAGGCTGACTCTACGCACAGCACAAAGCAGCCCGGGTACTCCATCAAGCGTAACCTCCAGGACGTCACTGTGCACGCGGCGCTCCGCGACACAGAGGGGTCACGGAGGCTGGTGGGATTCCGCTGCGTGCCCAGTGGCATTGCATGAAACGTCCACCAATCCAGTGCCTTCCTCTGAAACCTGGGATAACCACATTGGACACCTGACAGATCCTTGTGAGAATCGATTAGTTCAGATTGTAGAGCAAACCTGTCAAATACGTAGGGAAGTAGCTATCAATTGTGTAGCAGGTGCAGTGGCACTGAGGCCCAGAAGCTTGAGGGTCTACTGAGTCCTATAATATCTGTACAAATGGCAGTCACTAGTTTCTTTATAATCAGTGACTTGAGACGCACCAAGTTGCCGATTATAAAGAAAAGACATCAGAACTCTACTATTATAAGGCTATTACAGTTGCGTTCTGACGTCACAACGCCTGCTGCCAGAGCCAGCAGGCAGGCCAAGCCACAGAGCATAGTTGAAAGAGTTGTTTAAAGCAACAAACAAAATTTTGTTTTTCTTTCCTCTGCTCTATTTTAATAGCTTACAATGAAAAGCAGTGGGAATATTTTTTGCGCTCCTTAGAGAAAAGCTAGAATCTTTCTGCATATTTCTACACATTTCAAGCGAATGCAGCTTTTTTTTAAAAAACTGACATATTCAACTATTTCTAATATTTGTTTGCAACACATATCTAACAGGTTTTAGATGTGTTTAATGTTGCACTAGAGGTTTTTTTTTTATTTATGTTTGCAAAGATGCTCGCTCTTTCATATGAAAGAGCTATGCACCAAGGTTTTTAAGTTGTTTGTGGGAAAGGTGATGGTGTGACCATGTATTATATGGGATATAGTAATCCCCCGCATCCATGATAAGGATAATGTAAGTAACCTCTGAGTTCCATAACCTTATAAAAGATCTCAGCCTTTGGCCTCATTCCTCTACATAGTTATGGAACTCCTTGGTGACTTGCGACAGCAGCGGCCGCCATAAACAGAGGGTGGTGCGGCGGGTGGGGTCAGGTGGGAGGCATCGGACGGGTGGGGTGCTTTTGTAGGGGATTGGTCTGAGAAGACAGGAAAGACGCCAGTGTGGGTTTCTCCAGCCTGGCTGCTCATAGCAGCTGGGCTGGAGAAAACCTAAGTGCGCATGTGTGTTTTGGTCGGCCGGAGACAGCTGGCCAAACAAACATCAGAACTTAGGGAGTGGAGTGCACTAGCACTCCTCCTCCCGCCTCCCATGCCTGAGCCCCAGCCCTCCCAACACCGCTGGCTGAGGGCCGGCAAATGTTAAATAAAATGACGCAAGAACTTGATTTTATTTTCCATTTGCTGGCTCTGAACCAGGTTGTGGGCCAGGTTGTGGGCCGACGCTCCTCTGCCATTGCAGAGGAGCCGCTACTGACTTCCGATAGCTGTATAATGTACAGCACGGGTTACTTTTCCCTTATATCATACTTAAACAAACTGTAGTTAGTGAGCCCATTTCCTATCTGCAGTAGGGCCCATGGAACCTTTGCTGCACCATTTAAAATGCACAAATATTATGGTTGGTTTATGTGATGTGCACAAAGAGATAGTATATGCCATGGCATTTACAGTGGGGAAGCAGAGACAGCACTGGTATTTTTTATCTGAATCTACCATTGTTACAAACATGGAGAATACGAATGAAGATATGTTATTGCTTCACAGTGGATTTGTGAAGTGAAATTGGAAAAATATTAGAAAGAAACACAATGTGCGATCAAGTTTTTTTCATACATTTTTCTGTGTTAATATGTAAATGTTTGTGCTAATAGGGGGATGTCCGATGAAAAATGCTATATGAGACCCACTTTCTTTCTCACGACACACAAATCGTGTGCAGTACACTGGAGAGCTTCAATATGCTGGTTTTTCATGGTGGCTCGAGGACCCCAGAAGAGCCAAGTTCCATCAGATCTGAAAAAAGCAAACATGACCGGACCAGTGGAGAATATCTTGAGATAATTGCCTTTCACTTAGGTGAGAGTCCAGAGTGCAATTATAACTGCCTATTAGAAATAAAGCCACTACAGCACACAGTCATAAAAAAATATGATCACAATATACAATATGTACAGACAGACACACACATACAATATGCTACAGAGGCTCTCTATCTTACTCTCAAACACATACACTCACACACATGTGCAGTCATGTATGACAAACACATAGAGAGCTCCCTTGTAGACTTAAATATAAAGACAGGAGTTAGTCGGACAGACACACAGAATGGTGAAAAGGATGAACTAACAGATGGATGAGATTGAGACTCCATGTCCACTTATTCAACCCCTTTGCAGAAGAAGTTATTTGTGAGTGGAGAAGGTTTTAAGGTGCCTGTGCCCATTCAGTCCTTGGGGCATAGCTTCAACTGTGAGGTGTAAGACTAAAGGACCATGCCCATTGTAAATGTAAATGTGTTTGTACTTATATAGCACTTTCTACCCAGAGGTCTCGTAGCGCATATAGCGTCTTCTACCCAGAGGTCTCGTAGCGCTGTATTCATACCGCTGTGGAACCCTTCCTGGCTTTTCTGTGAGATGTCCACTCCTGGGCACCCCCAAGGTGAAGCCAGGCATCCAAGTGCTGCTGGTGCCGTTGTGGAGATTAAGCAAGCTATTGCCCAAAGTCACAGAGTGAAACCCATGATTAGACTAGGCACCGAGGAGAGAATTATCAGGTCCAGGTAGATTGAGTCCAAGAGCCGCTGAGGCAGGAATTGAACCCTGGTCCCGGGCCAGACCTCTGCATCAGGGTCTGCCGCTCTAACCATTGAGCCACACTTCTCCATTAAGTCATGTTCTTTGCAATGAAGATTCTGGATGCTCATGTCAACCCCGGGCTCTTTGGTACACTCCTCTTCAGTACTTCTACCTCTTAAGGAATAACAGATGTCACATTTAGGGTAGCAAGACCGTTCTGTGCACATTGCACACCGGGCTTTCACTTGTGAATAGTAGATGTGTGGTAGTCCAATTACGTCAAAAAAAGCTAGCAAAGATTACAAGACAAAGAACTCAATTTAATCAATAAAAACCTAGTACAAGAAACAGTACTCAAAGTTTTTGTAGTGATCTGGCAACTTTAGGTATATTCTTCCATTTGACTGCATTAACTTTAACAAATTCAATTTATTTCGTACACTATAAAAGCACGTTTGATATTCACAATTTACATTAATTTGAGCTTTTCTCCTTTGAAACGTATCTACTATTTGCTTGCCACTTTGTACCTTGCTACATACAATCCAAATGTTTATTTTTCGTTGAGTCTTTTAAAGAAAACCATTTTGTTTATATTTCAGCAGAGACTTAAAAGGTCATTTGCAGTACATCTGTCTATGTACAATTAGTAGCTTCTGAGCAGTTGGATGAAATGACGTGTAAGGTCAGTCAGAGTACAAATACTGGAATTCAGACGCACATGGTCTGTGTTAAATTTTGCCAGCTTCAATGTTTTTTTTGTGTGTGTGTTTTCTTGTACGAATACTAATTCTTTGTGCTGGTGCCAAAAAGAAAAACTGCAGGTTGAACATCAGAAGGTGCTCATGCTAAACTCCACCCTTGAAGCAGGGCAGTAGCATTGTTCTCTCATTCAGCCAATCACAGGCCCAGGAGTTCCCACCTTCCCTGTTCCTATTGCATCCCCTAAGGGGTCAAGCATATGAATGAGGCTTGCTACATTCCTAAAGCCAAGCCTACAAATAATGTAGCTACTGTCTACAAAATAAATAAACGTTATGGCGTTGATTCGTGCAATAACATTTGCTGTTTTAAATGGATATGTTCCTGCTGGTTCTCTGTTAAAACACATGTTGTGTGTCTCTGAGTAGCTTCCATTCGTGTGTCCTCTGTTTTAGTTAGTACAATTGAGTGGGCACACCCGATTTATGACCATTTTAGGTATGGCTGGCTTTGGCACTGGTGGTGCTAAGGGTGACAATTGTTTTTTGGGGCGCCCATTCCCCCATGACCTCCTTTCTCACAGATTCCTTCACTACCACCCTCTAATTGTGCTCCCCTTATCTCCATAGCTCCTCCCTCGCACGTAATTCATTTGTTTTATGGTGCAACTCATTCTAGTGTAGGGTGCCAGAGCACTTTGCATCACACTCACATTATGCAGAAGCAATTAATCATGTGTGTGAATCAGTGAATAAGAAAAGGGCTGCAAGGTATAGGGGTCACATGACAGCCATATCAGTGGGCAGTACATTTGTTCATGTGCTTGGTATCGAGAAGCAAAAACTCAGGATTTAAAATGTAACACTGTGGTGGGACTGGCTTTACTAACAAGAATGTATTTCTATCAAATGACCCCTTTTAGCAGTATTAGATCATGAAAGACTGAGGAAACTGTAACCTATACCTTGCCGTTTGCATACCGCTCTTTGGTGACAATTCATTGTTCACTGTGCTTTATTAGGGTTGTAACTTATGAACTGCAAGTTAGAAAATGACCTCTGTCACAAAATCAGTAACCCACTGTGCAATCTACATAGATAAATACAGTGTGTGACCTGCACAGTACACATCTTTGCAGCAGGCGTTTAACCCTCTATGCTAATTTATGATGAGTCAAAGCGGTCACTGGCCAAAGCACTCTCACTCTCTTCAGCAAGTACATTAATCACCAGAGTTATCTCGAAATTGTTGATGTTGTCTGGAAATTGCAGGACACACAAGTAACTCTGCAGCAGGTTCATTTAAAACCATAATATACTTCAAAACACTGCGCCCCTCCGAGCCTAGTGCCCAGTGCGGTTGCACCTGTCGCACCACTCTAAAGCCAGCCCTGGTTTTCAGACATTGACGGAGAGCAATTAAAAGTTGCACAATTATTTTGTGATCCGGCCCTAGTTCGGCGTAATAACTAAAATATCTGGGGCCTTATTTATGAAGGCCTTACGCCACCGGTGCGTCACTTTTTCCCATTTTAAAAGTGACGCACCGGTGGAGCAAGGCCTTCATAAATAAGGCCCCTACTGTGTAGTACCTCGATCCAGTGCCTGGATACCCTCACGGGTGATTAACCGTGTTCTACAAATTAATATGGCATACCAATTTAGCTATGTATATCATTAGACCTTTAACCCCTTCGCTGCGGAGGTAATTCCCCCACGGCGCGGGGGGGAGGTGAGGGGCGCGGGGACGCGGTGCCCATGACGAGCCCAGCTCGTCATGAGTCACAGTAGAGTTGTGCTCATGACGAGCTGGGCTCGTCATAACTCTGCCCACTGATTAATTCGCCTGCGCAGGCGGGGAATCAATCACGCGTGGGCGGACCGTGGCAGTTATGACAAGCTAAGGTCGACATGAGCACAGCTCTACTGTGACTCATGACGAGCTGGGCTCGTCATGAGCATGGAAGACTTAAACTCTTAGGCCCTACCCTAAAATGATTCCTGGGCGAGGGAATATGAATTGTAGGGCCCAGGACAGGAAGGCTATGCATTAATTGAGATGGAAGAATGGACTGGGAATATTTAAAGAACACATATAGACCACCAATAATTAGTTTAATGTAGTCATACGACTTTGCATGGAAGGTCATGGTCATGGAGGAATTAAAAAGCGAATGAGAGCTGCATGTCCCTGAGTCATTTATTATCAATCGGGGTAGTAGTGATGCCTTCTTCTAGCTCTTGGACGTTTTTCACCTGTAATCTGGTGGGCAAATAAAGAAGGAATTGGGGATGCCTTTGCCATTTTACCAATTGTTATTAGTTGATCAATAACTTTTTTTTTCTAATGTTCCAAGGTTTCTTGGGAAATATAATTCAACTCGTGCACAGGGTCACTGGTAACGCTGTTTGGAATGATATTGAAATAATTCGGATATTGTCTTTTTAACATTTCCAAAAAGTTGTAATAAAATAAAGATAACATATTCTTTCAATTCGAAGCTGCAAAGCAGAGTTGACACCCGGTGTGATTATTTTTTGTTTTAACAGCAAAAGTATATACGTGTATGCTTCTGACGTTGTGGTATATAGTTTGTTGAAGTGCTAGGTGCTACAGATGTCTACGTTAATTATAGGTCTGTACATATCATGTTATCACCGGGTGATAAAAATGAACAGGGCAGGCTCGACTCGCACAAATCTTTCCCAAACGACTCTGCTGCAGCTCAGACTTGACACTGTCCCAGGAGCCCGGGGCTGTGGCAGGCGTGAGGTGAGCACACCTGTTCTTTCGCGTACCATTTCCAGACTCCTTCTGGGTGAAATAAAACGCATACTGTGCCCATAAACTGTACCCTCCTCGCATGGTGTATAATTAATTACCCACTGACACGAGTGCACATCGCTTCAGTGTTTGGGATTTCTTGCAAAAAGAAATGCCTGACTTAGGTAGTCATTATTTATTTTATGTTATGCATGCTGTTTGATTTAGGCGCGTTCAAAATGTAAACTTATTTACAAAAACACGTACAAAGTCAAAACCGTTAATAGTTTAATGCTCAATATTCCCTTTATAAATAAAATCACATTTAAGCTATGTTTGTCTATCTAACCTTAAATTATTTTATTTTTTTAACTCATTTGTCCAGTGGTGTAGTTCCAAAATCTTCATATATCTTTCCTCGGTATGGGTTCTCAAATTTACTCTCTGCATTATCGGGTCGAAATTCTTTGGAATGAAATATGAATACATGTGTGACCATGTACACGTCAGTAGGTTAGCTTTCTCTGACGCAGGGTGTTATACAATATTGCACGGTTGGACTTCCAGGTCCCCTGGGTGTTCGTAGCGGCCCTGAGAGGGAACATATTATATGAAGGAAGACATATTCTGTTGAGCTCTGGCTGCAGGACGTGGCAGTGATGAAAAATGTCCAAATGCCTATATGTGAATTGTGTGATCCAGATTTAAGTAATTCTGGGAGGCGGTGTGTGGTTTATGTTGAGAAGTAGGCGACAACCTCAACCCACTCTGCTGTGATTGACCAGTACAACAAAGTAGTGGAAATGATCAATGCCCCAGTCCGTCCAATGAAGTGGTAGTCTATGTGTAGATGGTAGAATTAATGGGGCGGTCCTTACTACGATATACTCTTTCTTCAATGTTTCATCTTCTTGGCCAACCAATGAGCCTTCGTTATAGCTGATTACAAGTGATAACAATGTGATGTCTACTTGTATTCAGTTTTAATACTCCACTATCTTAGATTTTGAGCGCGAATCCAGAGCTTGAAGAATAGCTATTTCACAGATAATGTAAAAGAAACAAAACGCATTATTATACATATATTATATCATGCTATGCTCTTTGCTAAGACTATAGATTTTTATTTCATGAATTACTAATTTAATACTGTAAATTGACTGTCCACACAGTAATAGAGGGGTTGTCAAACATATTGCTCCTCTCTTATTTAAACACCCCGCTAAATCTACATGCTGTAGAGTTTCCCCAGGTCCATCACAATGGGAGGGCAGCGGGGCTGCCCGGCTCCTACAATATGGATTTACCTAATAAAAAGTAGAAGTGAATCTTTCCTCCATGATGCAGCTGACACAGCAACACCACTGTGTGGCAAAACATATGTGACTTCTCTTTCTCTGGAATACATGGTCCCATAATTACAAACTGTTCCTTAGATTTTAAAAAAAAGTGGGGCCCCAAAAATGTTTGGTTCCTGTCCCACCAAAACGTCTGCCATGCCTGACTCCTCATTGAAATAGTGATAGAGAAAAGAAACTATTAAACCTGACTGGGATTCACACAAACCCGACTTAGAGGAAGCTGCACCCTTAACAGAGTTGAGATAAACCTAGTTTGGATGGACTCCTTTACAGCCACAATTCATTTTTACACTGTGTTACAAATAAAAATCTAAAGTTTCAGCTACTTACTGTCCTAGAAGTCTTTGTCTCTTCCAAGTAAAGGAAGTGCAGGTCCTAAGAGCTTGGCTCACACATACACACACATGCACAGAAAACAGACACACATGCATACACTCATGCTTGCACACATGTACACATGCTCACTTGCCCAGATACATGCACTAAGACATGCAAACATACATATAGATATACACAAAAAGCTCTCTTACACAACACAAATTGTGTCTTGTTTCTAATAACTCTTGGACTGAAACCTGAATCCTGACTTTCTGGATGAGGAAGCCTAACCCACAAAATGTGGCATGGTTCTAGTATGATGTAACATAATAAATGTTTTTAATTGTGTCCCCACACCCATACATTGCAACTCGTCATGGCAGGAAATACTTGTCTCACCTGTATGGAGGAGTATTTTTGTAGGAATAGTACAGCCCTGATGAATACCATTGACATTTGTAAGGCAATACAATGGGCAGAAACATGTCAGCAGACAAATGGATGAAGAAGCCATAGTACCCATAACATTCCACTTATAGTTTTAACCATACCTAATGTATCAAATTATAAAGGAAAATCCTTCAGGTTTACCCTAAGATATGTTTATAGCTGGATCCCTGATTTATCCAGTAAATATATCTTATCAAGAGCCCCCTCATACTGCGGGGTTGAGTCTGCTCTGGGAGTAGCTCAGTTTTTTAACGTCTTTATTTCGAACATTTCTTCATAAAAGACACAAATAAAATATATACAATGATACAGCATAATGAATACGATTCTTTAAAAAATTACAATCCATTCGTTCATTACTCACTAAAAGGTCTATAAAATAGTATCAAAAGACGTTTCAAAGATCTTTAAGAATTTACAATTTACATTTCAGTCAAGTTCAAGTTCAAGTTCAAAAGCTTTTATTCGATTTGTACATACAAATCATACAAGCAAAAACACAATTGAAACATTAAAATCACAAAATAATCTTTCCTAAAAAAGGGAAAAAGGCTAAAGTGCAGCAGGTGGAAGGTTTACATGCCTCTGAAGGTCAAACATGTTCTTATAAAATATACGACGTTCTTACATAGACTAACTAGGAATCAATAGAAATTAATTACTAGGCCTTTACTGGGAACTGTATTAAAATTATTAAATAATCATTCAATACTGTGTGGCACTACATAAATACCTTAATACAGACATTGATATAAAACTCAAAGAAGAATAAACATATGCATACAGACAGGGATAATAACATTAAATTCATCATGAATAGACCCTGGCAGCTGTATAGCACAAGTACAGACAGGTTTAGTAAACAACATTAAAGTACAATACTTTTCCTGGCAGCTGTACATTTTAAAATAAAGGTAGCCAAGAAGAAACAAATCTCCTCGTTCTCTAGTAAAGATAAAAATATCAGTGCTGTTTGTGCGGTACAGATGTTATATTTGATAAAAATTGGTTTAAGGTATTTAAGCCTAAAATGCTGATAAAATTTACAAAAAAGTAAAAAATGGCAACTACTCTGACGAGAAGTACCGTCACACGGACAAGGTGTGTTTGAACTGGTCTTTGTGTTTGGGAAAGCAACCAAGTGATGTACAATACCCAATCTGACCCGTGTTAAAACATACTGATGGGAAGAACGGGTCACGAATACAAGATAGGGTTGCAAACCAGAGTCTAAATTTAAATCTTTGTAAAATTTCAAAGTAGCAAGATTTCCAACAACTTTGTCTCGCTCAGCTTTACGAAAATTAAGGAATGTTATCTTAATCTCTTTTTTTGAAATAGATACAACCTTTTCCGGCTCACGAAACACATTAATGTTAAACAAAAGTAGATACCAATGATGGATGTATCTTAGCCATAATACCCGTGAGGAATAATCTAAACCTATACAGTCAAGGATAATATCCTGAGTAAATCGGGTCTCCGGTTTTGCCCAAATAGATCGCCACAGTAAAAGTGGCCGAACTGCTGCTAAATCGGAGATGTACTCGATCCCAACTTCATCATGGATCGACTGTATGGAGGCGGAGGGGGGAACACATAATAACCTCCTTAAGAACTTATTTTCCTCCTTCTGCAAGAGGATACCCCCACAGTGGCCCCACACCCCTGCCCCATACAGAGCAGAGGAAACACAGCATACATTATATATGTACATCATATCATAGATACTTCGTGAGCCAAGTTTAGAGGCAAAACGAAAAATGCTACTAGTGGACCGTAACATTTTTATTTTTACGGCATCAAATTCCGCATGCCAGGACCCACTATTACTGTATGTTATTCCCAAATAGCAAAAAGATTTGACAGAGGTCAGCTTTTCTTTATCTAAGAAAAAAGTATGTTTTACCTGCTTGGCTGCTTGACCACATGACATTACATATGTCTTAGCTTTATTCACACGAAGCTGCCTAGCTTGTATAAACTGCGTGAAATTATCAATAAGGCGCTGCAAGCCCAACTGTGTTCGAGATAAAAGAACAGCGTCATCCGCATAAAGTAACAGCGGAACAGGTTTACCACCGATCTGGGGGGCATCTGCTAAAATATTGGTCAGGGATTGGTCAACACCATTAATGAAAAGGGAAAATAAAAGCGGGGCTAAAACACAACCCTGACGAATGCCCCGAGACACTTTAAAAAATGGGGTACATTCGCCAAGGGTACCATAGCGGACTTTACATGAAAGTTTTTCATATAGTCTAGCTAAAAAATACACTATTTCCCTTGGTGCCCCTGCTTCGAGCAGAACCTCCCAAAGGATACTATGGTTAACCAAATCAAAAGCGCTGCTCAAATCAGCAAAACATAAAAAGAGGTTGCCACTTTTGGCCACAGTATATTTACTGATTAAAAGGTCCAGATTTACGCATTGGTCCAGTGTACCCAGACCTTTGCGGAAACCGTATTGGACTTTAGTTATGATATTAAAATCAGTTGCCCAGTCTTCTAGCCTCTTCAGTAAAATCCTGCTCATCACCTTTACAGAAGCATCCAGTAATGAAATTGGGCGATAGTTAGAAGCCTCTGACTTATCGCCCTTCTTATGTAAAGGGATGATGATCGATTGACCCCAGGTAGAAGGAAATTCCTTTTCAGCCGCACAATTAAAAATCCTTGTCAAAATGGGGGCCCATAACGCCATTTCATCTTTATATAAATCCAGCGGAACCCCATCGGGACCAGGTGCCTTGCCTCCTTTACTCAAAGAAATTGCTTCCTGACATTCTTCCAATGTTATAGCCAACGAAAGGGGCGACCATGGATTTATATCTGGTGGTGGTAACTCAGAAGTTGGCCCTTCAGGGTTAAATATTTTGGTAAAATGATTAACCCAGTCGCTACATGCCACGTATGAGGTCAATTCTGGGACATTTTCTCTACTGAGAAATGAGCTATTAATCGTTTCCCAGTAGAGTTTACTATTTTTAGTCTCAGCTGCCTCCCTCAGCTTGTCCCACGCCTCAGACTGTAATACCCTTTTCCTTTTATAGATGGCTAATTTATAACTAGCCCTGAGGTGCTGTATCACAGTCTTAACACGTGGTTTAGTGCCCAGCGCATTCTTTAGGTTACGGAGGGCAACGATGCATGTCTTGTCAAACCATCCTTGCTTTTGACCACTGTTGGCTGATGGGGACTTAGTAAAAATACCCTCAATAATGATGTTCAAAGATACAAAACATTCTATTAAACAGCCAGGATCACTGTCATCATCCAAACAATAACAAATTTGATTCTTGCATTGGGTGACAACCTCCTTCTGCTTAACTTTAGAGTTTGCACCGGTCCATTTAATCCTAAGGCCCTTTGGTCTAGTAGGCACTATGTTGGTTGTACATTTACCACCTGAAACTGTTGAGGTGCCATGCCCCAAGAGGGTAACACGTAAGCTATTGTGGTCACTGAGACTTTCTTCATTCACATGTAAATCAATGTAGTCTCCACTGCTAGACAACAAGATATGATCAATAAATGAACATGCGTCTCTGCCCGTGAATGTAG
The DNA here is from genome assembly GCF_964263255.1 of Lissotriton vulgaris. Lineage (NCBI taxonomy): Eukaryota > Metazoa > Chordata > Amphibia > Caudata > Salamandridae > Lissotriton > Lissotriton vulgaris. The sequence continues at coordinate 279,553,522 of NC_141689.1, read as the reverse complement.
GGCATATTATTGCCCGTTTGTTAACATTACACTTTAGCAGGGTCATATCTAACATGGCTAGCATATTATTTAGCGTGGAACCATAGCTACAGTGTTGGAAATGAGGGGAATCCTCCTTCCCCCCCTGTTCTCTCCCACGGCTATCAAAGCCACAGATATTCCCATTAAGTAGATGGCAAGGTTGCAGGTTAAAATCCCCCGCCCATACCACCTCAGCCTTTCTTTTCGAAACGTCTAAGGCTTTAATAATTTCCTTCTCTAGAGGCAGTAAAATATCCCCCCTGGTGGCGTCAAAAATGTTATTATAGAAATTAACAATAACTAAATCAATGTTCTTTCTACATTCCACCCTTATGACTTGGCTATGTGTCCCCACAGTTGTACTATACTTAACCGTACAATCACACAGCTTAGTTGACACTAACAATAAAAGGCCTCCCTTAGCCCTGCCCGAGCTGGATTTGGTTGCTCTGAGACAAAAGGATGCATACCCTTCAATATTAACAAGATCTAGACACCAAGTTTCCTGTCATAAAACTACAATATAGTAAGGTACGTTCCTGCACTTATCTCAATTTTCACCTAATTGGTGTCTGGCTCTGATGATCCAAGCCCATCCGAGGAATTTCGCCATACCTATGGACATCCACTCTGCAGTATTAGATCTTAACACTCCCAAAGATTCCTCACACACCCGTCTATTAAACCTTCTATAGATTGGTTTGAGCCATTTCCGTCGTGGTGCGCTGTAAGCTGGACATGCAAAGAGAAGGTGGCCAATGGATTCCTTTTGCTCACAACACCAGGGACAGTGCATGGACGATTGGTTACGCCATTTATGTGTAAACTCCCTTACTGGTAGTGTGCCCACTCTAAATTGGTGGTAGAGTTTCCTGTCTGCACTTTTGGTGATATTGTCCCAATAGGTCTCAGTATGGGGAACCCCTTTGTGGAGCAAAAAATGACCTGTCAGATTAGAGGTTTGTGAAAGCAAGACAAGATCTTCCTTTACAGTAGCCCAAAACAGTAGTTTAAATTCCTTTTTCGACAGGAATACCTGATTTCTCGGATCTGACCACTGCAAATGAAGACCCATTTTAAAAAGTGTGGCCTTCACAGTTTTAAACCAAGATAGGTTACCTGACCCTAATAGTGATCTCACATCCAGAATCTCGTTTGCAAACATAGATAGTTCCGGGGTGGACCAAATGCGTCGCCACAAGGCTACCATCCTATATTGGGCCTGATTTTTGATAGAATGACAGCCCATATCTAACATGAGGGGGAGTAACGGTGTTGATTGTTGGAGTCCTACTAGGCTACGGAGAAACTTGTTTTGGATCTTATCTAATGGGGCGAGATCTACACTACCCCATAAGTCCGAGCCATAAAGGATGGCTGCGGCTATTTTTGCAATATAGATCTTTAGGGCTGGTATAACTCTTTTAGTTTGGGAGCATCGCAGTTCTTTAACTAGGCATCCCGATAAACGGGCACATTTTAGACAAAGTGCCTCGATCTGCTCCTTCCAGCGCAGCCTATAGTCTATAACCACCCCTAGGTAGGTCATCACCCCTACTTGCTCCAGGATGGTACCATTCATTGTTACTTGACCCCTTAACGGTTTGCTCTTAGTCAGGACCATAAATTTGGTTTTTGATACATTAATTTCAAGGTCATTTATTTTACAAAACTCCACAAATGTATTTATCGCAGTCTGGAGTCCCACCTGTGTTTTTGCCAAGATCAGGGTGTTGTCAGCAAAAATTAGGAGGGGGAACCTTGTTCCACCCAAAACTGGCGCAACGGTCGGGGTAGATGAAAGGAACTGCACTACTTGATTTATAAAAAGTAAGAACAGAGTTGGTGCCAAGACAAAGCCCTGTCTTACACCACGAGTCACTGGGAAAGGTTCTGTCACCTGGCCCTGACTACCCCATCTAACTCTAGCAAAATTTTGGTCATGCAGCCTGATAGTTAGCTCAAGCAGTTCGGGCGGCATTCCCATTCTCCTTAGGGCCATCCACATCTTCTCTCTAGGGACCAGGTCGAAGGCAGATTTAAGATCCACGAACGCTGCGTATATAGTACCTTCACCAAGATGCACTGTCTTCCAATATATCAGAATACATCTGAGCACTTGGTCGACAGTGCTTGTATTTGCCCTGAAGCCAGCTATTAGCGGGGACAGGATATTTTCTTCGCTCATCCAAATCTGAATTCTACCCAACAGCATTCTGGCAATAACTTTCTGCAGGGCGTCTATTAGGCTTATAGGGCGATAGTTCCCCGCAAGGGTCTTATCACCTTTTTTATATACAGGAAGGATTTCGGCCCCTTTCCAGGAATCTGGTATCCTTGCACCTCTTGCAATAGCATTAGCCAAGGTAGTTATATAAGGAGCCCAATTATCCAGATCGTACTTAAAGAGATCCGCAGGGACGCAGTCGATTCCGGGTGCTTTACCTGCTTGGATCAACCTCAATGCATTCACTGCCTCAATTTATTTAAAAACTAGGGTCCCACTGATAGCTTTAGGAGTGGGAAGCAAATTACTCCCCCCCACATTATTTCTTCCCGTCACCATGCCGCAGAACTGGGCCGAGAAATACTCAACCCAGTCCTCGGTAGAGACGTGGTTTGCTGGGGTTTGCAAATCCTATGACCCTCCCCATTTCACTACCTGCCAAAATTTAAGCTGGTTAGTGGACATGCTGGCCTCATAAAGCTCCCCCCAGCGGTGATCATCCCAAGATGTCTTCGCATGCTTTAAAACCTTCTTGTATTTTGCCCTTTCCACTTGGATATCCGATGTTACCCTAGTTTTAATAGCAGCAATCAAGGATCTATGGGCCATACGGCAGGTCTTGTCATACCAGTTGGCACCCAAGGATTTTCTACCGGTTTTCACCAAAATTCCTGATGTTGTAAAAAAGGATTTAAGTTTAACAAAAAGTGACTCATGGATTGTGCTAATTTGCTCTAGTGACCCCATTTCATCCAATAGTGACTTAGCTTTTTCCGCCGCTGCTGATACTTCTAATGATATTTTTCCGATGGTGGCTGGGTCGTCCAGGACTCTGCCCCAGCGAACCCTACAACAATCATTTGTGAGGACTGCCTCGGCTGTAATACAATTTGTTGCATTTTTTCTAAGCAAGCCACCATCAACTTTCAGACTTATTGACAGGGGGTTATGGTCACTTTCTGGTCTCCCAATTATCTCCATATCCCCTAGTAGAGTCCAAAACTCCATTTTAATTAAGAAATAATCAATGCGGCTAGTACTATAGCCGTTATCAAAGGTGGCATTTCCCGCCAAGTCAGACTTCGACCTCCCATTTGCTGCTCTTAAGCCCCACTCCAGACACAAGCCAAGCTGGTGCTATGGCAAGGCTGGGGATATTCCATAACTGATCTACCTCACCATAACAACTGTCATCCAAACTGGGTAGTGGTTGGAACGTACAGTTTAGATCCCCTGCCACAGTTACGCACTTGTCTCCGCCAATGTTGTTCATTAAGAGGTCTAAGTCCTCCATGATTGCGGGACTCTTTCCTCCTGGTAGCCCCCTTGCGTATATATTAATTATGTACAAATCCTGGTGATTAGCTCTGCTAAGTTTTAGCCCCTGTATATCAGCATTTTGGATAGGCAACTCAAGGGGCCTATAGCATAACGATTGTCTAATCCAAATAACAAGTCCACCTGACGGTCGTCCCTTTGTCCCTTTCTGAGCAGGTTTAAAGAAATGTAAGTATCCAAGACGAAAAACTGGATCAGTTGACCAACTTTCTTGGAATATTAGGATATCATATTGCTCTATGAAAGCCCCCCATTCTGCCCCATCCATTTTCCCTTTCATCCCCGCAATATTCCAGGATACAAACCTAAGGGTGTGTGCAAGAACTACTGGTTCATTTACAATAGATACAACATGCCCCCGCTACTCTCTTGTGATAGGAAACGATTTTCACATCCACCTGCCAGATCTGTACTAATCGGGCCGTCTCCTACCAAATCCCCCAATGGAACTTCTGCAACGATTCTTGGGCTTTGGGTGCTACTATCCACCTCCAGTGTGTGTAGGGAATGGGGGGACATTTGTCTGTGTGCCAATCTAGGCGCCCTGTTATTGTGTTCCACTAACCCCCTAATGAGTCAGTCAACTCCATCCAACCCACTTAACGGTGCAAATCAATTCGAGAGGTGGGGCAAGAACATGGGGTAGGTAGCCACTTCGGGAGGATATCTTCCTCTAGAACTATTGTTATGATGGGATTGGTTTTGGCGGGGATAGTCTCTCACTAAGTTAAGTTTAGGGTAGAAGTAATGCAGGGACAATGTTTGGACATCACCCACCCTTCCAAATCTTGGTTCCCTGCAGATAAAATCCACCACCCATGGCTCCCTGAAGCTAATGACTATGCAGTCCCCCTCAAGATCTTTTTTACTATAACCCACCCAGTCCACTCTCCTGACATTAAGGATTTCTATTTTGGACGTTGGTGGAAGAGGTTGATTCTTATTTAGCCAGAAATGTACTTTATTATGTAAATCTCTATGGGTTTCCACCTTTCCCTCCCCTAAGGGGGCCACTCCTGTTAAAATAATATTATAGGGCAGTGACTCAGGAGGGAGATTCACACATTGCTTTCTAGATGGAACTATCTTCCTAGCCTGTTTATTATGATCTGTTGGACGGTTAGGTTTAGGTGATCCTCTAGAGGTAGGCTGTGATTTATTAACTAAGTCTGCCTTATGTGATATAGGCTTTGCAGGTATATGCTTAGTTTTATCAGTAGCCAGCTTCTGCTGCGGAACTCTCGGGAGTGAAGATACAGATTTTACCATTTGCCCCTTACTCCTATTATTGGTTGGGTTTTGCTGGGCACACTGTAGTGTGGGCCCTGTGAGGGTTATAGATTGTTGTATCTTTTTCAGAGTGCCCACATTTTCTCTTACTAATGCCTCCATGAGGTCCATTTTATCGTTTAATAACCTAGTCTGTTCAAAAAGGAACAAAAGAAGAGATTTGATCAGCAACTCGATTTTATCCAAGAGAATACCTTCAACATCATATGTGGGAGATTTAGTATTCACTGGGGGGTTTAATAGCGGGGCTGCTATGGTATTTGTAGAAAGAGCAGAATTATTTGTTCTTAAGACCTTTTTTGTGCCCCCTTTCTGTGGAGACTCTTCCCGTTTCCTTTTACTGGATATATGTGTGGGGGTATTCTCCAGTGTTGGGGATCGGGTTTTGGGCTCTGGGCTTTGTACAGTACTAGAACTAGCCGTAGTATCGGTCTCAATATTAACAAGATTGTGGTATAAAGAACTGCCTTCCGATGAGTCTAAAGCAATAGCTGTAGCGTCCCCCTCTAGCTCTTTGTCTATTGGTACGGTATCTGAGTCCCTTGCATTACTACCTATACATATCATATTGGTTAAGGGAACAGGGGAAACAGCCTCACGGATTTTCCCTAGTGAAGAGCGCTTGCCTGTGACCAAATCAATAGATAGGCGTTTTTCGGCAAGGGCTATTTCTTTTTCCAGAATGCAGGTAGTTTGTTTAAAAAATTGATCGATGGTACCTGTAAACACCCCATTTGATGTAGATACCTGGACCTGCCTTTCCTTCCCAGAACGTAGGGTCATTATGTTAATATACACTTGGCCACCCTAGTGGCAGACACTTTCAACAATAATAGACAAAGAACAAGCAAGCAAGCACTATTTACCCAGATGTCAGCCCAGTCCAATAAGTCCAATGAGCCAGGGCCGGAAAAAAAAGAGAGGTAGCCCAACCCAACCTCGATCGGCCTCGGACGGCCGCAGACGGCCCCGCCCTTGTCCCGGGCTTCTCCCGGGCGCTCTCGCGCGCTCCCGCGCAGCGGGACGGGCAGAATACAGATATAGGGATTAAGCCTGAGGGGAGGTGCAGACAGGGAGAGCGGCCCAGGTGCGGCTAATTCGGGCTGGCGGGCGCTCCTGGGAGTTGAAGTCCCGGACCCGCTGCACGCTCGCAGCCCTGCCAACAATCCTTACTCCCACAGACAGGGTCCAATGTACACCACTACTGGTGGCCTCAAGACCGGCAGAAGACCCCCCACGAAGCGGGAACCGCGAAGCGGGTTCCGCGAGCAGTTGTAGGAAGGCTCCAAAAGAACAAAATCCACGGCAATTACGAGGTGATTTGCAGCAAAGCGTCCCAAGTTGAATCCGGAGGCTGGCGTTTTCAACCACGTAGGTGGGGAGGTGCAGGCAGGGAGAGCGGCCCAGGTGCTGCTAATTTGGGCTGGCGGGCGCCCCTGGGAGTTGAAGTCCCGGACCCGCTGCACGCTCGCAGCTCTGCCAACAATCCTTACTCCCACAGACAGGGTCCAATATACACCACTACCAGTGGCCTCAAGACCGGCAGAAGACCGCCCACGAAGCGGGACCCGCAAAGCGGGTTCCGCGAGCAGTGCAGGAAGGCTCCAAAAGAACAAATTCCACGGCAATTACGAGGTGATTTGCAGCAAAGCGTCCCCTCTGTTAGTAGCATTATAGCTGAGTGGGTTGAGGAAGCGAATAATGAAGCACTCCACATATTGTGGGTGAGGATTCCTCTTCCAGAACGCCTAGATTCAGGTTTTGGCCTTAGAGTCATTGGAAACAGTGCACAAGTTGTTTCATGTTTAAGAGCTTTCTTTGCCTTGCACTCATTTTTCCTCCGTATCTCTCTTTGTAGTTTGATATAGACATACACACACATGCACACAGATATCTTCAAGCATGAACACACATGCACAATCACAAAGGCATAGGTCCATAAACCCACACATATTATTGGACATGCACTTACACAGGTACACATCCACACATGAATATATACACACTCACTTTCACACATCCCCCATGTGCTCAGCCACACCCATCATACAAACACAGAGCTGTTACAGATATTCATACACTCACACCCACATTCATATAGACGTGTACACACGCAAACAGACACTGAGGCACACACACATATGGAAACATTGGGCCCGATTCACAGAACTAACTTAAGACAAAATCCTAAACTTACTACCATTTTCGTATTCACGGAACGCACTTACTCATTTTGGTTTTCACAGAAGACACTTACTCATTTCGGTATTCACAGAAGTTAGGAGTCCTAACTTTAGGACTCCTAAATGCCTTCTGTGAATACCGAAAGTCTTAAATTAGGATTTTTCTCAGTTTAGTAGTAGTAAAGTTAGGACTCCTAACTTTAGGACTCCTAAATGCCTTCTGTGAATACCGAAAGTCTTAAAATTAGGATTTTTCTCAGTTTAGTAGCAGTAAAGTTGAGAAAAATCCTAAATGTAAGACTTTCTGTATTCACAGAAGGCATTTAGGAGTAAGAAAGTTAGGAGTCCTAACTTTACTACTACTAAATTTAGAAAAATCCTAACTTTAAGACTTTCGGTATTCACAGAAGACATTTAGGAGTCCTAAAGTTAGGACTCCTAACTTCTGTGAATACCGAAATGAGTAAGTGCCTTCTGTAAATACCAAAATAGTAGTAAGTTTAGGATTTTGTCTTAAGTTAGTTCTGTGAATCGGGCCCATTGTATTTTGATTTTTAGCACTCACTGCTGCCTTTCACTTGGGCAATTGACAGCACTTAGTGAATTGAAGATGGACCTGAAGTAATGTTGGTGGCAATCGACAAATGGACATCCGAGGCGGTATATTGTTGAAAAGATATTCTCATCACATTATTGTATATATCTATCCGTGCCACACCTGTGTACACCTGAGAATTCCTCGATGATTAATAGTCAGTTTACATTTGTCTATCACTCAAGTTGTATTTGACGAAAGGTGGAAGAATAGAAGGAATTTCAATGCTGACAAAGGCTAAGGGCAGGTGCTTAATTTAGTGGTCATTGATAATGACATTTTACTGTTTATTTTGCGACACTGGTGAGGGATAATACTACCTCTTGCATTTGGGTTTTCAAAATGTACCTGAAATCAGAAGAATCAAAGGATAAATGACTTAGTTCGAAAACACATGATTATTTATTTGAAGAATGCATTTAGTTGAAGGTCCTGTGATTAGGTGGCTGGAAATCAAAGCCTTCAAGGAAACAGGTGGAAAGCAATGCCATTTCCAAGCCTAATGAAACAAGAAAGATAACTCTACACAAACCCAGGGGTTCTGCCAACCGTATAGGCCCCTAGAGATACTACTACCATGACTAAGGGGTACAGTTAGAGTACTGCCCACACAGCCCGCCTTAGTCTATTTTGAGATTTCCAGCCATGCGAATGATAATTTACATTGAAAAGGCTTAGGCTGACTCAGTAGGAAACCTTTCAATAAAACTGCTCAGTGCTGGCTGCCATGCCATTCTGAAGTACCAAAAAGCAATTTACATTTTTCAAAGACAAACATTGGAAACATGTTATTTGTTTGTTTTTCAAAAGTGTGAAAATCAGTGTCCCTCACCTCCTGCAAAATTGCTCCTAGGACATTAGGGATATTGCTTGTTTTTATCTGACTGGGACATCTATGCAGTTACTTCAGAAGACTTAATGCAATACGTAGGTGTGAGCAGGGAATATTGAGTCCCAAATATCAATAGGACTTAATAATGTTATGACATGTTACAAGGCAGATTTCTTTACACTTTCGATACCTAACTCAAGATTCAAAGTATGTAGATGTGGAGTTAGGAATAATACATTCTTACTTCCCTATGTGAACTTACCTTTTGATATTTTGTTCCTTCACATTGTTGTAATGATATTCTAGCCCATCAATATTTGGGATTTGAAATTTCCTACTACATTTCAAACCATTTCTGCCTGCTGTGAGAAACATCACTTCACAAATAATCGGTCTGGGAGCAGCCTGGAAATGACATTTGAAATGGAACCAACACAAACCACATCTGAAACTGTAGGCAGTGGAAGTTTATGCCCTCTCTGACAAATGTTTATTGAAGTGGGCCCCAAACCACCCCACTTAACTGTAGTTCTGGGTTCTTCTCAAACAAGAAATGTAGAGCTCTGCAGAGTACTCAAGAGTTGCTGTGTAACCAGACCTTCTGTTTGCCTGCTAGTCAGTCTGCCAGATGTGAGAGAACATGACCTGACGTTTTGTACTTTCTCCTGGAAGACATGAGGATAGGCCTAAAGAGCCTAGAAGCCTACCTGTCTGATGTCAGAGGGGAAGAATGTCCCAGGCCATGCAGACAGAGACTGTCCGGGAGGAGAAGCCCAGCATCTTCCCTAAATGTGAAACACCTAGAGGAAGCTGAAGAACAGAGCGAGAAAGCCAGGAGTGATGTGCTACACTGACCTCCCAGGCATCTCTCTGCAGCTTTCCAAGTGAACTATATCATGATTGCGCCAAAGCAAAGATTACTCACTCACTCCGAAATCCACCACTGGATTGAAATCTTGGTACTGTTGCTGCCGGAGGTGAATATGAAAGCACACTGCAGCTGAAATGAAAAGCTTCTACACCTGCCATAGAGACATCAACAAAAAGAAATGTAGCCACAGGCTACAACTGCCATGTCCGATCACCGGACTGCATCAAGCCAGAAGAGACGCTGCTGGAGAAGTTGGTGTCATCGTGCAGACCTGCCTAGCGAGTCTGCCCGTTATCCCTGATGTAGACATAGCTGTTGTTGTGGTCCACATGAAGAAAGGACCAGTGCAGTAAGGGAGGGAGCTTGTCTAGAGACCGCCATACAACCTTTAACGGCAGTGCAACTAAGAGCAGACAGATACAGGGCTTAACACACACAAAGGATAAGGGGTAGGAGGAGATACCGTCCCACTTCGACCTGCAATAACAATGTATATAAACAAAATGAGGGGGGATTCTGTATTCAAGATCGCTGTGATCAAAAGGTAAGGGGAAAGACACCCCAGGTGTTTAAAACTGCCCTCAAACACAGCCACTGTGTCATGCTTCATCATAGGGCTGCTAAGACTCTCCGAGCAAGCCAACGGTGGAGGTGGAGCAATAGGGAAGGGGAAGGCAATACAACACGTAATGTACAGCCAAAATGGGATCACAAGTGAACAAAAGTGCAGACATTATAGTTTAAAACTGGACACGGAGTATCCTCAATCCCACTTTAATCATGGATTTCCTGCCCAGAGTAAAATGATCAAATGGAAGACCAGTGGATGGTGGTATGGAAGACCTTAATGAGTCACCTACCCCTGCACTCTGCAAACAAACATCAACATGTTTCAGCCAGCATGAAAACACACCCAGCTCTCATCAGGACTCACAAAGAACAGATACCACGGGTTCTAACCCTACCTCCTTGATCCAGGGGCAGAGAGTAGATACCCTTCTCAATGAAAAACTCCCTACAAATGTGTCGGGATGATTTCTGTGGGAAACCTGTAACAGAGTCAAGAAAAACAGGTGTCAAGCAGAGAGTGCAGTGCCTTGGTGATTACAACAAATACACATAGACATCCAGGATAGTGTCGATGGGCGTCCACGAGACACTGCCAACACTACTACTGTACTATGTATGTTTAAAAAACGTGCTAATATAACACGTTAAAATAAAAAAATATATAAAAAAGCGATTTGTATGTGGGCGTCATCCCACTGCCTCAGGCCATAAAGACAGTTAATTATGGGCCTACGGTGCGCCTAGTGATTCCAAACATCCCACACCAGTGCACAATCTGCACTCATTTGAAAGAATCAGTAGAATATACAATTACAAAATTTAACCACAGACATCAGTGTTAGGAGAGGAGAAACACAACCATTTACTCGGCAGATCTTACCGAGTTCTTTGAAATTCAAAACTTGAACTGGCGGGGAAGAGAGGACCGCTCCCTATAGTCACACTCTGCAGGACATTGGGGTAGATAAAGACATAAGTCAGTTCATATGTTTAAAAGGAGCGGTATGTTGGTAGCGATCTTAATGGACCACCCTGCTGCGGCTAGCATCAGAACAATATGCTAAATGGGAGAGTAAACAATCGGGATGACCGCAGTGCTCGGGCAGTCCACTACATACCAGACAAACACCCAGGTAAATGCTGCTACCGCAAAATCTGAGGGCAGTCAGCACATCAGAATTACTACATCAATGTAAGTTGTCTCGGACGACTTTTCCCCCCCGGCGCCATGTAGGTACAGTGCCCCATGCCGCCACAGGCGTAGTTAACCTGACTTCCCCCTGTCCACGTCATCGTGTCCACGATGTATGTGGCTAGGGGAGGGGGGAAGAGAGACAAAAAAGCTAGAACACTAGCTCAAGATGCCATGTTGAAAATGTGGAAAGAACCGATGCGCATGAGCACGCCGGGTCAAAACTCATGAAACTCTACCATCACGACCCCTGTCAAGTTATCACCCAGCAGAAATTATTATAAGATATTATTCATAATAAGGGATTGGCAAGTGCTCAGAGCAGCATAGATTACAAGGGGGAGGAAGTCAATCATGTTATATTTATTTATAAATAAATAAATAGATACAGTCTGGCACAGGTGAAAACCAAACGTTTAACAGAGAATGTCACTCACTAAGTGCCATCCCGCCACATCTGTTCAGAGGGTCAGGAAGAAATGTAAATGGACCTAGACCAGTGGCTATCCATTTCTGATCCATAGAGAGGCAAAGTGCAAGGCTAAATAAACATAGTGGGCCTTGCTCATTTTCACAGATCCTAGTCATAGACATAGAGGTCACAATAAGGGGAGGTCCGGGTGTAGCCCTGGTATATCAAAGGTTTTGTAGAGTGGACCAGGGTATATTATCATTGAGTCCTTTGATTTGGCCACGGACCCTATAGATCCATTTTTGTTCTCTTAGGGAGAGTACATTTTCTGGTTTGCTGGGGGCATTGACAATGGGTTTGTCCATGGCCGTCCAGAAGGGACCCGCAGCCGAATATTTTTTCTCCTTATAGTGGGTCCTCAGGTGACTTATCGTACTTTGACATCTGATGGTTGATCTGTGCTCTATTATTCTGACCTTCACCCTCCGTGTGGTCATTCCGACGTAGACAAGGTTACACAGGCATTTCAGCCTGTAAACAACATTGGTGGGGTTGCAATTGGTATTCCTCTGTTGTTCCCATGGATGGTTGAGTCCGATGTCCACTGTTTTCGTGTTAGCAGTGAGGTGGCACACATCACATCCCCCACATCTCGTGTGTCCAATGACTGAAGGGAGGGTCCAAACACCTTCATTCCCTGTGGTCAGGCATGGCATGCTGGGGTAACTCTGGGTCTCGCGTGGACCAACAGATCCTTGATATTCTGGCTCCTTTTAAAAGAAAACAAAGGTGTCTCCAAACAAAGACCATTGGAGTTGAGGATTTTCCAGCTCTGTTAAATGATCCTCTTGATGTTGTTGGAAGCCGTATTAAAAGTGGTAACACATATGGTTTTGTTAGTGGGGAGTTTTTCCATAGTCTCCAAAAGAGCATCTCTGTAGCAATTGGCCGCCCTCTTACGGTGTAGTGTAGATCCTACATTCCCAATAGGCTTGGCGCATTGGAATAATATATCCTATAGATGTGACGTAGGACTTAGGTCGACTAGGTCTCTATCGAATATATTAGACTTAATTGTGAATGCCAGCTAGTTCAGAGGTCAGTAGAAACTTTCTCGAATAAACAAGAAGGCAAGAAGGGATTAGTTTCTGACAACCGCATAAACATGACAACTTTGTTTCCCCAAGATAAAACGTATCTTCAGAGTAGTGGAAACAATAGATAGATATTTTACTCAGTCAATCGTGCATGCTTCGTTTCATCAGAGGTGCAGAGAAATAGAGAGATGGGCGTTTTCAATAAAAGTATTTATTGAACAGTCTTCTTTCTCATGCAGAAGAAAGGATCTGCTACACTCGTAATACTGGCTGAAAAGTATAATGCGTACAACAAGAAGAGTATTATAAAATAATACTGTAAAAGCATGGTATGATTTCTAAGCCATAAAATACATACATAAATAAATAAAGACTAAAAGTACTCAACTGGTGCTTCTAAAAATACGCCTATCCCGATGTACCTAACCTAAGTCTAGTATGAGGGAAGAAGTAGGTGTGGTGTAGCATAAGTTTAGTATTCTTTTGCCAAGAATCTATCCAAGATTTCGCTTTGAGTCTAATCAGCTCCACACCTTGGTTTAGAATGAATGAGGTCTGGTATCTCTCTGTCTCGGGATTCGATTTCCCAACACCCCGCAAGGGGAGTTAGGAAACACTGGAGCGGATTTCTCTGCAAGAGAAAAGACAGCCTCTCTCTCAATGCGTCAGCTGGAGGGTCGGCTTCCTTCGGCATTTGCTGTAGCGAGCTGCTTCGGGCAAGTAGATAGTCGAACTGCTCTAAACCACCGTGTGTTTGCTAGGGCAAGTGTGGGCATATTTATACCTTGAAGGTGCTGAGTTTGACGTAAAGATGGACATAATAACGTCACCAAAGAATCGCAGTTCTTTGAAAATTTCATGAGTTCTTGGACAAATCAATATTCAAGCAAGCGAAGTCCCTGAGTTTTCTAAGAAATCGTTGTGGCTTTTCGGAACTAGTGGAAGTATCCATGCCTGTATTTGGACTGCATGGGCTATGTCTAAATATGGTTATGATTTCTATGCCTATATAAGGACAAGGTAATTTATACCTATATAAGGGCATGAATCGGGAAAATTACACTAGGGTCCTAAAATGCTATACAACAACGCGCACTCACAAAGGCCTCTTGTTCTTCAGGGCCTCGGCTTCTGATCTGAAGTCCTCAGTGTTAGAGCAGTTTCTGCAGAGGCGCAAGAACTGGCCCACCTGTAAATTCACTCTCGAACAAGAGTAAACTGTTCCTGTCCGTAGGCTTGTGAAACATTTTGGTCTCTGAGCCTGCTCCAGGCGAGGTCGCCCCCCCATGCGTCACCGCTGTTGCTGCTGCCTGCCTCCTGTTTTCTGCCTGTCTCGAGTGACCCAGCCGCCGCTGACCCGCCCGCTTGCCACAGTCTTTTCCCGCAGCTGCCTCCCTGCGGCCCCGCCCCCGCCAGCCCATTCGCCGTACCGCTCCCGCCACCCAGCTGACCCGCCCTCCCAGCTTCCTTCTTATGACGCCCACGCTTACTCGCAGCGTTGACGCGCAGCGGGCGCGCCGATTGTGTGCCGAAGGAGTGCCAAAGGCAAGCCCGTCTACGCCCGTCCGCGCCTGGACCGCGCCCAGTGCCAGGACCCCTGGCCCTCGCCGATGCAAGACGACCCAACAGACCTACGACGCCGCCGCCCTCAACGCACTCAATGCTGGCCGGAACCCCGCCTGCTGCCGGGCCACCCCGAAACGCATCCACGGACCCTTCACCTGCAAAACCTGCAAGTTCACCTACCTCCGAACCTGCACCGCACCTGCCAAGCCAGACACGAGCAGCAACCACCTCAAGTGTATCCTGCTCAACACCCGCTCCGTCCACAGACACGCAGTGGAACTCTGGAACCTCCTCGACACAACATCACCAGACATCGCCTTCCTCACGGAAACCTGGATGAACGCCTCCTCAGCCCCCGACATCGCCATCGCCATCCCGGACGGGTACAAGATCATCAGGGGGGACCGCATCAACCAGACCGGAGGAGGCATCGCCATCATCCACAAGAACACCATCCGCATCTCGACCGATTCCAACGACACCTTCGCCACCGCGGAGCACCTCCACTTACAGATACACACCGACCCAAAGACAACGCTCAGAGGCACCCTCGTCTACAGACCCCCGGGACCACGCACCCAATTCAGCGAAGACATCACGGACTTCATCAGCCCGCACGCCCTCCCCTCCGCCGACTACATCCTCCTAGGGGACCTCAACTTCCACCTGGAAAACAACAAGAACCGCAACACCGCCGCCCTGCTAGAAAACCTCGCCAACCTCGGACTCAAGCAACTGGTCAACACCCCCATCCATTACGTCGGCCACACGCTTGATCCCGTCTTCTCTTCCAGCAAGCACATCACCTTCAGCCACGCCACCGGACTCCACTGGACCGACCACAGCTGCGTCCACTTCAGCGTCAGATGAACCACGACCCACCACCACCCGCAACAGGTTCCTCACAGGAGCTGGAGCAAGATCACCGCCGACCAGCTCACCACCTCCCTTAGCCAGAGCCCACCCGCCAGCACAACGGACCCCAACGAAGCAGCCCGCAACTTCACACAGTGGCTGACCGCCTGCGCCGATGACCTCGCACCCCTTAAGAACTTTCCCAGCAGACCCAGAAGCAAGAAGGCCTCCTGGTTCACCGGCGAACTCAAGGACTCCAAGAAGAACTGCCGCACCCTCGAGAAAGCCTGGCTCCTCGACCAGACCACAGACAACATGACCGCCCTCTAACAAGCCACCCGCAAGCACCACCAGCTCATCCGCACCACCAAGAAGAAATCACTGAAGGAACGACTGGACAACAACGCCCACGACAGCAAGGAACTCTTCAGCATCATCAAGGAGTTCTCCAACCCCTGCACCGGCAACAACGACATCACTCCTTCACAAGATCTCTGCGACTTTCTCGCCTCGTTCTTCCACCGCAAGATCACCGACATCCACAACAGCTTCGGCGCACCATCCACGCACCCAACCGTCGAACCAACGCCCCCCACCGCCACCCTCCGCACCTGGACCACAGTGACCACCGAAGACACAGCACGCACGATGAACACCATCCACTCTGGATCTCCGACCGACCCCTTCCCCCACCACGTCTCCAACAAGGCTGACTCCACCATCGCACCCCAACTCCGGAACATCATCAACACCTCCTTCAACACCTTCACCGTCCCGGAGAGCTGGAAGCATGCCGAGTTCAGGCCCTACTGAAGAAACCAACAGCGGACCCCACCGACCTCAAGACCTTCCGCCCCATCTCGCTCCTCCCCTTTCCTGCGAAAGTCATCGAGAAGATCGTCAACAGACAGCTGGCCGCCTTCCTCAAGATGAACGGATCCCTCGACCCCTCGCAATCCGGTTTCAGAGCCAACCACAGCACAGAGACCGCCCTGATCGCAGCCACTGACGACATCCGAGCCCTGCTCGACAACGGGGAAACAGCGGCACTCATATTCCTGGACCTCTCCGCAGCGTTCGACACGGTCTGCCACCGCACCCTAGTTCAACGCCTCAGCAACATCGGCATCCAAGAGAAAGCACTGGAGTGGATCATCTCGTTCCTCGCCGGAAGAACACAGAGAGTTCGCCTCCCCCCGTTTCAATCCGAGGCCACCGAAGTCATCTGTGGCGTACCACAAGGATCATCACTCAGCCCCACCCTCTTCAACATCTACATGAGACCACTTGCAGCCATCGCACGCCAACACAACCTCAACATCATCTACTACGCCGATGACACCCAGCTGATCCTCTCCCTCACCAGGGACCCCGACACCACCAGAACCAGCCTACACGAAGGGATGAAAGACGTCGCCGAGTGGATGAAGAACAGCCGCCTGAAACTGAACTCGGACAAGACGGAAGTCCTCATCCTGGGACCATCGCCCTCCGCCTGGGACGACTCCTGATGGCCTCCCGCCCTGGGCACCGCTCCCAAACGAACACACCACGCACGCAACCTGGGCTTCATCCTGGACTCTTCCCTCTCGATGACCAGACAAGTCAACGCCGTCTCCTCATCGTGCTTCAACACCCTAAGCATGCTCCGCAAGATCTTCCGATGGATCCCGACCGAAACCAGGAAGACGGTCACCCAGGCACTCATCACCAGCTGACTGGACTACGGAAACACCCTCTACGCCGGAACCACAGCCAAGCTACAGAGGAGACTCCAACGCATCCAGAACGCCTCCGCCCGACTCATCCTGAACATCCCCCGACGCAGCCACATCTCCGGCCACCTGAGGGACCTGCACTGGCTCCCCATCAACAAGAGGATCACGTTCAGGCTCCTCACCCACGCACACAAGTCTCTCCACGACCTGGGCCCCAAGTACCTCAACGACCGACTGACCTTCTACATGCCCACCCGCCAGCTACGATCTACCAGCCTCGCGCTCGCCGCCGTACCACGCATCCGAAGAGCCACCGCCGGAGACAGATCCTTCTCATACCGGGCGGCCAAGACATGGAACTCCCTCCCTATCCACCTTCGACTGACCCAGGACCATCTCGCCTTCAGGAGACAACTCAAGACCTGGCTGTTCGAGCAGTAGCCGACCCCCTCCCCCAAGCGCCTTGAGACCCTCCCGGGTGAGTAGCGCGCTATACAAGTGGTATGATTGATTGATTGATTGACTCGGGTAGATGATTAAATCCAGGAAAGGGAGTTCCTCTCTCGTGATGGTTGAAGTAAAACGCAGAAGAGGATTGCGGTTATTCAACTACTCCAAAAATTCTTGAATGGATTTTGAATCACCCTCCCAGATCAGGAGAACATCATCAATATAGCGCCTCCACACCTTGATATTTTTATTCAAGGGTCTCCCAGGGGCGTCGATGTACTGATCCTTAAAAGCTGCTACATAGAGCCCCGCTAGGCTGGTGGCAAAAACAGTCCCCATTGATGTTCCGTGTGTTTGGAGGTAGTTGGTCCCCTGAAATACAAAGAAATTCTTAGTAAGGACTATCTCAGAGAGATGAAGGATGAATGGCCTAGGGTGCAGAAATCCCAGTCCAAGGATTCCTCCACTACGTGTAAAGTCTCCCTTTAAGGTATGTTGGTATATAGAGACTCGATGTCTAAGCTCACTAGGAACTCTCTCTCTGGGTCAAAATGTTTGTCCTTTAATAAATTCAGCACATCAGGGGTGTCTTTGAGGTAGGCTGTTCTGCTTTGAATCACCGGTTTCAAGAAAAAGTCGCAAAACTGTGACAGAGGCTCCAAAAGAGAACCAATGCCCGATACAATGGGTCTCCCAGGGGGCGGTCGCGTCGGCTTGTGCACACTGGGAAGAGCGTAAAAGTACAGTGTTACCGGATCTTCCTGGCACAGGAATCTGCCCTCTTTTTCTGTGATCCACTCATTGTTTACTGCTTCCTCTATCATGGATGCTATCTCCTTCCTGATGTCCTCGGTAGGATCTGCTCTGTGTATTGTGTAGTTCCTCAGATCGGCGAGGAGTCTTAAGCATTCCGTTTCATAGGAGGAATTCCTCTGAATCACAATAGCTTACCTTTTGATCACAGCGATCTTGAATACAGAGTCCGTCTTCTTTTTGTGTGTATAGATGCAGGGCTTAGCCCTCATATGAGGCCAGAGACAGACAGGTGCAGGCAAGACCACTAGGCTCCTTAAGACTTGTAACCAAGGGTTGAAAAATACATTGAACTGATTTGTCTGCTAACGAGTGCATCTGCTTGAGCTATCTGCATTTTTGTCTAATCCTTGCCTACTCTGTATGTCTTAAGAAGACATAGTGACAGAAACACGACCATAGCAGGAATGATGGGGTTTCTAGAAAGAAGCAGGGTGTAGCGCGTCAGCGTTAGTTGCAACTGATTAAAATCTTGCACCAAACTCTCATTATGTTGTTTAGTATTTAGATTTGCTATGCGATTAAAAGTATGTTCGTTTTCCATAAAATATAAGCACTGGGCTGACCAGTCTGTTATTGTGTTGAGATTTGAACTCTTGCCACACTCTCCCTCCCTCAGAAGTCTGTTGCTACTTTCCTTACTGGGCCCACTTTGTAGAGCCATAGAAGAGCTTTAGTAGGACGGAGTAAACAGAAAACTGTTGACCATCCTGGATTGCTATATACATTTGTAGAAGCCCAAGCGTGTTCAAAGTTCCAAAATGATAACGTAGGTATAAATGTCGTATACTTGTAAAGCGCACAGCTGCCCCAGCAAAGGGGCGTCCCGGCGCTGTTTACCGCTGGGGAACCCATCCTGGCTTTCCCTGTGAGATGGTCCCTCCTGGGCATCTCCAAGGTGAAGACAAGCATCCCCGGCGCTGATGGGGCCGTTAGTAGAGATTAAGCAAGCTATTGCCCAGAGTTGCTGAGTGGGACCCACGGTTGGAGTACGGACCGAGGCAAGAATTATCAAGTCCGCTGACCATGGCCCAAGACCCTGCCGCGTCGGGAATCAAACCCTGGTCCCGGGCCGACCTCTGCTTCAGGGTCTGCCTCCTCTAACCAGTGAGCCACACCAATCCACTATGCAAATATCTCCCTCACATACCATAATCCATTGATAGCAATGTCAGAACAATTTTACAATTTAAAATGATATGAGGAGTCCTGGATGGTGGTTATGCCCTGTTCATCCTACCTTAATTAATTGAGGGTTTATATAGCGCTAGGATAGACTCCCGGAGGAGTATCTCCGCGCTTCGACCGCTGCGAAACCCTTCCTGGCTTCCCTGAGAGATGGTCCCTTAATGGGTATCTCCAGGGTGAGACCAGGCATCCCCGGCGGTCTGGTGGGGCCGTTAGTGCAGATGAGGCAAGCTTATGCCCAGAGTTGCCGAGTGTGATCGCTGATCAGAGTGGGCACCGAGGCGAGAGAATTATCGAGTCCGCTGACCCTGGTCCAGAAACCTGCCGCGTCGGGAATCGAACCCTGGTCCCGGGCCGTCCTCTGCTCTCGGGTCTGCCGCCTCTAACCAGTGAGCCACACTACTGCACCTTGATTTATCTGGATGCAAAGCCACTGTTTCCCAAACATGGATTGTTAATATATTTCAAAATACTTCAATTTGAAAATGTAACATATCAAGTAACTTGCAACATACCCTTCAATTCCTATAATTCTGACTGTTGCATCTCTCCACCGTAGTCCTTTATATTTGACCATCCACTTTTCATTCAGTTGCAACGTTTCCACTAGCATATCAAAGATCCGGTCACTCTACCTTGAGAGAAACACCTTCTGTAGGCCCTCTTTACAAGTGCAGAGCTACATTTGGATCCCAATGCAAACAAGAGTTTAGAGATTAGAATTATGAGTTGTGTGACAATTATCCTCTGCAGTTTTTCACTGATAGATTCCAAGAGGTCACACATGACAACATTTATCATGAGAAAAGCTCACAAAAAAAGACAAAACATGCAGACTGCGATAGGACAAATGCCAATCAGCATGTTATGCCTCATTTCCAAGTTGAAACACTTAGAATAAGAAATATTTACCACCCCTGGTCAATACCTCACCCTAAGGTAAAGGTATTTAAATACTACTCCCTATTACACACAACTTGTAATGAGGGACTGAGAATATTTGGAAAATAAGTTCCATCCTGTTAACAGTTGTATGTTCATGGACAGATACAGACTATGGAACAAATGTTCTTTATTGGAATTAGGATAGAGCACTTTTTGGATCAAGCACAAGTCTGTTTCCTCGTTTAAGCAAAATATAATGTGCACTTATTTCAATCTTGTATGGCATCCAAAAAATAATAGGCATTAGGGTTTTTGAAACCATTGTCATCTATCAGCATTGTCAGCCATTCCATTTTGCACGTCTGTTTTTAAGCCTTTGACACAGGGAGCCATATTTATCAAAGTTTTGCACTGTCCTTGCTCCATACAAAGTAACGCAAGTATGATGTAAAACCGATATGAGGGTTACCAGGCCATGTAAGGCCACCTTGAGTGGCCCTGGCGTCCTTGTAAATCTAGTGTAACGCAAAGGAGCACAAGTCGCTGCCATGTGTTACTCTGCTACGAAAGCCATTCCCTGGCTGTAGCATGGGTATTTCCACGCATCTACACATGCATATTGGCGCATTCCAATATTTACCATGTGTGGTAGACCAGGGAATGCGTGAAAATCCTATGCCTACAGAGGGGAGGCATAACGAAGAGAAATATTAGTAATGCTCCTCCTTTTTCCCTCCTTCTATGTGTGCTACACTCCTCAGCCTCTTGACCTGTTCATCTCTTCCTGTGCAGTGCAGCAAGGTGTCTTGCTGCGTTGCATGGTATTTTGCTAAATATGGCCCTAAATGCCTTGCTCTAAGTTGATACCACTACTGGCTGAGAGCATGAGGACAAAAACTGAACTACCCCATTTCATATTTTATGCAGATTCATCACTTGTGGTGTCAAAAAGGAGTAGCACAATTTCTATTTTTTTAACTTATTTTTCTTGCAACTTCTGTCTCTGAGTACCCTGTCCCATGATCTGAGCAGTGGTGGTTTCTCCCCGAGGGCGTCGGGGCTCCGCCCCGTTACCAAAAGTGTCATGTTCAATTTTAAAATCCTTTTAGGTAAATCGGTAAAATCATAGACTAGTACTGCTGTAAGTCACTGGAGTCTATATTGCCACCGCGCCGGCCCGTGACAGTGAGTGGCCGTTCATTGTGGTAGCTGCCAGCTGGCTGGAGGCATGTCACTCACTCACGTCACGTGATTCTCCCCCTTGCGGTCCCAAAGAAGTGTACGTTTTTGCCGGGCCGACAGCCTCACAGCCTTGTCATCAGCTCGGCAAAGACCTAGCTTCAGGGCCCAGTCTCCACTCCCTGATGGCGTGGAGGCAAAGTCAGCCCTATGCGTTTTATGTCCTTGCCCTGTATCGCTAACCCTCCACGTCAATAAGAGAGTGGAGACCTTTCCCAACTCATTACAGGGCGTGGTGGGGCCCAACCCACCATGTGACAAGTTGGGAAAGGGGTGTGGCAGTCGAGAAGCCGAGGATTCGAATCGAGTCTGCGCAAACTCGACCATTCCCCCGCATAACCTGTGGTGGAACTTTCTGGAACGAAGATTATCATGGTCGGAGTGGAGTGGAAACGACACGGACTGCAGTTCCGCACTTCCCCGATTGATTGAGAGTGAGACTGTGACTTACTCGTCTCAGTAGAGTAGTCGTGAGTTCACCAGAAGGCAAAAACGAGCCCCTGCCCAGGTAAGGTCCAGGCGGGCATTTTTTGAAATTGCTATTGCTACCTTTCTAAAATGGGCGCTGTTTTTCTGTAAAGCGCCGCTGCCACGTGAACCCTGCCTCTTAACGCTCTGTCTGGAATCTGGATTCAGACCACCACAGTGACAGATAAGGGCGCTCATTGTACCCCAGGAGGAGCCCCCACTGGCCAGGTGGCCACCTTCCTCCTCCGTCCCGTCCTCCTGAGGTGTCCACATCCGGCCCCTGCGTTCAGGGCCTGTCCTTTCACATAGCGCAGCGCTATGTAATACCAGAGCTTGAGGCCCCCAAAGCTGCCCCCCCCGGGGATGTGGGGGGGTGGGCTCAACAGGACCTGATTAGTCACCAGATAAGGGAATTTGTTTATTGCAAAGCTCACTTTGTGTCACTTAGTACGCTGCAGTGCAGTAGATGCTCACACGACAGGCCCTGTCATGTGAGCATCAACTGCACTGCATAGAGGACGACAGGCGAGGCATGAGTCTAACAGTGAGGACTGGTAGATCCACCTCTTCGTTCTCAACCAAAGAACCAACAATGTTCAGGCAAGAGGGGCGTGGCCAGCAGCATGGCCGAGTAAGACGTGTGCCGGCATAGCTCCCGGCTACTTACACTGATCCGACGACTTTTATGGTGGCCTAAAGTCCTGAAATTTGGAGTTTTGCCTTCTACAGGGGTCCCTGCTCCCCCTGACGACAGCGAGTGTTGTGCGAGAGCTGTGGCAGCCCGTTCCCAGCAGTCCGGATAGAAGACCTCACTACGCGACCCAAGAGGTCGCCGCCGATGTGCTGGAGGTAGTCCTTGTGCTGCCGGGCGCATTGCAGCCGGAGCGGAGTTTCCCTACTGCCTGCCGGGGGCTGCGATGGCCGATTGAGGCTCCGACGGGACGCTACATCGGTCCCGGGGAGCTGGTGGAGAGGCCGAAGGAGGAACTGAAGCCGGAGTTGGCCCATCGGCCCATCCGGGCCTGCCGTGCTTGAGGGGCGGGCCGGCCCGAGCTGGGCGACGCGGTCTGTGGAGGCCCTGAGGGATCCAAGACAGAGACCGGATCCGGAGAGCTGCCGATGCCCGGCCAGCCCATCGGGGCGGGGTGCAGAGAGACTGGCGGGCCCCTGGTGACAGAGACCGGCTGGAGGATTCCCAGAGTCGGGTGGTGAGTGGGGGGTGAATGCTGGCCGGGCCGACAGAGAGACTTAAGGAGGCCGGCTCCCCCCCGTTCAATCGTCTGCGTAGCGAATGGCCATGGTGTGAGGATGACTTCGATTGAGGGGGAGACAACGGAGAGTGCGACACGAGGAGGAGGCCTCCCCGGGGAGAGAGACACGGGCGGTTGAGGCCCTGGAGGTCGCGGGGCCACAGAGAGGCACGGCATGCGGAGCTCACCCTGTCAACAGGCTTGGGCGGAGGCCGGATATATAGCTTTGACCCAGCGACTTGTGAGAGACAGGGGGCACCCCACTGGCCCGCAGAGCGGTTGTGGAAGTACCGGGAGTCGTAGTGGCTATGAGGAGGGGGCCAGCATCAATGAGCCTCGGAGTCCAGGCACGGAAAGGCCCGGCGTTCCCGTTCCCCCCTCTCACCTTCACATTGCTGTAGAGTGGCTGATTGTGGCAGGAGTCGACTTCTGGTGGTTTCCGGGTGGCGGCGATGGGCGCTGCCTGGATCAGGGGCCTGGGCTACACGTCCCTCTGGAGGTGGGAGCAGTGCCGGGGATTGTGCTCCCCTCCCTGGACTGAAGCAGGGCTTACCCATTGAGTGTCATTGGTGGCTGGGGGTAGAGGTTAGGGTGGCGCCAGGTGGAAGTCGGAGCATAGAAGCCCTGCCTACTGAGGTCACTGAACTGGGGGCGCGGAGAGAAACTACGTGGCACCTGGACTGCGTGCCTGCGGAAGGTGTGCGGACTTGAACATCATGGGCAAGAAAAACATAGACCCTAAGCCCCCCCGGCAGGGAACTCTGGACTGGTACACAGCGGGCCCCCCCCCCCCCCCTGGAGGGTGATCCGCCTGGAGCGAGATCGGACATTGCCCTGCTGATGGGAGCCATACAAGCATCCCGGGAGGCCCTGGAGAATAAAATCGGAAAAGTGGGAATGGAGGTGACGCTCCTACGGCAAGAGCTACGAAACCTGGAGGAAAGAGTTACGGCCTCGGAGAGTAGAATAGGAGACGCCGAAGACACCATACAAGACTTGAAGAAAGGTATGGCGGACCTACAGTCCTCCCACAAGCAGCTTATGTGGAAGGTGGACGATGCGGAAAACAGGGCGAGACATAACAACCTCCGCTTTGTGGGTTTTAGAGAGGGAATTGAGGGTGCAAACATGGTGGAGTTCCTGCACTCCTGGCTTCTTCGCACTTTCCCACAGGTTAAATTCTCTACGCGCTTCGTCATAGAAAGGGTGCACCGTGTGCTGCTGCCGAAGCCACCGGCAGGAGCAAGGCCTCGGCCAGTCATTGCTCACTTTCTGAATTTTTGGTACAGAGACATGATTCTGCGGGAAGCTAAAAACTTGGGGAAATCCGCCTTGAAAATGTCCAAATCATGATTTTTCCGGAAAACAGCCAGGAAGTGCAGAAGCAGAGGCGTTCCTTTGACTCGGTTAAGGCTAAACTGAGAGACCTCCATGTCCAGTACATGCTTCTCTTTCCTGCGAAATGGAAGGTGATTTACAAGGAGAAAAACATACTTCTTTCAAAACCCAGAAGAGTCATGGCAGTGGCTGGAGGAGCGCCCCCCCCCCGATGCGACAAGCGTCTGGACTTCAGAAGACACCAGCTATGGAAAAACCTGGTTAAGGCCTGCTAGGATCACCAAAACCGCAGAGACTGAGGCAGCGGCATGGCGGCCGCAACTTGGCAGTTACCCCATACCCCAAATCCGGAAATGTACGGAGGAGACGGCGGAGCACTGCCTCTCTTGAGTCTAGTAGACCGTCGGGCTCCCGGTTCAGCTGCCTAGCTGAAAAAGCACAGTCGGAAGGGGAGGAAGAGCCCAGAGGTACATCATCCGAGGGAGAGGAGTTGGAAGGGCACTCACTGCAACCCCTGGTGGCGGCAATACATGATATGGAACAAGAGAATACACAGGGGACGGGGGCCTTGCAGATGGACCCCCAGGACTCCAATTCGTAATGATGGGACTGTACTGGCTGACCGAATATTGACTTTGTGGCCATGGAGCACGCAAGTTGGACACCTCCTCCTGTTTGTTTTGTTCTTTGGGATTGATTTTCTTTCTGGTTTTTACCTGCTTGTGCCTCTGCCTTTACATATTTCTCTTTAGGAGGTTTAGAGAGGGCTCTTAATTTTTTGGGGTTGAGACGGGGTGGGCGACAGACCTCCTTCACCTGGACAGCATTATCTCACCTCTAGGATGGTGATAGGACTGGAAGGGAGGGGGGTGGGGAGGGGGGAGCTCTTGGGGTGGTTATGCAAGGCTTTTGGGGAGGGGGGGCAGTTTGGGATGTGTGTTGGAGGGGTTTACTGTTATCTTTTTAAAGCATGTCGCAGATAGAAATGTTCCATACACCTACACACCACACACCCAAAGCCGACAGATGCAGGAGCAAGCTGGGAATTATGTTTCCTGAGGTGGTGGATGGCCCGGGGCTCTCGCGCAAGATAGTGGCACAGCCAAAATCCTCACGTGGAATGTGAACGGCCTGGGTAATAAGATAAAAAGGGGGTTGGTCATGGCCTTTGTCAAGAGGGCATCCCCAGACATAACCCTGCTGCAGGAGACCCACTTACTTGGTACGCGATGCTGGTTTCTGGCCAGGGGATCATACAAGGTGCTGGCACATGCAGGGTACACGTCAGGATCGAGAGGGGTTGCCATATTGATTAAGAAGTCCCCCCTTTTACTGTGACACGCACATGGACAGATCCACAAGGTACTAATGTGGGGATTAGGGGAACATGGAAATGCCAGAAGATCACAATATTTTCCATCTACGCACCACCCAAACTTAAGGCTAGAACCATAGCGGGGGTCGCTGATATCCTTTTGAACAAGCCAGACACACTGCACATGGTGGGGGGGATTTTAATTATGTTATTTATGCCCCTCTTGACAGGTCGGGAGATCAGACGGACCCTCAGGCACTGTCCCCTTTGGCGAGGTTCATTTACACGTTAGGGCTGACGGACGTCTGGAGATGGCTCCACCCAGACGCTAGAACTTACTCTTATTTCTCGGGGGCACATAAGGTGTATTCTAGATTGGACTACGTCTTCCTTCCCTCCATGCTCTTAGCACTGATGATCAGGCAGAATATCAGGTGCGGGGCGTCTCGGACCATGCGCCACTTTTGGTGACAACAGGGAGGAGACATAGGTCAGGGGATAGGAGCTGGTGATTGATGGCATGGGATCTCCAGAACAAGGGCCTGCTGCGGGGACATAGGGCAGATGCGAAGGTGTACTTTGCAGAAAACCTGGGATCGGTGCAGTCGGGGGTGACTATATGGGAAGCTTTTAAGACAGTCATGTGTGATAGGGCGCAGAATAGGCTAGCGTGGGAGAGGAGGAGAGTGCCGGGTGAGCTACATGACCTGGAAACGCATATCTTAGAACATGAACAGTGGCTCGTGGCAGATAGAATGACACAGTCCCTCAGACTACTACTAGACGCACAGCACCCTTACAAGGCACTGGCGACGGATGAGGCCAAGACACAGGCGCAGGCGACCTTACATAG
This sequence comes from Lissotriton vulgaris, assembly GCF_964263255.1. NCBI lineage: Eukaryota > Metazoa > Chordata > Amphibia > Caudata > Salamandridae > Lissotriton > Lissotriton vulgaris. The sequence continues at coordinate 279,526,956 of NC_141689.1, read as the reverse complement.
GTTTTATGACGTGGGGGATAAGTCTGGAAAACTATTGGCGTGGCTGAGCCGTAAAGAGCAGGATGCGAGATGGGTGGAACAGGTGTTAGACGCACAGGGCCATATCAAGCGGACTGATGTCCAGATAACGCAGTCATTCGCAGCTTATTATGAGGAGTTCTACAAGGCCAGGGACCTAGGCTCGACAGCGGATGTAGGGCACTATTTGGAGACAATTGAGATCCCCGTCTTAGTGGAGGAGGACCAGGCGAGTCTAGAGGAAGAGATAACAGTCACGGAGGTTAGAGAGGCTCTAGCTAGACTTCACCCAGGGAAATCTCCTGGTCCAATTGCGTTCCGCGCAGAATTTTTCCAAAAAACGGCAGACCTACTCATTAACCATTTGCTGGCCTTGTTCGTGGGGGCGGTTCAGGAGGGCACGCTGCCGCCAGATCTACGTATGGCTACAATTGTACCTATCTATAAACAGGGTAAGCCGCCAGAGGAGTGCGTGTCCTATCGCCCCATATCACTTCTGAATGTGGAGGTTAAACTCCTGGTGACGATCCTGGCGCTGCGACTGAGATGCGTGATTTCGGCTCTGGTCCACTTGGATCAGACGGGCTTTTTGCCCGACAGGGCAACCAGGCTAAATCTTAAGAGGACCGTAACTGGCTGATGGAGGTATGTGATCGTGAGGAGCCCCGTGTGTTTATGTCGCTGGACGCAGAAAAAGCTTTTGATGTGGTACACTGGCCCTTCCTGGAGGGAGTATTGCTTAAGTTTGGTTTTGGTCCGAAGTTTAGGAAGTGGGTTAACCTCCTCTACACTGACCCATGAGCGAGGGTTAAAGTCAATGGGGTGTTATCAGCGGACTTTCCCATACGGAGAGGGACACGCCAAGGGTGCTCTCTATCACCGCTACTGTTTACCCGTACCATAGAAATAGTGGCGTGTGAGATAAGACATGAAAGAGGGATAACACGGTTTAAGAATGACCGGAGTGATGCAGTTGAGGAAAACAATTTCAATATATGCGGACGATATCCTCCCATACGTCACCCACCCATAGGTCTCGATACCGCTTTTATTCACTCTGCTGGGCCGATATGGCTCGCACTCTGGGATACAAGATTAATTGGCATTAGTCGGTCCTATACAGCCCCCGGGGAGAGAGTGTGGGGCCCACCTTACCTGTCGTGCTTTGGGTAACAGAGGAGGGGTTTACATACCTGGGGGTATTCGTAACGAAGGATCACTCAATCTCGTATCAGAGGAATATTTAACGAGTCCTCGCAAATTTTGCTGGTGACACTGCCAGATGGAAGACCCTCCCCCTTACGATTCTAGGTTGGGTGGCAATGTTCAAGATGATAACGTTGCCGAGGTTCTTATATGCCCTACAAAATGAGTACTTCCCCCTCCCCCGACAGGTCTTCAAAGAGATAAATGGAGAACACTGGGCGTTGCTTTGGTTGATGAAACAGCCCAGGATTGCCCTTGAGACTTTACAGAGGAATCAGTACAATGGGGGCATCTCTTTACCAAACATCGAGGCATACTATTGGGCGGAACATTTATCGCCAATAAACGATTGGCTTCACGCCCCAGCGGACCACCCAACCTATAGACTGGAGAGGGGGAAAATGGCGCACCGAACGTGTTTGCACTACACATATGGAGGTAAGGGAAAAGAAAGACTACTCTCAGCAACACCTGTGACCGTGGAGTTGTGGGAGAGGGCGACCCGGAGAATCGGATGGGCACACAAACTGACAAAACAAACCCCAATATGGCCTTCTACATGGCGGAAGTAACTGCATAAATTAAAAGGGTTTAAATGATGGGATGACATAGGTGGAGAAGTGTGGCTCAATGATTAGAGCGGCAGACCCTGATGCAGAGGTCTAGCCCTGGACCGGGGTTCAATTCCCCGCCTCGGCGGGTCTTGGGCTCAAAAATTCCACGGACCTGAGAATTCTCGCCTCGGTGCCTATTCCAATCATGGAGTCCCACTCTGCAACTCTGGGCAATAGCTTGCTTAATCTCCACAACGGCCCCCACAGCGCTAAGGATGCCTGGCCTCCACCTTGGAGGTGCCCAGGAGTGGACGCCTCACAGGGAAAGCCAGGACGGGTTCCACAGCGGTATTCGTACAAGCGCCTTGAGACCCTTGCTGGTGAGTAGTGCGCTATACAAGTATCAATTTATTATAGGTATCTCTGTTTTGGGAGATCTGCTGAAAAGGGGAGTTTTGAAGTCCTTCTTGGCGTTAAGGGTGGAATATGGATTACATCATACGCAGTACTTGAAGTATGCGCAGGTGCGTCATGCATTGAGGGCTGAGGGGGCGCTCTCGAGTCCGCTGCCGGAGTATGCATCGTTGGAGGGCCGGCTCCTACATGAGCCCGTCCGGACTAAGCTAGTTTTCCTGACCTATAGGACTTTGTTTAATAATATTCCGGACGGATGGGGAAACTGAAAGAGACATGGGTAATGGATCTGGGGGAAATGGATACACTTGATTGGGAGAATGCCCTGATGCACCCGAGGGAAGTCGCAATAAAGTCCCGGCTTCGGCTAATACAATTTAAAATCTTCCATTGGGTTTATTATGATAGGCACCGATTACACCAGATGGGGCGGGCCACTGACCCTACCTGTCTGAGATGCGGGCGTGAGGAGGGAAACTTTTATCATACCATCTGGGTCTGTCGTGCAATCCAGGATTACTGGGCCGAGATATTAGGGGAGCTAAGCGCTATATTGGAGATGGCCCTCCCGGTCGAGCCTAGATTGGTTCTGTTGGGCATAGCTAATGAGGTGGATCTGAATCGTCCACTTTTGATTTTCCTCTCACTGGCTTTGGTGGTGGCCAAGAGGCACGTGGTTCGGGCTTGGGGCGCTCCTATACCCCCTCGAGTAGAGGAGTGGAGAAGAGGTATGGACATCTACATGGCAGCGGAGAGGGTCACAAACAAAACCAGAGGCTGCCCCAAGAATTTCAATGGAGTGTGGGGGAAATGGAGACGGGACCATGGTCTAGACGGGGGACTATGAAAGAGAAAGGGTGGATCTCCATGCTGTCCCGACGCAGGGGGTGGAAGTTATGGACATCTATGTGCAATACAGAGTTAGATGACACAGCGCTGTATCCACGTGTAGTGTTTTGTTATGTGACATCCTGGGGATGGTGGTCGGAGGGTGGTGGGGTATGGTGGAAGGCCTTATGTGACATGCTTGATATGTTTATATCTTTTAAAAATGCAAATAAAAATAAATCCCCCCCCCAAAAAACAATGTTCAGGCAAATCAAGATAATTATCCCGGGGCCGGTACTTTATCAATGAAGATGTGCTGACAGAAACCTGTTGCACGCGGCAAAAATAAGAGAGGCAGCGGCAGCCAGAGAAGTTCTTTACTGCATGTTAACAAGAAGCTGGGGAACACAAGGAATTGGAAACAGTAAGTAAAGCAGCAGGCACCGGTCCCGGATCACATAGATGCACTTTTTTAAAAATGAATTGTTCCTGGCTTGCCAAACTCCAAGGTTATTGGAGTGATCAGATGGCACTTGTTTTAATGATACATTTTGCTTTTGACAAACTACATACAAATAGCAGCGATCCTAGGTGAAGGTAAAAAAAATGTCTTACACAATAAGTACACTTGTCAATAGCATTAGCAGACACTTTTAATTTGAATTGATACTGGGGGTGGGGCAGACAGCAGGACAGAAAACAATATCTTTTTGGGATATGCCAGATAACCGAGTATGCAGCACATTGCACACTATGCCATAGGCGTCAATTTTGAAATACATTTCCAGAGGTGGTTTTCTATGTGGCGCCCAGTGCACAGTTCTTCTCTGGAGTCTACCGTGGAGCTGAGAAAGGCTCGAAATATTTCTTTTTTTTACCCATCTTTAGGGGCACCTGATGTGACAGAAGGGGATTAACACAGATGGAAGGGCAGGTGGGACTGAACAAAGAAGATACAAACGGATGCTTATCAATAATCAGTAGAAAGAAGTGGGCACTAAAGGAGGATGTCCCACATTATGTGCAAATTAATGAATTAGCTGAGCTGGAAATTGATGATAGGTACATGACTGTGTGTACAGAAAATAGAAGGCAGAGCATTCGGACAGTCAGATGAATCTCTTCTTCAGGTTCAATGGTGGACGTTAAGGAAAGCTCCATGTACAAGCCTTATTATTGCTCAATTCCTTTATGTCATAAGCATGGACAGTAGCCTGTGCTTGTCAAGATTTGACACATACAATGTCTTCCCTACAGCTATGCCTGATCAGCATAATGCTGATTTTCAAAGGTTGATCTGCATCTAAAAATGTATGACTTTGAAGCACAAAAAGACTACACAATGATTACAGGTACAATTTAAAATATTATATGGGAGACAAAGAGGAAAGATGTCTCCCTTCACAGAAAATGAAATTAGATGACAGAAATAAGAGGTAAGGATTGAAAAGGGTTTCAGGATGAGGTGGTCGAGGGAAGCCAGGACGCAGATGACAGACTCAGGACACATCAGTAACACGTGCCTTGTCATTACCCATGCACCCCCTGCAAGTGTTATAAATATTGGTCCTACATCAGTCGGACTGAGGTCAGCTCAGGCGTGTAGACCTTGTTTGCATTGCATCACTGGGAGGGTCTGTCCAGGCAGCCAAGGGCCTGGTCCTTTCGTTCCCTCTGCTACTGTATAGAACTGGATTTATGGAGACCCCCCCCCCCCCACTAAGAGAGTTAAAGCCAGTGGTGCAGGGGACACCTAGAATCTACAGCGTTCTTCTTGCTCAAATCATACATTACCAAGGAGACCAGGACAACCAGCCGCGGAGGGAAATAGGTTATTTATCAGTTCGAGATAAGGACAGAGATCCCAGAATGGTACAAAGTCAATTCTACGGAGACTGTTGTTTTACTCCACAGCTTACACATATTTATAGCGCTGGCCACGGCCATTTGTACAATACACAGTTCCACATTTTGATAAGTTCCTCATTCTGACAAGTTCTTCGTCAGTATTGTGGTGCAGTCGTGGTCAGGGGACATCTGTTCTCTGATTGCACAATGTCCATAGCCCCGTGCTTCCTTGCCCAAATGGTGTGGTCATGGGGCACAGCCTTGTGCTTCCTCTATTAGTTGGTGTGGTCACAGTACACAGCCTCATGCTTCTTATATCAGTTGGTGTGGTCACAAGGCACAGCCTTGTGATTCCTCTATCAGTTGGTGTGGTCACAGGGCAGCTGGTCGTGACAGGTTGAGTTACCAACAATGGACAGGATGTGGCTGAGTCTCTGTCACAACTGAGGGTGAGGCACACAGGCAGCTTCTCGGAATCGGCTCGACCACAAGGAGGAAGGAGGGTTGAGCAAGCTTCAGCAGGGACATGAAAAGTAATTCTTCATCAGGTTGCCGAGAGCATGGCAACACAAAATGGAGTCTTGATGGTCATTTTTAAGCACAGTTCAACAGTCCGTCCTTTTGCCATGCAGAGGCAACAATCAGTCGACATCTAGGTCAATGTCCATCGTCACCTCTTTCTCGACCATCATCATGGCATTCTGGTGGTGTGTCAGGTGCAGGTCATCATGTGTACTTCACTCAACAGCATCAGTAGATGTCGATGTCGTGTCCCTCTGACACTTTATGATGGGCCCTCAAGGATCGTGGAATGGTCTGGTCTGTCCTCTTTTTGACTGCTGTGTTGCTCAGGTCCTCTGGTGAGAGATGGTTATCACTTTCTGGTAGTGTCCTTTCAGGCGTTGGGGTGCTGCATTGCATCTTCTCCCCTCAATCCATTCATGGCTTTGGTTCACCGACTGTTGTTCAGTCCACCTAAAACTAAAAGAAACAGCTTTTATTTTTCTCGCAATGACCATGTATCCATAATCACTTTAGAAGTCTTTGCCCCATTGCAGGCAGTCCTAAATTCAGAGCAAACGTCCCTTTCAGGAATGTTCCATCAGTTGCTTTTACTAATAATTTATTTATTTATTTTTATTTTTATTTTGGAGTTCATTTACTCCTGGCCTCAAGTTGGAGGGTGGTATTGGGTATGCATGTTATACTTTATTCCCAAAACCAACCTCTTCAGCATAAATGTAGTCACTAAGTTATCTCCTTTTATCGCTATTTATGCCCTGGTGGTCCCTAGACTTGGAGAGATGGCTTTACTGAAGTACTGCGCCCCAGTAGCTGCATTATTCTTCCCTGTTGGATACACCTCCATTCATTTTGAAAACATATCCACCCACACCAGCAAATATTTAAATCCATTCACTGGGAAGCAACATGCATCTGCGCATTCATCCTCCCTTGTGCACTATCAGAGGGTCCCTTTCCAGTCTTGTAAGGGAAAGGAACATACTGCGTGGGGACACAGGCCTCTATCTCATCCTGGTAGGCCCATACTATCTTCATTATTCAGCTCACATCCATTGTCAATCCTCCCTCTATGTTCATCTGTTGTTGGAGACCATTGTGCTTCCTTTACATTAGCTTACAACAATTGTCTCTGAATAAGCTGTATTTTTTTTTTTGAATACTTTGTTCATTAGTACCATCTGCTCTGGCTGTAACATGCTTTCATTTAATGTTGTATTAGCAATGGCATCATCTTTGGCTAACTTAGTATTAGCTCCTGTATAGGCGTCACATTTTATTACCGCTATCCTGGTGTATGATAATATTGCTTTTAACAAGATCCTTACTAAAGGACCATTTTTAATAAGGCGCCCTGCTTCTGTTATGCATCGGTGGTACTTCCACAGCTGGCCAAAAATAAGAACTGCAAAGCATAATGTGAGTCAGTTTAAATGTTAATAGTTTTACCCTTTGAATAGTATTCATGCTTTTGTCACAGCATACAGCTCATATCATTGGGTAGATGTTCTAAGTGGCAGAGCTGCACTTCAGCTATTGCTATAGCATACCCTGCTCTGTAATCAGTGTCTATTAGTCTGCTGGAGAACCATCAGTGTACCACTGCTATAGACTAACTTTTTTAATGGTGTCTAATCTTGGCGTGGTGCCGTTTTCTACAATCTCAACACCAACTTACTTGGTACTTGGGGGTCTTATCTTTTTCTAAGAGACTGGATCTCATCAGAATAACCTATTACAGGTAATACTTTTGACAAATTAACAGGTGGGCATTTTACATGGTGCGATTATAACCTGTGTGCCTGCTAGCAGAAAAATGTTGTGTTGATCCACCATCACAGATGCTGACCCCTAGCCACTGCAGAAAGCAAAGTCACATAGTTGTGTCCCACAGGCATTTCTTTTACAGCTGTGTCAGCACATCATTGGCAGCATCACTTCATTTGCAATGTTATTTTGCTTTGAAACAGAGATGGAAAGGCAGTTTGTAGTCAGGCAGTCCTCATGAAGGTGCAGTACACAATGTCTCTTTCAATTTCTTGAAGCAGTTTGCAAGTTCATTTTGTAACAGTCATAGCATCTGCATTCATTATCCATTGGTGGCAGCAGTTCATTATCCCCAGGAAGGACATCATTCATTTCTTGGTGGGCAGGAGCTGAAGGCCCTGAAACAATTTAATTCTGTCTGGTGATATGCAGCGGGTACCTTGGAATATCACAAAACCTAGGTAAGTCATCTCTTTTTGGCAGCACTGGCATTTTGACAATGAGGCTTCTCTTCTCTCCTGGAGGTAGTTCAGCAGAACTACAGTGTCTTTCATCACAGACTTTCACAGGCCTCAAGTGATGGAGATGTCACAAGGAGGTTATGAGCTTACTGCAAGACAATGTACAACCTTCCAGGCATAGGTGGCCTAAGTCTCTCTTTACTGCCTGCGTATTGACATTGGCACTCAGAGTGAAAGAAGTGGACTTGGCATCCCAGTATGACGGCAAAGTAGTTTTCACCCAGTGGATGGACTTTAATGCTAAAACCCACTGAGGAGAGAAAAATACTCTGCCTCTACAGGTATAAATAATAATATCGTACTGGTGTCAGGCACAACAGGCTCTAAGGGAACTACAAATTCAACGTAATCACTTTATGGGGAAAGTATGTTTTCACCAGCCTCTCTTTTTTTTTTAAATGTTATTTATTTTAAATATCACTTTGTGGTGAGGCCATTATATCCTGCAGTATCAAGTTTGCGCTATATAAAACTTTATAATAAATAAATGTATCCAAAACCTCCCCATTCCCTAGATCTATAAAGTTCTTGTTAGTTATGTGTACATCCATCCATTTCCTTTTCATATGTAACAAACTGCAGTCTAACAGCATCATTCATCATCTCTCAACACATCCATACGTGCTCTACAGAGGTTGTATACAACAGCGAATCCTTACTGAAGTTGCAAGCAGCAAGTGCCCTGTTCTAACCTATCGTTAGGTATTTTGTGAGTAAATTCCATTTATTAAAAATATGTATATATATATATATATATTCCACAAAAGTCCACGAAATGGCAACGCTCTCAGAAATCAAAACGCCACGCCAGATATCAAAGTCCAAGGGTGTTTATTACACGTACTACAGAAGTAGGTGTAATAAACACCCTTGGACTTTGATATCTGGCGTGGCGTTTTGAATTCTGAGAGCGTTGCCATTTCGTGGATTTTTATGGAATTTGTGTACTGGCGTGCTCGGCCAGAGTGCACGCCACCTCTCACGGGGCCAAAAGCAGTTTAGATGGAGCAATTTTGGAAAAGGGATATATATATATATATATATATATATATATATATATATATATATATATATATATATATATATATATATATATATATTCACTGAAAAAACCATAGGTTTCACACCAGTTACAGTTAGCTGGAAATTTTACTGACATAAAACCAATGAAATTCCACGTTATAGTTAGTTGGACTCACTATAACTTGCGCGCCTGCAATGCACTGCTGATGACGTCACATATTACATCACTCATGACATGGTCAGTGACATCACTCATGACATCACTGATGACACCATCCAGTGAATGTGTGTCTTTCTGAAAAATATATATGTTTTATATATGTATTTGTGAAGGACGATGGAAAAATAAATGGTTAAATAAGTGTGTAAATGGATGTTTGTTTTTAAAAGAATTGATTGATTAACTGCCTTATTAAGTGTATCTTAGTGAATACATATATTAGCAAGTAACTTTTAAATATTGAAATTTATGTATCAGTGTTTCACTTTGTGTATAAGTGGCTGTATGGGTTGGTGACTGACTCACTGTTTGTATGTGTTTTGAAGACAGCATATGTACAGGACTGTATGGATGGATGAGTGTGTATATGTGTGTGTTAGTGAGTAAACGACTGTCTCACTATTGTCTTTATCAGTAACGACATATGCTTTAATCTAGTATATGTGAGTATTGATATATATAAGTGAGTATATGTGAGAGTGAGAGATTGTAAGAGTTCCTGTTTAAATAAGTATGTGTTTCTATAAGTGATTGTTTAAGAGAGTAAGTATGTGTAAGTTTCCTTAGAAGTAAAGTGGTAGAGTGTGTATAGCTGTATATGCAAATAAATGGATGTTCAATAGTTTTTTTGCATGTGTGAATATGTGTGTGAGTAACTTTTGGATGACTGTCGGTGTGTAACAGGATGTATAGGTCTATCACTACATATGATGAGTGAATATATATATGAATGACTATATAGAACTGTTGGTGAATGAGTGGATGTGTATATAAATGGTGGAATTACTGAATTGGTTGTTGTAACTGGTATAGGTATCTCCACTTTTTTGAAAATGTTAGTTTCTATTTTTGAATATGTGTTTCAAGGGTTACTTTACAGTGAAAGGAGGTCTGTCACTCTGTCACAAGGATGGTGTCATCAGTGATGTCATGAGTGATGTCACTGACCATGTCATGAGTGATGTAATATGTGACGTCATCAGCAGTGCATTGCAGGCGCGCAATTTATAGTGAATCCAACTAACTATAACTTGGAATTTCATTGGTTTTATGTCAGTAAAATTTCCAGCTAACTATAACTGGTGTGAAACCTATGGTTTTTTCAGTGAATTTAATAGGTTTTTTTAAATGCTAATTCCTAACTATAACTGGTGTGAAACCTATGGTTTTTTCAGTGAATTTCTTAGGTTTTTTAAATGCAAATTCCTAACTGTAACTGGTGTGAAACCTAGGGTTTTTTCAGTGAATTTCATAGGTTTTTTAAATGCTAATTCCTAACTATAAGTCTCACTTTATAAGTAAGACTGTTAGCGCTCTAGTTGTTCTTTAGAACACTCTGGTACATTCTGTCATTGGGCTATAGTTGGGCTACATCTGGCTGATATTTGGGCTACATTTGTTTTTTTTTGTCTCTGGTGGCCATCTTTGGGCTACATTGGGCTACATTGGGCAACATTTGGGCTACATTTGGGCTCTAACATATATATAGCCCAACGTAGCACAATATATGTTTTTCAAAGTTAATTTTCGTAAAAACCACTTGAGCATATATCGTGAGACATAGCAAAGGCACATCGGGCTACCAGTCCCTACAATTTTGCCAATTTTTTTTTTTTGTATATTGTTTTTAAAAAAAAAAAATTTTTGCCTTGGAGCGCTCCCGGTGCGCGCCCCGGTGAGCGCTCCGGAAAGCGTAGTTTTATGAAGCGCCCCGGGGCGCGCACCGGGGAGCGTCCCGTAAGCGCCAATATCGCGAACGAAACATGATCGTGACGTATCGCGTAGCCGCGTCCGCGTGATACGCACGGCGTAAGCGCACCCGGAAGCACTCGAGCGAATACGATCGCGCAACGTAGGCGTCCGACGTGAGGCAAATTTGAGGAAGTTTTCAGGCAGATTCGTCAACCGGCGCCAAAGTTATTCCAAATAGAATTTTGAGATTTTGCATTGAAAAAAATCCTAACTATAACTACCTACTGGCGACCGCCAGTAGGTAATATATATATATATATATATATATATATATATATATATATATATATATATATATATATATATATATATATATATATTCCTTTTATATATATATATATACTGATGCAAAATTATATTTATTTATATTAAAGTTGTGAAATGTATCCCTTCATCTCCCATATTTTGTGGAAACATCTTCCACTTTAGTGGAACCATGAGATTCTCCTTGGGCATGTCTGATATCTTCTAAGGGTGGGCGTAAAATCCGTTTCGCGGGCGAATTTGCAGATTTTCCGCGATTTCGCGATCCGTGAATCTCGCGAAATCGCGGTAAAATCCGCGAATCAGCGGGGACGAATTTTAAGCCAATCAAGGGTTACAGCAGCAGGTGCAAAAGTTGAACCTAATTTCTTTGTAACATTTTACAAAAGGGTTACAAACAAATTAACTTCAACTTGGACACCTGCTGCTAATCGCTTCCTGGCGCCTCGTTGCCTACTTGCAACTATTCTCTGACCCTGCTCTGACCCTTGAAGCAGGGTCAGAGAATAGTTACAAGTAGGCAACGAGGCACCTGTCCAAGGAATTAAACCTCATCAGGAAGCACTTACAGATATAAAAAACAGGAAGAAGGGAGAGGATGGCAAATACACCCATTTTGAGTTGTCAGGAGGGGTTAAACTAAAAGAGACCTTTACAGCACAATTTTCATATGCATTTTGCTAAAAATAAAAAGCTGTATGTTCTGTAGGGGCAACTCAGGAATCTGGCCCTTCAGAGATCCGGCCTCTCTTTCTTTTTCTCGCTCTCTCTCTTCCTCTCTCTTTCCGTCTCTTTCTCTCTCTTTCTATCTATCTATCTATCTATCTATCTATCTATCTATCTATCTATCTATCTCTCTCTCCCTCTCCCATAAACGACTGCATGGGTAACTTCGCTATGCAAGCGGCTCGCGAAGACGCAAAAATCCCCGCGAACACGCAAAAAACCCTGCAAACACGCAAAAAAACAAAAATCCACAAATTCGCACAAATTCGTGAATTTTGCGGATCGCGAATTCGCAAATCCGCAAATTCGCGGATCGCGAATTCGCAAAATTCGCCCATGCTTAATATCTTCATCCTAAAAAACTGTGCAACAATAAAACTGATACCATATTCTTATCTACTTTCTGGTATCTACGCAGCACCCCTTGCTAATGTTATTCAGTGGAATAAACCCACACTGCTTATCTCCTGCAAAGTTATTATGCACATTATAGAATTAGACATCAATAGAGCAAAATTTTACTTTACCTGTAGTGTTGTACCCTACAATGGTAGAATCAGGATATTTAATTAATATAAAGGAATTTAAGTTGTTTAAACTACTCTTCAACATTACAAGCAGGTATTATATCTATGTGTTTTCTTTTAGGACAAGTTGCACTCGAGTTTGCATTTGCTTACCACTTATTTCTTGTAGGCCAAAATAGAAAAAAATCTGCTGAAAAGGAATATGTTCCCCCTTCAATCAAACACAGCCCTGTACACACACACACACAGTGGCTAACCGCAGCAAAAAAAAGAAATGCTCAAATCTCCCTGCGTGGGCAGACTTTACATTACTTGTACAGGACTGCAGACACTTCTACAATTCTTTCTCTTAATAAAAGCATCTACATTGTACACTTAGGACCATGCTCTTATGTTATAGGAGCAGAAGGAAAATCCCAAACTGCTAATTTTACAGGTATTCTGGTGGGTACATTTTCTTCAAGAATGTTTGCCAAGGAACACATAGGCATCTTGCCTGCGTTCTACTTTTCATTATCCAAACTATGCAGACTACTCATCCTCTCATTAAAACATCAGACAGGATGGGCAGTATCATAGCATATATATATATTCATTTTGTTAATGTTAACACTTTTTACAACAGTATTACTGAATAGCCAACTAAATGTCTCATGGCTATTTCATAGACGGTTTAGACAGGCTCAAAAGAGATTGAGGAAAAGAGAGAGCAACCATATTTTTTCTTATCCTTAATTTGTAGAGGAGCTAGCCTCCTCCCCCCATTTTGACAGAAGGAAATCTGAAACAGGTTTCACTTCTGTCAACACTATCAACCCCTATTTGTAGCAACTGGGCATAAACAAACTCTGAGGAAGTAAATAGCATATTTAAGCTAATTTAACATGTATACCCACCCAGCATTTCCCTTAGCATCACGGCTACCTCCTACTCTATGACACGTCCTGGGTCAAAAGCTGCGGCCAAAAGCCTCTCATTCCACTGACGGAAGTTCCAGTGAGGCTATGTATAATGCTCCTAGTAACATGAGAATGTATGCCAGTATTTCCCAAAACATTCAAATTGGAAAATCAGTTTAACCAGTTTAAGTACATTTATAGAAAACAAAAATAAACACGCATTGCCAAAACCAGTAGGTCTGAAATTGGAGGTCAGTCTTTTCATTTTTCTTTTTCAATGCATGCCTTCTTCAATGCATGTTTTTTTTGTGAAACCATATCAGTGTTGGAGCTGCTGGGCACTCACCATTCTAACAAGCATTGGCAAAAGCAAAAATCGTTTTTGTTCTCAAAAATTACACATTGCCACAGGAATTCTGTGCACTGTACAAAACTACTTTGTGTGTCAATATGCTCCTTGTGAAACAGCAGAATACTGTCACTCACAGTGATGCCAGCTGATAGAGAGAGAGTGAGTGACAGGCATAATTTGAATATACGCAAAAGGTGCATGTGTACATTTGCGCATGTCAAAATCTGAATCTTTCTAAGTTCACTTTTCCTCCAACCACTTTTTTCTAACCCTGGAAGAAGTTTTATGTCTGCCACTGTCAAGAGTACATTTCCAACCCCTCTCATTATGAGAATATTTTAGAAGAATTGGTGCAAACTCTTAAACACGCAATTCACTAGGTTTGCATAGACTCAAAAGGGCATTCCAACCCGACTTTGTACTTGCTTTACTGTTCATAGTACTTAACATATTTTTATACTTCATATTCTTACCTTCATTTGAATTTTTCTCTCCTGATGTTTTTTTTAAACAGCTTTCTAGTGCCCTTACCATTATTTTCATCTGAGATCCTGTCTCGTGATGTCAGCTTTGTACTTACAATGTGCGCGTACACCTTGAAAGATAAATGCAAAATGTCTCCTGCAAGGGAAAGTCACCTGCTTCACTACTTCCTAAATGTGTAGGTACACATACATTATTCTCTAACCTAGGCTCTCCTGCAGAGTTCCACATATCAATTAGTTTATTGATACAGAGAATATTTTTAAAAACATTCTCTACAGTCCCCTGTCTATTTTAAATGCCAGTCAATGCCCCTTTTATTAATACTATGTGTTAAATACATATTTGAAGACATGATTAGGGGTCCCCAGAGGAGGAATCTGACTAGATTCCTCCAATGTGGATTGCCGTGTACAACAACAACAATACCATTTCTGGAATTTACAAAGTCCAAGCATCTCTAGATGTGTATCCTGGATCCAAACGTCAAAGGGGGCGATCGAATATTTACAGCCTATACCTGTGCTTACCCCTTGGCTTTGGCTTTTGCAAAAGTCGAATCAAATGCCAAAACAAATACAATTCACCAAAGAAGTGGGTCACTCCCACTCTTACCTGACCATTAATCTTCCATCACACTGCAAGTGTCACAAAGGTCTCGATCTCCAAAGACTAGGAACCAGAACTGGGGCGTCAGTCGGCTCCGCAGTCAGGTAGCCCATAGGAAGGAGGAATCACGCAATCGGAGAACTCGGGCCCACAAAGACAATTTTCAGCCAATGTAGTGGCGCGCCTCCCTTGGAATTCGATCACGGACCCCTCACGACCACCAGGCTTGATGACGACAACCGAAGACGCCCCACGTTGAGGCGCCAGTTTGTAGAACCAGCTTTTTGAGACCCCCCCCCCCGCTAGGAGAGTCAAAGCCAGTGGTGCAGGGAACCTAGAATCTACGGGGTTCTTCTTGCCCAAATCATACATTACCAAGGAGACCAGGACAACCAGCCGTGGAGACAAGTACGTTATTTATTAGTTCGAGCTAAGGACAGAGGTCCCAGAATGGTACAAAGACAATTCTACGGAGACTGCTGTATTACTCCACAGCTTACACATATTTATAGCGCTAGCCACACCCATTTGTACAATATACAGTTCCACATTTTGATAAGTTGCTCATTCTGACAAGTTCTTCGTCAGTCTTGTGGTGCAATCGTGGTCAGGGGACATCTGCTCTCTGATTACACAATGGCCACAGCCCGTGCTTCCTTGTCCAACTGGTATGGTCATGGGGCACAGCCTCGTGCTTCCTCAATTAGTTGGTGTGGTCAGAGTGCACAGCCTCGTGCTTCCTCTATCAGTTGGTGTTGTCACAGGGCACAGCCTCGTGATTCCTCTATCAGTTGGTGTGGTCACAGGGCAGCTGGTCATGACTGGTTTAGTTACCAACAATGGACAGGATGTGGCTGAGTCTGTCAGACTCCACACTGCAGGATCCGGCTGATGCACATAAAACTCCACCTCCCGATCTCACCAACCCACTGGCCAAAAAACACAGTGGGTTCGAGCGATAGGGCGAGGGAAAAAACAGGATACCAAGGAAGGGAAAGGAAGGGGGCTGCGGGGAAGGGATAGCTGAAAGACAAGAAGAAAAAACAGTGCACAGGTTAGAACTGTTACTTCGAACCCCTGTCTCTCTACCTCTTTAGTACTTATTGAAAAGGGTTCACCTTTCTAGAATCAATGCTCTTTTCCTCCTCCCTGTATATCCTGGGTGTGGATAACCTCCTCCCTGTGTAAAGGTGTGTTTGTCTGCACCGATTCCTAAGGATGGTAAACAACAATTAGTTCTAAATCACCCCTCCTCACATGGATTGTGTACACTGTTGGTATCGAAACAGCACCTACCCCTCCTTGATTAGAATGTGTCTTTAAATAAACGTGTATCTTCCACCAAATATGTGTAGTCAAAAACCAACCAAAGTTATGCTCTTCCAGAGAGTACATAAGTGTTGCCCATAAATGCAATGTTCTCCTTGAGGAATACGGCAAGACGTAGCCTCCCACTACTGTCTTCCGCTTCCTTCCAAATATCTACAATTGTCTTCAAATATCCCCGTTCTCCCAACACGGCAAGATGTAGGCCTTCCCACTATCTTCCGCTTGGATAATGAACTCAAAGACACTAGTGCCGTACTTCGTAGCGGCAGTGCGCAGAGGCTAGCCCCACTACACTCCGCTCTCCGGCGAGAACACTCACAAAATGAATTCCAATGTCAGTTTTAGCAAACAGTTATTCTTTTTTCAGCATCTCTGTTTAACTTCACTGCAGCGCGTTAAACATCACGCGCTGCGTGTTAACTTACAGTACCAAAGGCGCTTCTTCTTTCCGATCGCTCTTCCTCTGATGTTCAGCTCCCAGTCTCCCGTCCCGATGAAGAGTGGGCAGAACAACCGGCAGGTGAACAAACAAAGATACGGGAAACTCCTTCCCCGCTTTCACTGGCAGATGAACGAAACCCTCTGCAAATTAGCGCGTTCCAAAATCACTCGCGCTGGAGCCAGCAACATAAACTAACAAAGCTTCTCTAATCACAGTCCCAAGAGAAGCCAGGAAACAAAGTCTGGATAGCAACTCAACGCACTGTAGGTCACAAAATTACTAACAGGAAGCAATGGGTCCACCTGACTTTTATAGGACCCCGCCCCCTGTATATGCATTATGGGAGTTGTAGTTCCTAGACTTTCGGTAGGCGCCTTGGTAGATCCTGACAGTATGTCCCCGCCCCTAGCGCCTCCTAGGGCCAGGCTTAGCAGGAAATCTCCGATGGAAAGAGCGCACCGCCGCCGGAGCATGTACATCCGAACATGGCTCCCAGGAATCATCCTCTGCGGTATACCCTTTCCATGAAACCAGGTATTTAAGAACACCCCTGCTCCACTTTGAGTCCTTAATGCTCCTCACCTCGTATTCCATACCCCCATCACACAACACTGGTGGAGGGGCCGCCCTGCGTGAAGAAAGAGCAGGTTTCAACAACTGTACGTGGAACACCGGGTGTATGCGTAAGGAACCAGGCAGTTTCAGCTTGTAAGTGACAGGGTTCACTTGCTTCACAATGGCATAGGGGCCGATAAACCTGGGGTGGAACACGCTGCGCAACTTGAACCTAATGTTCCTGGTAGACAGCCAGACCTTATCTCCCACCACATACTGACGACTCACTATCCTGCGACGATCCTCCCACCTCTTGTACACTTCCTTAGCCTTGTTCAAATGTATCTGAACTCCCTTATGTACCTTCCTCAACATCAGTACCCTTTCCCTGACTGAGGGTTGGTCTTGGAGATCGAGTGGTATGTCAATCGGCAATGTTTTCGCATCAAATCCGAATGTAGCCTTGAAAGGCGACATCCCTGTTGAACTGTGCCAGGTGTTATTGTAAGCCAGCTCCGCCATCCACAACAGATCTACCCAGGATTCATGAGCTTCTTTAGAGAAACATCTCAAATATTTCTTTAAGGTCTGATTCAGTCGCTCTGTTTGCCCGTCTGTTTGTGGGTGGAAGCTGGTAGACAGATTGGACTCGATATTCAGGGCGCGACACCACATACGCCAGAACCTGGCAATGAACTGGGGTCCCCTGTCGGACACTATCACCCTGGGAATACCATGCAATCGGACAACGTTACTAGCTAGAAGTTGCACCGTCTGACTGGCATTCGGAAGATTTTTACAAGGGATGAAGTGTCCCATTTTAGTGAGACTGTCTACTACCACTAACACAGCGGAAAATCCCTTGTCCAACGGAAGGCCAGACACAAAATCCAAACTAATGTGTTGCCAGGGTTGATTGGGAGTAGGCATGGTTATAAGCTTCCCCGCTGTTTTAGAGTTTAGTCCCTTTGCCCTGGCACAGATATCACACCGAGCTACCCATGCCTTGACGTTCTTACCCAGACTAGGCCACCAAAAGTGTCTTTGAACTATTTCGAGGGTTTTACGAACACCAGGATGTCCCGCCAGCTCTCCCTCATGCCCCCAAACAAACGCCTTTTTCTGCAACGGTAATGAGGGCAGAAATAATTTGTTCTGATAAAAAGGCAAACCATCTCTCACCTTCCTCTCTGCTATGCCATGAGCCCATGACATCCATCCTCCAGGATACTGATAGGTTCGTACCTCATCCAAAAATGTTTCTGCTCTGACTATACACAGAACTTTCCCTTCCGGAATGATGGCCTGTGTTTCTTCCACACTATCAGAGGGCATTGTCTGTCGTGATAGGGCATCTGCTTTTCTATTTTCAGACCCCGGACGAAAGGTAACCACAAAATTATATTCGGCAAAAAAAAGCATCCATCTCATTTGCCTTTGGGTTAAGTGTCTAGCAGATGACATGAATTGCAAATTCCTGTGGTCGGTATACACAGTGATGGTATGAAGGGCCCCCCATAGACATTGCCTCCACTCCTGAAAAGCCCTTTTTATCGACAGCAGTTCCTTCTCCGCTATCGTATAGTTGAGTTCAGCCGAACTCAACTTTTTTGACAGAAAGGCCACCGGGTGCAACTGCCCTGTACTCCCATCTCTCTGTGACAACACCGCCCCGATTGCTTCATCCGAAGCGTCGGCCTCAACAATAAAGGGATGTTCTAAATTGGGATGTGACAGCACAGGGGCTGTAGTGAATGAGTTTTTTAGTGTTTCAAAAGCCTCCCCGGCTTCCACCGTCCACTCAAAAGGCTTACCCTTCCTCAAAAGTTTGGTAATCGGCACCGCCGTCAACGAGAAATGCATAATAAATCGGCGATAGTAATTCGCGAAGCCCAGAAAACTCTGGACCTCTCTCACATTTCTCGGAACCGGCCAGTCTCGCACTGCTTCCACCTTCCGTTCCGACATTTGCAACCCCGATGGACTGATCATTACTCCCAAAAACTCCACACTATACACACCAAACTCACATTTGCTGAGCTTCACAAAAAGGCTATGTTCTTGCAGCTTGGCCAGCACTTTGCAAACATGTTCCACATTTTTTTTTCTCCATCGAGTACACCAGAATGTCATCTATGTACACGACTACAAACAAGTCAATGAACTCCTTTAGCACGTCATTAATCAGGAACTGAAAAGCTGCGGGGGCATTACAAAGCCCAAACGGCATGACTAGATATTCGTATAGTCCATACCGCGTCTTGAAAGCCGTCTTCCACTCGTCCCCCTCTCTAACCCTGACCAGGTGATAAGCCCCCCGCAAGTCCAAGCGAGTATAGATCACAGCTTCTCTCACCTGATCGATCAACACGGTGATTAGGGGGAGAGGATAACGGTTTCGGATGGTATTTTTATTCAAGACGCGGTAGTCCACACATGCCCTCAGATCCCCATTAGCTTTTGCTATAAAGAAAAGGGGAGAGGCTGCGGGGGAACGAGAAGGTCTTATAAAGCCAATACTCTCATAGTGTGTAATGTACTCCCGTAAATGAGCTGTTTCAGGTACAGACAACGCATATACACGACATGTAGGAATCACTGCCCCGTCAATCAAATCAATCCTACAGTCATAGGCCCTATGAGACGGTAGCTTCTCGGCTCTGCTTTCACTAAAGACCTCCTGATAGCTTTCATATTGTTTCGGAAGCACTACCTCCTTCTCTGCCGCTGTAGCCACCCTGAATTGCAAGGCTAACACTGCCCCTGGAGAAGATACATAAGGCACCAAATGTTCCTTGCACATTCCAGAAGAGAACAGCACTGTACGGGATTTCCAGTCAATGGAAGGATTATGGTATGTGAACCATGGCATTCCCAGTATTATTTCATATTGGGGAGCATCTATGATGTTCAATTCCACTTTCTCCACGTGTCTCCCTTCTGATACCTCTATAGACAACTCCACCTCCGCTGTCTTCTCGGTTATGAGACCCGATTTAATGGGCTGCCCATCGACCGCTAATACCTCCTTAGGATTACCTCGGGGTACCCTAGGCAACAACAGTCGGTTCACCAATCCATTGTCAATGAAATTCCCTGTCGCCCCGGAGTCCAACATCACCATCACAGAATGGGATTTTTGTTCGCACTCCAAGGACATCTCCAACACCAAATGGGACTCAGTTTCCCCTATACCAGAGGAAGCCAAGGAGGTAAGTTTCCAATCGGGAACCTCTTCCGCCTTAGGCAATGATGATTGTACTTCTTCCTTCTCCCTTGCCGTGCTAGAAGCTGCTACCCTTTGATTCTTATTCCAAGTATTAGAGGTCTTGGGTTTTGAAGGGCATTCTCTTACATAGTGTCCCTTTTTTCCACAATACATACAGAGCCCCTGTACTCTTCTACTTTCTCTCTCGGTTTTCGATAAAGGGGGCCTAATAGCTCCGATTTCCATTGGCTCCACCCCTGCCTCTGCAGAACCCGTAGCTCTAGAGGGGAACCCTACATTACGGGCATAGCCCCTGTCCCACTTCCTTCTATCCCCACTCCTCTCAGTCAAACGACCATCCAACCGCAACACCAGATTCACCATATCAATACAAGTGGTTGGCTGTGGGTCTATGTGCGCCACGGCATCCTTCAGTTCATCTCTTAAACCCTGATAGAGCAGGGACATTCTTTTACCCTCAGGCCATTCTGTTTCAGCTACTAAGCGATTGAAAGTAGTCAAATACGTTATTAAATCACTTCTCCCCTGACGTAATGACAACAGCTCTTTATCCGCACTGAAATTGGTGGCCCTTCTGTCAAAAACCTTCTCAAATTCCTCCCTGAACATATTCCAGTTGGACAGCATGGCATCGTCGTTTTTGACTAAGGGCACCGCCCAATTGGCAGCATCCCCCATAAAATATGACAGGGCAAACGCCACCCTAGAGTGATTAGTAGGAAAAGACGCCGGCTTGCATGAGAAATGTAGCATAATCTGTGTCATAAAGGCCTGTGTTTTGCGTGGATCCCCTCCATATCGCTCAGGAGTAGCTAAAGGAATAGGGGGAGGAACAGTAACTTGAATCTGTTGTGCCCCCGAAAAAAAAGGGTTCTTGGACAATTGCTCAACCCTATCCTTCAGAGCCACAGCTTCCGCCTTGGACGCCGCTAGTTCTTGCTGAACTAAAACCAAAGCCCTCAACACATCATCCAAGGTGGCCATATGTACCCCAGCCGGACCAGGCAGTATGCAATTCGTGGGTTAGTAATTCTGTCAGACTCCACACTGCAGGATCCGGCTGATGCACATAAAACTCCACCTCCCGATCTCACCAACCCACTGGCCAAAAAACACAGTGGGTTCGAGCGATAGGGCGAGGGAAAAAACAGGATACCAAGGAAGGGAAAGGAAGGGGGCTGCGGGGAAGGGATAGCTGAAAGACAAGAAGAAAAAACAGTGCACAGGTTAGAACTGTTACTTCGAACCCCTGTCTCTCTACCTCTTTAGTACTTATTGAAAAGGGTTCACCTTTCTAGAATCAATGCTCTTTTCCTCCTCCCTGTATATCCTGGGTGTGGATAACCTCCTCCCTGTGTAAAGGTGTGTTTGTCTGCACCGATTCCTAAGGATGGTAAACAACAATTAGTTCTAAATCACCCCTCCTCACATGGATTGTGTACACTGTTGGTATCGAAACAGCACCTACCCCTCCTTGATTAGAATGTGTCTTTAAATAAACGTGTATCTTCCACCAAATATGTGTAGTCAAAAACCAACCAAAGTTATGCTCTTCCAGAGAGTACATAAGTGTTGCCCATAAATGCAATGTTCTCCTTGAGGAATACGGCAAGACGTAGCCTCCCACTACTGTCTTCCGCTTCCTTCCAAATATCTACAATTGTCTTCAAATATCCCCGTTCTCCCAACACGGCAAGATGTAGGCCTTCCCACTATCTTCCGCTTGGATAATGAACTCAAAGACACTAGTGCCGTACTTCGTAGCGGCAGTGCGCAGAGGCTAGCCCCACTACACTCCGCTCTCCGGCGAGAACACTCACAAAATGAATTCCAATGTCAGTTTTAGCAAACAGTTATTCTTTTTTCAGCATCTCTGTTTAACTTCACTGCAGCGCGTTAAACATCACGCGCTGCGTGTTAACTTACAGTACCAAAGGCGCTTCTTCTTTCCGATCGCTCTTCCTCTGATGTTCAGCTCCCAGTCTCCCGTCCCGATGAAGAGTGGGCAGAACAACCGGCAGGTGAACAAACAAAGATACGGGAAACTCCTTCCCCGCTTTCACTGGCAGATGAACGAAACCCTCTGCAAATTAGCGCGTTCCAAAATCACTCGCGCTGGAGCCAGCAACATAAACTAACAAAGCTTCTCTAATCACAGTCCCAAGAAAAGCCAGGAAACAAAGTCTGGATAGCAACTCAACGCACTGTAGGTCACAAAATTACTAACAGGAAGCAATGGGTCCACCTGACTTTTATAGGACCCCGCCCCCTGTATATGCATTATGGGAGTTGTAGTTCCTAGACTTTCGGTAGGCGCCTTGGTAGATCCTGACAGAGTCTTTGTCACAACTGGGGGGTGAGGCACACAGGCAGCTTCTCGGAATCGGCTCAACCACAAGGAGGAATGAGGTTTGAGCAAGCTTCAGCAGGGACTTGAAAAGTCATTTTTTATCAGGTTGCCTAGAGCATGGCAACACAGAATGGAGTCTTGATGGTCATTTTTAAGCACAGTTCAACAACTGTTGCTATATTGCATTATCCCACCTCCCTCTGTCTCAGTGGACATCCCAGGCTGAGACCCCCCTCTCTGTTCGAGGGTTCCCAGCTTTCTTGCCCCTGAGCAACCCCGGCTGGAGCCCAGCTCTGTAAACACAAAGGCGGCAACCCATTGGGTGCCTCAGTTGACCCTGTTGTTCCCGGTAGTCTATAATCGTTGTTGGAGTTATTTTTGGTTTAAATCATATTTGATTAGTAAAATGAACATTTTGCTCTTGATACGATAATGCTGCAATGTACACTAAGTTTGCCTTGCCATTAACCAAACAATTCATAGAAAAATTGCGCCTTGAGGTATTATTTTATCTTATTGAATCTTTTTCACATGTCATATCTATGTACCATAACTCCAAAGAACATCAGAAAACGTGGTATTTCAATTCAGAACTTTTATATCATATCTGAAATCAATATATTTATTTAGGTTCTTCATAAGTAAGGCAACACAAAAACACTACTACATTCAGTAAATTCCCAGTAGTGTGTTACACCGTTGGTATAATATGTACAAACCATATATACACATAGAATGCTACTGAAAATACAGTCAGCTCAGTCCATCACTCTCTTTTTTACAAATCCTGTTGTTGGTGATTCCTAACCCAAAACGGTGCCTGGGCGTCGACGTTTCGGTCTCTACTGTATAAATCACACCAAGACCATCATCAGGACTACTGTTGCACAAAACATTGAAAAAGTATATCTTCTCAAGAATATTCTCTCTGTAGTATTCGAATTCCACTGTAGTTAACCACTATTGTAAATTAGTCCAACTATCGCCCTTCCTCGTCACTTTCACTTCGCGTCTGAAAGTGACGAGGATGGGTCCCGTCTATGGCGGTGCATACAAGTAATACTTTTTGCACACGGAGTCGAATTCTGGACTCGCGTTCTCAAGTACGCTCTTAGATTAAAATCAAGGGCGATAGTTGGACTAATTTACAATAGTGGTTAACTACAGTGGAATTCGAATACTACAGAGAGAATATTCTTGAGAAGATATACTTTTTCAATGTTTTGTGCAACAGTAGTCCTGATGATGGTCTTGGTGTGATTTATACAGTAGAGACCGAAACGTCGACGCCCAGGCACCGTTTTGGGTTAGGAATCACCAACAACAGGATTTGTAAAAAAGAGAGTGATGGACTGAGCTGACTGTATTTTCAGTAGCATTCTATGTGTATATACGGTTTGTACATATTATACCAACGGTGTAACACACTACTGGGAATTTACTGAATGTAGTAGTGTTTTTGTGTTGCCTTACTTATGAAGAACCTAAATAAATATATTGATTTCAGATATGATATAAAAGTTCTGAATTGAAATACCACGTTTTCTGATGTTCTTTGGAGTTATGGTACATAGATATGACATGTGAAAAAGATTCAATAAGATAAAATAATACCTCAAGGCGCAATTTTTCTATCAATGTTAATTACCCAGTTCCTTGGGGAATATTGGGTTGCCCTCCTCTAGCAACAACATTAACCAAACAAGGCGTTCATTGGGCTCTGACTCCATCTTGGTTTGCAAAGAAGTCATGTTTTCATCATGTTTTCAAAACTCTAGTCAACCACTACGGAAAGTGCATGTACTTGGGGTGGAGTGGGAGGGCCTGGGGCTGATGTATAACTCCAGTCAAACACTGCAGAAAGTGCATGTATTTGGGGTGGTGTGGGAGGGCCTGGGGTGGATTTATAACTCTGGTCAAACACTGCGGAAAGTGCATGTATGTGGGGTGGAGTGGGAGGGCCTGGGGTGGATTTATAACTCCGGTCAAACACTGCGGAAAGCAGTGGCGGTTTCTAGTCCCCGAGGGCGTCTTCTATCTAAATAAATATTAATAGTAAGAATAGTCTCTTGATGCAGCCTTCTGCTGCGCAGCAAGATAGGTGATCAGGTGAGCCCAAATACCCTTTGTTATCGATCACTAAGGAATCAGCTCCAAAAAGTTGCTCCTGGCTGGCAAAAGGCTTCATCTCTCAGTCAGTGTTTAAATAGTGGGGCAGGGCACTTGTCCTAGTGAATGGCGACCCTGCACTTGGCCAATAAAAGCAAGATGGTAGTCAGCCTTCAGGCCCTTGAGGGTGCATCCTTCACATACCTCAACAATCAAACCTGGTCTTTTTACCACGTGTGTAATGCACTATCCTGCCATCTCTGTGATTCCCAATGTGTAGGAACCTGGACTTTACGTGCGCGCCTTCCTTCCTTTTTTTCTACCACTGTCACCTTCAAATCGGTTACACTTGTGTTTGATCATGTGCCACACTTTTGTTCTACTTTACTTTGACGTATAACATTTAGTATGTCTTTGCATGCTTACTCTACTTGGCTATACTTGTTTGACTATATGCCGCGCTTTGGTTGAATTGACGTATACCATATAGTATGTCTTCGCATGCTCAATCTACCCGGGTTGTGACCATTTCTGATATACATTATGTTGCCACTTTACATCACCTACAACTTTTAACTTGTTCCTTAATGTGGGCGCTCTCTCCTTTTTCTTTCTACTCATGCCATTTCCCTACCGGCTGTCTTTGCCTTTGTTCTGTCTGCCTCCGTATGTGATGATATCATGTTGACACATACATTTTGTATAGTATATTTTCTACCTTTGTTCATATATTATGTCTTGGCACATTCATTCAACCTGGTTGTGACCATCTTTGATATGCATTATTTTGACATTTGTCACGCCCCCTACATCTTGTTAACCTGTTCCTTAATGTGTGCTCTCTTTTTCTTTTCCTTTTCTTTGTCTCCTTCTTACTTTCTCTCTACCTATGCCATTTCACCACCGGATGTTTCTGCCTTTGTACTGTTTGCCAATATCTGTGATGTAATCATGTCGACTTATACATTAGTGCAGTATCTTTTACTTGTGCCTTCTCTTTTTTTCTCCCCTGGTATTTCCACTGCGGTATTGTGTTACGTGCTTTTCTCTCTTACTGGGACTCACTTTCCCCTTCCCACTCCATTCTCACCACATGGCCTACATCCCATTCTTCGTGCACCTCCTATCTCTCCATTTTCTCTCGATAACGATCCCCCACACACTACCCTAACTGGACGTTGGCCTACGCCCTCCCTTCTTCTGTGTGTTTCTTCTCTCTGCTCCTATCGCCCCGCCCACCCCTTTAGCAAACCATATCGGAAATCAGATGAGTCTTGAACTCTTGTAGATGCGCTGCAAGGCATAGGACTAGAGACTGCATGGATTGGAGCTTGCTGCAGGCCGTGCTTGTATTAATATTATGGAAATAAACATGAAAGAAACAGGCACACAAACTGCTAAAAACCGTATCGCACACTTATCTGTCTGATTTATCAGACCAGCCAATCTGTGTTTATTTTACCTCATACTTAGTGGCAGGAGTCTCTTGGCTCAATGAGTTGGCGCTACCTAAATACATACTGCATTCTAATGCTGAGTTTACAGAGTTATGTAGCCCGCTATGCTCCTCATTCACTCCTTTTATTTGGGGCTCATTTTCAGTCACAGATGCTAGGTTAGTAGTATAATAAAGTTATAAACACATTTATGGAAAGAGCCTGGTTTGGTGATGGCAGGCAAACTTTCTCTATTGTGTGTTAATGATCGCTCATGGTAGAGGTATAATAAGTAAACCTCCCAGGTACGTTCATCCATTGAGTATGTTGATTTCTCTCATTAAATTATATTGTGAATTGGGCTCTAAAATGCCTTCCAGCATTTGGCTTTCTAGGTTCTTGTTCAATTTTGAATATGTACTTTAGTATTTGAGCTTGGCCTGCCTGTTTGGGATTTCCTGTTTAGCTGTTGACTGCTATGCGCACATCTCTTAGCTCTGACAAAAAACAGGCATTAGATGTTGTATTTTTGTGTTTCTCCCTCAGGTTCCATAGAGTTATGCTGCTTTGATGAATCAGACTGTGCTGGTAGTCTACCATGGCTATTAAAATTGCGGGTCACCCTAAGCAAATTTGAGGCCAGATGTACGACCTTGGCATTTAGCGACTTGCAAATTGTGCTCAATTGCAAGTCAGAATTCGCAAGTCACTTAATGCCATGTACAACAGTGTCTGAGACACTGTTAGCAATTCCTAATGGTGTTGCAAATTGCTTGCCTCATGCATATTATTGAGGCACTCGCAATTTGCGACTCCGGTTGACCCTCGCAGGTATGGTGGCCTGCTGGGCTCAGCAGACCTCCATGTCTGGGATTGCTTTTAAATATAGCAGTTTGTTTTTAAAATGCAGCACATTTTCCTTAAAGGAAAACGGGAAGCATTTAAAAAAAAAAATTGTTTTTGTTTCATTTTTTCATTTTTTAAGTGCAGGCAGTGGTCTGTTTCTGTTCAACACAGTGGCTTCCGAAAGTCTTAAAAATGCACCATTTGCCTACTCATTTTTCAAATTTTTTGCGGCGGTGAACCCCCCCCCGAACCCTCCTTAGGTGGTTCGGGCGCACTCGCTTCGCTCGCTCACACGGTGTGCACCAACAATAATTTTACGCTTCACCACTTTCAAATGTCAACAGCCGCCACTGGGTCTGAGAGTCCTGAATAAGCATGTCTTGAGAATGTTGTAAGTAAGATAGACACTCAGCCTGCCTGATCATCAACTACATTTTAAAGGCCAATCCTTTAAGTACATTAAAAGCATTCATTTTTGGAGCTCACTCTCGAGGATAGGATGGACATTTACTTGGCCTGCTGGGCTAGAAGCAGCTTCCATTCTCCAACTAAAGTGAGACATTTGGGAATCAATGCAGACACTGTCCCACATTTTCTCTTTCCTGCAGTTGGGTAAATGATTGCTTTGTAGGCACTTTAATGGGAAGACAAAGATTGTTAATGCTGTATGCATCTTAAAGACTTGATTATATAAACAACTTGCGCATTAGACTGTTTACGTAAAAAACAATTCAAAGCATAAATAATTCCACAGCATAGCTGCTGTTTCACTTCCAATGTGGTGCCCACTTCTTCTCTGCAATTAGCTGAAGAAGAGAGGTAAGCATAAGTAACTATGTGTTACACACTGACACTTACCTTGCCTGCCCGTTTCCTGCTTTCTACATTACAATGATACTATTCAAAGGTTCAACTCATTTCCTAGATGCTCCACTGCTGGCAGGTCCTCATGTCTCTGGCGGCCAAACATTTTCATTTTCAGGTTCCCAGCCATAGAAACAGCCAGAGCCTGTCTTTAAATCAAGATCATCCCTGGGGAGAAGTTTCAAACTAGCCACATACTGCTAGATTTAAAGACTCTAATGTGGTCATGAGGTTACAGTTGAGTCATGTCCTCTGTACACATATTTGGCAGAAAACAAGATATTTACGCAGAAAACATCTTTTTGACATTTGGTGTAAATCTTTTCGTCCGTTTTTGAGAGATTAAGCTTCAAAATATAGTGATCTCTAGGAGGTTGGTCCTGTGGGAGTACTGCAGCAGTCAGGCGGTAACGTAAATTAAAAAAATAGGGTATTCTGATTGCCGAGAACAGCTTTTTTCCCTTCAGCTCCATCTTCTTTTTTGGACTGATTGGCTGATTGCAACATCAACAGAAATGTTGTGGTCACCATTTTAGGACTCAGAGACTCTGCTCCGTCTCCTAAATTAAAAAAAAAATAAGGTACAAGGGGGCAGAGAAGGAGTACCTTCATACGCTGGTCCTTATGGGGAGCGCGGTCACAGAGGGAACTCCCTTGTGGCCAAAAGATTTTTTTTTTGCACTGCTGATTCCCTGTACAGGACACAAAATTGATGGATGGAATGCAGAACAAATCAAAACATTCACCCCAGTCAAGAGATCTGGGTTAAATCCATCATTCTTTTGCTCACCATGCCACCCCAGTTTAGATTTGGCCATATGCAAATCAGTCTGGACCCTGTGCTTCATGGGAACAGTTGAGCCCGAACTGCCAAGCCAGGTCCTCCCTTGACCGAAAACAAGCATCCTAGGACCGGTTTTGGGTTTTCACCCCTCATCAGCCAGGATAGCTTGATTCTAGTGGCACAGTGAGCCCAGGACCCTCGTCTGGGCATACCTGGCACACTTAGGGTGAGAAAGCAAAAGACACAAAATTGATGGGCGGAAGGCAGAACAAATCAATACATTCACCCCCAGTCAAGAGACCTGGGTTAAATCCATCTTTCTGTTGCTCACCATGCCACCCCAGTTTAGACTTGGCCATATGCAAATCAGTCTTGACACTGTCTCATGGGAACAGTCCAGCTCGAACTGCCAAGCCAGGTCCTCCCTGGACAGGAAACAAGCATCCTAGGACTGGTTTTGGGGTTTCAACCTGCATCATCCAGGATAGCTTGATTCCAGTGGCACAGTGAGCCCAGGACCCACGTCTGGGCATACCTGGTGCACTTAGGGTGAGAAAGCAAAAGACACACAATGGATGGACGGCAGCAGGACCCAGCAGGGCCTCTGGGGAGGCTCCATGAAGGTACCGTGGGTCTCAGCCTAGCCTCCTTCATGTTCCACAGGAGAACCGTAGGGTAACACTTGGACTATGCTAGAATTGAAAGGGGAATGTTGCACTGCCCTGTGCTAACTTGGAGTGCTGCTTGTGCAATGGTACTTTGAGAGTGCTGCTGTCTCGTGAACATTTAAAAAAAAAAACGAAGCAGAATGTGGTGGGTGTCCATGGGGGGTTGGGCAGCAATGGGTGGTGGACATCCATGGGGGTTGGGTGAAGGCTGCTTGGGGGTGCCAAAGGCCAAGAGTGCTTTGGTGTGGGTGCTCCTATCACCCTATCGCACATGGTCAAAACAAACAAGTATTCACTGAAAAAAATCAAAGGTTGAAGTGACGATATAGTTAGGTATGGTAATCAGATCTTACTTTAAGTAAAAAAAAATCCCTCGAAATCACTGAAAAAAAACAAAGGGTAACATATTGTTATAGATACTCTTTTTAATTTTATTAAAACTATTGTTTTAAAACACAAAAACTCTGAAATTCTCCAGTTATAGTTTACTGAGCAAACTATAACTTGTGCCTCTGTCATTTGCTGCTAATGACCTCACATTAAAAATCGGTCATAATGCGTGAAATTACATCATCAATGACATCACTTATGACATTTCAAATGACATCATGGCTGACATTGACTGTCGTACACTCAGTGTGACAACGTCCATTAACACACAAATTACATCAATATGAGATAGAAAATTACTGCTAGCCTTGATATATGACAGTTGGACGTACGAAAAATAAATGGGCCTTTTTCACACCATGCATTATTTAGTACGTTTTGCCCGGGCCAACAGCGGGCCCGTCCGAGCCCAGCAGAGACCGCAAAGGGCCACATCTCTAACACCCCTTGCAACCCTGTTAAGACTGTAAGACTGATTTACTCCATTGTTGGGCCTCTTGTCATTGTTATTGGATTTTGTGTGATACTTAGCCTAGACGTCCTTGAGGCCACTTCTCGGCATACAACCACTCATCAATGAGTAAGAGGAAGGTTGGGGATAGGGTGGTGGGTACTCTTGATGAATATTTGATCCGGGACGAGACGGCATTGAACCACGAGATCCAGGCTGTAGAGCGTAGGCTCTCTCTGGAGCCCGTCTTCTCGCTGCCCTGTGCCCAGCTCCCTGTAGCACAAATTAGTATTGATGGAATCCCCACAGGAGATTGCACTCCGCTCGACCCCCTGTTTATATCCCCTATGTCAGGTACCCCAATGCCTCCCTGCTTATAAGTAGCACACAGAGCCCAGCTAGGGTAATCACCAGGGGGAGAAAGGCCCTTGAAGGAAAAGTGAGGGAACCACCTAGCAAGAAAAGGAAAGGGCGCGGTCCCTGGTAGCAAACTGCTTCCATGGCTGCAAAAGGGCCCAAAGGGGTTCATGCTTTTGGGAATGTCACCGCCCCTAAGAGTAAACCCCCAAAGCACCCTGCGGCCCAGCCCAACTTTGAATAATTGTGCGCAACCCTTAAGGACCAGTTAGTAGCCCTCATAGACCCTGTCTTGAAAAGGCTCGATTTAGTTGTAGAGAGGCTTAACCGCATTGAAGCTAATTTTAATAGTAGCAAGCAAACTTATGATGCTTTTATAGCCCAGACGAGTGGGGATTTGGTTAGTAACCATACCAGTGTGGACGTCAATGCCCGACATAATGTGCCACCACGGGCTTTAGTAGGTAATACCCAGGCCCATGTAGTGACGAGTGATCATCCAAAAGTGTGTGGGGTCTCTAACTTAGCCAATAGGGTTCCCCCACAGCAGCAGATGGAAGCATCGGGCAATAGGCTAAGGACAGAGAAGGGGGTAGAAGGGAGCCACGACATGTTACCCAGCTTGCACCTCCCCCCGGAAGCCACCCCTTATACGGTGATTTTAGCAAACGCCCCCTCACTATCTGATGGGTCCAGAGAGCACTGGTCCAATCTTAAAAATAAAGCCCTGCATTGCCTTGGGAAAATAATTAGTAACAGTAAGGCACTGTTTGAGGAATTTAAAATGGTGAGGCGCATTAACTGGATTGGTCATTCCCACAAATCCCTGGCGGGGGATTGTGTGGTGTTGAGTTTTAGGTCCCCGTCTTTAGTCAAACATATTTTAGATATAGCTTCCTATCAGGCCCCTGCATCTAATGAGATTAAGATCTTACCCCTGGGTTTTTTTTTATAAACCCAGGAGGGCTCTGTTCTATAGGGAGTACTGGGTCCCGCTAAGTGCGCTTACCCTGGTTGATCAGCCCATTATGACTAGCAATCGATGTGACCTCTTATCCACCCTAGAGGACAATGATTGACTGAGGGATGGTAATGTTTCCTCTTGGTCAGAGGTAACCGAGGCCCTGGTATCTCCACGGCGGGTGGTCCCTGACCGCGTTGTATCACTGTTCAAAGGAGAAATTCCTTTACAGGCAATAACTTTCACAAATGTAGGCTCTCCCAGAGCATGTTCTGTTCAACACCTTAATATGACTTGTTTGGCAGCAAGCCCTCGCTCTGACAGCCCCTCCATTATGGTTTCCTCATGAAATATAGCGGGGTTTGAGCCTAAGTTACACATACCAGATTGGGCTAGTTTCATTGACCAGACAGATATATGGTCCTTTCAAGAAACCTGGGCGGTGGAACCCATATTTCGTACGGGTTACTTGAACTTTTTTAAGCCTGCAGTTGTAAATTGTAAATTGTAAAAATTGTAAATTGATACTTGTATAGCGCACTACTCACCCGCAAGGGTCTCAAGGCGCTTGTACGAATACCACTGTGGAACCCATCCTGGCTTGTCCTGTGAGGCGTCCACTCCTGGGCACCCCCAAGGTGGAGGCCAGGTATCCTTAGCGTTGTGGGGGCCGTTGTGGAGATTAAGCAAGCTATTGCCCAGAGTTGCAGAGTGGGACTCCATGATTGGAATAGACACCGAGGCGAGAATTATCAGGTCCGTGGAATTTTATTTGAGTCCAAGACCCGCCGAGGGGGGGAATTGAACCCTGGTCCCGGGCTAGACTTCTGCATCAGGGTCTGCTGCTCTAATCATTGAGCCACACTTCTCCAGTTAGGGGACACAGGGGTAGACCGGTTGGAGGCTTGACCATTTGGGTACATCAGTGTGAGGGTGTTTCTGTGGTTGAGGTTCCCATTGACAGCCCTGACATTTTGGCTATTAGGGTTAGCTCCACGAAGGGCCTCAATATTCTCATTGTTAACATCTACGCGAGGGGTCTTCCGGGAGGGAGGTGTTCTCCAACAACCTCACTTCTGGAGAACCTCCTCAGCACAGTGTCGAATAATGGCCATAGGGTAGTGGCAGGCGACTTTAATACCTGTTTTGAGCCCCTGGATGAGATGATGGAAAGCTTACTGAAGCTGAGGACTCATTGTGGGGAGTTCTCCAGCTGGAGCTAAAACCCATATGGAAATGGACGCAGGCGACCCTGCATATGAAGGGGTTGTGCCTTGATATGGGTATGAGGGCAGTTAATGGCAGAACGAAGTCTGATAGGTTAAGCAAAATGACTTTCGACAATGGTCGAGCTGGGAGTCGAATCGATTATATTCTGGTTAATTTGGAGTTGTGGTCGGCCATCGCAGATATGGTGGTGATGAGTAGATCGGAAAATGACCATAACCCCTTGATCTTGACTATAACCGATAACAGCTTCATCTGTTCCCCCATAGTTGAAGATGCCCTTGTACAGGCGAAAATAACCCTAACTAATGATCAGAGAAGGGTCCAGTGGCCAAAGGTAGCCTTAAATGAAAGATCACAGGCTGCCATAAGGAATATGGTTAGTGGTACCATAGACAAACTAACCAGCTGTGAGCCCCAGGAGGAGCTCAAGGATAGAATGACGGGCATCCACAGCGAATAATTTTTGGGGCTTAAATCTCTTTTTATTAAAAACCTACCAATCACTAATAAAATCAAAGAGCAGAGACCATGTACCTGGTACGTTAATAGTTGTAGACAGGCCCAACGTGCACTGGTTATAGCTATCAAATCTAGACTACCCGATGCCATCCAAAGCTGTAGGGCCACATACAAAGCTGTTCAGACAAAAGCCAAGAAAAATTGGGATGAGGACCGCTGGAGGGAGCTACTTCAGGCTTGTGCAGGCCAGAATATGACACAATTCTGGCACCTTCTTAAATGGGGTAACTGCCTGAAATCTATGAATCCCACTACTCATGTTGAGCCCCAGCAGTGGGTAAGTTATTTTGAAAATCAGTTCAAGACTAGGGATCGGCTTGTAGCAGTAATACCGCCGCTTAGTTCTGAAGCATCCCTGATATTTGACCCAAGCGAGGTGGAGTCTGTTTTGAAATTAATCCCGAGTGGTAAAGCCCCTGGGCCAGACTGCATCCCCGCAGACTTGTTCAAGCAAGAACAAGACCTGTGGGTCCCTTATTTAACAATCCTAGCCAATGCCCTTGCTAGAGGAGCATCGGTTCCCGACTCTTAGTTTGGGGTAGAGATATTGCCGATCTATAAGAAAAGCGATCGCTCTGCACCTGCCAATTATCGGCCAATAAGCCTTATAGACGCAGTACATAAGATTATAGCTCGACTTGTAGTCGGTCGTATTCAGAGCTGGATGTCCGAAACCGACATCTTAACGCCCTTCCAGGCGGGTTTTCGGTCACACATAGGGACCATGGATCAAGCTTTTAGGTTTGTGCTCCTGTATTGGAAGGAAGTACTTCTTGGGGAGGCATGCTCTTTGCGGCCTTTGTGGATCCACAATCGATCTTGTGCCAAGGGCCAAATTATGGGAAGTACTCTTGGGGATGGGTATGCCCAAAGAGCTGGTGGCGATTTTGGTCAACCGTCATGAACACACTTATGCCCAGGTTCGCTGGGGTAAACCAGGGGAGGTGACAGCAAGATTTGAGGTGTCTAAAGGGGGTAGGCAAGGGTGTGTGTTGGCCCCCACCCTGTTCTCTTTGTTTATCAACGGGGTGATAAAGTCTTTTTCCAAACACCCGATAGATGCACCAACCCTAGCTGGCATGAAAGTCCCCTTGCTCATGTTCGCGGACGACACTCTCTTAACCTCTAAGACGAGACAGTGTTTACAGCTGGCACTGTCCCGCTTTGAGTTGGGGAAGACTAAGTTCATGGTTCTTCGTAGCTCGAGACCAGTTAGCGCAAGGGTATATATGGGAGGAGCCACTCTGGAACAGACATCTGTCTTTACATACTTGGGGTTTACCTTCAGTAATAATCTAAGCTGGAAACCCCAGATAGACCTACTCGCCCTAAAACATGCCCAATTAGGAGGAGCCTTGCTTAAAGAACATAGGCACTCTTTAACTAAACCGAAGGCTCCACTAGTTCAAATTTATGATACTAAAATCCTCCCCGCCGTTATGTACTGCGCAGAATTGTGAGGTTTTAGTAACCTGTCCCCATTAAAGGTCGTACAGAATACATTTCTTAGGTCTGCTGTAGGGCTACCGCAATCTACCCCACATATACCCTTATTGTATGTCCTAGGTTGTCAGCCTATTGAGGACATTGCACGGTATAGACCACTGGCGTTTTGGCGACGTCTGTGGACTACACCGGAACTATCCTTATACGCCGAGGCCCTACTGGAAATCAAAGGGCTAGGGGGTTCTCATAGGATCGCTTGGCTGACTGAAATTAAAACTACACTGACTGATATGGGGATGAGGGATCTATGGACCAACCCTGATACTGTCGCCTTTCCCCCAAAAAAGCTTTTTAGGGATGCTTATTGGGATAGGATTAAAGCTAAGAGACACACATCTTTGATTGGTAGCTCCTTGACTACAACTTTCCTTGTTATTAAGGATGATTCTTTCCTGGAAGAATACTGGGATACCATAATGAAGCCACAAGACCGTAAACTGTATCACCAGCTTAGAGTAGGTACCCTACCGTTGCGAGGGCTAACGAAAAGATGAAACACATCTGGAAGTGATAAATGTCCATTTTGTTTGGATCAGGTTGAAACGGTTGATCACTTCCTGTTTGTCTGCCCGGAGTATCTACAACCTAGACGGTTGTGGTTAAAACCTGTATGCCGGTTAATGGGAACCAGCCGCAATTAGAATCCTGAAAACTGACACCTCAAAACCTGTGGTTATAGGTGTAGCTAAATGTGTGAGTTGGGCCTGGATACTCCGGATTCGGAAGATCAGTTCCTAACCTCATAGTGTATTTGATATTGTTGGTTGGCTACAGAGGAAGCTGGTATTCCCCAAGGGTTCTGGGATGTGATAGGAGGTTTTACTTGATTATATCTAGTTGTCAAAGTCTTTTGCTATTTTGTATATTTAATACTTTTTTAGCATTGGTTTTAGCATCTTTTATCTATTTATATGTTTTATCTATTCACATACTATGGATAATTAACTTCACCTTGTACAATTTGGATGATTTTATCGATTTTTGTATTGTATAGTATGTCTTTTATGTTGAAAATTCGCAATAAAGACTTATTGACTGACTGGCTGACTGACTGAGTGCTGTATTATTTGTATATTGTTATACATTTAAAGAAACTATATACAATTAACATTATTATTTTTTTTTTTAAACTAAAGGTACAATAGGGAGAGCTTTACTCTGATTGTGGAGGTCTACACTAAGTATGCAGAATATCGAATGCTGATGTACAGTTACTATTAGTAGTACCATATGGTCATATTTGAATGTAAGCTTACACATTTGCTTAACTTTACACTCACAAATAATAAATAACCAAAAGTCACTCAAAAGTGGCAGAATACATTTTCTTGCAGTTATGTTCACATGTAGGTGTACCTTTGTTAGTAGGCTCTACGGTGTGGGAAGCCCATGTTCCGGGCACAAGAGGAGCTTCACTCTGGCATCTCTCTTCCTCTTACTTGGTTTCCTCATTCCTGTGGGCAGATTGGGGGCAATGCACTATTTTTTCACAACTGTTATGGGAAATGATGCAAGGGATTTTGGATAGGGTGAAACCTTAACCAGGGAGGCCTTCTCCATCATTTAAAAATCCCTGCTGTCTAGGCATATTTCTGCCTGCGCTCTTGGCCAGAAGGGTTGCAGCCCAACTCTTGCAAGGGCCAGCTGACCACTGCATTCGGTAATTAAAAAACAAATTATCT
Source organism: Lissotriton vulgaris (assembly GCF_964263255.1). Lineage (NCBI taxonomy): Eukaryota > Metazoa > Chordata > Amphibia > Caudata > Salamandridae > Lissotriton > Lissotriton vulgaris. The sequence continues at coordinate 279,490,715 of NC_141689.1, read as the reverse complement.
CTAGTGGGTCTCTGACACCTGGGGACTGGGTGTAGGACCTTAGGAAGAAGGATGACACCCAATAACAGGCCATCCCTAACCTCATTCCTTTGAGGTCTAGCCTACCAGGCAGCTTTTATGCAAAAGCAGACGTACCAAAAACATAACAAGGGCGTTGAGCCTTCCCATTGCTTGCTATTGGTTCTCTTTATTGACACTGTAATTTGCTTGATTATTTGATGCCTTGCTTTCTCTTCTTGTGTTTGCCCCTCTCATGTAGCATAGCCTATTTACCATCATTTTGACTGGATGTTATGTTATGTTATGTTATGTTATGTTACAAAGTTTATATTGTGTGACAGCTACCCATTCTGGTTTCTCAGTGCTTTATTTTTAAGCAATAGATAAGGATCCTCAGGCCCAAGTAGTTCAGAACAGCCAAGTCTTTAACTGTCTGTGAAAGCTGGTCAATGAAGTTCAGAATCTCAGGTGTTCTGGTAGAGTGTTGCGGAGCTTATTGCTGAAGAACCCAAAAGAGCACCCTCCCATTCGAGTCAGTTTGATCTTAGGAACAGTGCACAAAGAGAGGTTACTGGAGTGTAGATAGCAATTCAGCTGATACAATGTTATCAGGCCAGTGATGTGTTGGGGGTCTACCTTTGCCCTTGCTTTGATGACATAGCATAGACCCTTAAATTGGATACGTTTCTCCACCGCATCTAATGAAGCTCACGGAGGAGAGACGTAGCCGATGTGGAGGAGAGATGTAGCCGATGTGTGTCTTGGGAGTCTGTAAATCAGCCTAACTGTCTCATTCTGCCCCACCATCAGATGTCGCATGGAAGCTATGTTAACCCCCAAATAGAGGATGTTGCCATAATCTAGATGAGACAAAATAAGTCCCTGGATGACAGTTTTTTGGGTATGTACGGGGAGAGACCAAATACATTTACGTAGCCATTTCAGTGTCACGAAACATGTCGAAGATACCTTGCCACCTGAGGCTTCGTAGAGAGCGTATTATCCACTAAAAAGCCAAGATTCATGACTTTGAGGGCAGGAATGTCACCCAAAGCAGCTGGCCAATGCTATGGTCTGAAGGTCTGTTAAACTACGTAGCTGAGTCTATGAGGTCCTACTAAAGTGACCCTTTTGGATTGCACTGAACCAGACCAAGTGGTAACATGACACGAATATGTGTTAGATATCCTATCAGCCCACCCATCTGGCGGAGCCTCGTCATGTAGGACGTCTAACCAGGGTGGTGAGTCCAAGCCCAGATGAATTGGCCAGACACCACGCACTACTGGTTCATCATGTAAAGGTGTCCGTGCCACAGAGTGGTGCTGAAAAAGTGCAGTGCAAGACAGGGAGTGAAGAATAGGTGATCTTAAAATGACGGTCGAGGCAAAGAAAAAATGTTTTTATTAAAGATATTCACCAAGACGCCAGATTAAAAAGAAGTGTAGAACAGTGTGAAATAATCACTGTGATGCTTTGTTGTGTTATGGTTTGGCCTCCCCTTCGGCTTAGGTGTCAGCCTAGAGGTACCGACGGAGAGAGCGGGGCCTCAATCTCCGAGCCGTTGCCGGGTGAGGTGAGGCTCGACTCCCACATATTGCTGGGATTTCTACCTCCATTAACTACTGATCAGGAGGATATGGTAGGATGGTCTACAAGACCACACCAATAGTTTGGACAGTTCTTTAACAAACAATTTGGTCTGTCCCCTTTTTTTGTTTGCACTTTGTATAAATTGTCTGAGTGTATCTTTGCAGTAGCAATACCTTTGTGTATTTGGCCCTGAAGAATGCCGCTGTAGTTTCACCTTCGGCAGAAACATGTTGGCCTGATCCATAACACAACAAAGCATCACAGTGATTATTTCACACTGTTCTACACTTCTTTTTAATCTGGCGTCTTGGTGAATATCTTTAATAAAAACATTTTTTCTTTGCCTCGACCGCCATTTTAAGATCACCTATTCTTCACTCCCTGTCTTGCACTGCACTTTTTCAGCACCACTCTGTGGCACGGACACCTTTACATGATGAACCAGTAGTGCGTGGTGTCTGGCCAATTCATCTGGGCTTGGACTCACCACCCTGGTTAGACGTCCTACATGACGAGGCTCTGCCAGATGGGTGGGCTGATAGGATATCTAACACATATTCGTGTCATGTTACCACTTGGTCTGGTTCAGTGCAATCCAAAAGGGTCACTTTAGTAGGACCTCATAGACTCAGCTACGTAGTTTTACAGACCTTCCGACTCTTTTTGTTTGTTGCAGTTTGATTAGGGGTATTGAGTCTGGTAGGTCTATAAACATAGTCCCCTTGACCCTCCTCAACCTTTGTTTTCCAATGCTATGGTCCCCAAAGAGAAGAGTTCTTTCCAAGCACCAGCACCTACATTTTCTCTCCATTAAATTTCAACTCGTTTTTAGGGCTCGCTGGTACTCCATCCGAAGGATGCGTCCAGCTGGAGCCTTTTAGTTGCCTGACTGGGGGAATGAGGGACAAAAGGGTGTTACGAGCGTTTCCACCAGATTTGGGTGCGCGAACGTGCACGTTCCGTCCCGCGCCGTGCACATGCGCGCGCATATACACAGACAAACAGACACTCGCTCACACACACCCCCTCCCCCCACAGTCACACACACACGCATACACACAGACTCCAAGACACATACACACACGCACGCGTGCACGCTCACACACATACACAGCCCCCCGCCGCCGCACGCGCACACACACATGCCCCCGCCCTCGCAGCTCAGCAACAAGGCGAAGCCCCACTCACCGGCTTCCTTGGTGCGGCGGCTCTCCTCTCATCGGCAGCTGCAGGGCCCGGCAGCAGGACTCTTCCTCCCTCCTTCGGCACTGGGGCGCAGGGTAGGCTCCTGCCTGCTCCGGTGCTCAAAACAGCTGTGGCTCTTCCGTGGGAGGTGGGGTAGGCTCCTGCCCTCCTACCTCCGGTTTCCGGTTGTCCCGCCCGGCCTGCCTGACTTCCTGGTCGCAGGCCGGCGGCGATGTTCGGTTTTTTAAAGATAGTTTGGGGACATCACAAACCTCCCTTGCGTTTGTTTATTTGAATCTGTCACATTTGACCGGAGCCTTCCAGCATACCCTATACCACCTTACACTTCCTGGGCGGCCGGGCAACCTCACTGGTGGCTACTGCTACATGTACATGTGCAAGGCAACGCGATCAAACCCTGTGCACAGCGCCGGTGTGAAGTAAAACGGTTCACCTCCATGTCTCCGGTCCAGAAAACACCACTAACTTATGACATTTTGTGCAAGCAGGATGCGTGTTGTCTTTTTTGTGTTTTGTGGCAGTTGTGTACTTCACGTGTTGGTTTGTTGTGTGACCGTTGAGCACAGGCTGCCTTTTATTTACTATGCCATAAATAGCGTATGCTGATTGTTACTGGGCACACATTATTAGTATCCACTTCACTGCACTTAAGCCTTTCCTTGCCGTTTTTCCCATCCATCCTGGCTGTGCCCCTCGCGCTCAAATCACACTCATCCAGGTGTGGTGAGCAGGGAGCACCGTCATCTCTGCCTCCTGTCCTCCACGCACCCTGCCCGTGCCTCATCGTCGTCATACTCTGCATGACTCTGCGCTTCAGGTCATGTCGCCTCTTTTGCAGGTCATGTGACTGACGCGGGCCACAGCATTCACCTCAGCTGAGGGCAGCTCCTACGTCAGCTCTGAAAGTATTGCTTGTCTGGAGGGCCAGGGCCTCAAATAACCTTGTCTCCGCCTTTATGACTACTTCACCCGTCGAGATATTCAACTCTGCATGGCAGAACTTTCTCTTTCTGCAGCCCGGGGCTGTGATGACACCTTGTTGACCTTGAACTCTCATCCTGTTCTTCTGTATTTCTGTATACTCGCTTTCTGCTTTTCTTTCTGTATGGTGCACGTAGCGCCTGCCTGCGGTTGACTGTGTTTATGCGCTATTTTATAAACTTATGGATTCATGGAAGAGTTTTTTTGGGTGACATTCTCACCCATTACACTGTTTAATTCTCGTATGCCAGTAACTTCCAATAATGCCACTATTTTGAACATGAAGTTCGTGTACTTGTTTATTTTATTTCGAGCACTGTCCGAATCCGATACGTTTATTAAGAACATACCTAAAATTGGAATGCAACATGTAAGGTGCTAGTCTGAGAGCTGAGAGCAAGTCTTTTTCACCTAGACATACACGATCTGTAATGGTGTGTAGGATTGTTTGAAAACGTTGATTTATCAATGTCATTTAAGTAGGTGCAGGATTTTGGGTTGGGGTTGTTAACATGCACGGAGGTTACATTTAATTTGAGGTCATGATCATTTTACTTGCCTCCATGCACGTGATTCACCAAAATGCTAGGGGTAGCAGAAGGGACATCATACGCCGTTTGACCTTAATAATATCACAGGTGTGACATCACATGACCGATGCCCCAGAATTTTGCAAGAAGGTCCTGTCACACAACAATAAGCCTGATGACATCACAGTAAGTGAGTTCAGCTTGCTGCATTTATCAATGAAGGCTGAAACTGTACGTTGTTGGATTAATTAATTCATATATTTCGATTTAGGTTAGACCTAGTGCTTCAGATAGGATGAAAAAGGGTCTCTAAAAGGGGCATGGCAAAAGAAGTGTAACTAGCAATTTCTTCAAAGAGGCATGGGCTATGTATTTGAGAGCGTGGCTTAAACATGTACACTGAAATCTTGTGCTTTACGTAGCATGCCACCGGACCGCATTGGGTGCCTCTGTGAGTTTATTTGCAATGCAATAGGTCTCACTTTTGCGAGAGTTTAAGCTATTAGCATTGTAAATGACAATGCCTTTTATTTATGTTTTAAAAACAAAAACATAAATAAAAGGCATTGGCATTTACAATGCCAATAGCTCTAACTTTAATAATGCGAGACCTATTGCATTGCAAATGCTTGTTTTCATCCAAGTGGCTGCTTGAGCCAAACAAGAACTCAAGGACACATTGTTGCGGTTTGGAGCGGATGGTAAAGTTAAGATGATTTGGGTATCATCCTCATAAGAGAGTAACGTGAGCCACAACGTTCTACCAGTTCAACCAGGGGGCAAACATAGATGTTGATGTTGGATGACTCAAATTCTTTAACTGCTCACATTCAGCTACTTTTTTCTTTTTCTTTCAGCTCATGATGATAGTACATGTTTTCTAGTACTCTTCCTCGTGTGTGCTGCTTCCTCTCCCAAACACCTGCAGCCTGTCATCACTCTGTGTTGCAAACTCATCTCCCCAAGGTCAACCATTGCTTTCTCCCATCTCAAATCTCTTACTGGTTGTTCTTTTTAATATTTTTTGTTCCTCCCCCTGGTCCAGCCTGAAGCACCTCTATAACTCCATTACCCCCACCTACTACTCCTCCATTCCTCCATTCCCCCATGCCTAATGTTCTTTAATTGTTTTTATTTCTATTATGTTTGAGGACCCAGAAGCTACCATTTGCTGTTAGGCTACTCCGGCTTACAAAGAGTGCTTTGATGTAAGTCAAAATGTTATTACTCAGCTACATGGCATCTGCCAGCTTGGGCTGGTAAGTTAAAATAACAGTGAACACACGCATGGCAATTCATGTGTCCACATATGACATGCATATGAAGTAACTTAGCAGTCAATATTTTTTTTTTCTTTTCTTCTTTAAATTTTGAACAATATGGCACAGCATTATCAAAAACACTTTTGCTACTGCTGCACACCATCAAAAAAACAGCAGCGATAAACCAGTAGGTCAAAAATGTATATCCATTGCTTTTGCCAGTGGTTGTTTAAAATGTTTGGTTTAGGGGCTGGTGTGGCCAGATTGGGGAACCCCTTTAACCTCCTCCTCGGGTATGGGGAAAGAGTGTCTGGGGCCTCAGGTGAGCAGGGTGGAACGAGGCCCAGATGGGATTATTGTCTACCCCACTCATTTTTAAAATGTTTTCCTTATAGTCTAGTTGGCTTTCTGCCCCCCCCCCCCCTCTACAGTCAAAAGATTAGGGTCAAATCTCCAATCTCTCCCAGAGTGCAGAAAGGCTGTAAAGGGTTTAAAACTGTAGGTTGTCTTAATTTCAGGAAGGGCCACACCAACTGCATTGTTTTCTAATTTATTTTCCTAGATAGTTTAGTGGGATATCTTCCTGCTTGGGGCATGCAGGCTGAGAGCAAATTCTCCAATTTGACCCCTGAGCAGAGAAGAAAGACTGTCTAAAACTGAGGGCTAAAGGGTGGATGATGGGATGGTTTCCCTAATGTCATTCCTTTTATTACATGTTTTCATTGTAATCTAGTCAGCCATTGTAATGGGGGATGATACTCTAGTCAAGAGTAAGCTCCCCTGCATTAATGTTCCTGGTGGTCTAGTTGAGTAAATCATTGCAATGATTCCCAGAGAAGGAATGCAGAAAGTAGGCATAACTGTCCAAGGGCCCTCTCCCATTGAGATCGGAGGTTGGGGAGCTGAGCTATGCCCTGAAGCACCAATTACACTAAAGTATCTGTAGCTTAGACATTGAAGCTGCTTCAAAGTAGAGGCCATAAAGGGGAATCCCTCTTGTGTTAGCATCAGAAGGATCCCAGATCTGGGTGGGAGGACATGGCCCCGCGTCTTTCGTACTCCAGAAGAGGATCTCAGGACTTTGAGGTCACCTCTTCCACAAGAAAGCGGTTAAGTATAAAAGAAATACATGGTATCTCGCTTTAACCATAGCACAATTTTAAATAGAATTTAATATAACGAAATTAGCATACACCGTCTTGCCTTAAACATACTACTAATCCAAACCCTTATTTAAATTAAAACTAGGTATAAAAAAAATAGGCCTTAGCATAACACTAATGCTAACCCTAATCCTAACCCTAAATCATAATGTGTTAAATTTAAAATAAAGAAGCCCTACCCAGCCCTAACTTCCATAGTAATGATAATGTGATATTGTTGACGTAATAGCATGTAGCCCCAGTTTTACTGACAAATTAGGGGGGGGAGGGGCACCTCGCCATTAAAGCAGAGAATTAAATAAATACTGTAGAACACACCAATCTGATCCAGTCTACCAGTACCTGCCTTTGCTTTTTAAATCTAATGTTCAAATGCCACAAATTAGCTCTGGTGATAGTCCCCTAGACACATTTTAAAGCTATTCTCTTATTCAGTAGCAATATTTTAATAGTAATTTAGCCATTGCTCATCCTCGTCTGGACCATTTTGGAACAATTAACCAGAATCAATTAGGGTATACTCAGCTTCAGTTTAATATGCCTAAGCAATTAAGTCGGGATTGAGGTAAAAGATACAATCACGCATTTTAACACATACATTTAAAAAGCAAGTAATTTTGCAGGAAGCTCAGGCTCTTATTTATGAAGGGCTTATGCTGCTGTTGCGTCACTTTTTTTTTACTCTGTGGTGGAATTAACAATGCGCCACAATGCCCCTTATTTACATAGTGACGCATCTAGGCAGATGTGTCATTTAGTAAAGGTCTGCACTGCATTATACCTGCATCAGGTATAATTTATGCAGGGTGGGTGTTACAAATGAAAACGGCTTGTAGAAGTGGCAACGTGAAATTTATGAGATTTCACTGCGCCACGTCTACAACTTGACTGCGTCACAAGGAGTGACGCAGGGCTTTTCACATAGGACTTTCCCATGTGTAACGACACATTGCTGGAGTTGCATCAGTTATCCAACACACTCCAGCAATGCTTCATATTTGCGCGAACTGATACGTCAGGATTTCTGACGTATCTGTAAATCCATGCGCCATGGGGCGTGGTATTGCAAATACAGCGCATCTATGGTGTCATAAGAATGGTGCTATGAAAAGAGAAGCATCACTTTTTTGCCCCACCGATGTGCTGTTTTTTTATAAAGGCGTGTATTTTGACATCTATCTCCTTACACTGATCTCAAGAAGACTTTTTCCTTGTGAAACTACCTCTAAATCCCTCTTAATTTGTGCCTTATTAATAATAAAAGTTTTGTGGTACCAACATTAAGAGCATAAGCTTGTGCAGATAAACCTCAGAACTCCACATAACTCGGAGCACAGGTGCTTGTTCTAAACATCATTATCACCTATTCTTGACTTCTCTAAGAGAAATTATATTCAGCTAATGTAGAAGGTGGTTATAGTATGTTTCCTGACACTCAGACTACTGGCCAGAATGGGGTTGTATTAACTCACAAGTAGGAGAGGGGTCTTTCAATTTGAGGGTAAGGTTGTTTGATGGAAATAGCAATTTTCTACAGGGGCAATTGCAATATTTCGTATCTGCGATGTAACCATATTAATAGAACTGTGGGTGTCACACCTTAAATGTGGGCTGGCCATTTTTGCTCCAGTAAAATAGATGAGATAGATCTTAATAAGTTACGTCTTCTTATATAAAATGTAAATAGTAGCTCAGTGAAAGCATTTGATAAATTGACTGGTTGTCTTATCTGAGTCCAAGATTTAGCTTAAGCCCTCTCATTTGTCATTGATTGTTTTACTTGCTTAAATCTGAAATCATTCAGTAAATCAGATTTCCCTGTGGGATGTGCCAGCTAGATGAACCCAAAATGAATACTTTTGGGGCTCAGTACCCCTTGCCACAGACCTATCTAGTATTCATACTAAAATGCATGATACATCCTGTTCATCTCCAAAACTAATGGCCTATGGAATTCCACTTTTTTCTGTAGCACCACTGCAATCATAGTCACAGAGTGTGTATAGGGGACACCAGCACCAGGAACTAGCATTAGGGTAAGACTTAGGATTAGTATTTTTCAGCAAACTGATTGTTGCCCCTGTCTAGCAGCTGAAGGTGCAAATTAGAAAGAAGGAATGATGGGCCTGATGTACAACCATTTTTAGCGGACACAAATGGGAAATCAGGCTGTTTGCGACCCCTAAAAAGGGTTGTAGTATGCACTCCCAATCAAGATTGCTTGTCAAGAAGAATGTGATGTTTGTTTGGTTTCTATTTAAAATTTTGCTAGCATCACAATTATGAGTTACAAAAGAATTTGCTTTCCGAATTCATATTTCCTGATATATTCCAAAATATGCGTGCTATTCATTTACAAGCTACTTAAATGTTGTATGTTAGAAAAAAATCTGACATCTTACATCCTTTTGTTTCACCATGATTCTCAGAAAGCTCACTTGACATAAAAGCTCTAACTGTAGTAAGAGAAAGAAAAATAAACACCATTTTCCAGGATAAGATAAGCAGCAATTAGTAAAAAGACAAACTTACATTTCATGTCTGTACTTGAACAGACAGCAAATGAGGCAAGATAAAAACACGATTTAAAAGCATCTTTATTGCTGATTCACTTTCCGAATGAACAGAACACCTGCTACCGTCCAATTTAAGTTCTATCGCCAGAACGGACCCAGCCGCGTCCGGTAGTGGGAGTACCGGCCGGGCGGTGATGTGGGGAGGGAGAAGGGCAGGTTGGGGGGTAGTAATGTATGGATTAAGGACTTTAACAGGTAAGTAAACATAAAAATAAATAAAATGAGTTTCATTGCGCGCACTGCATCACCAAATGCGATGCAGTGCACGCAACAAAATGCGTTTTATTTATTTTTATTTTTACTTATCTGTTAAAGTCCTTAATCCATACATTACTACCCCCCACCCTGCCCCTCCCCCTCCCCACATCACCGCCCAGCTGATACTCCCACTACCGGCCGCAGCTGAACGGACCAATAGGTCCTAGAAATAGCTCAACCAGATCAAATCTGACTCACCATAGCGAGTGGGTGAGTAGATTTTTCATGGCCTATTAACTCTCCTTTTATTACACATAAGTCACCACTAAGGTAGGCCCGGGGTAGTCCTAAGGGCAGGGTGCTGTGTAAGTAAAAGGTAGGATATATACGTTTATGTTTTGTGTTTCCTGGTAGTGATAAACAGCTAAATTTGTTTTTCACTACTTTGAGCCTACTTCTCTCCTAGGTTAATATTTGGAATTCCTTAAACACTTTTAAGTTGTAATTCCTTAACAGAAAGGAGTAGAAGCATCATGTTTCATATTTTTGGAATGCTATTAATAAATCCTCTTTAATGGTAAAGTTGATTTAACAATACCTAGAAATGCTAGAAATGCCACTTTTAGAAAGTGGAAATTTTTCTGCACCTCTAGCTCTGTATGCCTTAAAGCCTGTCTCTAATATACCATTAATAATGATTGGGTATCCCAGTAGCATGCAGAACCGGGGAATTACAACAGTATGGAGAAGAGGGGTTCTTCCATGTAGCATGTCATTACTTTGAATGAGCTAAATCAATCCACCCAAATTTAACACCAAAATGTCATTGAAACTATCAATTAATAATATGTACACATAAACACTCCTGACACATATTACAAATGACAAGACCACACTTCACTTAAATGGAAAATTAAGGATACATATATTTAGAAAGTCATGGATCTTCTTAATTAATTGCTGGTATCCAATATTTGAGGGGATGTGACATAGGTAGTATATGTGTACGAGCTCCAACTGATACCACAGCCTGGATTGAGAATCAGAAGAGCCAAGAAAACAATCTTGACCTGTTTAATACTGAATACTTTGTGATAATGAAAGAAGTCAGCCAAGCTGACTCTTCTGGAATATTTTGGTAATTTTAGGCGTTGTAGGGAGATACGAGATGGTTCCACAAGAATCAGGATATAATCTTTTCAATAGCTATGAAGTATTTATTAGGCATTTTTATTGGTAGCATCATGAGATAGAAATTAATTATAGGAAGTATCATCTTTTTAAGTGTATCAAGGTGGCCCCATAATGACAAAAATAGAGGTGATCAGCTCTGCGTTAGTTTGGCATGGGTATCCATATTAGAAATTAATATATCTCTAAAATTGTTGAGATATAAGATTCCTAGGCATTTGATCTTATCAGAGTTCCATGAGAAGCCCTTTCCAGGAAAAGAAGATTTTAAACAGAACTTATTTAAAGAAATCACAGTGGATTGTCGATATTAAATTTATAACCATACACCAGTTGCTTGATTGCGTTTAGCATGGAAGCAGATTCTTTCTCCAGATCTTTTTTTTTTGTTAGAAACGTTGCTAATGATAAAGCCTCTGGAAGCCGCTTTAAAGGCATCTCATACAAAATGAAAAGAGGTGTCACCCATAATATTACTCTCAAAGCATTTATGGACAAACGCCTCATAAAATGTCATTAAAATTTGATCAGGAAGAAGATAATTGTTGAACCACCAGTGGGATCCAGGTATGGTATTGTGGCGAAAGTCTAGATCAGTACTGACCAGGGAATGATCAAAGATCAACAATGAGCCTATCTCAAAGTTTACTAGATGTTGGGGGATGTTTTCGCTACAGAAAATGTAATCATTTCCTGTCTGGGAACTGTGGGGAGCTGAATAGAAAGAGAATTATTGAAGAGAGGTGAGTGCTAATCTCGATGAATTTGAAAGATCATTATGCATGATAGCATGCTTAAACACCTGTGAGCTATATGAGGAAGAAACTTCGAAGAAGAACAACAGTCTAGGAAGGGATCAATAATTTGATTGCATTCATCTCCCAGGATATCTCTCAGATTGCCGCCCCTGGGGAGTGGGTGGTGAGGGGGGACGTATCGCCGCTAATAGTTACCTCGATCATTCAAGTTACATGCACGTACATGACACAGTCCAAGGCTACACAGTTCTGAATACACCGGTGAACTGCAGTACAAAGAAGAACACACAGACTGCCACTCTGCAGGATTTCAGGCAGGGCCTAAAAACATGGTTATTCCATTAACGTCCCTCATCAGCAGCACCGCCCCCACCCCTCAGCGCCTAGATACCCTCACAGGTGATAAGTAGCGCTATGCAAATACTGTTTGTTTGATTGACACCAGATTTCCACACACCGTTAGTGTGCTATATTAGTTTTATCTGTAAAACTGTATGTCTTTGCAAGTTAAGTGACCCCTTCAATGGAGATTGTGCTGCCTATAAATGACAGTGCATGAACACACCATGCTTTAAGGATATATGTGCAACATTGTGAGTTTAGTGATGAAGCATTGATGGCAGCGACGCCACTCTGAATATTGTTCGTGCACCACTGGTTGTTCCCAGCAACCCATCTCTTTTCCCAAAACCTGTTCTTTTTGCAAGCGAGATATTGGATGCTGAAATGTAGACAGACACCATCAGTACGATTCTATACACTGCCTACAGGACTGATGGCAACTTACGTTCCTCCCCCAGATGAGTTGGTAGTAAGTATGGGCGAAAATTGCAAATTTGCAGATTTTGGGGACATCGAATTCGCTTTCGCCCGAATTTGCGGTCCGCAAAATCCGCAAATTTGCAGATTTTTTTATTTTTGGGTGTTCACAGGGCGCTTTGCGTGTTCGCAGGGTTTTTTTTCAGCGCGGCGACCGTGAAGTTACCCTTGCGGTCGTACATGGGCACGGCTATCTTGTTTTCAGTGTTCGCATTGCGTATTTCCATTTCCGGGTGCCAGTTGCATGTTCGTGTAGTGCATTTCCTACATGTGGGCGTCAGTTTTTGCGTGCTCGCGGGGGAAATATCGCGCAAACTTACCCACGTGGTCGCAATGTGGGCGGCCATCTTGTTTTTCATTCATTGCTATGGTTCTGGGCATGCTTTTTCAATCCTCCCCTAATCTTTGCAATCCGTTGTTTCTTTGAACTTTGTTTTAATTTTTTTGACTCATTATCTATCTCTTTATTGTTCTACATCTATATTTTGTGTTTTTTTCTACTTTTGGTTACTTTAAAACTACTTTTTTTAACTCTTTTCTTTTATTTACTTTTTCCTTATTCTTTCTTTCCTATTTTTTAATTGGTGGTATCCTTAAGTCAGCAAGACCATTCCCTCCCTAACCTTCAAACCTGTCTGATGGAAATAGCCAAATGGATGAATCTCTCCCACCTCAAACTGAACAACGACAAGACAGAGATAATGATCCTGGGCAATAAACTACTCTACCATCCCAACTCCCTATGGCCATCTAGCATGGGCACTCCACCTGTTCCGAAACAGGAAATAAAGAGCCTGGGAATATGGTTTGACGAAGGCCTTAATTTTTCCGTACAAGCAAGGAAAACGGCTGGTATATGTCACAGCCTCCTACGATCAACTAGGAAAATTTTGCCCTTACTCCCAGCACAATCCCAAAAACTTTTAATTCATGGTCTCGTGCTGTCCCGCCTGGACTATGGCAATGCCCTATATCTGGGGGCTCCCAAAAAAGTACTGTCAAAACTTCAGACAGTGCAAAACACTGCAGCACGCCTCCTCACAGGAACCCACCGTCGCTGTTCAGCCAAACCCGCTTTGAACGCCTTGCACTGGCTGCCCGTTCAGGAGAGAGTACAATTCAAGGCTCTTTGCACTACATATAAAATCCTACATGGCAAAGCCCCACCAATCTTACAAAACCTCATCACACCTCACACCACCAAAAGAACGCTTCGCTCCTCTAACTGCAATCTAGCCTCTGTTCCTAGAATTAAGAAAGCCCGCTCTGGCGGTCGAATGTTCGCATACAATGCCTCCAAATTATGGAACACATTACCTCCAGACATCAGAGCCCAACCCAACCTTCTCTCATTCCGCAGAGCTCTTAAAACTTGGCTGTTCCCGTGAGGTTCCATCTACCTCTGGTTCCTTGTCATTTAGCGCTGGGACGCTCACGGGCAGCCATGCGCTCAACAAATCGGTAAAATAAAAATAAAATAAATACAATTTTATTTTTCTTTCCTGTCCAGGACCATGGCAAAGGGAGCCGGGAAGAACATGAAGAAGAAGGGTTCCGCACCCCGTACCTGGCTCCCTTGCGGGCGCTTAGGGGGGGGGGAAGTAACTGCCCGGGAGATCTTCAGCGCGGTGGAGGTGGCAGCACTGGTTTTCTTTGTCCAGCGCCACCTCCCCAAGACCGTCGCGGCAGGCCCGGTACCGGGTACGGGCTCCGGGAGCGTCGCCAGCTATGGGGGAAGGTGTGCCGGGCCATGTATTGGGAGTCTGGGGTCCGGCGCACCTACAACCAGGCGACGCAACGGTGGTCAGACATCCTGGACCGGGAACACGACCTGCTCAACCTGCTTGGTGTGGAGGTCACTGGGCTTGGTGAGTACTAGTAGCTATTTGATCACTACTTTGTTTTCTCCTGCTCTGTGTTATGATATTGCAAATATTTGTTTTTTCCGAAGAGCAAGAATGCTGCCGATTACATTGCAGGTAAATTATGTTTCAAAAGGTTCTGTGATTGCAGGTGCTCGCCTGCTCACTGGCGGTGCTACTATGCTTACTTGTTTCCAACTTTGTGATCATTTGGCCTGGGTGACTGGTTATGTATGAGTGTACTTTACAGAACTGCTTAAGACACTTGAGACTCAAGACCAGTCCTTCCTTTGTACTCGTGCCACTAAGAAGAGATAGTGGTGGTGGATTGATAGTTTGAGTATATTATGACTGGTTATTTAGTAGTAAACTTTTTAGTGGTCTGCAATCATGACGGAATATGTCTGTCACTTCGTGTGCTGCGGAGTGCTGCCTGCCAATCCTAGTAGAACCTTTTTGTAGTTGGTTTAGTGAGTTACATAACTTTCCAAGTAGACGGTCCGCGAATCCAGCAATACTGATATCCTAGTAGACCACATCAGATAGGTCAATAAATTTGGTGCAATTGTTGTCTATTTCCCTGAAATAATCTGTTATTGTTTTTTTGAAATGTTTGATTTGGCTGACAACAATCATTCATGTTTGTGTCTTTCTTTCATGTTGTCCATCAGCTCCCCCAAGGGGCAAGAGGACAGAGGAGGAGGTAGCAGCGCCGGCGGACCAGGAACAACAGGAAGGCCAGGATAGGTCTGCCGCGGGCTCCTCTGCTGGCCCCAGTAAGTTTCCCTGTTAATATTATTAATTATACTTCGCTATCTTTTACAGCACCTATTTATTCCAAACGTTCCTCATAATTCTATTTTTTCCTAAATCGTCTTTGATATTCTTGTAGACTGTTTCTAAATTCTTATCCTGCCGCTACTATCATTCTCTGTGCTATTACTAGATTATTATTAGTCTGTCTGTGTAGCTAGCTAAGCTTGCACAGTTGGCAAAAGGTGTACTGTTAAACAAAACGCCTATTCAGCAATAGCTCTAGGCACTCAGTGCAGTCGTCTGGGTTGTCCATAATGTCTATTGAAGTATTTTAAATATTTATGCTTTGACAATTCCCAACAATAAAATGTCAATGGCCACCAAGAATAGGATACTAGTTTACTTTTTGATTGGATAGGAGGACATACTACTTCTGTTGCAGGGACATACAGAAGTATGGACAAGAAATATGGCATTGGTTAAAATTATAATAGGCGCAGTTAGACTTTCCACATACCTCAGTCATAACAGAAGTTGAACCCCCCCAATCCCCGTAATGACTAGCTAGTGTTTCAGAGAGTCATTATTTAGCTCCCGAATGCCCGATGATCCCCAATGATTATACCACCCAGAACATAAGACTGTGGAGTCAGAATCCCGACCTCTCAGAGTCATGGACTCATGCTTGCAAATTGCAAACCCTTTTTCTCACTCACTCATGACCAAAAACCACCTAGTCTATGTAAGTTTTAAAGCTTTATTAAAAGTAAAACAACTAGCTCTGTGTGTACTCTGCAAAAATTTAAATTGTGCATTATATAAAAACATTTATTAAAATCAATGTCATCTAATAAACGGTGAACGACTGAAAAGTGGTTGATTTCACACATAAATTGTGGGAGAGCCCACACCTGGTTGGAACTTAAAGTCTTGGCAGGGATGAATCTTTGACAACTCCACCTAACATATGATGATGATCTAGCTCTTGTTCGTATAAGGCAAGCTTCTGTCTGTTATGAGAAAAATAGTGCGTGTTAAAAAGCAAGCCTTCATCAGTTGTGTCAAAAAGTGTAGCATCACATGTTATGGCTAAGCATAAATAAAAAACACCCTTCCATGAAGAAAGGGAAATTTTTAGTTTAGACTAGACAGTCACAAATTATTACATTTATTTATGTAGTACTTGTAACTTTTTTTCATTCCTAGACAAAATAGGGAGTGGTGTATATGGCATCTAAAAATATTAAATGTTTTTTCTATGCGTAACACCATCGGCACAGCCAACCACCAGTGCCGGGGCAGGCGCGGAGTTGGGCACTCCAGGGTCAGATACAGTACCACAGCCAGCAGGAACTGCTGTGGGGGATGCCACGGTAGTGGCGGGCAGTGGTAAGCTATTATATTCCTTACTTATTGAGATTGCAGAGTGGGCTCTCTGCAGGGATGTATATGTTGTACAGTACAAGTGCACTTTACTGTTAAGAAGACTTACAAATTTAGAACTAAGTTTTTGTCAGCCAGGTAGAAGACAGTCACCCTTGACTTCTCATGAGCAATAGCGGCGGGAGTTGACGAGTAATCAATGGCCTCCTCTAAATTTGACTTCAACCAACTCAGCTGTGAAAGTTTTATCGAGAAGCCAAGTCAGATAAGAGATGATCTTGATGGATGGATGAACGAAAAGAGAAAGAAGGGTGTAAGCAAGGACGAGCGAGTGAAGATTAATGACTGGCAAAGAATGATACTTGTTTTTGAATGCTGCCCGAGGTGGCTGGGAATCTGATGCATGGCCGGTTGAAGGCTGAAGCAAAAATGGCTGGAAGGAGAAAGAAAAGAGGACTGCCTGGGTGGGTGAAACAGAAACTGTATGTGTGCGCAATATATCCTTTGGTTCAAATTCAAATGCAAGTCAAGCATGGATGCATGGCTGGCGTTTTACAAAATAAAATAAAAAGGTTGTTTTTCGGTGAGAAAAAGAAAGGTTTGTCCAGTTGAGAGTCAGACATTAAGAAGAATGATTGACATTTACTTTGAATGGATGGATGCCTGCCTGCCTGGATGGTATCTTCCTCATAGTTAGCATAAGTGTATGTAGACAGAGTAGACGGTCACTGGATGTAGAGTGTTACTTGTGTTACTTTGAAGAGCATGTGATGTAACACCGCATGTCCGTGCCAGAGTAGCAAAGCCGAGGAAAGTAGAATTTGTAATTTTTCAGAATACTACCATGACTAGTAACAGTAGTTTGCAAGCACAGCATATATCCGGCGATTACGGTGACCACTGACTCACTCACTACCTCTGTTAATCATTTTTTTACAACTTTGTCATTCATGTGTGGCCTATAGGTGTTCACTCAATCAAAAACAAAGCACCTGAATGTCATCCCATATGTAAACAAATATCCTCTGAAGGGATAGATGATCATATTATTTATCTTCTTCATTTTCCTTTTGTAGTAGTCAGGGGCAGGGCAGGGGGAAAGTTAAATTAATTAAGCAGTAGCCCTTGTAACAGAGTATGTCCAGTGCCACCCGTAATAGAAAACTAAGAGCTTCACCACCTACATGTACTGGACTGGTAAAAGTAACGCAAGTCTGTGTCATCATGGCTTGCGTCTATTTTTTTCGGGTGCAAGTTGACTACGCTGGCATTATGCCAGCTTCCACAAGTGATTGTACCAATTTCGCTAAACAAGAGAGAAGAAGAAGACTGGTGTACTGTCTGAGTCTAATGCAGTGAGTCCATATAGTGCTAGTAGAATTCCTGAAACTCCAACTAATGTTAGAGCAGAGGGCGACAAAGTGGGAGGTTAGATAGATACGTGGCACAAATGTTATGTACTGTGCTTGCAAGTTGCTAGTGCTACTGCGACACAGCTTTCTGCTGAATTATTTTGTGTTAATCTTAAAGAGCATTGGTTACAGTATGTTTTTCTTTCTTCATAAAGATACTCCTTCCAAACTAACAAGGAAGGAGTTGGCTAGACAGGCCCAGCAACGGAAGCTGGAGGCAATTGTCGCCGAATATCGGCGGCTGGTGGCCCTGGAGGAGGAGGAATCATAGTCAACATCGACAACAGCTGCATCCTCCTCCGCTGCCCCTGGGTCATACAGTCAGCGCAATCCTCCAGTGGTACAGAGCCGTGGTCTGGCAGCCACCCGCCACCGCCGAGCAGCAAAAACAACAGCTGCCCCCCACAGTACCTGCAAGTCCAAGGGTCATGTGCACTGCTTGTCCCTCAGAGTGTCCAACCTTGAGCAGGAGGTGGTGAGGCTGAAAGCCCTGCTCAAGGACCTGCGGAGAGAGCACCGTGACCACCTGGCAAAAGGACACCTCCGGGGGATGTAGAGGAGAGACTGTCCCTTGCCCCTTTTTTAAAGATCTTTGGGGGTGGGAATTGGGCGTTGGGGGTTTTGAACTTCTGGGGACATTTATTTCATGGACATTGGTTGGAGAGGGGGTGGGTCGGGTCTTGTGGGATAGTTTATTTTTGTTAGGGTCTAATTAATTATGTATTTCAACTTAAACATAGCATCCGCGTTTTTTTACTGTTTTGTGGGGGAGGGAGGGGTGGGTTAACTCACTGTACGTTTGTTTTCCTGAAACTTAACTGGCTGGTTGATTCAAATTGTCTAATTGCCCAAATTTGTACAAAAGTGCCACTGACAGAGTTAGTGAATTAATTTGTCCTACTGCTTTACTAGTACTACCGTCAGTCTCTCCTCTCCTCCTACTCTATTATTCTTCCTCTCCCAAAATGCTTATCTTACCTGTGATTCGTGTTCGAGAATAGGGCTAGGCACAGGGCTGGCTGCATGGCAAATGGCGATTAAAGTTGGCTATGGAATCCTGGACGGATGAAATGTCATTGTTGCGGTGGTAGTAGTAGTGGTACACACTGGCAGTAGCAGCATATGAAAAAAAGGAAATGAAACATTGAGTGGCCTGAGCGTAGCATTAGAACAGTACGATAGATAGTACAGTACACAAGAACAGTGCCATAAATTGTAGCCTAAGCAATGCTATAGTATTCAAAATATAAGTACTAGTTGCCTGGTGTATGGCTACTACAAGAAACAGTACTGAAGGTGAAGGACACAGGAGCGTAAGCATTCGATTTGTCACGTGTAGGAGGAGGATGTTGTTGATCAATCCATCCAAGTGATGGTGCACATGAAATTCTGATTTGATTTGCAAATACTCGTGGTGGGTGTGTGTCAACAAGCAGAATAAGAATAAGAATATATCCTCGGATTCCTTCACCAGCCTTGACATTGATTTTCTGTTGCTTTGACCTTATCCTCCCCTGCAAGTGTGTGGAATTATTGTTGTCATTTAGTCACACCTCAATGAAAACCACACAGCCCGGGAGAAGAGGGTTAGGGTTTGAAAATTGGATGGGAATAGGGGTTTTTGGGAAAGTTTTGTGGAGAGAGGAAAAAAAAACACAGCATGGACAAACAACAAATGAAGAAAAACAAATCTTTGGATACAAAGATATCCATAAATCTTTTAAGGGACATAAAGAAAGTGCACTACTGCATGCATGAAGCTGTTTGCTAAATGGACGGTTAGGTTTCTGAAAAGTAGTACTTACTACAACTTACTAACTATGAAGAAACAATTTGACAGTACAGGGCTGCAGTAATTACGCAATTTCACTTGCCTATATGCCCTCAGAGAGAATAAAAACGTATTAGTACATTAAATTAGTTGTAAAAATAGCAAAGAAACTCATCAAATAGCTGGAGGGATGAATTCGAAGCAGAGAGCAAACAAACGCACAGAGTCACACTCATAGAAGTTCACAACAATAACATTATTTAAAAGATAAGGAGAATTAAAGAGGATACTGTAACTGTATTTTGTAGTTGTCCTGCTCAATTTGGGAAGTTGCAATCATCCAGCCATTCCTCTTATTCGCGGTACTCCTCCATTCCATCTGACTCTCCGTCAATCAATCTTGGTGACCAGACACACTGTCCACTGCCTGCCTGGTGGATGCGGAATTGCGGATCGCTAATGGTAAGCCTGAGTTAATCAGTTTTCCCATCGCACAGGGTAAAAGCCAGCCTGTAATTGTTGATGGAAAAACAGGAAATGATATTAAAAAACACCACAGAGGAAAAAATATAAGGTACGCTGTGTAGTGCAAAAATAACCCTTTCAGTTTCAGAGGCGACAGTATTACATACAAGCATCATTTCTAAATTCGTACTCTGAGTTTCCTTTTCAAGGATAGTAATTAGCACACAGCAGGCCAGGGCCATGCAGACGGTCAAGGCAGGCACCACTGAGTGAAGCAACCTCATGTAGCATACCTCTTTGATACAGACAGACAAAGCATATTTAATTGTATGCAGCAAGTCACATAGCCGCAATTTTACATGAACTGCTGTCTGGACTCTGGCATAAAAACACTACACTGGCTCGACCACCATACCACGACTAGACAAACATGTAGTTCTGCTGTAGTTGTTGACTGGTTTACCTGTTTGCAACTCACAAAATGGCCATAGTTCTTCCGTAAACCGACGATGATGATCCATCCATCCCAGTGAGTGACTGTAAAGAAAAAAGATATTATGTAACTTTGATCTTCAAGACTCATCATCATCATGGTATGTTGGCTAACTGAATGTTGTTAATGCCGTCGCAGTCTACACACACTTTGAGTCCAAGGACATTTTGCATATTAAAAAATGCAACGTAGTGGCCCCTGCAGTAGAAGTACAATTTGAATTAAACAAGGTAAAAAAAACAGAGTAGACTTGAGTTACATTTAGTGTGTAAAAGGTTAAATAATAACAGAAGACATATGATTAATTTCATGCACAACAAACAAACAGCAATTGCTTTCATCAGAGCCACACAGCCAGTGCTGCCCACTGCATGCCATCTCATTATTCATCACCTGTTCCACATTTTGTCCGCATCTTGTTTTTAAAGTGAAGGCCCACAGGGCAGCCTCTCGTGTCAATTTCAGAAGTACTTGTCAGCAATCAGCATATAGTCAGCAATTCCAGTCCCACTTCTTTTGAGCGGACTCGTCTACGAAGTGACAGTTTCTTCATTCTGCATAATCCAGCCATCTGCCTTGAGGGAAATGGATAGAGGGAGTCTGGAGGAGGAGGATATAGGAGCATGACTGAGTTGTGAACTTGTGAACTTCAGGATTGCAGACGGCGGAACCTTCAATAAGGAAATAAGACGAAGACAGTGCTGCTGATGGATTTGTTGTGATTAGAGTTTTGCTGTGGTAAAAGTTGCAAAACAAAGAAAGACACACAGGAGTAAAAGTGAATAAGGAGTCAGGATGTAAAAGAAAAGGAATTCAGTTTCAGGCAGAGTGTCAGGGAAGTGTAGCTCGTCCTCAAACTTTGTGAATTGAGATGGGAGTAGGTCAGCTAACAGAGAAGAACTTCCGTCACCTAAGTCGGTGTCTTCTACTTCCTGCGTGGATTCACGTATTTTGTAATCTGGTGGTATGAAGTGCTGATTTATCTTGATCATTGTTAACCTTTCCACATTTTTGGGTGACAGGCGGGTCCTTTTTGAAGTTACAATGGCACCAGCAGCACTGAAAACACGTTCAGAAGACACACATGCGAGTGGGCAAGACAAATAATTTAGAGCCAGCTCGGTGATCAGTGACCATTGACCCCTTTTCCCAAACCAATACAGCAATGGGTTGTGATCAATGAAGACCTCTGTTGGGCCATCCAGATAGGGCTGCACCATCCACTCAAGGTCCTCCAGGGGTGCAGAACTTTGTGTACCATCTGAGGCCTTAGCATCAACACTGTAACAAGCAAACTCTTGATGAGTTATCCAATCCGCTTCCGACAATATTATGGCTGGGCCTGGTGCAGGTGAGGATGATGATACGGGTGCTGGTGTCAGTAACGGGCGGCTGTGAGGGAAAGTGACTGCCTTCGGCCACAGAAGTGGACCTTGACGCTGGATGGCCTGCTGATTCAGTAGTTCTTCTGCTGGTTCCTTCGATTTCCTGCCGCTCTTTTTCGAACCAAGTGGCTGACAGAGCTAGCCAATGTTTGTACTTTGAAACATCTGCTTCAGTAAAAGGAATGAATGCATTGCTGGCCAGTGCCTTTTTGTACCGTGGATCCAGAATAGTGGCACAAATGTAATGTTGTTCTGTATGTATTTTTTTAAGCCTTTCATTGTCAACTAGGCGGGTTAATAAGCTTTCCGCCAACTGATGTGCGTCTTGCTTGTCAGTATCATCTTTGAACGTTGAAGACACTGCCTTCAGTTGGTGCTCTAGCATGCGCAACAATGGGATAGCTTTGCCCAAATTACAGTCCTCCCTGCTGACTTCACGTGTGAAGACCTCAAAAGGACGAAGCATGTCTGTCAGGCTTTTAACTAGGTCCCATTCCTCCACCTCTAGCCTCATGTTTTTCATAGAAGAACCCCGTGCAAAGACAAACTCATTGATTACCAAGCACTGCTCAGACAGATGCTCAAGCATGTAGAAGGTTGAGTTCCAACGTGTTACCACCTCCTGGATGAGTCCTCTGACTGGCACTCTACGGTCACGTTGAATGATCCTCAGCTGCTTCCTGGCCTTAAAAGAATGTCTGAAATGTGTGCAGATTCTTCGGCAGGTGGTCAGTACCTTGCTGACTTAGTTTTCTTTTTCCAAGAAATCTTGAACAACAATGCTAATACTGTGCGCCAAACACGGCACTCTGAAATAGCTACCATCATTCATGGCTCTAACTATATTACTGCCATTATCCTTGGAAAGATAACCAATCATGTGCTTTCTTGGATGCAGCCATTCAAAGACCTTACTGTTAAACTTCTCCAAAATGTTTACTGCAGTATGAGATTTCTCCATGGCAAACATGGCTACTGTTTCATGTTTCCGACTAGCTTGAAGAATTGTGGCACTGTCAACACCTGCAGATAACTTGTCTCTAACCCCTGCAAAAGAGACCCAGTGTGCAGTGATGCACATGTAATCAAGGGCTTGGAAACTGGTCCACATGTCTGTTGTCAGGTGGATAGTGTGAGCAGCACTCTTCTGCAAAGCTGCCCCAATCACCTCCATCACATCCTGATATAGTGCTGGAACCACAACTCTGGCAAAATAGGACCAGCTAGGAACCTTCCATTTAGGGCAGACTGTTGCCACAAATTCTAGAAAACCCACCCCTTCCACGAAAGAAAAAGGGAGAAGGTCCAGCGCTAACATTTTAGCCAGCATTGCATTATAAAGACGTGCCTGTGGGTGGTTGCGTTCAAATGGCGCCTCCGACCAAAACATGCTTTTAATGGTGGTCTGGACCGTTTTCATACGTGATGATGATGATCCAGACTTCTTCAACCTAGTTAGGCTCATTGGTGTACTTTTTCGCATTGGTGTCTCTCCCAGACTCTTAGTGTAACTCATAGATGTTGCTGGGGTAGAGGGTGTGGGCGCTACCACTGCAGTGCTGCTGCCAGGGGTACTGTGTGTACCAGAAAAAATGCCTGTCGCTTCTTCACCTCGCCCTGCACGATCATCAGCCCCTCGTCATCATCAGATGCAATATCAATGGATACATTTGGATTTGCTGTACTTTTGGCTTCCCAGATCTTACTTGGGTGCGCCTCCCACTGGATAGTGTGGTGTTTTTGGAGATGACCTCTCTGGCCTCCGGTACCATAGTTAGTACCAAGCTTACCCCGACTAACTACAGTTTTAGAAATCGAACAAATAACTAGGTTTTCCACCTTTTTGCTAATATTAAAGAAGTCCCAAACTGGGGAGTTGAGATTTCTGGTGGTGGTGGTGGAGGTGCTACTTTCAATGCCAGATGAAGTGGAGGATGGGCGTGGCCGAATTTGACTCTGTTGTGCACTTACAGTTAGAGCACCACTACTTGAGGTAACGGAGGTCGAGCTGGATGGAGGTCCCTGCCGGCCCTTCTGAAGAGAAAATATGGCAGCTGTAGGTCGTGTTGGTGTAGTAGTTACCTGTGTTGTTGGTGGTACCAGTGCCACACCGCCCACATGCCGCTCAGCAGCAAGTCGGGATAGGGTAAACATGTCTGTCTGCTGCATGCCCGCTGGGGCTGGAGTGACGAATGAGATGACTGGGTCGTCATCGTCAGACTGTTCATCAGCAGAAGAATACACCACTTCTACTTCTTGTTCGACGCCATCACCCATAAGTGAAAGCCTTGCGGGAACCTTCCTTTTAGGCTTAGCTACCTTTCTCGGCTCATGGCGTGCCTCCCTCTCAGACTGCATTGGTGGGTTCCAATCAAGATATAGATGATCAGAAGGAAGGGGGCTTGAAGAAGAACTTGTACTAGCCCTCCTTGACCTTTTTCTTTCTGGGGATCTGGAAGACAATGGATCATCAGGAGGAGTGGCCTGCTCGGATGATACCTTTGCTTGAATCTCGATTTCCTGATGTGCCCCTACTACTGGAGGAACAAGCATTGTGGGCAGTTGTGCCTCTCCATGTGCCTCTCCATGCGCCTCTACTTGCGCTTCTCCATGTGCCTCTCCATGCGCCTCTACTTGCGCTTCTCCATGCGCCTCTCCATGCACCTCTACTTGCGCTTCTACTTGCGCCACTCCTTGCGCCACTCCTTGCGCCACTCCTTGCGCCACTCCTTGTGCCACTCCTTGCTTCTCTCCTTGCGCCTCTCCTTGCGCCTCTCCTTGTTGCACCTGTGGTTGTCATTGCGGCTGTGGTTGAACACTCATCAGATGAGTTACACCCTGCGTTGATTGGATGCTTCTTTCTTGCGATGAGTCAACGCCAACATCACTGGTCGATGGTGATTGAGCAATTAAAGTGGCTGCCTCTGTAGCACTCATGACCTTGGGCCTAACTTGGCGTGGTGGCACTGAGACCAATGAAGCTGAGGTGCTGCTCCCAGCTTTGTCCCCGGCCGACACCGCTGCTGCAGGCGTAGTTTTTTTTTCCCCAAAAAAGTGTCTGTGGGCACACAAGTCTCCCTGGTAAGTGGCACCACTTGCTTCTTCTGCTCCTTCTTACTGGCAGTGGCACTGGCAACTTTCTGGGTAGAGGAGCTACGGCCAACTTTCTTTGGGCCCATCTTTTTCAGATGTCAGAACAGCAGGCCGCAGTTGCACGAGTTGCAGAGTTGTCTGTGGCCACACGTGACGTCATGTCACGTTGTGCTGCACACACCACAGCAGGACTTCTTCCTGGCACTGATGATGAACGATGAGAATGATTTGTGGTTCTCTTTGTGCTAAAAGCAAAGGAAGCCAGAGGAACATCAGTTAAATAAATGTTGCATATGTCGTGCTTCAATTAATATTTGCAACTAGGCATTTATTATTATTACAACACACCCAAAAACTGAAAGACCAAAAATAAAAATTGCAATTATTTCTAATCAAAAACGGATGTTTACATTAATAGAAGAGAGACCACACAGAGAGAGTTGTTTCATGCACCACTGAGTACCCATGGGCATAATGGATGAAAGGAGGCAGACTTGGTGCAGGCCTATGGCACAAAGCACACTGCCTGGCTTTAAAATGGCCCCTTGACCCCCACCCACATGGCCAGGCCCTGCCTGCCTTGATCCAGGCCTCAAAATGGCCCCCACCCACATGGCCAGGCCCCAACAACACCCCAGAAAAGCGAAAAACACACACAAATCACCACAATCCAATGCCATCCGTGCCCTAAATGATGTTTAAATTCAAGAGACCCCACAGAAAGCCTTGGTCCATGCACCACTGACTACCCCTGGGCATAATGGATGAAAGCAAGGCAGACTGGGTGCAATCCTATGGCTTAAAGCACACTGCCCGGCTTCAAAATGGCCCCTTGACCCCCACCCACATGGCCAGACCCTGCCTGGACCAGGCCTCAAAATGCCCCCCACCCACATGGCCAGGCCTCAACAACACCCCGAAAAATCAAAAAACACATAAAAATCCCCACAATCCAATGCCATATATGCCCTAAATGATGTTTAAATTCAAGAGACCCCACAGAAAGCCTTGGTCCATGCACCACTGACTACCCCTGGGCATAATGGATGAAAGCAATGCAGACTGGGTGCAATCCTATGGCTTAAAGCACACTGCCCGGCTTCAAAATGGCCCCTTGACCCCCACCCACATGGCCAGGCCCTGCCTGCACCAGGTCTCAAAATGGCCCCCATCCACATGGCCAGGTCCCAACAGCACCCCAAAAAATCGAAAAACACACAAGAATCACCCCAATCCAATGCCATTCATGCCCTAAATGATGTTTAAATTCAAGAGACCCCACAGAAAGGCTTGTTCCATACACCACTGAGTACCCCTGGGCATAATGGATGAAAGCAAGGCAGACTGTGTGCCGGCCTATGGCACAAAGCAAACAGCCTGGCTTCAAAATGGCCCCTTGATCCCCACCTACATGATCAGGCCCTGACTGGACCAGGCCTCCAAATGGCCCCCACCCACATGGCCAGGCCCCAACAACACCCAAAAAAATCGAAAAACACACAAAGGTCACCACAATCCAATGCAATCCATGCTCTAAATGATGTTTAAATTCAAGAGACCCCACAGAAAGCCTTAGTCCATGCACCACTGTGTACCCCTGGCCATAATGGATGAAAGCAAGGCAGACTGGGTGCAGGCCCATGGCACAAAGCACACTGCCTGGCTTCAAAATGGCCCCTTGACCCCCACCCACATGGCCAGGCCCTGCCTGGACCAGGCCTCAAAATGACCCCCACCCACAAGGCCAGGCCCCAACAACACCCGAAAAAATCGAAAAACATACAAAAATCACCACAATCCAATGCCATCCATGCCCTAAATGATGTTTAAATTCAAGACACCCCACAGAAAGACTTGGTCCCTGCACCACTGACTACCCCAGGGCCTACTGGCTAGTGTGGCTTTACACGCACCCCAAAATTAAAAAAAAAATCCACATATAACAGTCAGCTATTCAATTCCATGATATAAATGATATTTAAGTTCAACAAAACTCACAGAAACAGTTGTATCATTCACCCATGACTAACCCTGGGCCTACTGAATACTGTGCCTACCCACAATATATATTTTTTTAAGTTGTGAAAAAGTAAAAAAAATTGTAGTTGCAGCAACTGCAATGCCTCAAACAAACATCCCCAACATACTTGTAAAATCTCAAATCCAAAACTAATCCAAAAGTGATCCAAACAAAAAGTCCTCAAATACAAATATCGCAGGAAGTTGGATACTCTGGGGCACTTCCTTCCTTCCACCCCCCCCCCAAAAGTTGAATCTGAGGAGTTATTCTGATCCAACCTATCATTTTCAGAAGGTTTATGCTGCCTGCGGTAGATTTCTTGTGCATAGTTGCAATATTTGCTGGTTCAGGAAAGCGAGCTGTTCAAATCTCCCGCAGGAAGTCAGCTGCGCGTCGCATCTACGTGTTCGCAATCGTCTACTCCCGCGATGCGTGAACGCGGGCCCTTATGACGTAGTCGCATTCTCAAACTCTCGCAGTGCAAGATGGCGGGCCACTATGACGTACTCGCGGCCGAAAAGTCTTGCGCGATCACGCAGCCGGACCCAAAATGGCGCAGTGCACACAAACCGGGAGGAAAAACAACTAGGCGAACTCAGAATCACGGTAAGTCAACGCCGCGCGCGCGAGATTGTATTTTTGAAGCGCGACCAAGCAAAAAAGTCCGCCAGCTTGCGAATTGTGAATTTTTGGACAATTTCGCGCAATTCACGGACCGCGAAATTGCCAACAATTCGCAAATTCCGCGAGCGGAACAGATTTTCAGCCCACACTTAGGGGCTCATTAGGATCGCGGTTTTCCCACATACTCCGGGCCGGCGGAAGCCACCGCCGGCCCGGAGGATGCGAGAAAACTGCTGCTGAGCCTCAAAATGCCCACCACCATATTAGGATGGCTGTGGGTCTTGAAATCTGTCCGCAGCTTTTCCGCCGCGGTCACCTTCCGACCGCGGCGGAAAAGCTTTAACATGGCTGGGGGTGTCTTTTAGACACCGCCAGCCATATTATGATGGTGTAAAATGTATGCTTTTCCGCGGCGGCTTTTCCGCCGTTGAAAAGCATACGGACCTTCACTTCGGGGGCCCGTTGCAGGCCCCCTGTGTGAAGGTGGGGTGGGGGATGCACATGGAGGTACCTATGGTACCCCCCTGCATTTGCGTGAACAAAGCAGCAGGCACCGCACGGTGCCTGCCGCTTTGTGCATGCAAATGCACAACTTAAATTTTTAACATTGCGGCGGGTGCTGCTCCAAGCAGCACCCGCCGCAATGTTAAAGATACAGGATGTGACCGCCAGGGTGGCGGTCACATCCTAATTTGGACGGAGGGACCGCCGCTGCCCCTGCGGACGGTCCCTCCTACTCTATGGTGGCAGACGGACTCAGGTCCGTCCGCCATCATAATCGGCCCCTACGTCGGTAGATAGACAAGTGTCAACTGTTGGGAGGGGGGCGGATGAACATTTAAATTGACCATATAGTGATGCGGGCTTGGGTGGGGAGAGCAGCACACAACGTAAACAGCAAAAGGCTTGCACTCTGACGTGGCGTGAGGTGTTGAGATACACGTCGTGAAAATATGACAGCAAATATGCGGTGGTACTGGAGAGTAACATAGCATGAGAAAGGCGCTGTTAGATATTAAGCAAGAAAATAAATGATAAAAAAGCCAATCATTAGGATAACCAAAATTTCCACTACAAGCGTTGGTATTTCTAAATATGCAATTAATTGCGCTCAACTTAAAGCTGCCCGTAGGCAAATCCTAATAGAATGGCCATTAAAATGTTGGGCTGTGGAAATGACCATAGTCATATCTGGGAGACAGCGAATGTCTACCTGCCTAAAAAAAGCACTAAAAGAACACCTGTTCAGGATTGTTTTACTCACTTGGTTAAGTTCCTCGGCAGCTTACACAAGGGACCACATATCTAAACACCAATACCGACATTTTCTACAGCATCAGGTCACACTACTCAAGCCCTCAGGGTGTTTCAATGATGCGACAAACAAACTGTGGCCTGCAGAAAAGGCCTCTTGAAAGTCTATCCGCATACATTACATCATTGCAACGATAACACAGTTCCCATAGCATACAATTATACAGGCGAAACATGTACAGTATGAAAGAAAAGGCATTTTAAATAACCTGCCCCCACAACACTCGGTAACTAAAACACACGAAGGTGGATAACCTCGACAAACTGATCCATCCATTAGGTCAAAGCCTCGAACACACCCACCATTCAGATTAAACAAGACCCAACACTTCCTTATGTGACATGTAGATGCCTGGATGACTTTGACTGGTGTTTAAACTTGCCTATCGGAAGACTTTAAATCATCAACACTGCGCTTGCGAAGTTTATTTTCTCGTGTACTACTGTGAGACCTCTGCCACTGACTGCCCCAGGCCGAAATGAGAGCGAGAGAGCGTAGCGGTGAAGCGCGTGACGCGTCACTGCTACGTCGTTCTCACGCAGGGGCAGGGCTGGCACTGCCAAAATAAAGCATTTAATGTCGCCCAGGGCCGTCATTGGTAGCGCTCATGCGCCACAAGATTGATTGACGCCTTGAAGGCTGAGACTGACTAACAGTCAAGAGCTGGGCATAAACAATAGCAGGTCAGGTGCGCACTTTCAAACTGCCAGGGCCGCGTGTGCGGCACTGGTGGCCCGTTGCGGCCACGGCGGCCTTTATAATTTATTTGGGGACACTGTATCCCCAAATAAATTATAAGGGCCACCGCGGCTGCCACGGGCCACCAGAGCCGCGTGGCCGCCCTAAAAATTGTGCCGCCTGGGGCGAACCGCCCCTACCGCCCCCCCCTAGCTACGCCACTGTACATAAACTTAGTGATGCTGCACCACGGAAGTTTCAGCAATCAAAACAGAGAGAGAAGAGAAGGACAAAGTAAGAGAAGAAGGAAAGGAGAAAGAAAAAGTGGGGAAGAAATACCACCAAAAAGTAAGGAAAACATAAAGGCAATACAGGAAGGAAATACCTTAGTTGCAATAATGGTGCTACAAGCAAAAAGATACATACTGAGGGATGAGAAGGGTTCGGAGCACCTAAAGGGAAGATGGAGCTAGACTCACATATGGCAAACTCGAACGGGAACACAGGAAACAGTTAGGAAACATATTGAAAAAAAACGAAGAACACAGGATAATAAGGGCTGGTAAACATTAGGAAATTCATAGGATGGTGGAATACAAGAGAATCAAGAATGTACCAATAAATTTACCATGAAATACGAAAGGTAGGGTGATGAGGGAACAGCACTCACATTAATGGGCTAGAACGCACTAGGACAGGAAGCAGATGCCATATAATGCTCTGGGCTGGAAAACAAGGGAGCAGACGTTGATTATACAATAAAATTAAATGACCAAAAAACACCATGCCTAAGTAAAAGAGAAAATTATGTTAATCAAGGAGAGAAACAAACAGGACAAAATTAACAACAGCTATGTTTTTGCTGAGGCACCAATCTCCATGTCCTCAAGGCGATGCTGACGAAGAAAGTCCTGCAATTTGGCTGGGTCTTCAAAAGTGTCAGAAGTTTCCTTATATGTGATTTAAAAAAAAGCAAGGATGAACAAGACCGTATCTGAAGTTTGAGAAAATGGAGAGGTCTGGCTTGCTTAGCCGCTGAGAGGATGTGCATTAAATCGGTGTGTTGCAAGAAAAAGATAGTGATGCCTCTGGGTTTCTGACGTGAAGCTTTGGCTGAAGGTTTGGGACCGAGGCGATGTGCACTCTGAATTTTAAGCTGACTGGTGTCCAGTAATTGTACAATAGTAGACATGATCTTTTGCAAAAATGAGAGCAAGAGTAGGAACATAGTGGTGCCCTCTGAATTCTCTGGAATACGGAAGAGGTGTAGATTATGTCTAGAATTCCTGTTCTCTAAATCTTTGGTGG
This sequence comes from Lissotriton vulgaris, assembly GCF_964263255.1. Classification (NCBI taxonomy): domain Eukaryota; kingdom Metazoa; phylum Chordata; class Amphibia; order Caudata; family Salamandridae; genus Lissotriton; species Lissotriton vulgaris. Next base: position 279,459,873 of record NC_141689.1, on the reverse strand, counting down.
TCCTCTTAAAATGCTCTATTACCTTTGTCAGCTGAAAAACCATAGGGAGCGAGTCCTCCAAAACGTTAATGCGCAACAGCTGTGATGCGTTGGTCATTGAGAGGAACATTTATCCTCAGTGAGCAAAAGGGAGGCGTTAGTTTCCACAATGAAGGGTTTTAAAGCTCCTAATTCTTCTATTACATCTTCCAAGGTAAACGTAGGGGAAGAATATGAATCCTGCTCAAGCCTCTTAACTGGAGCAGAAAATTTCTTCAGCAGAGCAGCGGATGCAGCTTTGGTATATGCTATCCCTAGTACATTTGAGTGCCGAATAAGGACTGACAGGGACTTGAGAATAAGGTCCCTTTGTCGTCGTTAGGACATATGATGCTTTTGATGGGAGGTGTGTAGGGAGTAACTCTGTCCTTCTACTTCAGGGACCTACCCATAAAGTAAAAAAATAGTCCAAACTGTTAGTGGATCAAGTCCAGTGGTGAAGCGGAGGTTGATGACCAGAAAGATGTGCGCTGTTCCTACCAAAAAGAAGGTCAATAATCCAAAAAATCAATTATGACCCGGGTGAGAGCAGTAGCAGATGACTTGGCAGATTACAGTATGTGAAAGAGAGTAGGTGCAGTCATGAAGAAAGAAACACACCTAAAGCCATGTTGACGTAGCCCAAATCCATTCAGAAACACATAAAGACTTAGCCAGCACTATACAATGACCACATGTCAGAGAAATACAAGAAAAAAAACAAAGCACCCATTGAAGAATAATATTTAGCCTCTTACTGTGATATGAACGTCGGCATTCTAGTAAGCAGACCTGGCGTCCTGGGCTGCAAAAAACATCTTATACTATTCAACCAGACAGGATTTGTGCAAAAATCAGGCACCATAACAAACTTGCTCGCAATCTCTGTCCTGCTAGACAAAGTGGCTACTTCAGGAACGCTAATGCACAGCTGTTTTTTCGATTTTAAGGCTGTCTTTGACCGCGTTCCCAGAAGTAGATTATGGCTAAATCTGCAGAAATGGGGGATTCCACCAACGTTACTACAAGCCATAATCGCGTTACATTCAAACACATGGATTTGTATAAAACTTGGGTACGGATCACACATTTCAAGGGGAATACAAACAACCCGCGGAGTGAAGCAGGGGTGTGTGCTGGCGCCCCTACTAGTCAACCCTCTTCATTTCCGATCTATCAGAGTCACTTGACAAAGTCAACTCGAATCCTCCAAAACTCGCTGGGACAAGAGTCAGCAACCTACTGTACGCGGATGATCTGGTTCTGCTTAGCCACACCAGGGTGGGCCTGCAGAGACTACTTGATCAGCTGTCCTTATTCACCATCGAAAATGATCTGGAACTGAATCTAACCAAGACAAGGCCAATCACCTTTGGGCAAAGGAAATATCAAGGTAGCGGATGGCAATACAATGGCAAAAGCGTTGACAGAGCCCTTTCTTATAAGTATTTGGGGGTCCAACTGGATAGAAGGGGAACATTCAATAAACACAGAGATGAGGTAGAAGCTAAAGCCCTGACAATCCAGGTGGCTTTTAAGACTCTTGCAAGGCAACTGTCAGGTCCTAGTCTAACTCCACTTATAACTGTAATGAAGGCAAAAATCATCAATTTCCTCACCTACAGCCAGGAGATCATGCAAGGGAAAGACAACACTCATGTGAATAAAATAATAACAAGAATATTCAAACAGGTATTGGGCTTACCTAAAACCCCCTCCCCCGCCCAAATACGTCTTGAATTTGGTCTCCAAGACCACCAAGCAATAGGGCGTGGAGCGTATATCAGGTTGTGCAACAAGATGCGTAGCTCCAGAGAAGGAAGCCTGGAGGCCCTTTTGTGGCTGGAAATCTCAGCTGGTCAAATTGGTAGCTCATACCGGCGCTACTTGCAAGATTCTTTAAAACTCCTCAACACAGAAGAAATCTGGACCTCCAATCCATCGCAGCAGGCACTTAAAACCCATATCAGAAGAAACGTCCGCCTCTGGTCCTTTCACTCGGACAGAGCCCAACTGGTTCAACGTAAGCACGCCTGGACAATTGTATCAGGATTTAAACCAGGGATTATGGCACCACATCTGTCTTGTACCTACTCAGTGCTGTGGAAAAAAAGATTTCTGGCCCCCAGAATCGGTGAATGGCCATTTCTGTATCACCTGCCAAGATGGCGCTGTGCAAACCCCAATGTAACGTGCAGGGGCTGCGGGAGCAGTGCAGAAACAATTGAGCACGTGGTATGTCTTTGTCCTGCAGTTCAAGAAGATCGAAAGCTATTTTTGAAGAGCGAATGGAACAAACTTGGTATCCGTACACGCCATCAAGCCATTCTTGCATCAATGAACCCGGATAATCCACAGCTTAACATCAGGTTCACCAAGTTTGTTACAGGAACAGCAAGAAAGTTTACAAACAGCGAGACCCTGTAAGCTATCAACGGTCAACCATCAAAAGACAGACGAAGCCCTGCACTCCAGTTGTACTCTTTTCCAATTTGCATAGCCCTCTGTACTACACAAGAGTAGCTGACAATAGCCCGGGCGTACGGGTTGACCTGTCTTCCTGTGCATCCCTGGAATCCTTTGAAACACTGTATGCAGGGGGTTTATTACATAAATAAATTATATCCCCAGGATCCTCACTACAAGCACGGAACTATATTATTAAAGTTATTAATTGTTGCTCATCAATAGCAAATGTCTGTCTGTGGTTAGAGAAGATGGAAAAAACTAGAACGGATAATCAGGGATTATAACTTCTTTTATCAATAGGTTTTTAGGATTTTAAATCATTTCTGACTAATTTTATCTTTCATTCCCATCGCGATGGTATAAATGTAAATATTCCAATAACTATTCTTGATATATGTTTTATAATGCTCGTATGTTCACCATTGTAATGATTTTTATTAATCAAACAATAAAGTACACTCGACTAGTAAGCAGAGGTGTAGAAGTAAAAGTCTCTAGCCACTGATGGGAATCCTCACAGAGTTACAAAATGGTGGCAACCTCTGAAGAGCTCTGCTCTGAAAGAGATGCTCAAAGCCAATGGAAAGTACTGAGGCCAAATAAAGAGTGTAGAGGAAACCTTCTGAAACCAATTTCCCCATCTCAGGGGCGAAAACATCATGAGGAGCTGCCCGGATGCTGAGCGTTCGTCAGAGCCGACCGGTAGAGTTAATGTCGGAAGGCCATCTTGTGCGACGCTCGCAACCGTCCCCCCTCAAAACCGATTATGTAGTATTTTGTGTTTTGTGATTAAGGGAGGACACAGCGATGCATTGCTTTTCTGGCTTAAACCTACAATAGATGACCATATTCTTTTTTATTAGTGAGATTTTGGAAATTGATACCCGCAGTAAGAGCCTCAACTGTAATAACTATGATTTATATCATTTGTTTGGAGCGCCACTGTGAGGCAGTTTCTTCTTCATATGCACTAGTTTTAATTAATTGTGCAAGCAATGAACATATTATTAGGATCCAGGCTACCTTAAAGATTGAGCCTTGTCTAATAGTTAAGAAGACAGAAGATGCATTTGACAAACCATATTTTAATGAAATCATTCAATATGCCACTGCAGTCTGATTATAAATAAACCCACAGTCTTGAAATGCAGTCCAAAGAGAGAGTATGTACATGCATAATTTATTTCTTCTTCCTGGCTACTTCTTCGATTGTAAAGTTAGCAAACTTTTTAATTAAGACATCTGAGAAAATAAAGTCACATGCGTGCTATATTAATAATAGCAAACAAAAAATAAATGCCAGCATGTCATTCAATCAAATGTTTGGTATATCATCACGTTTAACTTTGACTGATAAGGAATTTGTATATGCTAAACGATTTCTGTTGCGAAAATAAGAAAACGTGAAGCTTGGCATAGCATATCATCAGTGTGGAAGAGAAAATGTGTGAACACGGTTTTAAAATGCTGAGGTGTGAAAGTACAGGTCTGGACGTTTTCCATTTGAATAAGGGCGGCCAAAATTAAAATGCTGGCAATGCAATAAGGCAAGAACCGTCATTTTCTAATTTATGGTTTTCTAGTTTTCCCCGAAAAAAAATTAAAAAATCTGGCAATAAATATTGTTTCATGAAAAATTCTCTTCAAATGTGTGTTTAGGGTTTTTCTTAGTACTGAAAAGGTGAGAAATGTTTTTCTTTTTTTCTTTATTACTTTTTTCATTGAAAATTAATCTGCAGGAATAAATTGCAAGTACTTTCTCCATGAAAACTAGGTTCACATATTTTCCCTCCTGTTCTTTTTTTTACACAAATTGCAAATTTGATCAGATTTGCAAACATTTGACACTTTCATTTGATGTACCAAAGAAAACACTGTATCATCCTTTCATGCAGCGCAACGCAGCAAGCCAACTTGCAGCATGGCGTTGCATGAAAGGGAAAGGGCAGGAATGCGCCATTTTCCTTTCCTTGCGTTGGTGCATTTTGACTCCATAGTGCCAATGCAAGGACCCTTGCCTCATGTTGCACAAAAGCAATCTTGAGAGGCATTTTCATCTTTCTATGTGTGCTGCAGAACTCAGCACACATAGAAAGAGGAAAAAACAGGGAGAAATTAAGATATTTCTCCTCATTACGCCACATCCGGAGAGGCGTAGCATTGTGACACATTTCCAGGTCTTTTACTAATGGTAAGTCTGGGAATACAATAAATAAATTCTGTCTCATGACGGCTAAAAAACTGCGCTCTGGGCGCGTGATTGTAGGGAGATCTGGGTCTAAAACCAAATCTAACCCCCTACGGAACAAAATTGCATCTTCCATGCAATTGAAAGGCCAATGTCAGCTTTTCAATTTATGGGACAAAGGGAAAGATAAATCAACTGATCTGCAGTCCCCGAGTGAAATTCCAGGTTCTAACGGTTCGGTGCCTGTTAATAGGGTTATTGATGTTTCCTCTAGTTTGAGTTTGGTTGCTAGTCAATCCTTGCCTATTCCGGCTAGCCCCGAAGCACTAAGGGGCTCGCCTTTGTCTTCAAACAATGCACATTTGAAACAGAATGCTCCCCTTGAGTCTTCGGGTAGTATGCCCTCAAAATCTGACAGAATTGACCTCCCTCAAGCAGCTCTTATGGAAGTCCCTAAAGTTTTAGTGAATACTGATCTTTTGTCAGCTGTGTCAGTTAAATCTCCTGGAATAGGAAATGATTTTACATTACCCAACATTGATTTAACAGCTCATAGGGTTCGGGTGGGATCCCTACAGGGGAACTCTAAAGGTATGCCTAATTTAGAGGAAGCAATAACCATTTCAAGTACCGGTCCTCTAAGTAGCACACCATCTAATAAATTAGATTTTTCCCTTGCGCAATTAAATTTTACATCTTGTTCAGGTCCAGTGTTGAACAATTTAGCTGAGGGTTCTCCAAATATTAATGGGAGGTTAATTTCCAATTCATTGTCCTCTTTGGAATCAATTCTTTCTTCGATTCTAAGTTTACTTGAAAAATTTGTGGGAGGTTCGGAGTGTATCTTTGACACTGTAACGCAAATTTTGCAAGTTCTCTTGCTAAGTAAAAATGAGTTAGTGTCAGATCTCCCCATAACATCAGCTTCTCTGTTGGTGCCTCCAAAAATAAGCGCTCCTACCGCTTCGGTAGTTTTGGATTCAGCTCAATCTCCTCCTTTGTCAGAAGGTCAAAAAGCAAAGAATCCTGTAGTGCTCCCAGCTGTCCCCAATCCTTTCAAAGTGTTTTCGGCTGGTGTTAATTGTATAGCTCCCATCAGTGATGAGATAGAGGTAATATCAACATCTCCACTCATTCTCAAAACTGAAATTCCCTCTCTCTTTCCAATATTCTCCTTGCCGTCAAACAAAGAAGAGGAGATTCCTAAAGTAAATATTGGATTGATGGAAAAAGTGAGTCCCCTGAAACATAAAAAGATCAGAATGAAGAAGAGGAAACCCATCCGAAGATTCTCCAAAAAAAGACAGAGAAAACTTCTTTTTGATAAGAATGCGGAATCAATAATAGAATATTCTCCTCAGGTGGAGCAGTCTCCTACCCCTCATGTAGAAGCTAGGGTTGTTTCTCCTAAAGGGGACCCCTTGTCTACTGGTCTAGGTCCCATAAGTTTCACTAATCCTTTCCTTCCCAAGGTTTCCCAACCATCCGTTAATCCTTTTTCTTCATATTGTAATGCTATAGCAGGATCTTGCCAAGTTGTTCCTAAGGTTACTTCTCCTTCTGTCAATCCCTCCCTTATCTCCCTCAATCCTTCAGCAAGACCCTTTCAGGTTCCATCCTCAATGGCAGTTATTCCCCCAAAAGAAAAAATAAATGTAGACACTTTGTATCTTGATTTTTCTCCCTTATTTGAACAAGATTTAATTTTAAATAGATCTGCCCTACTGATCTGTTTTAAAGAGATCGAAAGTTTAAAATTAATTCAAACGTCCGATTTGGACGTTGTATTTCTCCTTAACTCCTTGGTGGGGAAATCTATAAGATCTACAAGGGTGAAATTCCATTCAAAAGTTGTGTTAAATCTTGTTCTACAGTGGGTGGAGGAATTACAAGTTAGAGGGATAGATGTCATGCCATACTTTGGGGAAAAACGTACTCAAAGTATTCTTGCCAATTCTTCACTATCATTTCCCTCTAATATGGGTGTGCTGTTGTCGGATTGGTCTAATCTTAGATCAGAGGACTTAAAAATTTGTGTGGCTAGGAATGAAAGGCAAGTTTCATATAAAAACCCTCCCCTTAAGCAGACAGTGAAGGATGATCAATCTAAATGGAGTTGGTTACCTGGAGTTTTAGCGAGTAAATCTGCTCCCTGTTCCAAACTACATTCAAATTTTTAACAGAGAGCTGAAATTTATCTCATGGAACACTGCCGGTTTCAAAGATTATAAGGAGAAATTATGTTTCTTGCATTCTCAAAAGGCAGATATAATTTGTTTGCAAGAAACCTGGGTCGAAGGAAGATTAGCTTTGGAAAAAGATTACTTTGTTCTGGAAAATAGCGCAATCAGCACTAGAAGAGGCCATGCAAAGGGAGGATTAGCATGCTGGTTATCTAATAGATTGCAATGGAATTATTCACATTATCTCGATCCAGGGAAACTGTTTCAAGCAATAACCTTAAAAGATGTATTTGAGGATTGCCCTAATAGATCGTTGATTGTGATAAATATTTATATTCCCCCCAATTGTAGCTTTAATGCTGGTCTAAAAACTTTGTTTACTTTTTTAACTAAAGCGTTGGACATTTCCCCGGCTCCGCATGTGTTAATGTTTGGGAATTTGAATTGTAATATATCTAACTGTGGGTTGGAGTTGTTTAGAAATATTCAAATGGAAGAATCTCTGAATATACCATCAGCCCAGTTACCTACCAAAATTAAATCTAACAAAAGAGGTAGACTTATTTTAGAAGGTCTACATAAAGTTGACTGCCTAATAGTAAATGGGAGGCTTCCGTCTGACACCCCGGCAGCTTATACGCATAAATCAAATAAGGGAAAATCTATTATTGATTTTATTATGGTAGATTATGCTTGTTTTTCCCTATTGAAGGATATGAAGGTCATTGAGTCTAACCTTAGTGACCATAATGCGTTGATGCTTTCAGTCTCCGTTAATCTCCCGAAAGTGGATCCGTGGAGTTTGGATACAGATTTTGTGAATTTTGATTCCAACTCAGGGAAATGTTTTTGGAACTCTTGTTCCTTTGAAAGTGTGGTGCCTCTTTTGTATTTTACTGTCGAGAATTTACCCTTCTGGGAAGGGAGAGAGTTGTTGAGTTTTGTTAACTTTTTAGAATCTGTAACGTCTAGAGCGAAAAAGAAACCAGGTGTGAAACAATCCTTCGCAGTCCCTTATCCCCTACGGGCTATAAACAGAGAAATAAACAAAGTTATAAGGGGGCAATTTTTATTTTTTACCCAAGAAGCTAAGACTAAGTTGTTTATCTTAAAAAGAAGGAGAGTCAGGCTTAAGGCCCGTTTAAAACGCTCTAAGGAAGATGCCCTCTGGATACAACTGAGGGAAGCTTCTTATAATGGCCAAGCCAAGACATTCTGGTCCTTAATTGGCAAAGGTTGTGGTACCAGAGCCAGTCCCACTCCTATTGCCATTGAGGAACAGGTGTGGGTTCATTATATCGAGAAGTTGTACAGTAACAATAATTCTCAAGTATACAATGCTGAATTTGATAATGTCTCACGTATATTTGACTGTCCAACGGAAAAGGAAATTGAATCTGCCATTAAGAATATGCGTTCCTCTGGTGCGATGGGTCCTGATAAAATCCCAATTTCAGTATTAAAACACCAGAGTGAACTTTGGAGCAAAATTCTCTTTCCAGTGTTTAAATTTAGTTTTTCCAGTGGAACAGTCCCCCCTTCCTGGAAAGGAAGTATTATTGTTCCTTTATATAAAAAAGGAGCAAGAGATCTACCACAAAATTACCGTCAAATTGCTTTGCTTGATGCCATTGGTAAGGTTTTCGCAAAATGTGTTCTTACTTTAATGAACCAATGGGTATCTGAATATAAAATCCTCCCCATGGAACAAACAGGTTTCAGACAAAATCATGGAACTCTAGATAACTTGACGGCATTGCAAGTTATCACAGAAAAATATGTGAAAGTCCGTGGTGGCCAGGTATATGGCGCCTTTATTGACTTCTCCACCGCTTTTGATAAAGTAGACAGAATTTTGCTGTGGAGAAAGTTATTTGATTTAGGTATGCCCCCTTTCCTTATTAAGTTAATTCGCGCCCTCTATTCAGACACCTGGTGTAGAGTTCTACTTGGAGGTGAACGTGGTTTATCTAAAATAATTTCTACTTCCAATGGGTTGAAGCAAGGTTGCCTTTTGGCTCCTTTGCTATTTTCCCTATATACAGTTGACTTACCCGTCACCCTCTCTGCCTGCGCCGGTATTGCATCGTCTTTGGGCGGAGTTCCAATTGCATGCCTTATGTATGCAGACGACATCTTGATTTTGGATCTCACCCCAAAGGGCCTGAACAATCGGTTGCAAGCACTCTCTGAATATGCTGAAAGTCATTTCCTATCGATAAACACGGCAAAAAGTAAAGTGATTTGTTTCTCTGGTAGAAAGAAGCCCAAATGCCTTAACTATCCTTGGGTCGTGGGGGGAAAAAAATTGGAAAGTGTGAAATCTTACACCTTCCTTGGTAAAATTGTCACTTATAATTTAAGTGACAAATTACATATTGACAATAACTCTCGGAAGGCTATTTCACAGGGAAAGAGTTTAGTTTCCCTGTATAAAGCCACAGGTAGAAGGCATTTTTCTATTCTTTTAGATGTTTTCAGAGCGAAAGTTCCTGCCTCCCTGTTATACGGAACTGAGTTAATTGATCTAAAAAAGTGGAGTTTTTTAAACTCAGCGGAAGGGAAAATTTTACGTAGTTTAATGTCTGTTGGTACAGCAAATTCGACTGCTTCTTTGAGACAGGAACTGGGTTTACGTAGCAGCTGGGTTCAAGGTCTGGCAAGTATTATACGTTGGGTAGTAGCTTTATCTAAAAGTGAGCCTAACACCTTAAGAGATCTTATAAAAAATGAATTATTAGGATCTTTTAATGATTTCTCCTTGATTGTAAAAAACTTCAGATTTGCCGTGCTACAATTGAAATTGGATGAGGAGACTCTATTTTCATTATCCTCTTATCAATTAAAAACCATTCTGAAGTCAGCCTCTTGGGAATTGGGGTTTTGTCAGGATAGAGATTTCTGTCTAGCAAAAAAAGGTTGTACGCCTGTTATTGAGTCTTATACTTTGCGGAAAGCTCAACCTTATATGTACTGGAACATCTCCCATGGCGTTAGACGCCTTGTGTACTTATTAAGACAAAATTTGCTTCCGTTGAAAGTTCTACATGCCAGCTGGTATGGCCATTCGGCACGCTGTGATCTTTGTCAATTGTATGATCAGGACTTAGATCACGTTATGTTTGTTTGTCCTGCCCTGATGTCTTGCAGGTGTAGATGGTTAAGACCAATTTGCTTACAACTCAACATTTTATCTGCTTCTTCATTTAAGTCGGCCTTGATTAACCCACCTAATGAAATGTTTTCTTTTAAACTGTACAACTTTTTAAAATGTTTTTTGGACCTGTACTAGGATGTTTCTTCTTATTGTGATGGAATAATATCTTATGTATTTCTTGTTTTGTATGTATATTTTGTTTTATGTGGACCTCATAAAGAGTTCCTTATCATAATAAATAAAAACTTGACTTGAATACAATAAATGAATTGAGGCAGATGCACAGCTGGGTTGTGGTGATTTTCAAATGAAATGCTTAATAGATTGTAGGTGCTCCACAGGAGACGTCCGACATCCCAGGACGTCAAACAATTCAAGAACACACGTGTTTCTAGTGGAATACTAAAAGCATCCCTGTGGGCACTCAGTTTTTCCTCAGCGCAAAATGAGGGTTCCAACACAATTTCAATTATTCCAATTCTTCAATGTTTTATTTCACACAGTTCATTGTATTATTCAACTCTTCTTTTCCAATTATTTTTATACATGCAGCATTGTAAGATTCATGTCCAATGCATTTCGGGCATATCAATCAGCCCTTCATCAGGGAACAACACTAAAAAGTAACAAATGAAAACATAATGAGCACAATTTGTGTAAGTTATCGGTATTTCTGTATCATATCTGATGTTTTTAATGTGGTTAAGGTGACCCTTCCTCTTTCTGGATAGCAAACAATTGTGGCGTACGTTCCGTGTGCTTCATGGTGAGATAGTGAGGCTCAGTGGTTAGAGGCGGCAGACCCGGAAGCTGGGATCGACCGTGGACCAGGGTTCGATTCCCCGCCTCGGCGGGTCTCGGGCTCAAAAATTCCACGGCCTCGACAATTCTCGCTTCGGTGCCTACTCAACTCACGGGGTCGCACTCTGCAACTCTGGGCAATAGCTTGCTTAATCTCCACGACGGCCCCTCGCGGCGGGATGCCTGGCTTTCACCCTGTGGTCTCCCTGCCGGGGCCTCTCACAGGGGAATACCAGGACGGGTTCCCTAAGCAAGCACCAGGATGCCCTTTGGGTGACAGGTTGCGCTATATAAATACACCTACATTTACATTTACATATGATCGTGGGATATATCATAATGTCACCTAATGCACCTTAAACACCGCGAAATGCAAGGTATTGCAGCAAACGCTGCACTTACATGCCATGTTTCTACCGTAGCGTGGTCTATCTTACATCGTGCAAGCTGTAAGAAAGCATAAACAACCAAGAGTTACCACCATACTATTGCCTGGTTTGACCTGCAATCTACTAAACCGGCATAGATGTTATCCCAAACTAACCTGTTCTCCATGATGCGACAAGAAGCCGCCTGTTAGGGCGCCAAAAGCGTTTCCTGCACTACCTGGTCATTTGAACTTTCAGCGCGATCGGGCGCACAGTCTTTCGTCTAGTTCCATAAACCGCGTGATCTGAACTTTTCGCTTTAACCAGGAAGTCCAGGAAACGCTTTTGGGGTCCTAACAGGCGGATTCTTGTCGGAAGACTAGAGAACATTCTCCGCATCACGGAGAACAGGTTAGTTTGGGATAACATCTAGGCCGGTTTAGTAGATTGCAGGTCAAACCTGGCAATAGTATGGTGGTAACTCTTGGTCGTTTATGTTTTCTTACAGCTTGCGCGATGTAAGATAGACCACGCTGCGGTAGAAACACGGCATGTAAGTGCAGCGTTTGCTGCAATACCTTGTATTTCACGGTGTTTAAGGTGCATTAGGTGACGTTATAATATATCCCACAATCATATCTTACCATGAAGCACACGGAGCGTATGCCACAATTGTTTGCTAACCAGAAAGAGGAAGGGTCACCTTAACCACATTAAAAACATCAGATAGGATACAGAAAAACCGATAACTTACACAAATTGTGTTCATTATGTTTTCATTTGTTACTTTTTAGTGTTGTTCCCTGATGAAGGGCTGATTGATATGCTCGAAATGCATTGGACATGAATCTTACAATGCCGCATGTATAAAAATAATTGGAAAAGAAGAGTTGAATTATACAATGAACTGTGTGAAATAAAACATTGAAGAATTGGAATAATTGAAATTGTGTTGGAACCCTCATTTTGCGCTGAGGAAAAACTGAGTGCCCACAGGGATGCTTCTAGTGTTCCACTAGAAACACGTGTGTTCTTAAATCTGGGAATACGACAAAAGCCATGGATGGATGCGTGGGAACACCTGCATGCGTTTCTTGATAAATCTCACTTAGGTTTTGCGTCTCCCTTGCGCCATGTGGCTCAGGGGCATCGCAAAACCTTGATAAATATGGGATTCAGTCTCTTTCACCCTCCTATTAAGAAAGAAATGGCTAATTCTCCGAGAGACTGGCTTTTTTTTTATCATGGCACCTGTAAACTGAAGTTTTGGACTCTGTAAACGTCATGTGCAGTAATAACACAGTTTAAGTATGGGGATTTCTATGCATGAATTGTGTGAAACTTATACCGAACGGCTTTGTTGCTGGTTTTTGTTGTATGAGGAGTAAAAGGAAGTGTCTGCTTTGAAACTGCCAACAAATATGTCCAACCGTGTCATTTACAGGACAAGGGCAGACTGCCTTGCGTGCAAACACGTTGGCACAGGGGTTCGTCTTTCGACGAGCAGGTGAGCGTGTTGTATTCAATTGTTGCCTACTCCTTATTGTAAAGTAGCTTTGATTTCCTGCTGATTAGGTTTCTTTTTGCCTGTGTTCACGGACACCTCTTGATCGGTTAGCGTTAATAAAGGTCAGCTAATTGTTGTGCTGTCTTTGCCATGTGTGTGTGCCATACGGAGCCGAGTCAGGAGCGACATTGTTTCCCACCTCCTGAACACAGATGGATGACACCGACGCTCTGCGTCTTTATTAGCCGCCATTGTGCAGCATCTGGAAAGTGAAACCGGAAGGACAGGGCGATTATTTCTGAAGTCCACGGGCCTTGGACAGGTGGAGGGAGGATTCTGGGATGCTTCGGGCTCGCGCGCCCAGCCTGCTCAGAGATGGAGCGGAAACTACTATATTTCAATGCAGTCAGCTGTCTTGTCAACAAGATGCCACATTTTGGTGGACAGCCTCGTTTGTCAGCGTGCATAATTTTACAAAGCTCGTACAGTCACGAATATGAGAGAAGGGGAATTTGGGAACAGAAATGAAATATGTGGAAAACGGCTTTGTTCAAATTTGTATTTGCCAGCATTGCTCCACAAAATTGTGATAGACACATTTTTTAGGAAATATAACTGCACCATATTCATACTTTTTAATAATGCACTACAGTATCAGACTATTTTCAGACCAGGAAGAAAGCACTTAATAAATCTTCAATTTGCACTTTAAAGGTGACTTTCACGGTAGGTAACACTCTTGTAAGGTTTTGGGAATTGAAAAGTCATATTAAAATTAGCGTGAAAGTGACATGTGGTCCTAGGAGTTCAACACTGCAGGCCATGTTACTGTGTCTCTTCAAGTAAATTTTTTTTTTACCGCATGATGACACATAAATGGAGCTGACAAGTGACAGCAAGAAATGCTGAATATGTTTAACAAGCTAGATGCATCCAGGTGGAAGAATTTTGAGATTGTATGAAGATGAACTGAAGAAGGCAAATAGTACCCCCATCATTAAGGGAGGAACAGATGCAAATGCAAGAGTAAGATATAGGCTGACTGGGATAGCATTCAATCTTCCACTGAAGAAAGCAGGAGGCCTCTCAGGTTGGTAACAAATGACACCGACAAACACAAGGATGGGGCTTGCAGCAGGATAGAACCATTAAAATCTGGTCTGTTCCTCCATTTTAATGAAAATTGATTATTCAAGTCATGTGATTTATGGGATTCAAGACGTTTTAATGTTAATAAGGACATTTCAAGATAAAGCTTCATATACGAAAAGTGAGAACATCATTTTCAACATATATGGAGATGAGCCTTTTGCGCGTCTCTAAAGGTGCACACCTGCCTTTGCACTTTCCCGCCATGCGTCAAATGATGTTGAGTAGACATTAAAGGTGCGGATACCACATGCACACGCCTTAATGCAATCACAGCAACATGCTCACAATTTCGGCTATTTTTGTTTTCCTATTTTATTAGTCCTGCATCATGCAATCATTCTTTTTTTTGCTAATAGGATAAAAAGAACTTCCTGATCTGATAATAATTTTGTATTGTATGAGAGAAAAACAGGTTCTCCATCACCTCGAATGAAATCTAATGCAGCATGACAGAAATCTGCTGACAGGATGGAAAGTTATAAAAAGAAAGACATGCATCTTCTGTTTGGATAACAGCGATTTCTCCTCATTTTTCAAGACATTTGGCTCATCAGAATGCACAAACCTTGTAGAAGTATGGGATGAAAGGTCATTAATCAAGAGGAAAAAGACGGTATTTATTCAGTAGTAATGTCAAACTGTGAATCCCTCTTTGGAACTCTTCGCCTTCCTTTTTATCAACGGGGATTTGATGGTTAAAGTATCTCCCCATTGAAATACGTATTAGTTGCATCTTCCCTGGATTCCTCTTTAACTGTTTATTAAAATGCAAAGAGCATTGTGAAATACCTAAAAATGGTAAAGGGACAAAGGAGTTCAACATTTTCTGGAATATTTTTATGCGCTGCGCATACATTCATTGGTGTTTGAGCATCATAACGAAATTGAGGAGTATTTAGGAGATCTAGGTTCCAAGAGTATTCTACTCCTCAGAATGTACTTGTGCATAATTTATACCTTATGAAAAAATCTTTATTTTTTTCTACACAGGGAACCGTGGCACAAACCATTGCCACAAAGCCACCCCCTCCCCATTAAATATGGCGGTGTTCCTTCCGTTTTATCACCAAGGAAAAACAACATTTCTGTCCTTTAGAAAAGCACACTTATGAGTGATTCCACTGCAGGAACCTACCTGCAAGAGGTATATACATACACGCAAAGTTACAAGTTTGTGAACGTTAAGGTAAATCTTGGGAGTGCTCCACCCAGAAACCCACTCAGTCACACCCTGGTTCCAAAACTTTCAAATTCAGCATTTCAACCACCATTTTCCGCATTTTTAAGTGAAAATATAAACAAAAAATATAACTAGTAATTTATCTATAAATCAGGAATGTGTGCTTTACGCTCACCTGTGCAAAAACGTCAATGAAATGTGCCCTAATTTGGAAGACTGTTATTTTTTTTACTATTTAAACCCAACAAGTTATAGAAAGTAGCAAAGATTGACATTTATTTTTTGCGTTTATTTACGCATTTGATAATCTACAGAAAGACAAGTTTACTTAAATGACATAAATTCAAGAAAAAAATTGCTATTCAGTAATAATGCGAATTGAGCCAAAATGAGGCATAAATGGGTTAAATCAAAAAATATGAACAAAATAAATGTGCCATATCAAGCATATTGCACCAGTGGCGAGTACTCCGGCACTGGAGCTGGGTCGTTTTGCACAGGCTATGGGCATACAGGTGCTGGGATTTTTTACACTGCTCTTGAACTGCCAAGTGCACTGACCAATTGGTACAAAATATAATTTTAGTATTGCTCAATCAGTGCAAATGTTGCTTTTATCTCAGGGTAAGAATCGATTCTGGTCTGATTAGGAGCTGTCTCTGTTGGCTCAGTCCCAGGCTATGTCAGGAACCTGGAGTCCGGGCAGTATATCAGCCCTTCGGTGCACATTTCGGAGGAGCTGCAAGGGTCATGGTGCAGCGACATACTATATCAACATCCACTGCACTGCTACTCCATTAAAGCTCTCATTCTATCGTTATCTACTCTACTTCTACACCTGTCCCTGCGGAGACTCTAGGTCTGAGACTTGCACATAGTCTGCAGCTGCAGGACATCATTGGAGGCCTTTAACCCAACTTCGCCAGATAAAACCACTGTGCAGTCTTGCTGCACTGTGCATGTGCTTAGGAGGGCGGCAACCTTGGGACAAAATGTTCACGTTAATTTACACATACCCGGGTGCCATTTTAAGATGAAGGCACTATAAAAGTGTGTAAAGCACAGGATTAACCGCATCGCTGCTGCGGCGATTTTTGCGCTGTGCAGCAATTTTTAAATTGCCGCGCTACATGACGAGCTCAGCTCGTCATCCGCACACGCCACCCGTGGGTGATGACGAGCTGAGCTCGTCATCAGCATCGAAGGGGTTAAACATCTCTAGTAAAAGCTCTCTTTTTGAATCTTCTGCTTGTCATAATGGGAATCACCTCAGAATGTACATGGCCATTGTATTCTCCAGGTCCTCAGGTCTTAATCCTACTCTTGTTCTGCTTCTCTTGACCCTGTTGCCTCTCCTACTCTGCTTGGATCTTCCTGGATGTGGGGAGACTTTGGTGGCTATCCCTACACCTTGTCCTACTGCAAAACATTAACTTGCCTGTCATTTATTTTATGTGTTACCTATCTTCTTGAGGCATGCTGCTGTTTGGTTACCATTTGGACCATTTCCTTAGTGCTTCTCCTGCATTCGTTGAAGGTGGACTAACACCGGTGAGGTGGATATAAAACATTTCACATTCACAACTCTGTGCTCACTGGTCTTCCTGTGTCATCAAAGACACATCACCTGTATATTTCACAGCGTCTTGTAGCGCAGACCAATGTACTGTGCTCTTTTTCTTTCTGTTCCATGTCTACCAATGTTTTCCAAAAAGAGTGGAACCCTGAGGCCCATAGTCTATCTCTACTGGTAGATCTTACAGTGATTCTAGTAGTAGGGGTTCTTGTTTTGATCACCGCTGGTATCATAGACAGTGCGGTGACTCTAGAGCTAGGTGTCTTGCTATGATCACTGTTGGCATCATAGACTGAATGGAGACTCTAAAGGTAGCGGGTCTTGTTTTGATCTCTGCTAGTATCATAGACTGTAAGGTGACTCAGGAGGCAGTGGGTCTTGTTTTGATCTCTGCTGGTATCACAGGCAGTACGGTGACTCTAGAGATTGCAGGTCTTTCTTTGATCACTGCTGGTATCATAGACTGTAAGGTGACTCAGGAGGTAGGGGTCTTGTTTGGACCACTATTTATTTATTTATTTATTTATGCAATTTTATATAGCGCAGACTTTACCCGAAGGTGTCAGAGCGCTTCACAATAGGAACAGAAAAGATACAAACTGAGAACATTACACGAGCAACAGATTGCAGAGGCATACATTACGTTACATACGGTAAAGTGATAATTGTGAGCAACCAAGAATACATGAGGTAGTAAAAATTGTGAGAAACCAAAAATACATGAGGTAGACAAGGTAATTGTGACACTTGTGAGCAAACAAAATACATGAGGTAGTAAAAATGTGGGCTACCAAAAATACATGAGGTAGTAAAAAGTGCACAGGAGGAAAAAGTGACAAGTGTGCAGGCTACAAGAGAAAATAGAGTATAATTTGTGGTATAATACTGCAATATATGTTACACACTCAGGCACAAGAACAAACGATTACGTAGGCAAAAGTGGCACTTGTGCAAGTATCAAAGGTAAAAAACATGTGAGAGGAAGCAAACCGTGTGTTACAGGGGCAAAGTGGTGAGTGCAAGTTGCAAGAGGGTACCAAACACAAGTACATGGATAATACTGCAATAAAAGGCAAACACTCTAACCGCAAGAACACACTGGGAAGGCACTACTGGTGTCTTAGACAGTACAGTGACTCTAGAGCAGAGTTCTTCAATCTGTGGGGCGCGACCCCCAGGGGGGTCATGGAGTCCTGGGAAGGGGGTCGCCAATTCTGTCAGAGTGCAGTTCCTGGCGTCGGGCTGATTGAGGGTGCTCACGGCGGAGGCCTTATTCACACCAAGGTGTGAAAAACATTAAAGCCTCATTAACAAGTAAAGGTCTTTTGAAGACCTGTAAAGTACTCTGGTGTGCCTTTGTATATGTCCCTGAGTCTGTTTCAGCAGGGCTCACATACACGAGCTGGGGGGGCTGGGGGAGGAGGCTGTAGCCCTTTGAGTTCAATGGACTTCGCTGTGGAGTTTATTTTAATTTGTAACGTTTTATATAGCGCTAGTTTAACCTGTAGGTATCTTAGTGTGCCAGTGGAATGGTGGCTGCTGGTCTCGCCTGCTTTCTGCCACCTCTCCTGGGTCCCCCCACCCCCTCGCACTCCGTTGTCTGTGCATTTTCGCACACCCCTGCCCGCATTCTGCTGTCCTTGGATGGATTTCGCACCACCCTCCCCCTGCCAGCACTCCGCTGTCCGTGATTTTTTGCCCCCCCCCTCCCCGCCCGCATGATAATTGGGATTTCTGTGTGAGAATGACAACACTCATTTGAAACAAACAGACATGGAGAAAACCTTTCAATCATCCTTTGGATTGTCTGTTGCATGACATTACCTGCAAAAGGGGTGAGTGAAACATGTGTGGTCCTTTTGCAAGCCTCTCCGCATTATAACTGGGGGTGTTCAAAGTCTGCTTAACTTCCTTTGCACAATTATGCGAAATTTCAGCAATTGTGTTCGGAATTCAAAACTGGCATTTGATGATGTTTGTAGCTTTAGACAGGAAGATGCATTTTGTGCAAAAAAAGTGTTAAATAAACACGCACATATATATATATGGATAGATGTGTGAAAAGGTGGGTGAGTGGAGGATGAATGGATGGATGAAAGGGTGGATGGATGAAGGATGGATGGATAAAAGGTTGCATGGATGGATGTGTGAAAAGGTGGGGGATGAATGGTGGGTGGATGGATGGATGAAAGGGTGGATGGATGAAGGATGAATGTATGTAAGGATTGAAGGATGAAAGGGTGGGTGGATGGATGGATGGATGGATGGATGGATGGAAGGAAGGAAGGATGAAGGAAGGATGGATGGATGGATGAAAGGATGGATGTGTGAAAAGGTGGTGGATGAATGATGAGTGGATGGATGAATGATGAGTGGATGGATGAATGATGAGTGGATGGATGTAAAGATGAGTGGATGGATGTAAAGATGAGTGGATGGATGTAAAGATGAGTGGATGGATGTAAAGATGAAAGGGTGGATGGATGGATGGATGAAGGATGGATGGATGGATGTGTGAAAAGGTGGATGGAGGATGGATGGATGGATGAAAGGGTGGATGGATGAAGGATGGATGTATGGATGAAAGGGTGGATGGATATATGGATGGAATAATGAAAGGATGGATGAATGATGTATGGAAGGATGGAAGGGTGGATGGATGAAGGATGGATAAAAGGGTGGATGGATGAAGGATGGATAAAAGGGTGGATGGATGAAAGATGGATAAAAGGTTGCATGGATGAATGATGGATGGATGTGTGAAAAGGTGGGTGGATGGATGGACGGGTGGATAGGTAAAGGATTGATGTATGGATGGAAGGATGAAAGGGTGGATGGATGTATGGATGGATAAAAGGTTGCATGGATGAATGATGGATGGATGTGTGAAAAGGCGGGTGGATGAATAATGGGTGGATGGATGGATGGATGGGTGGATAGGTAAAGGATGGATGGATGCATGGATGGAAGGATGAAAGGATGGATGGATGATGGATGTATGGATGGAAGGAAGGAGGAAAGGGTGGATGGGTGAAGGATGGATGGATGTGTGGAAGTGTGGGTGGATGAATGATGGATGAATGATGGATGGATGGATGTGATGAGGTCTAACAGGCGCATTTATGGTTGTAGATAGTTGTTGATGATGAGGAGTACCAGTTTCTAAAATCTTTTGTCGGAAGGGGGTCCTTACGCCTAAAAAGGTTTTACAAGGGGGTCCTGGCATCAAAAAGTTTGAAGACCTCTGCTCTAGAGGTAGCAGATCTTGTTTCGATCACTGCTGGTATCAAAGAATGTAAGAGGACTCAGAAGGTGGGGGGGTCTAGTTTGGATAACTGTTGGTATCATAGACTGTACAGCGACTCTAGTGGTAGGGGGTCCTATTTTGATCACTGCTGGTATCATAGACCATCCAGTGACTCTACTGGTAGGGGGTCTTGTTTTGATCGGGAAACAGCCATTAGAACATGGTCTTAACCACGCATCACCATTACCACGCATTCTTTACAACGAACATGCCTTTAGCACGCATGTCCGTTACAACTAATCATTTACAATGAATATGCCTTTACTACGAAATCGGACCTGCGTGTTAAAGTCAAAGAATGTGCGGTAATGTTCATGTGTGTAATGATAATAGCAGGGGGCGGTTTTAGGGCTCAGGCCTAGGAAAACTGGGTTGATAATGGTCTGTTTTAGGGTCAGGGGCAGGAAAATGGGGCTGCGGGAGGGGGCGGAATTAGGTCTCGGGACAGGAAAAGAGTACAATCCTGGGCATTTGGCAATTTGCTGACCATTCGGCCAAATTAAAATGCTCTCTATTTGTACATGTGCTAACATCCTTACAGCTTACAATTTACACACCCACAGTTGCGCTAGGGAACCCCAGGTACGCACACACTCTTGCTAAAAGCAGTAAGCATTATTGGTTAAATAAAACACTGAATGGGAGTTTTTTGTGATTCAGTAGAATTTAATTAAATTGCTAGTCCTCGAAGCTTAAAGGTACGTTATCCTGAACTAAAACATGCTAAACCTAACCCATGATCCCCGGGAGGCTGCAACTCACGTGCTGAGATTGAACATGCCCATTTCACTTTGGAGTTTTCTATGAAAGGCTCAGGGGGCAGTGAAGGACTAGCGAGTGATCAATGGGCCTAGTGGTGGAGGTTAGGGCGGGACCCCCAACCCCGATGCCTGACTTGAAACACAGTCCCAGCTTGCACTGGCATTCGGAGAGTTTAATCTTCGACTCTACCCATCGACATCTTGATGAATAGGCAGGCAGAAAGTGTGTGTAGGCCCACAGCAGCAGTCCCGTCCCTTTTGTGACAACGCTTACGGAGCTATGAAATAGACAACGCGCACCATCCAACTGGCACAGGTAGGTAAACACAGCCGGACAGTATCAGCCATGATCAGAGGCGCAACAAGAGTCAAATTTCAGGGGGGGCTGATTCTTCAAGCAAAAGGCAGAGTGGAGCTGCAGGGCCTCCAAGCGGGAGGGGGGGGCATCAAACCCTCATTAACAAGCAAAAGGTCTTTAAAAGACCTGTGAAGTACTCAGGTGCGGCTGTGTGTGTACCCGGGAAGCTGTCTCATCTTGGACTGACACACACAGGGGGAGGGGGGGAGGGCACTGGAGCCTTTTGAGTCCAATGGGCGTTGCGCACCTGGCCATAATTGTGTGCACTTGTATATGTTTTTACTATGTATATGTATTTACCAGCCAGCCCCTTTACCACAAAATGTTCATAGTAAAGGCATGCTTGGTAAAGCCATATGGGTGGTAAAAAAGGTTGCTGTCAATGTATGCGTGGGAATGAAGCATTTGTGGTGTTGACAGCGAAGTAAAGGCATGCATGGTAGTTGCATGCGTTGTTCCGTCATACAACCGTTTTGATCACGGAGTGTTTGAAATACTGCAGACCTACACAATTATGACATGAACATCGGCTACATGTAGCTATATAGAATTAATCTAAACTTCTGCTTGTACGAACTGACAGGCGGTAGAAAGGGGTTATTGACTGAGATTTATTTTAAAATTCTGTGTGTCAGAGTCCAGCGCAGTTACTAAGTTTCAGTGGGGGACGTGGAGACAGGCTCCAGATCACAAAATGTTAGCAGTAGTCATGAAACAAACTGCCTCTCTCTTTTTGCAGTTCCTGCAATGTATGCACTTTTGCACTTATGACCTTCTGAAAGGCCAGTCTGGATTGTGGTCATGCCAACGCGCCATGAAAGAGGAATTCCAGCTCAGTAGAGCTGATCGTGACATCTGCTAAAATCCTGCACCTGGACTGTGACTAATGGAATGCCTTTGTTGCCTGAATATTTAGAAACCCTGTACGTTTTTGCTTGTTGTGTATTTCTTCCTTCCATCTCATCCGTGCCTCTTTTTCTGTCTGGAAGTTAAAGACACTATGCCTGGGCACCGTGAATAGATTTGAGACATCTCCATCCAAGGCATCAGTTTATCCTACAGAACATGTGGTGCCTGCAAGTGCAACCTACATGGTCCGTCCAGAGGCTTATGCCATTACAGTTAACATCCTGACAAAAGATCACATGTTATGTTATGTTGGATAAGGCTTGCGTATATGTGGGACTTGGGAAAGAAGAGAATGTGAGAGCTCTTGATAGGTGGTAAATCTCTAAATCCCTTGTAAATACATTCTTTCCCCCATAAACTAACTGCACACAAGCTTCGCTATAAATTTCACTCTGTTTTCTCACATGAGTTCATCTTCACTCTTGAATCAAAAAGAGGGGGACTAGGAGGCAGATTAAAGTCCAGTACCCGTGCTCCTCACTATAATTGCCACATCTAATCAGTATGGGTACTTGTTCCTTTGTGAAGAGGGTATAGAAAACGTTAACGAAAAGGTGTGGTTGCATCTTCTTTATTTGGAAGTGTTACCCTCATACACTCATGTAGGGGCCATGCTTCATCATCAGGCGTTTTGCTCCTCATGGGGCTGGTGCTGCAATGCCCCACGGGCCCAGCGAGAGGGCTCTTTGTCGAAGATCTTTTCTTGTATCAGATGTGAGGGTGCTTGCAGGTGTGTGGGGTATAATGTGTAAGGTGGAGAGCGTGATCTTAAAATTACCTAACGGAGATCAAATTTTATTCAGAAACCCTTTGGTAAGGTTAAAAACTAAGATGCGGTAGTGGGTGCAAGGTTATGAGATGCCATTACTCATGACATTAGATAATGTCATATCGTGTTTGATCTGAGTACAATACGACATGATCTAATGTTTTTTGTTGTATTGCTTGTTTTTAATCCTAGCACATGTTAGCAGAATAAAATGATGTGGTAAACCCTGTGGCTAGTTTTACACCATTTCACTTACAGCACTGCATCCCTTATAACCCTTATATCCCTTATAACACAGTCAGCTCACATTGAGTTTTAGTAATAACCCCTACAATTTAAGACATCCCTGAGCTCCTCCCTCGCAGCGAGGGGGTTTTAACCTGCATCATGACTAGGCTTCATGATCTGAGTAATACTCTCAATGATGAAGCATGCCACCTCTGGTGGTTGAGGGAATCTGTCCTTTAAGGCACACCTTATCTATAATTATCAACCAAAGAGGGGGACAGGTGGGGCTTTATTTAACGGGGTCCAGTGCATGGGCCCTAATAGCACAGTGTCAAAGAAGGAATGCACAGTTCCCCTGGGTCCAAAGACCTTGGACGCGACATTTGAAAGGTAAAAGTGAGTGGAGGCACACAGTAGGGGATCCTCCTATTCGGAACTAGAGGCCTCACACACCTAGCATGCTAGGTGTCATGCTTCCTCCGCCAGCCTCCTAGAAAACGGTCCCGCCGAGGAACCGGTGGCACCGGTTCCTCGGTGGGAGTGTTTTCTAGGAGGTTGGCGGGTCTTCTAACAAGAAGAGGACATCAACTACGTGGTGTCTTAGCGCCGGGTGAACACGTGAATGCACTCGCTCCATGATAGGTGGGTTTCTACATGGCGGAACCAGGCACACTTTAGTCTAGATCAACTTTGTGTACATCTAGCTGTGTAGATAGTTTCCCTTTTGGTCCTGAAGAAATGCTGAGTATCGCTTTGAACACGTTAGCATGAAACATGTCGACCACTTTATGTTAGAGTAGGTTGTTGCTTCCACGGACCTTAGAGCCTGATTAAGCAACCACTCTCTTTGTTTTTAGCAAGGTGGGTTACCACTTTATTAAAAAAAAATTGGTGGACTACCCAACCTTTTTTAATATCACTTTCACACATCTACACCACTCACCACTATTCCCTAGGGCCATCACACCCACAGCACCATACAGCAGGAACAAAAGATCCCTGCCAAAGAGCCCGTTTATGGGTGCCCATCGGGTATTGCACCGCCGACCCGACGAGGGGCAAGGCCATATGATGAAGCATGACACCTAGCTTGCTGGGTGTGTGAGGCCTCTAGTTCCGAATAGGAGGATCTCCATCCTGTGTGCCTCCACTCACTTTTACCTTTCAACTGTCGCGTCCAAGGTCTTTGGACCCAGGAAAACTGTGCATTCTTTCTTTGACACCTTATCTATAGCCAGCGCCTTCTCTGTCTCCCAGGTATTTGTTTTAGACCAGAGGGTTCTTATGTGTTGTGGCATTACAATTAGGGAGTTCACCCTCGCTGGTCTTAAAATCTGCTCGGCCCCTCTTCATGTGTACACACATAAAATAGCATGTGAACATCCAATAGCAATATAGATCAGTGAATGGGCATAGAGCCTGAGTTATGAAGCGGCGAGGGAATCCTCATCACCTTCACGTGATTTTCACGTCTGATGGAGGCAAGTGAGGTGGCAGTCACTGGAACTCTGGGGCATATCTGCGCCACATGGCGGTGGCACCTGTGTTGTAAACGTATCTAGGGCTCTAGTGTATTTTTCCCGATTCATGCCCTTATATAGGTATAACTTATCATATCCTTATATAGGCATAAGAATCATACCCATATTTAGGCACAGCCAATGCAGTCCAAAAACGGCATGGCTACTTCCACTAAGCTCCTAGATTACAATGAGTTATTGAAGACAATCAGCCTTCAGCAGTACAGGACTTCCCCCTGCTTCAGTATTGATTTGTCCCAGAACTCCTGGAGCGTGTAAAGAACTTAGAGTTCTTAGTGATGTTATTATGTCCACCCTTCCAGGTATAAATATACCAACATCTGCCCTAGCAAACACACCGTGGTTTGGAGCAGATCGACTAACTACTTGCCCGACGCCCTGCTGTAGCGAGTGGCGAAGGAAGCTGACCCTCCATCTGACGCACTGAGAGAGACGCTGTATTTTCTCCTGCCGAGAAATCCAGCTCCAGTGTTTCCCTTCTACTCTTGCGGGTTACTGGGAGATCGAGTCCTGAGAGAGAGATACAAGACCTCCTTCATTCTATAACCAAGGTACGGAGCTGATTAGACCCATAGAGAATTCTTAGATAGATTCTTGGCAGAAACTATTTAACTCAAGCTACACCTCACTTACTTCTTCCCTTGTACTAGACTTAGGTTAGGTACACCGGGGTAGGCGTATTTTAGATGCACCAGTTGAGTACTTTTAGTCATTATTTATCATTGTATGTATTTTATCCATTTTAAGTATATTTTGGCTTAGAAACCATACAAGTGCTTTTACCGTAATATTTCATAATACTCCTTTTACTGTACGCACTTTACTTCATAGCAAGTATTACGATTGAAGCAATTAACTTCTCTTGCATGAGAAAGAAGACTGCTCAATAAATAACCTTTTTTTTAAAACGCCTGTCTCTCTATTTCTCTGCAAAAAACTCTGGTGAAACGAAGCATGCACAATTGACTGAGTGAAATACCCATCTATTGTTTCCGCGACTCTGAAGATATATTTCTTATTCTTGGGGAACAAAGTTGTCATGTTATATGGTTGTCAGAAACGAATCCCTTCTTGTTTATTCGAGAAAGTTTCTAGTGACCCCTGAGCTAGCTGGCATTCACAATTAAGTCTAACATACTCAATAGAGACCTAGTCGACTTCAGTACTACGTCTAAACTATTGTTTATGTTATTCCAATGCGCAGAGCCTATTGGGAATATAGAAACTACACTACACCTGGAGTCAGACGGACAGGCTACTCCTGGAGAACATGTGAGACCTGCACTCCATGGCAGTACTTTGTGCTGACCGATGTCGTTTAGTCGGGTACGCAGTGGGAGTTAGGCCAGCGTCAGGCTCACCTCTCATTCTTCACCTTATTTCGCTTTTCACTGCATTGAATGTGTGATTCCGAGTAATCGTTTCTCACCTCAGAGAGCTGATCAAACACCATGGGCGGGACAGGACGACAGCAGAGGTGTGCCATGGTGAGTTCTCCTCCCGAACAACATGGTGCCCCGTTCCCAACCATCCCCCGCTCCAGGGGATCACTGACATGTAGGCAAGCAGAGAGGCAGCATCAGACTGCCCCTGCAGCTTGGTCCCAGCTCGGATTCCCATTTTCTCCAGTAAGAGGATGGGGTGTACTGGACAGTAGGATTGGAGGCCATCTGCAGACATCTAGCGGTTGGTGAAGGAGGTCGGCGGGGGGCTCACTTTTCCTCAGAATGGCTGCCCAGCACCCTCCCTCTTCCAACTCTGACAGGTCACAGGGGCTCAGGGTATTGGGGAAGGCAGCAACTCAATGGCTCCGAAATAGCTGCTTTGTAAGTGGGGTCAGGCGTACTGGAGTGGAAGGGCATACGTCTGACTTCAGGTATGTCTTCTAACATCCAGTGGGATTTGTGCCAACGGTGATCCACGCTCGGAACTGCTAGATCTTCCTGGGTTCCACTTCATTATTTCACGCCTCTGCAGGATATTTGCTATTGTGGCCAGCAATCTGTAGTTGGCATTGCACTGTGGCTCACTGGACAGGTAGTCGCAACTTGCTGGGGGAACATTTCCAGGAATTTATGCCACAAGGCAATCTCTAGCCCAGGGAGCTACCCTGAGGGAGCTCCTATGTTGCGGCCATCTTGACAAAGGCTTACACAGTAACACAAACCTGGTTAACTTTACTAGCGAGCAGAGAATGTGTGTGAAACCAGGACATGTTCCGGTCTCGTGTCGCTCAGTGGAGTGGAGATTGTTACTAGGGAATGCAATATCAGATAAATGTACAGGCGTGCTCTTTGAATATGGTCTCCTGGATCGGGATATCGTTATGTGTTGACCATGCAAGCAGTCCATATTGAGAGGGGGGGGGGTATAGTGCATGGCCAAGCAATAGGTTGCCAACTGTCGTCTATGTGGAATCAGGGAGCCATATGTTATGATGGTGAGAAGTGTGATGCCCATGCATGGACAGAATACAGGCTAGGGTGGTACCTTGTAACCAATACATGGTTGATATCTTATATCTACAGAGGTAATGTGCCATCTATGGCATTGGTCTTAAATAGTTCCAGCAGCTCGTCCCATTCTAATGCCAGGAGGTTTTTCTCAGCTTTCCGGCTTCTTCACGTTTAAGCAGAGTCCTAATAAAGTCAACCCAAAGGAGAACTGAACTATGCCACATTATTACCATCAGAGTACGACTAACTATCCAGAGACAGGTTACGCAGCAGATGTAATAGTATAGCTAGGTCTATAAACTAGTTCAGGACTTTAGGTTTGTTCCTACACACAAAAACCACAGAAAGCAAACTTCCTACCTATGTAGGTTGCTATGACAGAACAAATGAGTCAGGAGTTCTGTCACTATTGTCCAATAGTGACCCAGTCCAGAGCATGACCAGAACATGTGGCACACAGCAGCATTCGTTTGAGGCAAGTTCTACAATGCTTCAGCTCCTGGGTAGAGATCATTAATCTGTGGGAGTCAGATACGCTCTGTGTAAGATCTAGAAGCTAATTAACTTTGAACCTAGCTTTCCTGGAGATGGTGGTAGGATGCACCAGTATACTGTCCCATTTGGCATTGTTTGATTCTTTTAATCTAAAAAGAGAGTTACTGTGCACACCGTTGTACTCCTTATATTTGTCAAACTTTGTTGCTACATCCAATGTTTTCGCGTGCAGCCCGATTACGTGTTCCGCCCTGTTTCACGAATGCGTACAGACCTTCGAACAATCGGAACGTGTTTACGATCCGCTCAGGCGCACAGCTTTGGGTTAGTAGTTATTATTGATTTCCACGTTTTCAGATGATTAATGAATCAAAGTACTCCAACATCTTCTTGTCCTTTCATTTATTCATTAAATTGTTACATCATACGTGAGAAATTTGAATCTTGAATTCAGGCGCGCAACACCCATTGGGCTGAACGGGCTTCAGCCCCCCCCGTCGTCATCTTCAGCCCGGGCTGCCAAGGTTCAGATGACAGCCCGACACACTTTCCTGATTTACAATTATGTAAAAATAATGAAAGCATGAAAACCGTTTCTCCAGTTTCATTTGTATTGAAGGCTCCACTTTTATTCTCGGATGCTTTAGTATCCGAGATTGTGATTTAATGACCCCTTCTAAGAGGCCCAGAACCAGCCCGAGCCAGCCGCCTCTGATGGTTTCAGTGACCCTCCCTGCCCCCTACCTTTTGTTTTCTGTAAGAGGGGTGCCACCGAGGTGATTTCCTTGCCTGAAGCAGGGATTTCACCTAAGCACGTTTGATGTGCGTTGCAGCATGGTGTGAAGATGTGCACAGCAGGGAGATTTGACGCCAGCAGGAATTCCTTTACAAAGGAAAAGCGTCACCTGCACTGGCCATCCCTTTCCCCCTGCTGTGCACATCTTCGCACTCTCTGCTCCAAGAGTCCTGCTGTGTGAGCTTGTGTTTCATGACTCACCTCTCAAGTGAGGCCCCGCCTGCCCTGCGCATTTTGGACACAGCTTTTCGAGGAACACCTCAACTGATTTTTTTTTCAGGAGCTGTCCTTACTTGTATCCAGTCTGTACTTGGAGCATTGCTCAACCCGCAGATCTGCTCGAGGAGAGGACACACTGCAATGGTAAATGTTAGAGGGCTGTGTTAAGAGCACCACACTTGCGTCCTGTGGGTCCTGTACAGGCATTCTTCATGTGACCTGGCGCTGTACGCGCAGTACATCCCGGGTTTACACGCATCAGTTTCCCGACTGAACACAGTGAATAGGGGCGCACGATAGTGCTGCTCATTGCGTCCTATGGCCCATTCATAGGTTGGAAGTGATTGTTGAGGTGGAGAGGAGCTGTGAATGTGCGTAAGCACGGATATAGCACCTAGTGGGTTTTGGCACTGGTGACAGTGCTTGTGCTGGCTATGAAAGCGGCACATTGAGGTAGGGTGCATGGAAGCACCTACAGTTGGTACCTGGGGTTGCGCTGTCGCCAGATGCTGGCAACAGTGGCCCAACTTCTAATAGGAAGGCGCTACCAGCTGAGCAGAAAGCAACTCTAATTTAATGCTTGACTGGTCCGTTCTATAATCAATCCAATTTTATTATTTTTAACAAATCTTGCCACTGGAGGGCGTTACTTGGTTGGAAATAATATGTTGGGCCCTGGTACCCCACAATGTTTGTGCATCGATGGATGCAGGTGCTTGGATTCGGTTTTTGCACTCCTGTGTGGGCTGTAGGGTCACATGGTGAAGTGAGAGCAGACATCCTGCGTTGAGAATGATGGCTGTGAAGTTTTGCGACACCTGGTGTGTACTCACCTTACACCAAAAGTGTAATGAAGGTGGTGGTCAGGAGCGCGTGCTAGGCCTCAGTTCAGCTGTGTGGGCTTGGGGCAGTGATGCCTCAGATACCTGCCCCCATGTCTGCTGACTGGGCTGGACAGTGGTACTATGGAAGGGTGGTACTTGCAAGTGATGCTGTTGCAAAGCAGATCGTAGCCTCATTTTCAGCAAGTGGCCTTGAGGCGGTGGAGCCCCTGGCATGTCCTTGCAAGAGATGAGATGCTGATGTGAAGCAGAACAAGCCCCCTTATCTGCTGAGTTGCCCGACCAGTGGTGCCAAAGGTGGGGGGGGGGGTCCCTGGGATGTTGTTTGAAGCATATGGGGCCCATTTCCAATACATCAAGTCAAGGGGTAGGTTGGCCTTTCTAAAGTAGTCCGCAGTACTGTAACAACAGATGATGGCCAAATATATCTACCATGTCCTTGGTTTGGATTGGTGGTATGTGTATTGTAATCAGGTTCGTAAGTTTATTTGTGGATTTTTTGTATATTTTCAAGTTTTTCTTCGATTCACCCTCTTTCTCAATAAAGACCGATAATACCTGCAAATCTTAAACATTCACTGTGCAGTAATTCAATTGTTACATCATCATAATACACAATTTAAGAACATAAAAATAAATAAAACAAATTTTGTGCGCACTGCATTGCATTTGGCGATGCAGTGCACGCAACGAAATTAGTTTTATTTATTTTTATGTTTACTTACCTGTATTTGGCTGTATTCCATAGTTTACTACCCCCCACCCTGCCCCTTTCCACCCCACGTCACCGCCCGGCAGCACTCCCACCACTGACCGCTACTGGTTCTTTGTAAAAATGTCCTCCATCTGAAGCCAGGCCCAATTTGTTAAGCTGATATATAACACCAGGCTTGTTCCCAGGCCATAAGTCTAGACTAGGATAATTACTTTTTCTTAGTTTCATTTCATATTTTGTTTACTAGACAATTTGGCTTGTGTGTGGTCTAATTTTGTTATTTTCTTCATTCTTCAGTATTATTTGGCCATTTGTTAAACATGTACGCCTGGAGCCTCTTGGTGCTATAGATATGAAACTGATAACAGATTCAGCTTGGTGGAAGGAATTATAGAGTGAAAATACAGGTTTTTTGCTTTTTCCTTTATTTCAGGCGGGATAGTGGTCTGTAATGGTACAGAATAATCTAACACCTTACACAAACACACAAGTACAACACCATTTGAAAGACTTAGTTTATTAAATGCAACTTTATTCTATATAGATTCCCTTCCTTATGCATTTAGATACCTTTCATGTACTTACGTATCTTTATATTGATTACTTTGCACTACCCTAGATCTCACCATATATCTCTCGCAATATATTCCCTACCTCCACTCTGACTCATCTCAAACCTCTCTCTACTACTCTCTCCAATGCACTGCCCTATTTCTAACCCTATACCTCTATCAGTATATTCTCTACCTACACTCTTTCATTCATCCTAAACCCAATACTCTTCTCTCCTCTACCCCTCCTTCCATCATCTCATACCTCTTTTACTATTCAGATCTCCCAAACAAGCCTTTCTAAACCCTTCCCTCTGACTCTTCCACCTCCATCCCAAATCCCTTCCTACTGCTATGAACTCCCCAAAAAAACACATTCTAGACCCTTCCTTTTTCTATCCGTCCACTATTCCTTTTCAATACAAATAAAAGACTAAGATTTCCACCACTCAGATTAATTTCATATTTCCCTATATCAGTCCCCACTAATTCTGTTTGAGTTCCAGAGTAGCGTGCTACCCACCAAAAAGCGCTTCAACACCTCACATGGGGTAGTAAGTGCAATATAAATGCAAACCTTTTCCCTCTTCTATCCCTGCGCTATGCTTCTCAATCCAAATAACAGACTAACATGTCCAGTGCTCAAATTACTTTCATATTTCATTATACTAATTCACCACTGATCCTCTATGGGTCCCAGAGTAGCGTGCTACTCACCGAAAAAGCTCTTAATCGCCTCATCAGGGTTAGTGAGCGCTATATAAATGCAATTATAATAGGAGCTGCACCAGCCGAAGAGGTGAGGACTGGAACTTTGTGGCAGGGATACAATAACCAAGTTCTGTGTTTTTGCAGTATCAACAGCCTGGCAATTGACCTGTCTTTTGAAGAACAGCAAATGTAACATGATACTATCAAAATGTAAATGCTTTATTATTTCTCATGCACCCTCTGAATTCCAGCATGGTGATGATGGGGGTGCTGCTGCACAGCATCCCACCCGCCACTACTTCCACTGCCTATACATTAAAGCACCATGCTTTAATGTCTGTGCTGCCAATAAATTAATGTTTGTTGGTGCTATAGTTTGTAACAACACTTCAAATGGACACATTGCAAAATCTCAAATTCCTTCTCTGTCTTTGCGGGGTGGACAGAGTCCCCTTTTTTTGTGTGAATTATATCTGTGAGAGAGTAGCATGTTGTTCTGGGCTCTTTTGACCCAGTTTCATGGGCATTCCATTAGAAAAAAGGTTGTAATTTTAACCATCTACATAATATCGTTGTGAGACAATTTAATGTATTTGAGTGACACTTTATTAAAAGATGAACACATCCCTTGTCTGTTATATAAATGGTTCACATTACCCTCTGTTCTCCAATTGAATTCTCATAAAACTGATTGTTGTCTAGTTTCTAATGCAGAATTTGCCATTTCTTTTTCTTAGCTTGGCCTGAGCATTACCCGATCCTGATTGTCTGCCATTTTAGCCCCGCCCCCATTGATTAACATGTTAACCACGCCCCTTTGTATGTCATGTTAGCCCCCCCCCCCGAACTTAAGACCTAGTTGCGCCCCTGCTTGAATTGCTTCTTGTGCCTCAGATATGCTAATCCAAGCCTTTTTCTGGGCATGACTTTTTAAAACACAAACGCTTCTTCGATAGTGAATCCTATGCTACCCAATGCATTTCGAGCTTTTAAAAGCTCTTCTTCAGGGGTTTCACTATGAGTAAAAGAACATATCAATACATTACATTACATCTCCCAAACCATGAGTATATGCACAGTGTACATCTTGTTGAAACAGAATGACATCGCATCATTTTTAACACGTATCGTAAATTGCACCTAGTCAAAAACAGCGCTACCCTCTATAACCGTAACTAAAATGTTACCTAAACGATGTCCTGTAAGTCCCTTAGTTTAAGTCCATCATTATGCTACCTCTGCTCGACAATGTTAGTGATAACACTAGCATGAAAATAAACCCGCCCGATATTCCTATGATACAAGAGTAGTATATAGTGATACCTTCACTTCAACTCTGGTCTTAAATTTGACAGTTCCAGCCAGGAGTTTAAGACTAGGCCTGTCATATTTAAGACTAGACCCATCACATTTAAGGCTAGGCCTAGTCTTAAACTTGTGTGTGGAAAATTTGACTGCTCTGGCTGGAAACACTGGCCTTAAATTTTGACATGGCCTGGGCGCAGGCTGTTGGCATTAAACAGGCCTGGTTTTAAAAGGGGGGTGACATGTAGGGATATTCCCAAGAAGTAACAGGCTGCAAAACATGTGGTAATTGTGTACATGTTTTAAAAGTGCATATGAAAGTGCGTGCAGGTTGGAAATGTCTGTGCATGTTTAAAAGTGGGTGTTGCAGACAGCTGCAGGCTGAACAGGCCTGAGTCCCCAACCCTGTGTGTTGGGAGATGTTTTTTTATGTTTGAGAAAAAAAAGGGGTGCTTTTAAATTGTAGCTGTTGGGAAACCCATAGTGTGTTTTAAAAAAGCACAAGCCATGTTCAGCAACACCTGAGCTTTGAGATGCTGAAAAAGACAGATGTCGTGGCAAGGCTTCCCCATGAGAACCTGAAACAGGATGCCAAGTGCTCGGACGTAATTCACACCCCTCCAAAGCACCTGGGCCGAAATGGGCTTTTAAAATGTAATTTGTTGGAAACCCACAGTGTGTTTTAAAAAACACCAGCCAGTTTCGGCCCCGGGGCTTTGGGATGTTGAGAAAGACAGATGTCGTGGCAAGTCTTCCCAGGAGAACCTGAAACAGGATGCCAAGTGCTCGGACGTAATTCACACACCTCCAAAGCCCCTGGGTCGAAACTGGACATGCTGGCCGGAATTGTGACAGTTTAGGCCACGACTTGATGACTCTGGCTGGAAAGATGACATGTGATGGGTTTAGGGTGGGGACAAAGGTCGGTTTCCGGGGGTCTCTAATGCCCAAGATAAGCCATTTTAACATATGAGGCCCATTATAAAAGTGTCCAGAAGATTTTGATATGTTTGCTATGGCCCCAAGCACCCTACTCTACCCAAGATAAGATAGAAAAAAGTTACCTTCCAAAGACCCCATGACATTCTAAACCCCTCAAGTCATAAAGGGTGTGGGGGCTTCTAATTAGCATGCATGGACAGGTATAAAAAGGCCCCTTAAGGAACACTGTCAAACACCCATTCCAAAAACTCTGGGAGCGACTGGCGTGGATTGCTTTTGGCTGGACCTTGTGGGCTCCTGCATCAAAGTCAAGAAACCTTCGGGGATTGCCTGGCCTGGATTGTTTTTTTCTTTTGCGGCACTTTGAGGATTTCTGCATCAGAGACAACCCTTGGAACTTAAAGGCGAGAATGGAGCTGAGCAACTTTTCCCAGATTGACGCAGCCTGCCAACATGTAGAGAAGGTAAATAAAGCCTGGGCGCATGTTTATGTGGTGTTAAAAGTATACAAAACTGTAGTTTTGAAAATGCTAAAGAGTACTTTGTAAACTGTTAATGTTTAAGGCGATGTGTTGTGTTTAATGTGAATAAAGGTGCCAATGAAGTTTTTTACAAGACGTGAAATGTAAATGTATTTAAAATGAATAAAGGCTGTGTTGAAGGTTTGAGTTTAAAGCTATGTGTGTAGACAATTAATGTTAATAGGGGTTGTGTTGTGGGGGATGGCGCAGAGTTTGCAGGGGTTTTTTATTTAAGGGGCATAATGTTGTAGGTCTTAGAAGGGTACATGCAGAGGGGAAACATGCATTTTACAGTTCATAGAAACATTTAACTACACTGTAACGGTACCATAGGGGCTTTAAATAATATACATGGCATATAATTAAAAAATAAATAATGCCTTGTTGCACTCACCAAACCGATGTAGAGAGTTGGAGGGGTCCAGGGGGGCTCCGGGGGTCCTTGCTGCTCCTTGGTGGGGTCCTGAGGGCCTTGTATTTAAAAAATAAATAAACCTGGGGGCCAGTTGTCGAGGGGGGCTCCTGGGGGTCGCCATAGTCCTTTGGGGTGTTATGGGGCTGTCTCTGGTGTCGGTCCTGGTGTCCCTGGGCCTCCGTGGCCGTTATTTTTTAAATAAAATGCCAGAGCCCGCTTGTGTGTCTGGCGCTGCTCGGTGGCTCTGTGGGTGGAGGGCTCTGTGGGTCCCTGGGGCGCTGTGCCCCGCTTTGCAAGTTTTGGCGCTTTTTTAAAATGGCCCCAGAGCCCGCTTTTGGGTCTGGCGCTGCTCGGGGGCTCTGGGGGTGGAGGGCTCTGTGGGTCCCTGGGGCGCTGTGCCCCGCTTTGCAGGCTCCAGCGGTGTTCTGGTCCGCATGCCTCGTTTTGGCGCTTTTCAGCAAGGCGCTGCTCGGGGATGTCTGGGGCTGGACACAGGTCCTGGTGTTCCGTCCGTAGGGTCCAGGGGGCATTTCCCACGGATCCACGTGGGTCGTTGGAGCAGCGGTGGAGAGGCTTCCTCAGTGACTGCAGGGGTAGGTCCGCCCCCTTCCAGTGATGTCGGCAGTTCGTCACTGTAGGGGCGGGCCATGCCCTACAGTCCCGGTGTGTGTTTTTTTTTATTTTAGCGCAAACTTTACCCTAAGGTGTCACAGCGCTTTACATATTACAGGCGGCACATAAAAAATACAAACAGAAAAAAAATGCATGTAGGGGCTAGCTTTGCACAGCCGCCCCGGTGTGCATGTTTTTTAAATATTTTATATAGCGCGAACTTGACCCTAAGTAGGCAGAGCGCTTTACATAAGCCCCAGTGCAAAATGTAGCGCACACGAAGGTGTCAGAGGCTTCACAATAGGAACAGAAAATTAACAGTGAACAAAGTATAAAAGCAGACGCTGAGTTACAAGGGTGTAAAATTGACAATAGTGCGCAACCAAAATACATGAGCTAGCAAACGGTGGAAAAAAAAGTGAAGTGTGTGCAGGTTACAAAAAAACGTACAAAGTAACAGTAGAGGTATAATACTGCAATAAATGGCAGGCACTCCAGCATAAGAATAAGCGCTATGTAGGCAATTGTGGCGCAAGTATCAAAAGCATGCCCAAATGTAAGAGGGCGCAAGCAGGGTGTTACAAGAGAAAAGTGGCATGTACATGTTACAAAAGAGGGTCCAGTACATAGGCGCAGTGGTTGCATGGTAGGATGTTGGTTGTACATTAAGTCCTTTACCCAGAATGATAGGATATGGCGCAGGGTGTTTTTTAACAAATGTTTTAGAGCAACACCTGCAACGCTTATTTTTTTTTAAATGTCTGCCACGCGTGTCACAGATAGAGATCTTTAAAAAATGTGTGTTGTTGCACCCACCCGTGTAAATGTATACCGGAATTGTTTGAAGTTGTGATACTTTTGTTTAAGAAAGGCGTTTACTAAAACCGTTTTTATTTCTTTTTTTTAAATTTAATGTTTAATACAGATGCAAGACCCTGCAAATGCAACCGTCACCAATGTGCCCCCTGCGCTGGCCCCCGCTGTAATAACTAGCAACGCCGGCCACTTGTTGGCCCCACAGCCAGGTATATATATATACATGACCGAGGTATCGGTAATCCCGTGAGTCCGCCTGGAACTTCAATTAGCCCTGAATGGACTGAGGTATTCTATCTCTGTGGGGCAATTCAAGTCGCGCATTCGACTGCCCCCACTCGGTGTGCGATTTGGAGCAACAGGCTACTGCAGTATGCAAGGGGACCCAGGGCAGACACGCCTGTTTCATCTGACTCTTGACCCACCAGACTCACCTGAACTTGCGCCCATCCAATGATGTTACTCACTCCCCCACACCACCTACCTGACGTTGCCAACATAGTGCCTGTTGGGATTTGCAGTTCGCTTCATTTCTTCACGAACTTCTATTGGTGTGCAGACGGCATGGGGGAGGAGACCCAGGTGCAATTAAGTATTTTACACAGGAGGAGTTAGTACGGGGTGTGTTCTTTACAGCGAAAGGGCGCTGAGGAAGGCGACTACGCCGAAATGCATCCGCCGCCGCTGGGGTCTGATGGAATAAAGTTGTGTTTTGCTCGGATCCCCCCTTGTGGCCTCTGATCTTTTCTTCGAAAGGATTTTTCCGTCATATATATATATATATATATATATTTAGAGATTATGTAGTTCTACGTAGTTTTGTACACCAGTCTCTCAGAAGTTCTCTTTTTCTAATGGGCTCTCATGTATGTATGCTTTTACAGCTTATGACCCTGACCTACAACAAGCTTTTGACGAGCTTATGGAGTACATCGAGGCTCAAGACGCTCTGAACCGTGTGCAAAACACTTCAGTTCCTACATGTAATTAAAAAGCCCCTGTTATTTTAAACTGTCTAAGACGCTAGGGGAGTTGGCGGGGTAGGCCACAGTCCTGACCCTGATGGTGTATAGTGGGACTCCTCAGAAATATGACTAAGGCGGGGTATTATTTTTTCTTTACAGGCACCCCCACGTTATGCCCGAACGGCGTCGAGGTACAAGAGGCGGCACGAGAATCAAAAGAAAGCCCTTTGAAGAGGAAAGCTTTACCTTCTAAAGTGGGACCACCGTCAAAGAAAGGAGTTGCAAAAAGACCTCTATCAGGTGTGTTTGTTACAAAGGGTGTGAAAAGTACTATCGGTGTTACAGACTCTCAAGCAGAAGGGTACAACGACTTGTAGCAAGGCCTATATAAAAAGGTGGCGGTGTAGAACTTAGGATTGTGTGTGTTCTTTTTATACTTTCTCTAACATATATATTTTTTCTGTTTATATTTTAGAAGCGGCTCAGAAACATGCTGCTGAAGAGAGGTCGGCGCAGCCCTTAAGGGACATAACAGCAACCGTCCAGAACAACAGAAGCGCTACAAAAGGTGTGAGTAGGCGTGTACGCCGCGAAAAAGTCTCTGCGCACTACACACCAAACATGATGAACAATCCTCTACACCAATCTATTCTGCACAGGGGTGGAGTCAGCACTGGCGGAGTCTTGACAAACACAGATAACACAGGGCAGGGTCTGTGTAAAACAGCTACAGTGGGTCTGGGCCCTCTCAGCGTATCAAAAGGGAAAGGTATCTCAATCACTGCCGCCCTTAAGAAGAAACATAAGGACTCAGAGAACCTTCCCAACCCTTTAAAACGTGTGAAGTCCTCCAAGGTATTCACAGAGCCCCAAGCAGAACCCTTAAACTTAAAGAAGACGGCTCCGATGCTCCCAGAGGTCCAGGCAAAGCCCTTAAACCCCGAGAAGAAGAAACCTAGGACCCCTGAACCCCATGATAGCCCCTTAGACCTATCTGTAAAAAAGACTGTTAAACCTTTGAATGAGGCCTATACACCCGTGAGCCCCAAGGAGGCGGTAGTTGTAGCTGGGGATGTAGAAGAGATGGCGCCGCCACAGCCTCCTAAAACATCGCGCCTCTCAAGAAAACATCTGAAACTGAAACCGGGGGTCCCTAAGCTACAGATAGCAGCGTCCCTCAGCAACCATAAAGCAACGCTGGATCCACCCAGCATCCTGAAACCCCAGACAGTACCAAATAAAATAACTGTACATGTAGAGGTACACGCCCCTGAGCAGCCCCCAAAGCCGGTTGTAAGTGTCCAGGCACAGCCTAGGGTCTCAACTGGTAATAACACGCAACCCCTAGAAGGGCCTTCTATCGTGAACACCCCAGCTCTTGAGCTGATTAGGGGGGCGGTAGACAACCTAGGTAGAACCCCTGAAGCGGTGTCCCAGGGGTCTTTGAGCACAGCGGGTTTACAGAACCCAGCTAACAGGACTGCACACCCTGACACAGGCATTTCAGCTAGGACCCCTGATTATAACGATAGCTCCTCACAATCCTCATACCCATTGTCCCCTAGTACCCCTCCGGGGGCATACGACCCCACCAGCCCTGCTGCCAGCCCCGCGCCCAGCCCCGCGTCCAGCCCAGCTGTCAGCCCCGTGTACAGTCCCGTGTCCACTCCCGCGTCCAGCCCACCTGCCAGCCCTGTGTACAGGCCAGTGTCCAGCCCCGATGCCAGCCACGTGTACAGTCCTGGGTACAGCCCCGCGGACGTCGTAAGCCCCACACAGCCCTCAGCAACAAGTGTGGATGACAAGACCACGGGGGCCCAGGGGGTACAGCCGCTTTTTCCATACCAAGTTTGCAATGTTCCATTCCTGTCCGCACCAGGGCGTTCGCCGGGGGGTCCTATTTCTAGAACACTATCGGCACAGGCTTTACAGAATGGTGCTAAGGTTGTTAGCAGTATAGATGGTCCTAAGACGTTGCAGCCATTTATAAGGCCTCGCAAGGTGGGGCCCTCTAAGCAGGCGCAAGAGGGGTCTGTAAACACATATGAGGTATTTGCGGCTCATGTAAAAGAGATGCAGATGGCTGTTCGAAAACTTAAACGCCAGGCGATCGCCGCAAACCTAAAATGGGGGTTGGGAGTGAACAAGCCCCTGTACACACGTATGGCCCATCAGAAGATCGTGGAAAGGGTTGGGGTGTGTAAAAAAGTGATCATCCAGGAGTGTCAGGCGGCTGTGGCAGACATACATGCTATACGGGCGTGACTATGGCAACACCGGCCCCTAAAGACCCCCACAGCCAGTGGTGCTCATAAGAGGCCCCCAAAATATACCCGTAAGGTCCAGAGGTTAGTGACAAAGTCTGTACGCTTCTTAAGACTGCTCAAGCAGCGTACATCTGATGCCTCACAACCCTTCAAACAAGAAACAACTGTTTCCCTAGGCCCCTTCAAACAAGGTCCCATAGTTTCAAGAACAGCTCCTGAAACATATAAACCAACACTTTACCACCGACAATACATAGGTGCAGGGTCAAACATACCGAGGGTCGGCCATTTGAAGGAGGTAGGGGGGCGGACTTTAAAACTCCAAACACAGCAACATTCAGAAGGACCTAGGGGTGGAACTGTAGCAGCGGCCTCCATGAACAAGGCGTACAATGACACCAACCAACCTGTTCAGATAGGCTGGGGCACGGTATCTCGAAAAGCCTGGGGTCGTAAACGAAAAAAAAAGTGGCTTAATAGTACAAAGCAACGCAGGCGCTTAATAAATAAGCTGAAGAAGGCTAGAATATGCGCTACCCGCAGGTTTACAAGGACTCCTGAGACAGGTCCCACCAGGACCCCCCAAAATGACACAACAGAGAACACCTCCGCAATTCACACTCCTACTGATGAGGGCCCAGAGCCCTTGTTTTTAGAGAGTGTTAGAAGTTACACTCGCAATGTAGAGAGGTTTAGGGCCGTAGAACACTATGAGGAGTTTAGATTTATTAACCTCCATCAAATAACATCATCCGATCAGGGTGTTCTGGCTATACATCAGGCTGTGCAGGAGCTCATAGAAAGGTTGTTACACAATGTGGGGCCTAATGACTTTTTCCAACTCCGCTTCCAGGGGCAGGGTTTTGACACTCCGTTGTTCACCAGGCGGAAGGCCCGAGATGTTTTTGACGCTGTGCAATTTTTAGAAAACCTCTCAAGGCTTTTACAGAGTAAAGCAGAACTAGTCGCCTATGGCACTTTTAGAGTCATAGCCCTCATTGTACGGGGGCGTGAGGGGGGTGTTTCCAGACCTTTAAAGAGCATACTCTACAGTCAAATAATTGGTAAGAAACAGAGGTGGCTGCTCAACTTTAACAGCCCCTCTGCCAACACATGTCTGGCGGCCAGCATCGTGGGGCTGCTGATGGCTCGCAAGACCCCTGACGCTGTCATCATGTCTAGAGCTGCTGAAGCCCACGAG
This sequence comes from Lissotriton vulgaris, assembly GCF_964263255.1. Lineage (NCBI taxonomy): Eukaryota > Metazoa > Chordata > Amphibia > Caudata > Salamandridae > Lissotriton > Lissotriton vulgaris. Next base: position 279,419,572 of record NC_141689.1, on the reverse strand, counting down.
GTTCTTGAAATACCTCCTGACCGAATGGTCGGCTTTGGCGATATAGGTCTTTTTGAGAACTATTTTGCCGTGACGGTGAAAGTTCTTCATCACAACGGTTCCTGGAAGTACTTTACAACCGGGGGCCCTGTGAGAAACAAGACCGTATATGTCCTCCACGCCGAAAATCATTTTTACGGCATCTTGAACCTTAAAGGTTTTTTGGGTGTCAGGAATGTGTGCGCCCACTGTGACCATATATACAGCAATAAAACATACCACCAATGTGAAATGCATTGCAAGATGTGTCAGAGGGACGGCTGTATAGAAGACGCTACCCTGAAGGTGAGGTGCGGCACGTGTAGGATGTTTTGTCGCTCGCAAAACTGCTTGAGCATACACGAGAAATCTTTCACATGCGTCCCTAAAAAGGACTGTAGTGAGTGTGGGCGGTATGTGGCAACGGATCACAAGTGCAAAGGTATGATATGTCCCCGTTGTCATGTGTCTTACGAGTCAGGCACCAGCCATCAGTGTTATATGGTTAAAGGTCTACCGCAGACCAAGACCGAGGACTATATAGTGTTTGATATAGAGTGCACACAAGAGACGGGGGTACACCAGCCTAACTATATTTACGCCCACCATCTAACTTCCGACGACAGCTGGGAGTTTGAGGGACGAACGTGCGTTGGTGATTTCCTGAGCACTTTCATTCAAGCCAAATTCCAAGGATATACCATGCTCGCCCACAACTCGAAAGCCTATGACTCCTTCTTTATTCTACGAGACATGATTTGTGAAAAGATACCGGTGGAACTCATAACACAGGGGTCTAAACTGATGTTGATGACGGTATGCCCTTTAAAAATACGCTTCATGGACACCCTGAATTTCCTACCCATGAAATTGAGCAAGCTGCCAAAGGCCTTTGGGTTCCCAGGGTGTAAAGGTTATTTTCCACACTTTTTTAACACCTGGGCTAATCAGAATTATGTGGGACCCATGCCTCCTACCGCCAGCTACGGGGTGGAATACATGATGCCTGATGAGAAAGTGAGCTTTCTACAATGGTACTCTGAAAACCGTGAAAAGGAGTTTCACTTTCAAACAGAGTTGAAAGCTTATTGTCAGGCTGATGTAATGATCCTGCGGCAAGCTTGTAACATCTTCAGAGATGCTGTGGTGTCTATGACTAAAGAAGTAACGGTGTTGAAATCCAAAACCCCTGAAACGCGGCATGCGGTCGAATACATAGACCCATTTCAAAACGTCACTCTGGCATCCATGTGTATGTCCATCTACAAACACATGTTTTTAATGCCCGAAACTATAGCTCTAGTACCACCAGACCTCTATAACGGTAAACAGAAACGTTATTCAACCCCCTCTATCCAGTGGCTCATGCACGTCTCTGAGAAGGAAGACATACAAATTCAACATGCCTTACAGGGTGGTGAATACCGCCTGGGGCCCTATTACCTGGACGGGTTCTCTGTAATTAAGGGTGTGCCGACAGCCTTTGAATTCAACGGTTGTTTTTACCACGGATGCCCCAAGTGTTACAAGCCCCACGAGTATAACAAAATGCTGGGGTCCAAATTTGAACACTTATACAGACGAACTCTGACAAAGGCCCAGTATGTTGAAAACCAGGGTTTTGCTATGAGAGTTCTTTGGGAGCACGAGTGGTTAGACATGTTAAAAACCGACACAGACCTCTGCTCTTTTCTTAAGACCCGTGATTTACCCACACCTCTGGAACCCCGCGATGCCTTATTTGGGGGGCGCACAAATGCCATACAACTGTACAAGGCCGCTGGTGAGGGTGAGAAAATACACTACTATGATTTCACCAGTCTGTACCCTTTTGTGAACAAGATGAAGTTGTACCCGCTGGGTCATCCCACCATCATCTATAGAGATTTTAAGCCCCTATCCGAATACTTTGGGCTTATCAAATGTGAAATCTATCCTCCTAAGCAGCTTTACTTCCCGGTGTTACCATGCAGAGTCGATGGCAAGCTGATGTTCCCCCTCTGTCGAACATGTGCGATGCTTAAAGAAGTTGACGGTTGCAGACACACCGATGAACAAAGGATGCTCACAGGGACCTGGTGTAGCATCGAGGTACAAGCTGCCTTAGAGAAAGGGTACAGGCTAGGTAGAGTGCACGAAGTGTGGCATTTTAAGAGCACTACAACACAACTCTTTGCCCCCTACATTAATTTGTTTCTCAGAGACAAACAGGAGGCCTCAGGGTATCCTGAATGGTGTACTAGTCAGGATGCAAAACAGAAATACATCGACGACTACTACGCTCACGAGGGTATCCGTTTACGCCCCCAGCTGATAGAGGTCAATCCTGCACGCCGCCAGTTAGCCAAACTCTGTCTCAACTCCTTATGGGGAAAATTTGCACAGCGCACAAACCTTTCAAATACTACCTTAATATCAGATCCTGATGAACTGTTCAAGTACCTGTTTGCCCCATGCTACGAGGTGTCCAGCTGCGACTTTATCGATGACGATACCGCGGCTTTGTGTTGGAAATACGCCCAAGAGTACCCCACATCGAGTAACAACATAAACATTTTCATAGCCTGCTTCACGACTGCCCACGCTCGTCTAGAGCTTTACGGGGTTATGGATAAGCTCCAGGATCGCTGCTTGTATCACGATACAGATTCTGTGATTTTTCTGAGCAAACCGGGGGATGTAGACCCTCCTCTGGGAGATTATCTGGGTAATCTAACCAGTGAGCTAGATAAGGATGAGTTTATAAATGAATTCACGTCCTCAGGGCCTAAAACATACAGCTTCCGTACCAACAAGAACAAGGTGTGTATGAAGGTCAAAGGGATAACATTAAATGTCAGCAACACCCTAAAAATCAATTTTGATAGTTTGAAGAATCTGGTGCATGAATACGCTACAGCAGACGATTCTGAGAATGCTAAAACCATAGTCGTGAACCAGCCCTGCATAGTCAGATCCAAAAAGAAGTGGGAAATCACAACCCAGCCTCTACATAAAACATTGCGAGTTGTTTTTGATAAAAGGGTCCTGACCACCGACTATAAAACACTGCCTTATGGTTATTAGACCCATTAGAGAGAGAGAGACAGCCGCCACAGCATGGACACTAGGTTACAGCATCCGTTCTCCTGCGTGCTAGCAGGACCCTCAAACTGCGGGAAAAGCTACTTTATAAAAAAGCTCTTAGAAAATGCCGGCTCTGCTTTATCACAAACCCCTAACAACATTGTGTGGCTTTATTCATGCTGGCAGCCTCTTTATACAGATTTGGGCCGCCGGTTCCCACATATCAAATTTATAGAGGGTATACCGGATAACCTCAACGATGATGAGCTACTACCCCCAACCCTTGTAAATATGATAATTGTTGATGATCTGATGCGTGAAGGTGGTGATCATCCCGAGTTAGAGAGAGCTTTTACCCAATATTCCCATCATCGTAATCTAAGCATCTGCTACATTGTGCAGAACTTGTTTTACAAAGGCAAGAACAGTCGGTCTATAGCTCTCAACGCTTCATACCTTGTTTTATTTAAAAACCCTCGTGACAAACAACAAATATCCGTCATAGCTAAACAGATGTACCCCGGAAACACACACTTCTTCATGGAGGCCTTTAACGACGCTACAGCAAAACCCCACGGGTACCTGTTGGTAGACTTAAAAAATGAAACTCTAGAAGACTATAGACTAAGGGCTGATATTTTTCCCCCAGAGCTACCTGTAGTTTACACCCTAAAGCCCAAGACCAGGACCTATAAAAAGCAACACTGATGTCTTTTAGAACCATTTACAACCCCACCCTTATAACGCACAGTGGTGACCATGTCTGCACACCTACGCCGCAATTTAGCCCTCCTGAAAATGCTTGTTAAAGCCAGTCCCCAACATGGAAAGGCCATCCTGGGCAGCGCTTCTGACGATTTAGTGGCTGCCATTTCAGAAATAGCCCTAAACACCCTAAAAGGCAACGTCCCTATATCAAAGCGGCAGTTACAGGTTCTGAAGAAGAAGAAGGGGCTTATCAAGAAGCTCAGTAATAAAAGGGGCTCACTCATAACAAAGAAGAAACTGGTGAAACAGTCTGGAGGTTTTATAGGTAGCTTGCTGGGGATAGCTATACCTGTAATTACAAGCCTCCTCGCGGGTCAGTGATGGACCACGCCACAAAAATGTATCTGGTTCCTAGGCAGCAGATGGAGCAAATGGGGTCCACCAATGACAACGCCTGGGATATTCGTAGAAATGAGACTCTACGCCTGGATACTGAAATTAAAGACATTTTGAGCAGGACTGATCTAAACCCCTACGACAAGGCTAACCTTTACAACAGCACTCTCAAAAAATTCTTAAATTACTACACCCAGTGGAATACCGAGAAGAACAAGTTGACTCTATATACCCCAGACTCTGAACAACCAGCTGCTCAGGCCCCCGATCCGCAGCCCCTACAACCGCCTCCCGATGGTGCGACAGCCTCAGATACCTTTGTTGGAGACCTCCTAAAAAATATAGGTCAAAGGCACAGAGGGGCTGCGCAGATGCTCATGAGTAAACTAGCCGCTTCTAAAGACCTAACCTCATGGAATGATCGCGGCGAGTTCCTCTACAAGGGCCAGCCTGTTGCAGGGTCGCATATGTACGATCTAGTCAAAGGTCTCACACACCCCAAAATCCTAACGCCTCAAAATGCCCCGAGAGGCTGGGAGCAGTTTCTGAAGGCCGCTGCTGAACTCAATATACCCTCCGCTCTTGTTGGTAATAATGAACACCGCCGCCTGCTAGACAATTTGAAGAGTCCCCTACTGCCATCGCCTACAAGTTCTGAAGGCCACAGACTATCCCCTAAATGGACTACTCCTGCACCGTCGGTGCCAGCTCGAAAAAAAAAAAAAAAGACATTGCCCCAGCCACCCTTCGCATGGATTTTTGATTAAGTGTGTGTGAATTTTTATTCCTAGGTTTCTGCAATAAAGTTTTGTCAACTACATATTTTGTAATAAACACCTTGTTATAACTTTACAAACCGTCTCAGTCGTCTTTCAAAAAACATTTTATGGTGCATGTATATTGAAATAACGAGTCTGAATGCATGTTTTTAAAAAATATAATGTCTTTTATTTTAAACGTTCAACATTAAGCATACAACTGTTATAAACTCTTACAGTTTTGACAAGGTACATATTCAGTTTTCACAGGTCTGACCGACCCTCTGGTGTTTTCTTTTACATATCTCGCAACTATACGGTCATTGTTAACAAGATCCCCCGGATATAGCTTTAAGAAATTTCTAAACGAAAGACCCTGTGACATTTTACTGATAAAATAAATACAATGTTCCCCGCATGTGATGGCCATGGAATCCTGCACCCTTAGTTTGTTATACTCCACCACCGCTGCAGCTTTTTTCACAAACTTGAATATAGGGGTTGTATAGAGTTTGTGCTCAGGGAACTCTGCTGTACTGTCAAACACTGTAACCTTGTCAACATCAATAAACATGGCTGCCCAATGTGTCCCAGCCTGGTCATGCGGGTCTGTGTTAAAGACTAGGGTGCATGGTCTTTCAGCCCCTATGTCGCCTGGTAACCCGTCGCTAGGGAAAACACCCAAAAAGTATTTCCTAGCGTATTTATGCCTGCTTAAGAAGTCACGTATCTGCACCGTATCCATTTCAAAAATGTTTTTAAAGATAGTCAAACAAAATCTGCCTTGCGTGGTTGATCTGAATGATGCTGTCGAATACAGAGAATACGACCATGTTCACATTCGTCGCCAGTGGAGCTGCAAATCGTATTTCAGCTTTTAGATTCCCATTTTTGACCAGGTTGTAGTGATCGCCATCTTCCATGTCCGGTGTCAGGTCGAATGCGAACAACGTGTATCCACGGCCATAGCCTTCTCTTGACACCGCTACACCGCAGTCCCTTTGATGCTTTCCTGTTATCGAAACCAGTCCTTGATATTCCCTGATGTAATGCCCTGCTGCAAAACTGGGGGTGTAGGGTTTTGCAGGAATCACATTGCCCTCGTGGACCAGCGCAGCGTAGTTGATGTTGTAGTGTTTAAAATTGAAGGGGTTTGAGGCATAGGTGCCACTAAAAGCTGTATTGTCCACAAACCCTATGATGATGAGCTTTGGTAGCTGTCCCAGAAATAGATTCTGCTGTTGTGTTAAGCGGGTACCTGCAGGGATGCTGAATACCTTCAGAGCTACTCTTTCCACAGCGTACTTGGCGTTGGATATTTGCAAAGCTTCGGCGTGCGCTAGCCTGACGCTCGGGGACACTTTCACTCTCTTTACAAACAGGCTCGCGGACAGTATGTTCAGTTTGTACTGTTCCGCATCCCCGTTGATGAGGCAGAATGAGTCCTTGTTACGATTGAGCTTGATCTTAAGATCAATCCCGTTGATGAGCAGTTTATCTTGGAAGAAGAGGTCCGAATGTATGCGCCCCAGGAGGTCAAAGGTACGGCTGGCTGTAGCATGCCCCGCTCTTTTTATAAAGCCCTTATTATCACCATCCAGAGCTGTGCTTTCAAACTGTCCGTGTGTATCCCTGTGAAAGAGACCCGCTGAAAGTTGTGTGTCAAGGGCGTCGCTACTGTAATTTAGAATACTCTCTATGTAGGCTCTGTAGGCGTACATGTTATCGTTCTGGGTGATGAGTCGGTCGCCCAGGGTGATGTCCACTTGATTAAACATGGTAGCTACAGGGTAAGCGATTGGTGCCACCTTAGAACCGTCGTCAATGTCGGTCCCATCCGCTTTTACGATTTTACACATAAGATGCAGCAGAGTGTTGTTGAGATCCAAATACATATCCGTGGCCCCTGACACATAAAACTCTATAGGTGCCAACGGTGTCAATGCTGCTAAAGGCGACACCTCCATGAAGAAGCTGTTTTCGATGCTTGTCTGGGTGGGCTTTAGACTAAACAAGTCCAACTCTGATTTGGCGCACTCTCCAGATCCACAATGTACGAAGGCCATGGCTGTGCTTACAAGGCTTTAAAAAATATTTACTTTAGAGCCGGTTCGCTTCTTTGCAGCTCTCTTCCGTCTTGGAGCTCTTCTTTTCTGAGGACGTTTTGAAGCGGTCCTCCTTTTTTTATAGGGGGCTGGGGGACCCCTGCGTCTGGAAACACCCCGTTTCCTTTTGACACTAGAGCGTGGCTTATACAGCAAACCAGCTCCTTCTTGAGGCTGCTTGTTCATGCGCTCTGCAACCGCCGAGGTAACAGACCCCACCACCTCCTGGGCAATGTTCGAGGCAGCCGCCTTAACATGAGGTTTTGCAATTTCATAGCCTCTTCTCAGGAAAGGCATAGCTCTTCTAAACAGGCTCCTAAAGAATCCTCCTAATCCAGCCCCGTACATAACGGGTGACCCTTGAAAGTACGGTGGTCCTCCATAACCGGCTTGACTTCTGTAATAGTCTCTGTACATAGACGGATCTCCGTAGGTTTTCATAACCACCATGATGGCTGCCTAATACCCTCTGTCGTGTCTAGGCCTTAAATGAAGCTTGACAATAACTTTCCCGTATTTAAAGGCCACCGGCTCAGACTGATCATCGTAGATCATAATTGAAATAGTGTCAAAATGGTTTTTAGAAACTGCGACGTAGTCGGGTTTGTTAAATTGTATGTTGACCATGGTATTATTATCACCCTGTACATGCACCCACCTTAACAACGGCGAGTAACTATCACCTATCCTCTGAGACTCTACAATATCGCTGTACACGTAGAGCGTGTAGAACCCCCCATTAATATCGGGGCACGTTTGATCTTGTTCCACGGGGCTTTTCACATGTTGTACTGTCCCTAAAATCCTTTTTAATTTACCTGAGCAGTTAAACAGGGTGTTTCGATTTATGGATTTAAGAAACACCTTCCTTCTCACATTATCTAGGGTCAGATGAATATTCGGATGTGGTTCTATAGCGGCTATGGATTTGTTGATGGCTTCGATAATGCTTGTAATGTTTGGGTAGTAGCCGGGCGGGAAGGATGCGTGTATGCCCATGGGGTCCTGCTCCCTCTTGATGTGAAACTTGGCTTCGGCCGCTGTAAATGTATTCCATGTTCTAGGGTATTGTATTTCTGTTAGGGCAACCTCCCAGTCCCCCTTCAGGTCCACAGCCTTAGCCAATTTGACGGTGTAATTAGAAATCTGATTGCTGGGGAACATGTCCTTAGAAGCGTTGGATGGTAAGGTTATATAAAAGGGTGTAGTCTCCATCGTAGCAGCGGGTTTTAGCTCACACACCCTTCAGGGAGCTGGCCAACACCCAACTGTTAAATTTCTCAGGCCAGCCGCGCCATTTGACATATGCCTGGCTCTTAGCACCTGTACCTTGCCTTTTCAGAACCTTTTCAACCCTATACACACGGTTTGGATCATTGGGCACCTTTTGTAACTCTTCCTTGTAAAAGGATCCCGACACCGTTTCCCCATCGTAGTCCTTTAACCTGTAAATATATAGCCCTTCCTTAAGCTCCACACTTTCCACTATAAATATTTCATCACTAAAGGTCTGTTGGTAACCCTTTGTGAAGACTCCTTTCAGTTTTGAAATCCTTACATGATCACCATTTTTAAATACAGAGTTCTTCACCTTTGTCCCAAAGTTAGGACCATACAAGTTTCTCCAAACAGTTAACGAATTACTAGGTGTTACCTCTTCAGGTGCCATTTTGATGGTCCTATGATAACTAGCATTATATACAGCTAAAAAAGCCTGTAGAACATCCACGTATCTGTATGTATTGTTGGCCGTAAAATACCTCCACATCTTAGACTTTAAAGTTCTGTTAAACCTTTCTACAACCGCTGCTTTTACCTCCGTGTGTGTTACAAAATGTTGAACATTGTGCTGCTTTAATAATTTCTGAAATGACTTGTTTAAGAATTCTTTTCCTGCGTCTGTTTGTAGTTTTTGAGGAGTACGTCCTTTATCGAAGATGGCTTTAAAAGCGGCCGTGACGCTAGCTCCACTTTTATCACGCAGCGCCTCTGCGTACGCGTATTTGGACAACACATCTATGACTGTTAATATATAACAGGCGCCGTCGTTATGTTTTGCAGTATCTTGAAGGCTGATTATGTCCGCCTGCCACTGATAATCTATACACGCATTAACGATTGTAGGACGCCTCTTAAAACGTCTTCTGGCTGGTTTATGTAGTGAATACGCCTCCTCTCCTGATAACCATGTCTTCACAGCTTCTCTGCTTACCGACTTCTTGTCAGCCACAGCCCTTCTATATAGAGCGGCGCCGCTTCCAAAGCTGCCAACCCCGCTTGTATCATAATAAAGTTTTCTTAACAGGCCCTCCGACATGTTAGCAGTCATTAGAGTACAGGAAATGAAAGACGCTTGTTTTGTGCAAGAACATTTTATTAAAAAATAATGAGTATTACCAGATCACAAACAAAAAAGGGGTTTCATATCTTTTCACAGTATGCGTAGTAAGTACGGTTTAACACATATACTTTTTTGGGTGTAACATTCTACTACTTTACTTTAAATACACGCTAGCACTTAGCATTACATCAGGACTTATCTATTATAAAATAGCCTTTGTGGTGCGAGGGCCACTACTTTTCTGCTTTTTAGATACACATTACACATGCGCCTTTCTATAAGTCTTTCTATCATTTTTCTGTCACAGCACGCACAGGCGTTTGGCATGCCTCTCAGTTTTGCGCAGGGGTCGTTGGCATAGCGTATCTCCTTTACTGTTGCCATCAAGATCTTCAACATGTTAGGGTGGACAAAATTATTTTCATCACTCAGGCCGTGCACCACCCTTAGCAGCTTATACATCTTGTACGGATCAAGCAAACTACATATGTGCCGTATCATTCGGTCTCTGTATGAATCGGCTAGACACTCGTGCGCCTCCTGTTGAGGGTCCCTAATACGGTGGCCGAAACACATGTTGTAATAGTCCCGTTTGACACAAGCGCGTACAACTATAGCTGCGAAACCTTTGACACCAGCTATAGTGTCTCTGGGGAACCACGCCGTTGCTTTTACAAACTCATCGTTCTTAGAACCATCTTCACATTCCATGGGCGGAGGTGAACTCGGCTTTGTGGAACTTCCAGTCTGGTTTGCACAGCATATACAGGACAGATTCAAGCTGCGACCTTTTGCAGTCTGCCCCTGGGCCTCAGTTCTTTTCGGTGTTTCATCCTAGGTTCAAAAGACAAATATTGACACCCCGTTAGCGGTAGAAAGACAACAAACTTTCATGTAAAGGGTCTACGCCTAACATTTTTTACTTACCCACACACTTTCACCACCCTCTGCAGCGCCTCTGAAATCTTGAGAGTCGGTAACATCCATTGGGGACCCTTCATCTTCAACGCTTGTATCAGGCTGTTGCACAACTACCTTCGTAGGACTCATAGCCTTCTGAACATCCATGGTTTCATAGATGTGTGTATTAGGAGGGGGCATAGTTTCATTTTCTTTGTGCATTATGAAGTAAGTGCACCCCACTGGTTCTGCTCTCTAGAGGGTCACCAAACAAAAAAACGAAATATTAGCGTTCGATAGTTGTAGAAATAAAATACAGCCTTATGATAAATGGCTGCTCATAACATTTTGACTCACCCCCACATTTTCACCACCCTCGGCGGCGGCTCTGCCATCTTGAGAGTTGTTAATATCCTGCGATGCCCCATCAGCCGCGGTTCTGACATTTTGAGAGGCGGGAATAACATCCGATGCTCCCTCAGCTTCCACGTTTGCATCAAGCTTTTGAACAGGGACATTCTCAGGAAAAAGACTCTCGCGAAAACCCACGTCTTCATAGACGGGTGTATTAGGCGGAACTATGGTGTCTTCCGCATCCTCCGACTCCAAGAGCATGCTTTGCTCAACAGTCAAGTCGCCACTCGAACCCTCGCTAGAGCTGCTGTCGCTCTTAATCGGGGACAGCGGACACCGCCAATCCTTGAAACCAGGGGCGCCAAAGCGCTTAGCAAACCCACAGCCATAAGCAGTAACGTCGCAACCCATATCCTTAGGTTCTTCTGATTGAGCATTCTCGTCCACGACCAAAGGGCTTATGGTTCTGTAATAGCTACTGATGGGGGTCTGTGAGCCACCAACCCAGTGTTTTCTCGCAAATGGGTTGTAGCTCTTCTTTTCTGCCATGGCGCTCCTTCACGTAGTCCAGCGGTTGCTTGCTTGCTATACCAGGCTCCTGACACCGGCTTATATGTATTCTGACGGCTCCGCCACGCCTATGTCTCCAAAACAAAACTACACACCCCCCTATGACTCAGCCGCCCACCTTTTAAGGCCCGGCCCTGTTAAATTTAAGGCCAGGGTTTCCAGCCAGAGCAGTCAAATTTCCGGCCAGAAGTTTAAGACTAGGCCTGTCATAATTAAGACTAGACCCATCACTTTTTTAGGCCTCAGCCACCCACCTTTTAAGGCCCGGCCCCTGTTAAATTTAAGGCCATGGTTTCCAGCCAGAGCAGTCAAATTTTCCACACACAAGTTTAAGACTAGGCCTGTCATATTTAAGACTAGACCCATCACATTTAAGGCTAGGCCTAGTCTTAAACTCCTGGCTGGAACTGTCAAATTTAAGACCAGAGTTGAAGTGAAGGTATCACTATATACTACTTACAAGGCTCCAAGCTCCCGAAGTTGTCCTCTCGTTAACATACCTTTGCGACTTGCCCAAGAATGCTCTTATTTTTTTCTGGACTGCAGCAACCTTACTTGCTGATTCTACTTAGCTTTTAAACAGCGATAAAAGACCCCTCCTCTCTATATGGACCAATCATACACCGCCAACTGTTAGTGTCCCCTCCTCCTAACTACCCATACCATAATGAATTGTTCTCTGTCTTATTCGCCGGGCGCAACAGCTCGATCCTTCATTTCATAAACATACCCAACGATTATCTTCAACTAACAAACCGGACATTTAATCGATTGACCCGCCCTCCCTTAAGGTGTTATATATACTGCACGCTGTGCAAGTTATTCTGAATAAAAATAGACTGGTTTCATTACATACTATACATGGCAATTTGCTTAAAACAAATGCATTTGTTCACAGTTCTTCTTGTGCGAATTCATAGATTTGAAATGAAACCGTTTATCAATAATAAAGTTCCTTTTGTAAACGAAGAGATGCATCTCACATGTGTGCTGATCTCGATGCTTGACCAAGTTTTGTAATGCTCTTAAGGGTGCAACAAGTGGTTTTGGGCAGAATCCAATCATAATCATCAAAAAAGAGAGTTACTGTGCACACCGTTGTACTCCTCGTATTTGTCAAACGTTGTTGCTACATCCAATGTTTTCGCGTGCAGCCCGATTACGTGTTCCGCCCTGTGTCACGTATGCGTACAGACCTTCAAACAATCAGAACGTGTTTACGATCCGCTCAGGCGCACAGCTTCTCACGTGTGATGTAACAATTGAATGAATAAATGAAATGACAAGAAGAGGTTGGAGTACTTTGATTCATTAAGCATCTGAAAACATGGACATCAATAATAACTATTAACCCAAAGCTGTGCGCCTGGCGGATCGTAAACACGTTCCGATTGTTCCCTTGTTTAATTCTTTGCCTAGTCCAGTCTCCCATCTGTCATGTAGCGAGTCAAGTAGAAGCAAAGTATGTCACCATCCCTTTAACTAACCATTCAATGAAGTGTCGACCACTGCTTGCTGTATGGATTATTTGCATGAGGTCATGTGTCGGTGGTTCGTCAGCTGTTTTGTACCATTGGTCCTGCAGCATGCACCTTAGGTTGTTGTAGGAGAGGCAGTTGCCCTGTGGTAAGCCATACTGCTCACAGAGTTCGTCAGAGGTCAGCAGCTGTCCCTCTTGAAACAGCTTTCCCATAGGTTCCATAGAGTGCGCCACTGTCTAACAATAGCAATGGCTGTCATGTCACTCTCATGGATCAGAGTGACAAGGGTAATGGCCCGTGGGTAAGGAAATGTGTGGGCCATCAGAGTGAGGGTTCTATGAAAGCGCATGTGTGAGATTTACAGCAAGTAAGGGGATGGGTGGGCTGCGTGAACTACTGAGCAGTAGCTCCCAGTTACTCTCCAGATCAGCCACAGTCCTGTCATGGTTGCAGTATCCTCCAGACAAGTGCTGGTGGCCCGGAGGCAAAGACATTACAGCTGTGAAGCAAGATAGTATTGCTCAAAGTTTGGTACTCCGAGGATGCCTGATGTTGCTATCCAAAGAAGCTTAGCTAGTGACACCTTTCATCTGCCATTTTGCCAGATCAGTTCTCCTACAAGGGCATTTTAAGGCTCAAAAACAATGTGCAGTCTGATATATTGACAAATTACTGATGTAATAAAGTTGACATGGGAGCATCACCATTTTAGCACAGGCAATTCTACCCATCACGGATAGTGGCAGCGTCTTCCAGGAAGACACCTGACTCCTCAGGGCCACAACAGTACATGTCAAGCAAATCCCAATCACCGTGGAATATGTGTATACCCAGATATCAGAAGGTGCGCTGTTGCCATTGAATTCTGCTACCATCTAAATCCAATGCCACCATCTGGACTGTCAGATAATGCAGGAAAATGCATGATTTGAACCAGTTCACCCATAGGCCCAAAGTTTTATGGAAAGATTTGTGCACCTCTACTATGGCTGCATGATGCTTTGTAACATATTTTAGAAACAGCATGATATTGTCTGCATACAGAGAAATTTCATACACCCTGTCATCCGATGGAATGCCGTACCGTACTCCTCCCCTCCCCCGTTCAGATGGATGGAGAATTACTCTAGGGCCACAAAGGTATAGGCAAACCAGGACCTAGGTGCAATTTGATGCTGGCTATGATGCAGCGCAGATCCGACATCCCAGCCTGTTTTAACCTGGGGTTTTAATTTCTGGCTTAGTCCTTTAAGTCATAATCTACCACAAGCATACACTTCTAAAGCCCCCCAATCTCTCACAGGGTGTCAAGTAAAGGGCAATAGTAGGGTCTAGGAGATCAACCTTATGATCCTTGAAAACCACTTCTTTGTCCTGGGTACAAGAGGGAGCAGGTACAGTCCTTCAGAGCTCCTCTCAGAACATGGACAGCAGGTCCAGTCCTACTCCGATCATCTGCAGGTCCAGGAAGGATACTAAGGTGGATGCCTTGAGGTGCAACATTTATGCCAGACACTAGTTAGTGGGTGGGAATGACTTCTGAGCACAACCTAACCGATGGGGTAAACATTCCTTAGGCCAACCCAACCCACTTTGGACAGTTTGAAGATGGTATAGCCTTCTATCACACTAAACATGGCCTCCAAGGGTTTGTTGTTTGTGTTGGGTAGCGTACTATGGTATTCCTAGTGTCCTCCCACATCTAATGCTAAAATAATGTTTCAGATAGCCACTAGATCCCCAATAAACCCAGGGCTAGACGTCTGGTAGGATACATCAGAGTCCTTCAACATCCAGCCAGTAAATCCACGAGAATTGCTTGCCATCTTTTTATTTCTCCTTCCAAGTTTTCCCCAGATGTTGCATGTGAACCCAGCAGACCTGTCAAGCAGGATTTGACACTCAAGCAGAACTTGATACTATAGAGTCAAAAAGAATGCCCACAGCCCCACCCTGCATATTCTGTGCATTTTCAGCAGTCATTTCTGCTGATTAAGGCAGTTCCTAGGAGGCATTTCACACCTGTTCACACCTATTTGAGGCTAATTACTGGCTGGCAGAGGCTGATGGTAATTAGCCTTCTGACAGTTCAGACAGTTGAAGAATAACTTTCTAAAGTTATACTTCCTCAATATTTATTGAAAATACAACTTCACCATTGCATTGGATTTTTAATAACTATTAAAATAGTCCTTTAATTATTTTTCTAGTTGATCCCTTTGCCAAGATACAGTATTATTGTAATTTGTATTCTGGTTTTCTATACAGGGCACTGTAAGGACATGTTAACATTGTATTGTATTGCAACATTTATGTAACGCTTACAACCCCTATGTGGGATGCTGAAGCACTTGCCTACATGGGTGTAGGGCACGTGATTGGAAGGATAGTATCTTTGTTTTGCTCCGACACGGGAAGTGTTTCCATGTTGTGCATGATGACTACTGCTTTGCAGTTATTGTGTTATGGGAGGCAACACTTAGCAGTGTAATGAGTGAGAGACATGCACACAGTTTATGGCTTTCCATTAGCTGGCAGCTTTGAGCATCTCTGCCGATTCCCTTATGATTTTCTTATTTTTGTGTTCCTCTAAGCGGGTTACTGCACTGGGTTGTCCATTTTGAGATATCTTGTTTATGGTTTATAGTCCTGAGCAGGCATAGGTTGGGAGGACATGGCTCAGAGATCTTCTGGGATGAAATTTATTACTGTAATCTCATATCTCAATCAATCAATCAATCAGAATTAGTAGAGCGCTGCTTCTTCACCCATGAGGGTCTTGAGGCGCTGACAGATCATGCTACTTGTTCGCCTATTGGTTAAACATTCAGGTCTTGAGGTCCTTCCGGAAATGCTGGAGTGATGGTGAGGATCGGAAGTGCAGGGGAGGTTGTTCCAGGTTTTGGCCATCAAATGGGATAAGGATCGGCCTCCGAAGTTTGTCTGGCAGATGTAATGCGTGGCAGCTGGGCGAGGGATCTGGATTCTAGTTTCCTGGTGGTCTGGTGAAAAGTCACACGTTTGTTGAGGTACGCAGGCCCTTCATTTTGTAGTGCCTTGAATGCGTGGGTGAGTGGCTTGTACTGGAATCTCTTCATGACTGGTAGCCAGTAAAGTTTCTTGAGGTGAGGGGCTATGTACATCTGTCTGGGAAGGTCGAGGATGAGCCTGGCCACTGTATTCTGGATCGTCTGGAGTGTGTTAATGAGTAGAAAAAGTTGATATCTTATTGCCATTATGAGATGCCAAAAACAGTCTTTGTATGTGGGTAGTTGGAACCTCAGTGGCGAACTAAATTATAGTCATCCATTGGCCAGGAGCATGTGGCAGGTCTCTTCAATTATTCCATGACTGTTAAGTTGGCAATGGGTGGGTTATTGCTTTGGATTGGTACTATTCTGGGTGATGGACATGACTCATAACAATGTTGTCTTATGAAAGTGTGGTATAATCAAGCATTATAAAGGAATTATAAAGCAGTCTGTATGGACTACACTTCTTCACTGCTCAACTGCTAAGTGTAGTGTAAATAGTAATATTATGAGGCAGAAGAGTTATATATGGTATTATATTATTTTTGGTTATTGTTGGTTATTGGAATCAGTCTTGCGCTGTTATGAAATCATATTTAAACAAATAGGGCAACCCAATAGTCCAGCAGCCAGCGGGAAACTGAGTAAAAATTCTCATAACAAAACTTTCCTGGAGGAATTGCTTCCAGTATAATTATAGTCTTGCTGGTATACTAATCCAACACTCTACTTTATGTCAGCCCACGAAAAATGTTTACATAAAATAAACGAGGTGCTACTCAGGCGTACAGATCAAAATCTTTCATTTACTTTTTCTTCTATCATTTCTCTTTCTCAAACATACAAAAATAATTAGTTACATCAATATTATACAATCCGGATTCATGTTACAAAGTTCTACAATATCACTGCAGACCCCTACTGATCAAATCAAACAGTTACATGATAATTCAAAAATGGTCAGTGGGTAATGGTATATCTTCCTAAAAACAGTCCAATAATGTCTCTTCCTGATTAATCCAACATTCTTACTGACTGATTTCTTCTTTTTAAATGTTGTTAGAGAGGAAGAAACATGGACGTTTCGTTCTCTCAAGGCCAAACAGTCCGCAAGACCATCATCAGGACACAGACGATAAACCAAAATGAAGAATCCCCTGAATAATGAAACACAAAATTGTGGGTGCAATGTGTTTGATAGTCACTATTTATGGTGCTGAGGAGTCACATTGTGAGTAAATGTTCCAAGTGTTTTCAATTGTTTTGTCTGGCGTTTATGGATTGTTCTTTCTTGTTTTGTTTTATTATATTATTAAGAGGATTGTCCATTTTAGCTTATCTTCACTGTGTTCTGATGATGGTCTTGCGGACTGTTTGGCCTTGAGAGACTGAGATTTCAACGCATCTTTCTCTCTAACAACATTAAAAGAGAAAATCCATTCATATGTCTGTATAAATATTGGACTGTTAATGCATATACTTTGTTAGGAGGATATACCGTTCCTCACTGACCATTTTTGATTGATCATTCAACTGTTTGGTTTGATCAGTGGGGGTTGGTAGTGTAACATGAACCCTGATTGTATATTATTGATGTAATACATAATTTGTGTATGTTTGAAAAAAGAAAAACGTTAGGGAAAAAAGAGTCAGTATGCCTGAGTATAATCCTCATCTGCACAATAGAAACTGCAGCCCCACTCTTTTTACCTAACCTTCAGTCCTCAGGGAAAGAAGTAAGCAGCAGTCCTATCCTAAAAAGGCTCTAATTAAATTTTTAAGGGGCAGCCTGTCTCCATATTTTTCACTTCAGTGGCTGGTCTGGTGCCCTATCTCTCTTCTCTGCTCTCTGTGCAGAGTTCTGCACCCCTCCTTCTTTCCCCTCACGCAGTGTACCCTTTGTGTATGTTCTGCTCTGTCCTACTTCTAAATACTATACACCCTGCTTTCTGGGCTACAAGGCTTACCATGAGGTGACTTATAAATATTTGAAAATAAGTTTCATACTTGGCAGAAAGGGTTTATTTTGTTATGTTGCACTGCATGTTTTGCACTGTTACAGTCAAACTATAGTAGTAAGCCTGGAGCCATGTTTGCCCAGTCAGTATAGTGGATAGCACAATAGTTGTTGCAGTCCAGTAGTGGCATTTGACTTTCAGGCCCTTAGGTGCACTGGTACCATTTTCTAGTGAATTGTACGCAAGTTTAATATACCATTTAGCAGTATGCCAATTTGACTATGTTTAGGGTGGGAGCACAAACACTTTACAATTGATTGTCAGGGTTAAAATGTGCAGAGTTCTAATGCCAGCAAATATATATGGTCTAAACAAACAATAATAATTTATTTTGACTATGCAGAACAGGTGGATTTCCTACATCCTTGAACACTGCTTACACATCATGCACACATGGATGTCCAACGCCAACCCACAAAGACAGTATTCCTGTTATTTGCAAAGGACAATAAACAAAATACAGTACAAACCTGGCTTAATGCCATGAACATTGACCGTTTTCAACTGAAGCTTTCACCAAATGCCCAATCACTTGGATTTACCATGAACACCAAGTTCACCCTTAAGGAACACACTGGCAAAAAAGCAGCCTAGTACCAACTCTCTCTTCTGAAGAAACTCAAACCATTTCTCCCCGAAAGTAACTTTAAAACTGCTGTTCAAGCACTCGAGCTCTCTTGTTTGGATGCTGGAAATGCCTACTCCATGACCCCACAGAGTCCACATTAGCACCCTTAAGGGAATTCTACAAGCCACAGCACATTTCACACAGGGCCTGAAGAAATATGATCACATCACTAATCCTGATGGAACTCTGTTGGCTCCCCTTGCTGGACATCACCATCTTCAAAACCAGCTGCATCATTGGTAAAGGTATAACAACCAGCACCCACAATAGACTTGCAGAAAAGCTCACCATCTCTAGTGGATCTATCTGTCTGTCTGTCTGTCTGTCTGTCTACTTATTTCCACTATGAACGGATCCCACAGTTAGTGGTGTATGTACACAACACCTACATGAAGCCTACGCAGAAGGGCAGATTTAGAAAAGAGCAATTATTGATTGCTTAATTGCTGTGCCTTCAGCTGACTGATTCCTTAAACTAAACATACCAATTGATTCAATGGTTGACTTTATTCATCATATTGGCATTGTTGTTGTGTAAATCTGTGAAGAGTTCCAACTCTCAAGGTTATGACATTTAAATAAAAACACTTGAGCTTGGTAAAATATAAAGTGTCCAAGGTGTTTATTGAACAAATGGGGCACAGCTACAGTGTCTCTTTGCAGGAGCAAGAAACATTTCGCTCTATTGGTGCAAATGGCCTCATAGGGCAGATGGTGTCCTGCTGCTCTATGTCACCAACAAGATTTTGCTCCCTTGAAACTGCACCATCCCCTCTTACCTGGTTGCCACATGATGTCTGGAGGATCTGATGATCTTCTGCCGATCCAACCCACTCGTTTTCTGAGTCTAGGAAATCACAATAAGGCAGTCGATACTTTTACCCATGCTGCACAGCAAATCTTGTTGAGTTCATAACATTTGTAGAATGCAAGGATAAAAAGATGTATCTTCCATGTCTGAATAATATATTTAATAAAGTATCTAACTGATCATATATTCTTAGTAGATTAAGATTTGGAAAAGTAACCGTACTTTAGCTCCAACAACTGCATGAAAAAGACAAAAGATTAAAAGTTAAATGTACATATATTTATTAAGCATAATCCCTCAACCTAGACCCATGCCTTTCCTAACACAAGACATAGTGTCAGGAATCCAGGTAGGAGGATCGCAGGGCAGACAAGGGGTGCTGGACCCCAGTTATAGCACCTGGCTTCTTTTGTCATTTTTTGTGTGGGGTACCCTATACTGCAGACCCTCAGTACTCCTTTTTAGCACTTGACACTCAGGGTAATGAAGCAGGCCAGTCCACAAATGGTCAGAAGCTGAAAGCAAGACTCTCCAGACGGAGGATGTCAGAAGACTTCATACTCACCTCATAGCCATTGTTGAGATGCTATTCTGGAGAAAGTGAAGGCAACATTTCTCGATGATGTATCATCCAGTGGGGGTTCCTTTAGGCGTCATCTCCCCAAACTGTTGTTTTGCCCTATTAATTGCTTGCTGCCAATGGTAAAAGGTTCAAACTATCTACTTTGTCCAGTCCAGTATGAACCTCATCATTCCCTTTTCGACTTCTTCCCTTAAGATTCCTCTAACAGTTGCACACCAGCAAGTCCAGAATCCCGAAAACCCTATGCCACCCACATAACGTATTAGGTGCATTGATCAGAAGTCATGCCTAAAAGTTGAGTTAAAGTGTCAACATCATCATTAAAGAACAACTTATTAAACCCTGAACTCAAGATAATCAATATAAAAACAACACAGGGTAGTCCCACATTTCAAAACCAGTAGACAGTATTTGGCATGATTTACTGTGATCAATGTTTGTACCAATATAGCTTTTAATTTTCAACATAATGCAGTAAATGAGTCTTTCTTGCATCCTTAACCTTGATGTAAAGCAGCCACAGGACCGAATAGCAAAGGTCTGTGTACTCCAGAGCCATAAACCTAAGTCCATTCACCAGGATTGCTTAAAATGTGAGCCAAACACTCCTAGGATAATGCTTGTTGTGACCAAGAATAATTATGCTACCACCGGAAAACTTTCATGTGGTTCACTGTTTCTCTTTGCAGCCTTCAAAAAGGGTCAGGACACCTCTATGATACTTTTGGGGGTGTTCCTGCCCTCCCTTGTCGGGAGTGAGGCCATCAGGCAGTGCAAGCCTATGCAGCACAGCTGGCTTTGCTCCCTCCCTGGCACACTCTTCACTGGCGTGGAAGGGGAGAGCAAGGTGCAAATTCTTGTTCCTGCCCGCCAGTAATTCTTATAAGTAGGAAACCAGCTGTTATGTGCTTCCCGCTGATTTGAGCATAGAGAGCGGGGGAAGGAACACAGTGACTGCACCTGGGCTCTCTCTCTCCCCACGAGAAAGCACAGAAAGAAAGGGAGTGGTGCACTTCCAAGTGGATTTTCCCTGAGGCACAGTTGTATGCAACAGTATCTGAAAAAAAGCCTTCTGCCCCCAAGGCATGGGTTCCATCCAGGGGGTGCAAGATAACAAATACTGATTGTTTTGGCCTGGTTGCATGGACTTACACAACATCTTCTGTGTTTTGCTGCTGGTGGTGTGCTCCAGTCACCTGAATTGCCAGTTACAGGTTTTCAGGGCTCAAATTTGGTGATCTTTTTGGAGCTTGTTCGAACCTGTTCTGCCCCGTTTAGCGCCTCAGCCTGCTTTTTTGAGTTTTCTTTGCAGGTCTACTACCCACTCCCCCTCCAACAGCAGGGAAATGAACAGAGCTTTGGGTCTGTAATTCTGTCTGACCTCCTGATAATCTCATTGACCTGGAGTCTTCCTCAGCAGCAGCCCTGAAAACAGGTTAGACCCTCTGCCTGCTCTCCTCAAGTCTCAAGACCTCCTGCCCACTTGCAAGGTGCCTGTTTGTCCAGCAGTACTCAAGGGATCCCCTCTATGGGTCATTACATAAGACCAATCCACAGACTTTCCATGGGAACCATTGCCTCTGGAGTCTCCAGGTCAATGATCCCGGAAACACATGTCCAACAGAGTCTAACCCAATATAAGTCAAAGGTATCCCACCACTCTAGGCATGCGTCCATCCACACAGGGTCCATCCTTCTTGAATTCTTCTGGTTCTTGTGCCTCTTAGACTTATTCCCTTGTGCAGAGGTTTAAATGTGGAGCTGGAAAGTTTTAGAAGGTGAGATTCTCTGCCCAGTCCAACAATGCCATATCATTGCTCCAGACCTGATCCATCCCCCAAACATCATTTTGGGATTTTTCAAAATCATTAATTCCAGCTTTGGTCAGTCACAACTCCTCCAGAGCCTTTAGCTCTGTCTGAGTATCTGTGGGTGCTGCCAGCAGTCTGGCGGCCCCCTTTTGTTTCTCTGGGAAGGTAGTAGCCAAGCCTGTCCATGAGTAGGGTTAATTAGCCGTTACAGATGTATCACTCATTCTCTTCCTCTTCCAGGAGCAGGCTAATCCACAGGAAGTGAGCCTATTGTTTAAAAAAGCCATAGATCTATCTGCAGGATAGCAGAGTTATTAACTTGGCTAATGAGCATATCTCAAAGTCTGAATTTTATAAGGGGCAAACTCAGGAAAAAACTGCAATACCCCAAGTACATGAATATGTGTAGATATGCCAAAATTATTATTATATTCACACTTGAGACCTTTGTTAACACTTTCGGCGCTCATGACGAGCTGAGCTCATCATGAGGCACAGTGGAGCTGTGCTCATGACGAGCTGAGCTCGTCATAACTGCCGCGAAACGCCCACTTAGGGATAATTCCCCTCCTGTGCGGGGCGTTCCATTGAGTGGGCGGAGTCATGACTAGCTGAGCTCGTCACGAGCACGCGGCGCCGCGTGTGGCCCCACTCCCCCCGCACTGCGGGGTAATTAGCCCAGCGAGGAAGGGGTTAATCAATAGAAAGAGTCAGTAATATTTTCTCTAGGGTGAGCCAATGTCAAATTGATATTTTGCCACAGCTTTCACAAACAGCACTGTCACCTCAAAAAGTGTTATAGACCTGAGACGTTGATGATGCAGGTCTAACACACCCCCTGCATCTGCATCTGGAATATCTTGAAGGGACACAATCCTGGACATTTTCTTCACATGAGAGCACTCAGCTTCAGTGCCCCAACCTCAATGCACTGCAACTAACAGGCACTTCTGTGTGCATATTGGGCAACCTCTGTACTTGCTCCGGCTATCTTCATGTTGCTCAGCAGTTGACTCTGTTTTGCTGGGGTTTTCTGTTTCCCTTTCAATGGTGTCCACCATTCAGGTTGTTGCCAGCACCAACCACTCCGTGAGGGCTGGCTTACACTCACCACACACACATCCAGCACAGGCGTTACTGTGCATGTGGCCCTGCCAAAAAAGGGGACGGGTGCACGTGCCCGTAGCCAGTTCCACATACTATCTGCTTGTGTCCCTGTGGTCTTGTTGTATGCATAAGGGCCCTGGGCCCTACGGCATTACATTGTGCCGTGTATAGCGGACGCAGACATGTCACCGCAGGTATCGGATTCAGCCTTGGACATGTAGCTTTTTCGTCACCAACTCAATACATAAGAGGAGTGGACTGGGCCGTTGTACGCAGAGTCAACGTTGGCGTGTGACTGATATTTGCCTGCTCCTGGGCGTGGTTCTGTGCAGGGAATGTTTTATTTATTTATTTTAAAGGTTTTATATAGCGCTGGCTAGACCCGGAGGTATCAGAGCACTTTACAAGAGGATCAGATCATAGTTACAGGTTACATCGTTACAACGGTTACACAGTTATTAGAGCATGGCAACATAGTTACTTGTAAGGTCGAGATAAACAATAAGCACAAATACGTAAGGGGAAAAGCAGGCAAGGGGAAAGATTCGGGGAGGGAGCTAGGGAAGTAGACAGGTAATGATGGTGGGAAAGAGGAGGGGAGGGTGAAGGACACCGCATGGAAAGAGGAGGGGAAGGGCGACAGGGACACAAACCAGTAGACGAGTCAAAGCAATGTCCAAAGTCCAGTAAGCTGTGATCCCATAGGAAGTGATATCACTTCCCTATCTCTGTTGCAGGAGGCTCCCTTTACGCAGTGGACTCTCTCAGAGAGGTCTCGGAGACTCCAAGGCCTACATACTGGATCTTTCACAAAAAAGGGGAGAGGGAGTGCTTTGGCAAGGTGTGCCATACCATTCCTCAGCTGTGAATGGCTCCCTTGGTGCAGTGGACTTTCTCAGCGGGTTCGCTGAGACTCCAGAGTGGATCTTTCCCCAACAAGGGGAGAAGGTGTGCTTAGTCAAAGGGCACAAAGGACAGGGGGCTAGGCAGACTAGCGAGTACGGTGAGAGATACAGAGGGGATATAGGAGCTAGGAGCTAGGGAGGTAGACAAAGAGAGAAAGAGTACTAAATAGGAACAAATTTAAATAATGAGTTATTATATAGTGCTGGCTAGACCCGAAGGAATCAGAGCGCTTTACATGAGGAACAATAATGTTGCAATTTACATCAGTTAAAAGTTACATAAGTATAAAGAAAAGCATTTAAAGAACATAGGGGACAAGGTGAATGGAGCAAGAAAGGGTAAGGGGATAGGGTAAAGGGGTAGGACGTAGAGACGAGGGAAAAATCTGCCCAAGGTCTGGCTGGGTAGGTGACGGCAGGGTGGGTAGTCCACAACCCATCTCCTCTTTAGCTATATGGTAGCTCCACTGGCCATCAGCCAAATCGCTAGGTCTCCACAGTCTGGGGTAAGTTCCGCAGGTTCCAAGTCCTGATGTGTAGGCAGGTTAGAAGATAGGTTCAAGGTCTGGTCAATGTCCAATTGTTGTCCCAGGGAAGTAAAACAATGTGTAGGGGACCACTATGGAAGCCATCTTGAGGTCAGGCAGGGGACTGTACTGTAGACTGGTACAATAGTGGCCATCCTAAGGTTAGGCATCTGGCAGTTAAAGTCAATATCCAGGACAGCGGCTGCCAGAGAAAAACAAATCCAACGTGCACACACCATCACACGCACACACATGCACAAGCAAATGTGAGCAAACACTCTCATATGCGCATTGACGTGCACACACAAGCACATAGACAGAAAACATCCAAGAACACAAGCACACATAAAATCCCATGTTCTAATATAAAAACACCCAAATACATGCACACGCAAACACCATCACATGCACAGACATGCACAAGCACACACACGTGCGCTCCCACTCGCTTACACACAGACACACACACACAAGCACACATACAGAAACTATCAAAAACACAAGCACACATACAATCACATGCTCCAGAACAAAAATACCCAAGGCCGTACACACAAATACATGCACACACACACCATCACACGCACAGACAAGCAAACACATGTGCGCACACTCTCATAACCAAACAGACGGCGCACACAAGCATGTATACAGAAACCTCCACACGCACAAGCACACATACAATCCCATGCTCTAATACAAAAACACTCATATACATGCACACACCATCACAGGCACAGACATAAGCACACATACATAAACATCGGCGTGCACAAACATAAGCACACATAGAATCACATGCTCTAACACAAAAACACACTAATACATGTCCACACCATCACACGCACAGACATGCACAAGCACACACAAATGTGAACATAGACTTTCAAACATGCACAGGCTCATACACACACATGCATCCGCACACACCCCCTCATACATGCACAGACACACACACACAAAAGCACATGCGAAGTGTACATGCGAATAAAAGGTATAATCTCTGGTCTGAGAGTATAATGTACGCCAAGCGTCTCTAAGGCCCAGGTCATGGACCTTCTGTTTGAGATCCGCAGAAAAGGAGCTCGTTCCTGTTCTGTGTGATTGGGAGCTATTGAGATCAGATTGCCAAGTGAGATTAAAATCCCCTAACAGGATTATTGGGCCGTCCGCAAACCCACTTATTTTATCTAGTAATGTAGCTACGTAGGCTGCCTGGCCTAATTTGGTGCATATGTTGCAATAAAGGTGCATAATCTACCCCGTTGGGCGCCCTTGACCATAATTATCCTACCCTTCATATCTGTCTGGTAATCCACCGGCTGGAATTTTGTTGAGCTGTGAAATAGGAGTGCGACACCTCAGAGCCTAGTGAGTGCCGAGGATCTGCATATAAGAGGGTATTGTTTGTATCGAAGTCTCGATTCTTCAGCCCTTTGGAGATGGGTTTCCGTTATGTCAAAGTGGCGATCTAAGAGATAGTTCCAGACTTTTTGTCATTTTTGGGGCGAATTAAGGCCTCTAACTTTCCACGATCCTATAGAGAGTGTTATTTTCCCTTTGGTGCCTCCTCCCCTGTGTTCTTATTCCCCACCTCTGAAGTTGTGTCCCCAACCCCAGCGACCTTTATCTGAGAACCAGCCTGTCTAGCCTTGTGTGATATGCATTACCTGACTAGATCATGTCTATGATTAGGATTCCGGAAAAGCTGCCACCATATGCATAACCCACCCCCTCCCACCAGAAAGAAAAGAGAAATACATCCCAACATTACCAACAGCAACGTGTGCCGAAGTGCTAGTTAATCTCTAACTGGGGGCAGGTCTACCCTCCTGGGCATGTTGGTGGATGGCGAAACCGGAAGTCCCATCCACGCCTATCCTGAGTGTTCAAAAAGAAAAGCAACCACCGGCATAGTAAGACCACCAATGCATAACTAGGTCCTTTTGTTCGGGTCCCTCCCTGGTGGGTCCGTAGTCTGTAGATCATGGGAGGCCCTCTCCCACGCATGTCTATCTGTAATTCTGAATATTATGGGATCCTGAACGATATGTGTCTATATTCCAAAGGTTCTCATACAGGTCATCACTTGTGACCCCCTCTTGGGCTCACAGACCAGTGAGATGCATTCCTGGTGTCTCAGTCCGTCTCTTTAGAGTGTCCCAGCGTGGTCTTGTGAATCTTCATGTGTCTCTATGGCAGTGTGGGTCTCCGTTGTGGGGTGTAGGTCATCCCGAAGAGCATTAGACACCCACGTATGTGATCTTGTGTGCCTTCCATGTGTTCAGACCCAACCCGCACCTGTTCGGCCATCTCCTTTTGGCGTTCTGACACCTGGCATTGGGATGCCATGTGTGGGTCAGTGAGGTGTTGGGAGCTAGTCTTGCTTGCGGGTGCTTTCTGCTGTGTGGTCTGTTGCAGGGGCTGTGTTCTCCTCTTTGTAGCTTGGCTGCCCTGGTCCTAGTTGTGGGTTGCATGGGATGTCTATGGACTGTTGTAGGGGGTCAGTGTTGTAGGTGTGGTGGTCTGCTCCGGCATCACTGATGAGTAGTCTTCTCTGCTCTACAGGAGGTGTTGAGTGTCCCTCTGCAGTGTGAAGGGTGGATACATGTTGACATGTATGTTGACAAATTGTTCTTGTTTACATACAGACTGTATGACAATGTACATTGCGACTGTTTGGGAGGAGCTGGATTTAGATGCGAGCAGTGGACATTTGGACTACATGATCTATGTGAGGTTGTACACGTACATTTCCATTTCACAGTTTCCAGCAGTGTCAGGTTTGCGCATTGTGCCACAATGTCGTCAATGTGGATGTGCTGTGATTGCTATGTGTGTGTGCTGCAGTGTGCCACGGGGATCAGGGACATGATCCTGGATAATTGTGGGTGTACAGTGTGCTACACATCGTTGTGCATGTGTGCTAGTGTACCCATCTTCCCCTCTCCCTCCAGTCCCTGGTCGTTACTTACATTGTTGTTGTTACGTCAAGTCCTCCCGAGCTGTGTCCGAACTCCCGACTCTTTGCACCGTCTCCACACTGATGACTGTGGCCTCCATTTCCTCCAGCTCCTCCTGAGGCTCAGGCCTCCCACCTCTTGTCGCCGTTGCTGCCTTCCTGTTGGCAGCGGCTTTGTGCCTGGTTTAGGTTTTCACATCATGCCAGCGCCTCTTGACCTCCTCCATTGGCCTCCTTGACACTCCGACTGCATTCACGGTAGTCCAATTGTGGGTTGTTCGATGATAGTGTTCTGTCGCATACGTGATGCAAATCTATTTTTCCTGTGGACTGCACCCCGTCTTCCTCTCCCTCTTCTCCTGGCCTTCCCCGATCCCGTTGATCCTTGCTGGTGGTCTGTGGGGCTTGTGGGGTTGGAGTAGGCCTCTGCGCTCGGTTAGGGTGCACCCATGTTGCTACGCACCTTGGATTGTTTCTGGTGTGTTGTTTTTGTAGCTTTTATAGTGCATTTTCCCTCCAGACGTGTGGGATTTGCAGGCCTGCCGCTGGGTTTTGCTGCTTTTTGTAACTTGATTGGCTTCATTGCAACTTTTATTGCATTCGTGCTTTACATTTTTGCAGCATGGCGTTGATTTTAACGCAGTCATTTGGCCCGTTATCTGGAGACTATTGCATGGTACCACCATGTTGTGAATCCTTAGTTAACGAGGCGTAGTTTTCCCACGATAGACTGCGATGTTGAGAGTTACGTTAAATTACTTTTGCGATGGTTATCACACATTCTTGTGAATATGCCCCATAGTGCCTTAAATGAGATCGGTCTGCTAATTCACAGCCAGTGCAGATCTTTACGACCTGCAGTGATAGGACGTCATCTGGGGATGTTCAATAAGAGATGAGACGCCGAGTCTGTATTATCAGTATGCATCTTAAAAGCAACTGCGAGGTGAGAGGTGACAATGACCTGGAATGCAGTTTTCTGGGCCTATTAAAGAAGAAATTACAGAACTTTCTTTAAACATCTCAGGATCACAAAGCAGCAGGATGAGAGTCTTGACTTGATGGATAAAAAGTACTCCAGCAAAAGTCCTAAGTTTTTCACTTTCAGCTTGGGAGGGGAGAAGATATCAGGGTGTTAGGCCACGAGGCAATGGACCTTATGTTAGGTTGGTTTCCCACCACCATCATCTAAGTCTTATCACCATTCAGCTTGAGGAAATTAAGGTCCATTTACTCAAAGACAGCAGGAAGCAGAGTATCAGCTGAGAGGCTGCCTTAAATGAATCTTGGGCGAGTGTAATAATAAGCCATGTGCCATCTGAAAGCGTAAATAGGGTGGATGTAAATGATTCTATAATATCTGCTAGGAAGCGAATATAAACATTAAAAGAGTCAATGGCTTTTAATGGATGAAAAAGACAAACAAAGAGATATATTTTTGGGAAATAATTTACTAGTCACAGGACAAGCCTTAGAATGACTCATGATTATCCCTATGTGTGAGGTAGCATCACAGAGAATAATAGAAAACTTGTGATTCAACTATATCAAGCAGAAAACAGAATTGAATTACTAACAATTGAGGGGCTGCAGTGAAAACACAATTGTAAGGACCGATTTCTTTCGGTCTAGAGAATGTAATTGCAAAGTGGGTACTCATGTATTTATCAAATTCTTTTAAATTGTATTACTAAAGTTAATCATAAGAATCCTCCTAGGTAATTTTAGACCTGCCATCCTTGTCATGGTTTTCCCCCTAAATCTTTACCTTCAACCCTCCTATTTGCTAACTTGGCTTTGCTGACTTTAGGACTCTGTGCACATTACCACTGCTTACCAAAATTAAAGTGCTTGTGCTCTCTCTTTAAAACATGGTAGAACTAGCTTCTACCCAGTTGACATATTTAATTTACTTATAAGCCCCTCATAAAGTTGCACTGCATGTGACCAGGGCCTATAAATTAAATGTTACTAGTGGGTCTGTAGCCCTAATTGTGCCATGCAGTTAAGCAGCCCTTTAAACATGATTCAGGTCTGCCATTCCAGCCTGTGTGTGTAGTTTTGAAGTGCCATGTCGACCAGGCAAAATAAACATTGAAGTTACCTTATTACAAGTACTAGCCATAATTTCCAAATGGGATCAGGTAACCAGATCATGTTTGTTGACTTTGGATCTGCAATGAAGAATTGTCTTGTATGGTGAAGTCGGATTTTAAATGTACAACTTAGCCGTTTAGTGCCTACAGCCTGCCTCTGGGTCACATTACTGGGTGCAGCTGATAGTGGGGCTTTGTGTATTCCTCCTAAACAGCCACACACTCAATATAGAGCATAGGTGTGCCTGGATGGGCCATCACTGGCAGGATGGGAGGACAGAGCTGGGCACAGTCCAACTTACACTTGAATGGGCTGTGTCCTGCCTCCAAAGAAAGGGCTGCACTCCCCCTGTTTTCAGTCTGTAGCCAGGACAAGAAAGACAGGATGCCCGTGGACTGTAAAGGGAAACCTCTAGAAACTTCTCTCACTTCAAAGGAAGGCCCAGGTATAAATATTGGAACCCCGACCCCAACTGTTCAGTTCACTTCAGGAACTGTGAATACTCCCCAGTAAAAATAATTCTCCCCTTGGGAAAACCAGTCTAACACATAAGCGTCTTCCGACGGACAGTCAACGCTCTTCTGTCATACCACAAAACTTTGTAATTATAAATTGGTACCACATCAATATTGAATTTGCACAGGGCTTTAATTTTGTATAAGTTAGCACACAGCAATCCGTTATTGTAAAATGGTAAGCCAGTTATTGTGCAGTAATATTTCTTCACGTTAACAAAACAATGTTTAAAAAGGAGGCTTCACAATCGAAAAATCTGTTATACATGAATTAACCTCCTCCCACGATACGGTGCAAGTTAATATAACTATCTTTAAATAATCAAAATCGCAAATATAATAAAAAAGAAGGGAGTGAACACTAAACAGTACAGATGAGTCTTTTCCAGTACTGCTGGCCCACTATAAACATAGAGAGTGATATGTCGTGTTTTGCTGGGAAAAAACATCTACTATGTTACAGTGTGAAGCGGATTCTGCATGAAACAAAATGTGTCAACGTGTTTCAGTGGATCCTGTGATATGTTACCACCTTCTACAGGACAAAAAACAAAAAATGCCCAATCTCCCACAGAAATGTACAACAAGAAGATTGGAAACCTGCATAAAAGAGTAATAACAATTACTCCACTTTACATTTCCAATAGTATAAAGTCTCAGTACAAACAATATCTCTGTGGTACACAGATTTGCATTCCCAAGACATTACTTCTTCACTACTCATCCCGCGTAAACTACCTGGTGCATCCATATTTCACCATTCAAATTATTGTAAAGCCATTATTTTACTCCATACATTCACATCCACAATGCTGCCCCAAAGGGTACATATCAAATGGCTCTCTGGTTACCCTCAGGGGTGCACAATTCACTAATGTGATCAGTCAGACACCTGGTCAACAGGTTGGACCATTCTGTTCTCATTAAAACCATACGACTTTAATTTCCAAACTTCCCTTCCATTCTGACAGAAACCCCTCTAACACAAAACAATAGGTGAGATAGAGAACTCCTATATCCAGCGTTTTGTTTTCAATCACAGTGCCGAGGGTAGTTCTTCACTGTTAGTCCTTCATAATATCCAACGTTATAGAGTCACTGTAGGGGGAGAGGGAAAATAGTATTATTTTTTAGAAAACAATTTTCATTTTTTGTGTTATCCCACAAGTCTTTATCTCACTAGCAAGTATTTATGTATTAGTTTTCTTACATTTAATGTTAGATAGTGACAGACAAGGATCTTCCCGTGCCCACTTTGGAAGCTAACAAGGGGACTTAGTCCTCCTTGGTTTTTTATTTCTATAAATCTGGAGCTTCCCTCTGCCGGGGTCTAACAATGAACAAAATGGATTTTGTGAATCACATCAAATCTGATTTTATTAATATTTTAGATCTATAGCCCATTTATCCAGTACTTTATCAACAAAATGAAACATGCCCTATTTAATTTCCTGGGGTCACTTGATTCATTTGTGAAACCAATGGGGGCTCCTAATTTGTAAATCAAAAAAACAGGTAGATATCACTACCGCTAATATTGCATCTGAATATGACTCTTTATTCAAAGCCAATCTATTTTTTGAATGAATTAGTCAGTGTTCACACTGATTTCCCATGACGAGTACCACTTCTTACTGTGTATTTGTGTATTTTTCATTTCCGGTACTGAAAAGGTGGTAATGTATTACAAGATCCGCCAAAATGAGTCAAAGTATATTGTTTTATGCAAGATCCGCTTCACACTGTAAAATGGTAGCTGATTATCCCAGCGAAACAGGATATATTACTCTTTGAATTTATAGAGGGTCAGCAGCAGTGGAGTAGATTAATGTGTACTGTCCCGTATTCTCTCCCGTTTTAAATGTATTACTAAGTTTGATTTTTTTTGTTTATAGTTATAGTAACTTCTGTGACACGTTATGGGGAGGGGGTTGATTAATGTATAACTGAGATTCTGGATAGTGCAGCCTCCTTTTTAAAGATTGTTTTTTAACTTGAAGTGATATTACTGTACAATAATGGACATGAGCATTTTACAGTAACTAATTGCTGTGTGCTAACATATGAAATTAAAGCTCTGTGCAAATTCAGTATTGATATGGTACCAAGTTATGATTGCAAACTTTTGTTGTATGAGAGAAGAGCGTTAACTGTTGGTTAGAAGACTGATATGTGTTGGACTTGTTTTTCCAAGGGGAGCATTGTTTTTACTGTTCATTTGGTGCTCTGTCCCTTTTGTCTGTGGAGCCCCTCTCTCTTGTCTAGTAAACTTGTGGATACTCTGTCAGGAAAAAGTACTGTTGTGCTGCTAAAAAGACTGCCACGCTGCTGGACTGCTGCTCTGAAGGACCTTCTGCCTGCTGGCCTCTTGCCTGGGTGAGAAAGACTTGACCTGCATCTGTTAAACTCAGGACCCGAAAGTGACTAAGGGCTAGCTGGCTGGCCTCCTGACTGGAGCCTCAAGGACAGAAGACTCCAAAAATCTTGAACTCAGCACCTGAACCCTGCCCAGTGATACCACCCCAGTCCTAGACCCTTGGAAATGTGTCTGAAGGTGCTCTGCCAGACCATCTGTGGACCCAGCAGCAATGACACAGTAATCACCTCTGCTATGCAGCACAATCCTGAGTAGAACCGACCCATCCCCTCAGCTGCTAGGTTCTTCCAGCACCAGTAGTCCACATCGACCTTGCAGCCTGGCTCAGAACTGCCTCTGTGAGAAACATCACCATGTGGGGCCCGCGCATCACACATCTCTTGCCAATGGCAGCCTCAACACGAGTTTTCTCATTGCAGCATCATCTCACCTTTGAATAGATGCTTTGCTCTGGCTGTGCGACGCATCCATGAGTTAAGGTACTTTTGTTCAATGGGCCAAACTGTGTTCCTGTAGCTGGCCCGTGCTCTATCACGGTTGGCCTGAACTTGTGAGTTTGTCCAAGTCTGGCGCGACCTGTTGGCCCTCTGCACATTTTGGCACTATTGCCATAGAAAATATTTAAACTTTCATATCTCCCGTTCTACTGTTTGGGTTTTTGCTTTTTTGATTTTGATTTTTTTCTTAAAATTGACTCACGTTTTCTAAGATGCTGTGGGGTTTTTCGTGTTTTGTGTTTTCACTTTATTACTGTTTGAATTGCATAAACACTTTACACAGTGCCTCTAAGTTATGCCTGGCTGCTCTGTGCCCAGCTACCAGAGGGTTGAGCACAGGTTAATTTTGGGTTTACCTGTGATGCACCCTGACAAGGATTGTGGGTGCTGCTTGTGTAGGGTTTCGTCCTCTTAAACCAGTGACCCATTTTCTAACAGGTATAAATTCCATTAGTAGCATTTGGCTATATTCCAAGAACGTTTTGTTCCATTGAAAACAGAAACTTAGTAATTGCCTGAAGACCAAGTGCAGAATTCTTATCATCTATTTTTGGCATTCCACATTTCTTACCCCACAATACCCTCCCAAAAACCCTTCCATTCTACTAGCCACTCTGAAACTTAGGTGCCTTGATTAACAGAGTCAGCTGTTGGAAGGTGGACTTTTGGAGGTGCTGATCTTGAATCATGGTAGTCTGACAAATTAATAAAAGTATTATTCATATTATTTTTTTAAATTCCTTTAAAAAAATGAAAAGTGTGAAAGTATGTAAATGGAGGTATTTCAGAACATTATTAATGCATCTTCTACACTTTAAAATTTAGCAATTTCAACTTTATACATCAGAACTTTATACATCAGGAGTAAATTAAGGGCCTGATTTACATCTCGGCGGAGGGGTTACTCCGTCACTATGGTGACGGATATCCCGTTTGCAGAAATATGAATCCCTTTATGGAATTTATATTCCGGCCGACTGGATATCCGTCACCATTGTGGCTGAGTAACCCCTCTGCCTAAGATCAAAATCAGGCCTCTTTATTACTAAATGTACAACTTTTACATTAAATGAACTGAATCCCCCTAACTTGCAATATACTGACTTCTGATGTGTTCAACTATTATTATGTCACTCTGTAAACAAATTTTTCAATGATGTACTTGCTGAGGTAGAGTTCTGATGTAACATGTAGCTTGTGAGGCCATGGTGGTGTAACTGACTGTATTTGTGAACAATGTTAAACATTTTCCACATACTCTGGAATCTTATTTAATCAAAGACTAAAGTGAGCTTTGAAGTTAGAAGCAAATAAAATAAAAACTACTACTTACATGACTGGGATAGTGAGATTTGTGAGAGATTTTGTAAAGCGTGTGATTTCCTATAAGGCATTCTGGCACAGACTGTCACTGAACCGAAGAAAGCATATGAGATTTTAGAATGACATTTAGAACCAAGCACTGGCAATGCCAAAAGGTTCAGCTTTTGAATTAAATGTCATTTTGGTCACTAATTTGTTAGGCACTGAACAGGTGATACATGCACTCTATCACTCATCTTTCCACTCATACATCCATTCATCCATTTATCAATACATTGACTCATTCCTGCATTCATCGTCTGAAACAGTTGCTATAAAACACGCACAAACTCAACAACATATGCAAGGTAAATTAAAAGAGACAAGTAGGAAAACAAAAACATGTGGCCATCTACACACGGCGGGCATACATTTACAATAACAAAACTAAACATAGCAGAGGGTGTCCTTCTTATAAAGATATGGTAAATAGTCTATTGTTGTTTTAAAGTTCAAGCATGGTAGCCAAATTTAGAATTAAAGTGTTGGCCAAATTGGAATGGTAAAACAACAAATCACTATGGACAACAACATTCTATAATGGTTTCCTGGTTTAGAGGAAGTGGTCATGTGTAATGTGGTGCACTAAAGATGATATGAGCAGCAAGCAAGCAACACATTAGCTTTGCCTGGAGAGCTGTAGTATCTTCTTATGAAACATTAGAATAAAAAGGGAATTTTTGTAGGTAGCTGTGATTAGAGTCCTGAAAAGCGTCTATGAGAAAAGAATAATATCATCAGCATATGCCAAGGAGCTTAGTGTTTTGCCTCCTAGCATTGGAGACAGTGCCTCAGGATGGTTTAAAAATGTGGACAAATCCACGATATACAATGACAAAAAAGATTGACCTGTTTTAGTCCTCTAAGTTTCTAAATGGATATATATTTGTGTATATGAATGCATGTATTAATACATTATTTTTTTATTACAAGATCCTGGCAGACAGTTAAGAAGAGATTCTAGCATAAATTATTACAGTAAGAAGCTTCTCCCTCTAGAATTTGTATGGGGAAGTAACCAACACTAAAATCATTCCGTACATAAGTAATCTGTGACATTTGATCTAACAAAATACCTTTCTGTAGGCTTTAATACAGAAAGACGACAATCTACCCTCAAATGCCTACTAACTTTAACAAATGCCTTTCACATTGAATTTGTTAGGCCTACTACATTTATCATAACTTTTCACTATAAACAATCAGGCATATACCCTTTATCATTGGCTTGTCACTATATTCAGATCAGACCTACTGAGTTGATGCATAAGCCTTCCCACAGAGCAACCATCAGGTATACCATAAGAAAATTACAAATACGCACAAGATACAATTGTCAAAACAATATAAAATCCATACTAAGAGAACAGAATAATAATGACCATAGTGCAAATTAACTAGTGACATGGTTTCTTCAGGAGGGTCACCATTACCAAAACCCCGACCTACTTTATTAATCTGTGGAATTCCATGTAACAGTCTACAGGCTTTAGCACAGTGTAAAAAGAATCCACCCTTAAAAGTAAATTGCCATTAACTCAATTCTTTTCACATTAGTTAAGTAAGGCCTATTTGCTTTGTAATAACTTTCTATTTTAAAGAGATCGCACCTAAGAAATCTGACATATCTTTTCCCAGTGAACTAATAAGACCTCTTGCCAATGCCAATGGCTTGAGACTATATGAAGCAGCCTACTGAAGTGGGCATAAGCTGGCAGCCACAAGGCATTCCTTTATAAAACCAACACGTTTGCCTACTGCAGTAATCTGTGAAATACCTACCTGCAAACTTTAGCACAGTGTATTAACAATCCACCCTTAAATGCCTATTGTCTTTAACACATTTTTAAGTTAATGATTTTTCTCTCACATCTGTGCTGCTGCTAGAGAAAAACGAACACCATAAATTATCTAGTTATTTAAAACAGATTAATAGGATTACAATGTCATTTGTGTGCCCCTGAAAGTTCATACTCCGGCAGCTGAATTAATAAACTAGATGACCACAGCTGTGTGGAGGGCAAGCACTTTTTTGGTGGAAGCACACAACTTCTGTCCAATCAAAACAAGGAGACAAGCAGGTTGAAATCCTCTGCAAAATAAGGCAAGGAGTTTCAGAACTTGGTTGGATGGAAAAAGAGTGACCAGGTGTACCACATTGTTTAGCTGACATTATGAAAAACATCCCTAGATTTGTATATGAGGTATGGTGACGGGAGAAGATGAAATAGAAAACAGCTGTGTCTTGTCCACTGGAAAGACACTGTTTCATAAGGTTTACATTGAGGCTGACATCTGGTCAACTGAAAGACACTGGGTAGGCCTAACTAATGCTAGTCACCTATACATAATACGTGAAAATAAATTAAAACCTTGGGACAGTACTAATTCAGTGTGATGGGCTGATGTAGGCCTGACATGCTATCTTGATAATATTCAAATGAAAGGAAGCCATCGCTTTTTTAATCACGTCTACAGTGAATTACATTTGAACATATTAGAGGCTAGTGTATAATGTTTTATAAGCCACTAACTGACATCTATCAAAGTTGTCTAAAAATGGTGGACATGTTTTGCAATCCACTGTGGAGAGACCAGGTTTAGGAGCACATAACATGCCAACGGCCCTTCATCATTGCATTTCGACTGGAAGTCTTGACATGCACATTTTCCCTGAGAAGCATCAAGTAGTAACAACTAAAGTGCAAAATAATTGCATGTTTCCATTTTATTATAAATTTCATGTATTCACTTCTGTGAGGATAAGAACATGCAGAGTAGTGGTAGTATTTCAGTATTCAGGTTTTAAAAGGAAAACCATGAAAATACATTAAACTACAACATCAATAATATCTGAAATGCATAAAATCACTATAAATCTGTACATGTGTTCCATAAAACAGCAACAACCACCGTCATGCTAATAGTGCATTAATAATAATAGTAGTTTTATAGTAAAAATTAGAACCAGAGCAGCCTGGCCAATTACTCTAGGGCAAACAACATTATGCAAAGACATCATAATAATCACTTTGGAACCCAAAAAATGCATAACACATGCGTAATGGTGATCAACATTGGGATTACCCCTGCTCATATTACAGAATTTCAAACAGTATATTTCCCTTGGCTGACTCAGATGAATACACCTCTATACTAAACCGGTCATAAAGTGGCTATTTGTTCACGAAATTTGCCTCTCTGTCACCAAGCATACACTAAATATCTGGACAGAGTGAACACTAGCCATTCAGTACAGTCGCTCGTAAGGATCTTAGAATATCCTTTAATTAGCAAGGTCTTCCTGATAACATTATACTCTGGACAGAAAAACAAGCAAGCATTGGTAATGCATCGGTTTCACCTATGTAATTAATAAAGAGCTGTTTCCATCAATCCTCTTCGGGAGAAGGAAAGAGTTCCCTGACAAATAACACTAGAGTGGAGAGGGTGTGGTGCAGCGGCCAGAGCTGTTGACTCAAGAGCAGGGGATTCTGGTTTGATCATTGCAGCACCGCCAACATCCTGTGATTCTGAGCAAACCACTCAAATCTCTGGGTGAAACATTGTTACATAAATATTCTGCAAGAGTAAAAGCCAAAATATTATGGAAATATAGTTCCACCAAAGAGGATGTTAACAGTATTTTAGTGGCAAGAACCTGATAAGAAAAGCAGATGAGCCTTTTTATGGTCCCTATATCTCTTTTTTGTGCAGTTTAAGGGATTTTGTTTTAGGTGCTCGAGGTTAAACCATGAATCAGTCATCCCTAATGTAGTTAACTATGGTTGACATACTTTGGCCAAGGTATGGTTCCTTTAGAATGGAGCACAATAATCTCAAGGAATGACTCTCGGAGCATAAGAGGTGAAACGTTTGCCCTTATTCTGAACCAGGAAGCCAATGGCAGGATTTCAGCACTACAGCGACAGGAAGAAATTACAAGGCACGATCGGAAATAACCACGGATCTTAATCCTGATCAAGTGTTGAGACTTGAAGTATACTACCTTAACACCCCCTTTTGAACTTCAACCTGAATCATGATCAGTTGCTGAGACCTGAAACTTACATCCTCTGCATTCTTTTTTGTATAGTCTGACTTAGTGAAGGAGACTACGGGCTCCTGCTTGGACAACAGCCCTACCATTGTGAGTGACCACATTGGCACACCATGAGCCCTCCTGTGCCTCATTAGGCTGTCGCAATTCAGTCCAAGTCCTGATGAAGACCCGCACTGACACCCCATTATGCAGACCTTGGGTTGAAACGTCGACAATCTGAATCATGGACCAGTTGAGATACCCTGCAATAAACACATTAATCCAGTCCGCAGAGAATTGTAGAAATAGTGTATTTTCTGGCCACAGCCCCTACCCTCCATTCCCCATTCACCATTGTAGATATTACACAATCACCACATCACTGAGCACCAATGTCACCTTTACCACACATTACTTGTCACAATGTATTTATTCTCTGACAGCCTTGCAAATGTAAATTTGGGTATTTTTAGAAATGAAGCAATTTATAAAAGCTCTTAAATACCCCATATCATTTGTGTGTGTATTACAATTGATTTTTCATTGTTTGCATAGTCCTTTTGAGTAATCCTATTGCCTCAAGAAATATACTCTTAGCACCCGACAGAACCATTTGTATTCTAGTACAAGGTTGAACCATGAATCAGTCATCCCTAATGTAGTTAACAATCGGTTGACATACTTTGGCCAAGGTATGGTTCCTTTAGAACACAATAATCTCATGAAATGAATGTCGCAGCATAAGAGGTGAAACGTTCTCCCATATTCTGAACCAGGAAGCCAAGGGCCGAAATGCAGCCACATGTGCTATGTTTTTCAGGCCTAGGTCTAATCGCATAGGGGTTAAAGGCGTGTTTCGAGGAAGAGCAAACACTGATCTCACGAACTTGTTCTCTACTCTTTCCATGCTGTCAAGATTGTTTAGACCCCAAAATTCAGCACTGTACAGTGCAGCATCAATGCCCTTTGCCCGATAAATTTCTATTGCTATATATTTCATCAGAGTGAGAGTTTCAAGCCTTAATATGGCTCTAAATGTCACTGCCACTGACAGTGATGAGGTGTGAAGAGAGGTGACACCTCTCTGCACATTACAGCTCAGCTAGCACCGCAGCAGCCAAGTTTAATAAAATGTGAGCAGTCTAGCACACATTTCAAGAATGACAGGAAGGCCCTTCGAGCCAGTGAAATAGTTTTAATTGGAGTGTTTAATGCGGTTGCTATTTTGTGGTCTGTTATATGAATTCAAAGGTGTTACGCTTGGCATAATAACAGTGGACATTAAAAATACAAGCAATGGGCCAAATTTCAAAATTGTTAAAGTTTTCATTTTTCTGCTTGTTTTTGGAGATTATATTTCTAGAGCATATGCTTCATAGCATGCACTTCATTTCTCTTTAGTGTAGATAGGGACAAGCACACACACACAAACATCAACTTACAGGATCTGAAGGAAGTATGTTGTATTCAGGCTCAAAATGTCCTGCATTGTGGCCTCTACCTTGGTAGAAACTGCAACTGCATTTAAAGTTGGTTCTACATCTTTGCATCTTCTCTCTCTGGTTTATTCTATCGTCATATAATATTACAAATTGTTCTTTTTGATTACTTCCTCTCTGTAAATTAAGAGTTTTTTCTGTGTATGGTAATTAATAATGTATGTTAGTAAGAGTAATCCTGTACAACTCCTTCTTTATTCAGATTGATTGAATTGTTGCTAAAGACCGATGGACTAGGTTCTGACTTGCATCATTTGCACTGCATGCTTCAAATTCCTGACTTGAAATGGATTGAACCAAGACCAGTGCTTTCAAGGGTTTTTCACTCCTCCACCTCCATTTAATACCAAAATCTTGCTTACTCTTTCCTGATGATGACCACATCAAAATGATGGCTTCCATTAGATTTTCTGGCTTCCATTTATCGAATTGTTCTCTTTGTCTCCTCCCATATCTTTATGCCATTATATCCCTACCACTCTACCCTGTTATATGTTGTCTGGTTGTAGTGGTATGTCTTTGAAAGGGTTTCTTTCACGGGGTGTTCTGTTGGAATCATAGAATGTGTACTCATGGTTGTTCTGGCATTCCAGGTAAGTTGAGCCTGGTGTTGCGAGAGGGTAGTGGTGTTGACTAAATTGCTGTCTTCTCTGTGCTTTATGCTTCCAATGATTTTTCATTTATGGTGACAGTAATTCATAACATTGATAGAGCGCGCAGGTCACCCGACTCTTATTTTATCAAATATGCACACTTGGGCCCATAACGTATTTATCACTAAATTTCATTGGTCAGGTAACCTACACACTACTATCAATAATCCTTGTTTTATACTATTTATTTCCGTGTACCTGACTTACCAAATCCTTGTCACAGGTACCTATGATCACGATAGATCAGGAGCTAGCAGGGGTAGGAAGATAACACTAAAGAAAATACCATGTACATTTATAAACTGTTTATATTTTGTAATAACCACAAACGCAAGAAGTTTTAAACACCTTTATCTAATTATTCGTCATCATCCAATGCCATGAGAATGAAATTTACACAGATAAGACTATCAATAACTAAGATCAGAAATATAATGTAGCTATGAATCAAAGTAAGAATCATCTAGGATTTTAGGAATAAAGGGAGGGAAAATAAGGAACACGCTATTTAGTCTAACAGACTTTCACAACGTCACTAAGGATGGGTAAAGAAAAAGGGAACATACTAAGCAATGCTGAATTTGAATGTACTAATCGATTTAGAAGAAAAACGATACTTTCCAAGAGGTACTTATTTTCTATAGGGAGTGTAAGAAT
Source organism: Lissotriton vulgaris (assembly GCF_964263255.1). NCBI lineage: Eukaryota > Metazoa > Chordata > Amphibia > Caudata > Salamandridae > Lissotriton > Lissotriton vulgaris. The sequence goes on along the minus strand of NC_141689.1, from coordinate 279,378,792 downwards.
GGAACATACTAGATATGTAAACAGTTCAGTGTTTGACTAAAGGTAGGGAGAAAATATGGAACATGCTAGGAAAAATACTTTACGTGAGAGTCAAATGTCAGAGAAATTTTACATAGGCTAGTTTTGCTTTATTTAAGACGAGAGAGAGAGAGTGAAGATTTAGATAGACAAACACCCACACAGAGTTTATATTTACCTAGGACAGTAAGGTGACAAACCCTGGCCACGGGTCAGTTGGGAAAAGAGGGAAGGGACCCTCAAGGACTTAGGATGCCAGTAGGCGAGCAGGTACAGCTCATGGACAGTCAGGACAGGATAACCCCAGGATTCGGATCAGGACTGGGCCCACCAAAGGGTACGACCAACACCTGCAGCTTCGGATGCAACGCCTGCGCTACGCCCTCTCTGCAAGGAATCTGCCAATAACCCCGATTGGGTTCTCGAAACTCCCAGCAAAGTGCTTCGCCAGCACTTAAGGTTTCTCCACCCCAGACTGAGTTTGTGGAAATTACGGACAGAGTGCTCCGCAGCTCTCTGTATCAATCACCTATAGAGTTCGTAGGGTCAGTGACAGGTCAGCTATTCGGACAAGTCGGACAATTTCTCTAGCTAAACCTAGGCTAGTTATACTGTTTTCGGGTCAGTGTACCACCCACCAATGTTGCAAGTGAAAGGATCCCCAACTTCGGATTGGTCAAGAAAGGTGGTTAGGTCATGACACCACCTATAATTTCAACTTTCTCATACTAAATATTACATTTTCGAACCCTCCCCTTACATTCCAGTTCCCATGGCATAGAAATTCAGAAAACAATAGCGTACACATTACAACATTACAATGTTACAAATGCAGGTATGGATTTGAGTCTTCTCGCTGGGGCATGGTTCAGGTTCCCATGAGCATCTCAGCTTCGGCAGCCAGCTAGCTGGTTTCCACTGCTGCAAGACTCTCTTTTCCTCCATCACGTGATTAGTACCACACGGGCTTCAAAGATGGAGTTGTACTCCTCTCCCAGGCCCACAAGGATCGATACATGAAAAGTAAGCGAAAACAATTTAGAAACAAAGAAAAAATGAATACACTGTATACCATGATTGGCTATACTACATCCCTTACTTTATAATAACTATAGCATTAGAAGTTAAGCAGAACGAAATGGCTTGAGCAAAAGCAGCAGTGCAAGCGAAGAGCATGTGAGAAACAAAGCGGCCATTTTAGCTATACTGCTCATGAGCGACAAGTTCCCTCCAGAACTGCGAGTGCGTCACATCACATGGGTATGACCGACACATGCGCAGACTAGAATCCCGCAAAGCAGCGACCATTTGATATGCAAGCGTAGTTAGGATTAGCAAACACATAGGCAAGCATCACTGGGACACCCGCGTGTAGTGTAAAAGTGCAATATTAATAAGACAAAACGTGTTGGTTATGACGTTAATGTTATTCGAGGTTCATGAATACGAGCAAGTCGCGTAACGTGCAAATTCTTGCTCCATCAATCTCCTCTTTGATGATATTTACTATCATCACTATTAATGGAACCAGATGCCAACTTTCTCTTTTACAGTTCACCCATTTCAATTTCTACAAACTTCTTATTGAGCCTTTTTTCTGCATCCTTATTAGGATGGGAATTCTTCAATTTTATGTAAATCTGATTATTCAGTTCTTCTAATTCAAGCTCATCAACATTCCGTTTCACTCCTCTCTTATTCACAGCATACTTCTTTTTGCATTTTTGGCATTTACAGCAAATTATTATTATTAGCACAATTACCTACAGAGGAGAGACCATCAGTTAGTCTCTTCCAGGCACTGTCAACCTCCAGTGGTTTGAGCTCCTTTTCCAAATTGGTTATGTTTTTCACATATTTCTTTATTTCAACACTCTTATCAGGAATGTAAGTGCAACAATGTTGCACCTTTAACATTCTACAGACTCCGCCCTCCTTTGCCAATAAGGTATCAAGAGCAAGTCTATTTTGTAAACCATTGATCTGATCGCAACCATTTCAGTATTGACCAGTAGGAAATCAGCAGCAGTGTCAGTTGATAACCGATCCTCCACTGTAGACAATTTGCAAATTCGGTGTGTATTCAGAACCACTCCCACTCCAGGTATCAATGCACTAAATATATCACCTAAAATTTCTCCTACACTTTCTCTTCTACTACTCACTAAACCATTAGTATTTTCATTGCTTCCAGCGGCGTCATTCACATGGTATATTTTCGGGAAGACAATTCCAAAATAGCAGCTTCCATACCAGTGATCCGGCAATTTGAAATAAGCCTTGTTTCCACATATATAATAAATTCCGGGAAACACAGATTTTGACCCATTTTTGAAACCCCAACCTCCAATTACCTTGTAATTGTGTTCGCATTCACTGGAACCAATGAATTTATTATTATAATAACTGGTCTTTTCTCTATGAAGACAAAGTTTCCCTTTTCTTTCGAAATCCAGTAACAGTGCAGGGTTTGCTTCACCATTAATGAACAGGTCAAGTTATCTCTGTGTACTTCACCTAAATCTATAGTACCTATTGTCAAAAAGTATTCTCCCATATAACGTGCCACGTCACTCTTGGTATGTGCAATATTCAGGTTTCCACGAATAGGAAGTTCAGAAGAAATTACGTCAGAGTTAGAATAGTAATACGGTAAAGTTCCTCAATAAAATAAGCTTGCTAAAATACTACAGGAAATTCCATAGGTTAGGGGTAAATGGTGATATGTCACACCTTCAGCTACAGAAGTGGGTAGCTTCATACAGACATAGCAGTCTTCTATTCCCATGGCTTCTACATAGTGTACTAAAAGGTTTGCAAATACATTTAAATGTGTTCTGTTTATCATTCTGTGATAATGTAGTCTTTCCTCATCTGATGCATCTACGTCCATTTTTGTCTGTCTATGACTAAATGTTTTCTCACGTCTTTCTACACTTCGTGGAGTTTCTTCTGTCGGCAGAACTTCCGAGTCTTTTGTTACTAGTTTAGTAGGATACAGGTTAGAGTCTTTACTTATCATGAAAGGTATTGTAATTGTTAGTCCTATCCATAATATCAATACTATTGCTACACTACACAAACATATTTTACAGCATGTATTACAGCAATTCTGTCTAGGTCTTCCATTCACATTAAAATCAGACATTGTGGCTCAAAAGAAGCTTTCCAACCCCTCTTTGTAACTTTACACAGGTGGCTTACGCAGGGTAACTTTTCAGGTTGGGTCTTCTTCTTCGGAAGCTTGGTCAGTAATCAGTTCTTCATCACTCTCGTCACTTATCTCGAGGTCTTCAAATTCTACTAGCACTAGGTAAGTCCATTCGGGACTCCGATATTTTTCGTTTTGTCTTTTTATTCTGCTACTTCTTCTTTTAGGCTTGGCTCCAGCTTTTTCTTTTTCACTGGAGGCCCTTTTCCTGTCTTCTAGCTTTTCCTCTACAGTTTTCAATCTTAGTCTCAGTCTTTTTATGAATCTTGGTTCACTTTTTTTCTTTTTAAATCTTTTAACTGGCACTGTAATCTGGCTTTCCTCACGTGCTCTTTTATTTTCGTTCAGTTGTGGCACATTTGTTTCAATGTTTTCTTCTTCCCTTCCTGTCTGACTAGTCCCAGGTCTTACTTCAGTTTCTTCCACCTGGTTTCTAAGCTGGCCTGGTTCAGGTGTATGCTGATTTTGACTTTCGTTTGTTTCAAATTCTGTTTCCTGAACACATTCGTCTATTTCTATCTGATCCTGTTCATGCACTTCGAACCCTTGATTTTCTTCCGCATGAACTTCAGCCCTAATTTCTAACTGTCCCTTTTCAGTCTCTGGAGTTCTTGGAGGTGTGTCGATAACCTGCCCTGTCCCTATCTGACCTTCCTCCTCATCAGATCTCCTTCTATTCCTGTCTCGTCCTCACTATCCCACTCTCTATCTAAGTAGGTGTATCTTCAGGTTCTTATTGGATCGAGAGTCAGATCGTCTGCTGGGACCCACTCGTCTTGACTGGTGCTCGGTTGTTCGTCATCAGCTATTTCAGGACCAACATCTGGAGACCCTTCAGCTGCCCAACCTTCAGCCTCAGTTGCTTCTTCTTCTGTCACCCTCTTGGTATGACTGGCATGGATCCACTTTAGCACACCTGCACACTTCACCGCGGTTTTGGTGACAAGAATCACTTGTCTCGGTTTCCCCCACTTCGGTGCGAGGCAACTCGACCGGATGTGTATTTTTAGAACAACCCAATCAAATTGGTTCGGATTATGGACTGGAGTTGTTGGCCTGGCGACGGCGTCTTCTCCAATCTGGTGAGAGATAGAACGAACTTGGTCAACCAGTTACTTGCAGTACTCTAGTACCAAATCATCAGAAATACTTAGCAGTTTGTGTCCTGGTAGCCATGCCTGCCGCATCACTCTTCCCATTAGTATCTCATGGGGACTCAGGCCTGTTTTTCGGTCTGGAACACTTCTCTCAGTCCCATCAGTACAAGGGGTAAAGCGTCTATCCAATTCAATCCAGTAGAGTTACACATTTTTCCCAGTCTTGACTTTATAGTGCCATTCAGCTGTTCTACTACTCCAGAAGCCTCTGGATGATATGCACAGTGCAGTTTTTGCGTAATTTTGAATGCTTCACTGAGCTGAGTTATTACGTCATTGGCAAAATGCCCACCTCTGTCTGATTCAATTGTGACTGGAAAACCGAACCTAGGTATCAGTTCCCTTAGTAACAACTTGGCTACATTAATAGCATCATTTTTCTTAGCTGGGTAAGCTTCCACCCATTTTGAGAATAGGCAGACTATGACAAGGACGTACTTCATTCCTTTACAACGGGGTAACTGTATAAAGTCAACTTGTAGTCTGATAAAAGGGCCCTCTGCCTTTCCAATTGTACTTGGCAACACCACTGTTTTCTTCCCAGGATTAAACTGCTGACAAGTTAAGCACCTCTGGCAAAGTGCCTCTGCAATGTTCCTGAACTTCGAATTGTACCATATCTGTTTTAAAACACGGATCATTGCATCTCTCTCTATGTGTGTGTCTCCATATATCAGTCTGGCCATAGGAGCAATCATGCTGTCTGGTAACACAGGCATACCATCCTTACAGACAATGACACCATCCTTATTCCTTGGTCGACAACCAGATTTTTCCCATCTTTCTTTTTCCTCTGGTTCTGCTGCCTTTTGCAACCCTTTCAGTTCCTCCCAAGTTGATACATCCTCAAACACCATAAGTTGGCAGCTGTTTCCGACTCCCCCCAAATTGATATTCAATGACATTTTATGTCTGGCACAATGTTGGGCTACTTGGTCAGCATATCTGTTTCTGGCTGTCACATCGTCATTGCCAGATTTGTGAGCAGCACACTTGACCACTGCCAATTCTTTTGGTAACTGGATTGCTTCCAGTAGGTTCTGTACCACTTTTCCATTTCTGATAGGGGTACCCGAGGAAGTCATGGATTCTCTTTGCAGCCACAACTGGCCGAAGTCATGCACAACCCCATAACCATACTGGCTATCAGTGTATATGGTTATTCTCTTGTTTCCCCTTTTTACAGGCTCTTGCCAATGCAACCAATTCGGCTAACTGTGCAGACTTTACTCCAATAGGTAGGATGCTTCTACTGTCTTTTCTAGAGTGCACACGGCATAGGCAGCACTTAGACCTCCATCCTCATGTCTTAAACATGAGCCATCTACAAAATACTCAAAATCATCTATAGGCAGGGGCGTTTCCGTGATATCTGGGCGTGGTTTTGTGCTAAATTCAGTCAGGTCAATGCAATTATGCTCGACCTCTTCTTTGACTTCTGCAACCAGTGTATCTGGTAATAGAGTTGCTGGATTCAGTATATTACATCTAGTGATGGTTACATTTGCTGCACCCACCCGAATTCTTTCATACTTAGTCAGCTGACTAGGTGTGAGGTACTGAGTCTTGGTTCAGGTCAGTAGGATTACAACTACATGTGGGACATATACAGTTACAGGATGTCCAATGACAATGGACTCACTTTGTTCAAGACTGATACAAGTCGCAGCTACTGCTTTCAGACATCCGGGCAATCCAGCAGCCACTGGATCCAAGGTAGCAGACAAATTTGCCATTGGTCGTCTAGTCAGACCATGAATTTGAGTCAGGACTGAGAATGCACAATTGTCTCGTGTGTCACAAAACAGGGCAAAGTTTTTTGAATAGTCAGGCATTCCCAATGCGGGAGCTGTGCATAGACAGTCTCGCAATTTCACAAAGGAAGTCATACTTTCATCATCCCATTCCACTGGATCTTTTGCTCCTTTATTTGTCATTTTTATTAATGGTTTTGCTAAGACTACAAATCCCACAATCCACTGTCTACAGTATCCTACCACTCCAAGAAACATTCTGATTTCTTTCTGAGTATTTGGTAGCTCCATGTTTCAAATTATTCTGATTCGTTCTGAAGTGACTTTCCTGATACCTTTTTCTATCTGGTGCCCCAGATATTTCACTGAATTTGTACAGAACTCTAATTTGTCTGGTGATACCTTGTGTCCACCTTTTCCTAAATGATTCAATAATGCAATGGTATCAGTAACACAGTCTTTCCGACTTTTAGACGCCACCAGGAGGTCGTCTATGTACTGAACCAAAACTGATTCTCCAGGTAAGACTAATGATTCAAGGCATCTTTTCAAAATCTGATTGAAAATCGAAGGCTCTGTGTACCCTTGAGGAACACGATTCCAGACATAGACATGACTGTCAAATTCAAATGAGAAAAGAAATTTGCTGTCTGGATGCAATGGGATGGAAAAGAATGCGTGACATAAGTCAATGATGGTAAACCATCCAGCATTCCATGGAATTTGGTACAAAATCACTGCAGTGTTTGGCACAATAGGACAACAAGGGACAACAATCTTGTTCACCTTGCGCAGGTCTTGCACTACCCTGTACTTCCCACTAGGCTTTTTGATTCCAATTATGGGCGAATTACAAGGACTGCTCATTACTTCTTGTATGGTGTTTGCTTCTAGCAATCTTTTTATTTCAATGGCAACTCCGGCTTTCACTTCTGCACTCATTTTATACTGCTTGGTATTTGGGTAAACTGTATTTGCTTTTATGGCTATTTGAATCGGGTCTACATTTGCCATTGATCCTACATCTTTTCCAGTGAAATCCCATACCTCTGGTTTTATTGTCTGTTGGAGCTCTTCAGGTAAGTCTTGTATTGTCAATTTCTTAATTTCTGAGTCAGGCCTTATTAACAATAATTTGTAAAGTCCATCTTCATCTGGAGTCTGAATTTCGACGCCTTTTGGTGTGCAAAAGATGGTACAGTTCATTTTGCACAGCAATTCACGTCCCAGTAAGTTCACAGGACTAGAATCACAGACGACAAATCTGTGCATCTCTTTGAAATTCCCTATTGAGATTTCCATGGGCTCAGTTACTGGGGTACTAATTATCTGATTTGACACACCCACTACTTGGATTGCTTCTCCCGAGAGGGGTAGGTTTGGAACGTCCGCTGTTTTCACAGTAGAACGGGTAGCACCAGTGTCCAACAGAAAGGTGACGTCATTTCTTCAACCTTTTCTTCAATGTATGGCCCTGTCTGGTCTACCGGTAAGGAGGCGCCAAGCACGCACTCCTCGTCCTCCCCCCTCAGGCCCCGTCAGTAAGGTTCATCACAGAGAAATGTATCATTTAACAGGAATTGCGAAGTTGCTGCATTTCTATCCTTCCTTCCTTCCCATACCTCGACCTCCTCATTCTGTTGAGCTTTGCTCCTATAATTAGGCCTAGGTGCACGAGGCAACTGATTCCGTTTTACCTGTTGCTGGGTCTTTCGTGGCCCCTCTTTCTGCACCTGTGGATTTAAATCATTATTTTGCACAGGAAGCGCCAAGAAACCGTCTCGGTGTACGTGCGCGGTACAAATTTTTTAACATAACATAACACATTACCATTCTGTAGCATTGGACACTCGTCTCTCCAGTGCCTTATCTGACCGCACCCGTGACAGGGGAATTTCTTCCTGGCTTCCTCTCGGCTCATTTTTACTCGGGGTTTCCCTCCTCCCCCAGGGCCTCTATTCGGGGTATTATTATTCATTTTACCTAACTGCTTTTCCTGTTGCTCTGCTAATTTTACTTGTGCCCACATGACTATTTCTTTTAATGCTTTCCGTTTATTTTCCATCTCATCTTCACAATACTTGGCGTATTTCAGGACCTCATCTATAGGTTTTCCTTGCCAACAGATGTTATTGTCTCTAATCACTGTGAAATTTCAGGTCTCAATCCCAACACAAATCGATAAATGAAATGGGTCATATCCTTCATTTCAATGTTATCGATTCCACTGTAGGTTTTGAACACCTTTAACAATCGTTCATAATATGAATGTACAGTTTCATCACGATTTTGCGTAGTTCTATCTATGCGGGTCCAATCAGTTTCTTTGGCAGGCACCTTTCCTTTCAGGTGCAGTATCACCTGGCCGTATTTCCTCATTACATCTGCGGAGGGGGCACCTGTCCTCGGGTCTCGGTGGTACTCTTCGCTAGGCCAATCAACAGCAATTTTACATTCTGTCCATAGGTCTACGGGAACTACAATGTCAAAGAACCCATCTAGGTCTTTCAGGAGGCATTTTTGAACTTTTATAAACCTCTCAACCTGTCTGTACCACTCTACAGGCTTTTCTCGTAATTTTGGGAAATCGTTTGTAAATGACACAATGTCCTGTCGGGACCATGGAACATGTACATATTTCCCGCCTGGTACTTCTCTCATAGGATACAAAGTCTCTGCCTTGACGACTTCTTTTAGGACAGACGCAGAAGTCATTTGTCTGGACTTACTGTCTTCCTTTTTCTTTGCCCATCTGGCTTCCCATTTTTCTAAATCTCCCCATTTCTGTAATAGATTCAGCAACTCTCTTATCTGTACCTTTTTCCCTGACACATTCATGTTTTCTAAATCCTTGTCAGAAAATTCTGCTCTGTAGGGTTTTTGCAACACTTTGGATCTGCTGACATCTATTCCCATATTAGCTGCTGAGTCCATTAGTTTCTCATGGAACACTCTGGTGTTTCTGGTAATGCTCTTACATATAAACAACAACTCTTCCTCACTAAGGGTGTTCAATCTGTCTAGTCCCACGTTTCCAGCCATTAGTTCTTCCAACTCTATTCTTAGCTTGTAAATATCTAATGGTTTGGGCTGAGGAGTTTCTTTTTCCAATTCTCGGGTCCATCGATCTATTTCTTCCGGAGTCACTACTGTGGCGCTTCGAGTACCTGAAGCTGTTTCTATCAGGAATTCCTTTGCACTAGTCTGAGTTCTTGTCCGTGGTACACTGCTTTCCGGTTCCTTTATGGGCAGATCCATCAGGGAGATCACAGATTTGCATTCACTTGCCTGATCATCAACTATGAGAGGCTCTTTTCTGGGCTGTGCTACAGCTGGTGTAATAACTGGAGTTTTAAGACTAGCCTGTCTATCCCCATAAAGAGGAACAACTGGACCAATAGTTACTGGAATTGTCAGACCTTCAGGACTGAGATTTAACTGGGATATTGTCTGAATGAGTTCATTTCGCTGTTTAATTAAGGCTTCCTTTTCTCGTTCGTGTAAAACTTTTTCAATTGATGTTTCATGTATTACTTGTGGAACCAAAGGAGGGTACAGTCTCGGGGCAGTTGGGACTGTCATGCCTGATCTCTCATCACCGAATGGTCTATAATTTGGGACAGTTGTATCAGGCCTGCAAAATCCCTCTTTACTATTAGGCCTATTACCTATACCTGCTGTATCTGTTTCACTAGCCCTTCTACTTCTAGGAGGTCTGAAGAATGGGTTTTTCGAGCTCAGGGACCTAGAATCCTCATCATATGGTGGTGGATTTTTCATAAATAAATACTCCAGGTATTCATCTTCCGAATCACCCATAGTCATTAAGTGTCGGGTTTTCTCTGTCCTTTTTTCTCCTAAAGGTTCGTCTACAGGAAGTACTGGAAATAGTCCCTCGACCATCATATTCTGTCTCCACTGTTTCATCTTTTTCTCTTTAGTTTCTCTCTGCATTTTCGGGTACCATTTACTTATTCCCTTATCCATTCTGGGTCTGTCTCGCTCCAAGGCCTCAATCTCCCATTCTTCTAAAGCCTCATATTGCGTCAATCTTGGTCTGGGATGTAAGTCATTCATTCGGGTCCTCAAATTAAACAGAATTCTACTATTACAGGTACCATCTAGGGGAAAAGATAAGATTCCATCTTCTTTGGTATACTTTACCCAATTTTCCAACCATACACAAGTATGATATCCTTTATCAAATATCATAAATTATGCGGGAGTATTAGGTGGTGAAATAATTACACCTTCTCTAGTTTTGATGGGTTTGTCTTTCTTGAAATATTTCTTGACCTTGTCTGCGAAAGTCATTTTCCTTTTGCTTCCGTACATATTGTAAGGTCTGCCTCTTAGCATCTGATCCTTACGGAAACCTAAGTGTTGTGGATCAGGTAAAAATTCGGGATACCACATATATTTCGTAACTAGGATTTTCGTATTATACTACGTATTTTGTTTACAAATCCTTTTCCAATGCTAGCGCGTCTTCCAGTTTTTCAACCACCAATCAACACTATGATTGCAAATATTTTCGACCAATGGGTGCATGGCCTTTTCACGAGACGTGGTCTCACGCTCCGGCACTCACCCCTCCTTTACAAATACCAGCTCCGTTACACACCCGCTCTTTCAACCAATACCAGCGCGGCACAGAGTGACGTCAGCGCAGCTCCGCGGCCGACTCCCTCCTTCACAAGGCAACGGAAACTTTGAATTTTTCTTAAAGTGCAAGTGCTCAGTTTAGTTTACAACGTATAACATTCGCCACTGTACTCGAGTGTCTAAAAGAAAAGATCTATTTTACTGCAAGTAAACCTCTTCTGTCTACTTTTCATACACTACGGATAGGGACTTCCGCCTACCCTTCACACAAGCATTAGAGAACCTATTACTTCTTTGACTCATCCACTCTTTCCGGGACATATACTAAGTCTAAAGTTTCACCAGCGAACTCCTTTGCTATCACTGAAGCTCCGATGAACCCACTACTCCTTCCTCGTGTGACCCTTACTAGGTAATATCACAACTGAAGTTTCGTTAGCGAACTTGTCACTATCAGTTATTCAATTATGCATACGAAAAAGCCCTAATTAGCGCTTCCAGTTCTGCCTAACCATGCACTAATCTTCCTCACAGCCAGTGACCTCTCTGCGGAGTGGATTCTACTCACCACCCACTATTCTATCCCCGGGGAATTTTCCAAACAACATATATCAATCACTAACACTTTGTTAATAAACACTTAATATAGCAGCATTTCATAAAATATAATTTCAAAACATTTTATAACATTTCAAAGCAATACTTTTTACAGTAGATCGATCTTAAGGAGAAAAAGAATTGTTAACAGTACATTTAAATTTTCACGGCTTATCAATAATTAATTTATCTACCTATCTTAACTAGTCCTAACCATCATTCTGCTACCAGAAAATTACTGATAGGGCGCGCAGGTCACCCGACTCTTATTTTATCAAATATGCACACTTGGGCCCATAACGTATTTATCACTAAATTTCATTGGTCAGGTAACCTACACACTACTATCAGTAATCCTTGTTCTATACTATTTATTTTCATGTACCTGACTTACCAAATCCTTGTCACAGGTACCTATGATCACGATAGATCAGGAGCTAGCAGTGGTAGGAAGATAACACTAAACAAAATACCATGTACATTTATGAACTGTTTATATTTTGTAATAACCACAAACGCAAGAAGTTTTAAACACCTTTATCTAATTATGCGTCATCATCCAATGCCATGAGAATGAAATTTACACAGATAAGACTATCAATAACTAAGATCAGAAATATAATGTAGATATGAATCTAAGTAAGAATCATCTAGGATTTTAGGAATAAAGAGAGGGAAAATAAGGAACACGCTATTTAGTCTAACAGACTTTCACAACGTCCCTAAGGATGGGTAAAGAAAAAGGGAACATACTAAGCAATGATGAATTTGAATGTACTAATCGATTTAGAAGAAAAACAATAGTTTCCAAGATTTACTTATTTTCTATAGTTAGGGTAAGAATGGAACATACTAGATATGTAAATAGTTCAGTGTTTGACTAAAGGTAGGGAGAAAATATGGAACATGCTAGGAAAAATACTTTAAGTCAAATGTCAGAGAAATTTTACATAGGCAAGTTTTGCTTTATTTAAGACGAGAGAGAGAGAGTGAAGATTTAGATAGACAAACACCCACACAAAGTTTATGTTTACCTAGGACAGTATGGAGACTAACCCTGGCCACGGGTCAGTTGGGAAAAGTGGGAAGGGACCCTCAAGGACTTAGGATGCCAGTAGGCGAGCAGGTACAGCTCATGGACAGTCAGGACAGGATAACCCCAGGATTCGGATCAGGACTGGGCTCACCAGAGGGTACGACCAACACCTGCAGCTTCGGATGCAATGCCTGCGCTACACCCTCTCTGCAAGGAATCTGCCATAACCCCGATTGGGTTCTCGAATCTCCCAGCAAAGTGCTTCGCCAGCACTAGGTTTCTCCACCCCAGACTGAGTTTGTGGAAATTACGGACAGAGTGCTCCGCAGCTCTCTGTATCAATCACCTATAGAGTTCGTAGGGTCAGTGACAGGTCAGCTATTCGGACAAGTCGGACAATTTCTCTAGCTAAACCTAGGCTAGTTATACTGTTTTCGGGTCAGTGTACCACCCACTAATGTTGCAAGTGAAAGGATCCCCAACTTCGGATTGGTCAAGAGAGGTGGTTAGGTCATGACACCACCTATAATTTCAACTTTCCCATACTAAATATTCAATTTTCGAACCCTCCCCTTACATTCCAGTTCCCATGGCATAGAAATTCAGAAAACAATAGCGTACACATTACAACATTACAATGTTACAAATGCAGGTATGGATTTGAGTCTTCTCGCTGGGGCATGGTTCAGGTTCCCATGAGCATCTCAGCTTCTGCAGCCAGCTGGCTGGTTTCCACTGCTGCAAGACTCTCTTTTCCTCCATCACGTGATTAGGACCACACGGGCTTCAAAGATGGAGTTGTACTCCTCTCCCAGGCCCACAAGGATCAATACATGAAAAGTAAGCGAAAACAATTTAGAAACACAGAAAAAAATGAATACACTGTATACCATGATTGGCTATACTACATCCCTTACTTTATAATAACTATAGCATTAGAAGTTAAGCAGAACAAAATGGCTTGAGCAAAAGCAGCAGTGCAAGCGAAGAGCATGTGAGAAACAAAGCGGCCATTTTAGCTATACTGCGCATGAGCGACAAGTTCCCTCCAGAACTGCGAGTGCGTCACATCACGTGGGTATGACCGACGCATGCGCAGACTAGAATCCCGCAAAGCAGCGACCATTTGATATGCAAGCGTAGTTAAGGATTAGCAAACACATAGGCAAGCATCACTGGGACACCTGTGTGTAGTGTAAAAGTGCAATATTAATAAGAGAAAACGTGTTGGTTATGACGTTAATGTTATTCGAGGTTCATGAATACGAGCAAGTCGCGTAACGTGCGAATCCTTGCTCCATCAACATCACTCTCTGTTCCTTCATAAAATCTCCCTCATAAACACACTTGCATCCCTTCTATACTGTGCAGCGCATTCCTTAGACGCACTGTGGAGAAGTGTGGCTCAATGGGTAGAGCGGCAGACCCTGATCTAGAAGTCTAGCCCGCGACCAGGGTTTAATTCCCCGCCTCGGCGGGTATTGGGCTCAAAATTCCATGGACCTGATCATTCTCGCCTCGGTGCCTATTCCAATTATGGAGTCCCACTCTGGGCAATAGCTTGCTTAATCTCCACAACGGCCCCCACAACGCTAAGGATGCCTGACCTCCACTTTGGGGGTGCCCAGGAGTTGAGTGGACGCCTCACAGGGAAAGCCAGGATAGGTTCCACAGCGGTATTCGTACAAGCTCCTTGAGACCCTTGTGGGTTTAGTGCACTATACAAGTATCAATTTCAATTTACAATTGTACCCGTTCTCCATTGACTGCTTGAAAACCCCAGTTCCCCCGTGTATGTCCTAGAAAAAAGTTCACGTATTCTCCAATTAAAAGTACTCCCGTCCTACTGATAAGTGAATATTGTTTCTAGGAGGCGTCCTGGCGCTATAGACTGCTGGGGAACCTGTCCTGGCTTTCCCTATGAGATGTATCTCCAAGGTGAATCCCCAGCGTTTGTGGGGGGCCGTTGTGTAGATGAGGCAACCTAATTCCCAGAGTTGCTGAGTGTGATCCCTGGTTAGAGTAGGCACCGAGGCGAGAATTATTGAGTCCGCTGACCCTGGTTCACGACCCTGCCGCATCAGGAATTGAACCCTGGTCCCGGGCCGTTCTCTGTTTCTGGGTCTGCCGCCTCTAACCAGTGAGCCACACCACTCCAATGTATGCTGTATGTAGTCAAAGCCTATCTGTCATTTTATGACAGGACTAGATGATCCAGTTCAGATCTTTTTTCTTGGTTTAGTTTGAAAAACAGACATTTTAACAAAAAACTACAAATTCCAGAACATCTGAAAAAAATAACTTGTGACCATAAATGGTAAAAATAAACCTAATCTCTTACTCCTTACAGCCAGATAAGAGCTCTTTACATCTTTCATATATATTGTTTTGTCATTATTGAATGCATGTTCAGCGGTAAAGGAATTGTTGCATTTTAAGTTCACAAATCCAATATACTACAGTGTAATTCTAATATGAAACAAGGTGTAAAACATATAATGTAGCTTCGAATAAACAACATTTATTTCTAAGGGTTTGAAATATTTTTATAAAACTTACAAACGGGCCTTAAAACTAGAAACTCAGTAGTGTAACTTTTCGGAAGCACATTTTCAAAAAAATTCGGACATACAATTAAAAAACATATAACAGAATCATTCTCCTCTTTAAACTGCTTTTTTAATCCTCTTAGAACGGGGTCTAAAATCTGATGTAGATATGCACACTGTTCGGTTTGTTTGTGCAGAGTCGCGGTATTCTCCTGCATATGCAGTTGTGTGGATCATATCTGAGATTTTAGAACAAATACCGACATCTTATATTCAGACAGATATAGGGTGCATGGTTTAGTTTAGACACATCATTTAGGGGCACATGCGTTGCATGTGTGCAATTGCGATTCCATAATTGCGAGTATTAATGAATCGCAAATATGGAATCGCAATTGCCAATGCATGTAGGTTTCACAACATTTTTAGCAATTACTACATATTCCTTAATTGCAAATTGCAAATTGTGAATCGTAATTAAGGAATAGCTTCCCATTCATTCTGATGGGCCTAGAGGCCCTTAGGAATGAATGGGAATTGCATGCGCAATTTGTGAGTACCAAATAGGTACTCGCAAATTGCACATACAATTTTAAGGGGGCAAGGGTGCCAAAAGGACACCCCGATGCACCCCTGAAATTAGCATGTGACCACATGTTGCGCACACACATGCCCCAGGGGCATGGAACTTTGAAAAATGCACTTTTGGGCATTTTTCAAAGTTTTCATAAACTACCATCAACTTTGAATTGATGGTAATTTGCGATTCCTATTTGCGAAATCACATGCATTGCATTTAGGGAATCACAATTTGCGATTCCCTAAATGTATTCGCAATTTAAGTTATCACAAATTTTGAGATGACTTAAATTGCGATTGTGCATTTGGGTTGATGCATCCCAAATGCAAAAATACAGGCTGCAAAGGGGCAGGCGCATGTGCCCCTTAGTCTCAAGACCAAAGAAGCAGCATGAATTGTTAAACTCAGTCCCCAATGTTTGCCAACAATTGCTTACTGTTAATGAATGAAAGTATGTCAAGCAGTGGCACCAAAGAAAAATTAGCCTGAACTTAGATACCAATAGGTCAATTAAGCAATTCGGACTCATATCTTGCCTTCTATACTCCTAAACTTGAGCATATCATCTCTGAAACTACAGGCTCTGATGGTCTATAAACTATATTTCTGCAGCATGCTATTTAAATATTCTATACCTATTTTAATACTCCCCATACCATATACAGGTCGCATTTTTATCACTGTTCCAGTTATCCCATAGATGAGCTGCCATAGACTAAGGTGTAGCTGATCTGAGGCAAAGACCATGAACCAGAGTGTTTACTGAATGAGCTTCTATTCTGGTATTTAGCTGGATACATTTTATAATTTCTCACCCATGTTCCTGCTAGCCCTGTGTCAGTGCTTTCGTTAGCATTTCCTCTTTTCCTCTTGCCTTAGTCACAACCTCAAGTTTGGGTTTGGGCGCATGTCATGAATTTTCTACCTGATATACAATTAAAGCAAAAAAACAGTATACAATACTCAACTCCTTGTGTTCAAGGCTTTCCTTCATTTACACTTGGACAATCCATATTTCCTTTATATAAAGACGTTCCCGTACCCCTCAATGTAAAATTTAGCAATCGCTCAAATTCCTTCTCATTCTACAACCCTAACTTTGATAAAGGATCTACTATTGTACCCTTAAACCTTTTGACCTGTGATATGTGCCTCTTGCACCTCTCAGTCTGTATAGAGGGACTCTAGAGGGACTAAGGGCCATATGTAGGTGAAATAGATTTACTGATTTTAAATTACCGAATTTTACCGATTCGGTAATTTAAAATCCGTAAATCTATGGGGTCGACATGTAGGTATTCCAGATGCGCTGGAATACCGAATCGGATGAATTCGGTATTTACCGATTCGGTAAATACCGAATCGGTAATGCCCATTCATTCCTATGGGCTTTGAAGCCCATAGGAATGAATGGGCATTACCGATTTGGTATTTACCGAATCGGTAAATACCGAATTTCACAAGGGTGCAGGGGGTGTCACTTTGACACCCTCTGGCACTCCCAAAACAGGCTCGGTTGCCATGTGGCAGGCATACATGCCCTAAGGGCAGGTCTGCCTGTCACATGGCATAGGTGTGCATGCACACATGTGCATGCACACCGGAATCGGTATTTTACCATCAAATTGGATTTGATGGTAAAATACCGATTCGGTAAGGCTCCTGGGACTCTGAAGAGTCCCACCTACATATGGGTGGCTCAGATTCGGTAAACTTACTGAATTTTTATTTTACCGAATCGGTAAAATTACCGAATCGGTAATTTTACAGATTCTGTAAAATAATGCCCCCTACATGCCAATCACCTATTTACCGTTCGGTAACGGCAGAAAATACCGATTTTCGGCCGTTACCGACCGACCTACATCGGGCCCTAAGTACTCAACAACAGGAATCATGACAATGGGTTTTTGAGGGTGCGGGCCCCTCAGTTACCACAAACATACCCACTAGTGAACTTAAGTTCTTATGGGATTGTAGTACAATGCTGCTAAGAGAACAGACCTCTCCCAACTGATTGAACTTAAAACACATCTAATGTAGTAATCCCTTTTCTGATATCTTACGTAAAGTACATCTATGTGCCCTTCATCAGAAACACCACACAAGGCAAGGCTCATAAAGGTCAGTGCCATTCTAACTATAGGCCTTAATATGACTTTGGTGTTGTGGGAGCGGGACTGCCATGCTCCTGCCTCGCTCCCACACTTCTAAAGCTAAACCAGAACGACTGCCAGATTACGATTTTTTTAGTCACTGGCGGGCAGTTGTTTGGCGTTACCACAGTGGTGTTCTTAAATGTTGTGCATTTAATTCTGTGCAGAAAAATGGTGGGCCATGCAGACACCCCATGGTGCAGAGGCACAAGGGGGCCCAACAGTTTCCTCACTGCCACACTTTTCATGGCGGTCACACTGTCATGAAAAGTGCGTAGGAGAGGAAACTCCTAATATACTTGACGGTGCCACAGCGGCACCACAAAGCATATTAGAGGCCTCAGACCACTGGGCACCACCAGGGGTCATAAATCCCAGGTGGCACCAGGGGTCCCACCACCTGCTACAGTCATAAAACTGTGCCAATTCCTGTCAAAGCACCCTCAGCCGTCATATGCCACCAACCATGATTCTTGTTCCTGCAACTATCATCTTCTCTTTCATAGGCTGACTCAGATATGAATATAAGGAGCTCACTGACACCTCTAAAAAGAATGATGGGCCTGGAGAGACATGTGACTGTCTGTTGCCTATTGGCCTTTCAGATATTAGGAAAGTGAATCTATTTACCCTATTGCCTAAGCCCCCTAGACCACCTTCCCCACTCATTTTTTTTTTTTTTTTTAAATATATTTTTATTGCAGGAATTAGCCAAAATTACATGTCGGACCAGCAATACAGTTACAGGAATAAAATGGTAGATACATCCGATCCCCCGTGAGAAAACGTCATGGGTACACAGCCATTCAGCCCACAACCCAAGGGTCGGGCGGCGAACACAGGTGGGGATCTGGTAGAAGGTCGAAGCTGGTCCAGATAATCCCACGGGCTTCATCTGCTTTTCTAGATCAACCTAACAAAAAGGCAAAAAAAAAACCTCCCCCCCAACCGCCCAATGATTCAACTCCCTCCCCCCCCAACCCCGCCATCAGTGTGTAGTAGTGTGTGTAGGAAGAGCCTATGGGAAAAACCCCAGATGACTATATTCATATCCGTATTGTGAACGGTTATCGGGGCTCAGGTTGTGCTGCATCTTCACCCTCGGAATCGCTGGAAGCGCAATAATCTCTAAGGACCTGCACTAACGTCTCCCATTCCAGTGCTGATTCTAGCGCTCTCTCGTTGTGCTGCCGCCTTGCCAATTGGTATCGCAGAGTGCTCTCCCCCGCAGCCCACTTCAGAAGTTCGCTGTGCCACCTAACTCCCGTCGGACCAACTCTTGCCTTCCAATTCCTGGTTATCTCCCGTTTAGCGAGGACAAGCCCCAAATCAATAAATTTACTCAAAATTTTATTTTTAGGGGTATGCGGGAACCAGTGTAAGAGCCCCACCGCCGCGTCGACCGATAAAGATCTCCCCGTTACCCTGTTCAGAGTATCCTCTATCACAAGCCAATATGAGGACAGCGCCGGGCAGGACCACAACATATGAAGGAGGTCCGCCTCAGGCGCTCGGCATCTGGGGCAATCTGCTGAATCCGTGGCGAAGTACTGCTGAATCTTCGCCGGGGTCAAATAGGCTCTGTGGAGTATGTAAAAATGAACTAGTTGGAATCGGGCATGACGCACTCCCTTCCCGGCTCGGCGCATGAGTTGTGACCAGGTCGTCTCCGGTATCTCTTTCCCTATGTCGGCCTCCCAACGAGTCCGCAGAGTGGCAAGGGGGGGTAAGCCCTCGTTAACCAGTCTGTTATACAGGCACGTGACTGCCTTGACCGTCCCCGCGGACATCATAACGTACTGGCACACCGGAGACGTAGGCGGTTCCTCTAACCCACTTTTTCAGTGCGTCTGAATCGCTCGGACCAGAGCCGTGTGCAAGAGGAAGTCGCCTCGGGGAACATCGAAACGGTCCAGGATCTCTTGGAAGGGCAGTAACACCCCGTCCTCATAAAGGTCCCCCACCAATTGCAATCCCGCGTCTTCCCACTGTCCTAGGCGTGACCAGTCCTCCCCGTGAGGCAGGGCCGTCAGCATCCCCAGCGGTATTTCTGGTGCATACGGAAGCCTTAGCTGTCCCCGGGCGTGGGCGTGATTCCAGCATAATCGAATGGTCTTTTCTTTGAGCGTCAGGTCCTGCAGGGCCAAACGTTGCCAAAGTGTGATGAAGGAGATAACATGCCTGGGCATCCCCGTACCCCTCCCAATCTCCGGGCCACGAAACTCCCTCGCGACCTCCTGGGTGAAGGTCTGCAATTGCGCCGCCAGGTAATATTTCTCAAAATCCGGCACCGCAAGGCCTCCCTCAGACTTTGGCCTCATCAGGGTCTTGAGAGCCACTCTCCGGCGGCCCGAACCCCAGAAGAATCCCACCACCATGGATCGCAATAGCCGAAAGGTGGCCGGCGGGATCCAAATCGGAAGGCTCGAAAGTAGTAGAGCAACCGGGGGAGTGCCACCATTTTCAACAGAGCAATCCGCCCTGCCACCAAAAGCGGCAGGGTAGCCCAAAATTCCATACTACCACGCAACGCGCGAGTACAGCGGGCTATGTTCCCATCCAGGAGGTCGGTGGGGTCGTGGTATATGTATACCCCAGGTACTTGAGGCAGCTGGGTTCCCACCTAATTTCTCTACTGATGTCAGGTCTGGGCGTTCCCCTGTGAACCGGGAACAGACAAGTCTTGGCCCAATTCACCCGAAGGCCCGAGACCTCCCCGAAAGACGTCAGTGCCGTCGCAGCCCCATTCAAAGCGGCATTCGGGTCCTCGAGGAAGAGCAGCAGGTCATCAGCATACAGCGAGATATAATGCGGGCCGGATAAGGTCCGTAAACCGCCGAAAGAGACCCCGGACCGGATCAACAGCGCCAGTGGCTCCACCGCTAGCGCGAAGAGTAGTGGGGACAGAGAGCAACCCTGTCTCGTGCCTCGCTCTACTGGATATTGTTGGGAAATCAGCGGGCCTGCCCTCACCCTGGCCGACGCCGAGGCATAAAGCACCGTGGTCCACCTGACAAAGCCCTCCCCTAGACCAAAGTGCAGCAGCACTCTGCGCAGGTAGTTCCATTCCAAACTATCGAAGGCCTTTTCCAGATCAACCGAAAGAACCACCGGGCACGGGGCCTCCATGTGCGGTTCCCCCAGCAAGCGAAACAGCCTGCGAATATTCATGGTCGTGTTACGCTTGGGAATGAATCCTGCCTGGTCCTCGTGCACTAAAGAGCGCATGTGCCCTAGCAGCCTCGATGCCAATATGCTGCTTAGGATTTTATAATCGACCGTCAGCATTGATAATGGTCGGTAGGACGCCGGGTCAGTCGACTCTCTACCAGGTTTGAGGAGGGGAACTACTAAGGCCTCACACATCGAGCCGGGGAGGCGACCCAAACGCTTCGCCTCTCTGTAGACTATCAACAGTCGGGGCGCCCATAGGTCAATGTAGGTGGAGTAGAATTCAACCGGAAGGCCATCCAGGCCCGGGGTCTTATTCCTCGCCATCCCTTTAATGGCACTACGGATTTCTCCTAGTTCGATGTCGGAGCCCAGAGCCTTCGCCACATCGGGCTCCAGCGCTGGCATCTCTAAGGGTTGCAAATACTCATCAATCAGGGCGGGGTCTCTGGCCAGGTTACTGCGGTATAGCTGTTCATAGTAGCGCTGGTAGCAGCCTAATATCTCCGGCTGGGTGTGCACCTCAGACCCCTCCGCCGTGCGCATGGACGTCATCAGAGAGGTCCGGCGTGTGGGATTGGCCAGCCATGCTAGCAGCGCGCCCGACTTATCCCCCTCTGTGAGCGACCTAGTGGTGTAGGCCTTATAATCGAAGCAGCGCAGTCTTTCGACTTCCGCCGCCACCGCCTCTCTTGCCGCCGCCGTACGCTCCTGGAGTTCAGGATGACCGGGGCGGCGAAGTTCCATCTCATGGAGCTTCCGATCAGCCGTGTCCAAGTCATCAAGGATGACTCGTCGCATGCCCACTTTTTTAGAAATACAGTAGCCCCTGACCACTACCTTAAAGGCATCCCATTCTGACGCTCTCGATCCAGCGGTGCCCCCATTGGACGCAAAATAATCCGAGATTTTGTCCTCCAGGTCCGCCCTAATAACTATGTCCTCCAAGATCTCCGGGCGCAATTTCCAGGTGGGCACACTGGGGACCCTGGGAAACCAACGGAAGTCCACTAGGAGGGGGTTGTGGTCCGAGATGGTCCTGGTCAAATATTCAGAGCGGACCGCTGCGGACACCAACTCTGCTGATCCCAGAAACCCATCCAGTCGCACGTGCAATTCATGTAGGCCAGAAAAATAGGAGTAGTCTCTAGAGTCGAGGTGCTGCGCCCTCCAGATATCCGTGAGCCCCCAGTGCGTCTGCCATTCCTTCCTCCCTTTAGCCACTCAGCGGACTGGAGAGTCCGGGAGGGGGGGTGCGAGCGGTCGGCCTCTACGTCTACTACTGAATTAAAATCACCACCCAACAGGAGGGTTCCCGAGAGAAAGTGGGCCAATGAACCCAATAACCCGGAGAGGAAGGCAAGCTGGTCCACATTAGGTGCATAAATACAGCAAATATTCAAGTTCCTACCCCCCAGTGTGCCTGAGATAGCCACATAGCGACCCTCCGGATCCACCACCGATTTTGCAACCTGAAAGGGAACCCCAGCCCTGATCCATATTAGCGCCCCCCTCGCGTAAGCCGAGTATGAGGTGTAGAAGACCTGCCCTCTCCATCTACGCTGTAGCGCCGCCCCCTCCGCCTTGGTGAGATGAGTCTCCTGCAGCAGCGCTATCTGCACCCCTCTACGCACTAGATAAGCGTGAACCTTGTGACGTCTAGACATTGTGTGAAGCCCTCGTACATTCCAAGTGATGCATTTCACATTAGCGATTTCAGCCATTGTCCCATACTATCTGTCCCGGGCTTTCCTACCAAGGCTCAAACAAAAAACAAGCGACAGTCAAGTCAACACTGATGGCGGCCATCTTCCCCAACAAAGACCCAACACCCGTCTGAAACAAACCCCCTCCCACCCACCCCAGAACAGGACCCAAATAGCTCCATCTAGTTCCCATCCAAACCGTGTCTCCAACAACCCCCCAATCCCCGACTAATCCTGCGGTCGCCACCGCAGGGAAGCCTTAAGGGCTAGGTGCGGGCTGGGCGCCAGTAATGGGCCTTTGAGTCTCGGACTACCAAGACTAATTTGAGCCCAAGTCAAAAAAGCGTCAGCTCGATCGGGGCTCCCCAACCCCCCCATCGGATCATGTCACCAATCGCCTCCCCTACCACCCCCGCTGCAAACCCCCACCCAAATGGAAGTAGCTCACCCAGTCATCCCTGCCCGTCCAGCATGCCCTCAGCCGAGTCTGGAGTAACCACTGGCAAGTGAACACTATCGGTCTCTGATTCCTCCGTGTCCGTTTGCGCCCCCGCTTTGTGAACCAGACAGATTAGACACCATCTCCAGTACTCCTCGCCGCTCCGCCATTGTCTCCACAGTCGAAGGCTTGCCTGGTTTGCGGCGGCTGCGGAGTCTCTTGGAACAACGTTGTTGACCAGGTTCCATAGCCAACTGGGATGACGAGCCGAAACCATCTTTGCCAGCCCTATAGAGTTCGAGCCAATTACAGACTTCCTCCGGGGAATCAAAGAACTGGGTTTTGTCGTCAATGATAATACGGAGCCTTGCAGGAAAAAGGAGTGAGTACTGGATACCCTCGCTCCGGAGCTCGCGCTTGACCGCCAGGAAAGAGGTCCGTTTTCGTTGGGTCTCATACGTGTAGTCCGGGAAAATGTTCACCTGGCTATTCTCCACCTGATAAGGGCCGTTATGCCTGGCGGCGTTGAGGAGAAGGTCTCTGTCCCGTAAATGCAATAAACGCGCCACCACCGGACGCGGGGCGCGGCCCTGTTGCGGCGGCCTCGCCGGCACCCTATGTGCCCGTTCCAGGGTGTAGAAGGAGGACAGACCCTCCGGAGCCACCGTGTCCCGAAGCCAAGCTTCCAAGTAGGCCACCATGTCGCCATCCTCGATCTTTTCCGGTAGGCCCACCACCCGAATATTGTTCCGTCTGTTACGCCCTTCAGCGTCCTCCGCCCGTTTTTCCAAGGCATCGATCCGGGACAGGGCATCCTTCATTGTCGCGGCCAGGGTCTTCTGCACCGGCTCCAGAACCTTCACTGAGCTCTCAACCTCCTTAACTCTGTCCGAGAGCTTGCCGTGGTCTGCCCTGAGGAGGCCCAAGCTCGTCGCAACCTGGGTGATGTCTTGCTGTAGGGCCGATCGCGTGGTTGCGATCGCCTCCAGGACCCGGTCAAATTGTTGTTGTAGGTGGGGACCACCAGAGCTCTCCGGGTCAACTCGTTCATCCTTATCCGGCGCCTCCGTGTCCGAGGCGGCCGGGGTGGTCCCTTTGGGCCCCCTCGGTTTCCCCATTGCGGTTGAATCCCGTGGAGGAAAGTTCGTCAAAGGCGCTACCAAGTGTGGACGTCGACTACGGCACTCCTGGTACGTGGTCGTTGTGCAGAGGGCCGTCGATCGTCGTCGCCAAGGCCCACTACTCCTCCGACTTTTCAGCCCGTGCCACCGCCGTGTCACCGGAGGCCAACGAGGGGGAGGCGGGGGCGATCGGCGCCGGTCCGGGTAGTCCTGCCTGGCCAAGGAAGACCTCGAATGAGAATCACCAGTGCTGCCGGAAACTCTGTGGCGCCAGGTCGCTGTGCTGCCCATGAAGTGCTTGGGGCTCCGGCGAGTTCAGGCACTCAGTGGGGGGCAGCCGGGTGTTTCTCGTGGCATCGTCGTTCCACTCAGGGCCTCCGGTCACCCATGAGCTGCTCTCGACGAAAATTCGACCAACAATCCGTCTGGGGATGGCCACAGTGCTCATACCCTTCCAAACCATCAACCGGACTAACGTTTCTCGGGGAGATAGGATGTAGAGAAGATGCGCGGAGCTCTGCTAGGCGTCCACGGGTCTGGGGTCTCGGCAAAGCCATCGAGAAGGTTTGGGCGCCATCTTGGGTCCCGCTCCGCGATCCCCGCAACTTCGCTTTTTCGTCGGAACAACCGGTTTTCGAGTGTCACCGGGTGTCCCAGCAGGTCCCCTCTGACCCGATCTTCGGTTTGTGGGGGTCGGGGTGCCCCGCGGTCTCCAATCTGCAGGATCAATGCGGGCTCAGTCCCGGAGCCGAGCTCTCAGGCGACCATCGCCATCGGCGTCCAAGCCACGCCCACCTTCCCCACTCATGATGTCTGAACTGAGATTAACTTTATTTAATGTAGTTATTGGGAACCTATTGTTTTTGGTCCCCTGGATACAGCACTTGCAACTTCTGTTCAGAAATGTGTTTCAAAAAGAGTAATTGCTCCCTTTTTACTTCAGGTCCCTTTCCTCGCTGTTCCCTCTCCATATCCCTTTCCCTCGCTTGATTGCTCCAATAATATGTGCTTTTACAGTAAGCAGAATTTGGGTTTCCTGAGGTGGACCTTGTTGTACATCTCACTGATCCTGTGGAGTGTTCTAAACTCATTGAGTACTGACAGTAACAACTGGGCATGCAGAATAATACAAAATAATACTCATGCAATCAAATTCTCTTTATCTACTCAATCAGATATGACTGCCCCCTTATTGTGTCCCCAACCTACTATTTCTTATCATCAATTGCAAGATGTTCAGCAATATTTGAATTCATGATATTTGAGTGAAGTAAACATACACCTTCGCATCTCTGAAGAAAAACTCATTGATTACTTTCATGGAGGACTAACAAAACAAAATGAGAAGAATTTTCATCTCTTTGGTATACAGAAGGGACAGGAGGACAGTGAGCAATGTGCTTATTTGGTTAATGTGTTTCAGACAGCTTTTTTTTAGGAACACACTTGGCCCTTATTATGAGTGCCCCGGAGGGCGTTGTGTTATGCATAGCACACAATAAATCTCAAATCCCGGGGATTGGAATTTACCTATGATCTTCTAAATGTTGCGACAAATAACACCTATTGCAAGTTTTCATCTAAAAATTGGGGATTAAAATCCCCACTTTGAGAAATCTGTTTGTTCAGCTGTATACCAAGTCTTTTTTCAACTGTTACATTTTGGTAAGATGAACCTGCTGAAATGTAGCTGTGGAAAACTCCAAAGTGCAGACTTTATCGCACCCGATAATATTTTGTGTTTTTTAAAATCAGGATATTTGCCTGAAATGTTAATGGCAATGCATTGCCCCATACGGTGGTTATGGTCCTTGACAACATATTAAACAAAGATAGCTATAGCTTTCATATAGAACATAAAAGGATATTATTTAAAATTATTTCAAAGATTTAGGACTATAGGTATAATACAATATATGGACTATAACCTAGGCGCTTCACATGTAACCTGTAACACTCCACCCGTCCCCCAGTTGGGACAGAAACGTTCAAGTTAGAAATTGGTTGTATTTTTCCATCTGATCAGACCAAGCACTTTAATCGTTCAGGGATATAGCATGTATGTGTATAATGTATATAGACATTTTAATATATAATACTGTGTAAAGCTGCCACTATGGGGCACAGATGATGGGAAATAACACTTGTTCAAATTACCAGGTGAGGTAAACTCTGATCAGCTTCTGTTTGGCACTTTTGCACAAACAGATGTTTGCCGATTCCATCAGCCCGCACGCCCTCCCCTCCGCTGACTACATCCTCCTCGGGGACCTCAACTTTCACCTGGAGAACAACAACGACCGCAACACCACCACCCTGCTGGACAACCTCGGACTCAAGCAACTGCTGACCCCCCCCCCACTACGCCGGCCACACGCTCGACCCCATCTTCTCCTCCAGCAAGGACATCACCTTCAGCCATGCCACCGGACTCCACTGGACGGATCACAGCTGCGTCCACTTCAGCTTCAGAAGGACCACGATCCACCACTGCCCACAACAGATCCCCCGCAGATGTTGGAACAAGATCACAGCCAACCAGCTCGCCACATCCCTGAGCCAGAACCATCCGGCCAGCTCAACGAACCCCAACCAAGCCGCCAACAACCTCACGAAGTGGATCAGCAACAGCGCGGACGACCTCGCCCCACTGAAGACCCCCCCCCACCAGACCCGGCACCAAAAAAACATCATGGTTTACCGACGAACTCAAGAGCTCCAAGAAGAACTGCCGAGCCCTCAAGAAAGCCTGGCGCAGAGACCCAACTACAGACAACATGACCACCCTCAAGCTCACCACGCGAAAACACCACCAGCTGATCCACACCACCAAGAAAACCGCATTCAAGGAACGTCTTGACAACAATGCCCACAACAGCAAGGAACTCTTCACCATCGTCAAAGAGCTCTCGAACCCTAGCGCCGGAGACAACAACATCACCCCATCGCAAGAACTCTGCAACTCGCTCGCCTCGTTCTTCCACAACAAGATCGCAGACATACACAACAGTTTCAGCACACAGCCGACGCACCCTACGACCGCACCAGCGCCCCCCACCACCACCATCCGCGCCTGGACCTCGGTCAACACCGAAGAAACCATCCGCACAATGAACTCCATCCACTCCAGATCTCCAACCGACCCCTGCCCTCACCACGTCTTCAACAAGGCCGACTCCGTCATCGCTCCACAACTGTGGGACATCATCAACGCCTTCTTTGACACCGACACCTTCCCAGAGAGCTGGAAGCACGCTGAACTCAGGGCCCTACTGAAGAAACCATCAGCGGACCCCACCGAACTCAAAAACTACTGACCCATCTCGCTTCTTCCTTTTCCTGCCAAAGTCATTGAGAAGACCGTCAACAGACAGCTTGCCGCCTTCCTCGAGACAAATGGATCCCTCGACCACTCACAGTCTGGCTTCTGGGCCAACCACAGCACCGAGACCGCCCTCATCGCAGCCAGTGACGACATCAGAGCCCTGCTCGACAACGGAGAACCAGCGGCCCTCATCCTCCTGGACCTCTCCGCGTCGTTCGACACGGTCTGCCACCGCACCCTAGTACAACGCCTCAGGAACATCGGGATCCAAGAGAAGGCACTGGAGTGGATCATCTCCTTCCTCGCCGGAAGAACCCAGAGAGTCCGCCTCCACCCGTTCAGATCCGAGGCCACTGAAGTCATCTGCGGCGTACCCCAAGGTTCTTCACTCAGCCCCACGCTGTTCAACATCTACATGAGCCCCCTTGTGGCCATCGCACACCAACACAACCTCAACATCATCTCCTACGCCGACGACACCCAGCTGATCCTCTCCCTCACCAACGACCCCGCCATCGCCAGGACCAACCTACACAAAGGGATGAAAGACGTAGCCGAGTGGATGATGAACAGCCGTCTGAAACTGAACTCAGATAAGACGGAGGTCCTCATCCTGGGATCTTCGCCCTCCGCCTGGGATGACTCCTGGTGTCCCCCGTCCCTGGGCAGCGCACCCAAACCGACAGACCACGCACGCAACCTGGGCTTCATCCTGGACTCCTCCCTCTCCATGACCAGACAAGTCAACGCCGTCTTCTCGTCATGCTTCAACATCCTCAGCATGCTACGTGAGATCTTCCGGTGGATCCCCACCGAAACCAGGAAGACGGTCACCCAGGCCCTCGTCACCAGCCGTCTGGACTACGGCAACTCCCTCTACGCCGGAACCACAGCCAAACTTCAGAAGAGACTCCAACGCATCCAGAACGCCTCGGCACGCCTCATCCTGGACATCTCCCGACACAGCCACATCTCCGAACACCTGAGAAACCTGCACTGGCTCCCCGTCAGCAAGAGAATCACGTTCCGACTCCTCACCCACGCACACAAAGCTCTCTACAACCAAGGCCCAAGATACCTCAACAACCGCCTGACCTTCTACACTCCAACCAACCAGCTACGATCGACCAGCCACACCCTCGCCTTTGTCCCCCGCATCCGAAGAGTCACAACGGGAGGAAGATCCTTCTCCTACCTGGCTGCCAAGACGTGGAACTCCCTCCCCATCCACCTCCGCCTGACCCAAGACCACATCTCTTTCAGGAAGCAACTCAAGACCTGGCTGTTCGAGCGGTAGCGGACCCCCCTCCCCCAAATGCTTTGATTGATTGATTGATTGATTGCACAGGTATCATTAATTACTGGGCCGTTAATTATTGAGGTGTACGTGGCCTCTTATATATGTCTCCAAAGCAACCAATATTGCTAATAAAGGACAGTTCATAGATTAGCTCAAATACTGGTTTATCGCTGCAGTATGTTTACAAAATATATGTTTTACTCTTGGTGAATTTTTATAGCCCTATTCACAATGACCTGAGCTCCTCTACTCAATTTTAGATTGTACTCTAAATGAATTGTGTTAGGATGGGTGCAGTGAGTGCTAGACTGTGTGTGTATCTGGTATCCTGACTTTGTACTAGATTAGCCTGGCCGTAGCATTAGGCTAATCTAGCATGTGTCCAGAGGCCTGGGCCAGAGCCTGACAATGCAAGGTCCAGGATATGTCCAGTGAACTGCACTAATAATACCCTCAGAGCCAACAGAGCACTACTATCCCTGTCTTGTGTATAGCAAATGAGAAAGTGATGGCAGCCTGCTGTGTTTTGTGAGCTCATATAGTTGACCAGACCTTTTCATTTGGGGCAGTGACAGTATGGTTTACTGGCCTTTCTTTTGTGAAGTTCCATTGTTGTGTGAAAACCCGGTACCTTGCACTGGAATCCTATATGTATGTTGAGGGTGTGGCAGTATGCGTGTAGCACATGTGTAATAGGAGAACTCTGTGTGTGTCTGAGTATTGAAACCAGAAACTACCATTTTGGTTGCCCTTGGTTTATCATAGCATAAGATGTAGGATGAGGACAGCTTACCCAGACAGTGTAATGGTAGTGTCTGCATTGCTGTGGCGGGAGCTGGGGATAGAGACAATGAAGTGAGGAGTATAAAGAAAGGGCTACCTTTAGAAATTCTATAAAGAGTTTGTTAGCAAAGCACTGCTGATTAATTCTTCATGAGACTTGGCCTTTGGTAACTGATAACATTGAATGGTGTGACTGCAGCTTCTGTTGTTCAGAGTGACAAAGTTTCTAGGTCAGGACTGCTCTTCTGTCTATCGTTGACTACTAATGATCACAGCCACGTACAGAAAAATCATATATCATACTGGTGATGTGAGACGATTGAGGCTCAGGTCCAGGATACTCGGTGAAGTTCTTCCTTGCAAACAATGAGCATTAACCTACCCTCTGTTTATAACCGCCACTGCCTGTACCTCCAGCTGGGCTGACTTGTGGCTCCATATTTCTTGACTAATAAGTATTCCCTCACTATTGTGCTCCACACCTGCACTATGGTAAAAACTGAGAATCATCAATCGAAGTTTCAGTTCAATCTTAGGTGAGAAACCAGAATGACTTAGGACAGCAGCACAGCTGGAGCCTCCGACTCAGCCATAAACCAAAGAAACAGAGATGGAAAAAATTAAATAATTAATTAAGGTGATTCAGGAGAATCTAGTATTCATATGCAACAAAATGAATGCCTTCATCTCCACCATTATATGGAAACTTAAATAATACAATTGCAGGCTAGAGAAACACTAAATAATATGGAAAAGGTACTGTGTGTCATGCCACAAAGAATGAAGACCTGGAGGCCAGGTCATGTTGGAACAATATGCATATATTGGGCATTTTAGAAATTATACTGGGTGGATGGAGGAATATGTTAAGTAAGTATGGGTGAATTTTGCAAATTCGCAAATTTGCGTATTCACGAATTCGCAATCCGCAAAATCCGCGAACTTTCGCGAATTTGCGGATTTTTTCTTTTTTTGTGTTTGCAAGGTTTTCTGTCAGTTCGCGAGGGTTTTGTACCAGTTCGCAAACGCGAACTTACTTGTCGAGTCGCAACGGTCGCGACTATGTTGTTTCTACATCTGGTTCATCACAGCACCCTCTGTTTCACCACTGCCACACTCTGTCTCACCCATGCCACCCTCTGGTACATCACTGCCACCCTCTGGTTCATCACTGTAGATTATGGGGGGGAAAGTACACCTGCCCTGCCTCAAATGACATGAATTAATTTGGGGCTGATTAATGTGTCACTAAATTTGAGCTGGCACCTGCTTCCTTAGCTGTAAGTACTTCCTGATTAATGATGAGCTTGAACTTTTGCACCTGCTAAGTCCTTTCATTTTTGCAAAATTCGTTAGCACACCTGCCCTGCCTCAACTGACATGAATGAATTAGGGGTTGATTAATGTTTCACTGAATTTGAACTTCCAGTCTGGCACCTGCTTCCTTATCTGTAATTGCTTTCTGTTGCAGTGTAATTTTTTTTAACAGGACCTTTGTGGCATACTTGTAGCTATTCTCCTAGCCTGCTGTGAGGGTCAGAGCAGGGTCATAGAATAGTTGCAAGTAGGCAACTGAACTCTGAAGGGGGCCCTCAGGAAGCACTACAGGGAATGGTTACTAATGATGAGCTTGAACTTTTGCACCTGTTGAGTGCTTTCAGTTTTGCAAAAAATCATTTTTCTGCAATTTCGCGGGATTCGCGGGGGCGAATTTGCGCGAGATCGAATTCGAAAGCCGCGAATTCGTGCGAATATGCGATTTGTTTTTTTGCGGCATGTTAGTTTGCGTGTTTTTTTGCATTCCGCAGGCCGCTGGTAGCGCAACGAGGCGAAGTTACCCTAGCGGTCGTACATGGGCGCGGCCATCTTGTTTGCGTGACGTATTTCCGGCGCTATGTGTAATCTCACAAAGTGTGCGGCTCGCTAGTACAAGTTTGTGTGTAATTGCGGGGGAAATCTCGC
Organism: Lissotriton vulgaris; assembly: GCF_964263255.1. Lineage (NCBI taxonomy): Eukaryota > Metazoa > Chordata > Amphibia > Caudata > Salamandridae > Lissotriton > Lissotriton vulgaris. The sequence goes on along the minus strand of NC_141689.1, from coordinate 279,347,322 downwards.
GCGAACTTACCCACGTGATCATGAACGGGCGCGGCCATCTTGTTTTTTATTCATTGCTATGGTTCTGGGCATGCTTTCTGTATCCTCTCTGAATCTCTGCCATTCTTTGCTTGTTTGAAGTTTTTTTAATCTATTTTACTTATGATCTATCCCTCTATTATTCTAGCTCTATATTTTTGTGTTTTCTGCTACTTGTGGTTAATTTTAAACTACTTTTTTAAACTCTTTTCTTTTCATCTTCCCTATTCTATTTCTTATTTATTATTTACCTTCCTTTCTGCCCAGACCATGGTAAAGGGAGCCAGGAAGCAGCCCGAGAAGGGGAAGGGTCCCGCACCCCGTGCCCGGCTCCCGTGCTGGCGTTTGAAGGGGGAGCTAGTGATGCCACGGGAGATCTTTAGCACGGAGGAGGTGGCCACACTAGTGTTCTATGTACAGCGCCGCCTCCCCAGGACCATGATGGCAGGCGGCAGGATCGCAAGCGGGTACGGGCTCCAGGAGCGCCGGAAGCAGTGGGAGAAGGTGTGCCGGGCCAAGTATTCTCACTCTCGGGTCCGGCGCACCTACAACCAGGCCACCCACCGTTGGACGGATCTCCTGGACCGGGAACGCGACTTGCTCGACCTGCTCGGCATCGAGATCCCCAGGCTTGGTGAGTAGTAGTAGCTATTTCATCACTACTCTGTTTTCTCCTGCTCTGTATGTTATTATTATATTGCAAATTTTTGATTTTTACCAAGAGCAATAATGCTGCCGATTACATTGTAGGTAAATTATATTTCAAAATCTTCTGTGCATTTCAGGTGCACTGCTCTCCTTCTCAGTAGCGTTGCTACTATGCTTATTTGTTTTCGATTTTGTGTTCATTTCATTGGCCTGAGAAATTATGTATGAGTGTAGTTTACAGAACTGTGTAATGCTAGACACTAAGGGGCAAATTTGCAATTACCGGCGCATCCCTGCAAAGTAGCAGGGATGCGCCAGTAATTGTGCGCCACGGTGCGCCGTATTTACAATGCAGAGCACCATGGGCCCAAAACGTCACAGAAGCATTACGCATCTGTGCCGTAAAGGCGGTGCATTGCTGGAGTTGCGTTGCAACGATGGCACAGCTCCAGCAATGCTCTGGGGTGCCCTATCTACCCAATGCTGCGTCAAGCCGTACGTCTGCTTCAAGCAGGCGCAGGGTTTGAGTGACACATCATTGTCATCATTGTCATCATTGTGGAATCTTGTAGGTTTCCCTCGGCCACTTTTAGGATGTGTTCCTGCGCAGGAACGCCCTCCCTTGTGCCGGAACGCCCCCTGATGGCGCAGGGCTTTACAACGTGATGCATCTCCCATATAAGTCACGTTGTTAATATACGCCGCACCATGGCGCCTCTTTTGTTCTTCCGCTGCGTCACAAAAGTCACGCAACAACTGAGCAAAAGAGCCGCAAGGGGCTTGTAAATCTGCCCCTACAGACTCAAGTCCAGTCCTTCCTTTGTGCACCTGGCAATAAGAAGAAATAGTGGTGGTGGATTGATAGTTTGAGTATTTTAATGACTGGTTAATGTAGTAGGAAACTTTTTAGTGTTGTCACTGATCTGCAATCACGATGGACTTTGTCTGTCACTTCGCGTGCTGCGGACTGCTGCCTGCCAGTCCTAGGCGAACCTTTTTAGTAGTTTGTTTAGTGAGTTACATAACTTTCCAAGTCGACAGTCCATAAATCAAGCAATACTAATATCGTAGTAGACCACATGAGATAGGTCAATATATCCTGTGGAATAGTTGTCTATTTGCTTCAAAATATTTTGTTATTGTTCTTTTGAAATGTTTCATTTGGTTGACAACAATCATCCATGTTTTCGGGTCTTTCTTTGTTTCATGTTGTACATCAGCTCCCCCCAGGGGCAAGAGGACAGAGGAGGAGGCTGCTGCTGCTGTACAAGGCCAGGATCGGTCAGGCAAGGGCTCCTTTGCTGGCCCCGGTAAGTTTTAATTTTAATATAGAGTACCTATTTTTTCCTAGTGTTCCTCATTCGATTTTTTCTAAATCGTCTTTGATCTTCTTGTAGACTGTATCTAAATTCTTATCCTGCCTCTACTATGACTCCCTGTGGTATTACTAGATTATTCCTATTAGTCTGTCTGTGTAGCTAACTAAGATTGCACATTTGGCAAAAGGTGTTAAACGAAACTCCCATTCTAGTCAGCAATAGCTCTATTCAATGAGTGCAGTCCTCTTGGATTGTCCACAATGTCTTTTTAAGTCTTCTAAATGTTTATGCTTTGACAATTCCCAAAAATAAAATGTGAATGACCACCAAGAAAGAATAAGATACTACTTTACTTTTGGTTTGGATAGGAGGACAATCCATACTACTACTGTTGCAGGTACAAATCTGCACAAACAGAACTATGGACACTAAATAGTGCATTGTTTATCAATTATAATAGGCGCAGGTAGACTTTCCACATACCTCAGTGATATCAGACTTTGAAGAACCCCCAATCTCCTTACTGACTAGATAGTGTGGCAGAGTCATTTAGCTCCCGAATTCATCGATGATTGATCCCCAATGATGATTATCCAACGCAGGACAAGAGTACGGAGTCAGAGTCCAGAATTGTCAGAGGCAGGGACTCATGCTTGCAAATTGCAAAACCTTTTGCTCAGTCACTCTTGACCAAAAACCACAGAGTCTATTTCAGTTTTAAAGCTTTATTAAAAGTAAAAACATTTATTAAAATCAAGCTTGTCATAAAACATAAACGGTTGATTAAAAATGGAAAAGTGCTTAGTGATTTATTTCACACATTTATTGTGGGCGAGCCGAGCCCTCCCCTTGTTTGAACTTTAATTTTTCTTTTTGGTGCTGAATCGTTGGTCACTCCGTCCTAGTGATGATGATCTGATCTTGCTCTTGTTCTTAGAAGTGAAGCTTCTGTCTGTTATGAGAAAAATGGTGCGTGTTAAAAAGCAAGCATTCATCAGTTGTGCCAAAAAGTGCAGCAAGACACACTTCCCTTGAAAAATGGACATTTTTACTTTAGAGTAGACAGTCACAAATTATTAGATTGGTTTCTGTATTCACATTTCTTCATTCCTAGACAAAAAACTAGTGAGTGGTGTATGTCTATGACATGTAACATTCTTAAATGTACTTTGTAGGTGGAACATCTTGTGCCGGGCCCAGCGCGGAGGTGGAGGAGGATACTTCTGGGGTGGAGGTGGTGCAAGTGCCGGAGGAAACTGCTGTGCGGGTTGCCACGCTAGTGGCGGGCAGTGGTAAGCTCTTATATTCCTTACTTATTGAGATTGCAGACTGCAGTGTGTGCTCTCTGCACGGGTGTAGTATATATGTTCAACAGTTAAGTTACTATACTGTTTAGCAGACTTTCAAATTTAGAACAAAGTAGCCTCCTCTAAATTTACTTCAACTCAGCTGTGAATTTTTTTTCGAGAATCCAAATCAGATCTGAGATGAACTTGATGGATGGGATGAACAAAAAGCGAAAGAAGGGTGTAAGTAAGTGTGGAAGGACGAGCAAGTTAAAAGTAACGATGACTGACAAAGAAGAATGATACGTGTTTGATTGGTGCCCGAGGTGGCTGGGAAGGAATATGATGCATGGCTGGGTGAAGGATGAAGCAAGGATGGGTGGAAGGAGAACAGCCTGGGTGGGTGAACCAGAAAATGTATGTGTGCGCAATATATCCTTTGGTTGAAATTCAAATGCAAGTCAAGCACGGATGTATGGCTTGCGGTTTCCCAAATAAAATGAAAAGGTTGTTTTCCCGTGAGAAAATGTAAGGTTTGTCCAGATGAGAGACATGAAGAATGATTGACATATAGTTTGAATGGATGGATGCCTGGATCATGGTACTATCTGACTCTTAGATAGCATATGTGTATCTAGAGAGAGTAGACGGTCACTGGATGAACTAAGTGTTACTTTGAAGAGCATGTAACACCGCACCCGCATGTCCGTCCCAGTGTAGGAAAGGCAAGGAAAAGAAGTTTTAAATTAATTTTGTCCGAAAACTACCATGAATAGTAGCAGTAGTTTGTATTGCAAGCACAGCATATATCGGGCTATTACGATGGCCACTCACTACCACTGTTAATAAGTTTAGTAGAACACGGTCATTTTTGTGTGGATGTATCACTGTTCACTCAATAAAAAGCAAAGAACCTAAAGTCATCCCATATGTAAGCAAATACATACCATGTGCTGAGAGGGATAATCAGATTATTTATCTTCTTCATTTTCCTTTTCTAGTATTCATTGGCACTGTAGGGCGAAAGTTAAATTAATTAAGCAGTAGCCCTTGTAACAGAGTATTCTCAGTGCCACCCATAATAGAAAAGTAAGAGCATCACCACCTGCATGTACTGGACTGGTACAGTAACGCAAGTCTGTCTCACTCATCATGGCGGGCGTCTGTTTTTCTCGGGTGCAAGTTGACTGCGCTGGCATTATGCCGGCTTGCAGAAGTTAACGTACCAATTTTGCTAAACAAGAGAGAAGAAGAAGAATAAGACTGGTGTACTGTCATAGCCGACTCTAATGGAGTGAGTCCATAGTGCTCATAGAATTGATTCCTTAAACTCCCACTAATGTTAGAGCAAGGATGAAGAAGTGGGAGGTTAGATAGATACTGTCCACAATAGTTATGTACTGCACTTGTAAGTTGCTAATTCTACTGTGACACAACTTTCTGTTGAATCATTTTGTGTTAATCTTAAAGAGCATTGGTTACAGACTATGTCTTTCTTTCTTCATATAGATGCTCCTTCCAAACCAACACGGAAGGAGCTGGCTAAAAGGGCCCGGCAACGGAGCCTGGAGGCGACTGTCACCGAATATCGGCAGCTGGTGGCCCAGGAGGAGGAGGACACGCAGAGTACGTCGACAACATCCATAGCGACACCTGCATCCTCCTCCGCGCACCCTGGGTCACCAGTCAGCACAGCAGGTCTCCAGCGGTACGGAGCCGGGGTACCGCAGCCACCGCCACCGCGGAGGAGCAAAAAAATAAGCTGCCCCCCACAGCAGTACCAAAAAAAGGTTGCACCGCATTTCACTCAGGGTGTCCTACCTCGAGCAGGAGCTGCTCAACACCAAAACCCTGCTCGAGACCCTCCGGAAGGAGCATGCCGACCTGGCCCGAAAAGTCAACAGCAGCCAGCAGTAGGAGGAGATTGTCCCTTGCCCCTTTTTTAAAGACTTTGGGGGGTGGGAATTGGGAGTTGGGTTTTTTGGACTTTTCACAGACATTCGTTGGGGTTAGGGAGTGGGGGTTGGTTGGGTCTTGCAGGAGATTATTTATGTTAGGGATATAAATATACTTTAAACTTTATCTTTGCATACATGTTTTTTTACTGCTTTTGAGGCTGGTGGGTGGGGGTTTAACAGTAAGTTTGTTTTCCTGAAACTTAAGTGGCATCTTGATTCAAGTTGTGTAAGTAATTGCCCAAATGTTTTCAAAACTAAGTGCCTCTCACAGAGTAAGTGAATTCAATAATCCTAGGACTTTACTAGTACTACCATCAGCCTCTCGTCTCTCCTAATACTCCATTATACTACCTCCCCCCAAACGCTTAACTTACCTGCAATTTGTGTTTGGAAATAGGGCTAGGCACAGGGCTGGCTGCATGGGAAATGGCGATTCAGGTTGGCAATCCTGGGCGGATGAAATGTCATCATTGCGGTGGTACTAGTGGTGTTACACATTGGCAGTTGCAGCATCTGAAAAAAAAGAAAATGAATCCTTGTTTGTCCTTACCGTAGCATTAGAACGGTACGATAGAGAATATAGCAGATGACAGTACACTAGAACAGTGCCACAATGTAGCCTAACAAATGGTAAAGTATTGAAAGTATAACTAGTACTTGCGTTGAATTTCTTTGACATTGGCTACTACTACAGGAAATAGTACTGAAGGTGAAGGACACAGCAGCATAATAATTTGCCACGTCTAGGAGGAGGATGTTCTTGATGACCAATCAAGTTGATAGCGCACATGAAAATCTGCTTTCATTTGCCAATAGTGACTCTGTGTCAAGCTGAGTAAGAATATATCCTCGGATTCCTTCACCAGCCTGTTGCTATGACCTTATCCTCCCCAGCAAGTGTGTGGAATTACTGCTGTCATTTAGTCACACATCCATCAAAACCACACAGCCCGGGGGAAGAGGGTTAGGGTTTGGAAAATGGATGGGAATGGGGGTTTTTGGGCAAGTTTTGTTGAGAGAAGAAAAAAAAAGCTGAGCATGGACAAACAATAATTGAAGATAAACAAATCTTTGGGTACAAAGCTATCCATAAATCTTTTAAGTGACATAAAGGAAGTGCATGCACTACTGCATGCATGGTTACTGAAAAGTAAGTAGTACTTTCGACAACCGTGAATGAAAGAATGCGACAGTACAGGGCTGCAGTAATAATCATGCGTTTTCACTTGCCTATCTCTGCACTCAGAGGAACACTTCTTACATTAAATTAGGTTTAAAAATAGCAGAAGTAAAACCTATACAATGGCTGTAGGGATGAATTTAGAAGCAGAGATCAAAGAAATGCAAAGTCACACTCATAGAAGTTCACAGCAATAACATTACTTAAAAGATAATTAGAAAAGAACGGATACTGTATCTGTATGTTGTAGTTGTCCTGTTGAATTTGGTAAGTTGCATGCATACAACCATTCCTCTTATTAGCGGGACTCTCCATTCCATCTGACGCTCCATCCATCAATGTTGGTGACCAGAAGACACCCTGTCCACTGCCTGCCTGGCGGATGCTGAATTGCGGCTCGCTAATGTGAAGCCTGACTTCATCCTTTTTTTCCCATTGCACAGGCTGAAACCAGGCCTGTAATTATTGATGGAAAAACAGGAAGTGATATTAGAACACCACTGACAAATAAATATAAGGTATGTACGCTGTGTAGTGCAAAAAGTCACACTCTGAATTTCCTAATAGACAGTACAACATTTTTGAAAGTGCTTACTCTGTCTGAGTCTCCTTTTGAAGGATAAATAAGTATGGGCAAATTAATTTAGCGGATCTTACCCCTCAAGCTAGGTGTACTGTAAACTGTGTTTTAGAACAAAATTAGACCTTCCCAGCAGTGCTCCCAGACCCTTACTAAACCCAGTCGCAAAAATGTAGAAGACCCCCAATCAGATCTCCAAAAACGGGGCCTAGTAGAAAATGGTGACAAAACGTATTGTGAAAGTAAAGTAGGCCCAAATCCCACCTTACCCACCATGGATTGTATTCAAACCACTTGTAAGCAAGCAAAAGTATCCGTACCCAGCATTGCTCCAAGACTCGCAAACCCCCCCACAAACACCAGGAACCCCCACAAACAGCCCCCCGAAAACGGTAGAGTGAGCGAAATCTCAGAAAATGCAAAAACTTTTCCCCCAGGGATTCGGGTATTAGACCTTCTCAGCAATGGCCCCAGAACTGTCAACCCGGGCGAAAACAAGTTTAACCCCCCCAACAAGCCAAAAGGCAAAACCCGGGAAAAGTCACACTTAGAAAACTTTGGGCCTACTTGGACTTCAGTCCAAATGCGCTCTGCAGCTAGGCCCCAACTCCCCTTTTCCACCATGGATTTCCTGAAAAACAAATGCAATCAACATTAGACTGTACCAGCAGTGCTCCCAGACCCCGAAACCCACCCACAAAAACCTGGAACTTCCCCCAAACAGCACCTCAAAGACAAGCAAGTCAGCAAAAACGCAAACAAATTTTCACCTCCGATTTAGTCCAAACCAATTTTATCCGGTATTAGACATTCCCAGCAATGGCCCCAGACCCGTCAACCCAGGCGGAAAGAAGTAGAAGACCCCCAAACAGCCAAAAAGCAAAACTACAAAAATGGGGACTTAGAAATTTTCAGGCAAATTTCCCAAATCACTCCACGCGCACTGCAGCTAGGCCCTAACTCCCCTTTGCCACCATGGATTTGCTTCAAACCTCTTGCAATCAAAAGTATCCATACCCAGCAGTGCTCCCAGACCCCAAAACCCACCCACAAACACCCGGAACCCCCCCAAACAGCACCTCAAAGACAAGCAAGTCAGCAAAAACGCAAAAAACATTTCACCTCCGATTTTGTCCAAACCACTTTTATCCGGTATTAGACATTCCTAGCAATGGCCCCAGAGCCCTGCAGCCACCCACAAAAAAGCAGAACACCCCCAAACAGGCAAAAAGCGAAAATGGGCCTACTACCTTCAATGCAGTCCAAATACGCTGTGCAGCTAGGCCCTAACTATCCTTTTCCACCATGGATTTCCTGAAAAACAAATGCAATCAATATTAGACTGTGCCAGCAGTGCTCCCAGACCCCAAAACCCACCCACAAACACCCGGAACCCCCCCAAAAAGCACCTCAAAGACAAGCAAGTCAGCAAAAATGCAAAAAAACGTTCTCCTCCGATTTTGTCCAAACCCCTTTTATCCGGTATTAGACATTCCCAGCAATGGCCCCTGAACCCTGCAGCCACCCGCAAAAAAGCAGAACACTCCCAAACAGGCAAAAAGCGAAAATGGGCCTACTACCTTCAATTCAGTCCAAATACGCTGTGCAGCTAGGCCTTAACTCCCCTTTTCCACCATGGATTTCCTGAAAAACAAATGCAATCAACATTAGACTGTGCCAGCAGTGCTCCCAGACCCCAAAACCCACCCACAACAACCTAAAAGCCCACCAAACAGCACCCCAAAGACAGGCAAGTGATCAAAAGCGCGAAATCTTTTTCTGCTCCGATTTTCTCCAAACCACTTTTATCCGGTATTAGACCTTCACAGCAATGCCCCAGACCCGTCAACTCACCCACACAAAAGTAGAACACCCCCACAAGTGCAGAGTCTTTCTTCATTGGGCGTAATCCTACCATCTATAAGAGTCTGGAGGAGGATAGAGGAGCATTTACTTGTGAACTTGTGAACCTGAGGAATGCAGACTGCGGCACCTTCAAATCAATAAGCAAATAAGTGAAGACAGTTCTGCTGATGGGCTTGTTTTTGTGATTAGGTGATTAATGTTTTATTTATATAGATTTTGCAAAACAAAGACAGACAGACATACAGGAATAAAAGTGAATAAGGATGAAAAAGAAAGTTAGTGATTCATTGACTCATTTTCAGGGCTCGGTGTCAGGGAAGAAGAGCTCGTCCTCAAACTCTGCGAATTCAGACGGGAGTAGGTCACCTAACAGAGAAGAACTTCCCTCATCTAAGTTGGTGTCCTCCTCGTCTTCTTCCTGCGTGCATGCTAGTATTTTATAATCTGGTGGTATGAGGTGCTGATTCATCTTGATCATTGTTAACCTCTCCACATTTTTGGGCGAGAGGCGGGTCCTTTTGCAAGTTACAATCCCACCAGCAGCACTGAAAACATGTTCAGAAGACACACTTGCCAGTGGGCAAGACAAGTAATTTATAGCCAGGTTGGTGATCTCTGGCCACAATTCTCTTTTCCCATGCCAATACGCCAATGGGTCATCATGAACATAGACCTCTGTTGAGTCATTCAGATAGTCCTGCACCATCGACTCAAGGTTCTACAGGGTTCCTCCACTTTGCTTACTTTTTGCTGGGACCTTTTGAGAAGCAAACCCAAGTTGAGTTAGCCAATCCTCTTCTTCACACAATGTTACTGTTGTGTCTGGTGCAGATGATACAGTTGCTGGTGCCTTAAACGGCTGAGAGGGAAAATCACTCACTTCTGCCACAGCCACAGATGCAGAAGTGGATTTTTTTGACTCCGGATGGCCTGCTGATGCTGATGTACTGCCTTTTCCTTCCATTTCCTTCCATTCTCTTTCAAACCGACTGGCTGACACGGCTAGCCAATGTTTGTACTATGTAACATCTGCGTCATCAAAAGGAAAGAATACTCTGCCTGCTATTGCCTTTTTGTACCGTGGATCCAGAATAGTAGCACAAATGTAATGCTGTTCTGTGTGGATCTTTTGAAGACATTCATCGCAAAGTATGCGCTGTAATAACTTCTCCGCCAACTCAAATGCTTGTTCCTTTCCCTAAATTTAACACGCTGCTTTACCGGTAACCAATGGAGTTGGTGCAGAAGGGGACGAGAGGGAGTTCTGGGAGGGGCATTAAGAACTAGCCTCGCTGCAGTGTTTTGGACCACTTGTAGTTTTTTCAGTTGTTCCTCATTGGCCGAGATGTACAGGCCATTACAGTAGTCCATCCTACTTATTATTAAAGTCTGGACAAGCGTTTTCCTGTGGTTGTCGGGCAGAAATGGAAAAACGCGGCGAAGCAGCCCAACAACACGGAAGCATGCACCTGTGACTTGGGTAGTATGTTCCTTGAGTAGGAGTGCTTGATCCATCCGTATACCAAGATTTTTGACTGTTTGTTTCGGACTTGGGACAGGTCCTAATTCTAAGGGCCACCAGTCTGGGGACCACAGGAGAGTTGCCCCCCCAAACAGCATGACCTCAGTTTTGGTCACATTGCATTGGAGGCAGTTCTGTTCCATCCAGTGTGCCACTGCTCTCATTCCGTCCGCAAATGATTTTTGGATTGCGGGTGTGAGAGTATGGAAAGGGAATAGAAGCTGGGTGTCATCGGCGTATGACACCGGGGTGAACCCATAAGATCTTATAATGTCTGCCAAGGGGGCCACGTACACGTTAAAAAGCGTGGGGCTTAGGCATGAGCCCTGTGGCACTCCCTTGGTGAGCTCCCTAAAGGTGGAATAGTGGGAGCCCAACTTGACACCTTGTGAGCGACCCGAAAGAAAGCTTTCCAACCATGACAGAGCCGCACCTCCTATGCCCACATCCCTCAATCGACCGAGAAGTAGTTCATGTGACGCCGTGTCAAAGGCAGCGGATAAATCTAACAGCACCAGAATCATTGAGCCCCCTCCATCAAGTGACATCCTGATGTTGTCAGTCACTGAGAGGAGGGCCGATTCGGTGCTGTGATTGGGCCTGAAACCAGATTGAGAGTGGTCCAGGCCCTCCGCTGCCTCGATGTAATTTGACAGGTGAGTGTTCACATGCTTCTCAGTCAATTTGCTTAGATAAGGCAGGAGGGAGATGGGTCGGCGGTTAGAAAGGTCCGTCCATGGAAGTGCGGCACTCTTTCGGATAGGGTTCACCACCGCTTTTTTCCATTCCACAGGCACATGTCCTTCCCTGAGGCAGTGATTTATTACTGCCTGGATTTGGGGTCCTAGCAGGGTACTCAGGGGGGCCATCATTTTAGCTGGTAAAAAATCGTTGGGGGATCCCGATTTTATGTGGTTGGTAAGGAGGGGAAGATCTAGGTCACTTACTGGTGGAAAAGTTGTTAAAGAGACTTTTCTTTGTGTGGGTGTGGGGGAGACAGGAATGCTACATTTAAAGCTCAAGGCTTTCAGGATTTTCTCATAAATTAAGTTTATTTTGTTTTCAAAAAACAGTGAAATATCATTGCATAGGGATTATGAGAAGTCATCTGGGCTAGCACAAGCTGTTGGTTTGACAAATGCTTCCAATATTTTATATAATTCCTTCGGGGAATTTCCCGCCTCTGCAAGTTGCTGGGCAAGGCTGTTCTTTCGAGCCCTTTTTATATTTTTATAATAGTTTGACTGAGCTTCATAATGTGCCTTCCTATTCTCTTCTGTGCGTACTTTCCTCCATTTTTTCTCTATCCTCCTACATCCCTGCTTCTCAGCTCTTAATGCCTCAGTGTACCATTTCTCCTGTTTAGTTGCAGGGAATTGTTTATGCAACTTCACATCATCTGTTTCCATAAGGTTGGGCTTTTCCCAGACCTTCTGCAGCTCCTCCACCGTTACCCTGTGCCACTGACGGTGCCATATTGGTGGAAGGGTTTTCTTGTGAGGACGTATATCAGTTTCCAGCAGGCAGAATTCCACCAAGAAATGATCAGTCCAGTCTAGCTGGATAGCAGTTTTACATTGAATTTTGGTACAGTTAGAGAAAAGCAGATCAAGGGAGTGTCCCCACTCGTGTGTGGGTCCGTTATTCTGTAGTTCCAAACCTAGGGTGGATAGATCAGCGAGCAAGGTTTTAGTTTCTGGAAGCTCTAAGATGTCTGCGTGGATATTAAAATCGCCCAAAAGAAAGAAATCTTCTTTGGCTCTAAAATAGGGAGCTAATAGCTCCAGAAGAGAGAGAGTGAAACCTGAACATGGTCCTGGTGGGCGATAAACTAGCGCTTCTTTCCTGGACACTTTAGTGGAGAGGTTAATTCTGAAAATAACAATTTCTAATTGTGGGCAGCATTTTTGCTCCAATATGGTAATCTTCAGATGTTCTTTATATGCGATGGCTAGACCACCTCCTATTTTGTTTGGGCGATCCTTATTTAGGAACTTGTATCCTTGTGGAACCCCTAGTGTGATAGCGGGGGTTGTGTGGGGCTTGAGCCATGTCTCTGTCAAGAAACATAGATCAGGTAGTGATGTATATAGTAGATCCCATATTTGGAGTTGGTGCTTGGGCATGGAACGGACATTCAACAGGACACACTTTATCCCTTTTTTTGGCATGTCTTTAGCTGTATCTGTCATGCTAGAAGTAATTAAATAGGATGCTTGAAAGTGGCAATTGACACAGGAGAAAGGGCCCTCTGGGCATGGCCATCTCTCGCTAGTACAACCTGGCAAGGGAAGTGGTCTAAGGTTTGGCAGTTCTTGTGCAGAATACCTGAATACATTTTTCAATTTAGGAGTTGAATCCAGCCTAGTAGGGTCCATGGCCCCTGGCCTCGTCCTGTCGCGGATGGGAGCAGATGGGCAGCTCTTTGGCTGGTCTTCGGCGTGTATTCGGCTGCGCGCGATCGCTGCGCGCTCCTGAAGAGGCGAGGGCTAAATAGCCCCTGAAGATAACCACTAGAGCGCTACCCGCTCCAGTGAATACCGGAAGTGCCGGAAGTGCTTGGCTCTCACCTGTCCACCCTCCGCACAACGGTACTAGTTACCCTGTCGGAAAGAGGCGGACAGGAAGGAAAATTGAGCCACCACTACTCGCTGCCCCCAGAGATATAACTGGCTAAAGGCTGCTTCCCCTTCTTGTGAGTCAGATAGGGGAGATTCGGCGCAGTGAATTCTGGCGCGATAGTAGTCAACACAGATTCAGAAATACAAATTTTTAAAAGTGCGCAGTGAGCACAAAGGTTCAGTGAAATTAAAAGATCCAAATATACAATTGCAGCATAGATCGCTGAGAGCGCTGACCAGTACCAGCAAGCGGGTCGGGGACACTGCCACCGTCTTCTACCGCCATGATGTTTACATTAAAGAGACCCCACAGAAAGACTCAGTACATGCACCACTGAGTACCCCTGGGCAAAAGGCCCCAACACCACCCCAAAAAATCGAAAAACACACAAAAATCACCACAATCCAATGCCATCCATGCCCTCAATCATGTTCAAATTCAAGACACCCCACAGAAAGACTAGGCCCATGCACCACTGAGTGCCCCTGAGCATAATGGATGAAAGCATGGCAGACTAGGTGCAGGCCTTTGGCACAACAAAGCACACTGCCTGGCTTCAAAATGCCCCCTAGACCCCCACCACATGGCCAGGCCCTGCCTGTACCAGTCCTCAAAATGGCCCCCACCCACAATCCAATGCCATCCATGCCCTCCATGATGTTTACATTAAAGAGACCCCACAGAAAGACTCAGTCCATGCACCACTGAGTACCCCTGGGCAAAAGGCCCCATCAACACCCCAAAAAATCGAAAAACACACAAAAATCACCACAATCCAATGCCATCCATGCCCTAAATCATGTTGAAATACAACAAAACAGTTGTATCATGCACCCATAACTAACCCTGGTCCTACTGGATACTGTGGCTACCCACAATATATTTTATTTAATGTTCTGAAAAAGTTCCAAAATTGTAGTTGCAGCAACTGTAATGCCCCAAACAAACTTACTTGTGAAATTTCTAATCCAAAAGTGATCCAAAGAAAGTAAAAAATGCCTCAAATCCAAATATCCAGCAGCATCCACAAAAAGTAATCCTTCCAGGTCAAGATCCAAATCAAAGTGACCAGGACATGAACAAAGCACTGGGAGGAACCTGCTAGACAGGAAGAGGAAGTTGGAGACTGTGGGGCACTTCCTTCCTCCCCCCCCCAAATGGACTCCTTGCAAAAAAAAGTGCAGGCAAATGTCAACCTGAGGAGTTATTCTGATAAAAATCATCATTTTCAGAAGGTTTATGCTGCCTGCTGGTGGATTTCTTGTGCAGAATTGCAAATTTTGCAATTTCGCGAGTGCGAGATTGTTGCTGCCCGCCGCATCTACGTGTTCGCAATTGTTTACTGCCGCGAGGCGTGATCACGGGTCTTTATGATGTACTCGCGTTGACAAACTCTCGCTGTGCAAGGTGGCAAGCCGCGATGACGTAATCGCGGTCGACAAACTCCCGCGGGTTCCCGCAGCAAGATCCAAAATGGCGCAGCACACGCAAAACATGGAGAAAAACAATTCTGCAAACGCTGTATGATGGTAAGTGAACGCCGCGCGCCGCAATATTGTATCACCAAGCAAAAAAATCTGCTGCGTGCGAATTTGCGAATTTTCGGGAAATTCGCGAGAATTCGCAAATTGCGAATTTGCCGAAAATCCGCAAATTCCGCGAGCGGAACGGATTTTACGCCCATGCTTAATGTTAAGAGGCTCATTCTGACAGTCTTTGAGTGAGTAAATGACCAGGATTCTGTGCAGCGCTGATCGCCTGCACCTGGCCATCTTCCCGCCTCCTCCTTATCTGGATATTTAAGCAGAGTATAGAAATTCCGCTTCAGCAGGACGCGTGCGGGACGAGGGCCGGACAAAGCCCAGACAAAGGGCGGATCCTCTGAGACCCTCAGAGACCGAAGCAGGCCTGGCTGGGCCCATCTATATTCGTTTTAATTCCTAGTTACAAATTTGTCCCTACATATTTGTTTGGTACTCTGCCCTCTATTCGCACATTATTTGTTGTGCCATCGTTTGCTACCGTATAGATCTTATTATCTGTCTTTTATTTTCTTCTGTATGTGTTATATGCTTCACTAGTACCCTTTTGCACTTTGCCAATACCTTTTCCCCGCGCATACACTATTCCTCTCCTTAAATCTATTTATTTAAACTCATATATCTCGCTATGACCGCTAGAAAATTACGGTCAGGGAAAGTGTTGGTAGGAAGGACTTGTACCAAAACTAAATCCAACCCTCTGCGCAATAAGAACATTCATGCACACAGCTGAAGGGAAAATGCCAGCTATTTAATCTGTGGGAAAGGGTTAAGGAAAAAAATCCCGCTGTGGAGGTGTGTTTGGAATTTTCTTTGGAGAAAGACAATACGGTTGTACGCAAATCACTATTAATGGTCGATTACGACTTAGGAGAGGGAACTGCAGGGGGAAGTTGGGTTGTTGAGAATCTGATCCCTACTAAGATCCAAAGTAAATCTGTATTGCCTACTACTGATGCTATTATAGAGCGTTGTCCTAAAACAGTGATTGCGGATTTGCATAAATCTATTTTGACCCCTGGGGATAAAGGGTTTTATGATGCTAATGGATCCACTAAGATGAAGGTACCAAGGAGTGGGGATAATATATTGACGGATTCTGATATGGAGGTATGTAGGAGATACATGACGGAGGGCTCTAGGCAAATTGGTGAGCCTCCTACGACTCCGCTGGCTGCTGTCCCTTCTGGGCTCCATTTGTTTAGTAGCACACCCTCTATTCCATCTCAATGCATGACTTCTCATTCTAGCATCTCCATGAGTCCAGAGATGAACCTTACCGGTATTACCCCCATTCCCGTAACTAAACCAGATAAACCCGTCTCAGACACCCTACTCTCCTTAGAACGACTTCTTTCTTCAATTCTATCTCTATTAGAAAATTTGTAGGGGGGTCGGACTGTGTCTTAGAAACGGTCAATGAGATATTGAAGGTTCTACTGAATAAAGTGTCTGTTAAGCAAACTGGAGGGATCGCTGATTTAGGGCTGCTTGGGGCTGGAATGAATGTAGAATATGTAGAGGGAAAAATGTCTCCAATTAATGCTATATCCCCAGATCAAATCACTCCAGGTGAAAAAATTCTCCCCATTGTTGAAAAGGTGAAATCTTTGTTACCGTGCCCCCCTTTGGGAAACTGTGCAGCAAATCCTGACCTGGAAATAAAAGTAGCGGAGGTGTCTATGCTTAAGGTAAATAAAGTTTCCTCCTCTGCTCTGATACCTTTGGCCCCAGATAAGGAAATTGTAACTCAGCCCCAATCAAGGGTAGATAAAGAATTTTTCCCTATTTTTATCTTGGAGACGGAGGATAGGGAAAAAAATGGAAAATTGGGTGTTCCAAATAAGATCAAAGGTAAAAAGAGGAAACCTATTCGTAGAATCGAAAGAAAGAGGCAGAGAAGGATTCACTTTGAGAAGCAGGATGTTAGAGGTGATATCTCCTTGTCTAATTCGGAAGGGAATCATGAAGAAATTTTCTCACCTGAGGAAAAAATTTCCCCGGTGTTGGATAAGGAGATACCGGTAGGGCATGGCGATATCTTTTCTAGATATGTGGTCTCCAATGTGGGAGTCCCCACTTCCGATGATGGGAAGCCTAGTATGTTGGCGCCCATCTTGGAATTAATTAAACCGGCCTCTGGTGCCCCTACCGATTTTGTCCCTTGTATAAAAAAATGCTTTGATATGGAGGGAAGGGAAGAAGCTCCTAAAAGCTCCCAAGCTGTAATTGAAGAGAAAAGCGTTGACACAGTTATTTTGGATTTTCTCCCGCTGTTTGATACTGATTTGATTTTAAATAGGGCCCGTCTACTCAAAAGTTTTGAAGAGCTAGAATGCCTGAAATTGATCAATTCAAATGACATCGACCTGGTAATAATCCAGAGATTGGAAATTGGAATATTGACTAGGGTGAAATTCCAATCTAAGCTCATTGCCAATCTCGTTGTAAAGCAGTCTGAATATTTTAAAAGTTGTGGGATTGATGTTATTCCCATTTTGGGGGGCCCGCGGAACGGCTTATTAGCAGGGGAAGCATTTTTTCTCCCCTTAGTCGACTGGGTCGACTGGGTGGTCTGGCTGGCTTTGATGACCTAAAAATCTGTGTCTCTAAAAATACACGTCTTGTCTCCAGTGTAAATTCTCCTCCTGTTAGTTCCTGCGGAGATATAGTCTTGGAGAGCACCCAATGGAATTGGCTACCCGGTATACTTTCTAGTAGGACAACAGACAATATGATCTCCCTTTCTCGTATTTAGTTGTAACTTAAAGATATTATCGTGGAATGCTTCAGGTATAAAAAAATAGCCCAGATAAATTACAGTTTCTCCATTCTTTTGATGCTAGTGTGATTTGTCTCCAAGAGACTTGGTGTGTGGATAGAACTCTTGCTGGAGGGGGCTATATTTCTTTGGAAGGTGGTGCCACCCCTTCTGGAGAGGTCATGCCAAAGGGGGCACTGCTTGTCTCTTGTCTAATCGGATTAAGTGGAACTTTACCCACTATTTGGACTCAAGTAACCTCTTTCAGGCGGTAACATTGTTTGGTCATGCTGAGGTTGGGGCGGCCAAACCTATCATGTTGGTAAATGTTTACATTCCCCCAGATGCTTGTTATAATGTAATTGTGAAACAGGTCTTTTCTTACATAAAGAGTATTAAGGCCAAAGCACCTGCAACCCACATAATGTTAGTGGGTGACTTTAATTGTAAGGTCTCTAATACCAGTCTAGCTCTGTTCAGAAACAAATGTAAAGTGGAATCATTACAGATTCCACAGGCTTTATTCCCTGGTAACAGCAAAACAGATAAGAGAGGGAAATTGTTTTTGGAAGAACTTGCGGAATTGGAGGGGATCATTGTAAATGGCAGGCTTCCTTCTGATATTCCAGCAAGTTTTACTCACAAAACCATAAGGGTGAGTCTATTTTGGACTATGTGGCTGTGGATAATGATTCCTTTTATCTCCTAAAAGATCTGATAGTCACTAAAACCCTAAATAGCGATCATAATGTGATAACCTTAACTGTTAATATAAATCCACTCACAACGGATCTATGGTTGCTTGATGGTGATCTGGTTGGTTTTAGTGGTAAAACAGGGAGATGTTTCTGGAATACAAGGGCCCTAAGGGGTTTGTCCATTTTACTAGATAAAACTATAAAAGAACTTCCTAGTTGGAAAGGGTTGGAAATCTCGTACTTTGTGGGGTTTATGAAGGAGGTCGTTTTGGCCGCAACAAAATCTAATTTGCACAGAAACATGCGTCCTGTCCCCAATTCCTTTCGCCTGCTTAATAAAGAAATAAACACACTGGTTAGGGAACATTACTTGAATAGGTCCACAGAAAGGTCTCGCAAAAAACCTTTACTAAGGAGAAGGAGAAGGAGAAGGAGAGCAAGGTTACAAATTAAAAAAGAGAGGGAAGATTCCCTATGGATAAAATTAAGGGAGGCTGCAAATAGAGGGAATGTACGACTATTTTGGTCTCTCATTGGTGAGGGTTGAGGAACAAGAATCAGGTCCCTTCCCCCTCCTATTTCTGAGAAAGTTTGGGTGGGTTATGTAATGCAATTATATGCTGGTAATGGGCCTGTTGAGAATGACAGAAGGGTGGGCGATATCGGACCATTGTTTGAGCCGCCCTCTGAAAAGATCATCGAATTAGCCATAAAGGACTTGCGTTCGTCCGGCGCCATGGGCCCTGATGAGCTCCCTGTTTCGGTGTTAAAACAGGATGCCAAATCATGGAGCAAAATCTTATTTCCAGTATTTAGATATTGCTTCCTACATAGAACTGTTCTTCCCTCTTGGAGGGGGAGTATTTTGGTACCCCTGTTTAAGAAGGGGGATAGGAATGCGCCCCAAAAGTACCGACAAATAGCTTTGCTTGATGCCATAGGGAAAGTATTTGCGTAATGTCTATTAACATTAATATCTGATTGGGTAGATGGGGGTCAGTTGCTGCCCCTGGAGCAAACGGGTTTCCGTAAGCATCACAGCAAAATGGATAATTTATCCGCCTTACAGATAATTTTGGATAAATATATAGGGGCACGAGGCGGAAGAGTTTATGCTGCGTTTATAGATTTCTCCACAGCATTCGATAAAGTTGATCGCCCCTTGCTGTGGAGGAAGCTGTCTTCTCTCGGAATGCCCTCACTGCTCCTAGATTTAGTTAGAGATCTCCATACTGACACCTGGTGCAGGGTTTTATTGGGTGGCGAAAGAGGGCTATCCCAGGCGATACCCACTGCAAATGGATTGACTCTCGTCAACCCGACCTATTGTTTCTCACAGAAACATGGTTCAGGGATGATTCCCTTCCGAGCCTTTTAGCCATGCTGCCCCCGACCTATTCGGCCATTAGAATGGATCGCTCTGGGGGAAAGACAGGAGGAGGTGTCGCCCTGATAACCCGCACTGATTTTCACTTCCAGACACTACCTTCCTCCCCTATTCCCGCTGTAGACTGTCTAGTAGTCCGTTCCACTTCATTTGGGGTTCCCCTGACTTGTGTACTTATTTATCGTCCCTCTCAGTCCACTCCCCAATTTCTTACTTCCATTGAGGACCTTTTGGCCACTTTAGTAGTGAACAATTCGGCAGTCCTGGTTCTCGGAGACCTAAACTATTGGCCAAATGACCCGGCTGAGGACGCCAGATCTAAGGAGTTCACAGCCCTGCTTGTTAGTCTCAACTTCCTCCCCCAGCTTGCTACACCAACTCACATCCAAGGTCATCAGCTCAACCAAATATGGACCCTCAATATCCCAACCAACTCTCCTATCACCTCGCCCTGTCCTTGGTCAGACCACTCCCTTATTTCCTTTGCACTAAACCTTGGACAGCCGCCTAAACCTCCTTTGCCCAAAAACATCTGGGTTAGAAAGTGGGACAAGGCTGATCTTCCCGATGTCTGCTCTTCCCTTGCGGCATCTAGCCCTGAGCTTAGTGATCTATCCCTCCCCACTCAGCTCACAGCCATTAACAACTGGCTGCTAAATGCATGCAACAGCATTGTTCCCCTTAAGAGAGTGGCTATTAAACGCACCCACGCTGCCAACAGGTGGTTCACTCCTCTCCTCAGGGACAAGAAGTTGGCGGCGCGCAGAGCAGAACGAGCATGGCGACGCACCTACTTTCCCCTTCTTAAAGTAAAGTACTGCCTGGTACTCAATGAATATAAAAGGGACATACTAAAAGCTAAAACTGAGTACTTTTCTGGTAGAATTCTGGCAGCGGAAAATCAATCTAAGGAAATATTCGCCACGGTACACGAGCTCGCTGCCTCCGACAGGGTGATTTCTAAAATCCCTCCGTCTCAATCACTCTGCAATTCCCTTAACTCCTTCTTTATTGAGAAGGTAGCTCTCATTAAGGCCAACATCCCTCCCTCACTCCCGACACCGTCCACCGCTCCCCCGCTTCCCGCCGCTCCATTTCTCACTCAGCTTCCCCCTTTGACACGAGAAACCCTCCTCCCCTTACTGGCTCGGGTAAAATCGGGTTCACCCCAGGACATCGGCCCGGCTTTTGCCCTGAAAGACATCTTTTCCAGCTGTTACTCCCCTCCACTCACATTAATTAACCACTCCCTTAAAACTGGCATCGTCCCAAACGCCCATAAATCAGCAGTTATCATTCCGATCCTGAAAAAGGCAGGTGCCGATCCATCTCTGCCCGCTAACTATCGTCCCATTTCCCTTCTCCCTTACTTGGTGAAGGTCTCAGAGGCTCATGTTACCGGGACTCTGAGCTCCTTTGTGGAGTCTACTGGCCGCCTCTCCTCTTGTCAGGCAGGTTTTCGCCCGCTGCACTCAACCGAGAAGGTGGTAGTTTCGGTGATGGACAAACTGAGGGAGGGCCTTGACATCTGCCTCCCCCAGGCCCTGGTCCTCTTAGATCTGTCCGCCGCGTTCGACACGGTGGATCATGACATTCTGTTGACCCGTGTCGAGGCGGCGGGCATTGGGGGCACGGCCCACGCCTGGCTCCGGTCCTTCCTAACGGACAGGGAGCAGGCTGTCCATCTGGCCGACTTTGCTGCCCCTCCTCGTAGAGTGACATGCGGCGTTCCCCAGGGCTCCTCTTTGTCTCCCCTGCTATTTAATTTATACATCTCACCCCTTATTTTTTCTTTACAGCAGATGGAGGTCTCGGTGTTCAATTACGCCGACGACCTCCAACTTATTTTTAACCTTTCCCATTCTCCCTCCTCTGCCCAGAATTTCCAGAGGGTGATGCTCTTCATCCAAGATTGGATGAACTGCAACCACCTCAAACTAAATCCTGACAAAACCCAACTGGTTTTGACTGGGAGTGGTTGCAGCCTCTGGTCCCCGTCTTTCTGGCCCGACTCACTTGGTCCCCCTCCCCTCCCGGTTCCAAAGGTCAAAACCCTGGGCATCTTTATCAATTCCCAGCTCTCCCTTCATACGCAGGTTCACTCAGTGGTGTCCTCCTGTTTCTTTTCCCTTCGCACTATTCGTAAGGTTTCCCGTTTTTTTTCTGTTCCCGCCCGTAAGCTTATCCTCATGGCCATGGTGCTATCGCGCCTTGACTATGGGAATGTGGTCTATAATGGCGCCCCAGACTACCTGATCCATCGCCTTCAACAGATACAAAACCAGGCTGCCCGCCTGATTTACGGACTCCCTAAATTTCACCATGCCACCCCTCTGTTGCAATCTCTGCACTGGTTACCGGTGAAGGAGAGGGCTCTCTTCAAGTTGGGCTGCATGACTTATCAGGCTAGGTCAGGGACTGCCCCTGTCTTCCTTTGTGATGTCATATCACCTTACCTTCCGGCCAGAGAGCTCCGCTCCTCTCACCAGACCCTCTTGACAATTCCCCGCTTTAGGAAGAAGAGGTCCGGGGGGACGAGATTTGCGGTCCTAGCTCCATCTTTTTGGAACTCTCTCCCTTCTGCCCTCAGAGCTTCTACTTCCTATGCGGAATTCCGTAAACATCTTAAGACCTTCTTGTTCTCCAGATCCCTAGCAGTCTAGCCTCCGTCTCTATGTCCACTGGTTCACCGCTACCTAGCGCCATGAAACCGACCCGGTATAAGCGCGCTCTATAAATATGTTAAAATTCAAATTCAAATTGAAACAAGGATGTCTACTAGCGCCATTATTATTTTCTCTTTACATCTCGGATTTACCTTCGTTTTTGTCATCAAGTGATGGTAACGCCCCAGTATTAGGGGGCTCTCCAATTGTTTGTATGCTATATGCGGACGATATTCTGATATTGGATTTAACTCCAAAAGGTTTGAATAATCGTCTACAAGCACTTCACATATATGCAGAATATCATCACCTGAAAATAAACGTAGCAAAAAGTAAAATCATGTGCATGGCAGGTAGGAGAAAGATGAAATATGAGAACTTTAGGTGGATGGTGGGAGGAGACAGGCTGGAGGTGGTGAATTCCTATGTGTTCTTAGGGAAGATAATATCTGCCAATTTGAGCAATAAGGATCATGTTGCCAACAATTCTCGAAAGGCTCTGGCTCAGGGCAAAAGTCTGAGTGCTTTATATTGCGCGACGGGGAAAAGACACTTCCCGTATTTTCTGCTCTATGGTGTTGAATTAATTGATCTGGGGCAATGGAGTTTTCTGCATATTGTAGAGGGAAAAATCCTCTGACAATTAGCCTCAGTTAATACTGCATGTACAACGGCCGCACTTAGATTAGAGTTTGGAATCCGTAGTAGTTGGGTGCAGGCTTTAGCAGGGATGGTCCGCTGGGTGTCATGCATGGCTCGGGGTGAACCTGGGACCATGCGGAGTCTCATGAAAAAATAATTATTGGGATCCTTAAAAGAACACTCGAGAATTGTGAGGAATTTCAGAAAGGCAGTTGAATATCTTCAACTAGATGAATTAACTTTATTTACATTGTCCCCTGGCCAGTTGAAGGCTGTTTTAAAACTGGCCACCTGGAAATTGAGTTTTAGCTTAGACAGGGAGGCAATTCTTGCAAAAAAAGGCCCCTCACCTTTTACTGACTCCTGCTTATATAAGAAAAAGCAACCGTACGTGTCATAGAACATACCTCACGGTATGTTCCATGACACAAACTCAAGGACTCCACTGCCGCACCCTCGAGAAAGCCTGGCGCCTCGACCAGACCACAGACAACATGACCGCCCTCAAACATGGCACCCGCAAGCACCACCAGCTCATCCGCACCACCAAGAAGAAATCACTGAAGGAACGACTGGACAACAACGCCCACGACAGAAAGGAACTCTTCACCATCATCAAGGAGTTCTCCAACCCCAGCACCGGCCGCAACGACATCACTCCGTCACAAGATCCCTGCGACTCCCTTGCCTCGTTCTTCCACTGCAAGATCGCCGACATCCACAACAGCTTCGGTGCACCATCCACGCGCCCGACCGTCGAACCGACGCCCCCCACCGCCACCCTCCGCACCTGGACCACGGTGACCACCGAAGACACAGCCCGCACGATGAACACCATCCACTGCGGATCTCCAACCGACCCCTGCCCCTGCCACATCTTCAGCAAGGCCGACTCCAACATCGCACCCCAACTCCGGAACATCATCAACACCTCCTTCAACACCGCCACCTTCCCAGAGAGCTGGAAGCATGCCGAGCTCAGCGCCCTACTGAAAAAACCTACAGCGGACCCCACCGACCTCAAGAACTTCCGCCCCATCTCGCTCCTCCCTTTTCCGGCTAAAGTCATCGAGAAGATCATCAACAGACAGCTTGCCGCCTTCCTCGAGATGAACGGATCCCTCGACCCCTCGCAGTCCGGTTTCAGAGCCAACCACAGCACCGAGACCGCCCTCATCGCAGCCACCGACGACATCCGAGCCCTGCTCGACAACGGGGAAACAGCGGCACTCATCCTCCTGGACCTCTCTGCAGCGTTCAACACTGTCTGCCACCGCACACTAGTTCAGCGCCTCAAAAACATCGGCATCCAAGAGAAGGCGCTGGAGTGGATCATCTCGTTCCTCGCTGGAAGAACACAGAGAGTCCGCCTCCCCCCGTTTCGCTCCGAGGCTACCAAAGTCATCTGCGGCATCCCGCAAGGATCATCACTCAGCCCCACCCTCTTCAACGTCTACATGAGACCACTTGCAGCCATCGCACGCCAACACAACCTCAACATCATCTCCTACGCCGACGACACCCAGCTGATCCTCTCTCTCACCAGAGACCCCGACACCGCCAGAGCCAACCTGCACGAAGGGATGAAAGACGTCGCAGACTGGATGAAGAACAGCCGCCTGAAACTGAACTCAGACAAAGATGGAAGTCCTCATCCTGGGACCATCGCCCTCCGCCTGGGACGACTCCTGGTGGCCCCCCGCCCTGGGCACCGCACCCAAGCCAACAGACCACGCACGCAACCTGGGCTTCATCCTGGACTCCTCACTCTCGATGACCAGACAAGTCAACGCAGTCTCCTCATCGTGCTTTCACACCCTGCGCATGCTTCGCAAGATCTTCCGATGGATCCCGACCAAAACCAGGAAGACGGTCACCCAAGCACTCGTCACTAGCCGACTGGACTACGGTAACACCCTCTACGCCGGAACCACAGCCAAGCTACAGAAAAGACTCCAACGCATCCAGAACGCCTCCGCCCGACTCATCCTGGACATCTCCCGACGCAGCCACATCTCCGGCCACCTGAGAGACCTGCACTGGCTCCCCGTCAACAAGGGGATCACGTTCCGGCTCCTCACCCACGCACACAAGTCTCTCCACGACCTGGGCCCCAAGTACCTCAACGACCGCCTAACCTTCTACACGCCCATCCACCAGCTACGGTCTACCAGCCTCGCCCTCGCCGCCGTACCACGCATCCGGAGAGCCACCGCCGGAGGAAGATCCTTCTCCTACCTGGCGGCCAAGACATGGAACTCCCTCCCCATCCACCTTCGGCAGACCCAGGACCACCTCGCCTTCAGGAAACTACTCAAGACCTGGCTGTTCGAGCAGTAGCGGACCCTTTCCCCCAAGCGCCTTGAGACCCTCCCAGGTGAGTAGTGCGCTATACAAGTGGTTTGATTGATTGATTGATTGATTGATTGATATACGGCGTTTTTGGTTTCTTCTGAGGCAGGACCTTCTTCCTCTAAACAATTTAACATCTAGATGGTATGGGTCCCCTGCAATTTGTCATCTTTGCAATATGTCCACCCAGGATACTGTACATGTTCTCTTTATATGCCCAGCCTTGCGGACATTACGTAGAAAGTGGTTTAGACATATATGTTTAAAATTGGGTCTCTTGTCGGCGAGCTCTTTTTTAAATGCCTTGTACAATCCGCCCAATTAAATGTTCTGCTTTAATATATTCAACTTTTTAAAATGTTTTTTAGATATTTATTAGAGGGCTTGGGAATCAAATGTCTATTAGTATATGCTTTTTATCTTGTTATGTAAAGTATGTGTAAATATATGTTCTATTTTCTTTTATGTGGATCTCTGATGAGTTCCAAAACATAAATAAATAATTGAATTGAATTGAGTGAGTGAGGTAACATTTATAAAGCGCGTGGTTACCCAGAGGCATCCTAGCGCTGACGGGCACCAAGTTGAAGCTGTAGCAGGGTTAGTTGGGGAAGAGCCAAGTTTTCAGCTCCTTCCTAAAGATAGTATGACTGGGTTCATTACGAAGGTGCAATGGGAGGGTGTTCCAGAGTTTGGCCGCATTATGTGTAAAAAGTCGGCCACCACTTCTGGCCCTCCTGATTCTGGGAACTGAGACTAAATTGAGGTCAACCAAGTGAAGCCGCCTGTTTCTCGGCAAGGTTGGATGAGAGAGGAGATAATGGCTGGTCCCTTCCCTCTCAACACCATGTGGGAGATTCGCAGGGCCTTGAAGTGGACCATTCCCCTGATCGGAATCCAATGGAGGGCCTTTAGGGCGGATCTGGGAGATTGGCGGCCTGAGATCCCTAGAAGGATCCTGGCGGCACAATTCTGAATAACTTGGGAGTTTCACCAGCACCGAGCTACGAGCGCCCAGTTATAAGGAGTTTCCATAGTCCAGTTGAGACAGGTGCCTGAATCATCAATTATTTTGCATGAAAAGGAAGCAGAGGAAGCACCTTGCGGAGTAGTCTTAACATGCTAAAGTAAGAGGCAACCACTGTTCTGGCTTGGGTTTTAAAACTGAGCTCATCATCTAGCCAGATGCCTAGGCTCTTTATTTCCTTTTTTAGAATGGGTGCTGGGCCCATACATGCTGGCCAGAAGACATCTATATTAATGGGAAAATTATTGCCAAGGAGCATGAGCTGTGTTTGGTTGACATTCAATTTTAGATGAGACAGTGTCATCCATCTAGTAACCTCTTTGAGGCAGGGCAGGAGATGCGAAGAAGCTCTCTCTGCATGGTCCAGTGAGATCACCAGTTGAGTATCATCAGCAAAAGTGACGATTTGCACTCTGAAAGGGAAGACTCTGTTGGCTAAGGGAGGCATGTAAGCATTAAAAATGGAAGGGCTCAGGGGTGAACCCTGCGGGACTTCGCAATGGAGAAGCCAGGAGTTTGAGATGGCTTCTCCCTCAAAGACTTGAAAAGATCTATCCTCTAAGAAAGATCGTAACCATTTCAAGGCAACTCTGAACATGCCCTGTTTGTAGAGTCGTTGGACCAAGATGCGGTGATTAACCATATCAAAGGCCGGGCTGAGATCTAAAAGAACCACGGCCACAGATCCTCCCACATCAAGGATCTTTCTAGTATCTTCAACGACAGCTAATAATGCTGTCTTAGTTTATTGGCGTGGGTGTAAGCCCGTTTGAGAAGAGTGGAGGAGGTTGCCATCCTCCAAATGCCTAGAAAACACTAAGTTAATGCATGTTTCTGCAACTTTGCTAACCCATGGAAGAAGAGAAATGGGCCAAAAGTTGCTGAGACAACTGGGATCTAAACTAGGCTTTTTCAATAGTGTTTTAATCATTGCATTCTTCCAAGTGGGGGGCACCACCCTGGAAGAAAGCGAGGAGTTGATCAGATCCAAAATAAATCCAACTAAATCAGCCACCAACTTCAGAATTTTAGGGGGGGGCGGGGTCATTGGGTGAGCCACTCCTGATGAGTGCAGAGATGGTCTGGAAATTTTCCTTGTTTAAAGGAGGAAATACTTCTAACACATGATCCTGGCTCTGAACAATAAAGTCCTCCCGAGGCAAGCCTGTGTTAGGATCAATCATGGGGAAATTGCTGCAAATAGTAATAATAATTTTATTGTAAAAAACTCTGCGAGCTCATTACAACGATGGAATGTTGCTTCAGGAGTAGCGGGGGGCCGGAGCTTTTAACAGTTTCTTAGCGATACGAAAAGTTTTGCGGGAGAATTTGCCGTCAGGGAAATGTTTTCCTCGAAGTAGTGGGCTTGAACCTTTTTGATCTCCGTCTTATAGACCTTGCTGGTTTCTCTGTACTCCTTTTTCTTGGGTGAGGAGAAGTCTTTCCTCCATGATATTCATGATCTCTCAGTTCTTTTGAAAGCCTGTTTTAACTCACAGAGCTTTGGTGTATACCATCCTGTTCTATTGGGCCCGGTTTTATTGTGAATGATCCTCTTTGGAAGAGTCAGATCTAGGGTGCCTTCGATCCAATTGTTGAGTTGATCGTTAGCTAATATGGGGTCGGGATCAAAGGATGGTCTTGTGTTATCCAATGCAAGAGCCCACTTTTCCATAGGGTGTTTTGACCAACAACAGCTTAATTTTGGCATCGTCCGAGCGGACGGAGAAGCTTGCCTTGGGGACTATTGAAGGGAGATCAAAAAATGGTCTGACCAAGGTACAGGTAGGGTTCCAGACAGGTTAGCTCCTTCAAATTAGAAAATACAGGGTGGAGTAGATGACTTTTATAATGAGTTGGCTAGGGTACCATCTGGGTCAATTGTATAGCTGCTAGGTCATGAATAAGATCTGCGGCAACCCTCAATGCCAAATTATCCAAATTAATGTTAAAATCGCCCAAGATGGTGAAGTTCGGAGCTGTTCCTGCCAAATTCGTTGTTGTTTCAAGTAAAGATTTAAGGAACTGACCCATAGGTTCATGAGGTCGATAGACCAAAATTCCTGAAAAGGAGACTGTAGACGAGACTCCTATTGAGAAATGGAGATTCTCACAGTCAGACAGAGGGCTGCTGAATATTCAGCAGGTGAGGTGGCTTTTATAAATAATAGCAATTCCACCTCCTTTTCCAGTTACTCTGTCTAGCCTCTGAAATAGGTAGTCAGAGGGAAGAGTTTGAGCGATATCCAGGTCAGAACTGGACTGAGTCCAGGTCTCAGTAAGGAACAGGACATCTGGGCTATCGTCCGTTAATAGGATAGACAGTTTTGTTGTATGTTTAGGTAAGGACCTGCAATTAATTTTAAAAAGTTTAAGAACTTTAACCGGGGGGCAGCTGGTGACGGGAGAAAGGGGTGTGAAAAATCTGAAAGAACAGTGCTTGTAGCCCTGTTTCGAGCTCTCAAGGTCTCTCAAGGTTGAGAGAATGTTTGCAATTCTGACTGGGGGTCATGATTTAAGCATAATAATTGATACGCGCTGTAGCAGTACCTGGTTTGACGTAAAAAAGCAGGATTCCCGGCTGGTCGCGGACGGCGTACCTGCTTCGCGAGTCTTTTGCGCGGTTGCGTTATCGGTCTCCTAAGTAGCCCGGTTGGGATTAAGCGACTAGAGCGCTGACCCCAAGATGGCTGCCAGTTACAGGAAGTGTGCAAAAGCTATGAGCAGCGTGTCCCCCCCCGAGCTCTAACACAGCTCGATAGCAACAAGTAAGTCAGTAAAAACAGTACAGTACTCAATAGAAATTCCCTTCAGATTGATTTTTCTAATAGATTTAAAATTCTAAAACACCCTTCTTATCAATTCCCCGAAACTAAGACAATTGCGGGTGGTTTAAAAAACCTGCAGTTGGTAAACCTACTAACGCTCTGTGGCAGCTTCAGCTTTGGAGTGAATGCCTTCTCTTGCCTATTGGCGGAGAGTACCTAGATCCTTGGTGTTTAGGACCCCTCTAGGCTCTCCTACGTGCCCCATTATTACAAGAATATTAGGCTTTCAAGCTAAGAATACAGCATTATGCCTAGCCATGGAAAAGCAGAAGCTATCTTTTGAGGTATATGATATCTCACTCCACAATGACTTCACCATTGCCATGCGAGAAACCAGAAGAAAAAGCAGTTAAACAACAACTCATGAAGGCAAATATACAGTTTGCCATGCTCTATCTGCCCCAATTGATGACACACAATGGTAAACCTCATGTCTTTCCAATGCCACAACAAGGTGCTAATTTCCTTAACCACATGGCTGCTAGGCGTTTTCCCGTCCTGCGCTGAATAACCAAAATAACCATTATTCATGACGAGCTGGCCTTGTCATCCGCGCACGGCAGGTAAGCGCCATGACGAGCCCAGCTCGTCATTAGCTTCGAAGGGGTTAAAAACCTTGGATGAGAACTGAAGACACTGAAAACATTCTTACATTTCCCTAACCATTTCCAGTGTGCTAGCACAAATTAGAGATAAACTTACTAAGCATTCTGAGGTAATGTAGGTTTGGAGGGAAATATGCTCTGGCCGAAGCATATGAGGAGTGGGAATACCCAGGGAGGTCTTTGGCAACCATGTTTAAGTGCCATTGGGCAGCCAACAGCACCACACATATAGAGAATGGGAGAGACACTTGTCGCAAAGACACTCCTACGATTCTATAAGGTTTTCATACATACTTTTAAAAAATATACTCAGTGTCCATGTTCAGCATGGTTGTAGCGGACTATCTACATGCTACTGCCCTAGGCTCAGACCCAATTCCTGGAAAGCCATTTACACTTGATAAAATTAGGGAGGTTATAAGCATGCTACCCACCTGTAAGGCCCCTGGTTTAGACAGGCTTCCAGCTGATGTTATAAATGCTATAGTTGCTCCCAATCTTCTGGCGGAATTCAAGGTTCACAATCAGCACAGTTTACCCACTATTGTATGCAAAGGCTGTCATTGTGACGTTATTAAAATCAGGTAAGATTGTGAGTTCTACCCCTCATCCCTCCTCAATTGTGATAACCAAAATCCTAGCTAATATAATTTTGACCCACCTGTCCTTGCAATGATCAGACCTGGTGCGGCCGGACCCATCTAAATGTGTTCCGAGTTGTTCACTGCCCACAATCTGTGCACTCTCCTCATATAGGACCTGGGTCCAGAATTGCTGTATTCCTCCTTCCCTCAAAGGCATTCAAGTGTTTGGAGTGCAAACACATTTTCACAATACTTTCCAGAATAGGCCTACAGAGCACACTTATAGACTAGATGAAAACTCACTTTTCCTCCCCTACAGCTAAGGTTTGCAAAAATAATTGTCTATTGCCTCTAATCCATATTTCTAGAAGAAGAAGACAGGGCTGCCCCCAGTCTCCCATTGTATTCGCTCAAGCCATTGCCAGCCAAGCTCCCTCAGACCAATTTAGCACATGCCCTTAGATACACAAATTGAGGTGTCCGAATATCCCTCTATGACGATGACATGACTCTGTACCACAGGAACCCAAGGAGGTGCCTTAATAAGATCCTTAGGGAATATTTTAGGTTTGGGAAAATGTTGGGGTTAGCCATTAACATCACTGATCCTTCTACTTGCGGAGGGCACTGCTACATATGCACCAGACTGCCCTCTGGAGTAATGCAGTGTTTTTTTAAAATACTTATGCATCTGGATAAATCGCAACAGAGAGTACGTCATTTTAGAAAATTAAGAAGTGACTGTGAACAAGATGACTGCAGATTACCGATGGCTGTCCTTCCCACCATTGCTAGCAGGACAGATAGGGCATTTAAAAATTGTGTTGCTCCCCAAACTGCTCTAAATGTTCGTAAACATTCTTCTAACTCTTCCAAAATCATACTTTCATCAGATTCAATCTCTATTGATCAGAATAACATGGGCTTTCAAACCACCTAGAATGAAGTGGGAGACACTCACGTTGCCCTACCATTGAGGCTTTGAGGCACCCGATCCAGAGCTTTACTATCTCTGAATACAGGTGCACTATTAGTTCCATCCTACCCTTGCAATCAATACTTGGCAGTTGAGGCAGATACAACTCACCCCACCTCACTTACCCCGCACTGTGCACTGAATATGACAACTGCTGCATGTACTTCCTAAGTATGGGGCAAAGAAACGGGTGTGGGGCCGTTTACTCTCTCATTCTCTCTGTCTACCTGTCTCAGCACCCACTCATGCCAGTAAAGCATGAACCAGAGGCAGACTCACAGTTGTCTGGCCAGAGGTTTTGTAACTGTAGGAGCTTATATAGTTAAATAACCAATTTATGAACACATCGTGCACCCCTCTCAACATATTCCTGAATGATAGGGCCAGATTTATAATCTGGTAGACATCTTGTTTCTCTGTCAGGACAATGGAGTAAATTACTCCATCACCCTGGCAGAGGTACTATCTACCAGATTTTGGAATGAGTGCAAAGAATGGGATACGTTCTTAAAGCATTGCCAGGAACTGCTGTCATGACGGCTCTTGTCAATTGTTTTTGCAGTTTGGTGCACCAAACTGTTTTCTATTTATTTTCAATAAGAAAATCCCCAATCTGGGTTTTCTTATTGAAAATAACAAAGGGAATGCAGGAGGAGGATTTAGTGAGGGGAGCGTTTTGCAATTATCACTTCCCATTACCGTCAGGGCGTTCCTGGTGATGACAGGCAGTGAAAACTGACGTATAATTCAGTCAAATTGAAATTAGGTGGGAGGAATTAATGATCTGCCCCTGACAGCCCTTACTCCACATGGCCATCCAAGGGGTTTAATCATGCTGGAGATGGAGGAGTCCCTTCCGCATGTAAACCAAAGATTGGCCTGCATCAAAATTCAGAGGGTGGACCATTGTGTTGGCAGTAAGCATACTCCGTCTCTGTTGCAATGTAGTATGCTTACCGACAACCCATAAATTGGGCCCCTTAACTGTGGGGGCACTGGGAGCTGTCACCACTGACTTACCCAATGAACCCACATTTGACATGCATTATGAAATCTGCTCTCAGCAACCTCCACCAAACAATTGACATCTAAACTGTACCATGCAGTGCTAGGAATGAAGTTTTTCTGGAGGTGTCAGAAGTGATGTGGACATTCTGTTGCACGAAGATGGGATGGATCTCCCTGAGTATTAGACTGCACACTCTCCATTACACATTTCTATAGGCAGTATACTACAATACTGGCCTGCAGGAGGATACATACTGTGCTAGGTGCATGTGCAGTCAGTTGGGGGCTGACTTCCTGCATCTAACATGGTCCTGCAGCAGCATAAGTCATACTTGCACAAAGTCCTTGTTGTATTATCAGCTATGATAGGACAGGAAGTGCCTTGTGACCCAAGATGCAGTGCTGGACTGGTTATGAGAGATTCCTATCTCACATAAATGCTATACAGCTCTGGTGATGCTGATGGCTTAGAGACTTGTAGCCTGCTTCGGTGTGATGGAAGATTTGTCAACATAAAAAGTGAAATGACTTCATAATATACTGTAATGAGCAACTTGACCACTGTGCTGAATGTATGCCACCCACATCTGGACCTAGAGCTAGTTGGAGCCCACTGAAGAATTTCTTGTTAAGGTCCCTCCCATATAGAACCAGCAACAGGAGTAATAATGTGGGGTGACCCAGATTTATGGAGCCCAGCCAGAGGGATGCTGAGGTCAGGGCACAAAGACGTATCTAGAGATGGATTCCTGTATACTATCCAATATATCACTATCTGCAGTATATCAATGCCTGCCGTGATCTATCAATAGTAGCTGTATTGCAATTTGTATTTCCCACTATTAACACGTCTATACACCTGGCTCCTCGGAACATTTTGCATTGACATAGTGATATATTACTGCCATGTTTTGCCGGACCATGCTATGTTTATGCTTGTATACTATGTATGGTTCTTTTATTTTCTTTGTTTACTATTACTCTTGTTTCAGAATAGCTAAAACTAAATTTTTAAAAAGCAGACTGTGAGCCACATCCCCAATCTGGGAAATGTGTATGAAAGTGTGTCCCAAACCACCCCATTGTTACACTTTTAGGTTCTTTATGGCCAAGAAAGAGAGTGCTTTGCAGAGTAATTGAAGGACTGCTGTGTGACCAAGGCTCATGTCTGCCTGACAGCTAGTTTCCAGAGGCAAGGGAACATCACTTGAAGTCTGCATGTTCTGCTAGAGGAGTTAAAGGTCTGCCTAGTGCCTTGAAACCTTTAGGCCTGCTGAGAGATGAAAGTAGTGTGCTTGGTCCTGCAGGAGGAGAGACTGTCCAGTAGAAGAAGCCCAACATCTTCGGACCTGAGGGAAACCTACAGTGACTGATAGCGGACTTGTGCAGAAATGTAATTTGCTGTTGGATCTGTCGCCCAGCAAAACTATGCTAGATGTTTCTAGCATAGTTTTGCTGGGCCACAGATCCAACTACGGTCTCCTGGGTGACAGAAAGCATGAAGAAAATTGAGATGCGGTAGTACTTATTAATTAAAAAGTACAATGTTTGCAAACGACAAGCACTGTAATGGATATTCTAAGCGCATGCCCCCCAACTAGGACTCACTTTCAAAACTTTGACTCCCATCTCTTATTACCTTGAGTCGTGTCGAAAGGGTTGTGCTTAGCCCAGTTTGCAGAGCCATAGTATGACAGATCACAGGACACCATGAGCAAGTAACCTCAACCACCATGGTTTGGGTTCAGTAGCCCATGACTGTCCTGTGTCGCCTTGAATTGGGCTTGAAAGATGGGGACCAATAGAAGGGTTTGGTTTGGTTGTGTGCTGGGACGTCCACTGACAGCTGCACGGTTTATAAATGGCATATTCATTCATTCATTCATGTAAGACTATACACAAATAAAAATAAAAAGACAGGTTTAAAACAAATTATTCTTAGCTTTGCACTGTTGCTTGTTTTGGAGATTGTCCATGAGATAACTCTGTCATTTACTTTTTATTGTAAACAACATCACTCAATATCCTGTATAGATAAAACTGAAAGGGTTTAAATTAAATTAGTCAAAGTATTTTCTCATAATTTCTAGCTTCTCCAGCAGATGGACATATAATGGGTGGTTTCATGAGCCAGAAGGAATTTAAAGCAATAAACAAGATTGAAAATATTTTTTTTTATCAAAGGTGTCCCTGCTACTAAGAGCTTACCATTACAAATGGCATTAGCAGAGCCATGGGGTCTAACTTTTTGTTAAGGGAAGTAACTGCCAATAGTTGGGTGACTGTGTGTAAGTGTTGCTCCAGGGGCTGTATTATACATTTTGCCCCGGAGTGCAATGGGCATGTGAGCCCCCTGGGGACAATGGTCTTATCAAAGTGACCACAGATACTTGTGTGTCCCCTTCTGTAATACTGATAGCCGACGCTATCATAAGAGGGCATTCCCCCATTTGCATGTAGGAGTGGCCCCATGCGATGTGGGGATCACTTTGCCTCCGCCCCTGTGCCATATCATGGACACGAGGGCAGAGGTGAACATGCCTTCAGTAGGCGCATTGAAATGGCACCAGAAAAAGGTGGGACACTTTCAGTGCACCTCCTACCAGCAGCCCTCTAGGGGAATAAAGAGGGGTACCATGAGCCGTCAGGCATCCCCCTGCAGGAGGGTGTGGTCACTCACTGCACCTGCCTGCAAGGGGATCTCCCTCCCCTTTTGAAAGTGCAGACGGTATGCTGCCTACACTGTGAAACAGGGAGAGGCTTTGAAGTAGCAACTCCATATTTCACCTGAATGTGCTGCCCCCAGGGCAGCACGAGTTTGCAGCTGCCCGGATGGCACAGCATTCTGCATAATAGGGTACACTCTCCAGGTTTGCACCCTGCGCACCATTTGAAAGGTGTGTCATGGCGCAAACAGGGAAGGTGCATCGTATCCCAGGATAAAGCAACATCTTGGGTTGCAACAGTATGGTAGCTGGGAGTTGGACATGTCTGTTGAAAAGACCGGATTAGCAGAGGTAAACTTATTTTACTGCTGATTATCAGCAACAACAATATTTCCTCACTCCAATATAGAGGACCGAATATGGAGGGACAAATTATCGAATGCTATGTAAGAGCATATAGGTAAGTTCAGACTTACTACTCCTGACTCCATGTAAATTGAAGATATAATCTGCACTTACTTATCTGTTAATATTTTATTTTTGATATTCTGTCCTCGATATTCTGTTCCATCAATATTATTGATTCGGTTTTCAGGGGACACAGCAGGCATACTGTACCCTCTTCGAAAAGTGATTAGAAAAGGAGTGAAACGATGAGGTGTGTGGTGTAAGTGGTGAAACGACAAGACATGCACCTCAACATGCAGCATATTTGATGCTTTTGTTGCCATTTAACCCCTTCGATGCTGATGACGAGCTCAGCTCGTCATCAGCTACGGCTCTCGTATGCTGATGATGAGCTGAGCTCGTCATGTAACGCGGTATTTTGAAAATAGCCGCACACAGTGGGAAAAGCCGCCGCAGCGATGCGGTTAATGTGCCTATGTTCTCCAGCAATAGACAGAATTTTGTATTGTTAATGAACTACTGTATCTTGACAATTTGGTACCCAAAACAATGAAACAGTTTGGTAAACAAATACCATAAGCAAGATGCTGAAGATTGGACTAAGACTGTGTCATCATTGCCTCTCTATAACCGGCACTGCTATTAGTGTAAGCATGTTGATTTTATGGATAAGGCTGTGTGTCCCTTTTGTATTGCAGGAATTTTCTATTGAAAGTGGATATGCAGGACAGTATGGCAGCTAAACAGTGAATGGTTCTTCTGGTTTAAAATGTTATTTAGGAAATACAAATAAAAAATACATTTGGCTGATAAAAGCAGAAGAAGGATAAATAAGATGCAAGGCTCCCAATCCTCTCATTCTCTTATGGAAAAGGAACTTTGTTAAGAGTGCAGAAGTGTAAAAAATGGTACAGTAGAAAAGTTCAACACAAACAAATGTGTTATGAGGTAATACTGCAAGATTTCTTAAATGTGCTATGTGACCCTGTGAAACACTTAGGGGTGAAAAAAGCTGCTGTTATGTTATGGGCAACTTCAGGGACGCAGGCAGAAAAGTAGCATCTGGTGTGTCACAATGAAATGAAAAGCTAATAGGCTTGGATAGCAATTTATTTTGTTTCCGGCAATGGTTAACATAAACATTTTCGTAAAGGAAAATGTGTTTTATTTGGTGTGCATTGCTTGATGTGGAGAAGAAAAGTTTTAAAGAGAAGAGTGACATTTTTGCAAGGTAATGTCAAAGTGGTATAAAAGACAGGGTGGGTATAGGCAACAGATTTATTAAAAAAAATAAGTATTAATACCTATACAAGTGAAGGCAGAGTTTTTACCAGCGGAATGTAATATCCGTTTATTATATGTGAAGCGTTAGTACAACAGTGATCTCGAAAGGCTTCTCGAAGCTCGAGGGGATTTGTAAAACATTGGAATATTGCTCTGCAGGCCTTTACCGGCCCGTAGAATTATGTAGTACTCCATTGTCTTCAATGGAACATTCCAATGTTCTTATCATCCATTAATTACCCTCACAGTCATATATTCACCCATCCTTACACTCATAAACAATCATGTGTTCTTTATCCATCCACCTTCACTCATTCTTCAATGTCACCTGTACATCCATTTATACTCATCTGCACTAAATCATCTATTTCATTGTCAGTCCTCAAATCTCCTTTGGAAATAAAATGGGAAATGCCACTTGTTTTAACCACTCCACCTTTTTTGTCCCCACGAGACAGATCTGCATGAAATATGCCAAGGCAAACCCAAATCGGATCCCTTTTTTAGGGTGCACACCATTATTGCATTTGATGTGCGAGTTATGGCTTGCATTGCTGTTGTGCAAGTTATTGAATAGCGAGTGAACTATAACGTACAAATTTCAGGGATTTTCGGTTTTAATTTCTAAGCCTAACTGTACTTTTACAGTGGTTGTAAGTTATTTTTTGAGGATTTTTTTAACACACATTAAGGTGTTATAACTAGGCCCAGGTGAAATTTCCATTACTCTAACTCCTTCTCCTACCTCCTTTCCAAGTCCTGGAACGGCCTTCCACTCCACCTCTGAACATCAACCTTGCTGACGGACTTCAGGAAGAGACTCAAGACAGACCTTTTGGAGTGAGCCCTGCTATCCAGTGCCTGGATACCTTACAGGTGATTAGTCACGCTATACAAATACTGACTGATGATTGATTACCGTTGGTATCCGCAATTGTGTAAATGAGTGACTATAATCATACATTGAACTTGAATCTACATAGGTTTGGGGAGCTCAGTACGACACTTCACTGCAACAGCAAAGGCGTTATCCCAGATTGAACTCTGATATCCAATAAATGCAGAGAGATGTGAAAACTCGCAGGAAAAGAGGTTCACATTTTACTTGTGACACGTATAAAGCCTATATCAGAGAAGTTTGCTTAGCCAAGGAAGCAGGCGTAATCTGTGGCATACATAGCTGAGAAAGCACACCGGATTCAGTGCTTACTAGAATAAAAACTCAACATGCACATAGTGGGAACAGTGTAATCATCGGGGAGATATTTGATATATTAGATTTATTGTCTGAAAAAGCTAACAGCAAGGGTAAATATTCCCACACTTTCTAAAACACATGAAAGCTCACCAAGATGGTGAAGTTGATAACCAAAGTCAAAATTTTGCATGTGTTGATTACAGATGGTACCAGGCAAAATATAATCACACATAAATGATTCAGAAGGCAACTGCCATTTTGAATACAGGACTTTGTATACTATTATACAAACTTACTTAGAGAGTCCACAGAAGAGATGGGCTTACTGAGTTAATGTGACTGTGACAGCCTACTGAGACATTGCTGCTATCCTCTGGAATGAGACAGGGGTGCCCTCTGCCACTCCTAAAATTCAAGCTAGCAGTGGTATCACTTGTGTGTATGCTCTGTGGCCATCATGCCAACAATGGTATTTATTTAAGTGGGTACCTGCTAATTATGGGGCATATGTCTGAACAAGCTCTTTTGCGATTCCTTAATAGCAATTTTTAGCTAATTGCTATTAAGGAATCACAAAATGCTATGTATGTAGGAATCGCAATAATAATTGCAATTCCTTAATATTCCTTAATTGCGAATCGCAAATTGCGATCCACATTTAAGGAATACCTTCCCATGCATTCCTATGTGCTTGGAGGCCCATAGGAATGAATGGGAAGACATTATCAATTTGCGATTCGCAAGGAGAGAATCGCAAATGAGAATGCAATTTCAAGGGTGCCAGGGTGTTTAAAGAGCATGTATGTGCGCTGCATGGCACTTTGAAAAATACAAAAAAGGGGATTTTTCAAAGAAATCGCAAATTACTTCCAACTTGAGGTTGGTGGTAATTTGCGATTTCTTAAGGCCAAATCGCACTTTTTCTGTGCTTCATGCATTGCATTTAAGGAACCGCAATTTGCGATTTCTTAAATGCAATTGCAAAATAGAGAATCGCAAACTTTGCGATTCTCTAACTTGCGATGCCCTTTTGGGATGATACGTCCCAAAAGGCCTTTTCCCGTTCGCAAACGGGCCAATTTTGAGAATCAGCCCGTTTGCGAATGGGAAAATGGCTTGATACATATGCCCCTATATCCCTGCATGCACATGATACATTGCTATATATCCAGCAGCCACAGGAAAACCTACAGCAATTAATACAAGAGGTGATATTGTATGGTGGCCTCTCAGGTCTCCAAATCTACTGGCATGAATCTGAGATGTTGCCACTCACTTTGATCATGGAAGTGTTCCCCGTAGATTATACCACCTTGTTGCTCAAGATCAATTTAGAATATGTTGATTTGCATCTTCTTCAGGGTAGAAGCACCAACTATTAGATGCTAGGTTGTTGGATAAGGGAATGCATGTAACTGTGCTCTGTGGGATGCCAACAAACCCAGCCAATGCAATCTATGATATCTCAACTATGAGATGTGCCTGGCATGTATGGACCAATACTGCAGTCATTAATATTTTATACTCACCACTGTTATTCTGGGAAGACATTTCCAGTGTACCAGTGGGAGAAAATATATAGTGTCTGTGAGAAGAGTTATAACCATGCAAGAATTTCAACTATGAGTGCTCAATAGCCTACCAGCTATCCTTCTGTACTATAGATTGTACCATACAATAAAGCCCCTGTATCCCACATTCCAAGACCATTGCATATGAACTAAGTTTTATCAATGATACGCACCGAAGGAAGGGCAAGGAAACTAATTTCCTATTCTTTTCCGAAACACTGAAATTTAGGAATCAGGCAACACAATGAGAAGACGCTGACCTGGGGGAACCTCTTACAATACATTGTTGGAATTATTGCTTTAGAAAAGTTAAGGAAGTGTCCCTGACCAGTAAACAAAAATTGTTGCAGTTCAAATTGTTACATAGACCGTATCACATATCCTTAAAAGATAGCAAATTTAAGAGGGAAGGTTGGACAACTGTAGAAGATGTGGAAGGAAAGAGGCGAGTGTCTTGTACATGTCATGTTCAGTAATACAAACATTCTGGGATGTGATGTTTCATAAGATAGTCAAACAGGATATTCCTCACACCCTACTACTTGCAATACTGTATTATATAGTTTAGATACCACAGGACTAAGATTCACTATAGTGGTATCACATTTAGTGAAAGGTAGGGTGACCATGCATCGGTACAAGGGGCCGCCACTCCAAAGCAGGAATGGCTGAAAGACTTGCTTCACTGTAATGATCTAAGAGACAGTTATGCTAGGGTTGCACTGAGCAAAAACACACACACAACGTTCGGCACTTACAGCAAATGCTGACATGAGCAGTATTGATTTTGAAATATGGCGATAATAACTATTTATAGAAGTGTTCGCAATGACTATGTCTTCTGAGTTGATGGCATTGACTAACTCAGATGACTAAAATGGCATCCATACTGAAATGCAATATATATAAATCTATGAATGACAAGATAGATTTTTATTTGATGGGCAAGAAGATTAATACCGTTTTAAAACAAGTATTAGCAAAGCCAATTCTTTGCCTGAAGCCTTTTTATTTGTAAATACTTGTTTAGTTTTGTCATGCCTTTTGTAAAACATTTTTGCTGGAGGAGCTGTTGGGTTCTCAACAATAAGTAAAAATAGGCAAAAGTGCTTTTGATCTAAAAAAAAAAAAAAACTCACAGTGCCCTAGTACTCCCTGACACAAAAGGGGAATTCTTAGTGTACATATGTGCTCCTTGTGAAAGAACAGAATTACATCACTCACAGTGAAATTAGCCATGTGGGCCAACCCTTTGCCCATGATGTATTTGTTTAGTGTGTGGGAGAAATATATGAATGACACAGCAACAGACCAATGGTTGAAGAGGGTGTTGTGTTTATAATATTAGTATTTTGTTTTAAACATAAGTAGTTGTTGTCATCAGTAGCTGTGTTCTCTGAATGCACTTCTCTGGTAGTTCACATTCCACTTTAGAGTGGAACTTTCAAAGAGACGTTGAGAGGAAGGAGGAAAGGAAGCTGTGCATTTGATGTGCTCCTCTGTACCGGTGTTTCAACCTTGGAATAAAGCATCTTTTTGTAAAGCATGCCATGTGCGGTAGTTTACAATTTGGCGACAAGTGGGTGTTGAAAAAACAGAGAAACCCAGGAAGTTGCAATTACTTGGATTGGAGTGGAGTCTGTTTTTACTAAGAATGGAGGTACGGATTTCTGTTGCATTCCATTTCTAACAATGGGATGCTTTTACCCAAGGAGACATTTCAGATTGGTATGTGTTCTTACAGATCGACATGCATTGGATTGCGAACCTGGAGAGTCTTGTGGATCTTACCGTTGATCCGGCTACAGTTGTTAGCTGCATATTTTGAGTTTTACAGACATTCTCTGTTCGCGCCTGTGCTACGCTGCGGGCAGAGTCGTTCTGCTTCATCAATGGCATTTTGCAGCGAGTCGCTGGGAGATTCTTGTTGTGGTCTGGTGATACTCACTCATTCTGCATGGAGGTCAACATGGAGAAGTCAACCTACATGCATAACATGCCGCCATCTTGGTTTCGGAAAGTGTGGTACTCTCAGAGCTGTGTTCCTTTTCAGGATTGTTTTATCCATTTCTGCTGCCACAAGGAAACTTTTATTGTACTGCATGTATTAGTTTTATTTCCGTGGTCTGCTCGGTCAATTAACTGATTCTTGCACTTAACAAGCATCCTTGGAGACATCTCAGGGTACAGCGAACGAGTCCCTCGGGTGGGAGAAGAAGGGACATTATTCCTAGAAGTGTATTTTCCTGCATTTTTAGCATCAGTATGACCACACAAATGGTTTCATTACAGCCACCTCAAGCGATATGGCCTGCAGGAGGGAGCCCATGTATGAAATGGATTGAATATAAAGCATATTTTTTTAACTG
Source organism: Lissotriton vulgaris (assembly GCF_964263255.1). Lineage (NCBI taxonomy): Eukaryota > Metazoa > Chordata > Amphibia > Caudata > Salamandridae > Lissotriton > Lissotriton vulgaris. The sequence continues at coordinate 279,305,752 of NC_141689.1, read as the reverse complement.
CATTCATATGATTAATGAAGAAGACAAAATTATGCCAGATAGGAAGAAAAGGATTTTATTACATCCCATGGGCCCTAAGGGTCTAAAAGCTTATGAAGAAATGACAAAAGCTCTTGGGGATGTGGACGTTCATGTATTTGATGCTATTGTGAACGATTTTGACAATTATTTTGCGCACTAAGTGTGTATGTCAATTGTAAGGTTAAAAGTTTTTCAACGGAAACAAGAAGTAAATGAAACAATGGATAACTATGTAGCCACTTTGAGAAAGTTAGCTGCAGATTGCAAATTTGACCATCTTCAAGACCAACTTGTTAGTGATCAGATAGCTATACATACTAGAGACCCAGCCTTACAAGAAAGGTTATGAACAAATGGGGATGCTGTTTTGAAAGATGTATTGGCTATAGTAAGAAAAGCAGAGTCGTCTATTTGCAGCACAAAAGCACTTAAGTCAGAGACTAGGGATGTGTCATAAGAAATTGTAAGTAAAATTAAAAGCAAGGGGTTCCCCAAATACTATAAAGAGAATAAGGGACAGGAATACATTTAGAAGGGGAGCCTTTGATGTTACCTATGTGACAGTGGTTCACATTTAGCTTGTAGTAAATTTTGCCCCACAATAAAACAAAAGTACTCAGCTTGTGAAGTTTTCCAAAGTTTGCAAAAAGAAAAAGTGTGTGAGAGTCAAATGTGTGGATAGGTATGAGGAGAGTTCTAGAGATGAAGAAACGTACAATTTGTGATCGTAAGGATACTGTACATCAATTTGATTCCAAGGAACTGTTCATTTTCAATATTACTGATAACTCTGGTGTTAACACAAAGAAACCATTGTCTTCTATGTCTAATTGTGGAGTGACCATACAAATGTACACAGATTCTGGCTCTCTATACACAATTGTAGATGAAGAAACATGGAGGACCAAGTTTGTGAAGCATTTGGGGAATAGATTGTAGGAATCGGATATTCACTCAGAAGGATTCTCTGGGGAAAACATTGACATTGTGGGTTACAGAACATTAGTATTCAGATCTAAAAATAGAGAGACAAGTGGCAAATGTTATGTTGCTAAGAAAGGTCCCTCTGTTCTAGGGTGAAGAGATCAAAGAACTTTAGATAATATTTTGAATCCAAACAATTCTGATCTCGTTATGATTTTAGGTGACAGTAAGTTATTGTTGGCTGAGAGCTTGTAAAGATTTCCCAATGTGCTCAGTGGTGGAATTTGTAAACTTAATAGTTTTGAGCACCCTATTGTTTTGAAATCTGATGCATGACCTAAGATTCATAAGGTGAGGCATAGCCCTTTATTACTCAGGAAGGAAGTAGAGAAGGATTTGGAGAAATTGGTCAATGCAGATATTATCAAACTGATTGAATTCTCTGAATGGATTTCTCTGGTTGTAGGAGCCATACAAAGTAATGCTAAGCTAAGATTGTGCAGTGACCTGCAACACTTAAATAATAATACAGTCATGGATAGATTTCCGCTTCCTAAAATTTCAGAGATATTGGCATTAATAAAAAATGTTACGTGGTTTTCCACTATGGGCCTCTGAGCGGCAGATTTCTCTAAGAGGGGACAGTAAGCCGTATTACTGGGAAAACTACAACATACCTTCACCATGTACAGTGTGGTGAAGGTGTTACTACAAAACCAGTGCTAGTAGAAGCTATGCAAAATTCTCTACACCTCACGAGCAAATAAGAAGTGAGATCATTCCTTGGGTGAGTGGAATGCTATTCCAAATTTGTGAGTGATTTCCCTAGTAGAGTGTTCAGTATTAGATATTTACCTAAGAACAAAGTAAAATTCTTGTGGATCGAGGAGTGTAGCAGAGAATTTGAGGACATAAAGAAGGCCATTGTTGAAGCGCAGCATTAAAGGTTTTGACCCTGAATTAGGCAATATTCTTACAGTGGATGCCAGCAATAAAGGGTTAGGAGGTATTCTTTCACAAGTGAATTGTGAAGGGTAAAGAGAGCATAATTGCATATGCTTTGTGTGCATTATCTCCAACAGAGGAAAACATGTCTGTAATTGAGAAAGAATTATTGGCTTGTGTCTGGGCCTTGAATCATTTCCGATCATTTATGTGGGGATAACTATGCATTGTACGAAGTGGCCACAAACCTTTGGTTACATTTTTGACCATGGAAGCATCAACACTTTTGCCAGATAGCTAGAACCTTGATGGGATTACAGGACTTTATCAATAAGGTTGTATATGCACCAGGAAAAATGTTTTATTGCTGTTTTTTTTGTCACGCATGCCTATAGATTTACAAGGATGTTCAGATCATGATTTGGCTAATATTTAAGTTGCATTGTTCATAATCAGGGTACATCTAAGCTTAAGGAAGAAGATTGGGGAAAGTAATATACTTTAGATAAGAATTTACAGCAAACTCATCATACATGTTGAACATGGTTGGCTGAGATCTCATATTTCTATGGAGTTGAGATAATTTTGGGACATGCGTAATGAATGTTGTGCATGGGTTTGTTCACATGGGCGGAAAAATAATTCCCCCTTTGGTGTTAAAAATTAGCATTGTGAAATTGTGCCACAGGGAACACAGTCGCATTGTGAAAAAAAAACATAGGGTAAAGCATTTGTACTGGTGGCCTGGCATGGATGTATGTGTAGAGAGAATTGTAAAAACATTTTGTGTGGTGTGCCAATTCGGATAAGTTATTAATTACATTAAGGCCCCTATATGTGTGAACCTATTATTTCCAGTAAGCCATGGCACACTGTGGCAGTGACATCATGGGACCTATTGGTATCCAGGCTAAATGCATCATTGTGCTCATTGATGTGTGTTTAAGGTGCCAGTGTTGAAATTGGTGGATAAAGTAGATTCAGAAGACATTTTGAGATTTGTTAATAAGGTGTCCACTAACGAAGGGTTACCTGTACAAACCATCAGTGATAATGGTGTTCAATTGTTGCCCAAATTAGCAAAGGATTATTTTGAAAAGGTAGGAATCAAGCACAGAACTACTTCTTTGTACAATCCAAGTGGTATTGGCAAATATTTAAAAAGGTGTTGAGAAATGCTATACAAATGGCATCGAAGAATAGCAGCAATTGGGAAGTTAACATTTTAAGAACCACACCGCATGAGGAAGGGGTGCAAAAAGTAAATGCAATCCTGAATTGATGTTACAAGCATCCAATACCACTGTTCCTGTGGAAGAAGTGAGAACAACAATTATTAATAAACACAAGAAATATACAGAGATGTTTGATCTCAAAAGAGGTTTGAAGAGCGTGGGCTCAGGGGGGGGCACATGTGGTGTCCCCCAAACATCCAGAATGTGAAATAACTGTACATCAAATTCAATCTTATGCTATTTGCTGCAGTTTCAGTAAATGGTTTTAGTTCTGTGACAGTAGTATTCCTATTGGCCTCTAGATGAAAATTCACCTGTCCAGCTGTGAACCGTATTGAGGAAAACAATTTAAACATGCAGGAGGAGATTTACATTGCATTTAAAAAAAATTCTGTTCACAAACATTTCCAGTGGTAAGTAAGCATGGAACATGTGATATGTTGTATCGATTTCTTCTACCCCTATGTAAAATAAATTCAGAATAGCACAGAAATCGGCAACTCCTGTGAACATGGTACTTTTTTGGGGGGTTTGCATGGAAAGCATTTTTACTCATGGACAAAGCTTTGACTAAACCCAAAAAATCTGGGGTGCTCCACTCCAATTCCTATCCTTGGAAGGGAATTACTTCAACACCTGCCTTCACTAAATCTCAAAACATTTTCAGGTTGGAAAGGGGTCTGATTGGAGTTGAGAAATACCAACAAACATTGAAGTTTAGGGCCAACAATAACTTTGTAAATAAGTCCCTCGAACATTTTGCTCCACTCATACATCCAACAATGCACAAAGTATAAATATCTTTGGGGTGAACTTTGATTTCGAAGAGTAATGCTTTTTTGAGTTACCTAAGTGCAAAATGCATGGGACTGTTGGGCACCGTTCTGAATAGGTTCACCTCTTTTCTACAAAACCACCAGCGTATTACTTCGGGAAACTTTCTAACAAATGCATCATCCGTTAAAATGGGAGTCATGTATCGACCCTTTCCCTCACACTTTTCAAGCGAACCTGTTGTTACCACCTGCCTGCAGATGACACTCAACTACACTAGAAAGTCCTCCTCATTGAAAAATATCACTTGGGTCAAGGAGACGATTTTGAAAACCCAAACCTGGCTGTCATGTAACGACCCCGAACTAAGGGCCATATTATCAAGCATGGGAGATACATTATCGCCGCTTTTATCGGCAGGAAACTGCTGCTAAAGCGGCGATAATGGGCTTGATAATATGCCCTTGTGAATTCCCATAGAAGCCCAGGTTAACACCAGAACCTGGGCTTCTATGGGAATTCACAAGGGCATATTATCATGCCCATTATCGCTGCTTTAGCAGCAGTTTCCTGCCGATAAAAGCGGCAATAATGTATAGCCCATGCTTGATAATATGGCCCCAAATCCCTTAAAAACTGAATTCCTTCTCTCCTTCACAACCCATAGTTCCCTCCTGATACAAGAGTGAAATAAACACCTAGACGCCCTCAATTGTAAACCTGTCACCATTAACTCAATGAAATCCCTTGAAATTACCCTTGAAAAGATCCTTAAAATGTAAGCGCAACCTCAACCTCAACTCAACCTCTTTTCGAAGGTGAAACCTTTAATCCTACCACCTGACTTCAAGACCACAGTTCAATCCTTAACCATATCACAACTGAATTATGGGAATGCAACATTAACAGGATAACCAAAAATAAGCATGGCACCCAAGGGAATGCCGCTGCAAAACTGATAACAGAGACAAAAAGTTTCAACTACATCATACCCTTTCTAATTCTAAAGTCTCTCTGCTAGCTCCCTTTTGAAGCTAGGATACAGTTGAATATAGCATGCATGACTAACAAAGCTGTGTACCATGATGAACCTAGTTAGTTTATAAATTAGCTCACTATGTCAGGATACAGCCACGCTCTACAATGTTCTAATTCCCTTTGCTTCGACACCCAAAATTCAGAAAAAACAAACCTGTGCCACAATTTCACAGGATCGTCTCTGAGAATATATGGGACTCTCTCCCAGGAGACATTCAGTCTGACCCATCAACAAGCAACTTAAAAAACAAAGAGGTCAAGAGGATTCTAAAAGCAGAATCATAACTGACATCATATAGCCTAGCTTGATTCAGAGACCATCCCACATCCCTGGTCTTATTCTCTGTGAGTTTCAGACACTAATACCACACCACCAGGAGGAAGTTGTGGTCAATGGACATTCAGTTTTGTGCTCTATGTTATACCATGTGATTTGTAATTGGTTGATAAAACAAACCTTTGTTTTGGGTGTTATCTGTTGTATGATGTTACTAGAAACTGGGTAGTTGCCTGTCTGAGGTGTGAACCTTAGTCAAGCACAACCACAATCCTAGCCAGGGTAAGTCACAAACACACACTAAATTAACCTGTGCTCACCCTCTGGTAGGCTTAACTTTAGAAGCAATGTGTAAAGTGTTTGTGCAACACTTCAAACAGTAACACAGTGAAAACACCACAAAAAGACTCCACACCAGTTTAGAAAAATAAAACTCAATTTTATAAATAAAACACAACCAAAACAACAAAAATCCAATAAGTAGAAATCAAGATATGAATGTTTAAAGAATAAACTGTAAAATAGTGCTACGAGAAATAAGCACTTATTTGGGATATCTGGTCCCATCGGATCCGGACAAAGTCAAAAGTTGAGGCCGACCATGAAGGAGAGCAGGCCATATACAGGGACCTGATTAGGTTCACTGAATGCAAGTACCTTGATCCAGGCTGCGTCAATGTCGTAGAGGGTGCAGGGTGGAGCCAAAGCATTGCATCAGTGTCGATCCTCACAATAGCGACGATTCATCGGCTCAGATGCGCTGTTGTTGGAGATTCAAAAACCTCTAGCCGGGGTGAGTATTGCACAGTGCTACTTCTCAAAGCGATGGATCGTTGTCCATCCATGCAGCAGAGGCAATGCATCCATTCTAGTCACGCATCAGGGGAAATGCATCGGCGTTGCTCCTTACAGCCAAGGCAATATACCCGTTCTAAACAATGCAGTGGTGCTGATGTTCTTGTCTTGCTGAGATAGCATGGATCTAGTTGATGCAAGAACCATTGCCTCACTTCCAAGAGTCCAGGACTGTCGTGGCAGCCCTTGGCAGGGCAGACTCACAGATGGCAGAGTCCAGATGCAGCAGCATAAGAGTGTTTTATGTCACTGACACCTCAGATCAAGAGGAAAGCCAGCAAGCCCTTGGAGTCATTCTGGGTTCAAGTGATGCAGGTCCAGTCCATCTCACCCAAGCAGGGAAACAGCAGACAGCAGGGCAGCACAGCAATGCAGGGGTCTAGCAAAACAGCAGTCCAGCAGAGTGGCAGTCCTTCAACAGCATAGCAGTCCTTCCTCCTGGCTGTCTTCACAGGTCCAGAAGTGTACTGAACTTATGATGTCAGAGGTCCAGCACTTATACCAGTAATGCATTTGAAGTGGGGAAGCTTTCAAAGAAGGGTTTTTGATGTGTACGGAGGTCCTCCCGTCCTGTCCTGACTCCATACTCACTACAGGGGGGTATGCCCCCCTTTGTGTTTGGACAGGTATACAGCCTATTCAGGTTTAAGTGTTAGGCTGTACACAGCTCCTCCCTCCCATCTCAACGCATGGCCCATCAAGTCACCTCTAAGCTCCCTTTGTGTGTAGCTGTTTAGGGGTGAATACACAAATCCCAGCTGTCACCCAAACCAGATTGAAAAGAGACAGGCAGAATGTACCAAATTGCTAAAACTGGTCCCATGATGCTTGTTTCCGGTTCAGGGATGACCTGTCTTGGCAGTTTGGGCTGGACTATTCCCATGAGGCACAAGGTCAAGACTGTTTTGCATATGGCTGGGTTTAAACTGGGGTGGCATGGTGAGCAAAGGAACATTGTATTTAACCCAGATCTATCAACAGGGGGTGAATGTTCGGTTTGCTCTGCATTTCGTCCATCATCTGTGTATTTTTTGCTAAAATAAGAAAATGCAAGCTTTCTAAAAGTGGCATTTTCAGAATTGCAATTTAAAATCTGACTGCAGAATAAATTCTGATTTTAAATTGTGATTTGAGAGATACCAGCACTGATGGTGTTATCTCTTCCCAATTGAAATTACACTTATAAAATGTAATAAGGTGATCTGAATGTTATCCTATGGGAGGGATTGGCCTGGCAATAGTGAAAAGCGGCTTTAGGAGTTTTTCACTAACAAAACATGTAAAACGTAAACATACATGTACAGTCTTTTAAATACATTGCACCCTGCCCTGTGGGTTATATTTGGCCTACCTTAGGGGTGACCTATATGTATAAAAAGGGACGATTTAGGCATAGCAAAAGGGTTATTTTGCCAAGTTGACAAGGCAGTGCAAACAAGCTCCGCAGTGCAGGCCTGAGAGATGGTTAAGGGGTTACTTAGGTGAGTTGAGCAATCAGTGCTGCAGCCCCACTATTAGCATTTAATTTGTAGACCAGGGCACAAGGAATACCACTTTACTAGGGACTTATAAGTAAATTAAATATGCCAAATGGGGGATAAACCAGTGATACCATGTTTAAGGGAGAGAGCGCAATCACTGGTTAGCAGTGGTAAAGCCCAGCAAAAACCAGGTCAGAAAAATTTAGGAGGTGGACAAAATGTTAGCAAGAAGACCACCACGAGGTTATCAGGTCCAACACGTGTCCTTCCTAGCTGAAAGTGGGAGAACTACCCAACCCCCTGGGAGTTCTCTTCACTAAGGCAGAACAACCTCGAGAGATCAATAGTATTGGCTTGCTCTGTCCTCGGATTGTGCACCACTGTAAAGTCTATTCCCTGTAGGGAGGTGGACCACCTCAAAAGTTTGGAATTTTCACCCATCATGTTCATGAGCCATCAAGGGGCCTGTGGTCCTTCTGAACCTGAAAGTGAGTCCCAAACAGGTTTGGGCTCACCTTCTTCATTGCCCGGACTACAGTAAAAGCTTGTCTTTCAATGGCACTCCACATCTGATCCAGTAGAAGTAACCTCCTATTAATGAAGGCTACCGGTTGGTCTAAGCCCTCCTCATTCATCTGTGCTTAGACTGCCCCTATTCCAAGCTCTGTAGCATCCATTTGCATGATAAATTGCTTGGTGAAATCCAGGGTCTTGAATACACATGCTGTACTCATGACTTCTGTCCAGATCACCAATTTGGGCTGTTTCTTCAAAGTCAGCTCAGTTAAGGGGGTCAGCAGTGGTGCTTTAGTCCTTAACAAAACATATGTAGTAGCCTGTAAGGCGTAGGAAGGCTCTCACTTCTGTCTGGGCTCTAGGTGGTTGCAGCCCATTATGGTTTAAATTTTGCCCTGGAGGGGCAAATTGCCCCTATCTACCATGTGTCCCAGGTCCACAACGGAACCCTGTCCAACCTGGTACTTACTGACCTTGATGGTCATGCCTGCCTGTTACAGGACCTGAAGCACCTTGTGGAACTGGAGCTGGAACTGTAGACACCAATGTCATCTAAGTAATAATGACCCACTTCGTATACTTTAAAAAAAATATATCTTTATTGGCATTTTATAATCATGTATGACATCATACAGTAGATATTAAATTAAATATAATACAAGTTAAACACAGTTTTCCACTTTCTTCCCGCTTGGACGTTTACTGTATATTACAAGTTATTATTGCATCACATTTATTAAGTAAATGGCACGTAACGTATGCGGTTAGGAAATTACCTGATAATCGACTGCACACCCCTATCTATCACATGGGAGCTCTGGTGTGTTATAGCCTACCTATTTCTCGTGATGGAGATGTGCCTGTTCGTGCCGTTATTCCCTATTATTTCCTGGGGCCTACTAACTTGTGGGGAGTGCTGTGGGATTCACCGTCAGCTCCATACAACAAGTGTGCGAAAGAAATCACTAATTAGCAATAATAAAAAGAGAAAAGGAAAACAAACAGTGCATGCGGTTGCTCATAAGTCAGGCAGGGTTTATAGCAAGGGTGGTTATGTTATGGTCCACTCTTCCTGGTAGGACAAATGTAACCTTTATACCTGTCGGTTGGACGACTATATCCGTATAATTATTGTTCGGGGTAGAAATTAGGGGAGTGGGGGATTAACCCTGATTCAGCACTTGGAGTGTCCCTGTTGCGTCATTTGCCATGCCTCATCCTCTCATCCCATCAGTGTCTGCGCTACCTACTCCGTGGAAGACTCATTTCATCGTTTTTGCTATTAGAGCAGCTCCGGTGTTCCCAGTTAGAAAGTATGTCCCTCAAAGCTTCAGCAATTGGGTGCTGGTGTAGTCCCCATAGTTCCTCCCTACTCAGCGCTCTACCTTCCGCAGCAGCCCCCATAGACCCATGTGCTATTCTGTGGTCTATGGCTAACTTCCATTCTATCGCTATTTGCATCTAGGCCAGAGCCAGGGACAGATCAATAAATGTATTTCCCACCTAACGCTTAGGTGGTCTAGGGTATAGGCCAAGTAAGCCTTTTGCGGGCAGGGGGCGTGTCCCGGCCGGTATGCCCATAGCGGCATGGTTGGAGCACGCCCCCGCCGCCTAAAAAGGGTTGTCCTAACACCCGTCCGGAAGTCCGTGCACCTCTGGGCGGGATGGGGACGCTCCCCCGCCTTCCGGCTGCAAGATAAAAGGCACGGGAATCGAGGTAAGCGTCCTCTTGTTCCTGCGCACTGAAGGCTGCTCCACTCGTCGCTCGTGAGCCCTCAAGGGAACAAGCTGCAGTTTTTGAACGTATAATCGTTGTTTTTCTGTTTCAGTCGTCAAGGCGTTAGCTGGAGTCCGAGTCTCTACTGGAGAACAGGCAGAGGTAAAACAGAATGCAGCTATGCCTGGTAAGAAGAGTGGAAAGAGCTCCGAGATGGAACGAATGCTACGCACACTGGTGAACCAAGTGTCGGCGATGGACAGGAAGTTCGGTAAAGTAGATCAACTGGGTCGCGGCTTAGCGGCCCTCCGGAAACAGGTGGAGGCCCAAGCAGGGCCCTTAGGGCGACCTAAGAGGATCCTGGGGCCTGCTTTGCCAAACATTACCCCAGGGGGGGATAAGGGGAAAAAGAAGAAGGGGAAAGCGGGTCCTAGCGAGGCCCCAGTCCTGATGGAGGTCTCGCTGGTCCCAGTAGCACCAGCGTCCAGCCCGGTACCCACACCGGATGGGGGATTGCCGATCCCTGTGGTTATCACACCGCTGGATAATGACCAAATGCCTCCCGAACTAGCGATTCAGTTGGCGGCTGTGTTACCTTGGTTAAAGAAGGGAGCGGGGGGGTCCGCGGCTGTGGAAGACCCAGCCGAAGAGGCTAGGCAGATTATCAAACAGCTCAGGCAGACAAGGGGCGCTGGGGCAGCGAATGTGCCTTCTATTTCTCCGCAGGTGGTGAACCCGGCTGCGGTCGAAAATCGGAAGGAATCAACGGACACGACCGGAGGTACATCGGAAGCCGGTAAGAGAACGCTCCCAATAATAGGGGAGGGCGCTGTACCCTCAAGGCGGGAATGCTTGGCGCAACATGTTCCTCTAGCAACGAAGGAGATGGTTTGGGGTAACAAATATATCAATATGTTTTCATTGTTGACAGACAATCGTGAGTTAGAATATGCCAAAACTCAGAAGAATTTGTGGCACCCCAGTGTATGGAGGGCAAAGATGGCTGAATTCAGAGTGGAAGAGTCCATGATGAACTGGATCAGGGCTTTCTCTGTTTTTGCAACGATTGTAGGTGATTGAACACCAGAACTGTTGGGAGACCTGGCTTGCTACCAGAGCAGGATCACGGGCTTTCCATGAGAAATATGGAGGAGAAGAATGGAAAGGGTATGATGTGGCATTTAGAAAAGCAAAAGAGTTTAATGAAACACTGACTTGGGATTGTTTGGATACAGTATCTTGGCATGCGCAGGTCCTGCCGGGCGCGGCGGGTTGATCGGGGTCGAGTGCAAACGGCTCCAGGGCGTTTCAACAGAGACAGCCACAACCCTTTCGACCAACCTACGGGGGAGATACTCCGTCTAGATCGGGCGGGAATGGGAATAAGCGAGGGGTATGTTGGGGTTTTAACAAAGGAACGTGTAGCAGGCCGCAGGGAACATGCAGGTTCAGGCATGCCTGCGCAGGTTGTGGCAACACCTCCCACCCCGAAACGAGCTGCCGATCCAGAGGCAATAATTCTGGAGGAAAAGGGGGTACCAAGCAGGATTGACACGGTGCCTCAGAGGTCCTGGCAATCGCCCGTGGATATTCTGGCTTTGACTCCCTGGCTGAACAAATACCCTGATCATGTGTCCGCTGGGATCCTGCGAGATGGTTTCTCATATGGCTTCAGGATCCCGGCGGGTAATTTTCGGGGGGTCCCCTCATGCAAAAACCAACTGTCTGTTGAACACAACCCGGCAGTAGCTGCCACAAAAATCGCAAAAGAAGTTTGCTTGGGGCGCGTTGCAGGACCGTTCGGTGAACCACCAATGGCCGATTTTGTGTGCTCCCCATTAGGGGTAGTTCCCAAGAAGGAGCCGGGAGAATTCAGGCTCATTCATAATTTATCTGCACCAAGGGGGGCTTCCGTTAATGAGGCGATTGATGCAGACATGTGCAGTGTAAGATATGCATCTTTCGATGACGCAATGGTAATGTTGAATCGGCTAGGCCCCGGGGCATTGTTAGCAAAATCGGATATCGAATCAGCATTTAGGTTGCTTCCGGTTCATCCCCAGGATCAGCACTTGTTGGGTTTTGCATTTCAGGGGAAGTACTACATGGATATGTGCATGCCGATGGGTTGTTCAATTTCATGTGCCTATTTTGAAATGTTTAGCTCATTTTTGGAGTGGGTATTCTTGAAGGCCTCAGGGCACCAACATGTAATGCATTATCTCGATGATTTCCTGTTTCTCGGCCCGGCGGGCTCTCGGGACTGTGCACGGGCATTACAGGATTTCTGCGTGCTCATGCGGGGTTTCGGGGTGCCGTTGGCGCCAGGTAAGACGGTGGGTCCAACAACCTCCCTGGAGTTTTTGGGTATCGAACTAGACTCCGTGGAGGGTTGCTTCCGCTTGCCGGCGGAGAAGATCGCCAAATTCAGGGCCTCCTTGTTGCAATGTCTCCGGAACGACAAAGTGACACTGCACCAACTACAGCAAACAGTAGGTCAGCTTAACTTTGCATTGAGGGTTATGCCGATGGCTCGCCCTTTCTCACGATCCATTGCCCAGGCCATGGTTGGCCTCAAGGAGGGGCACCATCACACGAGACTGTCGGCAGAGGTTCACCAGGACATGCTCATTTGGCTGGCATTCTTGGCGGATTTCAACAGCTGAGTAGTCTGCAGCAAAGACCCAGCCTTGTCAGCAGAATTGGGTTTATGGACCGACTCTGCGGGCAGTGTAGGGTTTGGCGCGATCCTGGGTAACCGATGGTCGGCCCAGAAATGGCCAGCATGGTGGGAGACAAGTGGTTTGACGAGCAACATTGGTTTTCTAGAGCTATTCCCCATCTGGGTAGCGCTGTCGGCCTGGCCAGAGGAGTTCCAAAACCGCTCGGTGGTATTTTGGTCAGATAACATGACTGTGGTTGAGTGCATTAACCAGCAAGCAGCACGCTGCAAGTGGATATTGCGATTGTTGAAAGAAATTGTGTTGAAATGCTTGAGACTAAATGTACTATTCAGGGCAAAACATGTGCCAGGAGTACTGAATAATGCAGCTGATGCGCTCTCTCATTTCAAAATGCAGGCTTTCAGGGATTGTTTACCCTCAGCGGAGCTAGTGGCAGCGCCATTTCCCGAAGCATTATGGCAAATCGGCGCCCCGGACTACAAAACTTCGTGGCAGCCAGTTTAGTGCCCAGGACAAGGAAAGCTTATGAAGGGGCGTTCCGCTCGTACTGTGCCTTTTTGGGCCCTACATGGGAGCATAGATGGGGTCAGGAGGGGTCCTTCACCCAATTTTTAGTGGCACTTCATGAGGAAGGCCGGTCGGTGGCAACCGCCAGTCGGTATAAGGCCGCCATATCGTTTATGACTCAGCTCCAAGGGATCAGGGACCCGATGGACTCCTTTATAGTCAGAAAGGCGCAGCGCGGTTGGCGGCGCCTAGAAGCAGCATTTGCGTTGGCGTTCTATGGGGCCCTACGGGTAAGCAAGCTAGTGGCTGCCAACAAAAGGGACACCGAAGGGGGCCTGCGCAGGGACCACATGCAAGTGAGGGGGGATTCCCAGCTGATCACGATAGCCAGGTCAAAGGCAGACCAGGAGGCCCAGGGGAATAGCATTGTGTTACATCGCGCCCCAGGTAGTCCCTGTTGTCCAGTGAGGCATGTTGAGGCCTACCTAAAACTAAGGTTGGCAACGTGTGGGGGGCCTTGCTGCGACATGCTGACGGCACCCCGTTAACAAAATTTCAGTTCCAGAGGGTGCTGGCAAGAACGATTGCAGCTGCGGGCTTGAACCCGAGTGATTTTGGGACTCATCCATTCAGGATAGGGGCCGCTACGGAAGCGACGGCTCGGGGTCTGCAGGCAGACAATGTTAAACAATTAGGCCGCTGGTCTTCGAATTGTTTCAAGCGGTACGTGCGGCTGCACATGTTGTAAGTTACTGAAGAAGTGCACTCACGCTTGTTGTCTTTTGTTTGGGTTACAGTTTCACGAGCCTGTGACGCAGGGCGGAAATTGGGACCGGCCCGGTATCAGCTAACCACCACTTCAGGAACAAGGAATGGAAGACGAGTGGTCTGGTTTGTGGGCCACTCATACGTGAGGCGTGCCGCGGACTTATTCAAGACAGGTGATGCGATCCACACATCTGAGGAATATGGTTTCAGGGTGTCCTTCCATGGGAAGGGCGGCCTATGTATTGACCGACTGCAAAGTTTTGTCGAGGAATTGTTAGGGCGGCACAGATCACAGCCATCTGTAGTCATAGTGCACATTGGGGGCAATGACTTGGTAAGGTTGGGCAGACGAGCTTTAATCGAGCACATACTTAGTTGGTTAGCAAAGACGCTCTCGGGGTGTACAATAGCTTGGTCACACATGATTCCGAGGAAGGTATGGAGGGGTGGATTATCCACTACAGCGTTGAACCATTCGGTAAAGAGGGTTAACAATAAAATGGAGAAATTGTTTCGCTCTGCTCATCTTCAAAGTATACCTCATGGGTGCATCTGGGGGGACCACTGGTATTCAGATGATGGGGTTCACCTGTCCAGGGTGGGGAATGACTTAATGATAGGAGATATGTTAGCCTGGTTAGTGGGATTAAGGAAACATGACCTATAGGAGGTGTGGGGGGGCCAGATAGTCGGTCAAAGATCTGGCCTGTGGCGGTAAGGTCATGATCGGTGAGCAGTGATTTCAAGGTCCCTAGGGGGGGTGCCACCCATTATGGATGGGAGCTCCCGGGAGGAGGTGGCCATTGGCCCCTCCCATGGGGGGGCAGCACCCATTACGGATGGGTCGCCCAGGGTGAGGCGGCCATAGGCCCCTCCCAGGGGGAGACGGCTATATGCCCCTCCCCACGAATTTCCCGGGGGCCGGATATCCGCTCCGGCGGAAGAGAGTGCGGGGAAAGGGGGGGAGTCCACGCTGTCCTTCTTACGGATACCCCGCACGGGAACTCAGACGACCTTAAGATGGCGCCGAGTGAAAGGGGGCCCCCACGACAAGAGAAGTTACAGTTGGCTACGAGGGTAAAGTCCTCTGCGCATGCGCCATTCACACGTGAGGGCGGAAATTTGGTGATAGGGATCTGACACCGGTTAAGACCTTGCCGTTGACCCTTAATGTTAGGATGTACAAAATTTGTATGTAATGCATTATGTCATGATGTTAGACTCAGTTAGGAAAATCTTTGTATTAGAGAATTGTTAAGGTTAGCCTGGATACCTGTCTTCATCAAATGTAATGAAAGTTGAATTTTGTACATGATACATGAAACGTTTTAATTTAAAGTTTTAAATTTTGTTTCATATTTTAAAAATACGGCCGGGGGGGTCGTGAGGCCCCCCCGCCTTCCAAAAGTTCAAACTGTGTCTGTCTCCTACCATTGGGATTGGTGGTGGAAGGGGTGGCGGGCATCCCGGACCATACATAATATGTGTCCCTAAATGTTTTGGGTGTCTTTAGGAAAAAGTAACTTCTGGAAGAAAATATAACGTTTAAACAAGTTGACCTAGAAGCTAACTTGAAAGCAGACCTGTTTTTTGGACCCCAGGAGACGAACTCCGAGTTGAATGAAGTTAACCTTTGCTAATGCTGTGGCCAGCCTCTGAGCCCTAAACATCTGCAATGAATGTTATGGAACTCCCTGCGCTTAATAAAAATAATTGAATAATGCCCTGTTGGGGTGGCCGGGCCATTAACGAAGGGCAGAGAGGTCAGACATTTCCAGGGCTAAAGCCTTAAATTCTATAGTACAATTCACACGTTTGCGCCCCGACTGACAAGTGAGTAAAGAAGCATAAGAATAGAGGATTTTAGTTTTCAAAGATTTCCCCGTAAAGCAGGAGTGCTGGGAAAACGCTATTTTATGCTTTGGCACATCGCCTCATCTTGAGAAGATTAAATGATTGTTCCTCTGCCTGTTGTTGTTTCCACATTTGCAATGTTAATCGAGCAAATTAAAGTTCGTTCAGGCGAGGCAGCTTTATTTTTAGTATACATTAGTGGTCTTGTCACCATCATCATTATCATTAGCGCTTCCTACTTCGCTGAGTTGGTGCTCGACTCGTTACATTTCTTCCACAACAATCTCAAGCTCCCTTTTATAGTTTAAATAAGGCTCGCTGGCCGAGGCTGGTTCGCAGCAGCGCCGGAGACGTGTCTTGGTTTGGTGTTATGAATGAAGATGCTATAGTTATGGAGCCACTGATAACAGGGGAAACATTGGTCGGCTTGTTGAGCTCTGGACTCTCAAGTTTCCCAGAAAAGTTTACTGACAGTATTGCATACTTAGTCCAAAGACGAAGTTGATGTACAAAAAAATAGTTTGCAAACAGTGATCGTACACAGCCTATTTGCGAGCTGTTTCTGATTTTGCGACCTATGTACTAACAGATCGAGTTGCAAAGTCTCCAGTCACGGGTCACAGAATGACCTGCCTAATGAAAATTTATTAGGAAGCTCGCTTTTTGCTACCCCCTGTGTTTGGCTACAAAAATAAAGATGTTGGCCTGCAACGTGGACCATCCCTGAGTTTACATTAATTCCTATTTTTCCACAAGTGTTCGCTTTTTGGGAGCTATTTTCTTTTATTTTCCGTAAAGCGTTTCGTGAGATGTTTTTCAGCTGTCTGCCTGCAGGCGCGGTTCGTCCATTGGGGTGTGGGGTCGTAGCCCCCCCTGCCCGAAGCCGCCCACAGCTCCCTCGGCGTTTGTGACAATCATGTCAATGAATCAACATGACGTCAGACCGCCCTGCCTGGCGGTCTGGCGTCATGTTGATTGATTGACATGATTGTACAGGCGGCAACACAAGTGCGCATGAGTGGGGACGGAGGGTGAATTTTTACCCGTGCCCACGCATGCGCACTTGTGTTTTTGCGACGTTGTGCATGCCCATTAGGAGCCCTAATGGGCGTGCTGCGGGCGAGAAGGTACCTGTGCCCCTGGCGCCAAGATTGGCCAGGGGCACTGTGAGCCTGTGACGTGTGGGGAGCAGAGCCCAGAGGTGGCGCGGACCAGGACCGGCAGCAAGGTAAGTGTGTGTGTTTTTCTTTTATTTTAAAGTGTTTGGTGCGAGCGTGCGTTTATGCATGAATGTTTGGTGGAGAGTGTTTTGAATGGATGTGTTTGTGTGTATGCGTGTGTGAATACATTTCTTTGAGTGTTGTGTACGTGGGTGGGGGGGTCGCCACCGGCCTGAGTGGCCTGGGGCCCGCACTCGCAAATCAGTTTGCGCCTCACCACTTTCAAATGTCACCAGCCGCCCCTATCTGTCAGATGTGCTTCTCTGCCCATTCCATCTCTCCACTGTTGTTCTGTCGTCTGGGTGCTTCTCTCCCCCACCCAGTGCTCCGGGTTGTCCTGTCAACCATGTTCTGCTCTCCACACCCAGCACTCCACGTTGTCGCCCCCACATGCCTTTCATGTTGCTGTGCACCTCGTCTCCCGCTGACTGCCCCCAGACCGCTCCCCTGTTCTTATTTATTTAAATAAAGCACTTTTGCAGACATTGGTCTAAAATTATGACATTTGGCGCTACTTTACAAATTCAACTCATTTTGGTAAATATGCTCACCTTATTTTAAAGGTACGCACAACGGTGTTGACTCGCGTCTACAAAATCACAGCAGCAGCTTTATAGTGCTTTTTAAAAACGTTTTATTTACCAATTCCTCTCGGATTAGAAAACAGATAGAAAAAAAGGCCCGTCTTATTTTGTAGGTGCGCAAGCATGTTGCCATACATTTACAAAATGACACAGTGGCCTGATCATAGTACTTAAAAAAAAAATATATATATATACATATAATATATATATCTATATATCTATAAATGTATATATATAAGCCATGCAGTACAGCTGTGGTGCTGCAGTACAGCATGGCCAAATATCATTTGCAAAGCCAATAAGTCTCATAGGCGAGATCTTTTGCCTCTGCCAATGCTTGCTTTAAAGCAGCTTAAAGAAGGTGGTGCTACTTTATTACAAAATAATCCTTTTTAGCAATGCATTGGGGAAGGACGATGTGGTCCCGCTAATCACTGCATGTTCCCCCAATGTTTTCGCTGTTGTCCGTTTCATCACAACATTTTCTTCTTTGGATGCTTCTTGAACAGTTTTAAGAAACCTGCTGTCACATTTTAAAGGCATGTTTCAGACTTCATTCAGCTGGTATCTAAAAAACTCCGGAGATATGAATGTCTGTATTTTGTCCATAAGTCATTTAGGCACCATGTTATGAGATCTTTTTTTTGCTAACTGCTTGTTATTTTTTGCTTTTGATAGGCCATTTTGGGGGTTATACTTTCTCTACACTCACTGTAAAATCCTGGAGTAACCCTCACCTTTCAAAATTAGGGAAAGTTATCTTACTTTTATGAAAAACTTTCACAAGTAATAAGACAAAGAGCGTGAACTGTCAACAAGCGACATCTCATATCATATGTTACAACATATCTACCTCGGCATCTGGAGGGTATACTTTATTTGTATAAATTCACATTCCAAGACAGCTACTCTTGGTAGAATCATCCTCGTACTTGCTATCAACAGTTGCTGAATCATGGAAGAAGAGCAATACAGAAGACTAGCATCAAACAATGCAACCTAGTATTTTGTACCAGAACGGTACCTAGTTGTTGGAAAGTAGGATCTGCTTTTATGCTTACCCCCACTTTTTGCTTGGTGCGCAGCTGTTATTGACTAATCTGAATGGGATCGTGGTAATCAAGGCCCCAGCCTATCTGCTTTCTCCCTTAAACTGTTATGTTCACTTCTTAGGTACATCCCAGATTGGATACTTAGGTACCCTTATCGGCCCCTAGTATATGGTACCAAGGTACCCAGGGCATAGGTACTCCAGAGGTCCCCTATGGGCGGAAACATGTATTATGCCACCAATGAGAGATCATTCAAACTGCAACTACAGGCCTGCCATTGCAGCCTGTGTAAGCTGGTGCTAGCACAACCTACGAAAGATATAGGGTTCCTATAACTAGGGTCACTGCACTTAAAACCTATAAGTCACCCCTATCCTGAAGGCAGTGTGCTTTGTTCTTAGTGTGAGCAGGACACCCCTACAGCCTACGGAGTCCATTCTCTTGGGTTGTAAGTGAAGTAGCCATTTAACATATAGAGGGGCACCACGTAATTACGCAATGACCATCTCGAAATTGGCTGCAACGAATCCTATCATGTTTGGTGTCAAACATGTTGGAATCATACCCCCACACCGTAAATGGTGTGGGAGTATGTATGTGGGAGTGGAACAGGCCTCTGTTAGGCTCTCAGTGCTCCTGGTGCCAGTCTCCTAGACCCTAACAGCACAACATGGTTGCTGTCAACCAGAGACACGTTTCTGCCCTCCTGCTGCTGAGCCACGCTCGAGAAGGGTGAGGTAGACCAATAAGTATCCTTTGACAGGGAGGTGTGACCACCTCCACACAGGATTTAGTGTATTGGGTCCAGGTGTGTGTGCTTGCCAGAGCCACTAAGTCTGCATGAGGGGCAAATTTGGTGTCCCCGTGCATAGTCTAGTTCAAACCAGCGCTCTGGCGCGAAACTGGACAAAGGACATGGTAGTAACCTCCCTACTGTCCAAACCCTCCCCTGGGAGGGTTCCCTGAATCATCCCAACCCTTTCATTAGGGTACTTAAGGGCTTACCTGAGGGTGGGTTCCTAGATTCATCGTAGGACAAGATTCAGACACCACTTCTACATTTATCGTCTGGCAACTCTGGACCTCAATGGACTTCGTTTGGGCTCGACTTTGTCTCCCGTCCAGTCTGCTACATCATCTGTGCCAAGGCATGTGGACATCTAAGACACCAGAAGGAATCTCCCTTGAAGTGAAGGAGTCCCTTCCCTGCATTCACAGGCACCGCAGCTAAGCTGACCGGTCTGCTGATCCTGAGCTCATACGGACTCCAAAAGGTTCTGCAACAGAGGTGGTGGTTCTCCACTGCTGTCGAGGCCTGCCCTGACCTCTCACCAAGTTTGAGGCAAGTATACCTTGTGAGAGCCGCCGAAACCGAACCCCTGTGCACCACATCGAATTGCAGTTGCAAAAACCTGTCGGCTTCATTCCACCAATATCTTCAGGCTCCAAGTAGCCCCAACCTCAAGCATCTCCAATGACCAAAGACTTTGTCTACATTGCATTGTTTGCACCATGGCCTGCATCTTTTGGTGAACTGCTCAAGGTCCTCTTATGACTCCAGTGCACCCAGCCTGTGGGTCCTGTTGAGGGTCACCTTTGTTTCTTTTCTGCTCCCCTGTTTGCTCAGGCCAGCCCTGACTCCCCTGCTTGTGGTGAGTCCCCTGGACCTTGCTGGTCCCGATATTGCACCTTCTTCGGCTTGTAAATTTGCAGTTGCCAAGGGTTGTTGGTGCTTCAGCTGGACACCGACTCCTCAACTCTCGACAACCGACATGGGATAGCTCCTTGTCTTCCTCAGCGTTGCCTGGTCCTCGCTGCTGCAGAGTCAAGGTCACAGTCAACTCTCCTGCAACACCCGACATCGGTGGGCATTCGTCTTTCAGATCTCCTGATCACTCCTGAGTGACATAGACTCTGTCCCCTGTACTTGCAGGTACTTGTCATCCTGAATCCACCTTTGAATTCCACTGGACACTTTCTCCTTCGCCAGCAGCTGCACTTTCCTGAAGTCCTCTATAGATTTCGACGCCAGTTTCCGACACACTTCACATCTATGTACCCAGCTTCCTTGGTGTAGGTAACGTGGGTACTAGGTTATCCATGGATGGGGTGGCTCTCCAATCTTCTGCCTTCCACAGGGTTTTTTCAGGGTCCCCTGGGAAGGGTCCTTAATCTTTTAAATTCGAACTGCGACATACGTTTTGTACGGAGAATGCAGTTGTGTTCCCACACTGCACATGATCTCCGTGGGGCTTCTAGTCTCTCACCTTGGGTGGTTCTTTGGGTCCCTAGCACTTCTACACCCTATCGACATTGTCTTGACCCGTGTCGTGGTTCTTATACCACTTTCTAAGTATATGGTTTGATTCCCCCCTGGGGTCCACTGTGTGTCCGGTGCTATTTACTTGATTTCTAAGCAAAGTATTGTGTGCATTGTGTATGTCTCCTTGTAGGAGATATTTGTACATATTAGTGAGTGTTATATAATAAATATATATTTTTATAAATACATTTTGTGTTAGTTTTTCACTTAATCTATAAATACAAGATTGCATTCTGGTAAAACAAGCTGCTTTACATTCCTTCTGGACTAAGGCTGCTCGTACTTGGAAAAAAATTAGTCCATTTAACCGATATAAAGCCTGTTTTTCGTGGTCGGTAATCCCTGTGTTTCTCACACGGCTGTCGGAGCTCAGGTGAGCTGCTGCTACGCGGTCTGAATCAAACCGGCATCTTGCCCCGCTTTATATCGGTTAAATGGACTAATTTTTTTCCAAGTACGAGTTTGTGCTCATTTTCATTTTCAAACCAACAACGCAAAACAATGCCAAGTGACTTTCTTAAAGACTCACCGATCTGTCTGTTTTGCGTTGCAGGAGCACAGCAGCGATCTTTTTTCACCTGCCTCAACCATGCAGCTCTGAGGTCTCTTTATGCTGCTCTGCCTATGAGTTCACTTTGGGCTCATTGTATCCCCTGCTCATCGGATTGGGACTCAGTTCTTCAGCCGCGGGAATCCACTTCTACACGCGACCCTACAGTGGTAGCTCAGACGGATTCAGCAGCTCGCGGGAAGGCACCGCTATTACTGACCTTCACTCCCAATTGTCATCAGGAGTTTCTCGAGTTGCCCCCGAAGACGGCCTCGGCGATTTCCTCGGCGGCTGCTCGAGTGAGACTCGCAAAAGCAGCTCGAGCAGCCAGGGAAGAGACGGAACGGATTCAGAAAGATGGAGCCGGGCCGGATAATGCTTCTACTTCGACAGGGAGGCGCAGGGGAAAGGCAAAGAAACCCCTAACGGAATGCTCACCAAGACATGAGGCTCTCGCTGCAAGAAGGAAACTGACCCCCCAAGTTCAGCATTCTCCAGGTGGCTCAGTAATAGACTTGTTAAGGCGGAAGCAAGGCGCCCTTAACAGAAATCACTCTGGCATACCAATAATGACGGAGCTCATGAATAACAGTCAGCCTTTATCAACAGCCGAGCTCTCTACTTCACCACCACTTCTGACTCTGCAAACAGTGAGTACTGGGTCTTTGATAGTGGCTAGTGATGCTAATATGACTAGTAATGATGCTGGGGCGTTCAACACCAAGACGGATCAGAGGTTCAAACTGAGGGTCAAGGCTTGACTCATCCGGGTGATATCAATACCCTTATGCTGGAGCAAACACCTATCAACGCTAAGACTAGCTTTGAACTAACTACTGCCAGCTTGTTAAATACAGCTTTAGAATCCCCCCTGCCCCCAGTTCTCCCCGAACCTGAGCTACCATTAACTACAGTGCAGGAAGTATGCATTAATGCAGACGGGGACAAAGAACCTTCCGAATTCTACTCATTCTTTGATGAAGCGGGGGTAGAGCTAGAAACAGATGGCTCTATAGAACCTGAGACTGAGTCGGACCTAGAGATCTCGTCAGATTTAGAAGAGGGACATGTCTCGGAGTATATATGTAGCTCCTCAGAAGGCACCAACGCAGATCAGTCAAAAACCAATACTGTTCGTACTAAACCAGGTGCAAGCTCTAGGCCGCTGCATAGTGGCATTGAGGGGGATTATCCCCTTCCGAAGCTGTCTCTCTCCCCTGCACAGGAGCCAGTGCACTCTAACCCTAGCGAGTTTTCTTCAGCAGCTGTAGAGACCATCTTGCAAGCTATTGCAGCCCATAGGGAAGAGACTACCCTAGAAAGTAAAAAATCTAGAGCTGCACTACGAAAAGTTCAAGGGGTAGTCAGAAAGCTCACTAAATCCTGCACTGCATTTGGGGAGAGAGTGACCGAGATCGAGTCAAGAGTGCTTCTCAATGAGAATGAGGTGATGATTAATACTGAAAAAATAAAGTTGCAAGATTCTGAATTAATAGATATAAAATGGAAACTCGAGGACTTTGAGAATCGACAACGCCGCAGCAACTTACGCTTTCTTGGAATTCCGGAAAAAATTTAGGGCGAGAATATCCGTACGTTTGTAGTGCAAATGTTGAGAGAATCAATGCCTGAACTAAATGATTGGAATTTGGATTTGGAAATACAACGAGCACATAGAGTTCCTTTTAAGCTACCTACTAAACCCGGTGTATATCCACGTGCCATTTTGGTATATTTTGGGAATTTCTTGCTGCGGCAGATAGTCGCAGAGAAAGCCAGACCTGATCATAAATTGAAGTTCAAAGACTGCTCTTTTTTTACAAGACCTGACTTCTGTCATGCAACTGTTGAGCGGCGATGGCGCTTACGCTCATTGATTAAGCCATTTCAGGACAAAGGAGCTCAAGCCTATTTGAATAAACCTGCCAAATTAAAAATTGTACGTGCAGGACAGACTTCTTTTTTCACCTCAGAGATTAAAGCCAAAGCTTACTTAGATGAGTTACAATAATTGGACTATTGAGTCATAAATTTCAGGTCTGAATCTCCTTTTTGTTGTTAGTTTTTCACATTGTATTAGACTTGCTCCTTTGGTCGGTGACCCTGTGGTGATTATATATACTTTATAAACTTAAGTCGGTAGCTCAGGTTTTGCTCTGCTTCTCATCACCCAGACTCTGGTAGAGTCTGAATGCCTATTGTTGTGGGGAGGGTGTTTGGGGGGAGGGGAGTTCAAGGGTGGTAGGGTAGGGTGGGGGGTGGAAAGGGGGGGGTGCATCAAAAACAAAACAAAAACCAGGCCAGATAAAGAGATACACAGCTGCTATGAATTACAATAAAATAAATTTTATACAGAAGGAGATCCCAATGCACATTATCTATATTCAAATATGTTCTGGCATTATACGTCGGCAAACATACAGCTTTGAGAATAGTTAAGCTAACGATTCAAGCAATGAATGTAGGGGGGTTATTGACTTTCAATAAACGACAGCTCCTGGCCGAATTAGTGCGTTTAAATCCTGTTGATATTCTATGTCTCCAGGAGACGCATATACCCTGGGAGAAAAGAGCTCTGTATAAATTGAGGGGATATAAATTATTGATAAGTTCAACTCAAACTTCAAATATAAGGGGTGTCGCGATTATGGCAAAAACTCATTTTGGGACAGCCGTTCGGCAATTGTCAGACCCGCATGGCAGATGGGCGGTGGTTAAATTGGCCCTGGGAATTACAATCTGTAATATCTATGGTTCTAATCAAGACGATCCAGCGGTTTTTGAATTTTTAGAAACAGAGCTCCCAACCTGGCAGGGTCCACTCATCATATGTGGGGATTTCAATATTTCTCTTAAAGTTCAATCTACCGTAACTCCACTTCAGCAGAAATATGTAGGTCGTAAACCTAAGGTCTTTAAAGCACTTGCCAGATTGTCCAATAGTTTAGGTTTAGTCGATTTCTGGAACCACTCAAACAAAGACGATCCTGGTTACACTTATTTCTCGAACCCTCATCAGAAACACGTCAGGATTGATTATTTTTTTGTATCACACAAATTTTTAGCACACTCTTCAATTAATAAACAGCCAAAGATCATCTCGGACCATAACCCTCTTACCTTCTTAACAAAAACACCCGACCCCACCAGTCAACGTAGGTCCTGGACATTCGACCGTAAACTGCTGGCGAATAGCCAATATATCTCTCACATAAAACACTGGACAACACAGTTCTTTGAGGCTAATCGCTTTAGTGCTCCCAGGAATACAGTATGGGATAGTTTTAAAGCTTCTCTTAGAGGCGAAACTATCAGCTTTCAAAATCATGCTAGGAAACAGCAACTTAATGACTTTAAACTAAAGGTGCAAGCTCTAGCAATAGCAGAGCAAAAACATATCTTACAAATATCAAGAGGTTGTGATTCAAAGCAAGAAATGTATCAGGTCATAGCTCTAAAAACAGGCCTCAATCACAATCTTAGTCAAAGCGCGGCCCAAACCTACAGAGCGCATAGAAAGGATGTTTATGAGAGTGGAGAAAAAGTTGGCAGACAATTAGCACTACGTACACGCCAGAAGATCACTAAAAACAATATCACCTCTATTCATGATAGTGCTCAGGTTTACACCCAAACTGAGGACATTGCTAAGCAATTCCAACAATACTACCAGAAATTATATACTGAGGATGCTGCTTATACTGAAAGGGACTCAGTTAATTACCTAAATAACTTACTTAACTCCCCAGAGGAAGAAAAATTTCTTGACGAGGTTTCTCGTAGAGATTTAGAAAAAGAAATCACAATAGAAGAAGTGCGTGCCGCTTTATCGGTAATGTCCTCCGGTAAGGCTGCGGGCCCCGATACAATTCCAATGGATCTATATAAAATACTGACCTACCAGTTAGGGCCGCTTCTCCACGATTTATTTTTAGGTATTCAATACAACGGGGTACCTCCTGAATCCTGGAATGAAGCTAATATTGTTGTATTCCCAAAAAAAGGTAACCCCCCGGAACTGGTTACCTCTTATCGTCCAATATCATTAATTAATTCGGACTCCAAATTATATGCTAAGGTGATGGCTGTTAGGTTAAGTAGGGTCGTTGAACATCTGGTCTCCCCGTGGCAGCATGGTTTCATCCCAGGGAAAGGGACTACCAACCATTCTAATAGAGTTATTACTCTGTTTGATGCCATGTCTGCCACGGGTGGACAGATGTCAACGATCCTGCTGGATGCAGAAAAAGCCTTTGACCGTGTTTCTTGGTCTTTTTTATGGGCGGTCATGTCGCGTCTCAATTTCGGCCCCAAATTTACAAAATCAATTAAAACCATGTATTATTCCCCCAAAGCTAAGATTCAGGTATCAGGGTCCGATTCCGGTTATATCAGTATATCCAGGGGCACTAGACAGGGGTGCCCTTGTTCCCCCTACTATTTGCACTGTATATTAACCCTTTAATCTTAAAACTCTTAGAGACCCCTTTAATTAAGCCTGTTGTCTGCGGTCAATATCAAACAAAAGTATTAGCTTACGCAGACGATATAGCCGTTGTCACTTCTGACCCCTCTGAGGCTATTATTACTATTGAAAACTTGACTACAGAGTACGGTAAATTCTCAGGGTATTCTCTTAACAAGGGGAAAACCTTAATTGTATGTACTAACAACATAGTCTGTAGTGATCCTAGGGTTGGGAATAAAGCTACATATCTGGGGATTGTGATCAGCCCAGATAATAAAAAAACATAATTAAACTAAACTTTGATCCACTCCTAGATAGAATTAAAAATGACCTTGATCGAGTGAATAGCTTATATCTTTCAATTATAGGCAGAGCCAACTTTTTAAAAATGAACGTCCTACCTAGGTTTCTTTATTTGTTCCGGGCTATTCCTCTAGCCATTGATGATAAGATCTTAAAATTATTGAACTCACTTATATCCAAGTTCATTTGGCAACACAGTAAAATCAGGAGGTCACACAAACTGATGTCACTACCTTTAGACAGAGGAGGCTTAGCTATCCCTAACACTACTTTGTATCACTGGGCTGCCTTTACACAGATCTTTTCTCCCCTGATCAAACCTAAATCTGTAATTGATTACAGCGTAAGTGCCTTAATTCCATCTATTTATGAGCTTCTTCTGGGGAGCAATGCTGAAGGTCTGTTCCTTCGATACACAGACTCCTCTTACTACAGAATCTATCGTCAATACAATACTATAACCAATGCCCTTAAAGTCTGGAAAAAGATTCACAAACACTTGCATATTAGCAAGATTACTAGATACACACCTTTGTGGCATTCATTTCTTACTTCTAATATTGGTTTTGATTCCATAGCAAGAAAATGGAAACTTCGGGGTATTCTTACGGTCCATGATTTTTTGTTTAATGGTTTTGAAACTTCCTTTTCTGAATTAAAAACGAAATATAATCTGCTTAATGGAGATTACCTAAAGTATGCTCAACTATCTGCTAAACTTAAAGCTAGTATCTCAATTGTGGACCTTTCAAATATCGATCTATTGGAGCTAGTGAGTAGACCTAATATAAGAATAGGCACCCTGTATGATACCTTTATGATCAAAATCCGGGACGATCTTGAGAAAACTGAAGCAAAGTGGGCAGTGAAGCTTGAGAATCCTGATGTTGATTTGTATAAATGCATTGAATTGTCAAATCACCTTTTTATGTCCAGCAATCTTAAAGCCCAGCTATACAAAACTCTGTTTAGTTTGTATTACACCCCGGCCAAATTACACACTTGGGGGAAAAGAGAAAATGATTTCTGTCCTAGATGTGCAGTGGGACCTGCTGATAGTATCCATATGTTTAGCAGCTGCTGTAAGCTCGATTTAATAAAAAGTATGATTTCAGACTATTGGATGGCAATATTCGGCCACAGATTACCCGAATCTGACTGCCTATATTTAATGGGGTTCGATGGGTCCCTTACGCTCTCTAGAAGCGAAAAAAGACTTGTTTTTATGGGCACGGCTATATTAAGAATAATTCTATCCGCTGGTTGGAAAGATACTGCTCCCCCTAGCTTCCAAATGTGGCTAGCTCGCCTTCTAGTGGTCTGTAACTATGAGACATCAATCTATGCTACCAGGGGTTTGAAGGCTAAGAAACTGGGCGAGGCTATTTGGAGCCCTGTAATACACTGGAGGGATGGTATAAATCCAATTTTAAGTGGTAGTCAGTAATGTTTCTTTTCTTTTCTTTTCGGATCAATGTCTCCTTAAGGTTTGACAAACTGCTATTTGTTTTCCTTGTCTATCTCTATTTTGTATTTTGGTGGAAAGTATACCAATAGTTCTCCTTTGCTCATTCCATAAAATGCTGTGTATCCAATGTACTGTTCTGGTTTAATAAAAAAAAATTAAAAAAAATAAAAATGGACTAAGGCTGCTCTCCACAGCTATCACTCAGAGAGCATTCTAAGGTTGTCTATTCTGTTTAAATCACCCTAAGGGTTGTCTGGACTGGTGCAGGGTGCCCACTTACTTAAGTGCACAACATATACCAGGCCAACCTCTCACATTGGTGTGCTCCGGTTGGGATTCAAGCCTGCATTGTTTTACCAGATACATCTTTGTGTTGATTAATTGAAAAAACAACACTATTATAAGGCACATATAATTTAAGCTTAGAATAGTAAGTTCTACTGAACTTAGAGTGGGGCAGCCAAGGGTCTAGCACACCCTTTTTCCAACCTCAGAGAGTTTAGTTCCCATTAGGTGATGTAGGTGCAACAGCCCACCACACATAGTATGTCTTCAAAAGGAGAAACAAGTGGCTCTCTGAGTGCAACATACAGTGACCTTTTGTTCCAAGAACTAAAAGCACTATGTGCCTCTAGAAAGCTTAAGACCGGGAAATCAGCCAACACTCAACGCCTCCTAGAGGTGTTACTGTTAGATGACCTTCGGAAAACAAAAGGGTCAGATGAACAGGAAAGAGTGGGTGGGCAGGGGATTGAAGATAGGCCAGGAGGGGAACCCCTTTTTGACCTTGAATCTAACCGTGACCAGGAGGAGTCTAATGACTCCCACCTGGAGAACTCAGATCTGCCAGAGGATACTGCAGGTGTCTCAGAGGGTGCCCTCTTTGTTCCTCCTAGGAGAGTGTAGAGTACCAAGGAGGTCTAGATCCTCCTTAAGAAAATCCAATGCTTCATAATATTCTGTAGATACCGATACCTCCATATATATTAAAACTCTTTGAATAGGGAATACCACATGTTTGAACTTGAGAAAGCTAGGCTTTGGCTCAGGCAAGAGCAATTGGCCCTTGACAAGTAGTCCCTAGAAGTCCAGAAAGCAAGGAAGAAATTGAGATTAGAGTCCCATGGTGGCAGCAACAGTGTCCCTAGAGTGAGATAAACTTCTTGTGACCTAAGAAACCTGAACAAGACAGTCTCTCCTTACCATGTTTGGGATGACATCCACAAATTGATAACAGCTTTGGAAAGGGGCTGTAAAGTTAAGGGGGTCCACCAAGCACACTGTGCAGCTATCCTGTGGCTCTCCTTTGCTGACAAAGGTAAAGATAAGCTCCATACTGTTAGAGAAGAGGATGCTGATAATTACTCAGTGCTAGAGGGTGCTCTCTTTGATGGGTTTGGCTTACCCACTGAAAAATACAGGATTACGTCCAGAGACACTCAGAAAGCACAAACCCAAGACTGGGTAGATTTTGTGGATAGTGCCATTTAGGCTCTGGAAGACTGGCTACATGGACGCCAAGTGCATGACTACCAAGGATTGTACAATTTGATTATGAGGGAGCAGATCCTTAATAATTATGAGAACCAGCTTTTGCACCAGTACCTGGTGAACTCCGATCTGACCTCTCCCCAAGAATTGGGAAAGAAGGCAGACACATGGATTTGCACAAGGGTGAATTAGAAAAACCACAGTAATTGTGCTGACCAGAAGAAGCAAGATTCTTCTTAAACTCAAGATAAGGGTGGGGACAAGGGCAAAGATAAGAAAGAGTCTTCCCATGGACCCCAAAAACCTACATATGGGGGGAATCCCAAACATCCAAGAAAGGCTACAAGAAACCTTGGTACTATATCTGTAAGGTAAGGACCCATCAGACATAGGATGCTGATTGTCCAAAAGTCAAGGAAACCTCTACCACTGCCCCTAAGGCAACTGCACCTCCTAGCTCTAGTACAAGTGGTAGTACAACAAGCAAGGGATTAGTAGGGTTAACCTTGAGTTCTGAGGTGGTTTCTGACTTAGTCAAAACTCCAGCACAGGCAGTTTTGGTCTGTGATAGTGGCATAGATCTTGCCACCTTACTGGTAAGTCCCACTAGTTTGGGCAAGTCCAGACAGCAGCCTTTGATAAATGGAAAATGGAAAAGAAGCAATGATCTATAGGGACACAGGGGGCATTTTCACTATGGTGGCAGAGAAACTTGTGTCTACTGACCAGCTCATACTTGGACAAGTGCACCAAGTGACCAATGCTAGCAGATTCAGGACTGACCATTCCTTGGCAGCTGTGAATATCAGCTGGGGAGGAGTAACTGGACCTAAAAAGGTTGTGGTATCTTCAGACCTACCTGTAGATTGCTTGTTGGGCAATAATTCAAAAACTTGAGCCTGGGCTTAAGTAGAGTTCAGGACTCATGCAGAAATGTTGAGCATCTCTGCAAGTGTGTTTGCTGTGACAAGATCTCAGGCCAAACAGCTTACCACTGAACAGGTCCTGGATCCTGAAACAATGGACCAGGTGCCTTCCAAGAGAAGAAGTAGGAAGGGTATGTCTTTGCCCTCCTCACAGACTCCGAATAAAGATCAGTCTCTTGAGGGATATGATCTATGCCCCTGTGAAGATACTTTCTCAGAGGAACTTTGGCATGAATATGCTGAGTTATTGGGGGCAGGGGGCACTTCCTTGGCAGATTTGAGTTTGGAGCAGCAGATCTGCCCCTCTCTTGAACCCCCTAGACAGCAAGCTGCTGCTGAGGCTACAGAGCATATCAGTGGGTCCCATAGGATATACTGGGAGGAAGGACTTCTTTACTCAGAGAGTAGAGACCCCAAGCCTGGTGCCACCAGGGGGTCGGTTATACCCCAGAAGTTTAGATGTTTCCTACTCACCCTAGGATATGATATTCCTCTGGCAGGACACTTAGGGCAAAGTAGGACTTGAGACAGGCTTGTCTCTCACTTTTACTGGTCCCATATGTCTGAGGACACTAAGGAGTTTTGTCGTTCCTGTGCCACTTGCCAAGCCAGTGGAAAGTCAGATAGCATCACTAAGGCCCCCTTAATTCTACTTATAGTGGTTGGGGTTCCATTTAGAGGTTTGTGATTGACATTGTTGGTCCAATGAATCCCCCAACAGCGTCTGGGCAGAGTTGTATTCTAGTGCTGATGGACCATGCCACTAGATACCCATAAAATATACCCCTTGGAACTACTACAGCTCCTGCAGTGGCCAGGGCCCTCTTAGGGATTTTTGTCCAGAGTGCGCTTCCCTGAGGAGGTCTTAACTGACAGAGGTACCAACTTCAAGTCAAGTTACATAATTACAATGTGGAAAGAGTCTGGAGTGAATTACAAATTCACCACACATTACCATCCTCAATGCAATAGGCTTGTTGAAAAGTTCAATAGGACCCTAAAGGGTATGATCATGGGTCTCCCAGAAAAGCTTAGGCAAAAATGGGATGTCCTACTACCCTGCCTTCTATTTGCCTACAGAGAGATTCCTCAGAAGGGGATTGGCTACAGCCCTTTTGAATTTCTGTTGGGACATCCAGTTAGGGGCCCCTTGTGTCTGGTGAAGGGGGGATGGGAGTTACCTCTCAAACCTCCCAAACAGGACATAGTAGACTATGTACATTGCGTTCTCGCATGGCAAAACCTGGACGCCAGTCAGGAACTTTAAAAGGTTTGGCATGACCAAAGGCTGTCCTGACTGTTTACCAGCCAGGTCAGAAAGGGTGGGTGTTGGAGCCTGTGGTCCCAGCAGCTCTCCAAGACAAGTGGAGTGGACCTCACACTATACTTGAGAAGAAAGGTAAGTCACCTACTTGGTGCCACTATGCACTCCCAGAAGTGTGGACAGGCTGAAACCTTTTGTTGACAGGGCTGACGTCGGCTTGCTCATGGCAACTGATGAGGGACAGGAGGAAGAGAGTGACCCTCTACCTGATCTCCTCTCTCAGAACCCTAATGATGGATCAGTAGATGGAGTGGCCTTGCCAGGCAGCCTCTCTGATCAATAACAGATTAATTGCAGGAAAATCCTCAATCAATTCAGGCTTGTTTTCCCTGACACCCAGTCAAGGCACCTGGCGTACTCCTGAAGTGGACACAGGTGAGAGTCTATCTGTTTAGAATAAAATCTACTGGCAGCCTGACCATGCCAGAGATTGCATCAAGATGGAGGTCCAGAAGATGCTGGAGTTGGGAGTAATTGAAACCTCAGATAGCCCTTGGTCTAACCCAGTAGTCCTGGTACCCAAACCTCACAACAAGGGCGGACATAGAGAAAGGAGGCTTTGTGTAGACTACAGAGGTTTCAATGCAGTCACTAGGACTGATGGTCATCCAATTGCCAGGGCAGATAAACTTATAGATACGTTGGCCTCAGCCAAATTTCTGAGTACATTTGACCTGACTGCTGGCTACTCGCAAATAAGACTAGCTGATGATGCCAAGCCAAAAAACAGCACTCTCAACCCCTAGTGGGCACTATCAATTTATTGTAATGCCCTTTGGTTTGAAGAATGCACCTGCCACATTCATGAGGTTGGTGAACAAAGTTCTAACAGGTCTAGAAGCCTATAGTGCAGCATATCTATATCTATAGATCTCTGCACTAGATCAAGGCTGTTCATTTTCCTAACAGCTGCAACACCCTACACTCTTTTTATTCTGAAGCTCTGACTTTGCTTTTATACCATCTTATGTTTTCTATTTCTGCACAGCAGGGCAGTAATATTTGATGTTATGTTATGTTATTTTATCTTCTTTTATAGTATCTAACGAGTATTTGTAAAGCACACTGTAAAACTCAAGGTATTCTGGTGCTGAGCAGTTGTGTGTGCCTATACCCTCCTAGGGCAGGTAGGTAATTGATGAGCTAAGTCTTTAGCTTTTGTGGAATTCAAGAAGAGAGGAGGCAGCACTGATGCAGAGTGGAAGGATGTTCAAAGCTTTTGGAGCGATATATGAGAATTCCCATCCTCCTGATCTGGTTTTATGTAAGTGAGAAGTGTGTGTGAGGAGGAGTCATGTGGGAAAGGTGGAAGAAGATGGAACTGTCCAGGCAGGTGGGCAATTGCTTGTTTAGAGCCTTGAAAATGTGTTAGGAATTTGGAATGGACATGTTTGTATCAGGAGCCAGAGGATTTCCCTTAGGTGTATATGTTGTAAGTTCGACATGGTTGGTAGAGGATAAGTCTGGCTTCTGAGTTCTAGATGGTTAGTACTTCTGGTCAATTGCTTGGTGATATTGGCATAGAGGTTGTTCCCGTAGTCCAGTTAGCTGGTGACAAGGGCATGGATCTTTTGGTTGTTGCTTGGGAGCCATTTGAAGATCTTCCATTGCATCTTCAGGGTGTAAAAGCAGGATGCAGTAAGTAACAGCGTTTACTTGTGTGGTCATCTCCATTTTGATGTCAATGATGATTCCAAGGTTCTTGGCATAGATGCTGGGCACAGGTGCTAGTCCGATTTCGACCAGCACTGGTTGCAGTCCCATGGCTAGGTGCTCTTGCCGAAGATCACAACCTCTGTGTTGTTGGTGTTGAGGCAGTTAGATTTCATCCAGCTAGCATCTTAGGTCATATAGGGTGTGAACCTGTTTCTTGTGCTAGAGATTTTGTCCGAGAGGGGGAGTATCAATTGGGTGTCGTAGGAGATAATGTTGATGTATCCGGCACGGATGACATTGGCACGAGCGGTCATATATGTATGGAATTGGGGGGTCGAGGGACAAGCGTGGCGGTACTCCACAGATGAGTTTACGGCTTCCGAGAAGTAGAGTGTCAGGCTGTTAACTTGCGTTTGATCCGTTAGGCAGAAGCAGAGTCAGCGGAGTATTGTTCCTTGAATACCATTCTCTTGCAGGTGTCTGATTAAGATGGAGAGTGAGACCATGCCAAATACTGCAGAGACGTCCATAGTTCCTCAGTCAAGGATCATGCAGATGTTATCTATCGCGGCGATGAGTGCTTTTTCTGTGATGGAACTGAGCCCATTTAGTTTGGCAGAGTTTGATTACTTTATGCATATTTTTTTCACTGTCTGATCAAGGGTGTTCACTGAGTTTGCAACCTTTAATGTAGTGGAATGATAAAATATGCAATAACTGAGTTGCTGTGAGTTTTCCAGTTTTAACTAATTTTCAGTTGTAATGTAATTTTTGTGGGACTGCACAGCAATGCTGTCACAGATTTCCACTTGCAAACAACTGATAGTAATCAATAGCCATATATCAGTAGTAACATGCTCCCACAATATAGTCTACGTCTTTAGACTAGAAGTAAAATACAGCAGTGGTATCACATTGTAACATAATATAAACTGTGTAATGTTTCATAACTGCCCCCAGTTCATTGTCACTGCTGTGTGGGCAAGGTTGTAGTACTGCTATTCCTAGCCTGATTGTGTTCAAAGACATTGAAGTAAAATTTATGAAATGTGATACTTTTATTTTTAATGAAAAATAATTTTCATGCTGTGATGTCCCTTTGCACCCTTGATAAAAAAACAGGAGACAATTTCTGTTTCAAAGTGCACAGACCATTGTTCTCTAGGAGGGCGCGGTTGGTCTTAAACTAAGCTAAATACAGCTTAAGTTGGTGTTGGTTAACCTTTAGACATGAAATGCTGTAGACTTTTTTTTCTTTCTTCGAGCTTATATAAATCACAAAAGAAACAGGGATAGAATTCATTTTTCCCCCACATGAATGAACCAAAAAAAAGATTGTACGTTGCTTCATTTTCATCCAGCATACATACTAAAGGTAAGCATGAATTAAAACGTACCAAAAGGTAAAGGCAAATTCATTTAATTTACAAAGGGTTACCTACTTTTCCCTCAAATAAAGTTAAAAGCAACTTATCACCAAAAGACATCAGTTTGTTGAGGATGCAAATAACAACTTACCCCACAGGAATGAACCAGATAGAATTGTGCGTTGCATTATTTCCTTCGAACAAACATGCTAAAAGTAGGAGTTATTTAAGACATAGCAAATATTAGTTGTACATTTCTTTTATTTACGCCGGGTTACAAATCCTTCCCCCATTTGAGGAAAAAGCACCTTATCAACAAAAGACAACCAAGTGTTCAGGATAAAAATAGCAACTTCCCTAAGCTCTTCCTTAGCTCAATCATTCATGCACCCATAACACTCCTCAATGTCCCTAGAGGTATCAAACCCCATTTATATAGAACATGTTCATCAAGTGCTGCCTCCCCCTAGATTCTCCATCCCAGATTCTAAGAAATTTTGTTGCCACCCAATTTGCAGGCCACCCAATGGAGGACGCAAAAAACACAGTTGATGGACAGAATGCAGAACAATGTCTTACATTCACCCCAGTACAAGGATCTGGGCATAAATCCATCATTTTTTTGCACTCCACACCACCCTAGGTCAGACAATGGCTATATGCAAATCAGCCTTGACCCTGTGCCTCATGGGAACAGTCCAGCCCGAACTACCGCCATGTCTTTCCTAGACCGGAATCAAGCATCCAAGGACCGGTTTCTGGCTATCAGCCTTCTTCAGCCTGGATAGCTTGACTCCAGTGATGTGGAGAGCCTGGGACTCACGTCTGAGCATACCCAGACCACTCAGGGTGAAAATTGCAAAAAACACACAGTTGATGGACAGAATGCAGAACAATGTCTTACATTCACCCCAGTACAAGGATCTGGGCATAAATCCATCGGTTTTTTTGCACTCCACACCACCCTAGGTCAGACAATGGCTATATGCAAATCAGCCTTGACCCTGTGCCTCATGGGAACAGTCCAGCCCGAACTACCAAGCCATGTCTTTCCTAGACCGGAATCAAGCATCCAAGGACCGGTTTCTGGCTATCAGCCTTCTTCAGCCTGGATAGTTTGACTCCAGTGATGTGGAGAGCCTGGGACTCACGTCTGAGCATACCCAGCCCACTCGGGGTGAAAATTGCAAAAAACACACTGGGAAAGACATGGCTTAGTAGTTCAGACTGGACTGTTCCCATGAGGCACAGGGTCAGAGCTGATTTGCATATAGCCAGTGTCTAACCCAGGGTGGTGTGGAGTGCAAAAAAACGACGGATTTAGGCCCAGATCCTTGTACTGGGGTGAATGTATGACAATGTTCTACATTCTGTCCATCAACTGTGTTTTTTGCAATTTTCACCCGAGTGTGCTGGGTATACTCAGACGTGAGTCCCAGGCTCTCCACACCCCTGGAGTCAAGCTATCCAGGCTGATGAAGGCTGATAGCCAGAAACCGGTCCTTGGATGCTTGATTCCGGTCTGGGAAAGACATGGCTTGGTAGTTCGGACTGGACTGTTCCCATGAGGCACAGGGTCAGAGCTGATTTGCATATAGCCAGTGTCTAACCCAGGGTGGTGTGGAATGCAAAAAAACAATGGATTTAGGTCCAGATCCTTGTACTGGGGTGAATGTATGACATTGTTCTACATTCTGTCCATCAACTGTGTTTTTTGCAATTTTCACCCAAGTGTGCTGGGTATACTCAGACGTGAGTCCCAGGCTCTCCACACCACTGGAGTCAAGCTATCCAGGCTGATGACGGCTGATAGCCAGAAACCGGTCCTTGGATGCTTGATTCTGGTCTGGGAAAGACATGGCTTGGTAGTTCGGACTGGACTGTTCCCATGAGGCACAGGGTCAGAGCTGATTTGCATATAGCCAGTGTCTAACCCAGGGTGGTGTGGAGTGCAAAAAAACGATGGATTTAGGCCCAGATCCTTGTACTGGGGTGAATGTATGACATTGTTCTACATTCTGTCCATCAACTGTGTTTTTTGCAATTTTCACCCGAGTGTGCTGGGTCTACTCAGACGTGAGTCCCAGGCTCTCCACACCACTGGAGTCAAGCTATCCAGGCTGATGAAGGCTGATAGCCAGAAACCGGTCCTTGGATGCTTGATTCTGGTCTGGGAAAGACGTGGCTTGGTAGTTCGGACTGGACTGTTCCCATGAGGCACAGGGTCAGAGCTGATTTGCATATAGCCAGTGTCTAACCCAGGGTGGTGTGGAGTGCAAAAAAACGATGGATTTAGGCCCAGATCCTTGTACTGGGGTGAATGTATGACATTGTTCTACATTCTGTCCATCAACTGTGTTTTTTGCAATTTTCACCCGAGTGTGCTGGGTATACTCAGACGTGAGTCCCAGGCTCTCCACACCACTGGAGTCAAGCTATCCAGGCTGATGAAGGCTGATAGCCAGAAACCGGTCCTTGGATGCTTGATTCTGGTCTGGGAAAGACATGGCTTGGTAGTTCGGACTGGACTGTTCCCATGAGGCACAGGGTCAGAGCTGATTTGCAGATAGCCAGTGTCTAACCCTGGGTGGTGTGGAGTGCAAAAAAACGATGGATTTAGGCCCAGATCCTTGTACTGGGGTGAATGTATGACATTGTTCTACATTCTGTCCATCAACTGTGTTTTTTGCAATTTTCACCCGAGTGTGCTGGGTATACTCAGACGTGAGTCCCAGGCTCTCCACACCACTGGAGTCAAGCTATCCAGGCTGATGAAGGCTGATAGCCAGAAACCGGTCCTTGGATGCTTGATTCCGGTCTGGGAAAGACATGGCTTGGTAGTTCGGACTGGACTGTTCCCATGAGGCACAGGGTCAGAGCTGATTTGCATATAGCCAGTGTCTAACACAGGGTGGTGTGGAGTGCAAAAAAAGATGGATTTAGGCCCAGATCCTTGTACTGGGGTGAATGTATGACATTGTTCTACATTCTGTCCATCAACTGTGTTTTTTGCAATTTTCACCCGAGTGTGCTGGGTATACTCAGACGTGAGTCCCAGGCTCTCCACACCACTGGAGTCAAGCTATCCAGGCTGATGAAGGCTGATAGCCAGAAACCAGTCCTTGGATGCTTGATTCCGGTCTGGGAAAGACATGGCTTGGTAGTTCAGACTGGACTGTTCCCATGAGGCACAGGGTCAGAGCTGATTTGCATATAGCCAGTGTCTAACCCAGGGTGGTGTGGAGTGCAAAAAAACGATGGATTTAGGCCCAGATCCTTGTACTGGGGTGAATGTATGACATTGTTCTACATTCTGTCCATCAACTGTGTTTTTTGCAATTTTCACCCGAGTGTGCTGGGTATACTCAGACGTGAGTCCCAGGCTCTCCACACCACTGGAGTCAAGCTATCCAGGCTGATGAAGGCTGATAGCCAGAAACCGGTCCTTGGATGCTTAATTCCGGTCTGGGAAAGACATGGCTTGGTAGTTCGGACTGGACTGTTCCCATGAGGCACAGGGTCAGAGCTGATTTGCATATAGCCAGTGTCTAACCCAGGGTGGTGTGGAGTGCAAAAAAACGATGGATTTAGGCCCAGATCCTTGTACTGGGGTGAATGTATGACATTGTTCTACATTCTGTCCATCAACTGTGTTTTTTGCAATTTTCACCTGAGTGTGCTGGGTATACTCAGACGTGAGTCCCAGGCTCTCCACACCACTGGAGTCAAGCTATCCAGGCTGATGAAGGCTGATAGCCAGAAACCGGTCCTTGGATGCTTGATTCCGGTCTGGGAAAGACATGGCTTGGTAGTTCGGACTGGACTGTTCCCATGAGGCACAGGGTCAGAGCTGATTTGCATATAGCCAGTGTCTAACCCAGGGTGGTGTGGAGTGCAAAAAAACGATGGATTTAGGCCCAGATCCTTGTACTGGGGTGAATGTATGACATTGTTCTACATTCTGTCCATCAACTGTGTTTTTTGCAATTTTCACCCGAGTGTGCTGGGTATACTCAGACGTGAGTCCCAGGCTCTCCACACCACTGGAGTCAAGCTATCCAGGCTGATGAAGGCTGATAGCCAGAAACCGGTCCTTGGATGCTTGATTCCGGTCTGGGAAAGACATGGCTTGGTAGTTCGGACTGCACTGTTCCCATGAGGCACAGGGTCAGAGCTGATTTGCATATAGCCAGTGTCTAACCCAGGGCGGTGTGGAGTGCAAAAAAACGATGGATTTAGGCCCAGATCCTTGTACTGGGGTGAATGTATGACATTGTTCTACATTCTGTCCATCAACTGTGTTTTTTGCAATTTTCACCCGAGTGTGCTGGGTATACTCAGACGTGAGTCCCAGGCTCTCCACACCACTGGAGTCAAGCTATCCAGGCTGATGAAGGCTGATAGCCAGAAACCGGTCCTTGGATGCTTGATTCCGGTCTGGGAAAGACATGGCTTGGTAGTTCGGACTGGACTGTTCCCATGAGGCACAGGGTCAGAGCTGATTTGCATATAGCCAGTGTCTAACACAGGACGGTGTGGAGTGCAAAAAAAGATGGATTTAGGCCCAGATCCTTGTACTGGGGTGAATGTATGACATTGTTCTACATTCTGTCCATCAACTGTGTTTTTTGCAATTTTCACCCGAGTGTGCTGGGTATACTCAGACGTGAGTCCCAGGCTCTCCACACCACTGGAGTCAAGCTATCCAGGCTGATGAAGGCTGATAGCCAGAAACCAGTCCTTGGATGCTTGATTCCGGTCTGGGAAAGACATGGCTTGGTAGTTCAGACTGGACTGTTCCCATGAGGCACAGGGTCAGAGCTGATTTGCATATAGCCAGTGTCTAACCCAGGGTGGTGTGGAGTGCAAAAAAACGATGGATTTAGGCCCAGATCCTTGTACTGGGGTGAATGTATGACATTGTTCTACATTCTGTCCATCAACTGTGTTTTTTGCAATTTTCACCCGAGTGTGCTGGGTATACTCAGACGGGAGTCCCAGGCTCTCCACACCACTGGAGTCAAG
Source organism: Lissotriton vulgaris (assembly GCF_964263255.1). Lineage (NCBI taxonomy): Eukaryota > Metazoa > Chordata > Amphibia > Caudata > Salamandridae > Lissotriton > Lissotriton vulgaris. The sequence continues at coordinate 279,266,399 of NC_141689.1, read as the reverse complement.
CTATCCAGGCTGATGAAGGCTGATAGCCAGAAACCGGTCCTTGGATGCTTGATTCCGGTCTGGAAAAGACATGGCTTGGTAGTTCGGACTGGACTGTTCCCATGAGGCACAGGGTCAGAGCTGATTTGCATATAGCCAGTGTCTAACCCAGGGTGGTGTGGAGTGCAAAAAAACAATGGATTTAGGCCCAAATCCTTGTACTGGGGTGAATGTATGACATTGTTCTACATTCTGTCCATCAACTGTGTTTTTTGCAATTTTCACCCGAGTGTGCTGGGTATACTCAGACGTGAGTCCCAGGCTCTCCACACCACTGGAGTCAAGCTATCCAGGCTGATGAAGGCTGATAGCCAGAAACCGGTCCTTGGATGCTTGATTCCGGTCTGGGAAAGATATGGCTTGGTAGTTCGGACTGGACTGTTCCCATGAGGCACAGAGTCAGAGCTGATTTGCATATAGCCAGTGTCTAACCCAGGGTGGTGTGGAGTGCAAAAAAATGATGGATTTAGGCCAAGATCCTTGTACTGGGGTGAATGTATGACATTGTTCTACATTCTGTCCATCAACTGTGTTTTTTGCAATTTTCACCCGAGTGTGCTGGTAATACTCTGACGTGAGTCCCAGGCTCTCCACACCACTGGAGTCAAGCTATCCAGGCTGATGAAGGCTGATAGCCAGAAACCGGTCCTTGGATGCTTGATTCCGGTCTGGGAAAGACATGGCTTGGTAGTTCGGACTGGACTGTTCCCATGAGGCACAGGGTCAGAGCTGATTTGCATATAGCCAGTGTCTAACCCAGGGTGGTGTGGAGTGCAAAAAAACGATGTATTTAGGCCCAGATCCTTGTACTGGGGTGAATGTATGACATTGTTCTACATTCTGTCCATCAACTGTGTTTTTTGCAATTTTCACCCGAGTGTGCTGGGTATACTCAGACGTGAGTCCCAGGCTCTCCACACCACTGGAGTCAAGCTATCCAGGCTGATGAAGGCTGATAGCCAGAAACCGGTCCTTTGATGCTTGATTCCGGCCTGGGAAAGACATGGCTTGGCAGTTCGGACTGGACTGTTCCCATGAGGCACAGGGTCAGAGCTGATTTGCATATAGCCAGTGTCTAACCCAGGGTGGTGTGGAGTGCAAAAAAACGATGGATTTAGGCCCAGATCCTTGTACTGGAGTGAATGTATGACATTGTTCTACATTCTGTCCATCAACTGTGTTTTTTTCAATTTTCACCCGAGTGTGCTGGGTATACTCAGACGTGAGTCCCAGGCTCTCCACACCACTGGAGTCAAGCTATCCAGGCTGATGAAGGCTGATAGCCAGAAACCGGTCCTTGGATGCTTGATTCCGGTCTGGGAAAGACATGGCTTGGTAGTTCGGACTGGACTGTTCCCATGAGGCACAGGGTCAGAGCTGATTTGCATATAGCCAGTGTCTAACCCAGGGTGGTGTGGAGTGCAAAAAAACAATGGATTTAGGCCCAGAAACTTGTACTGGGGTGAATTTATGACATTGTTCTACATTCTGTCCATCAACTGTGTTTTTTGCAATTTTCACCCGAGTGTGCTGGGTATACTCAGACGTGAGTCCCAGGCTCTCCACACCACTAGAGTCAAGCTATCCAGGCTGATGAAGGCTGATAGCCAGAAACCGGTCCTTGGATGCTTGATTCCGGTCTGGGAAAGACATGGCTTGGTAGTTCGGACTGGACTGTTCCCATGAGGCACAGGGTCAGAGCTGATTTGCATATAGCCAGTGTCTAACCCAGGGTGGTGTGGAGTGCAAAAAAACGATGGATTTAGGCCCAGATCCTTGTACTGGGGTGAATGTATGACATTGTTCTACATTCTGTCCATCAACTGTGTTTTTTGCAATTTTCACCTGAGTGTGCTGGGTATACTCAGACGTGAGTCCCAGGCTCTCCACACCACTGGAGTCAAGCTATCCAGGCTGATGAAGGCTGATAGCCAGAAACCGGTCCTTGGATGCTTGATTCCGGTCTGGGAAAGACATGGCTTGGTAGTTCGGACTGGACTGTTCCCATGAGGCACAGGGTCAGAGCTGATTTGCATATAGCCAGTGTCTAACCCAGGGTGGTGTGGAGTGCAAAAAAACGATGGATTTAGGCCCAGATCCTTGTACTGGGGTGAATGTATGACATTGTTCTACATTCTGTCCATCAACTGTGTTTTTTGCAATTTTCACCCGAGTGTGCTGGGTATACTCAGACGTGAGTCCCAGGCTCTCCACACCACTGGAGTCAAGCTATCCAGGCTGATGAAGGCTGGTAGCCAGAAACCGGTCCTTGGATGCTTGATTCCGGTCTGGGAAAGACATGGCTTGGTAGTTCGGACTGGACTGTTCCCATGAGGCACAGGGTCAGAGCTGATTTGCATATAGCCAGTGTCTAACCCAGGGTGGTGTGGAGTGCAAAAAACCATGGATTTAGGCCCAGATCCTTGTACTGGGGTGAATGTATGACATTGTTCTACATTCTGTCCATCAACTGTGTTTTTTGCAATTTTCACCCGAGTGTGCTGGGTATACTCAGACGTGAGTCCCAGGCTCTCCACACCACTGGAGTCAAGCTATCCAGGCTGATGAAGGCTGATAGCCAGAAACCGGTCCTTGGATGCTTGATTCCGGTCTGGGAAAGACATGGCTTGGTAGTTCGGACTGGACTGTTCCCATGAGGCACAGGGTCAGAGCTGATTAGCATATAGCCAGTGTCTAACCCAGGGTGGTGTGGAGTGCAAAAAAACGATGGATTTAGGCCCAGATCCTTGTACTGGGGTGAATGTATGACATTGTTCTACATTCTGTCCATCAACTGTGTTTTTTGCAATTTTCACCCGAGTGTGCTGGGTATACTCAGACGTGAGTCCCAGGCTCTCCACACCACTGGAGTCAAGCTATCCAGGCTGATGAAGGCTGATAGCCAGAAACCGGTCCTTGGATGCTTGATTCCGGTCTGGGAAAGACATGGCTTGGTAGTTCGGACTGGACTGTTCCCATGAGGCACAGGGTCAGAGCTGATTTGCATATAGCCAGTGTCTAACACAGGGTGGTGTGGAGTGCAAAAAAAGATGGATTTAGGCCAAGATCCTTGTACTGGGGTGAATGTATGACATTGTTCTACATTCTGTCCATCAACTGTGTTTTTTGCAATTTTCACCCGAGTGTGCTGGGTATACTCAGACGTGAGTCCCAGGCTCTCCACACCACTGGAGTCAAGCTATCCAGGCTGATGAAGGCTGATAGCCAGAAACCAGTCCTTGGATGCTTGATTCCGGTCTGGGAAAGACATGGCTTGGTAGTTCAGACTGGACTGTTCCCATGAGGCACAGGGTCAGAGCTGATTTGCATATAGCCAGTGTCTAACCCAGGGTGGTGTGGAGTGCAAAAAAACGATGGATTTAGGCCCAGATCCTTGTACTGGGGTGAATGTATGACATTGTTCTACATTCTGTCCATCAACTGTGTTTTTTGCAATTTTCACCCGAGTGTGCTGGGTATACTCAGACGTGAGTCCCAGGCTCTCCACACCACTGGAGTCAAGCTATCCAGGCTGATGAAGGCTGGTAGCCAGAAACCGGTCCTTGGATGCTTGATTCCGGTCTGGGAAAGACATGGCTTGGTAGTTCGGACTGGACTGTTCCCATGAGGCACAGGGTCAGAGCTGATTTGCATATAGCCAGTGTCTAACCCAGGGTGGTGTGGAGTGCAAAAAAACGATGGATTTAGGCCCAGATCCTTGTACTGGGGTGAATGTATGACATTGTTCTACATTCTGTCCATCAACTGTGTTTTTTGCACTTTTCACCCGAGTGTGCTGGGTATACTCAGACGTGAGTCCCAGGCTCTCCACACCACTGGAGTCAAGCTATCCAGGCTGATGAAGGCTGGTAGCCAGAAACCGGTCCTTGGATGCTTGATTCCGGTCTGGGAAAGACATGGCTTGGTAGTTCGGACTGGACTGTTCCCATGAGGCACAGGGTCAGAGCTGATTTGCATATAGCCAGTGTCTAACCCAGGGTGGTGTGGAGTGCAAAAAACCATGGATTTAGGCCCAGATCCTTGTACTGGGGTGAATGTATGACATTGTTCTACATTCTGTCCATCAACTGTGTTTTTTGCAATTTTGACCCGAGTGTGCTGGGTATACTCAGACGTGAGTCCCAGGTTTTCCACACCACTGGAGTCAAGCTATCCAGGCTGATGAAGGCTGATAGCCAGAAACCGGTCCTTGGATGCTTGATTCCGGTCTGGGAAAGACATGGCTTGGTAGTTCGGACTGGACTGTTCCCATGAGTCACAGGGTCAGAGCTGATTTGCATATAGCCAGTGTCTAACCCAGGGCGGTGTGGAGTGCAAAAAAACGATGGATTTAGGCCCAGATCCTTGTACTGGGGTGAATGTATGACATTGTTCTACATTCTGTCTATCAACTGTGTTTTTTGCAATTTTCACCCGAGTGTGCTGGGTATACTCAGACGTGAGTCCCAGGCTCTCCACACCACTGGAGTCAAGCTATCCAGGCTGATGAAGGCTGATAGCCAGAAACCGGTCCTTGGATGCTTGATTCCGGTCTGGGAAAGACATGGCTTGGTAGTTCGGACTGGACTGTTCCCATGAGTCACAGGGTCAGAGCTGATTTGCATATAGCCAGTGTCTAACACAGGGTGGTGTGGAGTGCAAAAAAAGATGGATTTAGGCCCAGATCCTTGTACTGGGGTGAATGTATGACATTGTTCTACATTCTGTCCATCAACTGTGTTTTTTGCAATTTTCACCCGAGTGTGCTGGGTATACTCAGACGTGAGTCCCAGGCTCTCCACACCACTGGAGTCAAGCTATCCAGGCTGATGAAGGCTGATAGCCAGAAACCAGTCCTTGGATGCTTGATTCCGGTCTGGGAAAGACATGGCTTGGTAGTTCAGACTGGACTGTTCCCATGAGGCACAGGGTCAGAGCTGATTTGCATATAGCCAGTGTCTAACCCAGGGTGGTGTGGAGTGCAAAAAAACGATGGATTTAGGCCCAGATCCTTGTACTGGGGTGAATGTATGACATTGTTCTACATTCTGTCCATCAACTGTGTTTTTTGCAATTTTCACCCGAGTGTGCTGGGTATACTCAGACGTGAGTCCCAGGCTCTCCACACCACTGGAGTCAAGCTATCCAGGCTGATGAAGGCTGATAGCCAGAAACCGGTCCTTGGATGCTTGATTCCGGTCTGGGAAAGACATGGCTTGGTAGTTCGGACTGGACTGTTCCCATGAGGCACAGGGTCAGAGCTGATTTGCATATAGCCAGTGTCTAACCCAGGGTGGTGTGGAGTGCAAAAAAACGATGGATTTAGGCCCAGATCCTTGTACTGGGGTGAATGTATGACATTGTTCTACATTCTGTCCATCAACTGTGTTTTTTGCAATTTTCACCTGAGTGTGCTGGGTATACTCAGACGTGAGTCCCAGGCTCTCCACACCACTGGAGTCAAGCTATCCAGGCTGATGAAGGCTGATAGCCAGAAACCGGTCCTTGGATGCTTGATTCCGGTCTGGGAAAGACATGGCTTGGTAGTTCGGACTGGACTGTTCCCATGAGGCACAGGGTCAGAGCTGATTTGCATATAGCCAGTGTCTAACCCAGGGTGGTGTGGAGTGCAAAAAAACGATGGATTTAGGCCCAGATCCTTGTACTGGGGTGAATGTATGACATTGTTCTACATTCTGTCCATCAACTGTGTTTTTTGCAATTTTCACCCGAGTGTGCTGGGTATACTCAGACGTGAGTCCCAGGCTCTCCACACCACTGGAGTCAAGCTATCCAGGCTGATGAAGGCTGATAGCCAGAAACCGGTCCTTGGATGCTTGATTCCGGTCTGGGAAAGACATGGCTTGGTAGTTCGGACTGGACTGTTCCCATGAGGCACAGGGTCAGAGCTGATTTGCATATAGCCAGTGTCTAACCCAGGGCGGTGTGGAGTGCAAATAAACGATGGATTTAGGCCCAGATCCTTGTACTGGGGTGAATGTATGACATTGTTCTACATTCTGTCCATCAACTGTGTTTTTTGCAATTTTCACCCGAGTGTGCTGGGTATACTCAGACGTGAGTCCCAGGCTCTCCACACCACTGGAGTCAAGCTATCCAGGCTGATGAAGGCTGATAGCCAGAAACCGGTCCTTGGATGCTTGATTCCGGTCTGGGAAAGACATGGCTTGGTAGTTCGGACTGGACTGTTCCCATGAGGCACAGGGTCAGAGCTGATTTGCATATAGCCAGTGTCTAACACAGGGTGGTGTGGAGTGCAAAAAAAGATGGATTTAGGCCCAGATCCTTGTACTGGGGTGAATGTATGACATTGTTCTACATTCTGTCCATCAACTGTGTTTTTTGCAATTTTCACCCGAGTGTGCTGGGTATACTCAGACGTGAGTCCCAGGCTCTCCACACCACTGGAGTCAAGCTATCCAGGCTGATGAAGGCTGATAGCCAGAAACCGGTCCTTGGATGCTTGATTCCGGTCTGGAAAAGACATGGCTTGGTAGTTCGGACTGGACTGTTCCCATGAGGCACAGGGTCAGAGCTGATTTGCATATAGCCAGTGTCTAACCCAGGGTGGTGTGGAGTGCAAAAAAACAATGGATTTAGGCCCAAATCCTTGTACTGGGGTGAATGTATGACATTGTTCTACATTCTGTCCATCAACTGTGTTTTTTGCAATTTTCACCCGAGTGTGCTGGGTATACTCAGACGTGAGTCCCAGGCTCTCCACACCGCTGGAGTCAAGATATCCAGGCTGATGAAGGCTGATAGCCAGAAACCGGTCCTTGGATGCTTGATTCCGGTCTGGGAAAGATATGGCTTGGTAGTTCGGACTGGACTGTTCCCATGAGGCACAGAGTCAGAGCTGATTTGCATATAGCCAGTGTCTAACCCAGGGTGGTGTGGAGTGCAAAAAAACGATGGATTTAGGCCCAGATCCTTGTACTGGGGTGAATGTATGACATTGTTCTACATTCTGTCCATCAACTGTGTTTTTTGCAATTTTCACCCGAGTGTGCTGGGTATACTCTGACGTGAGTCCCAGGCTCTCCACACCCCTGGAGTCAAGCTATCCAGGCTGATGAAGGCTGATAGCCAGAAACCGGTCCTTGGATGCTTGATTCCGGTCTGGGAAAGACATGGCTTGGTAGTTCGGACTGGACTGTTCCCATGAGGCACAGGGTCAGAGCTGATTTGCATATAGCCAGTGTCTAACCCAGGGTGGTGTGGAGTGCAAAAAAACGATGGATTTAGGCCCAGATCCTTGTACTGGGGTGAATGTATGACATTGTTCTACATTCTGTCCATCAACTGTGTTTTTTGCAATTTTCACCTGAGTGTGCTGGGTATACTCAGACGTGAGTCCCAGGCTCTCCAGTCAAGCTATCCAGGCTGATGAAGGCTGATAGCCAGAAACCGGTCCTAGGATGCTTGATTCCGGTCTGGGAAAGACATGGCTGGGCAGTTCGGACTGGACTGTTCCCATGAGGCACAGGGTCAGAGCTGATTTGCATATAGCCAGTGTCTAACCCAGGGTGGTGTGGAGTGCAAAAAAACGATGGATTTAGGCCCAGATCCTTGTACTGGGGTGAATGTATGACATTGTTTTACATTCTGTCCATTAACTGTGTTTTTTGCAATTTTCACCCGAGTGTGCTGGGTATACTCAGACGTGAGTCCCAGGCTCTCCACACCACTGGAGTCAAGCTATCCAGGCTGATGAAGGCTGATAGCCAGAAACCGGTCCTTGGATGCTTAATTCCGGTCTGGGAAAGACATGGCTTGGTAGTTCGGACTGGACTGTTCCCATGAGGCACAGGGTCAGAGCTGATTTGCATATAGCCAGTGTCTAACCCAGGGTGGTGTGGAGTGCAAAAAAACGATGGATTTAGGCCCAGATCCTTGCACTGGGGTGAATGTATGACATTGTTCTACATTCTGTCCATCAACAGTGTTTTTTGCAATTTTCACCTGAGTGTGCTGGGTATACTCAGACGTGAGTCCCAGGCTCTCCACACCACTGGAGTCAAGCTATCCAGGCTGATGAAGGCTGGTAGCCAGAAACCGGTCCTTGGATGCTTGATTCCGGTCTGGGAAAGACATGGCTTGGTAGTTCGGACTGGACTGTTCCCATGAGGCACAGGTTCAGAGCTGATTTGCATATAGCCAGTGTCTAACCCAGGGTGGTGTGGAGTGCAAAAAAACGATGGATTTAGGCCCAGATCCTTGTACTGGGGTGAATGTATGACATTGTTCTACATTCTGTCCATCAACTGTGTTTTTTGCAATTTTCACCCGAGTGTGCTGGGTATACTCAGACGTGAGTCCCAGGCTCTCCACACCACTGGAGTCAAGCTATCCAGGCTGATGAAGGCTGATAGCCAGAAACCGGTCCTTGGATGCTTGATTCCGGTCTGGGAAAGACATGGCTTGGTAGTTCGGACTGGGCTGTTCCCATGAGGCACAGGGTCAGAGCTGATTTGCATATAGCCAGTGTCTAACCCAGGGTGGTGTGGAGTGCAAAAAAACGATGGATTTAGGCCCAGATCCTTGTACTGGGGTGAATGTATGACATTGTTCTACATTCTGTCCATCAACTATGTTTTTTGCAATTTTCACCCGAGTGTGCTGGGTATACTCAGACGTGAGTCCCAGGCTCTCCACACCACTGGAGTCAAGCTATCCAGGCTGATGAAGGCTGATAGCCAGAAACCGGTCCTTGGATGCTTGATTCCGGTCTGGGAAAGACATGGCTTGGTAGTTCGGACTGGACTGTTCCCATGAGGCACAGGCTCAGAGCTGATTTGTATATAGCCAGTGTCTAACCCAGGGCGGTGTGGAGTGCAAAAAAAAATGGATTTAGGCCCAGATCCTTGTACTGGGGTGAATGTATGACATTGTTCTCGATTCTGTCCATCAACTGTGTTTTTGCAATTTTCACCCGAGTGTGCTGGGTATACTCAGACGTGAGTCCCAGGCTCTCCACACCACTGGAGTCAAGCTATCCAGGCTGATGAAGGCTGATAGCCAGAAACCGGTCCTTGGATGCTTGATTCCGGTCTGGGAAAGACATGGCTTGATAGTTCGGACTGGACTGTTCCCATGAGGCACAGGGTCAGAGCTGATTTGCATATAGCCAGTGTCTAACCCAGGGTGGTGTGGAGTGCAAAAAAACGATGGATTTAGGCCCAGATCCTTGTACTGGGGTGAATGTATGACATTGTTCTACATTCTGTCCATCAACTGTGTTTTTTTGCAATTTTCACCCGAGTGTGCTGGTAATACTCAGACGTGCGTCCCAGGCTCTCCACACCACTGGAGTCAAGCTATCCAGGCTGATGAAGGCTGATAGCCAGAAACCGGTCCTTGGATGCTTGATTCCGGTCTGGGAAAGACATGGCTTGGTAGTTCGGACTGGACTGTTCCCATGAGGCACAGGGTCAGAGCTGATTTGCATATAGCCAGTGTCTAACCCAGGGAGGTGTGGAGTGCAAAAAAACAATGGATTTAGGCCCAGATCCTTGTACTGGGGTGAATGTAAGACATTGTTCTACATTCTGTCCATCAACTGTGTTTTTTGCAATTTTCACCCGAGTGTGCTGGGTATACTCAGACGTGAGTCCCAGGCTCTCCACACCACTGGAGTGAAGCTATCCAGGCTGATGAAGGCTGATAGCCAGAAACCGGTCCTTTGATGCTTGATTCCGGCCTGGGAAAGACATGGCTTGGCAGTTCGGACTGGACTGTTCCCATGAGGCACAGGGTCAGAGCTGATTTGCATATAGCCAGTGTCTAACCCAGGGTGGTGTGGAGTGCAAAAAAACGATGGATTTAGGCCCAGATCCTTGTACTGGAGTGAATGTATGACATTGTTCTACATTCTGTCCATCAACTGTGTTTTTTGCAGTTTTCACCCGAGTGTGCTGGGTATACTCAGACGTGAGTCCCAGGCTCTCCACACCACTGGAGTCAAGCTATCCAGGCTGATGAAGGCTGATAGCCAGAAACCGGTCCTTGGATGCTTGATTCCGGTCTGGGAAAGACATGGCTTGGTAGTTCGGACTGGACTGTTCCCATGAGGCACAGGGTCAGAGCTGATTTGCATATAGCCAGTGTCTAACCCAGGGTGGTGTGGAGTGCAAATAAACGATGGATTTAGGCCCAGATCCTTGTACTGGGGTGAATGTATGACATTGTTCTACATTCTGTCCATCAACTGTGTTTTTGCAATTTTCACCAGAGTGTGCTGGGTATACTCAGACGTGAGTCCCAGGCTCTCCACACCACTGGAGTCAAGCTATCCAGGCTGATGAAGGCTGATAGCCAGAAACCGGTCCTTGGATGCTTGATTCCGGTCTGGGAAAGACATGGCTTGGTAGTTCGGACTGGACTGTTTCCATGAGGCACAGGGTCAGAGCTGATTTGCATATAGCCAGTGTCTAACCCAGGGTGGTGTGGAGTGCAAAAAAACGATGGATTTAGGCCCAGATCCTTGTACTGGGGTGAATGTATGACATTGTTCTACATTCTGTCCATCAACTGTGTTTTTTGCAGTTTTCACCCGAGTGTGCTGGGTATACTCAGACGTGAGTCCCAGGCTCTCCACACCACTGGAGTCAAGTTATCCAGGCTGATGAAGGCTGATAGCCAGAAACCGGTCCTTGGATGCTTGATTCCGGTCTGGGAAAGACATGGCTTGGTAGTTCGGACTGGACTGTTCCCATGAGGCACAGGGTCAGAGCTGATTAGCATATAGCCAGTGTCTAACCCAGGGTGGTGTGGAGTGCAAAAAAACGATGGATTTAGGCCCAGATCCTTGTACTGGGGTGAATGTATGACATTGTTCTACATTCTGTCCATCAACTGTGTTTTTTGCAATTTTCACCAGAGTGTGCTGGGTATACTCAGACGTGAGTCCCAGGCTCTCCACACCACTGGAGTCAAGCTATCCAGGCTGATGAAGGCTGATAGCCAGAAACCAGTCCTTGGATGCTTGATTCCGGTCTGGGAAAGACATGGATTGGTAGTTCGGACTGGACTGTTCCCATGAGGCACAGGGTCAGAACTGATTTGCATATAGCCAGTGTCTAACCCAGGGTGGTGTGGAGTGCAAAAAAAAGATGGATTTAGGCCCAGATCCTTGTACTGGGGTGAATGTATGACATTGTTCTACATTCTGTCCATCAACTGTGTTTTTTGCAATTTTCACCAGAGTGTGTTGGGTATACTCAGACGTGAGTCCCAGGCTCTCCACACCACTGGAGTCAAGCTATCCAGGCTGATGAAGGCTGATAGCCAGAAACCGGTCCTTGGATGCTTGATTCCGGTCTGGGAAAGACATGGCTTGGTAGTTCGGACTGGACTGTTTCCATGAGGCACAGGGTCAGAGCTGATTTGCATATAGCCAGTGTCTAACCCAGGGTGGTGTGGAGTGCAAAAAAACGATGGATTTAGGCCCAGATCCTTGTACTGGGGTAAATGTATGACATTGTTCTACATTCTGTCCATCAACTGTGTTTTTTGCAATTTTCACCCGAGTGTGCTGGGTATACTCAGACGTGAGTCCCAGGCTCTCCACACCACTGGAGTCAAGCTATCCAGGCTGATGAAGGCTGATAGCCAGAAACCGGTCCTTGGATGCTTGATTCCGGTCTGGGAAAGACATGGCTTGGTAGTTCGGACTGGACTGTTCCCATGAGGCACAGGGTCAGAGCTGATTTGCATATAGCCAGTGTCTAACCCAGTGTGGTGTGAAGTGCAAACAAATGATGTATTTAGGCCCAGATCCTTGTACTGGGATGAATGTATGACATTGTTCTACATTCTGTCCATCAACTGTGTTTTTTGCAATTTTCACCCGAGTGTGTTGGGTATACTCAGACGTGAGTCCCAGGCTCTCCACACCACTGGAGTCAAGCTATCCAGGCTGATGAAGGCTGGTAGCCAGAAACCGGTCCTTGGATGCTTGATTCCGGTCTGGGAAAGACATGGCTTGGTAGTTCGGACTGGACTGTTCCCATGAGGCACAGGGTCAGAGCTGATTTGCATATAGCCAGTGTCTAACCCAGGGTGGTGTGGAGTGCAAAAAACCATGGATTTAGGCCCAGATCCTTGTACTGGGGTGAATGTATGACATTGTTCTACATTCTGTCCATCAACTGTGTTTTTTGCAATTTTGACCCGAGTGTGCTGGGTATACTCAGACGTGAGTCCCAGGCTCTCCACACCACTGGAGTCAAGCTATCCAGGCTGATGAAGGCTGATAGCCAGAAACCGGTCCTTGGATGCTTGATTCCGGTCTGGGAAAGACATGGCTTGGTAGTTCGGACTGGACTGTTCCCATGAGGCACAGGGTCAGAGCTGATTTGCATATAGCCAGTGTCTAACCCAGGGCGGTGTGGAGTGCAAAAAAACGATGGATTTAGGCCCAGATCCTTGTACTGGGGTGAATGTATGACATTGTTCTACATTCTGTCCATCAACTATGTTTTTTGCAATTTTCACCCGAGTGTGCTGGGTATACTCAGACGTGAGTCCCAGGCTCTCCACACCACTGGAGTCAAGCTATCCAGGCTGATGAAGGCTGATAGCCAGAAACCGGTCCTTGGATGCTTGATTCCGGTCTGGGAAAGACATGGCTTGGTAGTTCGGACTGGACTGTTCCCATGAGGCACAGGCTCAGAGCTGATTTGTATATAGCCAGTGTCTAACCCAGGGCGGTGTGGAGTGCAAAAAAAAATGGATTTAGGCCCAGATCCTTGTACTGGGGTGAATGTATGACATTGTTCTCGATTCTGTCCATCAACTGTGTTTTTGCAATTTTCACCCGAGTGTGCTGGGTATACTCAGACGTGAGTCCCAGGCTCTCCACACCACTGGAGTCAAGCTATCCAGGCTGATGAAGGCTGGTAGCCAGAAACCGGTCCTTGGATGCTTGATTCCGGTCTGGGAAAGACATGGCTTGGTAGTTCGGACTGGACTGTTCCCATGAGGCACAGGGTCAGAGCTGATTTGCATATAGCCAGTGTCTAACCCAGGGTGGTGTGGAGTGCAAAAAAACGATGGATTTAGGCCCAGATCCTTGTACTGGGGTGAATGTATGACATTGTTCTACATTCTGTCCATCAACTGTGTTTTTTGCAATTTTCACCCGAGTGTGCTGGGTATACTCAGACGTGAGTCCCAGGCTCTCCACACCACTGGAGTCAAGCTATCCAGGCTGATGAAGGCTGATAGCCAGAAACCGGTCCTTGGATGCTTGATTCCGGTCTGGGAAAGACATGGCTTGGTAGTTCGGACTGGACTGTTCCCATGAGGCACAGGGTCAGAGCTGATTTGCATATAGCCAGTGTCTAACCCAGGGTGGTGTGGAGTGCAAAAAAACGATGGATTTAGGCCCAGATCCTTGTACTGGGGTGAATGTATGACATTGTTCTACATTCTGTCCATCAACTATGTTTTTTGCAATTTTCACCCGAGTGTGCTGGGTATACTCAGACGTGAGTCCCAGGCTCTCCACACCACTGGAGTCAAGCTATCCAGGCTGATGAAGGCTGATAGCCAGAAACCGGTCCTTGGATGCTTGATTCCGGTCTGGGAAAGACATGGCTTGGTAGTTCGGACTGGACTGTTCCCATGAGGCACAGGCTCAGAGCTGATTTGTATATAGCCAGTGTCTAACCCAGGGCGGTGTGGAGTGCAAAAAAAAATGGATTTAGGCCCAGATCCTTGTACTGGGGTGAATGTATGACATTGTTCTCGATTCTGTCCATCAACTGTGTTTTTGCAATTTTCACCCGAGTGTGCTGGGTATACTCAGACGTGAGTCCCAGGCTCTCCACACCACTGGAGTCAAGCTATCCAGGCTGATGAAGGCTGATAGCCAGAAACCGGTCCTTGGATGCTTGATTCCGGTCTGGGAAAGACATGGCTTGATAGTTCGGACTGGACTGTTCCCATGAGGCACAGGGTCAGAGCTGATTTGCATATAGCCAGTGTCTAACCCAGGGTGGTGTGGAGTGCAAAAAAACGATGGATTTAGGCCCAGATCCTTGTACTGGGGTGAATGTATGACATTGTTCTACATTCTGTCCATCAACTGTGTTTTTTGCAATTTTCACCAGAGTGTGTTGGGTATACTCAGACGTGAGTCCCAGGCTCTCCACACCACTGGAGTCAAGCTATCCAGGCTGATGAAGGCTGATAGCCAGAAACCGGTCCTTGGATGCTTGATTCCGGTCTGGGAAAGACATGGCTTGGTAGTTCGGACTGGACTGTTTCCATGAGGCACAGGGTCAGAGCTGATTTGCATATAGCCAGTGTCTAACCCAGGGTGGTGTGGAGTGCAAAAAAACGATGGATTTAGGCCCAGATCCTTGTACTGGGGTAAATGTATGACATTGTTCTACATTCTGTCCATCAACTGTGTTTTTTGCAATTTTCACCCGAGTGTGCTGGGTATACTCAGACGTGAGTCCCAGGCTCTCCACACCACTGGAGTCAAGCTATCCAGGCTGATGAAGGCTGATAGCCAGAAACCGGTCCTTGGATGCTTGATTCCGGTCTGGGAAAGACATGGCTTGGTAGTTCGGACTGGACTGTTCCCATGAGGCACAGGGTCAGAGCTGATTTGCATATAGCCAGTGTCTAACCCAGTGTGGTGTGAAGTGCAAACAAATGATGTATTTAGGCCCAGATCCTTGTACTGGGATGAATGTATGACATTGTTCTACATTCTGTCCATCAACTGTGTTTTTTGCAATTTTCACCCGAGTGTGTTGGGTATACTCAGACGTGAGTCCCAGGCTCTCCACACCACTGGAGTCAAGCTATCCAGGCTGATGAAGGCTGGTAGCCAGAAACCGGTCCTTGGATGCTTGATTCCGGTCTGGGAAAGACATGGCTTGGTAGTTCGGACTGGACTGTTCCCATGAGGCACAGGGTCAGAGCTGATTTGCATATAGCCAGTGTCTAACCCAGGGTGGTGTGGAGTGCAAAAAACCATGGATTTAGGCCCAGATCCTTGTACTGGGGTGAATGTATGACATTGTTCTACATTCTGTCCATCAACTGTGTTTTTTGCAATTTTGACCCGAGTGTGCTGGGTATACTCAGACGTGAGTCCCAGGCTCTCCACACCACTGGAGTCAAGCTATCCAGGCTGATGAAGGCTGATAGCCAGAAACCGGTCCTTGAAAGCTTGATTCCGGTCTGGGAAAGACATGGCTTGGTAGTTCGGACTGGACTGTTCCCATGAGGCACAGGGTCAGAGCTGATTTGCATATAGCCAGTGTCTAACCCAGGGCGGTGTGGAGTGCAAAAAAACGATGGATTTAGGCCCAGATCCTTGTACTGGGGTGAATGTATGACATTGTTCTACATTCTGTCCATCAACTATGTTTTTTGCAATTTTCACCCGAGTGTGCTGGGTATACTCAGACGTGAGTCCCAGGCTCTCCACACCACTGGAGTCAAGCTATCCAGGCTGATGAAGGCTGATAGCCAGAAACCGGTCCTTGGATGCTTGATTCCGGTCTGGGAAAGACATGGCTTGGTAGTTCGGACTGGACTGTTCCCATGAGGCACAGGCTCAGAGCTGATTTGTATATAGCCAGTGTCTAACCCAGGGCGGTGTGGAGTGCAAAAAAAAATGGATTTAGGCCCAGATCCTTGTACTGGGGTGAATGTATGACATTGTTCTCGATTCTGTCCATCAACTGTGTTTTTGCAATTTTCACCCGAGTGTGCTGGGTATACTCAGACGTGAGTCCCAGGCTCTCCACACCACTGGAGTCAAGCTATCCAGGCTGATGAAGGCTGGTAGCCAGAAACCGGTCCTTGGATGCTTGATTCCGGTCTGGGAAAGACATGGCTTGGTAGTTCGGACTGGACTGTT
Source organism: Lissotriton vulgaris (assembly GCF_964263255.1). Lineage (NCBI taxonomy): Eukaryota > Metazoa > Chordata > Amphibia > Caudata > Salamandridae > Lissotriton > Lissotriton vulgaris. The sequence goes on along the minus strand of NC_141689.1, from coordinate 279,250,450 downwards.
CCCATGAGGCACAGGGTCAGAGCTGATTTGCATATAGCCAGTCTCTAACCCAGGGTGGTGTGGAGTGCAAAAAAACGATGGATTTAGGCCCAGATCCTTGTACTGGGGTGAATGTATGACATTGTTCTACATTCTGTCCATCAACTGTGTTTTTTGCAATTTTCACCCGAGTGTGCTGGGTATACTCAGACGTGAGTCCCAGGCTCTCCACACCACTGGAGTCAAGCTATCCAGGCTGATGAAGGCTGATAGCCAGAAACCGGTCCTTGGATGCTTGATTCCGGTCTGGGAAAGACATGGCTTGGTAGTTCGGACTGGACTGTTCCCATGAGGCACAGGGTCAGAGCTGATTTGCATATAGCCAGTGTCTAACCCAGGGTGGTGTGGAGTGCAAAAAAACGATGGATTTAGGCCCAGATCCTTGTACTGGGGTGAATGTATGACATTGTTCTACATTCTGTCCATCAACTATGTTTTTTGCAATTTTCACCCGAGTGTGCTGGGTATACTCAGACGTGAGTCCCAGGCTCTCCACACCACTGGAGTCAAGCTATCCAGGCTGATGAAGGCTGATAGCCAGAAACCGGTCCTTGGATGCTTGATTCCGGTCTGGGAAAGACATGGCTTGGTAGTTCGGACTGGACTGTTCCCATGAGGCACAGGCTCAGAGCTGATTTGTATATAGCCAGTGTCTAACCCAGGGCGGTGTGGAGTGCAAAAAAAAATGGATTTAGGCCCAGATCCTTGTACTGGGGTGAATGTATGACATTGTTCTCGATTCTGTCCATCAACTGTGTTTTTGCAATTTTCACCCGAGTGTGCTGGGTATACTCAGACGTGAGTCCCAGGCTCTCCACACCACTGGAGTCAAGCTATCCAGGCTGATGAAGGCTGATAGCCAGAAACCGGTCCTTGGATGCTTGATTCCGGTCTGGGAAAGACATGGCTTGATAGTTCGGACTGGACTGTTCCCATGAGGCACAGGGTCAGAGCTGATTTGCATATAGCCAGTGTCTAACCCAGGGTGGTGTGGAGTGCAAAAAAACGATGGATTTAGGCCCAGATCCTTGTACTGGGGTGAATGTATGACATTGTTCTACATTCTGTCCATCAACTGTGTTTTTTTGCAATTTTCACCCGAGTGTGCTGGTAATACTCAGACGTGCGTCCCAGGCTCTCCACACCACTGGAGTCAAGCTATCCAGGCTGATGAAGGCTGATAGCCAGAAACCGGTCCTTGGATGCTTGATTCCGGTCTGGGAAAGACATGGCTTGGTAGTTCGGACTGGACTGTTCCCATGAGGCACAGGGTCAGAGCTGATTTGCATATAGCCAGTGTCTAACCCAGGGAGGTGTGGAGTGCAAAAAAACAATGGATTTAGGCCCAGATCCTTGTACTGGGGTGAATGTAAGACATTGTTCTACATTCTGTCCATCAACTGTGTTTTTTGCAATTTTCACCCGAGTGTGCTGGGTATACTCAGACGTGAGTCCCAGGCTCTCCACACCACTGGAGTGAAGCTATCCAGGCTGATGAAGGCTGATAGCCAGAAACCGGTCCTTTGATGCTTGATTCCGGCCTGGGAAAGACATGGCTTGGCAGTTCGGACTGGACTGTTCCCATGAGGCACAGGGTCAGAGCTGATTTGCATATAGCCAGTGTCTAACCCAGGGTGGTGTGGAGTGCAAAAAAACGATGGATTTAGGCCCAGATCCTTGTACTGGAGTGAATGTATGACATTGTTCTACATTCTGTCCATCAACTGTGTTTTTTGCAGTTTTCACCCGAGTGTGCTGGGTATACTCAGACGTGAGTCCCAGGCTCTCCACACCACTGGAGTCAAGCTATCCAGGCTGATGAAGGCTGATAGCCAGAAACCGGTCCTTGGATGCTTGATTCCGGTCTGGGAAAGACATGGCTTGGTAGTTCGGACTGGACTGTTCCCATGAGGCACAGGGTCAGAGCTGATTTGCATATAGCCAGTGTCTAACCCAGGGTGGTGTGGAGTGCAAATAAACGATGGATTTAGGCCCAGATCCTTGTACTGGGGTGAATGTATGACATTGTTCTACATTCTGTCCATCAACTGTGTTTTTGCAATTTTCACCAGAGTGTGCTGGGTATACTCAGACGTGAGTCCCAGGCTCTCCACACCACTGGAGTCAAGCTATCCAGGCTGATGAAGGCTGATAGCCAGAAACCGGTCCTTGGATGCTTGATTCCGGTCTGGGAAAGACATGGCTTGGTAGTTCGGACTGGACTGTTTCCATGAGGCACAGGGTCAGAGCTGATTTGCATATAGCCAGTGTCTAACCCAGGGTGGCGTGGAGTGCAAAAAAACGATGGATTTAGGCCCAGATCCTTGTACTGGGGTGAATGTATGACATTGTTCTACATTCTGTCCATCAACTGTGTTTTTTGCAGTTTTCACCCGAGTGTGCTGGGTATACTCAGACGTGAGTCCCAGGCTCTCCACACCACTGGAGTCAAGTTATCCAGGCTGATGAAGGCTGATAGCCAGAAACCGGTCCTTGGATGCTTGATTCCGGTCTGGGAAAGACATGGCTTGGTAGTTCGGACTGGACTGTTCCCATGAGGCACAGGGTCAGAGCTGATTAGCATATAGCCAGTGTCTAACCCAGGGTGGTGTGGAGTGCAAAAAAACGATGGATTTAGGCCCAGATCCTTGTACTGGGGTGAATGTATGACATTGTTCTACATTCTGTCCATCAACTGTGTTTTTTGCAATTTTCACCAGAGTGTGCTGGGTATACTCAGACGTGAGTCCCAGGCTCTCCACACCACTGGAGTCAAGCTATCCAGGCTGATGAAGGCTGATAGCCAGAAACCAGTCCTTGGATGCTTGATTCCGGTCTGGGAAAGACATGGATTGGTAGTTCGGACTGGACTGTTCCCATGAGGCACAGGGTCAGAACTGATTTGCATATAGCCAGTGTCTAACCCAGGGTGGTGTGGAGTGCAAAAAAAAGATGGATTTAGGCCCAGATCCTTGTACTGGGGTGAATGTATGACATTGTTCTACATTCTGTCCATCAACTGTGTTTTTTGCAATTTTCACCAGAGTGTGTTGGGTATACTCAGACGTGAGTCCCAGGCTCTCCACACCACTGGAGTCAAGCTATCCAGGCTGATGAAGGCTGATAGCCAGAAACCGGTCCTTGGATGCTTGATTCCGGTCTGGGAAAGACATGGCTTGGTAGTTCGGACTGGACTGTTTCCATGAGGCACAGGGTCAGAGCTGATTTGCATATAGCCAGTGTCTAACCCAGGGTGGTGTGGAGTGCAAAAAAACGATGGATTTAGGCCCAGATCCTTGTACTGGGGTAAATGTATGACATTGTTCTACATTCTGTCCATCAACTGTGTTTTTTGCAATTTTCACCCGAGTGTGCTGGGTATACTCAGACGTGAGTCCCAGGCTCTCCACACCACTGGAGTCAAGCTATCCAGGCTGATGAAGGCTGATAGCCAGAAACCGGTCCTTGGATGCTTGATTCCGGTCTGGGAAAGACATGGCTTGGTAGTTCGGACTGGACTGTTCCCATGAGGCACAGGGTCAGAGCTGATTTGCATATAGCCAGTGTCTAACCCAGTGTGGTGTGAAGTGCAAACAAATGATGTATTTAGGCCCAGATCCTTGTACTGGGATGAATGTATGACATTGTTCTACATTCTGTCCATCAACTGTGTTTTTTGCAATTTTCACCCGAGTGTGTTGGGTATACTCAGACGTGAGTCCCAGGCTCTCCACACCACTGGAGTCAAGCTATCCAGGCTGATGAAGGCTGGTAGCCAGAAACCGGTCCTTGGATGCTTGATTCCGGTCTGGGAAAGACATGGCTTGGTAGTTCGGACTGGACTGTTCCCATGAGGCACAGGGTCAGAGCTGATTTGCATATAGCCAGTGTCTAACCCAGGGTGGTGTGGAGTGCAAAAAAACGATGGATTTAGGCCCAGATCCTTGTACTGGGGTGAATGTATGACATTGTTCTACATTCTGTCCATCAACTATGTTTTTTGCAATTTTCACCCGAGTGTGCTGGGTATACTCAGACGTGAGTCCCAGGCTCTCCACACCACTGGAGTCAAGCTATCCAGGCTGATGAAGGCTGATAGCCAGAAACCGGTCCTTGGATGCTTGATTCCGGTCTGGGAAAGACATGGCTTGGTAGTTCGGACTGGACTGTTCCCATGAGGCACAGGCTCAGAGCTGATTTGTATATAGCCAGTGTCTAACCCAGGGCGGTGTGGAGTGCAAAAAAAAATGGATTTAGGCCCAGATCCTTGTACTGGGGTGAATGTATGACATTGTTCTCGATTCTGTCCATCAACTGTGTTTTTGCAATTTTCACCCGAGTGTGCTGGGTATACTCAGACGTGAGTCCCAGGCTCTCCACACCACTGGAGTCAAGCTATCCAGGCTGATGAAGGCTGATAGCCAGAAACCGGTCCTTGGATGCTTGATTCCGGTCTGGGAAAGACATGGCTTGGTAGTTCGGACTGGACTGTTCCCATGAGGCACAGGGTCAGAGCTGATTTGCATATAGCCAGTGTCTAACCCAGGGTGGTGTGGAGTGCAAATAAACGATGGATTTAGGCCCAGATCCTTGTACTGGGGTGAATGTATGACATTGTTCTACATTCTGTCCATCAACTGTGTTTTTGCAATTTTCACCAGAGTGTGCTGGGTATACTCAGACGTGAGTCCCAGGCTCTCCACACCACTGGAGTCAAGCTATCCAGGCTGATGAAGGCTGATAGCCAGAAACCGGTCCTTGGATGCTTGATTCCGGTCTGGGAAAGACATGGCTTGGTAGTTCGGACTGGACTGTTTCCATGAGGCACAGGGTCAGAGCTGATTTGCATATAGCCAGTGTCTAACCCAGGGTGGCGTGGAGTGCAAAAAAACGATGGATTTAGGCCCAGATCCTTGTACTGGGGTGAATGTATGACATTGTTCTACATTCTGTCCATCAACTGTGTTTTTTGCAGTTTTCACCCGAGTGTGCTGGGTATACTCAGACGTGAGTCCCAGGCTCTCCACACCACTGGAGTCAAGTTATCCAGGCTGATGAAGGCTGATAGCCAGAAACCGGTCCTTGGATGCTTGATTCCGGTCTGGGAAAGACATGGCTTGGTAGTTCGGACTGGACTGTTCCCATGAGGCACAGGGTCAGAGCTGATTAGCATATAGCCAGTGTCTAACCCAGGGTGGTGTGGAGTGCAAAAAAACGATGGATTTAGGCCCAGATCCTTGTACTGGGGTGAATGTATGACATTGTTCTACATTCTGTCCATCAACTGTGTTTTTTGCAATTTTCACCAGAGTGTGCTGGGTATACTCAGACGTGAGTCCCAGGCTCTCCACACCACTGGAGTCAAGCTATCCAGGCTGATGAAGGCTGATAGCCAGAAACCAGTCCTTGGATGCTTGATTCCGGTCTGGGAAAGACATGGATTGGTAGTTCGGACTGGACTGTTCCCATGAGGCACAGGGTCAGAACTGATTTGCATATAGCCAGTGTCTAACCCAGGGTGGTGTGGAGTGCAAAAAAAAGATGGATTTAGGCCCAGATCCTTGTACTGGGGTGAATGTATGACATTGTTCTACATTCTGTCCATCAACTGTGTTTTTTGCAATTTTCACCAGAGTGTGTTGGGTATACTCAGACGTGAGTCCCAGGCTCTCCACACCACTGGAGTCAAGCTATCCAGGCTGATGAAGGCTGATAGCCAGAAACCGGTCCTTGGATGCTTGATTCCGGTCTGGGAAAGACATGGCTTGGTAGTTCGGACTGGACTGTTTCCATGAGGCACAGGGTCAGAGCTGATTTGCATATAGCCAGTGTCTAACCCAGGGTGGTGTGGAGTGCAAAAAAACGATGGATTTAGGCCCAGATCCTTGTACTGGGGTAAATGTATGACATTGTTCTACATTCTGTCCATCAACTGTGTTTTTTGCAATTTTCACCCGAGTGTGCTGGGTATACTCAGACGTGAGTCCCAGGCTCTCCACACCACTGGAGTCAAGCTATCCAGGCTGATGAAGGCTGATAGCCAGAAACCGGTCCTTGGATGCTTGATTCCGGTCTGGGAAAGACATGGCTTGGTAGTTCGGACTGGACTGTTCCCATGAGGCACAGGGTCAGAGCTGATTTGCATATAGCCAGTGTCTAACCCAGTGTGGTGTGAAGTGCAAACAAATGATGTATTTAGGCCCAGATCCTTGTACTGGGATGAATGTATGACATTGTTCTACATTCTGTCCATCAACTGTGTTTTTTGCAATTTTCACCCGAGTGTGTTGGGTATACTCAGACGTGAGTCCCAGGCTCTCCACACCACTGGAGTCAAGCTATCCAGGCTGATGAAGGCTGGTAGCCAGAAACCGGTCCTTGGATGCTTGATTCCGGTCTGGGAAAGACATGGCTTGGTAGTTCGGACTGGACTGTTCCCATGAGGCACAGGGTCAGAGCTGATTTGCATATAGCCAGTGTCTAACCCAGGGTGGTGTGGAGTGCAAAAAAACGATGGATTTAGGCCCAGATCCTTGTACTGGGGTGAATGTATGACATTGTTCTACATTCTGTCCATCAACTATGTTTTTTGCAATTTTCACCCGAGTGTGCTGGGTATACTCAGACGTGAGTCCCAGGCTCTCCACACCACTGGAGTCAAGCTATCCAGGCTGATGAAGGCTGATAGCCAGAAACCGGTCCTTGGATGCTTGATTCCGGTCTGGGAAAGACATGGCTTGGTAGTTCGGACTGGACTGTTCCCATGAGGCACAGGCTCAGAGCTGATTTGTATATAGCCAGTGTCTAACCCAGGGCGGTGTGGAGTGCAAAAAAAAATGGATTTAGGCCCAGATCCTTGTACTGGGGTGAATGTATGACATTGTTCTCGATTCTGTCCATCAACTGTGTTTTTGCAATTTTCACCCGAGTGTGCTGGGTATACTCAGACGTGAGTCCCAGGCTCTCCACACCACTGGAGTCAAGCTATCCAGGCTGATGAAGGCTGATAGCCAGAAACCGGTCCTTGGATGCTTGATTCCGGTCTGGGAAAGACATGGCTTGATAGTTCGGACTGGACTGTTCCCATGAGGCACAGGGTCAGAGCTGATTTGCATATAGCCAGTGTCTAACCCAGGGTGGTGTGGAGTGCAAAAAAACGATGGATTTAGGCCCAGATCCTTGTACTGGGGTGAATGTATGACATTGTTCTACATTCTGTCCATCAACTGTGTTTTTTTGCAATTTTCACCCGAGTGTGCTGGTAATACTCAGACGTGCGTCCCAGGCTCTCCACACCACTGGAGTCAAGCTATCCAGGCTGATGAAGGCTGATAGCCAGAAACCGGTCCTTGGATGCTTGATTCCGGTCTGGGAAAGACATGGCTTGGTAGTTCGGACTGGACTGTTCCCATGAGGCACAGGGTCAGAGCTGATTTGCATATAGCCAGTGTCTAACCCAGGGAGGTGTGGAGTGCAAAAAAACAATGGATTTAGGCCCAGATCCTTGTACTGGGGTGAATGTAAGACATTGTTCTACATTCTGTCCATCAACTGTGTTTTTTGCAATTTTCACCCGAGTGTGCTGGGTATACTCAGACGTGAGTCCCAGGCTCTCCACACCACTGGAGTGAAGCTATCCAGGCTGATGAAGGCTGATAGCCAGAAACCGGTCCTTTGATGCTTGATTCCGGCCTGGGAAAGACATGGCTTGGCAGTTCGGACTGGACTGTTCCCATGAGGCACAGGGTCAGAGCTGATTTGCATATAGCCAGTGTCTAACCCAGGGTGGTGTGGAGTGCAAAAAAACGATGGATTTAGGCCCAGATCCTTGTACTGGAGTGAATGTATGACATTGTTCTACATTCTGTCCATCAACTGTGTTTTTTGCAGTTTTCACCCGAGTGTGCTGGGTATACTCAGACGTGAGTCCCAGGCTCTCCACACCACTGGAGTCAAGCTATCCAGGCTGATGAAGGCTGATAGCCAGAAACCGGTCCTTGGATGCTTGATTCCGGTCTGGGAAAGACATGGCTTGGTAGTTCGGACTGGACTGTTCCCATGAGGCACAGGGTCAGAGCTGATTTGCATATAGCCAGTGTCTAACCCAGGGTGGTGTGGAGTGCAAATAAACGATGGATTTAGGCCCAGATCCTTGTACTGGGGTGAATGTATGACATTGTTCTACATTCTGTCCATCAACTGTGTTTTTGCAATTTTCACCAGAGTGTGCTGGGTATACTCAGACGTGAGTCCCAGGCTCTCCACACCACTGGAGTCAAGCTATCCAGGCTGATGAAGGCTGATAGCCAGAAACCGGTCCTTGGATGCTTGATTCCGGTCTGGGAAAGACATGGCTTGGTAGTTCGGACTGGACTGTTTCCATGAGGCACAGGGTCAGAGCTGATTTGCATATAGCCAGTGTCTAACCCAGGGTGGTGTGGAGTGCAAAAAAACGATGGATTTAGGCCCAGATCCTTGTACTGGGGTGAATGTATGACATTGTTCTACATTCTGTCCATCAACTGTGTTTTTTGCAGTTTTCACCCGAGTGTGCTGGGTATACTCAGACGTGAGTCCCAGGCTCTCCACACCACTGGAGTCAAGTTATCCAGGCTGATGAAGGCTGATAGCCAGAAACCGGTCCTTGGATGCTTGATTCCGGTCTGGGAAAGACATGGCTTGGTAGTTCGGACTGGACTGTTCCCATGAGGCACAGGGTCAGAGCTGATTAGCATATAGCCAGTGTCTAACCCAGGGTGGTGTGGAGTGCAAAAAAACGATGGATTTAGGCCCAGATCCTTGTACTGGGGTGAATGTATGACATTGTTCTACATTCTGTCCATCAACTGTGTTTTTTGCAATTTTCACCAGAGTGTGCTGGGTATACTCAGACGTGAGTCCCAGGCTCTCCACACCACTGGAGTCAAGCTATCCAGGCTGATGAAGGCTGATAGCCAGAAACCAGTCCTTGGATGCTTGATTCCGGTCTGGGAAAGACATGGATTGGTAGTTCGGACTGGACTGTTCCCATGAGGCACAGGGTCAGAACTGATTTGCATATAGCCAGTGTCTAACCCAGGGTGGTGTGGAGTGCAAAAAAAAGATGGATTTAGGCCCAGATCCTTGTACTGGGGTGAATGTATGACATTGTTCTACATTCTGTCCATCAACTGTGTTTTTTGCAATTTTCACCAGAGTGTGTTGGGTATACTCAGACGTGAGTCCCAGGCTCTCCACACCACTGGAGTCAAGCTATCCAGGCTGATGAAGGCTGATAGCCAGAAACCGGTCCTTGGATGCTTGATTCCGGTCTGGGAAAGACATGGCTTGGTAGTTCGGACTGGACTGTTTCCATGAGGCACAGGGTCAGAGCTGATTTGCATATAGCCAGTGTCTAACCCAGGGTGGTGTGGAGTGCAAAAAAACGATGGATTTAGGCCCAGATCCTTGTACTGGGGTAAATGTATGACATTGTTCTACATTCTGTCCATCAACTGTGTTTTTTGCAATTTTCACCCGAGTGTGCTGGGTATACTCAGACGTGAGTCCCAGGCTCTCCACACCACTGGAGTCAAGCTATCCAGGCTGATGAAGGCTGATAGCCAGAAACCGGTCCTTGGATGCTTGATTCCGGTCTGGGAAAGACATGGCTTGGTAGTTCGGACTGGACTGTTCCCATGAGGCACAGGGTCAGAGCTGATTTGCATATAGCCAGTGTCTAACCCAGTGTGGTGTGAAGTGCAAACAAATGATGTATTTAGGCCCAGATCCTTGTACTGGGATGAATGTATGACATTGTTCTACATTCTGTCCATCAACTGTGTTTTTTGCAATTTTCACCCGAGTGTGTTGGGTATACTCAGACGTGAGTCCCAGGCTCTCCACACCACTGGAGTCAAGCTATCCAGGCTGATGAAGGCTGGTAGCCAGAAACCGGTCCTTGGATGCTTGATTCCGGTCTGGGAAAGACATGGCTTGGTAGTTCGGACTGGACTGTTCCCATGAGGCACAGGGTCAGAGCTGATTTGCATATAGCCAGTGTCTAACCCAGGGTGGTGTGGAGTGCAAAAAACCATGGATTTAGGCCCAGATCCTTGTACTGGGGTGAATGTATGACATTGTTCTACATTCTGTCCATCAACTGTGTTTTTTGCAATTTTGACCCGAGTGTGCTGGGTATACTCAGACGTGAGTCCCAGGCTCTCCACACCACTGGAGTCAAGCTATCCAGGCTGATGAAGGCTGATAGCCAGAAACCGGTCCTTGGATGCTTGATTCCGGTCTGGGAAAGACATGGCTTGGTAGTTCGGACTGGACTGTTCCCATGAGGCACAGGGTCAGAGCTGATTTGCATATAGCCAGTGTCTAACCCAGGGCGGTGTGGAGTGCAAAAAAACGATGGATTTAGGCCCAGATCCTTGTACTGGGGTGAATGTATGACATTGTTCTACATTCTGTCTATCAACTGTGTTTTTTGCAATTTTCACCCGAGTGTGCTGGGTATACTCAGACGTGAGTCCCAGGCTCTCCACACCACTGGAGTCAAGCTATCCAGGCTGATGAAGGCTGATAGCCAGAAACCGGTCCTTGGATGCTTGATTCCGGTCTGGGAAAGACATGGCTTGGTAGTTCGGACTGGACTGTTCCCATGAGGCACAGGGTCAGAGCTGATTTGCATATAGCCAGTGTCTAACACAGGGTGGTGTGGAGTGCAAAAAAAGATGGATTTAGGCCCAGATCCTTGTACTGGGGTGAATGTATGACATTGTTCTACATTCTGTCCATCAACTGTGTTTTTTGCAATTTTCACCCGAGTGTGCTGGGTATACTCAGACGTGAGTCCCAGGCTCTCCACACCACTGGAGTCAAGCTATCTAGGCTGATGAAGGCTGATAGCCAGAAACCAGTCCTTGGATGCTTGATTCCGGTCTGGGAAAGACATGGCTTGGTAGTTCAGACTGGACTGTTCCCATGAGGCACAGGGTCAGAGCTGATTTGCATATAGCCAGTGTCTAACCCAGGGTGGTGTGGAGTGCAAAAAAACGATGGATTTAGGCCCAGATCCTTGTACTGGGGTGAATGTATGACATTGTTCTACATTCTGTCCATCAACTGTGTTTTTTGCAATTTTCACCCGAGTGTGCTGGGTATACTCAGACGTGAGTCCCAGGCTCTCCACACCACTGGAGTCAAGCTATCCAGGCTGATGAAGGCTGATAGCCAGAAACCGGTCCTTGGATGCTTGATTCCGGTCTGGGAAAGACATGGCTTGGTAGTTCGGACTGGACTGTTCCCATGAGGCACAGGGTCAGAGCTGATTTGCATATAGCCAGTGTCTAACCCAGGGTGGTGTGGAGTGCAAAAAAACGATGGATTTAGGCCCAGATCCTTGTACTGGGGTGAATGTATGACATTGTTCTACATTCTGTCCATCAACTGTGTTTTTTGCAATTTTCACCTGAGTGTGCTGGGTATACTCAGACGTGAGTCCCAGGCTCTCCACACCACTGGAGTCAAGCTATCCAGGCTGATGAAGGCTGATAGCCAGAAACCGGTCCTTGGATGCTTGATTCCGGTCTGGGAAAGACATGGCTTGGTAGTTCGGACTGGACTGTTCCCATGAGGCACAGGGTCAGAGCTGATTTGCATATAGCCAGTGTCTAACCCAGGGTGGTGTGGAGTGCAAAAAAACGATGGATTTAGGCCCAGATCCTTGTACTGGGGTGAATGTATGACATTGTTCTACATTCTGTCCATCAACTGTGTTTTTTGCAATTTTCACCCGAGTGTGCTGGGTATACTCAGACGTGAGTCCCAGGCTCTCCACACCACTGGAGTCAAGCTATCCAGGCTGATGAAGGCTGATAGCCAGAAACCGGTCCTTGGATGCTTGATTCCGGTCTGGGAAAGACATGGCTTGGTAGTTCGGACTGGACTGTTCCCATGAGGCACAGGGTCAGAGCTGATTTGCATATAGCCAGTGTCTAACCCAGGGCGGTGTGGAGTGCAAAAAAACGATGGATTTAGGCCCAGATCCTTGTACTGGGGTGAATGTATGACATTGTTCTACATTCTGTCCATCAACTGTGTTTTTTGCAATTTTCACCCGAGTGTGCTGGGTATACTCAGACGTGAGTCCCAGGCTCTCCACACCACTGGAGTCAAGCTATCCAGGCTGATGAAGGCTGATAGCCAGAAACCGGTCCTTGGATGCTTGATTCCGGTCTGGGAAAGACATGGCTTGGTAGTTCGGACTGGACTGTTCCCATGAGGCACAGGGTCAGAGCTGATTTGCATATAGCCAGTGTCTAACACAGGGTGGTGTGGAGTGCAAAAAAAGATGGATTTAGGCCCAGATCCTTGTACTGGGGTGAATGTATGACATTGTTCTACATTCTGTCCATCAACTGTGTTTTTTGCAATTTTCACCCGAGTGTGCTGGGTATACTCAGACGTAAGTCCCAGGCTCTCCACACCACTGGAGTCAAGCTATCCAGGCTGATGAAGGCTGATAGCCAGAAACCGGTCCTTGGATGCTTGATTCCGGTCTGGAAAAGACATGGCTTGGTAGTTCGGACTGGACTGTTCCCATGAGGCACAGGGTCAGAGCTGATTTGCATATAGCCAGTGTCTAACCCAGGGTGGTGTGGAGTGCAAAAAAACAATGGATTTAGGCCCAAATCCTTGTACTGGGGTGAATGTATGACATTGTTCTACATTCTGTCCATCAACTGTGTTTTTTGCAATTTTCACCCGAGTGTGCTGGGTATACTCAGACGTGAGTCCCAGGCTCTCCACACCACTGGAGTCAAGCTATCCAGGCTGATGAAGGCTGATAGCCAGAAACCGGTCCTTGGATGCTTGATTCCGGTCTGGGAAAGATATGGCTTGGTAGTTCGGACTGGACTGTTCCCATGAGGCACAGAGTCAGAGCTGATTTGCATATAGCCAGTGTCTAACCCAGGGTGGTGTGGAGTGCAAAAAAACGATGGATTTAGGCCCAGATGCTTGTACTGGGGTGAATGTATGACATTGTTCTACATTCTGTCCATCAACTGTGTTTTTTGCAATTTTCACCCGAGTGTGCTGGGTATACTCTGACGTGAGTCCCAGGCTCTCCACACCCCTGGAGTCAAGCTATCCAGGCTGATGAAGGCTGATAGCCAGAAACCGGTACTTGGATGCTTGATTCCGGTCTGGGAAAGACATGGCTTGGTAGTTCGGACTGGACTGTTCCCATGAGGCACAGGGTCAGAGCTGATTTGCATATAGCCAGTGTCTAACCCAGGGTGGTGTGGAGTGCAAAAAAACGATGGATTTAGGCCCAGATCCTTGTACTGGGGTGAATGTATGACATTGTTCTACATTCTGTCCATCAACTGTGTTTTTTGCAATTTTCACCTGAGTGTGCTGGGTATACTCAGACGTGAGTCCCAGGCTCTCCAGTCAAGCTATCCAGGCTGATGAAGGCTGATAGCCAGAAACCGGTCCTAGGATGCTTGATTCCGGTCTGGGAAAGACATGGCTTGGCAGTTCGGACTGGACTGTTCCCATGAGGCACAGGGTCAGAGCTGATTTGCATATAGCCAGTGTCTAACCCAGGGTGGTGTGGAGTGCAAAAAAACGATGGATTTAGGCCCAGATCCTTGTACTGGGGTGAATGTATGACATTGTTTTACATTCTGTCCATTAACTGTGTTTTTTGCAATTTTCACCCGAGTGTGCTGGGTATACTCAGACGTGAGTCCCAGGCTCTCCACACCACTGGAGTCAAGCTATCCAGGCTGATGAAGGCTGATAGCCAGAAACCGGTCCTTGGATGCTTAATTCCGGTCTGGGAAAGACATGGCTTGGTAGTTCGGACTGGACTGTTCCCATGAGGCACAGGGTCAGAGCTGATTTGCATATAGCCAGTGTCTAACCCAGGGTGGTGTGGAGTGCAAAAAAACGATGGATTTAGGCCCAGATCCTTGCACTGGGGTGAATGTATGACATTGTTCTACATTCTGTCCATCAACAGTGTTTTTTGCAATTTTCACCTGAGTGTGCTGGGTATACTCAGACGTGAGTCCCAGGCTCTCCACACCACTGGAGTCAAGCTATCCAGGCTGATGAAGGCTGATAGCCAGAAACCGGTCCTTGGATGCTTGATTCCGGTCTGGGAAAGACATGGCTTGGTAGTTCGGACTGGACTGTTCCCATGAGGCACAGGGTCAGAGCTGATTTGCATATAGCCAGTGTCTAACCCAGGGTGGTGTGGAGTGCAAAAAAACGATGGATTTAGGCCCAGATCCTTGTACTGGGGTGAATGTATGACATTGTTCTACATTCTGTCCATCAACTGTGTTTTTTGCAATTTTCACCCGAGTGTGCTGGGTATACTCAGACGTGAGTCCCAGGCTCTCCACACCACTGGAGTCAAGCTATCCAGGCTGATGAAGGCTGATAGCCAGAAACCGGTCCTTGGATGCTTGATTCCGGTCTGGGAAAGACATGGCTTGGTAGTTCGGACTGGACTGTTCCCATGAGGCACAGGGTCAGAGCTGATTTGCATATAGCCAGTGTCTAACCCAGGGTGGTGTGGAGTGCAAAAAAACGATGGATTTAGGCCCAGATCCTTGTACTGGGGTGAATGTATGACATTGTTCTACATTCTGTCCATCAACTATGTTTTTTGCAATTTTCACCCGAGTGTGCTGGGTATACTCAGACGTGAGTCCCAGGCTCTCCACACCACTGGAGTCAAGCTATTCAGGCTGATGAAGGCTGATAGCCAGAAACCGGTCCTTGGATGCTTGATTCCGGTCTGGGAAAGACATGGCTTGGTAGTTCGGACTGGACTGTTCCCATGAGGCACAGGCTCAGAGCTGATTTGTATATAGCCAGTGTCTAACCCAGGGCGGTGTGGAGTGCAAAAAAAAATGGATTTAGGCCCAGATCCTTGTACTGGGGTGAATGTATGACATTGTTCTCGATTCTGTCCATCAACTGTGTTTTTGCAATTTTCACCCGAGTGTGCTGGGTATACTCAGACGTGAGTCCCAGGCTCTCCACACCACTGGAGTCAAGCTATCCAGGCTGATGAAGGCTGATAGCCAGAAACCGGTCCTTGGATGCTTGATTCCGGTCTGGGAAAGACATGGCTTGATAGTTCGGACTGGACTGTTCCCATGAGGCACAGGGTCAGAGCTGATTTGCATATAGCCAGTGTCTAACCCAGGGTGGTGTGGAGTGCAAAAAAACGATGGATTTAGGCCCAGATCCTTGTACTGGGGTGAATGTATGACATTGTTCTACATTCTGTCCATCCACTGTGTTTTTTTGCAATTTTCACCCGAGTGTGCTGGTAATACTCAGACGTGAGTCCCAGGCTCTCCACACCACTGGAGTCAAGCTATCCAGGCTGATGAAGGCTGATAGCCAGAAACCGGTCCTTGGATGCTTGATTCCGGTCTGGGAAAGACATGGCTTGGTAGTTCGGACTGGACTGTTCCCATGAGGCACAGGCTCAGAGCTGATTTGTATATAGCCAGTGTCTAACCCAGGGCGGTGTGGAGTGCAAAAAAACGATGGATTTAGGCCCAGATCCTTGTACTGGGGTGAATGTATGACATTGTTCTCGATTCTGTCCATCAACTGTGTTTTTGCAATTTTCACCCGAGTGTGCTGGGTATACTCAGACGTGAGTCCCAGGCTCTCCACACCACTGGAGTCAAGCTATCCAGGCTGATGAAGGCTGATAGCCAGAAACCGGTCCTTGGATGCTTGATTCCGGTCTGGGAAAGACATGGCTTGATAGTTCGGACTGGACTGTTCCCATGAGGCACAGGGTCAGAGCTGATTTGCATATAGCCAGTGTCTAACCCAGGGTGGTGTGGAGTGCAAAAAAACGATGGATTTAGGCCCAGATCCTTGTACTGGGGTGAATGTATGACATTGTTCTACATTCTGTCCATCAACTGTGTTTTTTTGCAATTTTCACCCGAGTGTGCTGGTAATACTCAGACGTGAGTCCCAGGCTCTCCACACCACTGGAGTCAAGCTATCCAGGCTGATGAAGGCTGATAGCCAGAAACCGGTCCTTGGATGCTTGATTCCGGTCTGGGAAAGACATGGCTTGGTAGTTCGGACTGGACTGTTCCCATGAGGCACAGGGTCAGAGCTGATTTGCATATAGCCAGTGTCTAACCCAGGGTGGTGTGGAGTGCAAAAAAACGATGTATTTAGGCCCAGATCCTTGTACTGGGGTGAATGTATGACATTGTTCTACATTCTGTCCATCAACTGTGTTTTTTGCAGTTTTCACCCGAGTGTGCTGGGTATACTCAGACGTGAGTCCCAGGCTCTCCACACCACTGGAGTCAAGTTATCCAGGCTGATGAAGGCTGATAGCCAGAAAGCGGTCCTTGGATGCTTGATTCCGGTCTGGGAAAGACATGGCTTGGTAGTTCGGACTGGACTGTTCCCATGAGGCACAGGGTCAGAGCTGATTTGCATATAGCCAGTGTCTAACCCAGGGAGGTGTGGAGTGCAAAAAAACGATGGATTTAGGCCCAGATCCTTGTACTGGGGTGAATGTAAGACATTGTTCTACATTCTGTCCATCAACTGTGTTTTTTGCAATTTTCACCCGAGTGTGCTGGGTATACTCAGACGTGAGTCCCAGGCTCTCCACACCACTGGAGTCAAGCTATCCAGGCTGATGAAGGCTGATAGCCAGAAACCGGTCCTTTGATGCTTGATTCCGGCCTGGGAAAGACATGGCTTGGCAGTTCGGACTGGACTGTTCCCATGAGGCACAGGGTCAGAGCTGATTTGCATATAGCCAGTGTCTAACCCAGGGTGGTGTGGAGTGCAAAAAAACGATGGATTTAGGCCCAGATCCTTGTACTGGAGTGAATGTATGACATTGTTCTACATTCTGTCCATCAACTGTGTTTTTTGCAGTTTTCACCCGAGTGTGCTGGGTATACTCAGACGTGAGTCCCAGGCTCTCCACACCACTGGAGTCAAGCTATCCAGGCTGATGAAGGCTGATAGCCAGAAACCGGTCCTTGGATGCTTGATTCCAGTCTGGGAAAGACATGGCTTGGTAGTTCGGACTGGACTGTTCCCATGAGGCACAGGGTCAGAGCTGATTTGCATATAGCCAGTGTCTAACCCAGGGTGGTGTGGAGTGCAAATAAACGATGGATTTAGGCCCAGATCCTTGTACTGGGGTGAATGTATGACATTGTTCTACATTCTGTCCATCAACTGTGTTTTTGCAATTTTCACCAGAGTGTGCTGGGTATACTCAGACGTGAGTCCCAGGCTCTCCACACCACTGGAGTCAAGCTATCCAGGCTGATGAAGGCTGATAGCCAGAAACCAGTCCTTGGATGCTTGATTCCGTTCTGGGAAAGACATGGATTGGTAGTTCGGACTGGACTGTTCCCATGAGGCACAGGGTCAGAACTGATTTGCATATAGCCAGTGTCTAACCCAGGGTGGTGTGGAGTGCAAAAAAAAGATGGATTTAGGCCCAGATCCTTGTACTGGGGTGAATGTATGACATTGTTCTACATTCTGTCCATCAACTGTGTTTTTTGCAATTTTCACCAGAGTGTGTTGGGTATACTCAGACGTGAGTCCCAGGCTCTCCACACCACTGGAGTCAAGCTATCCAGGCTGATGAAGGCTGATAGCCAGAAACCGGTCCTTGGATGCTTGATTCCGGTCTGGGAAAGACATGGCTTGGTAGTTTGGACTGGACTGTTCCCATGAGGCACAGGGTCAGAGCTGATTTGCATATAGCAAGTGTCTAACCTATGGTGGTGTGGAGTGCAAAAAAACGATGGATTTAGACCCAGATCCTTGTACTGGGGTGAATGTATGACATTGTTCTACATTCTGTCCATCAACTGTGTTTTTTGCAATTTTCACCCGAGTATGCTGGGTATACTCAGACGTGAGTCCCAGGCTCTCCACACCACTGGAGTCAAGCTATCCAGGCTGATGAAGGCTGATAGCCAGAAACCGGTCCTTGGATGCTTGATTCCGGTCTGGGAAAGACATGGCTTGGTAGTTCGGACTGGACTGTTCCCATGAGGCACAGGGTCAGAGCTGATTTGCATATAGCCAGTGTCTAACCTATGGTGGTGTGGAGTGCAAACAAACGATGGATTTAGGCCCAGATCCTTGTACTGGGGTAAATGTATGACATTGTTCTACATTCTGTCCATCAACTGTGTTTTTTGCAATTTTCACCCGAGTGTGCTGGGTATACTCAGACGTGAGTCCCAGGCTCTCCACACCACTGGAGTCAAGCTATCCAGGCTGATGAAGGCTGATAGCCAGAAATCGGTCCTTGGATGCTTGATTCCGATCTGGGAAAGACATGGCTTGGTAGTTCGGACTGGACTGTTTCCATGATGCACAGGGTCAGAGCTGATTTGCATATAGCCAGTTTCTAACCAGGGTGGTGTGGAGTGCAAAAAAACGATGTATTTAGGCCCAGATCCTTGTACTGGGGTGAATGTATGACATTGTTCTACATTCTGTCCATCAACTGTGTTTTTTGCAGTTTTCACCCGAGTGTGCTGGGTATACTCAGACGTGAGTCCCAGGCTCTCCACACCACTGGAGTCAAGTTATCCAGGCTGATGAAGGCTGATAGCCAGAAACCGGTCCTTGGATGCTTGATTCCGGTCTGGGAAAGACATGGCTTGGTAGTTCGGACTGGACTGTTCCCATGAGGCACAGGGTCAGAGCTGATTTGCATATAGCCAGTGTCTAACTCAGGGTGGTGTGGAGTGCAAATAAACAATGGATTTAGGCCCAGATCCTTGTACTGGGGTAAATGTATGACATTGTTCTACATTCTGTCCATCAACTGTGTTTTTTGCAATTTTCACCAGAGTGTGCTGGGTATACTCAGACGTGAGTCCCAGGCTCTCCACACCACTGGAGTCAAGCTATCCAGGCTGATGAAGGCTGATAGCCAGAAACCGGTCCTTGGATGCTTGATTCCGGTCTGGGAAAGACATGTCTTGGTAGTTCGGACTGGACTGTTCCCATGAGGCACAGGGTCAGAGCTGATTTGCATATAGCCAGTGTCTAACCCAGTGTGGTGTGGAGTGCAAACAAATGATGTATTTAGGCCCAGATCCTTGTACTGGGATGAATGTATGACATTGTTCTACATTCTGTCCATCAACTGTTTTTTTTGCAATTTTCACCCGAGTGTGCTGGGTATACTCAGACGTGAGTCCCAGGCTCTCCACACCACTGAAGTCAAGCTATCCAGGCTGATGAAGGCTGATAGCCAGAAACCGGTCCTTGGATGCTTGATTCCGGTCTGGGAAAGACATGGCTTGGCAGTTCGGACTGGACTGTTCCCATGAGGCACAGGGTCAGAGCTGATTTGCATATAGCCAGTGTCTAACCCAGGGTGGTGTAGAGTGCAAAAAAACGATGGATTTAGGCCCAGATCCTTGTACTGGGGTGAATGTATGACATTGTTCTACATTCTGTCCATCATCTGTGTTTTTTGCAATTTTCACCCGAGTGTGCTGGGTATACTCAGACGTGAGTCCCAGGCTCTCCACACCACTGGAGTCAAGCTATCCAGGCTGATGAAGGCTGATAGCCAGAAACCGGTCCTTGGATGCTTGATTCCGGTCTGGGAAAGACATGGCTTGGTAGTTCGGACTGGACTGTTCCCATGAGGCACAGGGTCAGAGCTGATTTGCATATAGCCAGTGTCTAACCTATGGTGGTGTGGAGTGCAAAAAAACGATGGATTTAGGCCCAGATCCTTGTACTGGGGTGAATGTATGACATAGTTCTACATTCTGTCCATCAACTGTGTTTTTTGCAATTTTCACCCGAGTGTGCTGGGTATACTCAGACGTGAGTCCCAGGCTCTCCACACCACTGGAGTCAAGCTATCCAGGCTGATGAAGGCTGATAGCCAGAAACCGGTCCTTGGATGCTTGATTCCGATCTGGGAAAGACATGGCTTGGTAGTTCGGACTGGACTGTTCCCATGAGGCACAGGGTCAGAGCTGATTTGCATATAGCCAGTGTCTAACCCAGGGTGGTGTGGAGTGCAAAAAAACGATGTATTTAGGCCCAGATCCTTGTACTGGGGTGAATGTATGACATTGTTCTACATTCTATCCATCAACTGTGTTTTTTGCAGTTTTCACCGAGTGTGCTGGGTATACTCAGACGTGAGTCCCGGGCTCTCCACACCACTGGAGTCAAGTTATCCAGGCTGATGAAGGCTGATAGTCAGAAACCGGTCCTTGGATGCTTGATTCCGGTCTGGGAAAGACATGGCTTGGTAGTTCGGACTGGACTGTTCCCATGAGGCACAGGGTCAGAGCTGATTTGCATATAGCCAGTGTCTAACCCAGGGTGGTGTGGAGTGCAAAAAAACGATGGATTTAGGCCCAGATCCTTGTACTGGGGTAAATGTATGACATTGTTCTACATTCTGTCCATCAACTGTGTTTTTTGCAATTTTCACCCGAGTGTGCTGGGTATACTCAGACGTGAGTCCCAGGCTCTCCACACCACTGGAGTCAAGCTATCCAGGCTGATGAAGGCTGATAGCCAGAAACCGGTCCTTGGATGCTTGATTCCGGTCTGGGAAAGACATGGCTTGGTAGTTCGGACTGGACTGTTCCCATGAGGCACAGGGTCAGAGCTGATTTGCATATAGCCAGTGTCTAACCCAGTGTGGTGTGGAGTGCAAACAAATGATGTATTTAGGCCCAGACCCTTGTACTGGGATGAATGTATGACATTGTTCTACATTCTGTCCATCAACTGTGTTTTTTGCAATTTTCACCCGAGTGTGCTGGGTATACTCAGACGTGAGTCCCAGGCTCGCCACACCACTGGAGTCAAGCTATCCAGGCTGATGAAGGCTGATAGCCAGAAACCGGTCCTTGGATGCTTGATTCCGGTCTGGGAAAGACATGGCTTGGTAGTTCGGACTGGACTGTTCCCATGAGGCACAGGGTCAGAGCTGATTTGCATATAGCCAGTGTCTAACCCAGGGTGGTGTGGAGTGCAAAAAAACGATGGATTTAGGCCCAGATCCTTGTACTGGGGTAAATGTATGACATTGTTCTACATTCTGTCCATCAACTGTGTTTTTTGCAATTTTCACCCGATTGTGCTGGGTATACTCAGACGTGAGTCCCAGGCTCTCCACACCACTGGAGTCAAGCTATCCAGGCTGATGAAGGCTGATAGCCAGAAACCGGTCCTTGGATGCTTGATTCCGGTCTGGGAAAGACATGGCTTGGTAGTTCGGACTGGACTGTTCCCATGAGGCACAGGGTCAGAGCTGATTTGCATATAGCCAGTGTCTAACCCAGTGTGGTGTGAAGTGCAAACAAATGATGTATTTAGGCCCAGATCCTTGTACTGGGATGAATGTATGACATTGTTCTACATTCTGTCCATCAACTGTGTTTTTTGCAATATTCACCCGAGTGTGTTGGGTATACTCAGACGTGAGTCCCAGGCTCTCCACACCACTGGAGTCAAGCTATCCAGGCTGATGAAGGCTGATAGCCAGAAACCGGTCCTTGGATGCTTGATTCCGGTCTGGGAAAGACATGGCTTGGCAGTTCGGACTGGACTGTTCCCATGAGGCACAGGGTCAGAGCTGATTTGCATATAGCCAGTGTCTAACCCAGGGTGGTGTAGAGTGCAAAAAAACGATGGATTTAGGCTCAGATCCTTGTACTGGGGTGAATGTATGACATTGTTCTACATTCTGTCCATCATCTGTGTTTTTTGCAATTTTCACCCGAGTGTGCTGGGTATACTCAGACGTGAGTCCCAGGCTCTCCACACCACTGGAGTCAAGCTATCCAGGCTGATGAAGGCTGATAGCCAGAAACCGGTCCTTGGATGCTTGATTCCGGTCTGGGAAAGACATGGCTTGGTAGTTCGGACTGGACTGTTCCCATGAGGCACAGGGTCAGAGCTGATTTGCATATAGCCAGTGTCTAACCTATGGTGGTGTGGAGTGCAAAAAAACGATGGATTTAGGCCCAGATCCTTGTACTGGGGTGAATGTATGACATTGTTCTACATTCTGTCCATCAACTGTGTTTTTTGCAATTTTCACCCGAGTGTGCTGGGTATACTCAGACGTGAGTCCCAGGCTCTCCACACCACTGGAGTCAAGCTATCCAGGCTGATGAAGGCTGATAGCCAGAAACCGGTCCTTGGATGCTTGATTCCGATCTGGGAAAGACATGGCTTGGTAGTTTGGACTGGACTGTTCCCATGAGGCACAGGGTCAGAGCTGATTTGCATATAGCCAGTGTCTAACCCAGGGTGGTGTGGAGTGCAAAAAAACGATGTATTTAGGCCCAGATCCTTGAACTGGGGTGAATGTATGACATTGTTCTACATTCTGTCCATCAACTGTGTTTTTTGCAGTTTTCACCGAGTGTGCTGGGTATACTCAGACGTGAGTCCCAGGCTCTCCACACCACTGGAGTCAAGTTATCCAGGCTGATGAAGGCTGATAGTCAGAAACCGGTCCTTGGATGCTTGATTCCGGTCTGGGAAAGACATGGCTTGGTAGTTCGGACTGGACTGTTCCCATGAGGCACAGGGTCAGAGCTGATTTGCATATAGCCAGTGTCTAACCCAGGGTGGTGTGGAGTGCAAAAAAACGATGGATTTAGGTCCAGATCCTTGTACTGGGGTAAATGTATGACATTGTTCTACATTCTGTCCATCAACTGTGTTTTTTGCAATTTTCACCCGAGTGTGCTGGGTATACTCAGACGTGAGTCCCAGGCTCTCCACACCACTGGAGTCAAGCTATCCAGGCTGATGAAGGCTGATAGCCAGAAACCGGTCCTTGGATGCTTGATTCCGGTCTGGGAAAGACATGGCTTGGTAGTTCGGACTGGACTGTTCCCATGAGGCACAGGGTCAGAGCTGATTTGCATATAGCCAGTGTCTAACCCAGTGTGGTGTGGAGTGCAAACAAATGATGTATTTAGGCCCAGATCCTTGTACTGGGATGAATGTATGACATTGTTCTACATTCTGTCCATCAACTGTGTTTTTTGCAATTTTCACCCGAGTGTGCTGGGTATACTCAGACGTGAGTCCCAGGCTCGCCACACCACTGGAGTCAAGCTATCCAGGCTGATGAAGGCTGATAGCCAGAAACCGGTCCTTGGATGCTTGATTCCGGTCTGGGAAAGACATGGCTTGGCAGTTCGGACTGAACTGTTCCCATGAGGCACAGGGTCAGATCTGACTTGCATATAGCCAGTGTCTAACCCAGGGTGGTGTAGAGTGCAAAAAAACGATGGATTTAGGCCCAGATCCTTGTACTGGGGTGAATGTATGACATTGTTCTACATTCTGTCCATCATCTGTGTTTTTTGCAATTTTCACCCGAGTGTGCTGGGTATACTCAGACGTGAGTCCCAGGCTCTCCACACCACTGGAGTCAAGCTATCCAGGCTGATGAAGGCTGATAGCCAGAAACCGGTCCTTGGATGCTTGATTCCGGTCTGGGAAAGACATGGCTTGGTAGTTCGGACTGGACTGTTCCCATGAGGCACAGGGTCAGAGCTGATTTGCATATAGCCAGTGTGTAACCTATGGTGTTGTGGAGTGCAAAAAAACGATGGATTTAGGCCCAGATCCTTGTACTGGGGTGAATGTATGACATTGTTCTACATTCTGTCCATCAACTGTGTTTTTTGCAATTTTCACCCGAGTGTGCTGGGTATACTCAGACGTGAGTTCCAGGCTCTCCACACCACTGGAGTCAAGCTATCCAGGCTGATGAAGGCTGATAGCCAGAAACCGGTCCTTGGATGCTTGATTCCGATCTGGGAAAGACATGGCTTGGTAGTTCGGACTGGACTGTTCCCAGGAGGCACAGGGTCAGAGCTGATTTGCATATAGCCAGTGTCTAACCCAGGGTGGTGTGGAGTGCAAAAAAACGATGTATTTAGGCCCAGATCCTTGTACTGGGGTGAATGTATGACATTGTTCTACATTCTGTCCATCAACTGTGTTTTTTGCAGTTTTCACCCGAGTGTGCTGGGTATACTCAGACGTGAGTCCCAGGCTCTCCACACCACTGGAGTCAAGTTATCCAGGCTGATGAAGGCTGATAGCCAGAAACCGGTCCTTGGATGCTTGATTCCGGTCTGGGAAAGACATGGCTTGATAGTTCGGACTGGACTGTTCCCATGAGGCACAGGGTCAGAGCTGATTTGCATATAGCCAGTGTGTAACCTATGGTGTTGTGGAGTGCAAAAAAACGATGGATTTAGGCCCAGATCCTTGTACTGGGGTGAATGTATGACATTGTTCTACATTCTGTCCATCAACTGTGTTTTTTGCAATTTTCACCGAGTGTGCTGGGTATACTCAGACGTGAGTCCCAGGCTCTCCACACCACTGGAGTCAAGCTATCCAGGCTGATGAAGGCTGATAGCCAGAAACCGGTCCTTGGATGCTTGATTCGGGTCTGGGAAAGACATGGCTTGGCAGTTCGGACTGGACTGTTCCCTTGAGGCACAGGGTCAGAGCTGATTTGCATATAGCCAGTGTCTAACCCAGGGTGGTGTAGAGTGCAAAAAAACGATGGATTTAGGCCCAGATCCTTGTACTGGGGTGAATGTATGACATTGTTCTACATTCTTTCCATCATCTGTGTTTTTTGCAATTTTCACCCGAGTGTGCTGGGTATACTCAGACGTGAGTCCCAGGCTCTCCACACCACTGGAGTCAAGCTATCCAGGCTGATGAAGGCTTATAGCCAGAAACCGGTCCTTGGATGCTTGATTCCGGTCTGGAAAAGACATGGCTTGGTAGTTCGGACTGGACTGTTCCCATGAGGCACAGGGTCAGAGCTGATTTGCATATAGCCAGTGTCTAACCCAGGGTGGTGTGGAGTGCAAAAAAACAACGGATTTAGGCCCAAATCCTTGTACTGGGGTGAATGTATGACATTGTTCTACATTCTGTCCATCAACTGTGTTTTTTGCAATTTTCACCCGAGTGTGCTGGGTATACTCAGACGTGAGTCCCAGGCTCTCCACACCACTGGAGTCAAGCTATCCAGGCTGATGAAGGCTGATAGCCAGAAACCGGTCCTTGGATGCTTGATTCCGGTCTGGGAAAGATATGGCTTGGTAGTTCGGACTGGACTGTTCCCATGAGGCAGAGAGTCAGAGCTGATTTGCATATAGCCAGTGTCTAACCCAGGGTGGTGTGGAGTGCAAAAAAACGATGGATTTAGGCCCAGATCCTTGTACTGGGGTGAATGTATGACATTGTTCTACATTCTGTCCATCAACTGTGTTTTTTGCAATTTTCACCCGAGTGTGCTGGGTATACTCTGACGTGAGTCCCAGGCTCTCCACACCACTGGAGTCAAGCTATCCAGGCTGATGAAGGCTGATAGCCAGAAACCGGTCCTTGGATGCTTGATTCCGGTCTGGGAAAGACCTGGCTTGGTAGTTCGGACTGGACTGTTCCCATGAGGCACAGGGTCAGAGCTGATTTGCATATAGCCAGTGTCTAACCCAGGGTGGTGTGGAGTGCAAAAAAACGATGGATTTAGGCCCAGATCCTTGTACTGGGGTGAATGTATGACATTGTTCTACATTCTGTCCATCAACTGTGTTTTTTACAATTTTCACCCAAGTGTGCTGGGTATACTCAGACGTGAGTCCCAGGCTCTCCAGTCAAGCTATCCAGGCTGATGAAGGCTGATAGCCAGAAACCGGTCCTAGGATGCTTGATTCCGGTCTGGGAAAGACATGGCTTGGCAGTTCGGACTGGACTGTTCCCATGAGGCACAGGGTCAGAGCTGATTTGCATATACCCAGTGTCTAACCCAGGGTGGTATGGAGTGCAAAAAAACGATGGATTTAGGCCCAGATCCTTGTACTGGGGTGAATGTATGACATTGTTCTACATTCTGTCCATCAACTGTGTTTTTTGCAATTTTCACCCGAGTGTGCTGGGTATACTCAGACGTGAGTCCCAGGCTCTCCACACCACTGGAGTCAAGCTATCCAGGCTGATGAAGGCTGATAGCCAGAAACCGGTCCTTGGATGCTTTATTCCGGTCTGGGAAAGACATGGCTTGGTAGTTCGGACTGGACTGTTCCCATGAGGCACAGGGTCAGAGCTGATTTGCATATAGCCAGTGTCTAACCCAGGGGGGTGTGGAGTGCAAAAAAACAATGGATTTAGGCCCGGATCCTTGTACTGGGGTGAATGTATGACATTGTTCTACATTCTGTCCATCAACTGTGTTTTTTGCAATTTTCACCCGAGTCTGCTGGGTATACTCAGACGTGAGTCCCAGGCTCTCCACACCACTGGAGTCAAGCTATCCAGGCTGATGAAGGCTGATAGCCAGAAACCGGTCCTTGGATGCTTGATTCCGGTCTGGGAAAGACATGGCTTGGTAGTTCGGACTGGACTGTTCCCATGAGGCGCAGGGTCAGAGCTGATTTGAATATAGCCAGTGTCTAACCCAGGGTGGTGTGGAGTGCAAAGAAACGATGGATTTAGGCCCAGATCATTTTACTGGGGTGAATGTATGACATTGTTCTACATTCTGTCCATCAACTGTGTTTTTTGCAATTTTCACGCAATGGAGGCCAGCAGCCGAAACAGGCATCCCCTCTCAACTGTTCAAAGGACTTTATGGCATTGAGTGAGATCAGAACCTTATCATCATTGTCTTCTGGCATCAGCTAAATGGTATGGGCGAAGCTTCTAAGAGATGAGAGGCTGATATTCCATGAAGGATGAAGCCTACCTGATCTCTCTGGATCAGGGTCTGCAGATGTTCCCACAGCCTGTCTCTTAGGGCATTTGTTAGGATTTTAAGTAAGATCAGTATTGAGAAAGCTGATCGGTTGATAACTCGCAAAAACCATTGGGTCTTTATTCGACATACGCAGTACCACAATTTTGGCCTTGTTGCATCTCAGAGTGGGGTGGAGTAGTCACGCATTTAAATAAACACGTTATACAGTAGAGGAACTAAAGTTGATTTGTTTATACACTCTGCTGGATAGCCATCCACTCCAGGAGCTTTGGCCATGGGGAGCTCATCTATGACCTGACTAACTTTAGTCTCGTATATACATTCAGCCAGTTGAACAGTGACTTAAGAGGTCCATTTAGGGGGGCTTAAACTGAGGAGAAAGTCTTCCTCCATTTAACGGGATTTGGAAACCTCTGTGTACAACTCTTTATAGAACAAGAGGAAGGCATGTAAGCGATCATAGAGATGGGTCAGTGTTTCACCCAAGGAGGTCCTTATATCCAGAATTGTACGGGCAGCCGCTTATTGTCTGAGTGAGAAAGCCAGTAAGTGCCTAGATTTTTCCTACCTCTCACAATGCCTGCTTTAAACTGAAGAGGGCTATTTCTGCTTGGGAGCTAAACAGGTCATTAAATTCTACCTTCCTTTTCAAAAGTAGTAATGGCAGAATATGTACTAGAGTATTCGGCCATAGGTGGGAGACTTGGCACTGAAGAGTACATTGATCTAGTAAGGCCTGTTGTTTGAAGAATGCTGCGTCACGCATCAGGTCACCCCATATAGTTGCCTTCTTGCTTCCCATAGAGCACAGGTGGAAGCAACTGTGTCACTATTTTCCTTCAGGTACGTTGAGATAAGGTGTTGCAATTTGCATTTGGCTTCGGGAGTGCGGAACCTGGAACTATTATAAAGACAGTGGGTCATTAGGGGATGTGAGATGCGAACCACAAGTTTGATCTTTAGTAGAACGTGGTCCCAAGTACTACTCTGGATGATTTACACAACCTTGATGTAGGGGAGAAGAGCTGGCGAAGAAAGATAGTAATCTTATCTGGTTCAGGTGCTATGCACGCAAGATGTTAACGTGTGGTTGCGATCAGCATGGTGGATCAACTGTAAGGGGCCCATCAGGGAGTAATCAGTCAAAAGGTCTACAAGGATGTGCCTATCCCTATGTCTGTGAATCTCATGTCAGTTGGATTTATCCAGCAGGGGGTCTAGGATCAGATTCTAGTCCCCATCCGATAGAACTTTAGCCCTAGGCTGCCTTGGGAGCTTGCAGGCCAGTGCTCTGAAAAAATGTGCTTTGTCACCTGTTGGGGCGTAAAGCAAGGCAACTGCAAGAGTGAGGTATTGTATGTAAGCTTTCAGGAGCATATAGTGACCGGCCATGTCAGGCCATTTTTTTGGACACTCAGTGGTAGTCCCTTTTGGACTAGGATGGCAACACTGCCCTGCCAGTACTGATTGGAATAGGTGCCTGCAGTCCCGCCTCCTTGTCTGTTGCAGGCCTGGTATTCCCTGCCCACCCAGTCTCTATGTAACTTCTCGCTTTTGGCTTGCGATAGATGGCTTTCTTGAAAAAGAGCGATAACAGGGCAGTGTGTGAAGAGGTATGATAGGATCTTGTTGCATTTCAAGTAGTGCGTGAGAGCGCTTTGAGGTTTCCGCATGAAATTACGCTCTGTACCCTCGTGAAGGTTATCCCAGACTCCCTTCTCAAAATGAAGCGATACTAGGGAACGAGAGGCAATTCTCCCTTGAGGATGTGGTGTCTAGGATATAAGGGACCCAAAGGAGTTGTACTGTGTATCCTTAGGAGATGACATGGTATTATCAACCAGGGTATAGAAAGATGTCTGCTGGTTAAGGACGTCGACTTCGCTGAACTAGGTAACAGAGTCTTAGCGTGGTAAAAGGGGGGATTGAAATCAAAGGTGGATGGCCATAAACCCCCCATGAAAGCCTGCGTTCTGTAGCGGGGAGGTGGATGTCAAGGGGTCAGATATTTCCCCCTGCCTCAGCCATAAATGTGAGTGAAAAATGATGGTAGAGGAGGAAGATGGTTCAGACAGAAGGATTTGAACATGGAGTCAAGGAACCCCTGGCCTATGTAAAACACTCAGGGTCAAGGCAGAACGTAGGCCCTGGGCATAGTGTGTCAGAACTCCAGCAAACGAAGTTGGGGTAGGACGTGGGTGTGCATGGCATAACCCCTGGCTTCCCTAACCCCCAGGGTCAGAGATGCATCACACATCTCACTCAAGTGTGCTGTACAATGTGTATGACTAATAGAGTCAATGTGGTAACCCTGTGCAACATCAGAACTACAAACAGTTCTATCGGGTGGAACATTTGCTTTAAACCTATGCAGTATTAATCATGCAACAATGAGTCAAATACATTTCTTTATAGACTTCAGGATAGAAGAAAATTATTTTTGATATAAAAATAGTTTTTTACTCTTTGAATCATGTAGGGCTGTCAAATTCAATAATCATCAAATGACATCAGTGACATGAACATAAAGTGAATAAAGTGCAACAAGGTGACTACACGCCTGTCGGATGATATCCACTGATCCAAAGGGCAGGCCTTGTCCATAGTTCCAATCACCCAGGGTCCTCAAATTCTTTGGTGTATCTGTCCTTGGAGATCAACATTTGAGCTAGATCAATAAGGCCATACCGTACGTCCAAACATGTAAGGCGAGTTCACAAAGAAAGGAAATGTTTACACAGGAGCATGGTTTCATGCGAGAAGCCTTGGTTCACATATATTTTAGCATCATTGAAGAGGAATGGGCCATGTTCCTTGGCCAGGTGGGCTACTTCTCATGTGTGTTGGTGATGAAGAAAACAGACTAATTCCTGGCATGGGGTCTCTCTGTCTGCAACACCTCTGAATTCCATCCTATAGGCTATCTGCAGAGATGGTTGGAAAATATGTTTTTTCTTCTTTTTTTCTTTATTATCATTTGGCTGTACATAACAAATCATCATAATAATCAGTAATAGAGAACAATGCATATTGAATATAGTTGCACTATTGGCACTTGATGTATATTATGAGACAAGAAGCCACTCGGATTACAATACCATCTTACGCACACAGTGTGGTAAGCCGACATCTACATCTCTTAGAACTTATTCAATGATACACTTGAATACATGATGTTCATCCTCATTAAAATCGGGCAAAAAATTGATTAAAATAGAGTGTACCACAGAGAGGCTTATTGTGTGAGTGAGGAATGCCCTGTCACCATGTGAGTGGCTATGTCTCTGCGGAGGATAAAGGAAGTAAAGGGATCCCAGATGTCACTTGAGCGAACCCTCAGTGGTCATCAAGTCCCAGTATGCAGAGAGTTGTTAATGGCAATATACAATGTCTATGATGCAATCTTGGGACCTAGGGGTCCACGTCCCACCCCAGTGGATTGCAATTCTACAGTTCGTGAGCCTCATCCGAAGTAGTTGTGTGAGCGTGCAGTATAGTCGGTGGAAATTTTTTAAATGGATGAGGCAGAGTCTAATTGAGGGATAGTATTTCGAATTGAGTACAGCAGAGGATCATTGAGCGTCAGTCAAGGGAATGGTGAGGTTCACACTCCAGGCCTCTTGAGCCTTTGGGTAGTCACTGGGGCAGACTGTTGCATGTGACGATAAAGACATGTTATCAGCCTGTGCTGTGATGCTGTTGCATATACATGCTCCAGCACCATGAGGGTGTTGGAATGTAAGTTTAGTTAGATTCAGGATGAAACTGAGCATGAAGGCCATGATGTCATCACCCTCCATGTTTTCAGGAATACCAGAGAACTGCAGGTTGTTCTGGTCTTGTCCTCTAGTTTAGTGATCTTGGCTTGATTGTGCCAGTGGTGTCGTTCCCAATCAGAGGCCATTGTTAACCTTTGTTCCACAGTTACCAGTCTATCTTCCTTGGCTGAAAGTTTAGAATTGAAGGCTGTGAGGTCTGTCCTCAGCGGGACTATGTCTTGTGAGGTCTTGGTGGTGTTTGAATCTATGGAAGATACTGTGGACCTTAGCACTGCCAGTTCTTTAATATTAGTGTCCAGAGCACAAGCTTACACAATGGCATCTGGTTCTCATTGTGGTTTTGAGGTTTTCCCCTTTACCGTTTTTGTAAAGAGTAGTTGGTATGCTGTTCTTGACTTGTGCGTACTCTATGCCTGTTAAGCCACAGGAGGCATATCAAATGAAGTCTGGGGGCTTACCACTCATTGAACTGTACCCCTGTTAGCATGTTCATTGGATTTGTGTCCGTGAATAAGAAGTACACTTGGTGTTAATCCTGGGCCAAAGCGCAAAACCAGCATTGAGTCCATTCTATAAAGTTGAGGATAACTAAAAGCATTACTTGGGACCCTGGCAGATGACAGAAGCGACAATGATGATAGCAGACTGAGAGCCAATGGGCTAGGAGCACAGATGTGCTGGGTCAGGTGCAAGACCAGTGCTTTGTTGGACTTAGCCCTTTCTGCAAGGTCACCTCCAAACCTTCTGCATTCACCCCTCTTATTTTTGCTGAATTTGTTTTTGTTGGCCTTAGGACTATGTGCACTTTACCACTGCTAACCTGTGCACTAGTGTGTGTGCTCACTCCTTAAAACATGTTAACATTTGCTTACACCTGAATTGACATATTTAAATTACATGTCAGTCCCTAGTATAGGGGTATACCATGTATCCATGGATAGTAAATTAAATGCTACTCGTGGGTGTGAAGCACTTATTGTACCTCCCACATAAGTAGCCCCTTCAAACATCTCTCAGACCTGTGATTGCAGTCTGCTGGCAGCTTTAAACTGCAATTTGATATGGCAAAATAACCCTATTGTCAAACCCTAACTTCCCCTTTTATTGCCTGTCACTCCTTAGAAAGGCTCTAAACAGCTCATAAGGTAGGGTGTACCTTAACCAGAAGGTTGGATATGTACTTTTAAGTTTTACATGTCCTGGTAGTGAAAAACTCACAAACCCCTTTTTTCACTACTGTGCGGCCTACCACTCCCCTAGAATAACATTGGGTGGCCTTACTAAGAGTTAACCTTTGCATGGAAATAGGTAGGAAATTCCTGTTTGATGTCTGAGAAATAGTAATTTAAGATCCTCTTTAATGGTAAAGTCAGATGTTAAGTGACACTTCTGAAAAGGCCACTTTTAAAAAGTTGGCATTTTCCTACCCTATTTCCTGCCTACAGTCTGTTCCTGGGTCACATAACTGAGTGTAATTGGCAATTAGACTTTGTATATTCACCCCAATAGAGGGGTTAAGTGTGCCTGGATGAGTCATGACTGGTAGCACGGGGCGGACCTGGGTACAGCCTCACTTACAAGCCAATATACTGGGCCTTGCCTTCCCACAAAGAACTTCATGTTAGCCTATTGAGCCTGCAGCCAGGCTGGAGCTAGAGCAGGGAGGCAGCAAATTTCAAGCACTTCAAAGGAAATCTCAAGAAACATCCACTTAAAAGAAGACACCAAGTATAAGAGTAGGACCCTCAGACCCATTCTTCAGTACACTTCTGGACCTGTGGAAGCCTCAGAAGAAGGACTGCTGAGTTGCACTGCTGCACTGCTGCACAAAGGGTTGCCTTTCTGCTGTGCTACTCTGCCTCCTTGATGACCTACTGAGTGAGAAGAACAGGAACTGAATCTTGCACCACATGCCTCACTCCAGTGTTCTGTACAATGTGTACAGGCTAAGCCACTCAATTACCATATGGATGG
Source organism: Lissotriton vulgaris (assembly GCF_964263255.1). Lineage (NCBI taxonomy): Eukaryota > Metazoa > Chordata > Amphibia > Caudata > Salamandridae > Lissotriton > Lissotriton vulgaris. The sequence continues at coordinate 279,217,816 of NC_141689.1, read as the reverse complement.
GGCTGAGGAAAGCTAGACCTCTAAAACTGGCATTGGGGGGGTGCCAAGCTCTAAGGACAAAGAAATGTTAGGTTGATGTGAGGTTAGGCCTTTTTTCAACGGAGAGTGTGACTTGTCCCTCGGAAACAGCCTGTTTTTGTGTGCTAGTCCCAAGGACCAAGTCTAGTGAGTGCATCCAGTCTGTTCCTCCAAGGGCTAGTTGACTGGCCAGAGCCTCTGGGACGGAAAAGTTTCCAACCATTTTAAACCCTGCAACTGGATTCTACCTCCTATGAGTCCTAACCCGACCCCACAAGTGGTGCTCAGCAAGTCTTGGACCTTTAGAAATGGGTCTAGAGGTGCTCTGCCAGCACAGCTGTGGTCTTCAGTAGAACTGACGAAGTGCAACACAATTCCACTCATCTTCAGATTGCAGCCCCACATCTCCTCAGAACAGTTGCTGCACAATGCATCTCTGACACAGGACCTCTCATCACAGCCCCGCAGCTCATCAGAAATGCTATAAGGTATATTGCTTAGTGGAAATAACTTGGCCCCTTGTATCCGTCCCGTGCTCCATCTGGGTTGCCGTGAACTTGTGGCTTTGTCCTGGTCTGGTGCGATCAGATGATCACAGTTGGCGCTTTGTGCTTTTGAGCACTCTTTTGACCTAAATCTTTACAATTGCATATCTGCTGCTCCACTGACTGGATGTTTGTTCTTCTGGGTGTCAAATATTTTATAACATTTTACTCTGTAGTTCTAAATTGATGTGGGATTTTTCTTGTATTGTGTTTTCATTTTATAACTGTTTGATACTTTACACATTGCCTCTAAGATAAGTCTGATTGCTTTGTTGCCAAGCTACCTGCACTGGCGAGTGGGAATTGTACAAATGAACCCCTCTGAAATCTAACGTTTTCCCTACTGTTGCGCAGACTGGAATGGGAATAGTAAATGTTTTCCCTCCAAAGTCCAATACTTTCCCTGCTATTGTCGTTTTTGAATTGGGAATAGTAAATATGGCCCCTGCAAAATCCAACACTTTCCCTACTGTTGAATAGACTGGAGTGGGCATAGTAAATTTTACCCCTCCAAAGCCAAACACTTTCATTACTCTTGTACAGTTTGAAGTGGGAATAGTAAATTCCACCGGCCCAAAATCTAACCTTTCCCTAATGTTGCATAGACTGGAGTGGGAATAGTACATTTCACCCCTCCAGCGTTTTCTCTACTGTTGCACAAACTGGAGCGGGAATAGTAAATTTCACCCTTCCGAAATCTAATGCTTTCCCTACTGTTGTATGGAGTGGAGAAAGATTAGTAAACTTTCCCCCCCCCAGAGTCCAGCACTTTCCCTACCGTTGCATTAACTAGGGTGGGAATAGTGGGCCCGATTCACAGAACTAACTTAAGACAAAATCCTAAACTTACTACTTTTGGTATTCACAGAATGTACTTACTACTTTTGGTATTCACAGAATGCACTTACTACTTTTGGTATTCACAGAATGGATTTACGACTACTAACTTTATGTCCACACTCGGGCCAGAGATTCCGGCCCGTAGGGGGAGATTCCAGCCCGGAGGCGGAGATTTTGGCCCGGAGGTGGAGATTCCGGCCCGGAGGTGGAGATTCCGGCGGGTGGCGGAGATTTAGCCACGGCTGAAATCTCCACCTCCAGGCTGTAATCTCCACCTCCGGGCCGGAATCTCCGCCTCAGGGCCGGAATCTCCGCCTCTGGGCCGGAATCTCCGGCCCAGAGTGCAGACATAAAGTTAGTAGTCGTTCTGGGAATACCAAAAGTAGTAAGTGGATTCTGTGAATACCAAAAGTAATAAGTACGTTCTGTGAATACCAAAAGTAGTAAGTTGTTTTATTTTGTCTTAACCCTTTCCATGCTCATGACGGCTCCATGCCGTCATGAGCCACGGGCGGCGTGTGCTCATGACGGAGTGGAGCCGTCATGTAACTGCCGCTTGCCCACGCTCCGCCTACGTGGCACTTATTCCCCGCCTGTGCGGGTGACTTAGTGAGTGGGCGAGGTCAGGATGGCTCCACGTCATCATGAGCACACAACGCCCGTGACTCATGACGACATGGAGCCGTCATGAGTAAGGGAGCACCACGCCCACCCCCTAACTCCGCTGCAGCGAAAAGGTTAAGTTAGTTCTGTGAATCGTACCCAGTATATTTAATATTGTTAGACTCCAATAGTTTTAATAATATTTACAAAATAATGTGTACAGCACTAATGGTTCTTCATTTTTAAATTCAACATTATTTGTTTTTATTTTAACATTTATTTTAATGTTTATATAATTTTTTGTAAATTTGTTTTTTGGATTGTTCAACCGTTAATATTGTTTATTGTGTACATTAAGTCATATATTTAATCTTTTAATTTTTGTATATTTGTTATTGTTTTATTGCGTGTGTATGGTATATATATATATATATATATATATATATATATATATGTACAAAGTCTAACATAAAGAAGACAAATATGTATTTTAAATTATATTATTGTTAACAATACTTAACATTGATTACCATGAATATATATAGATAGATATGTTCATATTATTAAATGTAAAATTAGAAAAGTTATATAATGTATAAGAAATAATTTTTAATCACTATATATATATATATATATATATATATATATATATATATATATATATATATATATATATATATATATATATATATAGTGTAACATGATTAAAAAATATTTCTCATACATTATATAATATATATGTGTGTGTGTGTATAAAATCTCAAAAAACATATGTGCGGAGGGTCAAGAGGGGAAATAATTTTACGACCTGTCAACTCATGCCCCTTACAACAACTTGAAAAACAAAAAGAGAAGACCAGGTCAAAGGTGGTGTCTTGTCCTGAATAGTGTGCGGCAATCACACGGGCACATATGTGAAAAAGAGTGAAGAGTCTTACTGGGCTATAAAAGTCCCATCAGACCACCCTCATGGCGGCGTTTCATCATATGGGGATTAGTAGTCGCTCCAGGCATCGCCTGAACCATCTCATGGCGGTGCATAAGTGGAGAGCGGCAAATATAGCCACAGTAATGCTCAAAAAATAATAATATGAAAATTGTAGAAGGTAGTGCAGTGCTGTTGAAAATGTGTTAACTAAAATTGGCTACCTAGAACGAAGACATTGCTAACAGTGATTAGTCTAGGTGTCAAGATTAAAAACACGCCTAGTAGTGGGTGAGTAAGACTACATTTAGGCAATGTGCAAGTGGTCAACTAGTTTCAGCTAACAGGAGTATTGCTCCAGCTTTCGTCAGGACCTTGAAAAATTATATATGATAAGCTACTGCAACACAGGTAAGGGGGTGCATACACATGTGAAAGAGGATCAATTGTAACAATAACATGTAGTATACTCAAGGAAATCATGGCTCCCCCTCACAACTTGGAACCCCAGTGTCCACTGTTCACAGGAAAGAATCTTCTCAGCTTTGTGTGGGTGAAGACCTCACCTCGCCAACTGCTCGGGAAATGGAGGCCCCGCTCTATCCGTCGGTACCTCGCATCTAAATCCGAGCGGAAGGGGAGGTTACAGGGACGTTATAGTTAGGCTCAGATTTCAATTGTACAAAACCAGTGAAATTCAGCAGTTATAGTTAGATCGTTAGATGCGCTTACTGTTACTGATGCCCCCGCAATGCACTGTTTATGACCTCACATATTACATCATTCATGACATGGTCAGTGACATCACTGATGACATCATTGATGACATCTCATATGAGATCACTGGCATCATCCAGTGAGTGTGTTTTCTAAGAGTTTATGAATGTTAAAGATATATACTAACCTACTACAAAAGTTAGATTAGTTTACTAGGTGCACTATAATTGAGTGATACTACTTCTAACATATATTATGTGAGTGGCTGGGTGACTGTGTGTATCCATGTGTGAGTGGGTGTCTGAGTAGCTGTATGGTTGTGTGAGTGGCTGTATGGATGTATAAGTGGGTATGTGAGTAGCTGTGCGGGTGACTGAGTTGTTTTATTGGTGAGTAAGTGAGTGTGTGAGTGGCTGTATGAGTGGCTGTATGGGTGGCTGAGTGGATGTGTGAGTGAACTATGAGTGAGTGAGTGTCTGAATGGCTGTATAAGTGAGTGAATGGGTGTATAAGTGACTATATGGGTGAGTGAGTGGTTGTTTGAGTGGGTGTTTGGTTAATTGAGTTGGTGTGTGAGTGGCTGTATTCGAGAGTGAGTGTCTATGTGAATGACTGTATGAGAGTATGAGCAGATATGAGAATGCTTATATGGATGTGTGAATGGGTTTGTAAGTGTTTGTGTGGGTGTGTGAGTGAGTGAGTGTGTGAGTACTTGTAGGAGTGAATGAGTGGCTGTGTTGAGAGACTGTATGGGTGAGTGAGTGGGTGTGTGAGTGGCTGTATGGGTATGTGAGTTGATGGATGGGTAAGTGACTGGTTGTATGAATACCTGTATGAGTGAGTGAGTGGTTGTGAGTGGCTTTATGAGTGAGTGAGTGGGTGGCTCCATGGATGAGTGAGCAGTTGTGTGAGTACTTGTATGTGTCTTTGATTGGCATGTGAGTGGCTGTGTGAGCGTGTGAGTAGTAATATGAGATGTTCTATAGGGGTGTGAGTGGGTGAGTAAATGCCTTTGTAGATGATGACACAAGTGTTGTCACTGCCCATGTCATGAGTAATGTAATATTTGCGTTCAGCTATAACTGGTGAATTTCACTGTTTTTGTAAAAGTGAAATCTGGGTCTAACTATAACATGCCTATAACCTTTGTTTTTTTCATTGAATCTTTAAGGTTTGTTGTTTCCTAACTATAATGTCACTGTAACCTATGTTTTTTAAGTGAATTTCTAAGGTTTTGTTAATTTTATTTCCTAAATGTAACCACTAACCTTTGACAGGGAGTTTGTAAGTAAGTGCATGAGTGTCTCAGTAAGTTTGTGAGTGGGTGTTAAAGTGTCTTAGTGAGTCTGTCAGTGGGTGTGTGAATGTGAGAATATCTAAGTGGGTCTGTGAGTGTCTAAGTAAGTCTGAAGGTGGGTGCATAAGTGGGTTTATGAATGAGTATATGAGTCTCTGAGTGGGTCTGTGAGCGAGTGCATGACTCTATGAGTGGGTCGGTGAGTTAGTGCATGAATCTCTGAGTGGGTCTGTGACAGGTTGCATGAGTGTTTTTGAAGGACTGTTAGTGGATGGATGAGTCTGAGTGGGTGAGTGAGTGGGTGCATGAGTGTCTGTGAGTGGTTGTGTGAGTCTCTGAGTAGGGCTGTAAGTCCATGCATGAGTGTGTGAGGCAGGTATGTGAGTGAATCTCTGAGTGGGTTTCTGAGTGTGTGTGAGTCCCTGAGTGCTTGAATAGATCTGTGAGTGCGTACATGATTGTCTGAGTGGGTCTGTGAGTAGGTGTGTGAGTGGGTCTGTCAGTTGGTACGTGAGTGTTTGAGTGGGTCTGTCAGTGGGTGCATGGTGAAAAAAGAAGGAGGACACACAGGAGCAGGTCGAATGCCAGCTCCCGCTGTGATGGTCCTCCAATCCAGCTTGCCTGCAGTCAGCTACCCTCTGCTGCCTTTGTTTTGTGACTACTCTGCTTGTTTTCTGCTCATTTTTCTGGTTCTTCTCTCCTCGCTCCGGCCCTCTATTTTGCCTCTATTTGCTCGCTCCTGACCTATAGTTCGCCTTCGGGTGCACGTTTCTGACCTCTATTTTGCCTCTTTCTGCTTATTCTGCTCCTTATTTGACCTTTCTCACTTCTGACCTTTATTTTGCCTCTTTCTGCTCCCTTCTGACCTTCATTCAGCCTCTTTCTGCTTGTTTCTCCCCTTTATTTTGGCTCTTTTCTGCTTGTTTCCCCACTTTTTTTTGCCTCTTTCTGCTCGTTCCTGACCTTTATTTTGTCTCTTTCCGCTCCTTTCTCATCTGTATTTTGCCTCTTTCTGCTAGTTGTTGACCTTTAGTTTGCCTCTTTCTTCTCGTTTCTCACCTTTATTTTTCCTCTTTCTGCTCATTCCCTACCAATTTTTTTTTTCCTCTTTCTGATCTTTGCTGACCTTTATTCTGGCTCTTTCTGCTCGTTTCTCACCTTTATTCTGCCTCTTACTGTACATTTCTGACCTTTATTTTACTTCTTACTGCTCTTTTACCAAGGACTACAAGGGGCGCCACGAGCCGACTCCCTACCTCCTGTGTGAGCCGGCATTGCTGATGCACGGACGGTGATGCTGGAAAGCCAGCTCCCAACAAGCAGGAGCAATTATTTCATCTCTTTTCCTGCCCACGTGTCTGTGCAGGGAAAGGGATTAAACCTCAGCTTTGGGGAGGTGGGGGTTACTGGGGTTGGGGGAGTGCACGAGCCCCCCCCCCCATTTCTTTATAATTAACCCTGGGGATGTGGTGGTCCTCAGGGCTTGGATTGTCCGAACGCTCACTGCATTATCAAAATTAAGCCCAGGGACTATAATGTAAACAAGCCCAGGTGACCGCACTTGTTTCTTTTAATTTTGCAGATTTGAGATTCTGTGGCAAAGATTTCAAAAATGTGCTTTTTTGGTCCTGTCGGTGTCACAGGGCAATGCCAGGACCACAGCTAGGGGGTCAGGGTGCGAATACTCTTTCCCTTTTTCTTTTTTAAACATGTTTTGTGGGACTCGGCTGAAGACGAATCCCTAGATGGATACCAAAAACATCCTGGTTGAAATCAATTTCATTTTGGATAATTAAATGTTGTTCGATGTGATGGACACTTTCTCTCTGAGCAAGAAATGTCCTGGTGAGAAATTGTCACCATTTTTAATAGAGGAATGGCAGTAGATTGCCCTGATTTAAATATGCCCATAAAGAAATTGATTTCTTTGAGGCTTGAACATTATGTGCATTCATGTGGTGCTCAGGGAATGAAAAATAAAAAACATCTTTTGAAGGAGTGATATGGAAGTACTGAGTGGATATGTATACAACAGCTGCACTGCATTATGGACATTGTAGTCCCGGAATCAGTGTAGATGGAAAATCCACATAAGTTCTTCCTAACTGTTGATCCACTTGATTTAAAATGAGAGAAACTGACCATTGCTGATTTACATATGATTACGACCCAAATTGGGGTTGAAATGTGCCATGTTTTAATGGAATTCTAGCCCAAAAAACTTTCAAACCTTGTTTTAGCACTGGAAGTGTAGTGTAGTTCCTATTTTCCCAATAGGCCCTGCGCATTGGAATAACATAAACAGTAGTATCAACGTAGAAGTGCGGATATTCCAGGTCTCCACTGACTATGCTAAACTTAATTGGGTTTGTTACCAACTAGCTCAGAGGTCACTGGAAACTTTCTTGACTGAATAGGAAGTGATCAGCTTCCCTGGTACAGACAAGAAGGGATTCCGTTTTCCAACAACCGTGCAACAGGACAACTTTGCTCCTCAGATAAGAGTCAATCTCTAGGGTCGTGTGAAACAATAGACAGTTATTTTACTCAGTCAGTTGTTGTGCAGATTACTTTCACAATATGTAGAGAATAGAGAGACGGGCGTTTTCAATAAAGGGTAACATTTATTGAACAGTCTTTCTTCTCATACAAGAGAAATGAATTGCCACAATTGCAAGACTTATTATTATAAAAAGTACGTACAGAAAAATGAGTATTGCGAAATAATACTGTAAAAGCATTGATATGGTTTCTTAGCCATACAATGGTTTAAAATGAATAAAAACATATATACATTCATATATACATTAGCTAACGTACTCAACTGGTGCTTCTAACTACGCCTACCCCAGTGTACCTGACCTAAGCCTAATACTTGGAAGGGGATTAAGTAAGTAGCTTTAGTTTAAGTTGGTTTTGCCAAGGTTTGCTTCAAGAATTCTCTCTAAGGGTTTAGTCAACACCATACCTCTGAAATAGAATGATGGAGGTCTGGTATCTCCTTTCAGGGACTCGATATCCCAGTCACTCGCAAGAGTAGGCTGGAAACGCCGGAGCTGGATTTCTCGGCAGGAGAAAAGACAGTGTCTCTCTCAGCGCGTCACGGAAGAGGAGGGGCAGCGTCCGCGGGCAGCTTGCATCTGCTGGGCTCTTGCAGTAGGACGGCTGTTCAGCTCCTAAGTTCACCACACCATCATTTGCTCGTTAGCAGCGATAGCAGTAGCGATAGTAGCTTCAGCGATGGTATCATCAGCAGCAGCTTCAGCGTTTGCGTAAGGCAACGTTGGTAATATTTATACCTGAAAGGTGCCTTGTTTGACGTAAGTTTTTGGACATAAGACGTCAATAAAGATGTCACTAGGAAGGGATCGTCTATCAGTGCTCATTAGAGTTCTATTACTAATCAAAACATAGCAAGCGGGGCTTTCCCAGGTTGCTGAGTTTTATCTTGTTGAAGAACTCAGGGTGTTAATCTAGGAATCTTAGATAGTGGTCTCCGCTGTGTCATTTGCACTAATGAGCTGCAAAGGAAGTTGCAGAGGAAGCGATTCTGAAATGTGGCTCTGTTCGTGTGAGGCCAGAGACGTGTTTCTGAATATTGCATTTGATCGGTTATGCCAATATAGGGGTACAAAGGGTTTATAGCCGTATAGGGGCATAAGGTCGCAGTATCGATCAGGGTCCTAGATTAGAACGCGACAGAAGTAGGAGTGTGTCCTTCTTGTGGTGACACTTGCTGACAAGCCCAGACTTGCAAGTCTGGTCATTCGAATAGCATCAAAGGTCTTTATGATAAATATATATATATTTTTTTCAACAACACAGTCCATAAATGAAGGGCGTGCTTTTTCACAGCTGGTGTGCGCGGCGGGCCGGACTTGCCCCGAGCTTAATTTTCAAACAAGCATCAGTGATGTCATTTGAGATATCATCAGTGATGTCACTGACCATGTCGTGAATGATGTAATATGTGACATCATCAGCAGTGGATTGCGGGTGCACGAAATATAGTTAGTACAACTAACTATATAGGAGCAATTTCAATGTTTTTTTAAATGCTAATTCCTAACTATATGAGGCCTGAAACCTATGGTTTTTTAAGTGAATTTGCAAGGTTTTTAAATGCTAATTCCTAACTATTTAAGGCTTGAAACTTATGGTTTTTTCAGTGAATTTGCAAGGTTTTTTAAATGCTAATTCCTAACTATATCAGGCATGAAACCTATATTTTTTTTCAATAAATTTCAAAGGTTTTGTAAATGCTAATTGTATTAGCGGATAACGTTTATATATGGTATTATCCTTCTGGGACCACCTGAGCAGCCATCTTGTTTCTCAGGAGAAGTGAGGCACAAGAGAGCACAAAACAAGAGTGGAAAACGCGAAATGGGGGCATGGTTGAGACCCCCTGACTCCCTAGCCCTTCTCAGGGGGTCCCAGGAGGACCACCAAGTGCAAAGAAAATGTTTGTTTTTTTTAATCGCGGTGTACGCGCACCGTACGCATACCGTACGCATACGGTGCGCGTACCCCGCAATTTTTTCGAATTTTTTTTCTTTGCCCTTGGGGGTCCTTCTGGGACCCCTGAGAAGGGCTAGAGGGTTGGGGGTCTCTACCCTGCCCCCTTTTCGTGTTTTCCACTCTTGTTTTGGGCTCTCTTGTGCCTCAGTTCTCCTGAAAAACAAGATGGTGGCCAACACTTCCTGGTTTGGACAGTTTGGAATGTTGACAGGCGACTGCCAGCCTATCAGAAACTCTCTCGCGCACATAAGGGTACGTGCACCTACGCGTACGGTACGCGTACGGTACACGTACGGTGCGCGTACGGTGAGCGCATATAAATATATAATTTGCTCAAATTCAATTTTCTCAACAACTACTGGAGGAATTTTCACCAAATATAGAAAAGGCACTACTGCATACCTGTCCCTACCATTTTGCCAAGTTTGGTGTAATTCCGTTCAGCCGTTCGGGGGCTGTAGCCGTGTCTAAAGGTCCCATAGAAAATGCCATTTGAAAAATTTCAAATTCGATTTTCACAAGAACTACCGGAGGGATTTTCACCAAACATAGCAAAGGCACATCTGTATACCAGGCCCTACCATTTTGCCAAATTTGGTGTAATTCCATTCAGCCTTTCAGACTGTAGCCGTGTCTAAAGGTCCCTATGGAAATTAACATGGGGAAAACACGTTTTGGGACCCCCCTTTCAGCCCCCGCTTGACGAATCCACCCGAAACTTTCAGGGAAGGAGCGGAGCGGAGCTGGCCAAAATTCTGGAAAATTACACACAGATTCCTCAATCGGCGCCAAAGTTATTTCCAATAGAATGTTGGGGATTCCCTATGGTAACTAGGTCCTAACTATATATACCTACTGGCGACTGCCAGTAGGTAATGTATATATATATATATAGTTGGTCATTATAGTTAGGATCCTGTTTCCATAGTAAAAGCTTTTTTTTACTTGCCTATAACTTTGGCATCATTTGACCAATCTTCTCAAAATGTTCCCAAAAAAGTGTCAAGGTTGTGTGTGTCATGGAAAGTTGGGTGGTGATCCGTGCAGTGGGGACGAGAAATAGGGGCATGAAATAAGGGTGTATTTGTAATGTTAATTCCCCTAGGAATGCACTGTCGAGCATACAGCTCGAACCGATGGATGGAATTACACTAAATTTGGTAGAAAGGTAGATGTTTTGTGCAAACCGTCCAGTAGTTCCTGAGAAATTAAATCTGACCTGTATAGTGATATCTCTGGCCGTGGACATTTCCCTGCGGTTTCGTGGTGATCGCAGTTAAATTATGAGTAGTTCACGGTAAACCACAAAAGCGCACACCAACAGGAATGCTGTGATTGGCTAGACGCAACCTGAACAGAAAGTTGTGGCCGCCCCTTTATGTATTGGGGATGGTTCCCGGTGCAGAAATGGTTTTGGAAAAGTGACATAAGGGGTCAGGGTAGAGGTACTCTCACCCCATGATTGACTAATGGGGGTATTAGTGGCCACATGCTATGTGTCTAAAATAGATTTTTTTAATCGTGTATGATGCTTGTGATGTCGTTGCAACCGCGTACAGTCGTGGGTATCAATGTATTTGCAAAGCCCGGCGTCACCACGAAAACAGATCAATTTTAAAGATGAATTTTATACAAACTACTTGAAAAATATGATTTTAAACAGTGCACTAATAAACCCCTAGTGTCTACAATACTCTAAAATGTGTGCATATATGTGTTTTACACTTTATAAAAAAAGGAGTGATCATTGAGGTTACTGACGTCTTCGCGAGACTTGGCAAGTGGTTTAAAAGATTGTTTATGTGCAAACTCCCCCTAAAAATATGACTTTAAACAGTCCAGTATTAAACCCCTAGTGTCTATAAAATGTGTTTTACACATCTTAAAAAAGGCACGATTGTTGCGGTTACCGAAGTGATCGTGACACATATTCGTGAAAAAGGGAAGTAGGGTTCAAACACAGTATTTTTTAAAGTTACTACAAATATATGTGTACAAACCTGTTCTTTAAGTTGGTAATGTGTGTATTGTAAAAGTTAGACTGGATTATTTAAGTTATAATTTTTTAATGTGGTGATGGTCGGTGAAAGTTTGCATTTGTTTTGCTATTTCACGACGTGATCGCCATTATCGCGACGTCGACGCAAATTAAAAAAAAATTCCCCCCAAGAATGATTTAACAATAAAATTAACAATATTTTGGGCTCTTGGGTTGCTCTGACAAGAGCCTTTATGTTGAGATTGTGTGTAAAAGAGCTACATATAAGACTGCATGCAAAGTTTCAGATTGTCTAGAAAGGCCATGTTCCCTTCGTCTGTAAAGTGAACTCCATCACCTCAATATATACCTGCATGTCAAAACGCAGATTGCTGTTGTAGATAGAGCCCATGTTATGGTCCCCGAGGAAAGAAGAAACTGTTTTATTAACTTGTTTCCTGGCTTTGTCAATCTGTGGACAGAATTGAATTGACCACTTCCATTTCTGTCTTTGGCATATGTTAGAGTACACCAAGACAGTGTGAGGGAAAAGTGACATAAATTCTGCAAAGGTATCCTTCATTCGGATTCTCTGCCCTACCCCAGTCAAAGTGCCTAGGTCATTGTCAACCAGGGCACAATCATGAGGTGATGAGCTTGGAAATCCACAATGGTTTACCGAAATACAGCAGCTGATGATATTTTAACACTCTCTGGCCAAGCCAACTAATCTCCATATTTGGAAAACCCAAGTCTCTGTCAATACCTTTGTTTTTTGCAGTCTCTTTAGCCCAATAGACAGAGTTGTGGCCCACAATCCACCGTCTAAGCATTTTGTAGGAATGAGGAGTAGCACGAAGGACAGGTCTGCAGATGAATATTACAGTAGGTACTAAGAAAGACAGTGAAAATGCATGTGTGCTGGTGGTTTGAAAAAAAAGAGAAATTTGTTTGAATGAAGGGAATATGCAGGTAAATAAAAGTAGATTGCATTCAGAAAAGATTAGTAAATAGATGTTTTGTTGGTTCGGGTAAATAATAAAAATATAAAAAAGAGTTGGATATGCTTTACAGTATGTGGAGTAAACCACACATGCTTTAGTTCATTTTGTATCTAATATTGACCTTCTAGAAATGTGTTATGAACTTGTGACCTACTGGTTCTAGTGGGTTTCCATGAAGTATCTGCAGAGGGTGTATTGGGGAAGGAAGGTGAAGAAACAGGTATTCATTTTCACAAATTCGGGAGGTTTAGGTTCAATGTTTTATAAGGTAGGTAAGATTCCCTAGTGAGGATGTTCCAAGAAAGTGTAGTATAGTAATAGAAATATAAAGTATTAAGGGCAGTAGGTTTTCAGACTCCCGTTTTTTTTCTGCAACTACATGGCGATTGTTGCGATTACATCACAAGTGTCGACACAAAGGCATGCATTTTTGGGCTACCTCCAATCAGGAATGAAAGGGGTAATAGACAGTAACCATTCAGTGATACAGTTAGAAGATTGAAATATGAAAGCAGCAAAGTTTATAGGGATGTTCGAGTTAGGAATTAGCATTTAAAAAACCTTTCAAATTCACTGAAAAAAACAAAGGTTACAGAGACGTTATAGTTAGGTTGACATTTTACACGTATAACACCAGAGAAATTCAGCAGTTATAGTTAGCTGAGCTAAATATAACTCTCATCCTCGCAATGGACTGCTTATGACCTCACATTTTACATCACTCATGACATGGCCAGTGACATTACTCATGACATCATTGATGACATCTCAAATGACATAATTGATGATATCATCCACAGAATCCCTAAAGCACCCACTCCTCCAGCACGGTCGCTCCCCCCATGCTCCCTGATCCCAGCTCCTGCTGACGATCTGGCCGAGACTACAGAGCTGTAACTGCATTTATTTAATTAATTCCGCCTTGCGCTGTGTTTATTTATTTTCATTCCGCCTCGCGCTGCATTTATTTAATTAATTCCGCCTTGCGGTGTGTTTATTTATTTTCATTCCGCCTCGCGCTGCACTTATTTAATTAATTCCGCCTTGCGTTGTGTTTATTTATTTTCATTCCGCCTCGCGCTGCATTTATTTAATTAATTCCGCCTTGCGGTGTGTTTATTTATTTTCATTCCGCCTCGCGCTGCACTTATTTAATTAATTCCGCCTTGCGGTGTGTTCATTTATTTATTTCAGCCTCGCGCTGTGTTGGTTGAATAAATTTAGCCTTTAGCCCCCGGTGCCCTGTGACCCTCCATCTTGTTGTGTGTCCCCTGGCCCGCCCCTCCTCCCTGCTACCGCCTCCCAGCTGCTGCCCCTCCCACGCTCCGCCCCCTCCACCATCCATTTATGGCCAATGCCCCCACGCGCAGCGTCCACGCGCTTCGGCCTCGCCGAAGGTGCGCCAAAGGTAAGCCCGTCTACGCCCGTCCGCGCCTGGACCGCGCCCAGCGCCAGACTCCCTGCCCCTCGCGCAGCCCAGCCCCCCCGCGTTACCTATGATGCCGCCTCCCTCCTAGCCCTTAACCCCGGTCGCGCCCCCAACTGCGTCCAAGCCGCTCCTGGACACACCCATGGACCTTTCTCCTGCTACTCCTGCAAATTCAGCGGCACCGACAACATCTCCGCTACGACCACACCACAGATTCCCGACCCCAACCACCTACAATGCATCCTTCTCAACACCCGCTCGGTGCACAGACACGCCATTGACCTATGGAACCTTCTAGACACCTTCTCTCCAGATGTCGCCTTCCTAACGGAAACATGGATGAACGCTTCCTCCGCACCAGACATCACCATTGCCATCCCTGAAGACTATAAGATCACTCACAAAGACCGTACCAGCCACACAGGAGGAGGAATCGCTATCGTCCATAAGAAATCTATCCGCATCTCAACCAGCTCTGACACCAACCTCGCCAACTCCGAACACCTTCACTTCCAGATCCACATCGACCCCAAAACCACTCTCAGAGGCACTCTCCTCTACAGACCACCAGGACCCCGCGCAAAATTCAGTGAAGACATCACGGACTTCATCTCGCCACACGCGCTCCCCTCCAAAGACTATATTCTTCTAGGAGACTTCAACTTTCACCTTGAAAAGATAAACGACCACAACACCGCCACCCTCGTGGACAACCTCGCCAACCTTGGACTTAAACAACTAGTCACTTCCCCAACCCACATCGCAGGTCACACACTCGACCCCATCTTCACTTCCAGCAATCATGTCTCCTTCAGCCACACTACGGACCTCCTATGGACCGACCACAGCTGCGTTCACTTCACCTACAACAAGCCGAAACCCATCAACCACCCCCAACCTACCCTGCAAAGAAACTGGAAGAAAATCACCACGGACCAAATCTCCGCATCGCTCCTTCGAAACTCCCCAGCCCTCTCTTCTAACGCCAACGAAGCCGCAGCCAACCTCACCCTATGGCTATCCAACACCGCTGACACCTTAGCACCACTAAAAAAACGTCAAAGCAAACCTGGCAGCAAGAAGGCCTCATGGTTCAACGATGATCTTAAGAAATCCAAGAAACTCTGCCGCTCCCTTGAAAAAGCCTGGAAAAAAGACCCATCCACCAGCACCAAGGACGCCTTCAAAAGCGCCACCCGCACTCACCACCAACTGATCCGAAAAGCCAAGAAAACAGCATTCAAGGATCGACTTGACAACAACGCCCACAACAGCAAGGAACTTTTCAACATCGTCAAGGAATTTTCCAACCCCTCGGCCAACTCCAACGACATCACCCCCTCTCAAACCCTCTGCGACTCCCTAGCCTCCTTCTTCCACAACAAGATTGCAGACATCCACAACAGCTTTGACAACCAACCCGGAAACCAACCCACCCCACCATCTGTTGACCATCTTCCCCCCGTAAACACCCTTAACGCCTGGAACCCAATCTCCACTGAGGAAACCATCCGCCTGATGAATTCCATCCACTCTGGATCCCCCACAGACCCATGCCCTCACCACATCTTCAACAAAGCAGACTCCGTCATAGCACCGCACCTCCGAGACGTCATCAACTGCTCCTTGATATCCGCGACCTTCCCAGAAGACTGGAAACACGCTGAACTCACCGCCCTTCTGAAAAAACCCACAGCGGACCCCACCGAACTCAAAAATTACCGCCCCATCTCGCTTCTCCCATTCCCGGCCAAAGTCATCGAGAAAGCCGTCAACAACCAGCTCGCCGCCTTCCTCGAAGCCAACAAATCACTCGACCCCTCACAATCTGGCTTCCGAGCTAAACACAGCACTGAAACCGCCCTCATCGCAGCAACAGACGACATTCGAACTCTACTGGACAATGGAGACACAGTCGCCCTCATCCTCCTCGACCTCTCTGCAGCATTCGACACAGTCTGCCACAGCACCCTTCTACAACGCCTCAATAACATCGGAATCCAAGGAAAAGCACTTGAATGGATCACCTCGTTCCTCACCGGAAGAACCCAGAGAGTCCGCCTTCCTCCATTCAAGTCCGAGGCCTCTGAAGTCATCTGCGGCGTGCCTCAAGGATCATCACTCAGGCCCACCCTCTTCAACGTATACATGAGCCCCCTCGCGGCCATCGCCCGCCAACACAACCTCAACATCATCTCTTATGCGGACGACACTCAACTGATCCTTTCTCTCACCAAGGACCCTAGCACCGCCAAAACTAACCTACACGAAGGAATGAAAGAAGTCGCTGAATGGATGAAACAAAGCCGTCTGAAACTGAACTCAGATAAAACAGAAGTCCTCATCCTAGGCACATCCCCCTCTGCTTGGGACGACTCCTGGTGGCCGGAAGCCCTCGGAAAAGCACCCATTCCGACAGACCACGCACGGAACCTTGGCGTCATCCTGGACTCTTCACTCTCAATGAACAGACAAGTCAACGCCGTATCCTCTTCCTGCTTCAACATTCTTCGCATGCTCAGAAAAACATTTCGCTGGATCCCCTCCGAAACAAGGAAAACAGTCACCCACGCTCTGGTCACGAGCCGACTGGACTACGGAAACACCCTCTACGCAGGTTCCACCGCTAAACTCCAGAAGAAACTCCAACAAATCCAAAACGCCTCAGCCAGGCTCATATTAGACATCCCACGCAACGAACACATCTCCGGTCACCTTAAAGACCTCCACTGGCTACCCGTCA
This sequence comes from Lissotriton vulgaris, assembly GCF_964263255.1. Classification (NCBI taxonomy): domain Eukaryota; kingdom Metazoa; phylum Chordata; class Amphibia; order Caudata; family Salamandridae; genus Lissotriton; species Lissotriton vulgaris. Next base: position 279,201,196 of record NC_141689.1, on the reverse strand, counting down.
ATAAGAGGATCACTTTCCGACTGCTTACCCACGCACACAAATCACTCTACGACATCGGACTAGATTGCCTCAACTCTCGACTGTCCTTCTACACCCCCCCCCCGCCAACTACGCTCTTCCAGCCAAGCCTTCGCCACTGTACCTCGCATCAACAAGACCACCATGGGAGGCAGATCCTTTTCATACCTGGCTGCTAAAACATGGAACTCACTCCCCGCTTACCTTCGCCTCACCCAGAACCACCTAGCGTTCAGAAAGCAGCTTAAAACGTGGATATTTGACAAATAATCCTCCTCCCCTTCATAAGCGCCTTGAAACCCTCTGGGTATGTAGTGCGCTATACAAATTTTATGACTTGACTTGACTTGATACACCCCGTTTAACTTTCATGCTACCATTTTCAAAACCATTGACACACCCATACCAGTACTTACACACCCACTTAATGATTCATAGGTCTATCCACACATCCACTCAGTCACCTATACCGCCACTCATAATCCAACTAACATACTGATACAGACATGCATACAACCAGTCACTCGCACATATATTCACTGACACACCTAATCACTCACTTATAAAATCAGTCATGCAACCACTAAATCATTCATATAGGCACCCATACACTCACTGATTCACCAATACACCTTGGTGTATATGTTTAACATTCATAAACAGTTTAAAAACAGTCATAGCCACTGGATGATAACATCAGTGATGTCATTGATGAGGTCATTAGTGATGTCATCAGTGATGTCACTGACCATGTCATGAGTGATGTAATATGTGAGGTCATAAGCAGTGCATTGTGGGGGCGGGAGTTATAGTTGCTTAACTAACTATAACTGCTCACTTTCTCTGGTTTTGTATGAGTGAAATGTCAGCCTAACTATAACGTCTCTGTAACTTTTGGAATTCACATTATCAGAAAATATTTTACATTTACTACTTTATGTATACTAAAAAATCAATGTTTTTATCTATTTATTGTTGTATAGCAGTTGATATGTATAGCCAAGTGATGAGGTTTCACTTTTATAAGGGTAAAGATTTGTTTTTAGTCAACTATTACAACAACATGTTTGATAATAGATGGGGGTCTGTTGTTTAAACATTGGAAAAAGAAATTGAAAGGGTGATGGCATCAACCAGTAAGGTAGCTATCATCCTTTGGGTTGGTGACTTTAACATTCAGGCATGTCCGTTGGCTCAAACTAAGATACGTGGGTTAAGGAAGGGCCATAACGTTGATGATATTGATGACCATATGCACTTCCCGCATTGCGAATATGGTACAGACTTAAACACACTAATAGCAAAACTCGATCTTGAATTATTATGCTGTACTATGACTAGGGGAAATATTAAATGCCCAACCCTTACTGGTAGGAATGCCGCCACCAATATTGATCATATATTGATCTCCTGTAACAGTGATTTCTCAAACTTATGGATTACAGACCTGGCCGTAAGTGACCACAATAGTATTTCCTTATCACTGCTATGCTGGGGGAATAAATCACCTAACAATGATCATTGTATTTCCAACATTGCCCCCATAAGACCAAACGGTATGAGGATAAAATGGGCTGGTGTTGACCCACCAAATATACAAAGGGTTTTTGTAACAAAATGTGGAAGGGATATATATATTATTGTCCTGGCAATGAGCCTAATTCAAATTTAGTGCTTTCCAGTTTTTTAAAGATAAATAAAACAATAGAAGGTCTATTAACCAAGAGCCATAGAGCAAAAAAACAGGAGCATGTTGGATGGTTTGACCATAACTGTACTCAAGCTCTATATAGATTGAAACAGGCCCTTGGTATCAAGCCTCGAAATACAGTCCATATTTAAGAATTACGTTTTAACTATAAGCTAGCTATTAAGGCTAGAAAAAGAAAACTTCAAGCTGACGCATGGGATCAACTTAGCCTAGTAGCAGTTACTAATAATAGTAAATTGTTTTGGGAGACAATAAACTGTCCTTTTTTAAAGGACGATTGTGTACCAGAATTAACTTTGCATGTAAATTGTAATGCCTGGATCGAACATTTTACAAATATTTTTAATCCAGATAGGGATGTTTTAGGTCCGCTGCCAATCAATGATTCTATGTGGCCTATATTACCTTTGTTAATAAATGTCGAACAGGTGCACGAAGGGTTAGTTAACAGTAAGGGGGGCAAAGCCCCAGGCCCCGATGGGGTGCCGATCGACTTGTACAAAAGTGAAATGAATTTATGGGCCCCGATTTTAGCTAGGATTTTTAATGCTGCTGTAGTGGGCCAATTCCCATTGTCATGGGGCCAGTCACTTAATATACCATTATTCAAAAAAGGTTCAAAATCAGAAGCATGCAATTATCGTCCAATATCATTGTTGGATTCGTCTGTCAAGGTTATGAGCAGGATTCTGCTGAAGAGGCTTGAAACTTGGGCTTCAGACAATAATATCCTTTCACAAGCACAATATGGGTTCAGAAAGGGATTTGGAACCTTGGAACAGTGTGTCAACCTTGATCTTCTCATTAGTAAATACACATTAGCTGAAGGGGTAACATGTTTTCATGTTTCGCCGACTTGAGTAGCGCATTTGATCTTGTGTACCACTCAATTTTGTGGTCTACATTACTTGACTGTGGTGCCCCAAAGGAGATTGTATATTTTTTAGCAAGAGTTTATGAGAGATTATTAAGCAGAGTACGCTATGTGCCCACTGGGACATGAACCCCCTTTTTTAACGTAAAAAGAGGCATCCAACAGAATTGTGTCCTAGCTCCATTATTGTTCTCACTATTTATTAATCAAGTTGACGCAACATTAAGACAGATACCTGTGGAAGCTCCATTGATAGATGGCAATGCTGTACCTATTTTGTTATATGCAGATGATGCTGATTTATTATCACGTACTCCGATTGGTCTCCAGGGGCTTATTAATAATTTTACATTGTATATTAACAAGAGAAAACTTGTAATTAATAAGTCCAAAACATTTGTTATGACATGTGGGAAAAATGTTAATTCAACTAGGACTTTTTAAATAGAGAATACTAAAAATGCAATCGGTCAAATTGTTCAAACCTGGGTATAACCTTTGCTGGTGATGGGAAATGGACATGTGAACATGAAAATATGCGTTATAAGATGGGTAGGAATACTAACAGTATTTTTAGATTTTCAGGAACAAAAATGGGGAATCGCCAAGTAAAATATTTGGTGGCATCTACAATGCCAGGTGTGTGTCTTCCGCACTTTATGGGGCACGAGTCTGGGGGCACTGCCATGATAAGACACTTCAGCAAGATGAAAACACCTTCCTCAAACGTTTGCTGAGCGTGCCAACATCGGCTTCCATGGAATTGGTACACCAAGAATTCGGAATCAAATATATTTCAGACCTAGCTGCCCTACGCCCCCTGTTATTGTGGCGATCTATTTGGTCTAAAGGAGAAACGCTATTTACCCAATCAATCAATAAAGATTGTTTGAAGTTGAATCACTGTTTTCGTATTCCCTGGTAAGCTTTATCCATCATTGGTATAGTCTTTTGTTTAATTGTACCATTCAGGTAGAGCCCGAGTATGCAGCCTCAATTGCTAAGAACAAGTTAAAAACAACCTTTCTAGCATATTAAAGGGAGGTCCGTGGGAGAACAATTGGGGAACAACCCACTCTTGTATGTTATCAGCAACTAAACCTTAAAAACGGTTTTCAGGCATATCTGACCGAAGTGACTAGAATCTCCCACAGTTTTGTAATGACACGCCCATGTGATAATATATCCAACCAAAGTTGTTGTCACTTTTTAATGTTTTGCAAATTGTATTCTTTTTTAAGGAAGTTTTATTTGGACCCTATCTTTTTAAAATATAATGTAAGATCAACTAAAAATGCTATGAAGGTATTGTTTTCTTTGGAATGTCCAGACATATGCTTTTATGATGCATCTTATATTTTAAAATTGGGTCTGAATAAGGGTCAGGAAGAATTGGCGCTCAGCGGGTGCGAAGTACATAGGTTGTGTGTTGGTTCGGTTAGCACGGTGCAAACAGGTCAGGGGAACAATCCCAGACAGAAAACAGCCCCTGCATAGGTAAGGAACAAGTTCCCTACCAAACAAATGTAGAAAAATCCTGTACACACATTTTCAAATTGTTTTGTTCTCCTGTAAGAACTCAATGCATGAGACAAAAATTCAATAAATGAGGTCCAGATTCAGCGTCGTTGAATGTATGTTTATAGTTCAGTCTTGATCAGTACATACGAAAACAACTAGCCGACACGTGTTTCGTCACACCGTGTGAAGGATGTGACTCTTCAGGGCTGTTGAAAACAACGATATTCCAATGGCGCGCCAGTCCGATAAGTCTCAAGACCTGGCTGCGTGGTAGCTGGAGGCGTGAAGTAATGTACGGTATACCCATGTGAGGTATAAAATTGCAGTGAGCGAAAGCCTCAGGACGGGTGTGTCTGCGGTTGTGTCCAGAGTGTCTTGATCATTGCACAGATGTTTGCATGCGGGTTAGATTCAAATCCAGGTAGCTACCTGGATTGGAATCTAACCCACATGGGCTTGAAACTTCTTACAGGAGAACTAAACAATTTGAAAACGTGCGCACAGGATTTGTTTACACTTCTATTTTAAAATGTATAGCTGCTAGGAAATCTATTAACTTTTGAGTATGCACATTTTTATGTTATGATTTAAACAACTAGAAATCACCTAAGCACTTCATGGAATTTTTGGAGACAGGTTTTGTACATGTGATTCATATACAACATTTTATGCAATTAACTTGGATTTTTATGTACTGGTTGTAATATTTAATTCAGTATTAGTGGCACATTGCACTTTTTTTTTGCAAAATTTGCACGAAATGTAAATTGATTGTATATGGAATTTACTGCGAAATTTGCACGAAATGTAAAATTGACTACACTTGGCATTTTTTGCGCTTTTGCACGAAATATAAAATTGCATATGTTGTTTCTAAGTTACCCATGCTACAAAGCAAATATTTGAGAGTTTAAAGTAGGCTGTTGAAATTAGTTTTTGTATTTTAACAAGATGCTTATATGGTTGTTATTGACAAACCGAATAAAGCTTTTGAAACTGAAACTGATATTAGAGTCAACAATATTTGTTTTCTGATATTTTTGTACTTACCATTATAAATTTAGAATCACAATATTATGGTAAAGGATATTATTTCTGATATATTTCACAATGGTATTCTTTACCTCGAGATTGCCAATGATCCAAGTGTGTAAATGCAGTATAATATTTGTTAGTGCAATTTTTTGACAAAATTATCTATTTCTTTCATTAGTGAGAAAATGTTACATGAAATAGAAAAAAAAATATTTCAATAAAAAGTAAGACCTGACGCTCCCTAAAATACATGCTTTGTTTTTTTCTGCAGAATTTGTGATTTATAATGTGGAAATCTGCCATTCCAATAGTATTTCCTTGACTACATGCCAGAAAAACTTCATTAAAGCAGATTTGCTATGGCCTTGAACATCTTTGCTTCTGAAGGATAATGGGAAATCCATGTAATTTGAGGATCCATTTATATAGACTATAGAACAGATATAGTGATGAAGGCATGTATACATATAATCTGACTGCTTCATTCCCTTCTTAAGAATCAGAAATATAATTTATTTCACAACCACATTTGGTATCTTGAAAATCAAAACAACCCTGGCCATTGGCTTCTGTTAGTATTAATCTCAGGTAGTTATATCTAGTCTGGGAGTCGTAGGCTTTTCTAGTTTTGGCAGTGCTAAATAAATGGCATCTAGGGAAAAAGTTCAATCAGCCAGAACTATGCAACCTGGGAAACAGTCTTTTTTTAACCACATGCTTTCCAAGATTTTCCAAGACAAGGTGAATGCAGTTTTTGACTGTTTCTCTACGAACCATGAACCCACCCAGACATTCACCGCTATTGTTCTATCAGAGAATGCAGTGCCTGATAACATTTCTGGGCCATCAGATGACTATCTAGACAAAAATATCTGCTTGTACCAATCACAGTCAAGGCTGCTGTTACTCTCTCTATGTTTACTCCACTGTACCCAGCACAAGTCATGACTCAAATTGCTCAAACTAAATCAGGATCTCCTCTAGACCCCTGCCATCCCAAAATCATACAACTTGCTCCTGAAATAATATATGTGCATCTAATAGACATCTTTAATAAGATACTTAGCACTTCCCACTTAATTGAAAGCTAGCCTCTATTCTGCCTTACTTTAAGAAACCCAATCATACAGAAAGAAACCAACTATGTGCGCTTCTGAAAAAATGTCAAGACATGGCTATTTGATCAGTAACATCTACGATAGGTTCTGCTCTGCTGTTTTGCTCCGTCTTGGCGCCGGGAAACCCTTTTTGGGTAGCTGCGCGCCTTATAAGCTTAATAAATAAATAAATAAATAAACAATCTTGATGTCTTGGACCAAACAATTACCGGCTCATTTTGCGGCTCCCTTTTCCTGCAAAGATTATTGATAAAGCCATTATTTCAGAATTGGCATCCTTTATTGAGGACCATGGTCACTAGTCAGTTTAGCTTGGATGTCATCACAGCAAGGAGCTTGCTCTAACATCAGCATCAGAGCAAGTTAGGCAAATCAATAACTCATGAGGCAATGCTGCCCTACTTCTTTTAGAAATCTCTACAGTATTCGCCACAGTTAACCACAATATCCTCTTGCCCGCCTTTCTTTGATTGATATTTGGGGCCAAGCCCACACCTTGCTTAAATCCTTCCTCTTGGGATTCTTGAAGAATTCAATTCATCACCCTTCACTCTACCTTGCGAAGTCCCTCAGGGCTCATCATTGAGCCCCACCCTTTTCAATATTTATGTTGCACCACTTGACAGATTGATCAGGGCCTTTGGATTCTTGGCAGTATCTTACGGTGATGATATCCAAATTGTGGTTTCAGTAACCATTGATCCAGCATACACAGCATCTCGTTTTCACAACTGTACGCTTCAGATTGGACCATGGATGTCTGATAAACTCTTAAAGATAAACTCCACCTAAACTGAGGTTTTGCTTTTTAGAAGGAACACCACTTTTTGGTCCCCACAATGGTGGCCACAGGAGTTTGGAACACTGCCTACTCCGGTAACAAAGGTCAAGAACTTAGGACTAGTCTCCATCACCTCAGCTTCTTTCTACTTCATTAAACTTCCTTATCTTATTCTTTCAAAAATTGACTATTGCAACTCCTTGTTTCTTAACATTCAGAAAAAGTACCTCAACAAGATCCAGATCCTTTGCAATGTGGCAGCTCGATTACTATTAGGTATTCCCAGACACCAATTAGCATCCTTTAAGCTTATCCACCTCCACTGGCTTCCTGTCAAAAAGCAAAACACACAAGATGATGGGCCGAATGTTGCACAATGGCAAAACATTCACCCCCAGTCACAACTCTATTGAGTCTAGGGATCTGCATTCAAACTACACCTATAGAAAGTGCTTTAATCTTGTAATCTTAAAAACAGATTTCTAGCTGTCACTTAAATCTGAGGACTTATTCTAATAGGCATGTGTTTTCTTCTAACAGTTTTTTCCTAGTTTTTACTTAATGATTTCAGACCCACAGTATTGTAGGAATATGATCCTTTCAGCAAGTTATCACGCATAGCACTGCCTCCTCTTGTGCTTAATGTGCATACTAGCATTGCCATGAAAATAGAACCAGATTCATTTCTTCACAACCTTCAATACACTGAACCCCTTAAGACATCCTTCTGCAGGCTTTTGATGTGAAGTAGGAGTTACTTTCTGTTGCAGGCACCTACATAAATGTAATCAGACCCATAAAAGGTAACTAACCTAAAAAATGATGGTACTGGTGAAGTAGTGTGGCTCACTGGTTAGAGGCGGCAGACCCGAGAGCAGAGGACGGCCCGGGACCAGGGTTCGATTCCTGGCGCGGCAGGTTTCTGGACCAGGGTCAGCGGACTCGATAATTCTCTCGCCTCGGTGCCCACTCTGATCAGCGATCACACTCGGCAACTCTGGGCATTAGCTTGCCTCATCTTCACTAACGGCCCCACCAGACCGCCGGGGATGCCTGGTCTGACCCTGGAGATACCCATTAAGGGATCATCTCTCAGGGAAGCCAGGAAGGGTTTCGCAGCGGTCGAAGCGCCTTGGGACTCTTCGGGTAAGTAGTGCGCTATATAAATGCCTATACATTTTCCCAGTCTCATCTAACTCAACTAGAGCTCAGTTCAATGTGTTATTGCAGGCTGACTAGTTCCATATCTCTAAAATACTATGAGTTATCAGTACTTGAGACCTTGCTGTGGTGGATTACACAGGAGGTGGAATCCATCCCTGTAGATAACTGTGGACCTGTATTTGAGTTTGTTTATTGTGATTGCAACAGTGACTGGGGTAGCTCTCCTGCCACTTTCTTGATGCTGAACTACTTTCTACTTGAGATATCTCCAGTGCTCGGCTCACCCTAGACACTTCACTCCTAGACCGCATCATGGAGCCTCCTGGTGCAAGGATATAATGGGGCTATCACTGTGAATTGCACACAGCGAGTCTGGCTCCAGAAATTTACACAAGGTTTGGGTGGAAGGAGGTGGTACTATGGCTTTGGAATGAAGTGAAGAATCTGCCAGATGCAGAAGTATCTGAATAGGAAACACAGTTTTAAATCACATATGTTGCTGTAGCATACAGTTGAGAATTGGCTGCATCTCCACAATAGTGGGGTATGTCCCCAGGGCACTGGTTTAATGTACTCTATCTAATAGTCCATTATTTACTATTTAGGAAACACTAGTTTTCCAACACTCCACCATAGGAAACACCTACCATCAGAATGCATCACACATTATTCGAAACTCGCTAAACAAGTAAGTTTTAGTACGATCATGCAACAGAATGTAGTTATTTTTCATGGAGCTGTCTAACCTGACACAACGTTTGGGACACATATGCATGGTCAATATCAAACCGCCATAAACAACGGGAATCGAGATAAGCGTATTAACACCACATAGCCATTACTGTGAGATGCGATTTATTTCATAGCATACTTTATATTTCAATGAGTGTCGTGATCGTAACTCACTTCGGCGACCACAATAATAACAGTTGGAAACGCGGTCACTCACTAACGTGCGGTTAGTCATTAGCGTGTAGCTAATTCACAACTAAGCACTATCACACTTCGGTATCCACACGGGGGTACCGAAGTCACTTCGAGCACATATTCATTGGTCAAGAAACTATCACGTAGTACACATAAACTTCTGGTTCACACAGCATGTGACATCACGTATACACTTAAAGCACCTGGTCACTTCTTATGACTACAATATAATCAGTTGGTTCTCCTCCAGTATATTTGAGTGATGGTTCTCATTATTGTTTTCAGACTATCCCCAGATGAAGGCCCGCATGGTCGCAATGCATTGGGACTAAGCATGGGCGGATTTTGCGGATCCATGATCCGCGGATTTTGCGGATTGTGGATCCGCAAAATCCGCGGATTTGCGGATCCGCGGATTTGGGGCGGGGCTTCCTTGAATTTGAGCATCAACTAGTTCGAGCGACCATGTGTGTGTTACTATGCAATCGCCCCGACGGGCGCAGGGGTCCCTTGAGTGAGCTGTCCATCATAGTGGGTGAATGGCGGGCAGACGGTGCAAACCGCGAGTGTGTGGGCGGGGCCAAACGGGCAGGGCTACCATGCGAGTTCACACATGCTTCTTGTGTGTATAAAAGGTCTGAGAAAGATCAGTTCAGCAGATGAAGAGAAAGAAACCCCTGGTCACAAGAACAGCACGGGTATTGTGCTCGTGAAAGTCAAGGATGCAAAGGCCTCTATCCAGCATCACAGCTGATTTTCCACGGTAGAGTTGGGAAGAAGGCACACCTGTCCAGCCTCGACGACGCTCACGATTGTTTTTGGGCTAATGAATGAGTCACTGAATTTGAGCATCAACTAGTTCGAGCGACCATGTGTGTGTTACTATGCAATCGCCCCGAAGGGCGCAGGGGTCCCTTGAGTGAGCTGTCCATCATAGTGGGTGAATGGCGGGAAGACGGTGCAAACCGCGAGTGTGTGGGCGGGGCCAAACGGGCAGGGCTACCATGCGAGTTCACACATGCTTCTTGTGTGTATAAAAGGTCAGAGAAAGATCAGTTCAGCAGATGAAGAGAAATAAGCTCCTGGTCACAGAAACAGCACTGGTATTGCGCTCGTGAAAGTCAGGGCTACCATGCGAGTTCACACATGCTTCTTGTGTGTATAAAAGGTCAGAGAAAGATCAGTTCAGCAGATGAAGAGAAATAAGCTTCTGGTCACAGAAACAGCACGGGTATTGCGCTCGTGAAAGTCAAGGATGCAAAAGCCTCTATCCAGCATCACAGCTGATTTTCCACGATAGATTTGTGAAGAAGGCACACCTGCCTCAACGACGCTCACGATTGTTTTTGGGCTCACAGGAAGGGCATGTTGTAACTATTTTAGGATGGCGCCGGCAAGCTGCCAGCGCCATCCTAAAATACTTACTAAATTAGCTTCAACAGGAAGCTCTAATAGATAAAATAAAGCAGGTGCGAGCACCTGCTTTATTTTATCTATTAGAGCTTCCTGTTGAAGCTAACTTAGTAACTATTTTAGGATGGCGCTGGCAGCTTGCCGGCGCCATCCTAAAATAGTTACAAGTTGACAGGCCAGCCAGGCTTCAACTTTTGCCCCCGGAATCCGCCGCTCGCGGATTTGCGAATTCGCAGTAAATTCGCGGGAGTTCGCGGATCGCGAATTTACCGAAAATTCGCAAAATCCGCGAGCGGAACGGATTTTGCGCTCATACTTAATTGGGACCTACAAAATGCATGTTGGGATATGTAGTGTTGAATCCACCAAAAAAGCTTAAATCAAGAACACAAAAGAACAAACCAAGAATAAAGCAACATCAATGAATCATTGGGTTTGAGTCCATTTATTCACATTTGGAGATCAAAATGAGCATTATCAGATACAGTACATTAAACCAGTGCCCTGGGGACATACCCCACTATTGTGGATATGTAGCAAATTCGTATTTGATTCACTCGGGTTCAGTGAGTGACTCCCAGGTGCACGGAACACCTTGTTTACACCAAGTTACACATACATAAGAATTGTGTACACACTAAGCATATAGTTGTAGCACCAAGTTGGTAATGCTGGTGATATTGCTACAGATATCACAAGGAGACTGGTGGAGGACCAGCTTGGAAAGCAAATGTTCTGTTGTGCTCATGGAGGCTCAAGTCTATGGGCCATATGTTTGAAAGTTACTTTTTGCAATTTCCAAATTGTGATTTAATCGCTATTTGGAAATCACAGAATGAAATGTATGAAAAAGAGTATTCCCCTATTAGCGATTTCAACGAAATCACAATTAGGAGCAATGTTTGACACACATGGACCAGCTGTTTGGCAAATCAACTTTTTCTGTACCTAAGGGCCAGAAAACCAAACTCTGGAACAGCATCCAGGAAAAAGTGAACTCTCTTGGTGTCACCAAGATACATACCTGAAATAAGGAAAAGCTGGTAAGAACTAAGGTCCCATACTAAAGAGAAGGTGTCCAGCAGATGACAGAGATTGGTGGCACAGGTCGTGTTCCCTTCAAACATTCTCCTCCCACTCGAATGGAAATGCGTATTTATGAGACACTTGAGCCTCAAAGTGTGGTAGGAGTGTCAGACATTGACACCTCCACTCTTGTGGGCTGCAGCCAATGTAAAATATTTTCTTGTATACAGTTTTCCATAACATATTGTTTTTTAGTCTCCAAGCATAATATCTTAGCTACAAAAACTCCATTTAGAGGTTTGCTGTAATGTGGCAATGCATTATGGGAGTTGTCGTACAACTAAGTTATAACGCGCACTGTGTGTTTATGTATGAACTACACATATCTATATGTAATCTTCATGTCAAAAACACATAAAGCACATTATCCACAATGTTACACAAACTTAGTAAACTTTTATTTACAAATAACTTTGTACATACATTTCCACAGATCACACACCGAAGACATGTCTAAAACCATTTAAGCTGATGAAGCAATTGACACACAAGTGGAAATTGAGGATAGCACAATTGCTACTCCTACATCCATAACTCAAACTCCAACTACTTGGAGGGCAACAGCCCCACCACTGCCAGACTTTGAGGAAAGTGAGGAGCAAACACAAGGTAGGGACAAAACATCTGTGCACAGGCACACAGACAACGTAGAGTCCAACATTCAACATTTGATGACTTGTCAGACAGTCCTTGATTGTTTGGTGGCCTTGAGAAATCAATTATCACAGTAATAATAATAATAATAATGATAATAATAATAATTCCTATTTGTAAAGCGCAAACATATCACCCTTAAGAGTATCAAGGTGCTGGGGCCATTAAGGAGATTAAGTGAGCTATTTCCCAGAGTCACATGATGCTGAGCTGAGCTGCCGTTGGAGCCGGGAATTGAACCATGAGCCCTGCACTCCAGAGTCTACTGCTCCAGCTGATGAGCCACACCTCTCCCACAGTACAGCACCTGCAAGTCAAACAGATCAAAACTAAATAGGCATCTGCAAAGCATGTGGCGTTCAAAGCTGCAATTGGAGAAAGAGAAGGAGGAACGCATGCAAATCCGCAGGCAGAAGCAGCACATGGCACGCTATGACACATTTAAAAAATCTGTAAATTGATTGGCAGTAGCCACCACCACTCATGAACTGTGAACATCTAAAATGACATGGGGCACTGCCACTTCTGCCAAGATGTAGCACGCAGGCTTGGAGAACATTCTGACCCTAACCTGTCTGTCCCCAACATATTGCCACCACCTGAAAGCAAAAATGACTCTAACCTCAGTGGCATATCTGCACCCGATGGATGCTGTACAAGGCGAACTTGCTGACACACATCTGGACCGGATATACCACCAACTCCACAGCCAAGTCCTGTTGAGAAGTAACATTTATATGCACTCGGATGTATGATACTAGATTGTTACATTTGAGTTCTCAAAAATGAATGCTTTGTTTAAACAATTACATCCTATGAGGAATACAGTTGATGATGCACAATTACAATATATTGTTACAACCTGAATAAAAGGTTATCTTTATGAATGGAAAACATTACCATGATTTGTGATGGTTATTTATTGGATGCGATCATTATTCTTACCTTAAAAATAGTTGTTTGTGATCTCTGTAAACAATGCTCGGCCCTCTGCTGCTCTTGTCTCATTCTGCCGAATCCGTAGTGGTAGTAGTACCCTATCAGAGTTGGATTCTCACTATATGTTGACATTGTGACAAACCTTCCTCATGGCTATGTTGTGAAGAATAGCACATATGCCAATGATTTTGCAACAGGTTTCTTGTCTGTAGAGTAATGCGCCACCATTCTAATGAAGGCATTAAAAACGTGATTTCAGTATTCTAAAAGTCTGCTCCATTAATGATTGCATTGTTTTATGTGCTCTGTTGTACTGCCCTTCATTTCTGGGTCTTGCATTCAAGTATGGTGTCAGTTTCCAAGGGTGCAAGGCACATGCTCTGTCTCCTTAAATAGTAAGAGAAGGAGATACAGTTAGATCATTTTACAAACATTCTATTGAACACTGTATGAATTGAGTTTGTAATAATTTTACCAAGAAAAAAACCATCACCCTGACACAGACGGTTATTTATTCTACTGTGGCGGAACATAAAGGAGTCATCTGTGCTGCCTGGAAATCTGACTACAAAATCAGTTATGATGCATGCGGAATCACACACTACCTGAACATTGAATGAGTGGGTGCTTTCCCTGTTTCTATAAATGAATGGAGACATATAGCAATATGTGTGCCATAAACACAACCAATTACGTTTGGAAACTGTGCTAACCAATAAAACATTAGTTTTGAGGATTGTATATCTTAGGGAGAGTTCTGAAAAAAAAACATATTAGTTACATTTGCCAACCATTATTACCAAAAACCTAGGAAAACATTTTTTAAATGCGCTTTGTCACACCCTCCCTGCCCCTGCTATAACCCCGTGGTAACTGCCAAAAGCTTAAAGGTGTAGACAACCGAATACCTGCAAATGTGATGGAATTGCATTGCTCTGATGGTTGGGGTTTGTAGCTGAGAATGTAATTTAGCTATTAAATCCAAAATTACCTCACTACTCTGTCTATACTCTCGTCGTCAGTCTGTTCAAACAGGGTGACCCTCACCCTAAATATCCTCTCCTGTCTCCTTCTCTGCCTCTGAGACAAAATTATCATCCTCCTTGCCAAGACATACAGAGCCACCATCCTGAAAGAGCTAGATGCATTTGGGGTATCCATTTATTGTTTGCACCTGATTACCACTTGAAACACATTGATGGTTTGTACATTTTGGAAATGGCCTTTTTGTGACCAATTGTAATTAGTAAATCCTTTGTACATAGGGCCCTATTTTGAAGTTTGTCAAATTCGGTTTCAGTTTTGACCACCATATTACAATGAAACAGGCCGGTCATTCCGGCAGGCTTCCGACGGGCTAAAGGAGCCCGTCAGCCAGTCAGAAGCAGCATGTAATCCCTTAAGGACAGTGGGGCAGATTTATGTTAACTGGCGCATCCCCAGGGATGCGCCAGTTAATGTGAGCCACAGTGCGCCACAGCTCCGACACCCATGGTGCGCCGCATTTATAATGCGGCGCACCATAATGCAAAAACGGCACAGATGCATGACGCATCTGTGCCGGAAAGGTGGCGCATTGCTGGAGTTGCGTCGCAAGCACGACGCAGCTCCAGCAAGGCTCGGGGTGCCCCATCTTCACAATGCTGCGTCAAGACCTACGCCTGCTTCAAGCTGGCGCAGGGTTTTGACGCAGCATTGGCCTGAAAGTGACTGAGTGAAATCTCATAGATTTCACTCAGTCACTTTCAGGAGGCGTTCCTGCGCAGGAACGCCCCGCCCCTGTGCAGGAACGCCTCCTTATGGCGCAGGGCTTTACAACGTGACGCATCTCCTAGATGCGTCACGTTGTAAATAGGGCGCATTGTTTGCGCCGCCGTTGCGTCAAATGAAGTGACGCAATTGCGGCACAAAGAGGCGCAAGGGCATCATAAATCTGCCCCACTGTTTCTGCCATCAGAATTACGATGTCGGATTCCCACAGACTTTTCATGTCAGGTTTACTGACAAGAAAACCCTGTCGGAAAGCGACTTTAGGGGGCCCTAGCAGGGAAAAAGCAGTCTCTGGTTGAGGGACTGGGGGACACATATGGTGCCCCCTGTCATTCCCTGCACCGAGTGCCAGGCACCGTGTTGTGTCTGCAAGGCGGTGCAGGGATTAACAAAAACTCCCAATTCTCTATGGGAGCTTGTGCTGCGGCCGGTTTACAGTCGCAGAACAAACTCCCATAGTGAAATGTGAGTATGTGACCGCACCATGTGCTGTCGCATTATAATAGCGGTGTTGGGACCACTAATCGGAGGTCAGTCGGTGCTGTGACCGCAACATCCACTGGACATCGTAATGAGGTCCATAGTGTTAGAGAATCACTATTTAGTCATACCAATTTGTGATTTCCAAATTCAAAATGCAACAATACAATTTCTACATAATAGAAATCGCACCATCGAAAAGGCTTTTCCCACATACCAAAACACCATTTTGCATTTCGTAATGACCTGATTTACACATTTAGTAAATGCAGTTTTCTAGAGCATCGCACCTGCTGTTTTGAAGGATTTCCTTAGTCTGGATGGCATCATATGCTTGGAAACATTTGTAAGTGCAAGACTATCTATCTGTAACTCCCATACTTTACCTTTCGAAGTCCCTAAGCGAGTCTGTATGTGTGCTGCTTTTCAATAGAGTGGTCTCCAGCTAGGTAATGCAGCTGCCCTTAAATCCTCAATTTGTTGAACAACGATCTTAAAATTGTGCAATTGGTTCCATTAGGAAGTGCATAATAGTGTAATAAAGTAAAACAAATGACATAAGGCAGGCCGGCGGCTAATTAGCCCTATGTGATTGATATAGCCACGGACCAGGCATTTGATCTCACACAAAACGCAGCTCCTTGTTAAGAGGACTTTTAATTGATGTGATAAGAGGTATTAGATGATGCTGGAAAATAATTACTAGAAAGCTACTCGTGCATTTGGCTGAACATAACAAATGAAGTTTGGGCACTGGATCTGGCGGAGTGGTCACATGCTAATTAATAATGAGGAGGAGAAGCTTCTTCCAGGAGTGTTTTTTTAAGGCAGTATCTGCTGGGAGATTGAATCACGATGATAAGCCATAATGAGCCTGTCATCTTAGCAAAATCCTCATTATACAGATGATAGGAGGGCGTGTACGAAGCCACAACAAATGTTAGGTTTGTTTTGTTTTCTCGCTTCCCTCTTTCCTTTTCCGATGATGGATAGTAAGCCATTATAAGCATGGATAAAAAAAGCTGCACACCAATGCAGTTAACAAAATAAGGGTCTCTATTGTCCCCTGCCGGCTCCGTAGGAGGAACCTTTTAAGGGGTGGAGAGGCACACTCATGTATATTTTGCAGCTTGAAATATGCCCCGCCCTCGAAGGGAGAGGCATTTTTTTTTTTTTTTGCAGAGTTCTTTATAGCGCGAACTTGACCCGAACCGAATCAGGTATCAGAGCGCTTTACAAAGCACCAGTTACGTTACATGAAGACACACATTCATTTTTGTTAGGCACAGGGAGATTAAGTGATTTGCCAAGAATGACAGGATGTTTAACGTCGTGACCGAGACTAGAACCCAGGTTCGAGGTCGAGCGCCCTAGCCGTTAGGCCAACTCCAGAACGGGCCCTGGGTAATGTATAGAGACCAGAGTGTGGGGGGGAGTCAAAACTATGGAGGTGGTGCCTGGAAAGGGGGAAATATAAAAGGTCTTTTCTAGAAAGGTGGAAAGGCTGGCTCACAAGGAAGGACTCTTGGTTGGGGTGTGAGGTGTGCTGATGTGGTACAGATTTGGATTTTAACATAAAATTACCTTAAAAAATGATATATGTTTTCAATGTGGTTTAGAAGGCCCCTGAACACGTCATATACATTTGTAGCCATTCCCTCTCCTGCCAAGCACTTAGGCTAACCATATATCCCCTACTTTCTCGTCTTGACCCCCCCCCCCCCAGTAATTCTGCCTCCATCTCTTTCCAGCTGTGCTACACTTCCCACAAAATAACCCACCTCCAGTGTTCTATTTGAGTTAGTTTTAAAGACACATTATGTGCCAGGACTGTATGCTATGCTGCACTCAAACCTCAAATCCTTCATGTTGGTGCCAATATAAACATGGCCATGCCATAAAGGGAATGGTTAAGGTCTTATAATTCATACGTTTGTGCAGACAGATATACTTATGAGCTGGCTTCACAGCTTTCAAAGTATCTTCCTTGACCGTCCTGCCCCAGTCAATGTTCTTTTGCCTCTTCAGTGAAGTTTTTTGCCGATAGTGCACCTACCCTCACGATCAATACAACTGATTTTTAGCTTGTGTAGTATGGTTGCTATATTGTTTAATCTTTTAACTTATTGGACATTTTTTTAACTTCTGTGATGTAACTGGTTGCAATCTATTTAAAGCCCAAGGCCACACGTTACATCCTGCAATGATATGAGCAACATAGGTCATGTGAAGCTGCATCTGAGATGCCATGATAGGTTAAAGAGCCCCCTGAAGATGCCCATGTTTAGGTGATAAAAGTAGTTCATCTCCACACAGGGCCGGTCTGCAGAGGTAAGCATGCCCCATGCATCCATACTTCTGTTTACCCTCACGATTTAATTCCTTTTATGGTTTTATTGTAAAGAGATACCGCTGTCTACAGCATTTTCTAGTCAAGAGAACTATTACCTGGTTTTCTTATAGCATGGCACTATAAAACTATAACCGGAATAACAACAAAAAAGCTTTGTTTAGCCTAAACAATCTCACTACTACAAAAATAATAAATAAAACAAGATTTCTGCATCCTCATTTGTAGCCTTCTGTCAAAGTGTTTGCAATCTACGTGACCTGGGGTTTTTCTTTGGTATGCAAG
This sequence comes from Lissotriton vulgaris, assembly GCF_964263255.1. Taxonomy (NCBI): domain Eukaryota; kingdom Metazoa; phylum Chordata; class Amphibia; order Caudata; family Salamandridae; genus Lissotriton; species Lissotriton vulgaris. Next base: position 279,183,070 of record NC_141689.1, on the reverse strand, counting down.
GCTTAAGATGGAGAGATCAGTGCGCCATTTTCCACCTTTCCACTTCCAAGTAGGTTCTCGTTCAGATAACTTGACTTTAAATGTCATTTGAAGGGGCAGGTTCAAAATCTGAAAGGAAGTAGAGAGTAGATATTAAGAAGATATTTAATACATTCTGAAAATGATCAGTTGCCAATTCAAATTGAATATCTATGTTATTTAAACTTCCTGGAAATACTGTGAGTTTTACGCAAATTACTTTGGTGATTGGGATGTAGCATGCACCAACTGACTTTATTTTCAAACTTGCCACTATGGAGAACACCTCTATGAAACCTGAGAAGCATGGAACGCACTCTGCAATAAACTATTGGACTATTATATGAGTTCCCCTACAGAAATGTCTAAAAACCTATGGACTGCACCACTTTCTTAATGAGGTTTCTGTAAATTATCTTGCCTCCAACGCGAGTGGTCGCTCCCCCCGCTTCCTCCCTCACCTGTGGTATCGTAGCGCCTACATCTGCTTGCTGACTGGGCACTGTTATTGTACTTGCTAGCGCGCACTGTTGCTCATTTATTTGCATAGCGCTTTGGCTGATTGTTAACTGCTATCGCTTTTACCGTGCAGTACCTGTAATTATTGTAGCTGCGCATTGTCTGCATTGCATTGGCTGTGTTTTATTCAAAGTGTGTCACGATCTCCACTGTCTCCGCGCACGAACTCGCATCTTTTTGGCCCTCATAGCGCTCCATTGCTCCTTGTTGTTGTTGTTGGTCGGCCATTTCCCAGGTTGACCCGAGCCCTCCCTCGACCTCGCCCCCGCCTCCCTGCTGACCCTCCCACCCACGAGAGCTACAGGAGCCGCCCACTCCCACACAGAGAGCTGTGACCATCTTGCCTCCAACGCCAGTGGTCGCTCCCCCCGCTTCCTCCCTCACCTGTGGTATCGTAGCGCCTACATCTGCTTGCTGACTGGGCACTGTTATTGTACTTGCTAGTGCGCACTGTTGCTCATTTATTTGCATAGCGCTTTGGCTGATTGTTAACTGCTATCGCTTTTACCGTGCAGTACCTGTAATTATTGTAGCTGCGCATTGTCTGCATTGCATTGGCTGTGTTTTATTCAAAGTGTGTCACGATCTCCACTGTCTCCGCGCACGAACTTGCATCTTTTTGGCCCTCATAGCGCTCCATTGCTCCTTGTTGTTGTTGTTGGCCGGCCATTTCCCAGGTTGACCCGAGCCCTCCCTCGACCTCGCCCCCGCCTCCCTGCTGACCCTCCCACGTTCCTCCCCCTCCACTCTCCATTTATGTCAGATGTACCAACGCGCAGTGTCCACGCGCTACGTCCGCGCCGAAGGTGCGCCAAAGGTAAGCCCGTCTACGCCCGTCCGCGCCTGGACCGCGCCCAGCGCCAGAGCCCCTGGTCCTCGTAATGTCCACCTCTCCCGCATTACTTATGATGCCACCACCCTCCTAGCCCTCAACTCCGGCCGTTCCCTCAACTGCGTTCAAGCCTCCCCTGGACACACCCATGGACCCTTTTCCTGCAACTCCTGCAAGTTCGACGGCACCAAGAACAACTCCTCATCTACGATCACACAACAGATATCCGACCCCAACCACCTACAATGCATCCTGCTCAACACCCGATCGGTCCACAGGCATGCCATTGACCTCTGGAATCTACTAGACACCATCTCTCCGGACGTCGCCTTCCTAACAGAAACATGGATGAACGCCACATCAGCCCCAGACATCACCATTGCCATCCCGGAAGACTATAAGATCATACGCAAGGACCGTACCGGCCACACAGGAGGAGGTATCGCTATCGTCCATAAGAAATCCATCCGCATCTCAACCAGCTCAGACGTCAATCTCGCCAACTCTGAACACCTTCACTTCCAGATCCACATCGACCCCAAAACCACACTCAGAGGCACCCTCCTTTACAGGCCACCAGGACCCCGCGCACAGTTTAGTGAAGACATCACGGACTTCATCACTCCACACGCGCTCCCCTCCAAGGATTACATCCTTTTGGGAGACCTCAACTTTCACCTTGAAAAGAACAACAACCGCAACACCACCACCCTTTTGGACAACCTCGCCAACCTCGGACTTAAACAACTTGTCACCACCTCCACCCACATCGCAGGTCACACACTCGACCCTATCTTCACCTCCAGCAAACATGTCTCCTTCAGCCACACCACAGCTCTCCTTTGGACTGACCACAGCTGCGTTCACTTCACCTACAACAAGCCCACTTCCAACAACCACCCCCAACCCACTCTGCAAAGAAACTGGAACAAAATCACCATCAACCAGATCTCCTCATCGCTTCTTCAAAACCCCCCATCCCACTCCTCAAACCCAGACCAAGCAGCCACCAACCTCACCCAATGGTTATCCAACAGCGCCGACATCTTAGCACCACTGAAAAAACGACAAATCAAACTAGGCAGCAAGAAGGCCTCCTGGTTCAACGATGATCTTAAGAAATCCAAGAAACTCTGCCGCTCCCTTGAGAAGGCCTGGAAAAAAGACCCAACCACCAGCACCAAGGACGCCTTCAAAAACGCCACCCGCATACACCACCAACTGATCCGGAATGCCAAGAAAGCCGCTCTCAAGGACCGACTAGATAACAACGCCCACAACAGCAAGGAATTATTCAACATCGTCAAGGAATTTACCAACCCCTTGGCCAACTCCAACGACATCACCCCCTCTCAAGCCCTCTGCGACTCCCTAGCCTCATTCTTCCACAACAAAATTGCAGACATCCACAACAGCTTCGACAACCGACCCGAAGACCAACCCACCCAACCCCCTACAGGACCCCCACCCCCCCTGAACATCCTCAATGACTGGAAGCCAATCTCCACTGAGGACACCATCCGTCTGATGAACTCTATCCACTCAGGATCCCCCACAGACCCATGCCCTCACCACATCTTTAACAAAGCAGACTCCATTATAGCACCGCACCTCCGAGACGTCATCAACTGCTCCCCTCAACTCCGCAACCTTCCCGGAAAGCTGGAAACATGCCGAACTCAGCGCCCTCCTGAAGAAACCCACAGCTGACCCCACCGAACTCAAAAACTACCGCCCTATCTCACTCCTTCCATTCCCGGCCAAAGTCATCGAGAAAGCGGTCAACAACCAGCTCGCCGCATTCCTCGAAACCAACAAATCCCTCGACTCCTCACAATCCGGCTTCCGAGCCAAGCACAGCACTGAAACCGCCCTCATCGCAGCAACAGACGACATTCGAACTCTACTGGACAATGGAGACACAGTCGCCCTCATCCTCCTCGACCTCTCCGCAGCCTTCGACACGGTCTGTCATAGCACCCTTTTACAACGCCTCAGAAACGTCGGAATCCATGGAAAAGCACTGGAATGGATCACCTCGTTCCTCACCGGAAGAACCCAGAGAGTCCGCCTCCCACCATTCAAGTCAGAGGCCACTGAAGTCATCTGCGGCGTACCCCAAGGGTCCTCACTCAGCCCCACCCTCTTCAACGTATACATGAGCCCCCTCGCGGCCATCGCACGCCAACACAACCTCAACATCATCTCCTACGCCGACGACACTCAACTGATCCTATCACTCACCAAAGACCCGAACACGGCCAAAACCAACCTGCATGAAGGAATGAAAGAAGTAGCCGAATGGATGAAGCACAGCCGTCTGAAACTGAACTCAGACAAAACAGAAGTCCTCATCCTAGGCACCTCCCCCTCCGCCTGGGATGACTCTTGGTGGCCAGAGGCCCTTGGAAGGGCACCTATCCCGACGGACCACGCACGCAACCTGGGCGTCATCCTGGATTCCTCACTCTCGATGAACAGACAAGTCAACGCCGTTTCTTCATCTTGCTTCAACATTCTTCGCATGCTCAAAAAAACATTTCGCTGGATCCCCACCGAAACTAGAAAAACAGTCACTCACGCTCTGGTCACGAGCCGACTGGACTACGGAAACACCCTCTACGCCGGTACCACCGCAAAAATCCAGAAAAAACTCCAACGCATCCAGAACGCTTCAGCCAGGCTCATATTAGACATACCGCGTAAAGAACACATCTCTGGCCACCTGAAAAACCTCCACTGGCTCCCCGTCAATAAGAGGATTACTTTCCGGCTCCTAACCCACGCACACAAAGCACTCTACGAAATCGGACCCGAATGCCTCAACACACGACTGTCCTTCTACATCCCCTCCCGCCAGCTACGATCCTCCAACCAAGCCCTTGCCACTGTACCTCGCATCAACAAAACCACCATGGGAGGTAGATCCTTCTCCTACCTGGCAGCTAAAACCTGGAACTCACTTCCCACTCATCTTCCCCTTACTCAGAACCACCTAGCATTCAGAAAGCAACTTAAAACGTGGATATTTGACAAGTAATTCCCCACCCTTCCTCAAGCGCCTTGAGACCCTCTGGGTATGTAGCGCGCTATACAAATTTATTGACTTGACTTGACATATTCAGACGCTCCTGCTTCGGTAGAGCTCATTCACTTGAAACGTATTTGCACCCTCTAAAAATTGGGGCCCGTTTTTAGATGTGTAGACAGCTTTAGCTGCCTGTTGGCCAGACTTATTGTTTCTAGTATACATAGAGTGGGCTTTGAGTCAGTCACTTGCTTATTATTTAATGGTTTTATTGTCTGTCTGAGTTGTCTTCTTTTGATTCAATGACATACCTCCCTAGTCATGTGTCTGTCCTTGCTAGAAGTATTTCGGACTCACAGTGTTCCAATTGGTCAAATGGGGATTTGGGGGGGTGGCCGACCGGAGGGAGGCTCGCCCCCCCGGGGAAGTTTGGGGCACCAGGGGAGGGGGGGGAGGAAGATTGGCAACAGGGTCTCGCCGTAGCCGGCGTATTTGGTCTGGTTGGGCTGGTTGGGCGGTTTTGGGCTTCTTTTTGGGCTGGTGCTTACTTAACCAGCCATTTTGTGTCACCACGCACACTTTGTGGTGCGGTGACACAGAAGCCAGGGTGCAGACGTTTTTGTGTCAGTTGAGGCCGTCGTAGTAGTTTGGGCGTGCTTTTGAGGCGGTTGGTCGGCGCTACGCGAGTTCACTGAGGCGAGTGCTGAGGCGGTATTGGGAAGCTCGGGGAGCGTGTTGTGGCGTCGGTGGACAGGTGTCTTGGCTTGATGGCGGAGGGGAATGACCCGCGTGTGGCGGAGGCTATCAGGCTGCTTTGTGAGGCGGGCCGCTTGGACGTATTGCGGCCCGGCCTCAAGGTAAGGCCTCAGCGGCGCGCTGCCGATGGCGCCGCTGCGGCTGTGGCGGCATGTGATCCGCCGCGGTCGCGGCTGCGGCCGAATCAGCGGGGCGGGAGTGGGGGCGGAGGAGCGAGGGGCGGTGGGCGGCGGGCCGAGGCAGTGCCGCGTGGCAAGGCGAGAGGGGGGACCAAGCGAGTGGGGCGGAAGGGGAAGAAACAGCCCCTGCAGTTTGTTGAGGAGGTGGGGGCGAGGGGGGGAGGGGCGGGGGCGGATGGCGAGGCAGTGACGGAGCACGGGGGGCGGGGGGAGGGAGGGGACGTTGGTAGGGGCCAGGCAGAAATGCAGGGGGAGGGGGAGGAGTGGAGAAGGAGGGCGGGGGGCAGAGGGGGGAGAAGGGCCCGTGGTGGTGGGGGGAGGTGGGGCAGGGGGGGACGGGGGGCCGAGGTGCGGGGTGCGCGAGGGGCAGTTGGAGGGGGGGACGGGGGGCTGGGGGGGCGGTTTCCCCTCTGCTGATTGAGGAAACTGATTTGGAGGAGGAGGTGGGAGGGGAGGGGTGGGGGGGCGGACACGGAACTGGACTGGAGCTCGTCCTCAGCAGAGGAGGGGGGGCGCAGGGGGACAGGGAGGTTTGGCGTCGCCGGGGCGGGGGGGAGGGGTGGGGCCAGGCGGAGGGCCTCGGCGGGCCTGCGGCGTTGGGGGCGGGGTGCGGAGGTGACAGTGTGACCGGCGGGAGGGGTGAGTCGGGGATGGTGGAGTGGGTCGGTGGGGGTGGGGGTGGGGTGGAGGGGGACAGTGGGGGTGCGGGGGGCAGTGGCGGGCAGGGGGTGCTTTGCGGGGAACGGGAGGGCGACAGTGGTGCGGCTTGGGGGGGTGGATGGGGTTGTGGGCGCGGGGCGGTGCGGGCCGAGTTGGGGTTTCGGGGGGTGGGGTGGGCCGGGGGGTGGAGCGGGGAGGGGGGTTGGGACCTGGGGGGCGTAGGGATCCCATCGCGGCGCGCTGGCCACTCGGCCGGTTGGGGGAGGGGAGCGGCTATGGAGTGGGGGGGTGGAGTGGGGGACAGCGCGTGGGGGGGTGACGGGAGCGGTTTTCACCCTGGCATGCTGGACTCCACCTTTTTTCCTTGGCAGGAGCTGTTTGCGAGGCGCTCGGGGGAGCAGCATGCGGCTCCCACCCACCGAGTGGATGGGCCGGCTCTGTTTGGTGCGGACGGCCGAGCTCCAGCGAGGGACCTACGTCATGACCATGTCGAATGGAGGCGGGATGCGTATCCTCCGGACCCTCCCCGAAGGGTCTTTACGGCCGCCGGGGGCAGGGGAGCGAGGATGGATGTGAATATTTCTACGCTGAATGCGAGTGCCGAGGATGGAAGGGCGAGTGTTGATCTGATGGACTTGATGCGGGAATGTCGGGAAAGAGTGGGTTTGAGCCGGCTGGAACCCCATGTGGGGGACCGGGGTGGTGTGGAGCCGGCTGCTGGAGAGTCGGAGAAGGAAGGAGAGCTTCGGGAGGACGGGGGGGCTTGTAATGTTGTTGATAGTGTATTGCAAGTGCCAGCAGGGCAAGAAGCGCCAAGGGTGATGGCCCCCTCAGCTCAACTGGTTAGGCGGCGGGATCCAGCAAGGACGCCGACCGTGACGCCAGGTAAGACAGATGGTGGCACGGGAGGTGGCAAGCGGCGTTGTGTGGAAGTTTCAGTGGGGACGGGGGGCGACGGGGAGGATGGGTGGCGGCTTGTGCAGGGCCGGTACGTGCAGGACGCGGGCGTGGGCACGGACGGAGCGGCACTGGACAGAGGGGGGCCGAGCACGGGTGGCGGGTTGCCTGCTGCAGGGGGGAAGGAGACGGCAGGAAAGGAGAGTTGTGTGGTGCCAGTGCGGAAATTACCGTACATGGGGCTTACCAAGCCGCTGGGGGCTCACCTTTCGGCAGCAACGAAAGAAAAGATATGGAAAGGGGAATACGTTGACATCCTGAAGCTCCTGCACAGGGAACTGACGTCCAAGGAAGGGTCGAAGGAGGAGGAGCAGGAGTTAGCTAGGCGCCCAAAGGTTCCCCTGACGTTAGACAACTGGTCGGCGGCTTTCCTCATCTATGCGAGCGTGTATTGCGAGAAGTTCCCGGACAGGTGCGTCGCGCTGTTCAAATACATGGACGTAGTGCGGAGGGCACAGGTGACATACGGCGGGTACGCGTGGTCCCACTACGACGAGGAGTTCCGGGCACGCATGGCGGCGGACCCGGAAGTGCAATGGGGGGAGCTGGATTCGGATTTGTAACAGCAAACGATGGGAGGGGCCAAGTTTGGCCGCACCATTTACACGGCGAGTGGTTTACCGCTGGTGTCGCCCCCCTATGCGGCCCGCCCCACCCGTGGGGGGGTGGGTCAAGGAGACTCTGGCAGTCAGGCCGCAGTCGGGGCCTGCTGGGATTTCAATAGAGGGGCCTGCGGGAGGGCGGCGCGCCGATTCCGGCATGAGTGCTCGTCATGCAGACGAAAGCATCCAGTGCTGCATTGCTGGGGGCCCGGGGGCCCGCCGGGGCAGCAGCCCGCACAGGGAGGGGCCCCAGCCAGAGGGGGACTGGGCGGGGGACGGAGAGGGGGCAGAGGGGGGAGCCGGGGCCCTGGGCAAAGGCTCATACGCCGGTTAGGATCGAGCGGATGGAGCCCTGGTTGGCGGCATATCCGCGGGCGGAGGATGCTGCAGTGTTGCGTCGGGGTTTCCGGGAGGGATTCAGGCTGGGGTACGAGGGCCCCCGGATTGCTCGCTGGGCGGACAATCTGAAGTCGGTGAACGCGCACAAAGGCATCGTGCGCGAGAAGCTTTTCAAAGAGGTCAGGGAAGGTAGAATGGCGGGCCCCTTCACGGCACCGCCGTTGCCGGGCTTGATTATTTCCCCCATCGGGGTGGTGCCCAAGAAGGAGATGGGGCAGTTCCGACTGATACAGCACTTGTCTTAGCCGGAGGGGGAGTCAGTCAATGCCTACATTGCGGCGGATTTGGCGTCGGTGACCTACTCGTCGGTGGACGTGGCGCGGCGGCTTGGCGCGGCGGCGGGTCGGGGCGCACTGATGGCGAAATGTGACATCAAGTCGGCGTTCCGGCTTCTTCCGGTGCACCCGGCGGATCACCAGTTACTGGGGATCCAGTTCCAAGGTCTCATCTTTGTGGATAAGGCGCTGCCTATGGGGTGCTCCATTTCCTGCGCGCTGTTTGAGCGTTTCAGCTCATTCCTACATTGGGTTTTTTCCAGGCGCACAGGCTCAGAGTCAGTGACGCACTATCTGGATGACTTTTTCCTGGTGGGGCGGCCCGGTGCAGAGGACTGTCAGCAGCAGCTGGATGGTTTGGCCGGGTTGATGGGGGACTTTGGGGTTCCCCTGGCGCCAGAGAAGACGTGCGGTCCCAGTACAGTGTTGTCCTTTCTCGGTATCGAGCTCGACTCGGTCGCCATGGAAGCACGCCTACCGGATGACAAGAGGTATGCAATGCTGGCTTTGGTGGATGGAATGTTGTCGAGGAGGAAAGTGACGGTCCGGGAGGTGCAGGTTTTGTTGGGCCATTTGAATTTTGCCTGCCGCGTGGTGCGGGCGGGCCGAACGTTCTGCCGGCGTTTGGGTTTGGCGTTGTCCGGGTTGCCGTTGCCTCATCACCATGTGCGCCTTTCCGCGGGAATGAAGGACGATCTGCGTATGTGGCGGGCGTTCTTGGAGCGGTTCAATGGTGTGCCTATGGCGCCGGCGGAGGATTGGGAGTGGGACGTCACCATGTACTCAGATGCGGCAGGCGTCGGCGGCTTCGGTCTGTACTGGGACGGGAAGTGGTGCGCAGAACAGTGGCCGGAGCGGTGGCAGGCAGGAGGGAGGAGCATTGCGTTCTTGGAGTTGTTCCCATTGGTGGTGGCACTTTGGGTGTGGGCAGGGGCGTTGGTGCATAAACGCGTGTTGTTTCGAGTGGACAACATGGCTGTCGTGCAGGTGGTGAAAAGGCAGTCGGCCAGGGACCCGCAGGTGCTGAAATTGATGAGGGTGTTTGTGTTGCGCTGCTTGGAGAATGACATCTTGTTTCAGGCGCGCCACGTCCCGGGTGTGGACAATGACTTTGCCGATGCTTTGTCTCGTTCACAGTGGGAGAGGTTCCATGGGCTAGCCACGACAGCGGAGGAAGTCAGGACGCTGGTGCCGGAGGAGCTGTGGTCGGTGGGCGAAGCCGGGTCTTTCAGTTGGTGAAGGCGTTGGTGGCGGTGTCTACATGGAAGGCTTACGAGCTAGCTTGGGAGGAATTCCTGCAGTCAGGTGCGGTGCGGCAAGGGGACCGGTGGCGGCGCGAGGATCAGGTGGTAAGGTTCATGCTGGCGCTCATGGATAAAGGTTTGTCGTGGGTGTCGATTGCGGGCAAGTTGTCGGCGGTGGCTTTCATGGGCAAGATGTGGTGGGGGTACCCTCCGTCGGCAGGAGAACTGGGGATGCGGTTGCTGGAGTGATGGGCGAGAGAGAAGGGGGCGAAGGTGCGGCTGCGCCGTCCCATCACGGTTGAATTACTGGAAGGAGTAATCGGCGCGCTCCCGGGGGTGTGCAGGGATGAAGGCGAGGTGTTACGTTTTTCTACCTTGATGTCATGGCTTTTCTTCGGGGCGTTTCGAGTGTCGGAGTTGCTGGGCCGGAGGGGGCGGCGGGGGGTGTTGTGGGGGGATGTGGAAGTGCGAGCACAGGAGGTGGCGGTGCGTTTGCGACGCTCGAAGACGGACCAGCGGGGGGTTGGAACTTGGGTGGTACTGGGACCGGGCGGCCGGGAAGGGGTGTGCCCGGCGGCTTGGGGTAGGCGGTTGATGGAGGATGGTGGCGCGAAGCAAGGGGAGGTTTTAGGTCAAAACGGGGGGGACGGAGTGACGGCGTCTTAGGCTTTGTGGGTCCTGCGGCGCGCCCTGCGGTACATGGGTGAGGATCCCCTGGCGTTCGGGACACATTCTTTTCGGATCGGGCGGCGATGGAGGCGGCACGGAGGGGTTGGGGTAAGGATGAGATACAGAGGCTGGGTCGGTGGAAGTCTGATTGTTACAAGACGTATGTGCGGTTGAGGAAGGCGGAAGGGTTGTTGTCACAGTGATGCCCGGTTTTGATATGTGTGTCTTTGCAGGTGCTGTGGCGGGGCCGGCAGTGGCTGTTCTGAATGTATATATTGTGGGACATTCATTCGTCAAAAGAGCAGAACAAGCGGAGTGGGACAGGCATCGGACGCCCAATTTGGGATTGGATACGGGGTTGTACAGGTGTCATTGGAGGGGAAAAGGGGGTAGGCGGTGGCATGAGTTGTTGCCCTTGTTGAACTCAATGGTGAGAGGGGGGGTTTGCCCGGATGTGGTAGTGATTCATCTGGGTGAGAACGATTTAGTGCAGTGCAAGGGTTTGGCGCTACTCAAACAATTGAAGCGGGACCTGAGGGAAATCAAGAAGCAGTGGGCGGGCTGCCATATCATCTGGTCTGAGTTTATCCCCAGGCGGGTGTGGAGGGGGCCGGAGCGCCCAGGAGCCATTGACAGGGCACGGAGGAAGATCAATCGGGAGATGCGGGATTTCTGTGCCAGGGAGGGGGTGGGGAGAATGGAGCACCCGGAGTTGCGCTATGGTGCAATCTATTTTTTCCGGGAGGATGGGGTTCACCTGTCCAGGTATGGCATGGAGCTGTATATAGTCCAGCTGAAAGAGGCATTGGATGGGGCTTTGGGAGTGCTCAGGTATCCCAGGAGGCAGGGGTCCTAGGGGGGGGTCGAAAGGCGTAGGCGAGGGGGGGAGGAAGATTGGCAACAGGGTCTCGCCGTAGCCGGCGTATTTGGGCTGGTTGGGCTGGTTGGGAGGTTTTGGGCTTCTTTTTGGGCTGGTGCTTACTTAACCAGCCATTTTGTGTCACCACGCACACTTTGTGGTGCGGTGACACAGCAGCCAGGGTGCAGACGTTTTTGTGTCCCACCCGCCCTCCCTACAAGGCAGATTTTGGTCCTCTGGGGTTCTTTCCGGGGTGCTGGGGGGGGGGTCCTTTGGTTCTGGTTTTGAGGGGTTTTGTTGGATGATGGTACACTGGTTAGGGTTCAGTTGTGTTGTCGCTGGAACAGGTGCTGTTTTGGGGCGCTGCCCTAAGGTGATAGGGTGGTTTTGCTGCAGGCCTGGGACTGTTGGTAGCGGGGGTGAGGTCATGGAGGTCATTTGGGCATTCTGTGGAGGGGTAGGTTGCTGAGCGGATGTGTTGTTTACAGTTGCAATGTTTGGGGTAACATTTTAGGGGTGGGGGGGGCTGTCAGGCAGTTGTTATTTAGTGACCAGTAGTTTTGTTCGGCACAGGCCAGGTGGGTCTTTTGTTGTAGGTGCACCTGATTCCAATAAAGCGGCTTTTTCCACACATTTTGGTTGTCTGTGTCAGTGCTTCCCCCCCTCACCTACTGGTGTGCCCCAATTGTATCCTTCCACTGCGAACGTTGCTTGAATTCAGGGAACTAATGTTTACTTTATTGGTTCCATGAGAATGCATGTGTTTCCTTGCTCTTTATCTGTTTGCTATCTCTTCCTTCACTTTCATCTGCAGCCCTCACTCTTCGTGTTGCATCACACCATGTTCAGCATGTCCATTCCTTCATCCTCTCGATTACTGTTTTATTACCTCCCCATCCATGTTTCCACTGCTTCCCTACTAATGCCACTTATTGCCCCCTTCCTTCACCTTCTATCACTACATATATTTTCTTTTTGGTACCCGCTGCACTATTGGCAGAATCCAACTTAACAGCTAAATCTTTCTGTTGTGTTTTGACTATTTCAAGAAGGCTGTCTGCGAGTGCACATGTGTATGCATTGCATACACAGTGGGCACCTAGGATTGGATCTGTATTATTTTAACCGGCACATTCTGTTGGAAACGAGTCAGCATCTGTGAGGCCTGCACAAATAACATGACAATATTTGTCCTTCACTTGGAACCAAACACCCAATTGTAGTGCCTGACTCTCAGAGGGTAGAGTTGCAGAGCAGTCTGAAGCTTACTCAAGGGAGGTGGTGTGGGCTAGTAATCGCAATTTGCAAGTGCGCAGAAATAACACTCAATAATTGATTGTCCAGTCTGTACTTTGCTTTATAAAAGTAAGAGTACATTTTTATTAAACACACACACTACTCAATACTATGCACCAATTTACAAATATACATAAGCTGTTGGAATTACTTTGTAACGTTGCATAACATCTCCACCCCTCCTACAAGGGGGGGTGGGGTCTAGTACCACCACTCCCATGTATGCACATCATCGTGCCTCCAATGCAGTTAGTGGATTATAACCTGGAGCAGGGGCCCCGCGCGCGGGCACATCCCAGTGGCGACGCACCCGAGTACTTCAACCAGCATTTAAAATAGGTAACCCTGCCTTGGTGACACACAACCCTGACCGCTCATTTCCTACTGAACTTAAGGTATGCACCGCTATATCTTAAGGGCTAACAGCCTGGGTTCTTCAACTAAGCGCAGCAGCAAGAATACATGTTTAATAATCACTTTAGAGTGACAGTACTCATAACATTTGGATATCATTAGAATGCATTGCAATTACAACCCCTAAAGGCATCACAGATAAAATCACAGGTTTAAGTAAATACAGTCAGAAACCCTAGCAGGAATGTCTAGCCACTTAAATCCACTTCGCTTATGACTCCACCTCAATCATGTACTTCACATTAAACACATGAACTTCAGTCCCTCTATAAAGAATAACACTAGTAAAAGCATTTGTGGTGCAATTACACCTCTTCACCTCCAGGGAATGCCTTCTTCCAGACATCCACCACCTCCGCCCTACACTCCATGAAGCATTTTTCATTCACCCTCAGCTGTAGAACAAAAGTTCCAGCCCAAAGGTTTAAAATGCATGCTGAGCCCTTGAGGGGTTGTTCTCTTAAATCCCCAAGACAGTTAGGGTGGGACTTTCCTCTTCGTGCAGGGGGGATACTGCGCATCTCTAGCAGCTCCCCAGCACCTTAGCACATGTGTGGTGGTGACCCCACTCTCCTGGGGCCACCACAAGCAACAAACATGCTCTTTTGACCTTCAGGCCGATCCTGGCCTGCAAGGCATTATGGGGCGATTCCTCTTTAGCAGTGAATATGGTAGCAGCAGCTCCCCCGTTGCATTGGGGAGAGCCGCGATCTCACCGCGGTGGCTTCAGTACCATCTCTCCAGGCTTCGTTGGGGGGCCGGTCCCACCCGACCCCCAAGGTATGTCCATCTGCGGCTCAGGGAGCCCACCCCCGGCTGCTCCGCTTGGTGATGGGGGCCCGGTCCCACCTGGGCCCCTGCTGCTCCCCTTCTTCCCACGGGATCCCGGTCCCAATCGGGCCCCCGCGCCGATTGCAGAGGGGAGGACAGCTCGGGGAGCCCACCCCCGGCTGCCCCTGCCGCCTCCCTCCCGGCCCGCCCCCTTGTGTGAGGCCTCAGGAGCCAGCGGGTGTATTCGGGTCTGCCCGCTCCGGCGGGCAGGCGCAGAGGCGGCTCACTGGCTGGTGGTTCTTCGGGGGGAGTGCGACGGCATTCCCCCCACCTTCTCATCACTCCGGGGCTCGGGGATGGGGTCCCGGGCCCCTCCTCTTCCTGGGGGGGTTGCGACGGCACTCCGCCTCTCCTCTTTGCCGGGGCCCAGGGATGGGGTCCCGGGCCCCCTGGGTACATCTTAGCAGGGGTCGCAACGGTGCTCCCCCAGCCTTACATCTGCGGGCCCTATTCACAGGGGTGAGGCGGTGCCCCCGGCATTGCTTCGGGTCCTGGGGATGGGGTCCCGATCCCTCCTCCTCCTCTGCGCATGAAGAGCGACGGCGTTCCCCGTCTTTGGCAGGGTACTTTGGGGCCCGAGGATGGGGTCCCAGGCCCCTGGACATCTTCGCTGGGGGTGCGACGGCGCTCCCCCGCATCCATCTTTCGGTGGGGCCAGGGTGGGCTCCTGGGCCCCATGCAGGGCAACTTCACGGGGAGCGCAACAGCGCTTCCTGGCTTCCCTTCTCTGTGGGAACAGCCCCCGGGGGCATCTCTGAGACCGGTGGCGGAGCCCCACGCGCTTCATCGTCACTCTTCTTAGGGGTCAAAGGTCGCCTACCTTCCGAGGGCCATATCTCAGCCCCTGGGGGTTTGATCTGCCCCATGTTCAAGTCTTCTCGCTCCTTGTGGTGTGAACCAGCCACTGGGAGCACTCTCCTCCACGTTCCAGGTCTCCAAGAGGGTGCATTCTGCAGGGAGCGGTCTTGGAAGAGGTGTGGCGCCGCGGCTAGGGCGACTGACTCCAAAATCTGGGGATCACGGTTCGATCCCCGGCACCGGCGGCAGATTAGCCCAGCACCATGTGACTCTGGCAATAGCTTGCTTAATCTTCCCCACGGCCCCCAGCGCCTAGAGACCCTTATGGGTGATTGTGCGCTTTACAAATGTGGATTATTATTCTCTGGCTCCCTGCGCCAGCCTTTCACCTGGCTCTCCTCCTGGGCCTCTCTTCTCCCTGCGCAGACGCCCCTGCTTCTGCGCACCGGCTCTGGGATCTTCTTCTGGCGCTGTTAGGGCCCTGGGTGGCAGTCAGGGGGCATCTCCTTCCAACTGCCCATTGCCAGGCTCCAGCACCTTTCGCCTCAGCAGACCACACCCCAGAGAGAGTTTCTCTTCCTGTGCAAGTACTTTTTAAAAGTTGAGTAAGGGGCTGGCAGAAAGTCTCTGTGTGTCCTATCAAACAGCGACACATCACTTCCAGTAGCGGTCGGCAGTAGGTGTTTCTGTAGGGCGGTGACGTGGGCAGGAGGAGGGGCAGGGTGGGGGAAAATAATGCATGGATTACGGAGTTTTACAGGTAAGTAAACATTTAAATACATAAAACGAATTTCGTTGCGCACACTGCATCACCAAATGTGATGCAGTGTGCGCAACGGGGAGAAGGGTGATGATTTTCCTCAGGAGCCTCAGGAGTGCATAACATGTAGCAGCTACCTTCCGGGACTGTACTAAAAAATTAAGAGCTGGGTCCATTCACACCCCAAGGCTCTTAATTTGTGTTTTGGGCTTAGGTGGTTGGCCAAGACTATCCGGCCACCATTCCTACACTGTGGTAGGTACCTTGTGTCCCAGCATCTTCACCTCTGTTTTTGCCCTATTGAGTTTTAGGAAGGATTCATCCATCCATTCCCGAACTTTATTAAGACAAGTAGAGAGATTTTCAAAAGCGGCATCGTGAGTGGTTAAGGAGATAATGAGGTGCGTGTCATCTGCGTACGTTACCAGTTGTACTCCCCAGGGGAGCACCACCTCAGCCAAAGGCCTCATGTAAATGTTAAATAAGGTAGGGCTGAGGGATGAACCCTGGGGGACACCGCAGTGAAGAAACGTTTGGGGGGAGGAAGCCTCGTTTTCAAAGACAACAAAGGTCCTGTCAGACAGGAAGGAATGCAGCCACTGTAGCGCGCGGCCCGAGACACCAACTTCCTCCAGCCTGTGTAGCAGGATAGAATGGTTCACGGTGTCGAAGGCCGCGCTCAGATCTAATAGTAATATGGCCGCATGGTTTCCATTGTCTACGATCTTCCTGGCTTCCTCAACCACTGTAATGAGAGCTGTTTCAGTGCCCTGATTTCTCCTAAAACCTGTTTGAGTGGGGTGAAAGGAGTTGTTATCCTCCAAAAAAGCAGAAAGTAAAGAGTTAACGTATTTCTCCGTAAGTTTGCTGATGGAAGGCAAAAGGGAGAAAAGTGTTCTGATCTGCTTAACAAGATTGCGTCAATGTACACCCCAAAGGACCTACACAAACATAGGTGCGGAGGTGAATGAGCAATAAAGATGACTTTACATTTTGCATTTATCCTGTCATGTTTGCGGGGAGGGGGGGGGGGTCAAAGTCAAAGGTCAAATGCCAGGCTATAGCACCTGACAAATTGCTGCTTATTCGCTTAACAACAATATGGTTTTAACTTTTCTTTCTTTG
Organism: Lissotriton vulgaris; assembly: GCF_964263255.1. Lineage (NCBI taxonomy): Eukaryota > Metazoa > Chordata > Amphibia > Caudata > Salamandridae > Lissotriton > Lissotriton vulgaris. Next base: position 279,166,849 of record NC_141689.1, on the reverse strand, counting down.
ACTGCAAAATAAGGGAATTTTGTAAAAGTGAAACAGGTGACAATCTTGCTGAGGTACAGGGAGTGAAAGGAAAGGCTGTATGATGTCAGTTTTCTTCTAACACACTGCAAAATTTAAATACCTGGAAAACAACTATACACTTTTCAAAATATATCAACGATTAGGAGGGCACAAATGAAGAGCATTTTTTGTAATTCTGAAGTGTGATGTAAATAAATATTTCAGTAGCATCAAAAGTAATCAAGACACTTTACTTGGTGATGTGCAAATGATAAATATTCGCCGAAAGCCAGTTTCTTTACGTAATCCCTTGTGCACTGTATAGATTTATCAGTAAAACTGAGGGGCATATGTACTAGGAAGTGGCGGAGCGCAGCGTTAGCCACCTTGGTTTAACGCCGCACTCCGCCACTTCCAAAACGCTGAGCTGCACCGTATTTACAAGGATACGGTGCAGGCCTGTGTTTCCCCCTGCACTAGCACTAATTTTAGCTGCCTAGCGTCAACGCAGACACTCTTTCATCGTAGTGCAAGGGTGCCTGCATGCAGGGGAAGATTGTTTATGTGCAGGTGTCCCTTCTTGCACATAAACAATCTTTAAATGCCATTTAGAAACATCTATGTGTGCTGCTTAATGCAGCACACATAGAAGATGCAAAACTTAATTTTTTTAATTGATTATTTATTTGCAGGTAGGGTCAACTTCCTGCACATAAACAATCAATAGCTTTTTGCTGTTTCTATGTGTGTTTAAGACCAGTTTTTCCTTGGTCTTAATTTAGCAACCTTGTAAATATGGGGCAGCATCAAAATCAATGGGTGTTGCTGTGAAACGCCCACCGCAACACCCATTGCCCACACCTTTTTATGCTAATCGTGTGAAAGGGGGTCTTATTCACAAGGCAGCACGCTGCCTTGTGAATAAGGCCAAGCCCCATTCGTCACCACTACGTCAGAAAATGTGGAGTTGTGGCGATAGAAGTTTGTAAATATGCCCCTGTATGTCTATGAAAATTTAGTAGGTATGCCAAGAGAAAAGGTGCTGTCTTTAAAAAACCACCGGCCACACCCTTACCACTCTCCAGCTGAATGGACGTGGTACATTTGCTACACTTGCTCGTTGTGTGCCGCTTGGATTTTTATTTACATTCTCTATGACCTCAGTAATGTAACATTAATGACAGCACCGCCATTCATTCTGAAAACTGATCCAGGTCCACTGTAAAAAATATGATGTGTGGCACACGCTTGTGTCAGTCTTTCCGTTCTGCTTCTGGCACTTGCTAACACACCATTTCACATCATTTTACATCTTTAATTGAACAGTTTCTAAATTCGAATTGTGCCAGGATTTACATCTCTACCAATGGCAGTCAATTTACTGCTTAAAATGTTAAGAGAGGGAATCTGAGACTTAAATGCCAATATCCATGTTTTTTGTGTGTATCATGTCATTTTCTCAAGCAACCTCGTGGCTGTAAATGTGTTATTTTATCTGATATTATACTGCAAGTGTTAGCGTTTGCTGTGCCTAGAAGGCAGGCTCCTGGCATTGTCTGTGTATAACAAATAACAAACAACAAATAATAAACATGAACACGTAATTTAATGTTTTTTTCAATGTTTTTTCCGTGCTTGAATACACATTTGAATCACTCCCTCTCTTCCTTCCAATCCGATGCTTTGCACTTGTCATTCAAGATGTATTTTTCAGAGAAATTCAAGCAATAATCATATTCTACTCTAATTATTTATTTTACGAAGACTTTCCTAATTTCATAGCTCTTATAATTAATTATATTCCTTCTCATCTGAGGCTGGATACATCGTGTGTGATGTATTTATGATCACATTACTGGGAAGTGATAATGTGTGTGGAAAATGGTTTTTGTATGTTGCTCTGCCAATTGCCATAGAAACAAGTAAATATTTGCAGAGCCATAATACTGATTAAAACCGGGTAGTTATTCTGACATTTAAAACTAGCTGTTTGTGTGCCTCAAATTTCCCTTCAGCAATGTCCGTCAATGATTAGAAATATATTTATATGCACATATGCAATGTTCTTATCGGAAATGAACTTGCAAACTAATGTGGTCATGAAATAAAAATAACTTGTTAAATAAATATGTAACCAGAGAGTACAGCATGCGCCCCAATATTTAATAGCATGTAGATTGGGAGAGACATTTTTATTCCAACACATTTTCTCAGCTCAAAGTTAAGGCAAGGAACTATCCCCTCCGCACCCCGCCCGCTCCCCTCCCCTCCCCCACGACCCATTCGAGAGAGTTCCATCTCATGGGTTAATTGGTTGCATTACAGTTATTACTAATTCTGTGGATATACTCAACCCCACCACTTTATTGTAAATACAGGTGAGTCCCTTTTGCATGTGAACACGTGTAACTCATCTCGTTATCTGTCTTTGACTGTGTCTCAACCCATAACTGAATCAAATAACAAAAAGAAACTGGGGGTCTATATAGGAGCTAGCCAAACTCCCGAGATGCGCACACTCCTATATAAGTGAGTTGGCGCTTAAGGGGCTAGATAAACCTTGCTCCCTCACAAAGTGTCAAAAAGACAACCTATATGGTTGGACTCACTGCAATTGTTGATCAGACCCATACAGAGAAATACTGGATTCCCATCAAAGTCAAATGTAGATCAAATATTCTTATTTTGTCGTCCGAATAGGGATGCTATGTCTCATGATGATCGAGACTAGTCCATAGCCTATACTCATCTGGGTCACATCCTCAATCGCCGTGAAGACCATGAGTTAATGATCGTGATGGAATTAAGTGCAGTGCCAAAACAATAAAGTGTGGTGAGTTAAAAAAGGATAGAGGATCAATAAGACAAACTTTAATAGAAATTGACCTCTCCCTCAATAAAAACAAGAACAGTGCAAAGAAAGCAGTTTAACCGTATAACTGCATATATAGGGCCAACATGTTTCAGCCTAGAGGGAAACAAATCCCGCGGCTTTCTTCAGGGCCACAGTCCTTAGCGCTTGCTACTGCATAACAAAAGTGAAAAATAAATAAACCAATTGAAGGATAAATATGTGTAATCCAAATGTCATGTTCCACTGTAACAATCAGTGTCTTTTACATCTGTATTGTACAGGGATTATACCTCACCTCTCCTGGAACCTTGCTCAGGATAAAGTAGGCCCCGCTCTGTTCGTCGTTGCCTCGTTGTAGAAAACTGAGCTCAGGGGGAAATTAATCGCCTGCCATGCCCCCCATGGGGAATATTAACCACTGGTAATGCACTAAGGGAAAGGCAATAACACAACTGCTGAGGGACTTTTTAGACTGTTGAAAAATAAATGTCAGTCTGGGTATTGCAGATGTTCCATTTATTGCACATAAAAAAGGTTACTGATGGAGGGCAGTATTAGCATCCTCCAGTTCTTCACTGCAAAATGGCTAGATGGTTCATATCGAATGATGATAGCACTCCTTGCACTATTGGATTATACTAACACATGGTTAGAGAAACCCAAATTAGAACCAATCCCCACTAAGGTACATGCTTCTTACCACCCAATGGTTGGCATCACACCTTCTGTGCAGCAATAAACTGAATTCCTAGTTCCCGGCTTGAGCTTCACTGCTATTATCTTCATTGGAGATTTAGGTTTATGCTGGGGTAATCTAAAGAAGCAAGTTGTCTTTTAACTCTCTTGATTGTTATACAATAATAACTTCACACAAGTGTGCTTGCCACACACCCATTCAGAAATGATTTTCTATACCTGATAATTACTATTGAACCGAAGATGAAAGCCAAGACCCCAATTCCTGTTGATTGATTCGATCACTTTCAAAGTCCTGAATTTAGAGCACCAAAGATAGCTTAAACAAATTATTACTGTCAACCTAGATGAATCATGGACATGGCAGACCCAATGTTGGAAAGTGGATGTTTAGGAGTGGTAAATATATATCTACCACTGGCAATAATAGCAGTAAGACAATATAGGGTTTAGAATAGGTCTTAGAAAATTATTTTCATGCTCAACCCTTGGTAACTTGGCTGCAAGCAGGCAGATTTAACTTCAAAGCCAGGTATGTAAAGCATTTAAAAACACCAATTCATTAAATAATTGACACAATACACAATAAAAATCCAACACCAATTTATAAAACTAGGAACTATTTTTATCTTTAAAATGACACCAAAATTAAAATAATCTATTATAGGGAACTGGAGATATGGATCTTTAAAGATTGGGCACTATATAGTACATAGAAACCTATAGCACCTATTGGGACATCTGGTCACGCTAGACCGAGAAAAAGTCAAAGTTTCAGGCCAACTATGATGGAGTCCTGTGCAGTTACCCATTCTAGTAGGTTTCGGTCAACATTTTTACCTTCTGACTTGGAAACTTTTCTGAAGCTTTTCTTCCCAGGGTCCCTCGAATCTCTCAGCCAGTCTGGATTCGGTGAGGGACGGGTTGGCTGTATTGCCTTGTGGTAAGTTACCGGTCAAACCTATGGAAGTCATATCTCTGGAGCTTTCCAGTGGGACGAATCAGAGATCCAGGCCGGCCCGCGGTGTAAGGTAGGCATCTTGACTCTTGTGGTTGGGCCTGGTCACCTTTTCTACATGTGGACTTAGAAACTTTTACAGAGCTTTTTCTCCTGGGGTCCTGTTAGACCTGGCATCATTGGTGTGGGTCTCCCTTCCTCTCCCCTCTCCCCACTTCCTATGTTTTATGTTGGCTGGAAATTTGCATAACCCTTTGTCCTGTGGGCCACCGCAGCTAAGAGAGAGCTGCTGCCGCTGAGTGCCTGCACCTTTGCCAACTTTGCATCACCCTTCGTCCTGTAGGCCGCCACAGCTAAGAGAGAGCTGCCGCCGCTGAGCGCCCGCACTGTTGCCAACTTGGCATTATCGTGATCCATCCTGTGGGCCATCACAGCTAAGGAGAAGCTGCTAGTGCCCACACTTTTGCAGATTATGTATCTTTGGGATTTGTCCTGTGGGCCACCGCAGCTGAGAGAGAGCTGCTGCCGCTGAGTGCGCGCACCCTTACAAACTTTGCCTCATCGAGATTTGTCCTGTGGGCCATCGCAGCTAAGAGAGAGCTGCTGCTGCTGAGTGCCCGCAGCTTGATCCCCATTGTCGAGGAATGCTGCTATCAACCCTTGGTGAGTTTACAACGGGGTATACCCTAAGAGCTCCCTGACCTGGGTCAGTTAAGATAAGTATGTATACAGTGGTCAGGGTCTATTGATTATAACAGAGAATTCATCATGGGAACCTTTACATAAATGAATTGTTATTGAGATTCCTTCTGAGTAGTACAAAAAAGGTTTTTTTTATTCAAACATTTTAGTAATCAAGGTACTTGAATTATTCTGAACGAGTACCACAAGTAATACAACGCGCAAGAAACCAATTATTTCATTGGATCAAGCAAAACCAGGCGGACGTAAATCTCAAAAATTGGTATCAGCATTTCCTTGTGAGTTCAATTAACACATATTGTCTACACAATTGGCATTTCGACGCGCTCAAAGTGACAAGAAAAGGAGATAGTTTAGGTAGGATGGGTGTGGTAGGGTAAAGGTGAGGACTGGGTAAAGGATGTTGTGACTATACTACAATCACAGTGATATAGAATGCAACCTTTACAGACTAATTTTGTTCATTAGTTCCAAGTCACTCTTTAGCATAGGATGTGTATGTATCCATGGGTTGCTTCCTATGCTAAGAGGGTAAGTGTAATCCGGTCTACGTTTCGACCCCTGGATTAAGGGTTGATTGAAGCCTCATGCTGGGGTCTTCTTCAGGACTTTGAAAATACAGGAGGGCCTAAGAATGATACAATTATCAAAGGGAATGTATCAAAACTTGAGTAGAAGGCACACTTGTACTACAACTAATTGAATATCAAGATGGGATTCTTACTTAATGTTGGGCCGTCCAATGGCCTCTTAAGGTTGGACCCGTTTTACAAAATCTGCAACCTTCTTTTTAAATCTTCAGAAATAATTCATCTGGTGGAGCAAAACAAACGGATATGAAATTATATATGGACAGACTGGAAAGCCCCGGATGTCCCAGTAAGTTCCCCTCTGATTTCTCACTGAACATATCATAGATAGGGTTACACAATTAACCCAGTACTGAAACCTATACCTCCATTCCTTAAACACCTCTAGGTCACTTTTAACCACAGAGGAACCGATTATGGTCCAACCTTAAGAGGCCACTGGACGGCCCAACATTAAGTAAGAATCCCATCTTGATATTCAATTAGTTGTAGTACAATTGTGCCTTCTACTCAAGTTTTGATACATTCCCTTTGATAACTGTATCATTCTTAGGCGCTCCTGTATTTTCAAAGTCCTGAAGAAGACCCCAGCATGAGGCTTCAATCAACCCTTAATCCAGGGGTCGAAACGTAGACCGGATTACACTTACCCTCTTATCATAGGAAGCAACCCATGGATACATACAGATCCTATGCTAAAGAGTGACTTGGAACTAATGAACAAAATTAGTCTGTAAAGGTTGCATTGTATATCACTGTGATTGTAGTATAGTCACAACATCCTTTACCCAGTCCTCACCTTTACCCTACCACACCCATCCTACCTAAACTATCTCCTTTTCTTGTCACTTTGAGCGCGTCAAAATGTCAATTGTGTAGACAATATATGTTAATTGAACTCACAAGGAAATGCTGATACCAATTTTTGAGATTTACGTCCGCCTGGTTTTGCTTGATCCAATGAAATAATTGGTTTCTTGCGCGTTGTATTACTTGTGGTACTCGTTCAGAATAATTTCAAGTACCTTGATTACTAAAATGTTTGAATAAAAAAAAACCTTTTTTGTACTACTCAGAAGGAATCTCAATAACAATTCATTTATGTAAAGGTTCCCATGATGAATTCTTTGTTATAATCAATAGACCCTGACCACTGTATACATACTTAGCTATCAACCCTTGGGCAGCTGCAGCCAAGAGAGAGCTGCTGCCTCTGTGAGCCCACCACGGAGCTGCAAGATTAGAGTCATCGCCCCGTCAGCCCTGGGCCGCCGCAGCCGCGTGCTGCTGCCGCTGAAATCCTGCCTGTCCCAGAGTGCCCGAACCATTGTGAGTGCATGCTGCGGGCCCCTGCAGCCAAGGCTTGTGTTCGCTGGGAGTCCGTCTGTCACCGTCTCCGCTTCTTCGAGAAGCTGCTTGGTGTGTCACCTTTCCCCGGCAGGTACCTGGTGTGCAATGGTTCGCATAGGCCCTGGCCTTAAACTCAGTCATTGTCACGTTCGGGGGAATAGGTTATTGCCTTTTTGAGTCCCTACTAGTTTATGTGCATTGTAGCTTGTTGAAACGTTTTGAGAGTCTTGAGTTGAACGTTAGATACAGATTTTATTTTTCTATACCTACTCGAGTTGTGTCCTTTTGTGGTGTCATTACTACCTTATTGTGCATCGTCATACATGCTTCACACACTGCCTATGATATAGGCTTTACTGTTTGTGCTACATTACCACAGGGTTGAGCAGGGGTTGTTAAAGGGGGTAGCCCACTTGCCCTGACTTAGGAAGAAGGGTCCCTATTTTGACATTGGCGCCAGCCATTGCCAACTAGAGACACCCATTTCTAACAGGTCCCTCGATGCTCTTCACAAGGCCAGATCCTGTGAGAGTTCTCTAGCTTGACTTTTTTTTGGCAGCTTCTGGGCAATGAACTGGGCAATTCTTTAACACCAGAATTATAAAACATCTTGTATAAGGACCCTGCCTATATCTGCATGACTCCCCCCGCACCCCCAGAACACCTAGGGTAGACTTCATGGGATCTGAGTATGTACAAATATTGCAGATCCTCACTCCACAGTCCTTCTAGCACTTAAGTCAATTTTGGAAAGTACTTTACTACAATGTGCGAAGTGAAATGTGTAATTTCACTGAACCCAAGGCATATAAAACCTATTTTATTAGGGTCCTCCTTATAAGTACCTGACCCCCTCCACTGGAACACCTAGGAGAGACCCTGGGGGAACCTAATATTCCAAAATATTGTAGTATATACATGTTTAAGTGCTTCAACACCATAGTCGAGTTTGGGCACAATTTACATGTTAAAAGCAGTCTTGCAGCACAGGGCTCCTTTTAAACTGCTCTCAGGCCTCAGCAGTGCACACATGCAAGTGCAGAAAAGGCTGCTGGCCTCTAAACTGCACTGAACTAGTATATATTAGGGACTTAAAGGTAGTTTTATCCCTCTGCCCTATTATGCACTTTGGCCTTTTAGGGGAGGCCATGCCAATCATAGGGGCTCCTTTATCCATAGTGCACCCTAGTGTATGTAGGTGTTTTCACTGTATTCAAAGTGTATTTTCAGCATAGTACTGGCTTTGCAACACCCAAAACATGATAAGCCCATCACTCAAGCAAAGGTTAGGATTCTGAGATAAAAATACAAACACATGTTTGAAACAAGGTCTTACTTACTTCATTAGAACACGCAAAAAACACACCTTAAAATGCCTTTTGTGGTAGTGAATAAATCAACAAATCACAGATTACCCTACACAAATATGTCAATTATGTATTTAATGATGCTAAGCTGAAAAAGACAAAACTCTTCTCACAGACCTCTGATACTGTCCCTTAGGACTGCAACACTGTCTAGACAGATATGCTTACTTAGTCATCCTTCAAGGTAGTGACCTAATCAGAAACACTCTCTCCCATTACCAGAACCAAACCACCTTTATGTTTCCTTGAGCCTATACTTTCAGGACTTATTAAAGTAATAAATGCTTCAGTTACACCATTGTTGACAAACCTAGCTATTACCCCTTGACACAAGACACAGACCTAAAGTGGCTACAAATGTGTCAGTTATCTCTTCTACTTAATAAACCGAGTAGCACATTTATCCAAAAACCAGAGCGCAGCAAGCCACATTGGTGTGCTGTGCTGCATGATGGGGAAAGACCAGGAATGCCCTGTATTTTACATTATAAGTACATTCCTGTCTTTTCCTTGCGTTTAGCACAATGTGCTGCTTAGCGCCAATGCAGGCAACCTTGCAGCATGGTTGTGAGAAGGGTTGTTTTTGTGTAGGAAGGGGCACCTCTCCTCGTTACACCTCATCTGGGGAGGCGTAGCTTTTTGATGCATTCTCAGGTCTATTAGTAATGGTAAATCTGTGGGAGAGTAACGCAACACAGTGATTTGGGGTGCAGTGCGCTACTCTAAGCCATGCAGGGCTTTTCTTACTTAGTAGCTGTGTCGCCCTTCCACCCCATTGCATGGAGCAAAGGGGACACAACTACTTGATAAATATGCCCCCAGAATAGGAGGCTGAAGATCTGATAATTCCATTAATCTTTAAGACTTAAACTTCCTTCTGAAAGTCCCCGAAAGGTGCATAGAGCTTCAGTTCTCTTCCTACCTGAAAGTTGCCTTGCTGATGAACTTCAATCTATCTTTAGTTCAAGAAGCATCATGGGAACATTAGTTCTAAAAATAGCAGACAATGCAGTGGGCAGTGTTCGAGACAGTGAATTCATTAACTCTGCTCAAATTTCTTAAAAGGGGAATGTGGCTTAGAGGAAATCAAGTGATTGATTGGTTTTTATATAGCTCTTGAATGCACTAGGGCATCTTTAAGGTGCTGCCATCATGGATTGAAGTGGTGAAGTAAAAAAGAGCTAGATTAGTCACCAAAGAGCCAGGTCTTAAGAGATTTCCTCAATGACAATAGGTCAGGGCAGGTGTTTAGATTCATGGGGAGAGAGTTCCATAAGGAACGGACCTCAATCTGTGCTCATTGTACCTAAATAATAAATGACTTTGTTTAAAACATACTTACTTTCTCTCCAACCCTCTCCAATAGTTAGGTCGACGGGTGATACACCATGGGTGGAAAGACGAGCAGGCTGGTCCTGGTCGTCCCTCGGGTTTCAAAGCAATTTTTCTCCAAAAAGGATCTAAGTCCCAAGTTTTATATTTTGGCTATCTCTGCACCTTTAGAACCACCATCAAGGGTGGGGGATTAGGATTCAATCAGGTGCGGTCTAGGTGTGGCTTTAAGATGGTGGGAGCCTTTTATATCCCTGTGGCTCTGAACAGGAGCCCAGCAAAATAGTCCTTGGAGTCACTCCAGGAGTCCTGGGTTCAGGTGATGTATCAGGGGTCAGGCAGCAGGCCAGGCCTCTGATAGTTTAAAGCAGGCTCCAGTCAGCAAAACAGACCTTCCAGGTGCAACAAAGCATTCTTGTGGAGTACGTGGCAGGCCTCTGCACCTGGCAGTCCTCTGATAGGCAGGTCCGGCTTTAGAGGTTGTGGAGCCCTGTGCGACAATCTTTGTTGGCACCCCCCTATACACACATTATTTATTGAGCTGAGTTGTATTGTTTCTTAACCAGATATTAAATATGTACATGATGCATTTAAGAGTTTATAAAATGTTTGCTCAAATATCATGTAAGTGAAATAAGGATTATATGGCGCAAATATATTAGGACACCATCAGTCAAATATAACTTTAGAGCCTAAAACAATATTTTGATTTTTTATTTAAAAAAACGTTTTATATAGCGCTGGCTAGACCCGGAGGTATCAGAGCGCTTTACATGAGCATCAGATCATAGTTACAGGTTACATCGTTACAAAGGTTACACAGTTCTTAGAGCATGGCAACATAGCTACTTGTAAGGTTGAGATAAACAATAAGCACAAATACGTACGGGGAAAAGCAGGCAAGGTGAGAGATTCAGGGGAGGGTGGGTGGGAAGTAGACAGATAATGAAGGCGGGAAAGAGGAGGGGAGGGTGAGAGACACAGCATGGGGAGAGGAGGCGAAGGGTGATGGGGACACAAACCGGTAGACGAGTCAAGGCAACGTCCAAAGTCCAGTAAGCTGTGATCCCTGGGGTTGTGGTATCACTTCCCTATCTCTATTGCGAGAGGCTCCCTTAACGCAGTGGACTCTCTACAAGGGGTCTCACAGACTTCAAGGCCTACATATTGGATCCTTCCCCAAAAAGGGGAGAGGGAGTGCTTTGGCAAGGAGTGCCATATCATACCTCACGCCTGAGTGGCTCTCTTGGCACAGTGGACTCACTCAGCAGGTTGGCTGAGACTCCAGAGTATAAATATTGGATCTTTCCCTAATAAGGGGAGAAGGAGTGCTTAGTCAAAGGGCACAAAGAGCAGGGGGTAGGCAGAGTAGCAGGCAAGGGGAGAGATTCATGGGACAGAGGATAGGAGCTAGGGAAGAGACAATAAGGAGAGACAAAAAGAAGTCTGCCTAAAGACCGACTGGGTAGGTGACGACCAAGGAGGGAATCCAGGGCCCATCTCCCCTATAGCTAAACCAAGTTTCTCCATCGGGCATCAAACAAAATAGTTCAGTCTCAATACATTGAGAGAGGAGGGAGGGAGAGCCATAAATAGAGGGAGGATGCAGTATTAGACGACAGGAGAGACAAAAGGAAGTGCAACGATGTGGTTCAACAATATACCAGAAAAAGATCAACAAGTAAACTTTATATCAAACAATCATCAATACAATTAGGGGAGGAGAGAAAGGAGAGAGAAAGTAGTGGGGCGTAGGGGAGGAGGGAACATGAGGATAAGGGAAGAGACAACCGTAGAAACGAAAGGAAGTCTGTCTAAAGCCCGACTGGGTAGGTGACGACCAAGGAGGGAATCCATGGCCCATCTCCCCTATAGCTAAACCAGGTAGCTCCATCGGGCATCAAACAAAATAGTTCGGTCTCAATACATTGAGAGAGGAGGAAAGGAGAGACATAAATAGAGGGAGGATGCAGGAGGAGACGACAGGAGAGATGAAAGGAAGTACAACAATGTGGTTCAAGAATATACCAGAAAAAGATCAACAAGTAAACATTAAGCCAAACAGTCAGCAATACATTAGGGGAGTAGAGAAAGGAGAGAGAAAGTAGTGGGGGGTAGGGGAGGAGAGAGAGTGAGGATAAGGGAAGAGACAACCGTAGAGACTGCTTTCTCCAATCTCGTCCTAGAATCAGTTCAAACTTAATACGGCTAGGAGTAGGCATTAGTGCTAGCTCCGGCAATCTACCGAAATCATGTTTGGTGTGATGATGAGTCACCCTGTCACATAATCCTATTAAAATCAATTTCTCAACACCAGAGACAATACCCGAATAAACATGAGGCAAAGAAACAAGTCAGGGAGATCCTAGATCAACTTGAATACCAGGGTGTGATAGAGAACTGCAGCTCACCTATGAATAATTCCTTGATTCCCGTAATGAAACCCGATAATTCATATTGTCTGGTCTTAGATTGCAGACATTTAAAAGCATCCACACGCACATTTGCAGTGTAAAATGCACTCAGTGCCACACTAATGAATAACATTGTACGGAAAAAGTACAAAACAAAACTAGACATCTCAAATGGATTTTTATGGCAAAATATAGTGCCTGGGAGCAGATATTTGATAACATTCTCTGTGCTAAGCGCCTAGCACTAATTTTGTCAAGTACCCCAGGGGTATAAGAATAGCTCAGGGTTGTTTATGTAATTATTAAAATTTTCTAACTTTTGACAATCCCTTGTAAATATGCCCCTTATTTTGGTCTGTGTCCAAATCCTGCATTGCTGATCCCTGGTGAATGTCACTACTCCTGCCGAAACAAGGCCAAAGGAGAAACCAATGGGTGAGGCAGACTGGCCTCAAGGGTCCTATGACCTCAATCACAGAGTCACTGTTGCTCTAGGATGTTCTGCTTTGTAGGCCTGCCTGCAAGATTGTCGGTAAACTTCAGTATAGATTGTGGTGGACAGGCCTTCATGGTGTTAAGACACCAGACACCAGGGCTTCTAAGGTCTAGCTTGGCCTTCTAATGTTTAGCATGGGAATGTGCTACCTCAGGAGAGTGCTCTGGTGGACTGTTCAGGAATGCTGAACCTAGTTCCCCAGTTCCAAATTCAGCAGCTCTGGCCATAGTGATACATCCTCTCTTCCACTGAACACCAAACAGTCCGACTTGCACTGCTTTCAGCTACAACCCAATTGTCCCCCACAATAAATACATGGATGCGACTCAATTGCAATTATGCGATTATGTAATAGGTTCCCTAAAAAAAAAAAGTGGGGAAAAATCCTGAAAAAAGAAAATCCTCATAGGGAATGCAAGATTAGGTAAAGCATGTGAATCGTAAGCAAAACAACATGGTTACCTTAACACTTTTGCAGTCATTATTCAGAAATCAAATAGTGTTTTTACCTGAAAAGTTAAGAACATGACTACAGGGGCCAGAAGGGACCTGTTTTAATGTCCATTGCGTATATCCTTACAAAAGGTGAGCAGTATGGTTTAAAAAGACCACATCCCTGAACACAGAGCAGCGGTATCATCAACCAGGTATTGCAGTATCTCCAGGAATTATGCACTTCTCCACCCAGGAAAAAAATATACTGTTCAACGTAAGACAAGAAAACGAAAGTAGCTCTTCACTGGCAAACTTTGTAAAGTGGCGCTAATGTGTTTCGGCATGAATAAAACCAATCTGGCCACTTTGCGACTGCTCTGTCATGCTTTATTTGGATATTTTTTTTTTTTCGTATTTTGAACCTTTTTTTCTCTTCGTCCACAGGCTGGACTTTGGAACAGAAATATGTCAGAAAAAGTCATTTCCAGCAAAAGTGTTTCTTTCCTTTTCTTTGAACCATTTCAGAGGGGAACAAATGAAGGAAAGTAGAGGAAACAGAGGGTAAGAAATGTTTATTGAAGTCACGGTTTTCAGCAAGTGAGGAGCAGCTAGAGAGAGATAGAAAGAGAGGGAAACAGAGTAAGAGGAAGAACAAGGGGGGCAGCTGACAGTGGCAGAGCAGGAGAAGTGGAATGGTTGGTTAGTGGACTTCCGAGTGCCAACGGGCACATGCATCAAAGGAAATTGCATTCGCAAATGCTGCGAACCGCAAAATTCGGCCGTTTGCGAATGCAATTCCCATTTTTGGGATGCATTAACATTTTTGTAATTTTCGTAATTTAAGAAATCGCAAAATTGAGATTTCTTAAATTGTGATTTCTGAAATTGCGATTGCATTTAAGGAATCTCAAATTGAGATTCCTTAAACGCAATGCATCAAAGTCTAAAAATTTGCGAATTCGCAAATAAGGGGAGCAAATTACCATGAAGTTGACCTTAATGGTAATTTGCGAAAACTTTGAAAAATGCACTAAAGTGCATTTTTCAAAGTTCCATTTTACACACACACATGCCCTTGGGGCATGTGAGTGTGCAAAATGTACTTCTAAGCAGATTTCAGGGGTGCAACAGGGTGTCCTTTGGACACCCCTGCACCCTTGAAATTGCATTCTTAATTTGCGAATTTCTAATGGTGAATTGCAAATTAAGAATGTCTTTCCATTCATTCCCATGGGCCTCTAGACCCATAGGAATGGATGGGGAGGTATTCCTTAATTGAGATTCTCAATTAGAGAATCGCAATTAAGGAATTTTAAGAAATCCCTACTTTTATAGCGATTTCTTGATGCGTTGCATTTTGCAATTCCTTAATTGAGATTCCTTATTTTCGCAAAATTCAATATTGATGCATGTGCCCATTTGTCACTCCAGCAGGTTTATTAAGGTAAGCTTAGCGGTCAACGTGTCCACTTACCATTCGACATACTTGGTAATGTTTCATTCAGTCTCATATTTTCAGAATCCAAACATTTTCAATTCTGATTATTCACAATGAAATCATTATATATCTGATACTACTTACAAGAATTAGCAAACCCAATAGGTCTGCCTTGTTTAGGCCATATGTTCATTGTCCTATGATATGTTTGGACACCGTAACAGAAAACTCAAAAGAAAGGCACTCAAAACTGACTGGTCAAATTGTACACCATGAGAAACAAAGGATTTAAGTTAATAATTTAACCCACGCTCTTAACTGCATAGATCACACCTCACGGATACAAAGCATTTGACGAATGGCAGTGGATAGCGAGAAAACAAATTAAAGCTGTCCCTGTCGAGTAATAGGAAACGCAGAACAAGTGTACCAGGATTCAACTGGGGAGCCTCACGATTAGCACAAAGTTAAAAAACTTACATTTTCCAACGCCCGGATCAGGACCCCGCCAATGCAGTGATATTACTGCAAGCAGGTTGGGCAACGTCCTTGAGAACTTTTAATGTTCATGTTCACTGTCCCTAGAATGCAGAACCTGTGATATTACAGTGACTGAGCACACATGAGGGTGTTTCGCCCGGCGTCGCAAGAGTAAACAGTTTACAGAACACTAAGCAAAGGTTTTTCTTTTTTGTTTGGATCTATTTTACAGGGGAACAAATGAAGGAAAGTAGAGGAAACAGAGCGTAGGAGACATTTATTGAAGCCACGGTTTTCAGCAAGTGAGGAGCAGTGAGACAGAGACAGAGGGACAAAGAGTAAGAGGAAGAAAGAGGGGGGCACAGCTAAGAGTGGCAGAGCAGTAGAAGTGGATACTTCGACCGCTAATCTTACCTTAATAAACCTGCTGGGCACCTAGGGATCTCACACGCAACAGAAGCAGGCTGCAAGATAGGCCAACCAGCACTTGTCTTGACACTCCTGACTCCTCCTCTGCTCTCGAACTCCACAGCACTCCAGGGCCATTATTGGTAGAGCTTTAGGGTGCTACCAGATTGATGACCCTTGGACCCAAACAAGCTTGTTTGCATCCTTAGGTGATGGCAACTCTGTGCATGGGCGGGCATAAGCACGCCTTGTGAGCACTTTAAATCTGTTATCTCTCTTCTATTTCTACGAAGACTAATATTGTGGAAAAGAAAGAGGGACAACAGTGTTCAACAGTGCAGGCTTTTTGGAAATACGACTGGTGCTGAGTTCGGAGCACCGTGAACAAAAATTTTGCATATTCTTGCAATTGTGATGCAGTAGGGTGTAGCTAGTCGCTACTCTCGTGCTGGGCAATAAACCCTAATTCCCTACCCACTCCGCCATACGGGCAATAAATAAATGCATCACAATTGCAAGAATATGCAAAATTTTTGTTTATGAAAAATATTTTAACCCACAACCTGCCCCAACAGCAGGTGACCTACACGCACGCTATGTGCTGCAAAAATCATTCAGCGCATTTAAAGTTCTTCATTATATATTTTTTCCATAATACATTTTGGGACTACATGCCCCAGAAGGCCTGTGTTGCACTCACCGGGCCCTGAATACACCTGATTGGCTGATCACTACCATGTGACCAAAACCTCCGTTTTTTGAAACCTTTAGTGTTTGTCTACACTTGGCTTCGTGCTCATTCAATGAGAGAAAACAGAAAGATTCTTTTTGAACCAAAGAAGGTAAGACCGCGAACAGCACGCTGCCCTGCTTTGGGCGCTAGGTTAAATTTCGCCACATTTAGCATGAACACTGATTTTGTGTTCGTTTACCTTTACAGACATAATTCCTACTCACAGCGCCACACGCTCGATTGCGGTGGGCTGTTCAGCCTTCAGAGTTATTACAAAATGTGAGTATGACAAACTTGATATATCAAAAGCGGCAGGCGCCACGTCAAAAAAGGTTTCAAATGTAATGCAACTTTTGATTCAGGCAGCACGTTTGTGACCCGGGTTCATTCCGCAAACTTTACATTGCAGAACCAACTTTAAGCACAGTACCTCACGCAAGGTTGCGGTGGACTGTTTGGCTTCTGAATAGAGAAGACTTGTGAGTACCCCCATGTTTTTCTCATAAGTAATGCAAAGGTATTGCATAAATACATGTAGGCGGACACTGATAAAAGCGTTTATCCACACTTAAGGTCACCTTGGAACAATAAACAATGCATTGACAAGAGACCACCCTTGAGGCTTTCACTTAAGGTAATTTCACTCCCTATTTTGTAGCACGGCGTTCGTGCGGGCACCTTCTTTTTAAAGGACAATCATTTGAATATATTCCTTCTCTGTTGCAGTGTGAGACACACAGTGGCGGCCACACCACTATTAATAAAAGGTCGCACTCAAGCCCTCAATCAGGTACGACGCATCCAGTGGATGCTTTTTTAGCTTAGTGTTGTTGGTTTTTAATGGATTTGGAGGAACCCTTACTAAACATAGATCCTTCATTTTTTTTAATTGATAACAGTTCCCCGTGGAATCCATTTAATGCTGCCCTGATGAGAGCCCTGTGACTTTCTTAACAGGACTCGAAACGCGTCGGCTACGGCACTAGTTCGCATAAAATTTTTGTTAATACATTTAATATGAATGTTCAAGTTTAAAAGGAATGTTTAAACTTTGACTCATGTGGTTCTAAAAAGAAATAGTGCACCACATTGTGGAAACTGAATGCATATTTAATATTGGCAAATTCTTTCTGTTCATGATTAACAGTTTTTTGATAATTGGAATGAAATGATATATGTTGATTTAATGTTCTTTGTATGTCACATGTACATTAGTTATTTTTTATTAAGGTCTATTGATGATTAATTCAATGTTTTTTGTATGTTATTTGTACATTAGTCTTTTGTGAAAATTCAGTCGCTAGAGGTTGAGTTGATAATGTTGATTCTCTTGCCTAAAAAATAATCATCTAAAAAACTGATTCTAAAGATACTGACAAAATAAATTGTCTTGGTAAAACTAATTCATTTAGCTTTATCTATTGTCTTACTGAGCGATTTAGTAATACATCCCGGAGGCATAGGTACAATCCCCTTGTTTTATATATAAACTTTCCTAATGTGGCATTTTCAAAATTGCAGTTTAAAATCTGATCTTACACTTAAAGAAAATTTTAAAATGCAATTTGATAGATACCAATCAAACGTTAGCACTTATTAAATGTAAAACGCAAGCTAAATGTTATCTTATCGGACAGGTAGGACTCATAGTAACGAAAAACAAACTTAGGAGTTTTTCAGTACCAGTACATATGAAGCTTAAAAGAACATGTCCGACCTTTTAATTACATTGCATCCTGCCCTATGGACATTAGGCATGGACATGGCCTATATGAAATAAGAGGGGAGTTTAAGCTTGACAAGTGGGCTATATTGCCAAGTCGAATAGGCAGTTTAAATACTACATTCAGGCTATAATGGCAGGCCTGCAACATGTTTTGAGGGGCTACGTAAATGGATAGCATATTATGTGCTGCAGGCTCAGTAATAGCATATCATTTACAGGCCCTAGGTATATGGTATAACACTCTATAATTAACTTATAAGTAAATTAAATATGCCAGCCAGGTGTAAACCAGTCTAACCATGTTTAGGGGAGTGAGCACAAGCACTGGTTAGCAGTCATAAAGTGCCCTAAGTGCTAAGTCCAACAGGATCACATGTCAGAAAACAAAATGAAGGGAAACAGTTAAAAGGCTTGGGGGAAGACTACCCTAAGGCTGACAGGTTAAACATTTCTCAATTCTGATTCCCTTGTGTCAGGAGGACGACTAAAGATCTGTGGAATTTTAGGCCTTATGGTGGCCCAGCGCAAGGGGTTTTGCCAATTACACCTCTAAGCAACTGATCCACAACTGCCGTGATGCATGTGATCCTCTACAATTTACTTCTGCTGTGAAACTTGGACCAATATTATGTACACCAATTCTTTTGTCAGTACCATATATCATTAATTATCTGTCTATTATAGGCATTCCATTTTGAACTGGTTTCCAGAAATCACATCAGTAAGACACCCAACACTAAACGGTTACATAAACTCAAGCCTATCTATTTCTTGGGTATCTTTATCCTGCTGCTTTTTCTACAACTGTAAGAGCAAGCATGCTAAATGTACAGACAGTTGTCTAAGAAGAAAATGCTGCTTTCATGTTTCTAAAAATGTTAGCGTTAAGATAAAGATCTGCTGCCCATCTAGTGCTTCGCTAGGTGCAAGCATTTTATTCAACTCTTGCTGCCTCATGTGCAACCTGCTATGGTCCATGTTCCATATGGGCTGCTGTCAATGGAGGTTTGCCTGCATTAATTTGACCCCGACTATTTCCAGCCCAAAGTTCTCCACATGTGATTCAGGATCAAACCCTTCTGACCATGAACCTTGATTGACACAAACCACAGCTTTACCAGAGGGAAAGTGCAGCACTGCTGTCCTCATAATTCATTTTCTGACCTTTTTCTAAAAACAAACTCCATTCTATTCATTTTCTCAAGTACTGCATAAGGCTCCAGGTCACAGGTCTCTGGATCCAGAATCACCGGATCCAGTATTTACAGACCCAGTAATTTACTGGCCAGAGACACCGGGCAAGTTGGAATGGCCTTGAGCAGAATCTTTTCTTTTCCACCCTCCAATGCCCTACCCCAGACATACCACTCTTGTCCATATAGTGTCTCAAGGGGATATAGTTTTGGAAGTGGGCTACAATGTGTGGCTTATTAAAGGCAGCATACATCATCATCATCATAAAATCTTTATTTCGGTAACAGGTACCATAAAAGCACAGATTTAAAAGACATGCAGCATTCATATAGTAAAAAAATTCTCATTATTAAAACATGACAATTAATTGTTACAGTCACAGTAAAATCACATTAAAATAAGGGCACATTATAGAATATACTAAGGGACTAAGGGACACCTCAATGACAGAATAAATCGTTTGTCTAATAGGCACACTGAGCCCTAACTG
The DNA here is from genome assembly GCF_964263255.1 of Lissotriton vulgaris. Lineage (NCBI taxonomy): Eukaryota > Metazoa > Chordata > Amphibia > Caudata > Salamandridae > Lissotriton > Lissotriton vulgaris. Next base: position 279,147,186 of record NC_141689.1, on the reverse strand, counting down.
ATTGAAGCTCTCCTTATGCGCCACATAGCTGCCAGGAAATGCGATACTGCAAAGACAATGGACCCTAAGGTGTCATTTTGCATAACTCTAAGCGCTTGCATGCACTGCCGGAAACCACGATTTTTACATAGTGGGACAAGCCAGTATTTCCTTGTTTGAGGTATGCGGGGCAAAAGAAGAAGACGTGTTGCTCTGATTCACTGTCACATTCACAGAGGGGACTATTTTTCGGGGCAGACATGCTCCTGTTGCATGTAAAAGCCTGTATGGGTAATACACCGTGCCGCCATTGCACATACAATTTTCTGGCTATGACAGGATAAATAACATCTAAGAAACCTTCAAAGTGGTATGTATCTTTTGCCATGAGAAAGGAAACAGTTCTGGAGCCATGTTTGGAGTTGTGCATAGCCATATCTAAGCTCTCAGCACGATATCCTTTCGTAAGCGTAATAGCCGAGATCTGGTTACAACCCCTCTCTGGGTCAGTCCCAGTCTAGTGAATTCCTTCTTGATGAAGGTGAGCCATGGTATTTTACCTACACTACTACTGCTAAGTATTTCTCTAAGCTCTTGCCTATAATGAACCAGCTCAGGTGTGACCCAGAGCCAGCGCCAGTACCTTAATGGTCTTAGAGCTAGCTCCTCCTCGATTGGTGAAATCCTCAAATCAAATCTCAGTGGGAGGAGCGGGGTACTGGTCGGAAGAGCTAACAGATTCCTTAAGAACCTATCCTCAACCCTGGTGATTTTGGATTTATTGCAGTGACCCCATAATTCACCACTGTACATACTTGCACCCCTAGCCTGTGATTTGTAGACCTCCAGTGGTGGACCAAGAAGCTTTATCGTTGAGACATTAGATAGCCTCAGAATCCCACCCGCTAATTGGGCAAGTTTTAACAGAGATTTAATTGCCTGGGGACCCCACGTCAAGCTCTCATTAATCGCGACCCCAAGATAAACAAAGGTGCTTACCTTTTCCATTATTATTTTGCCCAAGGTGGGATTGGGTCTTGTGGTTCTGGGTGGGTTGAAGATCATGAATTTTGTTTTCATTGAGTTGACCTCCAAACTCCGCTCATTACAAAATTCAACAAATCCATCCAATGTTCTCTGGATATCCATGGGGGATTTGGAAAGCAATAGGGTATCGTCGGCGAACATTATCGCCGGTACCCTATTCCCATCTATCTTCGGCGCATCGTTATTCAACACTCCATTCAGATGCATGATTACCCCATTGACATAGAGGCAGAACAGGGTCGGTGCGAGCACACAGCCCTGCCTTACCCCTCGGCCAACGGGGAATCTGGATGTCAGAGTACCACTCTTCCCGCATCTGACTTCTGCAAAGTTTGCCTCGTGTAACCTAATCAGGACTGAGAGGAGGTGATTGGGGATGCCCTGGTCTAAAAGGACTTTCCACAACTTGCCCCTAGGTACAAGATAGAAGACAGATCGCAGGTCCACGAACACCATATGGAGACTGCCACCCTCTATATGCACCGTTTTCCAATGCAATAGCACTAATCGGAAAATTTGGTCTACGGTGGAGGTGTTCTTCCTGAACCCTGCCTGATAGGGGCTAAGTATTTCAAATTCCTCCATCCAGTCCTGCAGTTGGTCTAGAATAAGTCTCACGAAGATCTTCTGCGGAACGTCAATGAGACTTATAGGTCTGTAGTTGGATGGGAGCAGAGGCGAACCCTTTTTAAAGATAGGTACTATCTCTGCTCCCAGCCATGTACTGGGGAGCACCATGCCTCTCAGGATTGCATTATACACCAAACAGAGAAGGGGGCCCCAAACTTTAGGCTGATGCTTGAAGAGAACGCCCGGGAGTTTGTCCAGGCCGGGTGCTTTATTTGGTGCAAGTTTTTTCAATGGCAGTGCACACTTCAGCCACCGTGACCGTGCATTCCTCAGGGCAGGAAGTGCGCAAGCCATGGGCAAATACATTTACAGACGCATCTTCAGAGATAGCCTCGCAAGAGTACAAAGCCCGGAAATGGTCTTCCCATACTTCGGGCGCTAGATTGGGTTCTACCACTTGTTTTTCTTTTCCTGAACCTACACTAATTATTGACCAGGTCTTTGCAGTTTAGGGCAGAGGATAAACTAGACAACTTTTCCTGGTCCCATTCTTCCTTGGCACACTTGATTCTTTTCTTATAATGAGCCCTCTTGGCTTTTATTAAGTCTCTATTGTTATCTATAACAGCTGCCACTAGCACTGACTTTGCCTCCCTGCATGCCGTGTTATACCAGGAGGAACAGGGGGTACTATTTCCTTTCCTAGACACCCTGGGATTCAGTACTTCAGCCAAACTGCATACTAGGCTCCCATGCAAGGCCTCTATCCGTGCGAGGGAGTCAGGGGATGATGGTAGATCATTCAGAACAGCAGCTTCTGCCAGCAGAGGAACTGCCAGATTATACAGTTTCGCTATTTGTTCTGGTTTTTCCCTTAGTCTCACCATCTAATTCTACGCCTATTGTTTGTCAGGGTCAGATTATTAATACCTTCAACCCTCGATGGATCCCCAAACCTGCCAGTCTTTGGCAGGTCCATTTCTAAGATTAAGGCGGGGTCACTATCCTCTCTTAACGTCACAGTAAGATCGATGACATTCGACCAGAGCCTAGTTTCCACCATAATGTAGTTGAGATGTGACATTTGACCAGGTTTGTTGTATGTACATTTGGCTGGGATATCCCAGGGTGTACGACCATTGCATGCTCGTACGGAGTGGGTAATAGTTAGTGCAGTAACTTGAACACCTAGGGGAGACCATGCCCTAGCAAACGGGGCTTGGGTCGTGGGAATTGACCAGTGGTCATCCTCTGCTGTAAGGGCACCTTCATTGAGACCCTCTAAGGGCTCACAATGACAATTTAAGTCACCCCCTACCACTATATGGCAATCATTAGAAATAGTTGAAATGAAGGAGAAAAGATCATCAATAGTGCTAGACTCTCTAACCGGGGCGTGAGTAAACATTAATCAATGCTAGCTTAAAAAGATTTGGCCATGCAAGGACCACACATTGAATATCTCTGGAGTGAGTGGTAAGAGTTCTAGCCTTACAGCCCAGGTGAGATCCTACCCAGATTGTGAGGCCTCCAGAGGGACGCACTTTCCCACCCCATATTGCCAGGACGTGGAAGGAGGTGAAGCCCACTCTAAATTCCTCCGTGCATGCCCAGGTCTCTTGGAAGAGGCACACATCTTTTCTATCCATAAATGTTCCCCATTCTGGGCATAAGATTTTATTGGACAGTCCTGCGAGATTCCATGACACAATTTTTATAGATTCTAAATTTGTGCCCGGAACTGTTCTCTCAATTTGTACCTCATTCCCCTCTTCTATAGAGCCAGTTCCACTACCAGGACCAGGCATTGTCTTGCCCCCCACCCCCCGCTGATGTCTAGTGCAGGCCCTCCAACTAATTGGTGTTTGGATGCATCCGCTGAGCTCAATAGGGCTAACCCACTGCATGAGCCATTCCCTACCAATTTTTTCTTCCTGTATGCATCCTCCCAGTTCCAGCCCCTCTGTTACACAGCTTGCCCTCTCTGTGCCCCCGAGATTAATATCCAATTCACTAGGAGTTAGTCAATCTCTATCACTGATGGTATGCTGTGGAACAAGTGGATAAAAATATGAAAGGGGAAGGGATTGAATGGCTGGCGCTGGTGTGGGGGACGGCCACTGGCATACATGAGACACCGTCCTGGTATACCACAGCACAGGCCCACGCATCCCCCGCAGTGCGGGGGGGCCCTCAAGCTCAAGGGGGCCCCCTCAGCACTGCAATTCGGCCTGAGAGCTCCTAATAGAGTCCGGAGGCGGCCCCTCCACGTACCTGGCAGGGGGCCCCCTCAATTATCGTTACGCCACTGGGGTATACCTAAAATTAATTAGGACATAGTCTCACGTATGATCCTTTGGTTCTTTGGCCTACCCATGCTACTCTTTGGACCAGCAGGATTTCACTAGTAACATCTTGTGGTAGTGGTCTATTTTTATTTAGCCAATCAGTGACTTTATTCTTAAGGGAGGTATGTGTTTCTTCTTGCCCATTTGTCAGTGATGGTACCTCAGCAAGAACCACAACAAGGGGACTATATTCTGGGGTAGGTCGATTCGTATACTTGCTGGTTTGGTCTTACTAGGTAGTTTTGGGACAACATTTGGATTTATCCTCATTATGTCCTTACTTTGAGGGTGCCTGTCCGGCCCATTGGCAACTAACACTGGTTTGACCTGTTTAAATTCCCACCCACTAGAACCTGTCTTTCCGAACTGCTCACACCTGGCCCTGGATTAGCCGATGATGGGCTCCCAACTCCCTGTACACTTTGATGGTCTGGCAGTAACCTAACTCCACTATGGTCGTTAGCTCCGTAGGGAGTTAGGGATGGTTGCTCAGTGATAGGGGTGCTAGGATTTGTTTGTGCACCAGAAATCTGATCTAGTGCATTAGTGAGTGTAGGTGTTCTTCAATGCCATCCATTCTATTCATTAAGGGCATTAGGAATTCAGCAATTATAGTCCCCACTTTCTCCCGGACGACACTGTTCAGAGTAACCACAGGAACCGCTGGTATGTCCGGTAAAATTGCGGTGGGTGGGGGTGGCGACATCTCCACCGTCTCTGGCTCCACACTTTGATCCACATCTTTACTTTCCGCCCCTGCCAACCTTGTTGACCTCCCACTTCCCGTACAGGTTTTTTCTTTTGTCTATGGCCTGCCCTCTTCTTGGTTTTTGGGCCTTGTTTATTATTTAAGGATTCCTTTCTTAGCTTACATGAGGCAGACTTGGATCTGGTTGTTGCACAACCTGTCTGATTCAGTGACCTTGATTCTGAGACGGAGTCCTCGATCAAAGTTAGGGTATTAGTGCCCAGTGACGGGAGGTCATTGTTAGTTACATTTAGGGCCTGGGGGGATAAAGTGTCCTGCAATTGTCCACTCTCCATAGGAGTCCTAACAGCTCCCAGGCCAAGTGAGAGCCGTCGCTCAGTTACCTCAATCTCTTCTGCAATCACATTTGAGGCTCTAGTAATAAAGTAGTCCAGAGTTCCCATATTTCCCCCCCCTCTTTGGGCCCTTTCTTCACAGCACTACTCGCCATTATCCTTTTAGATCTAGGCGCCGCGTTCGACAAAGTGAACCATGTCACGCTATTACAACGACTGGCGGACATGGGCGTGTCGGGCGCGGCCCTGGAATGGCTGACATCCTTCCTGGCTGACCGTTTCTTTCAGGTCTTTGAGGGCGAGGCGGTGTCTCCTAAACATCCACTCAGGTGTGGGGTCCCTCAGGGCTCCTCCCTGAGCCCTACCCTGTTTAATACCTACATGGAACCCCTAGACAGGATAGTTCATCCCTTCGGTGTGCGTATCGTCACCTACGTGGACGATACCCAATTGGTGGTCTCCTTAGACCACTCTGAGGGATCGTCCCACACCCTAGGACCCTGTCTGGAGGCTGTCGCCAGATGGATGCAATCTTCCTGCCTAAAACTGAACGGGGAGAAGACACATGTCATCTTATTGGGCAATCCTTCTCCCTCTGTTCTTGCATCCATCTGGCCACCATGTTTGGGCCTACCCCCGGTCCCCAAGTCCCAAATAAAAAGTCTCGGGATCTGGTTCGATAAAGCTTTGGACTTTTCAGTCCAAGCCACAAAGACCGCCGCCACTTGCTTTGGGCTTATGCGGATGTTGCGGAAGGTGCTCCCTCTGCTCCCATTCCAGGCGAGGAGGATCCTGGTCCAGGCCCTCATACTCTCTCGCCTGGATTATGGGAACGCCCTTTACATGGGAGCTCCGACCTTTGCCACCCAGAAGCTCCAAGTCACACAAAATAGTGCGGCCCGCCTACTCTACAACCTCCCTCGCTGGCAGTCAGCAAGGAACGCCCTAAGGGAGCTCCACTGGCTCCCCATAGCGGCAAGAGTACAATTCAAGGCTATGTGTATCCTACACAAAGCCTTCTATCGCACAGGTCCCGCCATTCTGCATCCCTTGGCCACTCCCTACGTCCCGTCCCATTCCCTCCGCTCCGGCACCCTCCAGTTGGCCACTTCCACCAGAGTCAGGAAAGCCCGATGGGGAGGCCGCTCCTTTTCCCATACTGCGGCCAAGCTCTGGAACACCCTCCCTCTGCCCCTTCGAGGTAACAGCAACCACCTGTCCTTCAGGGAAGCCTTGAAAACACACTTGTACGCTAAATTCTGCTGATCTGCCAGGAGCCCGCGTTAAGCAATTTCAGTCATAAGCGCTACGAGGCCTCCGGGTAGTTTTAGCGCTATACAAGTGCAATTTTCATTTCAATTCATTTCATTTCATGTCTGAAGATGCTGACCCCCACGCAAATTGTACCGCAGTACTTTGTAAGTCTTACAACCATTAGTTGAGTCTTGCCGTGGGGGAAGGGGCAGTCAACATTCCAAAGTAACTGTTAGAGGGTAGGCCCAGCCCAGCCTTATCAAATCTCGAACGGGCTCAAACGGGCCCGCCCTTGGCCTGGGCAGTGGTGTACGTTTCCACTGATATAAGACGTCAGAGCAGGGGGAGGAGCGCGGTGATGCTGGCGATGGAGACTCCTGGCCCTGGGTGTCCCGTTATCTCCCTCTCTCCCCTCGGAACAAGAACAGCTTCTGGCAGCAAAAACCACGAAGCGGGGGCCGCGAGCGGTAATGAGGCGCTGAGCAAGGGGAAGAGCGCTGTGATGCTGGCGGCAGAGACTCCTGGTCCTGCGAGGCCCGCTATCTCCCTCTCTCCACTAGGAGCAAGAACAGCTTCTGGCAGCACAAACCGCTACTAGCGGCATACATCAAATCAAATCAAATCAGGTGTTTGTTAAGCGCGACTACTCACCAGTAAGGGTCTCAAGGTGCTGGGGGAGTGGGGGCAGGGGGGTTTCACAGGTTCCAGTCCATCAAGAAGGGGGTCTGTTGAAGAGCTAGGTTTTGAGGTTTCTTGCGAAGATGGGGAGTGATGTTATCTGTCTGAGGTGGAGCGGAAGGTCGTTACAGGCACTGGCTGAGCGGGAGGAGAAGGAGCAGCCTCCCGATCTGGTCTTTCTAGTGAGGGGGCCACTGCGTAGGAGAGCTGGTCAGATCATAGGGTCCTTTGGGGTGCCTGGAATTTGAGTCGGCTGTTCAGGTATGCTGGTCCGGTGTTGTGGAGGGCCTTGTGTGCATGGGTTAGCATCTTGAAGGTGACTCTAGCTTCGATGGGGAGCCAGTGGAGTGTGCGCAGGTGCTGGGGGATGTGGCAGTGGCTTGGCAGGTTAAGGACCAGTCTTGCAGCTGTGTTTTGGATGTTTCGTAGCTTGCGGGGGAGGTTTTTGTTTATACCGGCATTGCCATAGTCGAGCCTGCTGGTGATCAGGGCGTGAGTGACGGTCTTCCTGTGTTCGAGGGATATCCATTTGAATGTCTTGCATCCTGTTCTCCATGAACGCTAAGCCTGACCTCTTCTAATTTTTAATGAGAATTTGAAGTCAGAGTACAGACTCTCCATAAGTGAGATCCTTCCAGCTAATCCTGACAGACATGGGCCACCATATTAACCTCAGTCTGAAGAACGTTGGGCAACCTTGAGACCAATGGTACAATGAAACTTGAGTGCCCCCCCCCCTGAAAAGTGATTGTAGGCAAACCGCCACGTTCCGGAGCCAGTCAGGAGCTCTCGGGTCTGCCTGTACACAGTGCCAGAGGGGGCCCCCGGTACTCAGGGGCCCTCCAGCATCATGTGGGCTGTGGGGCTATTATTATGCCACTGCTTGTGACACTTTGGGGCATATTTACAAGCCACTATTGCCACAGAACATCACTTTTAGAGACTGACCTGTGGCGATATGGGCTTCTCCTTATTTACAAGGCAGCATTAAGCCATTTAATGGCTTAAAGCTACCTTATAAATAAGGCACCCTTTCATGCTATACTTAGTGTGAAAGGTGCGAGTAATGGGTGTTGTGGTCGACGTTCCACTGCAATACACATTAATTTTGACGCTGCCCCATATTTACAAGAGTGGCATAAACATGGGGCAGCACGAGATTTAAGACCAGGGAAAACCTGGCCTTACCCTGGCGAAATGAGGAGAACGTTTTTGCTGTTTCCATGTGTGCTGAATTGTGCAGCACACATGGAAAAATCAAATTACCAATGATTGTTTATGAGCAAGAAAGTTTCCCTCCTGCACATAAACAATCCTTTAGTTTACTTCGCCACTTTACTAGTAAATATGCCCCTTTATCTGCTTACTGCACTATAAAGTATAGAGCCTTCATTGGTCAAGTGAAGCCTTAAGCCCCTTTAGTGGTGTCTGTCAGACCAGTCCTAAGTTCATCCTCCCCCTCCATTCCACCGAGTCAGTTATCGTGGCTGTCATGGACACCCTCAGAAAGGGCGCTGATAATATTATCCCTCAGGCCCTTGTCCTATTGGACCTATCGGCGGCTTTTGACACGGTTGATCACGCAATATTGATCGACCGTGTCAGGAACGCCGGTATTCAGGGCATGGCTCTTGAGTGGGTCAAGTCCTTTTTGGATAATCGCTTTCAGGCAGTGCATTTGTCTACCTTCTCGGCTTCCTACTCTCCCTTGTCCTGCGGTGTCCCTCAGGGCTCTGCTTTATCCCCATTATTATTTAATTTATACATGCAACCCCTGATCTTTTCCCTTCGTGAGTCCACCACTACCATCTTCAATTATGCGGATGATTTGCAGTTAATTTTCCCCACTGATACCTCCCTCTCTTCCTGTACTACTTTTCAGTCCACCATGCTTGAGATCTCTGAGTGGATGTATCATAGCCAACTCAAATTAAATCCTACTAAGACTGAGCTTGTTCTGGTGGGAGGAGCAGCGTCCTTTGGCCTCCCTCACTAGGGCTCCCTCCCCGTCCTGTCAACTCTGTGAAGAGTCTTGGCGTGGTCATTTCTAGTGACTTATCCATGGGGCCCCAGATCAGTGCGGTGACGTCATCCTGCTTCTTCCAACTACGCAGGATACGAAAAATCTGTAGATTTCTTACCAGAGACGCACTGATCCTTGTCATCATGGCCCTGGTTACGTCAAGAATTGACTACGCCAACACTCTGTATGCCGGTATCCCTGCATACCTCCTTCACAAGTTGCAACTTGTGCAAAATCAGGCTGCACGCCCGGTTTATCACCAACCCCGACATCAACATGTCTCGCCGCTACTGCGGAGCCTTCATTGGCTCCCTGTAACCAAGCGTTGCATTTTTAAACTGGGCTGCACGATCTTTAAAGCCCTATCTGATCTTGCTCCTATCTTTATCTCCTCTAAATTGAAATGCTATGTTCCTTCCAGAAACCTCCGCTCCTCTGGCCACAGTCTGCTAGTCATTCCAAAAACTAAACGGAAAAAACATGGCAGCTCCTGTTTTTCTTTCTGCGCCCCCAAAACCTGGAATGCTTTCCCGCCTGCCATCCGTCGCTGCCCTACCTATGGCTGTTTTCGTAAACTGTTAAAAACGTATCTTTTCCAGTCTGCTTTTGAGTAAAATACACGTCCCTGCCTCCCCGCATTTGTCATGAGCGCCATGAAACCGTACGGTGTCCGAGCGCGGTACAAAACCTTTTACAATACCTACCACCATCCTTAGGTGTACCCATATTGGTGGTTCTTAGAAGTGCACCAGCTAACATGCACTGTAGCCCAAAATATTGCTGGAACTCCCACTCATCAAGAGCACTCAGGAGAAGTGTGGTTTATTGGTTAGAGCGGCAGACCCTGATCCAGAGGTCTAGCCCGGGACCAGGGTTCAATTCCCCTCCTCGGCGGGTCATGGGCTCAAAATTCCACGGACCTGATAATTCTCGCCTCGGTGCCTATTCCAATCATGGAGTCCCACTCTGCAACTCTGGGCAATAGCTTGCTTAACTGCCCCCACAACGCTAAGGATGACTGGCCTCCACCTTGGGGGTGCCCAGGAGTGGATGCCTCACAGGGAAAGCCAGGATGGGTTCCACAGCGGTATTCATACAAGCGCCTTGAGACCCTTGCGGGTGAGTAGTGCGCTATAAAAGTATCAAATTTAAATTTACATTTATGTCGTTCAAGATCTTCAAGCATGTGCAAGCTGCATCCAACAGGTAGCGTTTAGTATAGAATTATATGGTATTATATGGTAAATGGTATAGAACTCGAGACTGCAGCGTGTGCTTATTATATGCTAAAGAACATTACATGAAGCAGATTTGCAAAGCAATACTCTAAAGGCAAGGTTATTTTATAAGATATATCTAAAGATGTACAGATTTGCAGGGCACTGTACACTTGGATCGTTCTGTATTTTGAGCAAATTCAATTTTTATAATGCTCTTTGCAAAGAAAGTGCCCCGGGAAGCATGTTAAACACATTAAACAGCTGATATCTAATTTAGATTGCGATTACAACCCTTAAAGATAAAGAAAGGACCTGGAGTGCATCAGAGAAGACTTTTGATTTGACTAACCTAATTAACATTGATGTCACTATTGTTCCATTCAAAAGCAGTTATGAGAACATGGACTCTGCAGGAAATTAAAATTGCATATCAGCAATGAGAGTTTATCTCTAACAGCTACTGATGGAAAGATATATTCAGTATGGATTTTTACAAGGCATATTTTAAAAGCATAGCCGAATGACATTAATATTTATATGTCACATAACACACTGTGCCTTTCATATCAACAAATTGTTCTTTATTTTAGATTTCTCTATTTGTACATCTTACTCATTATTAAACACACTGAATCACTGAATGTCTACACATAAGTGTTTAAAATACTACCCATCGTTATTTTACTAATATTCAGAATTTGTGATCCAGGTAAGAAATTGAGCTGGTTTTTTTACAGTTACTTAATATATGTTATAAACCCTCCTGGCGCTTACACTCAGCCCCCTGAGCAGCAGCTGGGCTGCTGTTTACTCGACTCAGCACTAACATAAAACATGTTTTAATATACATTAAGCCCTTAATTCAGGGTTAATTGCAGTGAAACAAAAGGAAGTAACTAGGCCCTTAACTTTAGGAACACTGTGCTCCTTTAAAGACAGCAAAGGTGTAAAAATACGACAGTCTTTTCAGAATTCAAAAAGTGTATTTCATTGACCTGTTGAACGATTTCACCTTAATAAATCAAATTAAAGCAATGCATTCAGAAGTAATTATCTAAGTAGTTTTCATACATGGATTTAGAAACGTTCATGCCCCCCCCCACCACCCTGACAACAATGACACTAGTGATTACATCCAATAACAGGAGATGGTTTTGTACAGTATGCATCCTGAAGGCATGTATTTTGAGGTCATAATGAAGAGAAAAGGGAGGGAAATTGAAATAAAACAATTGCCCAGGGTCACACAATTTGGTCTAGTGGAGAAGCCGAGATCCATCCCAGGTTTTCTGGTTTAACATTGCGCAATTGAGTTCAGCCACTAGATATGCATGCTTTGCTTCCACTACTCCCACTTTACACCCCCTTCTCCTCCCTCTGGCATTAGTGTGGCCCTCGGTCATACCAAAGACCAAACTTTGCGGGGCCCCGGTAAAATGTTTGTGAGTAACCATGCTATACACCTTCCCATCACATACACTCCCTTTGAAGCCCACATGGGCAACGCATATAGAACAGATAACATGAAAGTTTTCTAAACTCTTAAAATATTTTTGGTACTTTCAAAATTAGGGATAGTGGCTGCTACTTCCAGAACATCTGTAGAATACCACACAAATAAAATTGCACGCAAAACAACTGGTATTAAAGCAAATGATGGTTCAAACCACTTGAAATGCACATATCATAATATAAGTGCAAATAAATGAGATGAAAAATAAATGCGTGCCTTTACTTTTATATATTTCCATTACGAGCCTAAATAGCCAATTTCTGGAAAAATATCCACTTGCTGCATGCTGAGGTCCCGAAAACCAGAGTATAGTGGCCAATTAATTCTTATGCATATTAATCGTACACATTAAGAAGAGGGGGAAGAAGTTTGCATATTAAATGAAGTAGTTGAAACTCATGCAAGCTAGTGAGAGATCAGTTAGCAGCACATGTTTCAACCGCAATCGACATACAACAAAGAAGCACCTAGGGTTTGGCATAAAATCCCCTAAAATGCAAACAACTGTACACTGTATTTACCATTGTTAGTCATCTCTTGTGTTCTCAGTGTGGAAGCTGCGGTCATGTCTTTAATTGGGCACGTTTAGACAGAAACCAGAGCTGACATCATGCTAATACGCGTGAAACCATTGCTGTTGGAAGCAAAAACAAGCACTGGCAAACCCAACTGTAAAAGGCACCGCTATAGACTTTGTCAGTACTTTTTTGATTGGCATTAGATAACTACATTCAACACAGAAAATGCCCATTATTATGTTGGTTTTAATTAGCATCCACAAGACCAACAAAACAGTGTACTTATCCAATGGGGAAAAAAATAGAAGTCAAAATACATAAAAAGACTAATAAAGCAAGTAAAGGTAAAGGCAAGTAAAGGTAAAGCCTCCGGTCTATGAAAGGTATGCGCTGCTACAGATATTAAATTCATTTTGTATGTCCTTTACAGCTTGTCTCAGCCAGGGACATATTTGGAGCATTAGGAGCTGAAGGGGCGACTCATTTAAGGAAATGCCAGCACGTGCCATCAGTGAAAGTTTCCTACTTGCCAAGAGTGGTCATGTGCTCGTATGGCTTGTAATGTAAATGTAATGTAAAGGTGTTTTTATATAGCGCAGCTATCACTCCAGGGAGCATCTTGGCGCTGAGAAAATACCAGACTGATGAAAACGCTGGTCAACTGCTCATATCGGTGGGCCAGACATTTCAGATTAACCCCCAGATTCATCAAAGTGCCGTTTTGCGAGTCCTTAATAGCGATTTTTAAGGAATCGCTATTAAAGACTCGCAAAACGGGATGCATGTAGAAATCGCAATATTTTTAGCGATTTCTACTGCTTCCTTATTTGCGATTCGCTAATTGCTAATCACAAATAAGGAATGGCTTTCCCATTCATTCCTATGGGCCTAAAGGCCCATAAGGCCCATAGGAATGAATGGGGAGTCATTCCTTATTTGCGATTAGCAATTACCGAATCGCAAATAAGGAAGCGATTTCAAGGGGGCCAGGGTGTCCAAAGGACACCCTGTAGCACCCCTGAAATGCAAATGTACACTGGTGTTGCGCACATACATGTCCAAAGGATATGTGTGTGTGTGTAACATACAACTTAGAAAAATGGCCTAAAGTTTTCGCTAGTTACACTTCGCGGTAAATAGCGGCTCCATATTGCGAATTCGCAATTTTAAAAAGGTTCATGAATAGCATTTAAGGAATCTCTAATTGAGATACCTTAAATGCAATTTTTTGCAATTTAGCGATTTCTAAAATTGCGATTTTTGCATTTGGGATGATGAATCCCAAATGCAAAAATAGCGCTCGCGCGAGCCGATTTCAGCATGATGAATCTGGCTGTAAGTCTTTGCACCGTGTGTCAGGCTTCAGAGCATCACTGCAGACGAGAGCCCATGTGGTGGCGCAGCTTGTGCCACCTGGAACGTATGGCAGGGGGACTAGGTGTGTGGCTATCTTTAAGCCACTCATTCAGGAGACAGGTGCTTACTAGTAGCTACTGAACTGCCATTGATGTCGCCAATACTCTGCGGATCAGCTAGTCATTGCACACCTCTATTTTCATTTCCAGTGTCATCCTTCACACACTTCACACACCAATGACTTTCTACTCAGACAGGGCCGAGAATGCACCAGCATCTGTGGAAGCTGCAAAACTACCTATGTGTAATGTTCTCTAGACCGTAAACCAGGCTCGTGCAGTGATAGAAATTAGACTAAAAGAGGGGTCAAAAAACGTTCACCTCCAGCTTCACGCCCATTCTGATGCAGATAGTTTGAGTCTGGTCTTCTAAGAGGATAGGCAGGTATACAATGTTTACTTTTATTGAAGGTATTTGATATAGCATGCGCCTAGCTCAAAGAAACGGAAGAGCCTATTATAAAAAGTATTTTTAGTGTAGCACAAACAAGTGAAACATGAAGTGCTTCGCATGGATGGGTTTAGTAAAAAACTGTTAACAGGGATCTCTGTCTGAGGCTGCAAGTTAATTCTGTTGCACCAACATGTTTTATCACCTGAGAGTTCTTTGCTATTTGCTTCTACAGATTGTTCTCACTGCAAACAACTATCAGGCATACGTGTGTAGCAGCTGCAGCATATAAAGAAATTTACTATTTGCATTAATTTCCATGTTTTGCAGAAATCTGCCTTTTCTATGTAGTCACTCCAGATTTTTCACCTTTTGATGAACCATACATTTTTCATGGCTTTAGAACCTTGTGCATATTACCCCTGCTAACCATTAGTACTATGCCTGTGCTCCCCTTTTAAACATGCTTGAATTGGCATACTCCTTTTTGATATATTAAACTGGTCTCTAAGTCATTATTACATGGTACAAGATATACCCAGGCACTGGACATGAATCCCTTAACTGCTGAGGCTTTCTCCCATCACCCCCATTGCTGAACCTTTTTTTTGGCCGTTTGGGGTAGTTTGCGCTTAGGCCTCCATAACTTTTTTCCCTCATGAGGTATCCATGCCAAATTTACATCCTTTTTTTCAACATCTTGGGCATTCTAAAGGTATCAATGGTTTGTGAATTCCCCCAGTAGGAGACTGAGAAAATAGGCAAAATATAGCTAAACGTTGAGCTTTTAGGAAACAAGAAGTGTCTGTTTATTTCACTAAAAATGGCATCTACAAAATGTTTGCTGTGCCAAAGTCATCATCTTCCCAGTTTTGAGAAACCTTCAGAGCTGAATCAAAAAACCTATGTGTTTACCACAGTTTTGCAATTTTTCAAAGAGGTAGCCCATTATTTGTGCTGAAAGCCGGTGTGAAACCCATGAGCGATCCAGGAAAGGAATAGATTTCTGAAAAGTAGACAACATTTTGAATTCAGCAAGGAGTCATGTGTATAGATCCCTCAAGGTTTTCCCAAAGAGAATTACTGTTAAAATAAATAAATATTAAACATAAGAAGGAAAAAACAGCCATTTGGGACAACGTTGAAATCTGTAAGTTTTTGCGATAAAGGCCAATTTACAAAAGCAATATACCATTACGTCTGTTAAATCCTTCTGGTTGCGGGAATATCTAAGGTTTGTAACAACTGAGCTGCACCTTACAATGATTTTTCACTGTGCATAGACTAACTCAAATAGTGAAATATGTAGACTGAAAAATTGGTGTCAAGGAAAGCTATATATTTCTGAAATGGGCACTGATATGGAGATTAGGAGCAGTGGTTATTTGTGCATCTCCGAATTTGTGATAACCATACTAGTATGTCATTCAGAGGGTATTTTTCAAAATGTCTTTTTTCTTACACACTGGCTTACATTTGGAAGGCACAAATGCAATGAAATCAAATTGGAAAAACTAAATGTTCTACTAGTCTATGTTCCCACCTGTTTTTAAATAAAAATGGGACTTCACTTTTGTGGGTTGGCCTAGTGCGTGTGACTGGAAACGGCCTACAACACAACATGGTTACATCACATTTTTGCACTGAAAACTAATCCTTTTTTCAATCTGGGTAGCTGTAGGTTTTGGGCCCTAGCTCATCTGACACCTAGGGAAACCTATCAAACCTGTACACTTCATAAAAATAGACAAGAAGAGTCCAGGGGAGAGGTGACTTGCATGGCTCTCACTTTGACTAAAAAAGGCATTTTTATCACATTTATGGGATGAAAACCTCTGTAGGCTGTGGGGAATCAAAAATATCCTACCACCCATCATTTCCCCAAGTCTCCTGATAAACATGGCACCTTACCTGTGCAGGTGAGTCTAGTACCTGCTACAGGAAATGGCCATAACGCAACACAGACACATCACATTTTTTCATTGAAAACTGACCCTTTTTTTTGTAATGTAGGTGGCTGTGGATGTTGGGCTGCACCCAGCAAAACTTTACATTTTTTAAACTAGACATCTAGGAGGTTCTACAGTGGGGTGACCTGCGTGGTTGACACCAGGTCACCCAGGTCACCCATGACACCCATAAGCCTTTGCAAACCTCCAACTTTAGCTAAAAGCACACATTTAACTCACATTTCTGTAAGGAAAATGTTTAGAATTTGTGGGAAGGCGCACATTTGCTACTAATTAGCAATTCCTTGACTCTCACCATAAAAAAATGGTACCTCACTTGTGTGGGTAGGCCAACTGCCCGCAACAGGAAGTGGCCCAAAACGCAACATGGACACATCAAAATTTTCCCAAAAAAGCTAACTTTGTTTGCAATGTGGTTAGCTGTGGATTATGGGCTCTAGTTCTGCCGGCACATAAAGAAACCTAGCAAACCTGTAGATATTTTAAAGCTAGGCAACCGGCAAAGTATAGGGTGTAGTGACATGTATGGCTCCCACCAAGTCTTCTTACCCAGAAGCCTTTGAAAACCTCAAGCCTTGATTAAAAACACACATTTTTATTACATTTATGTGATGGAAAGTTCTGGAATCTGTAGGAAGCCACAAATATCCTTGCCACCTAGCATTCACCTAAGTCTGTTGTCAAAAATGATACTACTATTTATGTGGGTAGGCCTAGTGCCTGCGACAGGAAGGGCCCAAAACAAAACATGTACACATCACATTTTTCCACAAAAAACAGATTCTTTTTTGCAATGGGGGTAGCTGTGAATTTTGGGTCGTAGCTCATCCAGCAACTAGGAAAAGGTTAGAAATAGGGCTGTTGTTGTTGTTGTTGTTGTTGTTGTTGAGCCCAAGTAATGCAGTAACCCCAATTCTAGAAGCAGGTGAACCCTAAATTTGCATATGCGCACCCTCTGGTATCTTGACACAGAGCAGTCAGGCTTAACCTAGAAGCAATGTGTAGAGTATTTGTGTAACACATCAAACAGTAAAACCATTAAAACACCATCCAAAAAGATTCCATAACATGTCAGAAAAGTAGAACTTAATTTAATAAATAAAACAAGACTAAAACAACAAAAATCCAATAAGCACTATAAGTAGAACTTGAGTTATGAATTTTTAAAGAAAAAACTGCAAAATAATGCTTAAAGCAATAAGGGCTAACTTGGGATATCTGGTCGAGCCGGACCGGGACAAAGTCAAAAGGTCAGGTCAACTGCGACAGAGTGGAGGCATGATACAGGGACCCAGTTAGGTCAGCTGAACAAAAGTACCTTCATCCTGGTTGCGTCTATGTCGAGGACGCAGGGTACAGACGAGGCAATGTGCCTGTGCCAATCCACCCACCACGATCGATGCATTGTCACTGATGAGCAGAGTGCTGGGATGATATGGTTTGTCAATGGCGTTGAGGTTGCCATTCATGGGGATGCAAAGACATTGCGCCAGGAAGAACGTAGCTCAGTGGTGGTTCTGAAGGCCATGCATCAGGTCTGATTCTACCAGCAGTGGCACTGCGTTGGTGCTGATCCACATAGCAGTTTTGATCCACCAGCAGTGGTGATATGCTGATTTTGATCTGCACAACAGAGGCAATGCATCGGTTCGACCAAAGATGCATGTGTTCTGTTGAAGCAAACACCAAGGGACCAGGGCTGGGGTGGTACCAATTGTAACCGTGGGCAGAGAACTCCGCTCTGCCCACTGACTGAGCAGAAATGTGCCTACTCCGCGTTGCCTGGAGAAAGCAAAGTAGGCACATCTCTGCACACTCCGCAGCGGAGTGTAGTTGACCAGCCGCCACCTCCACCCCCTATAAGCATTAACTAAAAGGACATGGAAGATAAAAGATAAAAGACCTACCTACACTGCGACGTCCCCGGGCTGCCATCCTTCTCTTCTTTGCCGTCTCAGGGTGATCTGCGTTTGCACGCGCTCCTGCTCATGCACATTCCTTGCGAGAAATGCGCATGCGCGCCTACTTTCCAAAAGTGGTATTTTCAAACACAGAATGTAAAAATCAACCTCACTAAAAGATGCACTTTAAAATTCTGAGTTCAGGCATACTAAACTTTAGTTTCCTATCTTATTCCCAGGGTCAGTTATGTTTATAAGATGCTATAAACAAACTCCCCATTCTGCCATTTGGGAACAGATAGCCTTGCAAATAAAACTCTATAAAATAAAAAAAATAAAAAAAATAGTGAAAAACGAAATTGGCAGTATTTCACTATCATGACATGCCACACACATCAGGGGATGTCCTACCTTTCACATACAATGCACCCTGCCCACAGGGGTACCTTGGGCCTACCTTAGGGGTGACTAATATGTCGAGAAAGGGAAGGGTTAGGGTCTGGCAAGTGTGTGCGCTTGCCAAGTCGACATGGCAGTCCCAGACTGCACACAGGCTCTGCAATGGCAGGTCTGAGTCACATAATACAAGTGGCTTCAGCGGGTGGCACAATCAGTGCTGCAATCCCAGATCTGTTGACTGGGTGTCAGTGTTTGACTGGTTCAGATACTCCGTCCATCACCACCCCCTTTTATACCGCTAAGTTGGCAGAGTATGCTCAGACGTGAGTCCCTTGCTCACTTTGCCACTGGATTCAAACAAGCCTGGCTGAAGATGGCTGTAATGCCAGAAACCGGTCCTGGGAAGCTTGTTTCCGGTCCAGGGAAGGCGTGGCTTGGCAGTTTGGGCTGGACTGTTCCCATGAGGCACAGGGTCAGACTGATTTGCATATGGCCATGTCTGAACTGGGGTGGCAGAGTGAACTAAAGAACGGTGATGGATTAAACCAGATCTGTTGACTAGGTGTGAGTGTTTGACTGGTTCAGATATTCCGCCCATCACCACCCCCTTTTGTACCCCAATCCCACCAGCAGCATTTGATTTACAGGCCCTGGGCACACATAGTGCACTGTACTAGGGTCTGACAAGTAAATCAAATATGCCAATCATGGAATCACTAATCCACAACATCAATTTACAAAGAGAGCATATGCACTTTAGCACTGATCAGCAGTGGTAAAGTGCCCAGAGTCACAGGAAGGCAAAAAGTTCTAGAATGACCCTGCAAAAAGGGTTAAGTCCAACACTTTAAAATTGGGAATTACACCTATAAAATGTAATAAGGTAATCCCAATGCTATCCCGTGGGACAGATAGGCCTTGCAGTAGTGAAAAATGAAATTGAGCGGTTTTCACTCCCTGGATCTGTAAAACTTTAAAGTAGAGTCCTGCCTTCTAAGTACATTGCACTCTGCCCTCTGGATTGTCCAGGGCCTTACTTAGGGGTGACTTTTATGTATAAAAAGGGAGATTTTGGGCCTGGCAAAAGGTATATTTTGCCAGGTCTATATGGCAGTGTAAACTGCACACTCAGGCTCTGCATGGGCAGGCCTTAGACATGGTTAAAGGGTGGCAAAATCAGTGCCATTTAATTTATAGACCTTGGGTGCATGTACTGCACTTTACTAGGAATTAAAAATGCCAATTGGGGATAAGCCAATACTACCATGTTTAGAGCAGATAGCCCAACACTTTAGCACTGGTTGCCAGTGGTAAAGTGCACAGAGTCCTAAGGTTAACAGAAACAAATTCAGCAAAAATAGGAGGAGGAAGGCAAAACATTTGGGGATGACACTGCAGAAAGGGCATTTTCCAAAAGGAAACCTATAACAACTGAGCATTTTTGAAAACTAGACAACCAAGGAACTCTAGGGGTGCATGACCTGCATGGATCTCACTTGGTAATTTGACCTGGAAGTCTTTGTAACCCTCAAACATTAACTAAAAACACACAATTTCCTCTCATTTATGTGAGGAAAACTTTTGGAATTTGTAGGATACATTTCCTGCCACTCAGCATTCCCCCAAATCACCCGATAAAAATGGTACCTCATTTGTGTGGGTCGGCCTACTGTCCGTAACCGGAAAGGGCCTCCAAACGTAACATAGACACAACACATTTTTGCATTGAAAACTGACCATTATTTTGCAAGGTGGATAGCAGTGCATTTTGTGCCCAAGCACACCCGGCACCAAGGCAAACCTATCAAGCCAGCACATTGTTGAAAACTAGAAAACAAGAGGAGTCCATGGGTACATGAGCTGTGTGGCTCTCATTAGGTATTTTTACCCAAAAGCCTTTGCACATCTCATTCTTTGTTTAAAACACACACATTTTCCTCATTTTTGTGAAGAAAATGTCTGGAATCTGTGGGGATCCACAAATCTCCCACCACCCAGCTTTACCCCAAGGGATCAAACCAAGGCCAACTGGGAGTTCCTTCGGCTACCATTGCCCTTTGTTTGATCCATTCCTTTCACGGGCAATAGGCCCAGCCACACAAGTAGGGCAGTGTTTGCATCGGCAGAAGTGTTGTAACGCCGGGTATAGGACTTTTGTGAAATCCTGCTGATTCCAGGAGTTTCCAACACAGAAATGTAATGAAAATGTGTTATTTTGGGAACCGTTTAAGGCTCGCAGAGCATTGTGGGTAATAAAACCTCATGAGATCCATGCAAGGCACAGTACCCTAGAATCCCCCGGATGTGTACTTTTCAAAGATTTCTATGATTGGTAGGTTTCCAAGGGTGGCGGTCAAGCACGTGTCTGAAATACTACAGCTACCCCTTTTGCTGATCTCTCTAAGTAGCACTTTCAGGGCTTTTGTGTTATAGTCTCTTCGTACACCCACACAAGTGCGGTTCTATTCTTATCGGAAGGCATGTGAAATCTCAGGGCGATAGGAAAGCTGTTGCTCCCCACAGATTCCATAACTTTCTGTCACACATATGTGAGGAAAATATGTATTTTCAATCAAAGTTTGGTGTTTGCAAGGGCTTCTAGGAAACATTACCACAAGTCACGCCGGCTAGATTCCCCTGCTTGTCTTGTTTTCAGAAATGTGTGGGTTTGGTAGGTTTCTCTGAGTGGTGGCACAGACAAGGACCCAAATCTATGCTGAACCACATTAGGAAAAGAGGATGATTTCCAGTGGAAAAAGTTGATGTATCCATGTTGTGTTTTTTTGCACTTTCAAATTGTGGGCACTAGGGCCACCCACAAAAAAATGAATCCCATTTAAATGTGGAGACATGTGAGAGTGATGGTTGGTTGTGAATGTGGGTCCCAACAGATTTCAGAAATGTCCATCACAAAATGTAAATACATGAGTGATCTTAGTCATTTACTCAAACTTTAATGTTTTACAGGGCATTGTGGGAAAGTGAGTGGGAACAATGCAAGTTATACCACCATGAACTCCTGTGAATATTCGGTTGCCCAAAAAATGAGGCGTTGTTATGCAATCTTTTATGTGAAAACACCACTTATACATGTTGGTTTTGGCACCTCCAGAAGTGATAGCTTGAAAGAACATATGTTAACCATGGTATCAGAATGTTGAAACACAGACCGCTGAAGGAGAGCTACAAAGCCTTGGCAAGGCACCAACCATTTTTATAGGTCATTCACACACCATTCAAGACCCACACATAATTCTTTCATATAGCCAGCCAGGGGCCCAAATCCACACATCAGCATACCACCCCCATTCAATCACCCATCACATTTATACATCAGAGGACAGAATCCTCAATCAAATCACCTCTCACCCAGTCATCAAACAACTTACATACAAACACACCACAAGCAAATTCTATGAACACATATGGCCAGACATGTTGACGATTGGTGCCTCAAGAACCTTTCAAATGAAAACAATGTTTGACTACATTTTTACTACATGTCAAATATCCCCATCTATTGACATTCTGAGCATTACCCAAGGTGTGCATAGTGAACCTTTACTAGCGACTCCCAAGACAGCCACTTGAGCCTAAGGAAGACAGGTCTTTTGTCCTCCTTTAGTGCATTCACTGTGCTAAATCCAGTTTGTGGTTGCAAGTTGGGGGGTATCCGAGACTGCCTTTGAAGGCCCACATTCCTTGTACTGAGTGATTATATCTTCCTTAGACATGTACTGGAGAAGACTATACTTAGTTCCCTAAGAAAAAGTCCTAAACTGCAAAGAACGTTTGTTTTTGACACATAGGGTAGTCAGTCATAATGTGGCAAATGCCCTATCCACTATTATGTGCACTTGCCATACAGCAAACTGAACATCTACTATGTTCTGGTGAAGGATGAACATAGCAAACAGTGCAAAAAGATATTATGTTTTGTAAAGAGGAGTTGGCCTAACGGCTAGGGAGGTCGTCCTCGGATCTGGGGAACTGGGTTCGAGTCTCAGCAACGACGCTGAACATCTTGTGATTCTGGGCAAATCACACAAATTCCCTGTGCCTAACAAAAAAAAAGAGTATATCCTCATGTAACGCAACTGGTGCTATGTAAAGTGCTCTGATGCCCATTTCGGGTCAAGTTTGCGCTATATAGAACTCCGCAAAATAAAATAAATAAAGAAAGCACACTACTGGGAGGATATCTGCCACCAACACAGGAGCAGTCAGGGATGATCCATGGTCTTACTTAGCTTAAGAGCCAAGGCTTCAGCATTTGCGGAATGCCATAATTGTAAAGGGTCAGGTCATTCCAGACTTTCAGAGCATGGTAGATGTCAGTACTAACTGTTTTGGTCCTGCTTATGCATGGAATGTGTGTGAGTACAAGTCTGGCTGAGCAAAGGTTTCGAGAAGGTTTCTCGAATATGAGGCAGTTTTAATATAGTAGGTTAGTCTTGTGGAAGGCTTTGAATGTATGTATCAGGAGTTTGAAAACAGTTGTGGATGGGGAGCCAGAAATATTCTTTGAAGTGCAGGGTGTGTTAGCATTGTGGCAGCTGTAGGTTCTCCAAAAACACTACAAAAAGACAAAGTATTACTTCACTGTGCCAAATACCAAATACTGCAGCATACTTTTGTCATGGCTTATGCAAAACTTTGTTTGTGAGGGAGATGCTTGGTCATTGCCAGTATACAAATAATGCCCTGAAGCCAAAAGTCTACCTTTGATCTCAAGAAGCACACATTCGCTTAGTAACCGCTGCACCTTTGTGCGCAAGCGTGCTCCTTGTGAAAGCTCAAAGTATCACTACTAACGGTGGGGGAGCTCACAAAGTTGTACTATGCAGAATTCTGTGGAGTTGCACAAAAACTACTTGAAATTCCATGGAGTTCCAATCACCCATAGTGCAGAGTTAACATCTTATTCAGAGCCTCAGTGGAGCTTCACTTATGACCAGAGATGGACCCAACCATTAATATGGTGTAACTAGCTCTCATGGTCAGCAGCCATTGTGCCACTGGCCATCATGAGTCAACATCTTAGGCAGGATCAGTATGGCGTAATGAGGCACTCAAGCGGCTGAGGGAAGCAGCTGGGGTCTCGCCTACGGCTGAAATAGGCTTCCGGTGGCTCCACGTGGCCAAGGCTCATCGCTGTCACATAGGATATGATGAAGGCAGCTGCAGCCCAACAGGTACAAGATGTAAGCAAGGCTCTCCGGAAGGCCAAGCATGATGCAGCCAACCAAAGAGATTTGTAAGGGGTCCAGGTACTGTGTCAGAAAGCTGCAAAGTAGGGAAGCACAGTCGGAAAACTGTGGTCTCTCAAGACCTGCTATTTATTTAGGTGAAAGCTGGTAAGTGTGGTGACTGGGCTCGAGTGTGTGTGTAGGAAACACAAAAGTCATTCTCCAGAGTTTTAGTAGCAGACACTTCCCGGAGCTTTCACTTGAAAGTTTCAGCAAATACCAACAGCATGCATGCAAATGTTTTGTGTGTTGTGTAAACGTACACGACAACATATGAATGCATCTGGAAAAGTAGACATCCAATGTTAAACTTGTGCAAACCTGTATGTGACATTATTTTCAACCACATGCATGACCATATAATATTTTTATGAAGAAAATAAATACCGAGCAAACATCATATGCGTATTCCAGCCTATCTTGGTGATTGTGGATCTCATGTAGACTGATATTTTCATAGATCCTAAGAGGCGGTCCAGAGGATCATTGCACTGCACATGAACGTACGACTGAACAGAAGGAAAGAACAAGGGAACCCTACTCACTTAGGAACCAGGGTGCATATTTTATATAGAAAACAACGGTTCCAGTGGAATAATACATATACCTTCTTTAGTAAATGCAAAGCATAATAGCAATATCAGCTAAGGGTTATAAAGGATGTTAGAAAGAGAGATAAAGCTCATGACAGGAGGGTTCATATGATAATTAGATTTGTATTGTTTTAAAAAAAAAGTTAATAACATATAGATTATACACAATAAGTTTCTAACAGTGTGGAGTGTCCCAAGTGGATTTGAAGAAGCAAAGAACAACAGTTGAGTGATATTAAGTGAAAATATTTACAGGGTTTCCAAAAATATATACTCTCAAGGAAAGCGACCGTTAAATGATACAGACAACAGAATATTCCAGCGACTATATACAATCATAAGCGCTGTCTACGTGGTTCGCTTCCATAAAGCGTCAACGGCGTTTCAACCCGACTAGGAATAAGGGGTCTCGTCAGGACCAAGGGAGTGGGGGATCTCTGAGTTTCACAGAGCTCATTCACTTGTGTTGAGGTGTGCCAACCATGTGTGTAAAAAAACAGAGAGTAAAAATGTTTACTCACAGTGAACCAGTTCACTGGTAGTGGTGAATGAGCAATTGATAGGGTAATTGAGGAACCGCTGTATGGCTGGATGCATTGGGAAGCCCACAGTGGGGCTGCGGAACTGTAGAATAAATAACCAACTTTTAGTCGTGGGGCCGCTGAAAGGCTGGTTGATCTGTGCAGCCCACAATGGGGCATAGGTAAGATGAGAAATACCACGGATAATGCCTTTTGCACTTAGCTTGATAGCAAGTATCAGGTGTTAGAGAACAGCTTCAAGAGTTGGAGTAAAGGGGTGGAGGGAGTGGTAGCATAGCTTGGATGCCATGGCCTCTAGTCAAATCAGGAAGAAAGGGCCCCTTTCCAGACTGCTTATTACCGTGTGCACCAACATCAAGATGGCTGGGAGCGAAGCACACTTTCACAGCCTCACATGACTGGTCTCAGCATTCTGGCTGACCGCAGGAAGCTGTAAAAAAGAACTAGAGTGCTGACTTCACTTTTGAATATGCCAGCAGGCTAATAATAATGGAATTAAGTGAATTCATGAACAATGTTAGGGCAGTAAACTAAGTGTTATATTCCTGAGTTAGGCCCATTTAGAGAAGCAACTTATTTGTTTCTTACATTGTCCTCACGAATAACATTTCGAAGCTGTGAACCTTTGCATACACTTGCATACATATGCATGCATTTGGATTAGTTTCTCTGAAACTAAACTTGTTTTACATCTAGCTTTGCATAACATTATCACAACACCCTGAACATCATGTACAAGGTGTGATGTTGCTGCATTCCATGTTAGAACATGGAGTGTTTCAGTATGTAGATTCTTATACACGACAGTTGGCTGTGGTCCTCCGTGGATGGGGCCTTTCTAATAAAGTCTCTTCAATGATCATCAGTGTACTTAACTTTATTTTACACTGGCGACGAGGGTGGGATAGAGAGAGAAAGACCCTAACTCAGAGAAGGAAGGAGTATATGACGTAATTTACAGAGCATCAGCCGTTATTAAGTACAAAGGAAACGGAAGAAGGAGAACACGAAGAAACCGGCAGAAGGAGATAGCGGTGAATGTTACCTGTCTAGCAATCCCAAGCTGGTCTTGAATTTGCGTTAATCAAGACTTAATCCAGCCTGAAGGTAACAGCGCGAGCACTGGAAAACTGCGGATCGCGCATGCGCCGAGAAATAGGTTGGTGAGTCATCTTGACAGTGAGCTTGGGAGAGAAATACACGCTCTATCTCCCTTAGAAAAAGGACGAAATGTAAGTCTGACGTTGGTGGAGGACATTTAAAGTTGGGAAAAAAAAGCCAAACCAAATGAGGAAAAGAAACTGTTTGCGAGAAAGTCAACTTTGGCGGCCATTTTAAGTTGGGAAAAGACTGTCACTCTTGTTTATTTTGGACTATTTGGAAATTTTATCTAAGTAATTATCACGGTGATTTGCACACCAATTTTTATATTATAATGTTTTTTGTTTTTTTAAATATGTGTGCAAATAATGTGCAAGTTTGATACATGTTTATAATAGTGTGTCTTTTGTTATAAAAAAAAGGGATTCATAAAATGAACAAGAAAGAGGTTAAAAGTTAATATATTAATAAGATAAGAAAATGCAAAAAACCTCACCACAGTTTTTCATGACTAGTCCAGGCGAACCACCAGTTAAATGGAAGAAATGGAAAAAAAATCTTTGAGAATTATGCGAGGGGGTGTGGTGCAAATTTAAGTGCTGAGAGAAAACAAGCACTTCTATTACACTGTTTAGGAGGTGAGGGTCAAGACGTTTTGGAAAATGTACCTCCCTTAAGTCAAGTGTGTCAAAGAGGTTTAAATGAATATGAGGTATGTGTTAAACAGCTAGATCTACATTATCTACCCAAAGTGAGCACTATTATGGAGCGTTACTATTTTGGGATAAGAGAACAGGGAAAAGATTAGAGTGTGGAAGAATTTGTAACAGCACTTAGGAAATTAGCTTTGAGTTGCAATTTTGGTGAACTTGTTAAAGAAAGAATTCGGGATCAGTTTGTGTTAAAGTGTGGAAGTGACAAAATTAGAGAGGAACTTTGGTTAAAAGAAGAGCCACCACTGGATGAAGTAATGATTATTGCAAAAAGGGTTGAACACATGTTAAAGTGTGTTAACGAGTTGAGTAAAGTAAACAAATCTACGGTTGCACAAGAAAAAGTTGAAGAAATTGTGTGTCAGTCAGTACACAAAAATGTTAATGAAAATAAGAAGAGTGGTGAAGATGAAAAGACAAGCAAAGTTGAGAATGAGGTTAAAAGGAGGGTCATGCCCTTTCAAGGAGTTTGTTTTAGATGTGGGAGAAATGGGAATAAAGCTAATGATAGTTTTTGTCCTGCTCTCAATGTCATTTGTAATTATTGCAAGAAAAAGGGCATTTTTCCAAGAATTGTCGTTTCCGCAACAGAGGAAGTGTGAAGACTGATGTGAGAAAGGTCAGCTTTCAAGTTAAGGAAGTGTGTGGTTTGGAACATCCATCAGAATGGGTTAAGATAGAAAATATTGATATTAAAATGAAATTTGATTCTTGTTCACATTTAACTTTCATCTCAAAAGATATTTTTAATCAAAATTTTAAAGACAAAGTTTAGTTATTGAAGACTGATGTTAAACCAATGAGATATGGAGGAATTCCAATTAAGATGATAGGTTATTTTGTGTCTTGCTTGGAATGCAAAGAAAGAATAACAGAGGCAAAGATATATGTAGCTGAAAAAGGGGATAACCTACTGAGTTGGTCACATCAGGCTAGTCTTCGGATTTTTCTTGATCCAGAATAGTAATCCTCCTGTTAAAGTACAATCTGTTGAGAATCATAGTGAAAAATATGTTAAGAAATTTGGTGACCTATTCAAAAACAATCTTGGACGTTTGAAGGGATACAATCATTCTATTAAGTTGAAGTTAGGTGCTAAGCCCATTGCAGCAAAAGTGAGAAGAATTTCCCTCAGTGTACAAGAGCCAGTACAGAAAGAAATTGACAGACTGTTGGAAGCAGGTGTGATTGAGCCTGTGGAGGCGACAGAATGGTTGGCTCCCATCGTGGTAGCTAAAAAAGGGAATAACGAAATTAGGCTCTGTGTGGATCTTAGGTCGTTAAACAAGGAGGTTGTTGTAGACAAATTTCCTTTACCAAATATTGATCGTTTCGACCTTAGATGGTGCTTGCTATTTTAGTACGCTTGATTTAGCGTCTGCGTATCATCAGGTTCCTTTAGACAAAAGTTCACAAGATTTAACCGCGTTTATTACACCTTTGGGTGGATACACATTTTTAAGGATGCATTTCGGTCTTGTATCGGCTGCCTCTGTATTTCAGAGACTAATGAATGATATAGTTAAAGGTATTAAAGGGGTCAGGTGTTATCAAGATGACTTGTTGATTTATGGTAACACCATTGAGGAACATGATTCTAGAGTGGAAAAAGTGTTGAAAAGATTGATGGAAGCTGGACTGATTCTTCATTTTGACAAGTTTAGGTTTGGTGTGACAGAGGTGGACTATTTAAGCCATCACATTTCAGGAAAGGGAGTTAGACCAAAAAAAGAGCTGGTGGGTGCCATTATTGGACTTAAAGAACCTTGTTCAAAAGAAGAGTTGGCATAATTTTTAGGAATGCTGAGTTTTATGGAAAATGTATAAAGAATTTTGCAAATAAACTTGTCATTTAAGAGGTTTACTTTGTAAGAAAACAGAATTTGTTTGGGATACGATGTGCAGAAAAGAATTTGAGAATGTCAAAATGGATCTTAAAAGTGCACCAAATCTTCAAGCTTTCACTCCAGAAGATATGACTTATGTGGTTACTGATGTGAGTAACAAAGGATTAGGTGCTTTGTTAATTCAAGTAAGAGCTTTCTGCCTCTGTGCCACTCGTTTCCCCCCATTTTTTGTGACCTTTCTGCCCTTTCTTTGGACCTTTCTGCCTCCTGTGCCACTCGTTCCCCCCGTCTTTTGTGACCTTTCTGCCCTCTCTTGTGACCTTTCTGCCTCTGTGCCACTCGTTTCCCCCCGTTTTTGTGACCTTTCTGCCTCTGTGCCACTCGTTTCCCCCGTTTTTTGTGACCTTTTCTTTCCTTTCTTGTGATCTTTGTGCCTCTGTGCCACTCGTTTCCCCCCATTTTTTGTGACCTTTCTGTGCTTTTTTGTGAGTTTTGACCCTGCTCGCATGCAGGTCGCCCCCATGCCGCTGCTCGTCACCTAACTGCCTGGTTCCTGCCTCCCTGCTGCCTCCCTGTTTCCTGGGTTTTTCCCTCCCCTCTGCCCTATGCGCCAGTTGCCCCAGCCCCCCCGCCACTCCCAATCGGCCCTTTCCCACCGCTGCGTCCCAGCAGCCCTGCCCTCATCCTCCACACCCATTTGCCTCCCCGCTCCCGCCTCCCTGCTGCTACGCCCTCCCAAGCCACCTCATATGCAGGCCAAGAAGCAGCCACGCACAGTGGGAGCGCCGCTGGTGCAGCGAAGGCACGCCTAAGACAAGCCTGTCTGCACCCGTCCGCGCCTGGAACAAACCCAGCGCCAGAACCCCTGGACCCCGCAAACGCTACGACACCAGAATCCACTACGATGCCAGCACCTTCCACGCACTCAATGCCAGCCGAAACCACACCTGCTTCCAGGCTGCCCCGAAACGGACCCACGGACCCTTCTCCTGCCACACCTGCAGCTTCACCTGCGACAGAACTACCCAACCTCCAAGGACTGGACCCAATGCTGAGCATACTCCTCAACACACGCTCCGCACACAAACACGCCGCCGAGCTCTGGGATCTGCTCGACACCTCCGCCCCAGATGTAGCCTTCCTGACCCAGACCTGGTGGAATGACTTCTCGGCGCCCGACATCGTCATAGCCATCCCAGACGGCTACAAGATCACCCGCATGGATCGTGCCAACGGAATCGGAGGAGGAATAGCCATTGTCTACAAGTCCACCCTAAAGTTCGCCACCCATGCAGATGACACCCTCAACATCGCCGAACACCTGCACTTCCAGATCCACACTGACCCCAACACCACCCTCAGAAGAACACTCATCGACAGACCCCGCGGACACCGGGCTCAGTTCAGCGACTCCATCGCCAACCTCGCCAGCACCCACGCACTAGCCTCCACGGACTACATCCTCCTCGGGGACCTGAACTTCCACCTCGAGAACAACAACAACGTCAACTCCGCCACCCTGATCGCCAACCTCGCCAACCTCGGCCTCAGACAACTTGTCACCGCACCCACCCACGCCGCCGGCCACACGCTGGATGCCGTCTTCTCCACCGGCTCCCACGTCGCCTTCGACCACACCACCGAAATCCACTGGACCGACCACCGCTGCATTCATTTCACCTTCAAGAAACCAACCACGTACCACCGCACCCAACAGCTGCCTCGCCGCTGCTGGAACAAAGTCATCGAAGACCAGCTAATCACCTCCCTCGTCAAGAACCCACACACTGACCAGACCAACCCAGACGCTGCAGCCCGAAACCTCAGACAGTGGATCGACAACTGCGCCAACACCCTCGCCCCGCTCAAGAAACCCTCCAACAGCCAGCCAACAAGAGAGTCACCTGGTTCACCGTCGAGCTCCAGACCTCTAAACACGCATGCCGGAAACTGGAGAAGACATGGCTCCATGAACGCACACCGGACAACCACGCAGCCCACAAGGATGCCACCCGCAGGCACCACCACCTCATCAGATTAGCCAAGAGATCCTCCTTCATAGACCACTTGGATAACAACGCACATGACAGGAAAGAGCTCTTCAGCATCATAAAGGAACTCTCCAACCCCAGCGCCAACGCCTATGACATCCCGCCCTCACAAGAACTGTGCGACTCACTGGCCATCTTCTTCCATAGCAAGATCGCTGACATCCACGACAGCTTCAACACCACGACCGCCCGACTACGTCAGACTCCACCTCCCCTGTGAACACCACCAGCGCCAACCGCCTGACCTCCTGATCCAACATGAATGACGACAAGACACGCAAGGTCATGAACTCCATCCACTCAGGATCTCCGTCTGACCCGTGCCCACACCACGTATTCAACAAAGCAGACGCAGCCATCGCACCCCAACTACGGAAGGTCATCAACATCTCCTTCGAAACAGCGACATTCCCAGAAAGCTGGAAGCATGCCGAAATCAACGCCCTCCTCAAGAACCCCAAAGTGGACCCCAAGGACCTCAAGAACTTCCGGCCCATCTCCCTGCTCCCGTTCTCTGCAAAGGTCATCGAGAAAATCATCAACATACAACTGGCCCGCCACCTGGAAGAGAACAACATCTTGGACCCGTCCCAGTCCAGATTCAGACGAAACCACAGCACCGAGACAGCCCTCATCGCTGCCACAGATAACATAAGGCACCACCTAGACAACGGCGAAACATCAGCCCTCATCCTCCTAGACCTGTCAGCCGCCTTCGACACGGTCTGCCATCGCACTCTGAAGACACGCCTCCTAGAAGCTGGAATCCAAGACAAGGCTCTTGACTGGACCAAGTCCTTCCTCTCCGGCAGAACCTAGACCGCCCGCCTCCCACCCTTCCGATCCGAAGCCACCGACATCATCTGCGGCATCCCCCAGGGCTCATCCCTCAGTCCAACGCTGTTCAATGTCTACATGCCCCCCCTCGCACAAGTGGCCTGCCATCATGACCTCAATATTATCTCCTACGCTGACGACACCCAGCTCATCCTCTCCCTCACCAAGGACTCACACACCACCAAAACCAACCTCCACGAGGGAGTGAAGGCTGCCGCCGACTGGATGAGGAGCAGCCATCTGAAGCAGAACTCGGACAAGAATATGAAGTCCTCAACCTCGGACCCACCCCCTCAGCCTGGGACGACTTCTGGTGGCCAACCACACTGGGAACAGCACCAACACCCACCGACCATGCACGCAATCTAGGATTCATCCTCGACTCCTCCCTCTCCATGTCTAAGCAGATCAATGCCCTCTCCTCCTCCTGCTACAACACCCTCCGCATGCTCCGCAGGATCTACAAGTGAATCCCGACTGAAACAAGAAGAACGGTGACACAGGCCCTCATCAGCAGCAACAACGGCAACGCACTCTATGCAGGAATCCAAGCCAAACACCTACGACGACTACAACGCATCCAAAACACCTCCGTCTGACTGATCGTCAATGTCCCCCACCGCAGCCACATCCCTCCCCACCTGAGAGACCTACACTGGCTCCCCATCGACAAGAGGAGCACCTTCATGCTCCTCACCCACGCACACTAAGCCCTCCACAACGCCGGACCAGCCTACCTGAACAGCAGACTCAGCTTCCACACCCCCACCTGCCAGCTCCGCTCCGCCAGCCTCGCCCTCGCCGCTGTCCCCCGCATCCAACGAACAACCTCCGGTGGCAGATCCTTCTCCTACCTCACCGCCAAGACCTGGAACACCCTCCCTACCCACATACGGCAGACTCAAGACCTACTCGCCTTCAGAAGACTCCTCAAGACCTGGCTCTTCCAGCAGTAGCAGCACCCCCCTCTCCCCTCAATGCCTTGGGACTCTCAAGGGTAAGTAGCACGCTTTACAAGGACTCTGATTGATTGATTGATTGATTGATTTGATAGCATGTGCTTCTAGGTGTTTAAGAGGGGCTGAAATAAATTATTCAGTCATCGAGAAGGAGGCTTTAGCTATTTTTTGGGCATTGAACAAGTATAAGAAATGTATTTGGGGTACAAAATTTGTGGTAAGATCTGATCACAAACCATTGAAAGAAATTTTTGAGAAAAAGGGTTTGGACTCAATCTCTTCTAGAATCAGGAGGTGGGTGATTTCGCTACAAGAGTTTGATTTTAGTATGGAATACATCCCAGGAGCAAGTAATGTGTCTGCAGATTGCCTTTCACGTCTCGTAAATACAGTTGAAACTGACATTCTGGAAAAAGATGATTACTTATTTGATGATGCAGAAATGTGTGTTTGTGAAATAACTTCGGGGGTTATAAAGGAAGAAGTTTGGAGAGGTGAAGTGAGGAAGGATAAGGAATTGCAGAATGTTATGAAAATGAAAAAGCAATGCAAAGGAGATAAATTAGGAAAACCTTGGTCAATGGTGTGTGATGAGTTGGCTATCTGTAATGATATACTAACCAGAGGCTTAAGATTGATTCCCCCAGTAAGTTTGCGAGATAACATCATAGACATGGCTCAAGAGGGTCACATGGCTATTTGTAAAACTAAAGAACGCATTAGGCAGGATTTTTGGTGGCCTGGGTTTGATTTGATCGTGGAGCGCAAAGTACGTTACTCTGTTCCGTGTTCCATCAGCGACAAAATACTTAAAACTAGACAAATTCAAATGGTTTGTAGGAAGCTTCCTAAATGTCCTTGGGATGAAATAGCAATAGTCATTGTTGGTCCTCTACATGGTGAGCATCAGACTCCATATTTGATTGTTTTAATTGCTTTGTACTAACGCTGGATTGAAGTAAGTTGTGTTCATGACATTTCTTCTCAAGCTGTGATCACATTTTTAGATAACGTTTTTAAAAGGGAAAGTTTTCCAGGTTCTTTATTATCAAATAGTGGGCCACAATTTTGTTCAAATGTAATGGAGGAGTATTTAACCAAATGTGGCATTGTTCATAAAAAAGCTTCACTGTATCATCCAGAAACTAATGGGGCTGTTGAGAGATTGATTAAAACCCTGAAATAAAGCATTCAATTAGCGAGAGTTAACAATTTGGATTGGCGGGAAGATCTGCAAAGTAGAATTTCAGCTTACATGTTCACTCCTCATTCGTCAACTGGGAAAACTCCTTTTGAAGTGTTCAAAGGTAGATTTGCTAATACCATTATATTGCGAGGTTAGATGTCACTGGATAAAGGAATAAAGGATAATGACATTGGCCAGTGGAGAGACAAAGAATTAAATTTACAAAAGAAAAGAAAATTATATGTTGATCCTCGAAAGTCAGCTGTGGAAGTAAATTTCAAAGAAGGAGACAGAGTAAGAATTAAAGCACCAGTTGGATGTCTCAAGTGGTCTAAATTCACTGAAAAAAAGAGTGTGGTAAAGATTTTCAAGAATGCTGTAAAAACAAATGATGGTCGTATCTCGAATTGTAATAGAGTTGTTCATGTAAAATCTAATGTAAAACCAAGATTTAACTGTGAAGATAATGGATTTAGTTCTAGTAATTTCTCGAAACAAATACAAGGTCAGGATTGCACCTGTAAGAGTGTAAGAAATTGCAGAAGTACTATGTATCTGAAAGATTTCATAAGAAAATAGTTTCATATCTCTAAATATTTATTTATATTTTGATACTTTTTGAATTAATTGGGAGAGGGATGTGCTAGAAATGTATTCTTTGTTTTTATTTGGGAGAGGGATGTGTGAGAAATGTATTCTTTGTTTCAGTTCTAGGTACTTATATTGTGATTGCAATTATTTAATTATTTTTATCTTGTTCATTTGTTAAGAGGAAGAAGTGTGATGTTGCTGCATTCCATGTTAGAACATGGAGTGTTTTAGTACGTAGATTCTTATTTACACAAGGTCTTGTTCCTAACTACATACAAATGTCATCCCCATCTTCACCCATGGGATGATAGGGCTATCTACATATCCACAACACCACTAATCTGTGCGTACATCGCAAGGCTGCTTTCTATAACAAAGATGAGCATCCCAATAGATTAGTAGAGGGGGTACTTCTGCTGATAGTGAGGGTTCTTGAATGCTTAGAAAACATCATGCAGCAACTTGACATCTCGTGAGGGGTGCCCAGTTCATGACCAAGACAGGGTCCTTCACTCAATCACATCAGGTAATGGGGTTGGATTGCCCTTTGGGTGTATTCTTGGCTCTGCACCTACACACACTCTAGGTACACAGAATAGGGTACACATAGTAGGAATACGTTAGATTTATGTTTATATGCCTGCATGTATACAATTGTTTAGTACCATGGTAGAACTATATCTACTATTTACGCTCTTGGTGCTTGTAATCACGTTTATCTGCTTCTGTCTGCTAATCATTGCAGCACAAGTATTTTATGCAAGAATAACGTTGGTTCAAAAAATGCATTCTCTGTATATTTCTCTGTGAATAAGTGAGCATGAGTGACTGAGCGAAAGGTTCTGTACTATTTCAACGTATCCAGAGGAATCAGGATTATAATATTCAGTGGTTTCCAGAAACCGTTCGCTCCCTGGTATATTAGGGGGGCTTACGGTGGCACTGTGAGTTAGCTGGTCTATATGCCAACATATCCTGCCGGGTGTCTGGAATCAGTCTTAACAACAAGCCCTTAGTTTATGTTGTCCAAACAATGCTCAGGTACTGCAGATTTACAAAAATAATATGATCCGCACACATTAGAGGTTAAAGAAACAATTCCACCAGATATCTTGATTTGCACATTCCTTTATTCTATAAATTTAGTTCTCCTTTCTTCAAAGGTCCTCGTAAGAACTATACATATGGCACTGCCAATGTTGGTTAGGCACTTATTTAATGGTCAATTCTGAGTAGTTCAGCCGTGCTTTCTCAGAGACCCCTACTCACATTTTAACCGGAGACGTCCGTGGTGGGAAGGGGAACAAATCCGTCTCAGCTGAGTAGGCATACCCTATGTTTTGGCTGCAGGTTAATCAAGCATGTAGGATTTAAGGTTCTCACACTGTGCACATCATATCTCTATAACAAATAGTGTATCTGGTGAATGTGGCCAAGAAGAAAATAATGAAACATTATTTTCCATAGTTATAAAAGATCCAATTCAATTGTTAAGGCGGATATTTAAAAAAATATTAAGGAAAGTGGCTTTTAGAAAACTACCCTTCACCTGCCGAACTGCCATAAGGCTAATTAGCCTAAGTCCCTGTCAATTCTGAGGCTCCGCTCAACCTTGACTAGTGTAGAAAAAGGTGTGAAATGCTGCCTAGCTTCAAAAAGTAGACTGAACTGAATGGGCAGAGATGACTTCTCTGAACTCCACAAAATATGCAGGTTGGGGGCTGCAGACATCCTTTTTGACACTATTTGAAAGGCTTGTCGTGCCACATATAACACTTGGAGCACACTTGCAAGGTCAGATGAGCCACATGTAACACTTGGGGCACACTTGAAAGGGCGAGAACAGGATGCCAAGACAATATTTGCATATCCACTGTTTGGTTGCTGGAGGACCTTGCTTTTATCCTCACAGATTTCTATCTTTGGATTTGTTGTGGGTACAGTGCCTGCCGTAAACTGGATTTTAGTGTTAGATGTATGAGGATACTAGGATTAACACAGTACACTCCGCATTCACACCATCATCCCACATAGCTGAAGGTGACGGTGGTCGAAGACTTCCAATGTCTTTCATTTACCCTGACACATTGCGTGTGAGCCTGTTTGCAGTAAGGCACACAGAAACTACTGAAAATATTTGCAGGGTTGGCCCTGGGAACTTCTACACCATTGGTCAGGGTGTGCCCAGGAGTTATTCCCACCACTAGCTAGTGCCAGGCATAAATGTGACAGCTCAGGGCACTGACATCGAGAACACTTTCTGTACCTGTGGCAGATTAGAAGAGGATTTTACCTGCTGTTTGTGACTTGAGAGGAGCCCTGAAATACTGGACCTGCTCCTCTTGTTCTAAGGACAAAGAAGTGGACTCCAAGGGTCAGTTGTCTGACTTTCTGTGTGGCTACAGGTAGGCAATGTGTTCCAAGACTCTTTTTCTGGAAGTACCCGGCTGAGCAGTGTCATCTGGACCTAGACTGAACCCTACTGTTGGCCACTGCCTGACACTTTGTGAGTCTTTGAGTGCCTCCCTTTGGCCCTGGGCTGCTTTTGACGTGTTTTCATATAGACTTATCAGACTATTTCAGGAGCTAACGTTTTTTACTAGGACAAATCTGGTTGCTGTTCCTGACCTAATCTCCATCCCAGTCAGCAGGAAATTGCGCCCAGTTCTGAGTCTATCACAACTGCAAGCATAGACGATCAATGAGATTTAGGCTTCTTGGCACTATTGCCCCTCAAATATTTAAAAACCTTGTCATTTTGTGTATTAAATGTAACTTTATTTTTCTACTTTAGCTTGGGGTTTTTATTCTTTGGCATTTTAATGTTATTAATGTTTAGGTACTGCATAAATATTTAACACATTGCCTTCGAGCAGTGCTTCCCAAACTTCTTAGAACCACACCACAATTTTTAGAGCAAAACTCTTTTACGACCCATCTATCTTTAATGGACATGAGAAAGGCACATTTTAAAAAATGTAATTAACGCATTGTGGGGTAGCGCCCTGATATTTACGGACAGCACATTGCATGGCCACTAAATGTGCACAGACATACAGTTTTACTGGTAAAACTATATTGCACACAAATTATATTGTGTGGAAATCGGGTTTCAGCTTCTGTTTATCATTTGTGCATCACCAAGTACAAGGTCTTGATTTGTTTTTATCATATTAAAATCTTTTCTTCCATTACACTTCAAAATTACAAAAAAAGGTGCTTAATTTTTGCTTGCCTAACTTCTAAATGTGTACAGTTCATTTACAGGTATTTACATTTGGTTCTGGGTTACATAAAATGTCACACTACAGCCTTTCCTTTCACTCTGCCTGGAACTCCAGCCAGACATTCGAACTCTGTCTATAAAACACAGCAACTATGATGAGAACAATACAGAATTTAAAGACATCTCTATTTATTGAATGGACTTGCGCGACCTACCAAAAATAGGCTAACTGCCCACCCACAGTTTTAGAAACACTGCCTAGAGCATTTCTCCTCTGTGCCATAGATATCCTTGACTTGGAGGGTTCGCCCTGACAAAGGTTGTGATTATCCTTAAAGTGGGTAGTCAGCCACCCCAAATAATAATCCAATCTATTTCATGTGTAAATCTATGGTACCTGAAAGCACGTGTCTCTGATCAGTAGGCCACTGCATATTTTCAATATTCAGGTTCAGATTTTATCTGTAAGAAAACAAGAAAGATAGTTGGTTTCTTCACCTGTTTCAATCTATAGCTCTAATCCAAACAATATTTCAAATGAAATGCACTGCTGTGCCAAAGACTGATAATGCTGCAAATACATGTATGCATTTATTTCTACATTGTTATAGTCAAAATCCATATTATTACTACAGTACATTGTTACTGACGCAAGTTGAGAAAATGACCAAGCACTGCTTACCCTCTCACAGGAGGCACGCTGCAATGATTCGACAGAGGATAACAGCTCTCCTAATTGCCACAAGTCCCTGATATGATATTGCAGTGCATTCACTAAAACTGTTGGTTCCCTGCTCTGGTAAATACCTATGCTATTTTGTAAGACCTCTAAACAAGCTCCTCATTTATATATACTATTCTGCAGAGAGTAACATGCTATTCAGACAAATACACATTTACTTTGAAGTAGATAAAGTAAATTTATGTAGCTAAAATAACACAATGGAATTAGTAAAAGTTATTACGTTACAAAAATACTTGATTGGGCAATGAAGGTACGTACTAGAAAAGTTAGTTGGTCACATTAATAAAATAATAATGCCACTCTTTATTATAAAGTGTAACTTGTTCAAAATTTGTATCATAGGCCCAATTCACAAAAGGCATGTATCTATATGTGAAGTACTACCTCACGTACTCAAATGCAATTCACATACAGGACACAGGACATGTGTGTGTGCAACACCTGTGTAAAATTTCATTTGAGGGGTGCTACAGGGTGTCCTTTGCACTATCTTATTTGCGATTAGCTAACTGCTAATCGCAAATAAGGAATACTCCCCATTCATTCCTAAGGGCCTTTTGGCCCATAGGAATGAATGGCGAGTTATTCCTTATTTGCGATTAGCAATTTGCTAATCGCAAATAAGGATTATGTAGGAATCGCATTTCTTTATGCAATTTCTACAAGAATCCCGTTTTGCGAGTCCTTAATAGCGATTCGCTATGAATCGCTATTAGGGGCTCGCAAAACGGGAGAATGATGAATCAGGCTGATAGTTAAGTGTGCAGATGTGTATACTATTGTCTTATATATGGTGTGCATATGATGTATCAGCAGCAGAGAGTGCATAGAGCTCTCCATACGTAGTCCTACCTTAGGTGCAAATGTAGGAGTTGTATGGTGAGTGAAAGGAAAATGGGAAATATGTATTGCAAGTTCAGAAATGGATAGGGATAAATCAGGAGGGCAGGGAGGGACATGCAAACAGAAAAACACATCTACAAAACAGCAAGTCAATGCAATTCACTAATTAATGTTACTCCCACATCTATACCAGCAATACTACAGTACAAACAGGCTCACATCTTCTCCAAACAAGCCTTGGAATGAGTCACACAGTCAGAGTCACTGTAGGGTAATCATATAGAAATGAGTGGCAGGAAATAACACTACCAAAAACACCAATACCTAAACATAAATGAATAAATAGTAAAATTGTCATATACTTTAGATATTGTACATATACACTGTGCAAATGCAAAGAATTGAAAAGTAAAATAAAGAATAAAAACACTAGTACAATAATGTAAAATATAATCATATTACTATGAATATTGCATACGCGTATGCAAGTCACAACCTTAAATGTAATCAGAACAAATAAACATATTTAGGAAATTACAGATATGTAAACTGTTAATCTATACTACTATTATAAAGAGAGAACTGTGTCCTTTGAGCCAGGTAAACTCGAAAAGTACACCACCAATCACAACACCCAATACAGTGTTGGAAAGGGGAGGTCCAGGAGGTGGACATAGGCTATAGAAAACCACACCATATACATTAGGGGGAGGATGTTAGGGGAAAAGTAGTCCGTATGGGCGTATGGATACAGTGATTGCGCGCGGCGTTCGGCATCGTCACAGCGCTTGCGAAAGGCGCAATGGCGTGTGGGCGTGACGTCAACGCAACGTTCGCTGTCCGGACCGGAGCGCAGGAAGGAGCAAGGGAACAAAACACGACATGCGGGGAGGAGCAGTGGCGCGGGACCGACACACAACATTGGAGTGCCCAGCGCGGGGAGGAGCGGCGATGCTGGTGGGAGCGCAGGAAGGAGCAAGGGACATACACCCGACATGCGGAGAGGAGCGGAGGCGCGGGAGCTGGTATGTACGCTCTGCTGCTCCCGCTGATGGCCGCTCTGCTGCACGTCTCCTGCAGCGGTGCTTCCCCCAGCCCCCTTCTGCCCCGGACAACGCCGGGGCGGGCTGCTAGTGAGTTATAAAACAGAACATATCTAACATCTAAAACTACTGTACACATACTCAAAGACACATCATAACACAATGTATGTCCCAAACAAGCTCACACACATATATGCAAACAATGAAAGACAGCACAGCTGTAGCTGATGTCTGGCACCCCTAATATCTCATTGTGCTAGAGGAAGCAGGTAGGTGTTTCCACTTGTAATGTTTGTCAGGTGTGTGTTATTTTACTTGGGTGATGCCTGCTTCTTTACTTTTTTCAATTTGTATTTTTACATAACATAGGTAGAAATCTCTGCCTATGCTATGTAAAACTATATTTGGTTGGTGTACCCCTAAAATATAGAATGGACTTAAATTATACAACGCCTCTCTCCAAAATAAATAACGTATATTCATTCTTCTCTGGGAAAAGTTGCTCATCTAATGGAGGCATATTGTGGGCAGAATGGGAGTTGTGTTAAAGTATTTGGCAGTGTTTTGTCGATTATTCGGTTCGGGTTAGGGATGCTTTGAAGAGATCTGAAGTATTTTAGGGGGGGGGGGGCAGTTGGTATTGCGCCTTGAGGGGATACCCAGCCAGTGGTGTGGGGGAGAGCTCAGCAACGTGGGACAGGGGTGTTTGAGGATTAGATGGAATTATGAAAAGTTAGTTGGAGGGCTTTTTCTATGTTGTCTGAGTAGGTTTGGTTTATGAGGTGTTATGATTTGTGTGTTGAGTTAAAGTGAGTTACGTTTGAGTTACATAGTAGTGTACAGTGTTTTGATTGGGGTGTGAATGAATGAATGATAATAAAAATAAATCTTATTTGGTAATTAATTTTTAAACCATTCAAACAGTTAAACATACACTCCTGAGTGATTATAATATAGCCTTATAGCCCGCTGTAGTGGGCTATACTGGCTATTAAGGCCCGCTGCACCGTCGGCTCGGGCCTTTAACAAGACAGCGTGACTTTAATAGCCGGTATAGCCCTGCTACGAAGGTCTTTAAGGCTATTAGAACATTCTGCCACTAGAGGGCAGAATTTTCTAACAAATTAAAGAAAGGTTTCAGGCAGCGCAAGGGGATTGAAATCCCCTCAGGCTCCCTGAAGCCTTTGTTCACAGACACAAAGAAGCATTGGAATGCTGGAGCTCCGGACTTATACCAGCCATTATAAGCCTGGAGCTACTCCATTGTTTTCAATGGAGCTTCCAATGTTCTAATGTTCTAGTCTTATAGCCCACCATAGCTGGCTATACCAGCTAATAAAGACCCGCTCCAGAGTTAAACGCCCGAGCCAAAGGCGAGAGCCTTTAACAAGGGAGCGGGACTTTAATAGCCAGTATAATCCAGCCACGAAGGGCTATTAGGCTATTAGAACATTCTGCCACTAGAGGGCAGAATGTTCTAACAAAGGAAACAAAGGCTTCATGGAGCGCGAGGGGATCGAAATCCCCTCAAGCTTCCTGAAGCCTTTGTTCTCAGACACTGCTGTGAACAAAGAAACATTGGCAGGTTGGAACTCTTGGCTTATAACAGCCATTATAAGCCCGGAGCACTCTATTGATTTCAATGGAGCTCCCAACATTCCAATGTTCTAATATAGCCTTATAGCCCACCGTAGCGGGCTATACTGGCTATTAAAGGCCCACTGCAGTGTTAAAGGCTCGAGCCGAAGGGGTTAGACTTTAACAAGGCAGCGGGACTTTAAAAGCCAGTATAGCACTGCTACAAAGGGCTATAAGGCTATTAGAACATTCTGCCACTAGAGGGCAGAATGTTCTAACAAATAAAACAAAGCCTTCAGGGAGCGCAAGGGGATTCAAATCCCCTCAGGCTCCCTGAAGACTTTGTTCACAGCCATAGGTGTGAATAAAGAAACATTGGAATGTTGGAGCTCCGGGATTATACCAGCCATTATAAGCCCGGAGCACTCCATTGTTTTCAAGGGAGCTATCAACATTCTAATGTTCTAATACCTTTTAAACAATAAATTCCTTAACAAAACATGCTTTCTTTCTCTCAGGCGACAATTCAAAACTTCGTGGCTACAATCAATTATATCCTCATCGCCGCAGAGGTCGACTTACCACAACTTACCAGGATGTATCAATGTTTAAAATACAGGGATAAGGAGTTGCAGCAATAAAAAACGAATTTGGGAGTTTTTCACTACTAGGTTGTGTAAAAGTTAAAACTGCATGTCCTGTCTGT
Source organism: Lissotriton vulgaris (assembly GCF_964263255.1). Classification (NCBI taxonomy): domain Eukaryota; kingdom Metazoa; phylum Chordata; class Amphibia; order Caudata; family Salamandridae; genus Lissotriton; species Lissotriton vulgaris. Next base: position 279,105,106 of record NC_141689.1, on the reverse strand, counting down.
TAAATACATTACACCCTGCCCTCTGGGATATCAAGGGCATAACGTATATGTATTAATAGGGAAGGTTTAGGCCTGGCAAGAGGTTTTATCATGCCAGGTCAAAATGGCAGTGTAAACTGCACATACAGGCTGTGCAATATCAGGCCTGAGTCATGGTCAGAGGGCTACTTAAGTGGGTGGCACAATGAATGCTGCAGGCCCACTAGTAGAATTTAACTTACAGGTCCTGGGCACATGTAGTACATTTTACTAGGGATAAATTAAATATGCCACTTGGGGAAGAGCCAATATTACCATGTTTGGGGGACACAGCACACGCACCTTAGCACTGGTTAGCAGTATTAAACGATGGCAGAAAAGTGGGGGAGGTACGCAAAATGTTGGGAGGAAGACCTGCCTAAAGCTGTCATTTCTAACATTCCCGCTCAGAGCTTTTCTCTCCTTCATCGATGGCTTCACGTCCAGCCAGTGTACACTAAAGATGCACCTCACTCACCACACCCTTTTAGGCTAAAATCGGTCCGAGGCTGCTTATGTTTCCTTTCAGATGGTTTATGGCCTAGTAGTTTGAGTATATGGATACGTTTATGGGTGCGGGTACAAGATGGCTTCTAATTTGTTTAGTTTCCCTAATGGTACTGGGGGCAAAAAGCATGGAACTGATTAGAACCCAAAGCAACACCAGTGGTTATACTCAATTGAAGCATCCCACTATGGCATTTTGTTTTCTTCTGATTTACCTAATCTAGGTCCCACAAGTATACCCATACATGGATTTCATAGCTCACTGTGCCCTAGGTACTGAAGCTTCCCCTCATTGGCTAAACCCCTAAAGGTTAGAACTAGTCTATGGATGCAAGTGGTTTTGGTTAAGCTGATTGAGCTTGATTGTCCATTTTAAGAGGAGGACAGGGCTTTAATTGGGATTAAAAATCTGTGGGGTCTGCCAAAGGGGCGTGGCCAATGTAATTAAGGGCGTGGCTTAGAAATACATAATCTAAAAATCTGTGCTTAGCACAGTGTGCTGCCCGATGTGTATTTTGCTGATTGTCATTGCACCCAGATACATTTTACAACAAGTAACATCATATCTACAACAAGTCAGGACTATTGGCTTTGTCAATGGTTGTAGTTCCATGAGATAAATTAGCAGCAACTATGGCTTGTATATATTGGTTGCGCTCCTGCAACCAAGCCCTGTTAAAACCCCCCATTACAAAGAAGACTAGACAGGGTGACCGTGCTTTCTCCGCTGTTGGTCCTGCCCTTTGGAACAACCTTCCCACTAATCTAAGAACCACCATAAACCACCTGTCCTTCAGAAAGGCATTAAAAACTCTCCTTTTCCAAGAAGCATTTCCACCCACATAAACCTCAGGCTGCTCTACCTAATAACCGTCTTAGCTGGCAAAGCGCGGAGATACCCCTCCGGGATTGATTCCTGCGCTTTATAAGAAATTAAAATAAATAAATAAATAAATAAATAAATAAATTCCACTTACAGCCCTGGTGACACCACGACAATGTTGCTGCTCCCGAGTTTAAAAAAAAGAAGGGAAATCCAGAAAGAAAAATACTCTCTTTAAAGGATTTCCCTTCCCCTAGAAGGCTCACCTGGCATGACGTCTTGCTGTAACTTCTTTACTAGTGAGAAATGAGTAGTGTTAGCAGTGTGAGCAGTGTGAGCACGCGCACATCGATGTATCTTCTGTCACTGCAGTCCTGGAAAAAGGGACCGCTTGTGCCAGGGCACAAAACAGAGCCCGATAGAGACTCATTTTGAGTCCTCCTTAAACTTTAACAACTGCCAGTGCTCAGCACCGATGAGACCCGGCCCACTTAAACCCATGGAGGAGGACATGGTTATTTAGCATTTGGTAGGTCCCTCTCCATGATGTCACAGTTAGGAAAACTGAGGTAATGCTTTTCAGAGTAATGTCATTTGTTATGGTTATACTGCTGCAGTACAGACACACAGTGCTGCTCTATAAATCATAAGAAAAAACCCAAAGGACAAGCAGTGAAAATGTAATTTGCCACACCGAATGCGTGCTCTAATCTAGCATCAACTTCTTTATATGTGGTTGTTCTCTATGGTCTCAATTGGCCACCCCCATGTCTATCCCCTACTAACATTCAGGTTCCCAGCACTAACCTTCAGAATACTGCGTTGAAAAATCTGTGCTATCTACCAGTTTCCCAGAGTGCAAGCAGGATACGCCATCAGAAAATCCCTGGCTCACAAATCTGCAAATCAACATGCATGGTTTCTGACCCTCAGAATAGACTTTGTACTTGCTTAAGTGATACTACATAAAACATTTTTTTCTATCTATGATTTTCATAACCTGCTGGTTGATATTCGATTGATTATAGATAGCACCAGTTTGTTGTTATTTGCCAATTTATTATGCAGAATTTATATTTTGCGACATGTCTTCAAATTTTCATTTGCAAAAATATAATCAAAGTTCAGTGTTTACAAAAATCTCTTAAAATCAGTGCTGCAAATGAAAACATTTACTAAGTGATCCCAGATACTGGGGTCTAGGAATGGAAGGAGAAACGGTGTAGAGTCGTAAGAGGTGGAGTCACGAGGAGCAGTGCCTAACAGCCAACTTAAAGATTTATTCAATTATTATTATTTTAATATAGCTTCACGAACAACAAGCGACATGCAATACAAAACCATATCAACATTTTTGTGGCATTGAGATACAACCAAATAGGCTCTCCTTTCATGCTATGTTGGTTCGGCAGTCTAACGCATCGCTCCGCATCCCTGTGTGGCATGGCGGTGACCAATTATAACTCTGCCCCTACTAGATCACCATTTATTTGCAGAGTTGTTGGTGTTGCGTGATCGGGTCTGAGACTCCTTCGGAGTGCATTCTGCGCCCTGGTCCTGAAGTGGGAATGTCTGGAGAAGACCCTATATGTCTGGGTCTAGAGGATGGTGGGAGCAGTGTGGCATATTAGTCCCGAAGATCTGTGCAATATATTCTGGAGTCCAGCTACATTTTGTACTTGTGCGATCTCCCCCAGCCCCGACAGCAGGCTATCTGTCTCTTTGCTATTAACAGTGCTAGGGCTGTGTATCTGTTATATGCTACATGGACATCCCACATCCGCCCCAACGCCACGACCCTTGGGTCCCCGGACACCTTGGGACCAATCATGACAGTGAGCATGGAGAATAGTTTGTTCAAATACGTCCAAACTGCATAGCAGGCCCAGCTAAATGTAGAACTGGCACATTCGGGTAACCACAACGGGCGCAATTAGATGTTTCTCTTAACCCCAATTCATCCTTTTGTAAGGGTTTTATAGGCTGTCAGCAGGAATTTATACTATATTTTGCAAAGTCTGCTGCTGGAGGAAACTAGACCTGTTTGGTCACGTAGCAAAAGGCCACATTTCCAGTCCCATTTCCTGCTCCCATTGGGTACGTGTAGTGTAGGTCCGGACCCAAAAATCCTCCAAGGAGGCACAATATAATTTGGAGATGAGCTGTTTCCTGGACATGGTCACTAGGAATGGCTCTAATGCCCAATATGTCACAAGCTCTCGCAGGAAACGTGAGGTCTTTGTACCAAGGGCCCCATTAATGCGATAATAAAAAAAGGATCAAATCGGGTAAGTTTATCTAGCTTGCCTGTTGCTGTGGCCTTGCAGGATGTATCATCTCCCTGGGAGGGTCGACTCTGTCTCTTCCACGGACGGCACCTCCTGGAACGCTGTCCAAACCCATGCAGTGGTTCAAATGGCAGCTTTGATAGCCTGCTGTCTGTTTTGCCCATCCTAGGATGGTGGCTTCCCTGTGAAAAAGTGTACATTTTATGTTAGCATAAACTGCAGCCATTTTGATTGTCACGTCCATTTAGTTTATGTTGTGTTCATTTTACTCTCTGTTGTTCGCCTTTTCACCCAGCCTGTGTCCTTAACTTTAGCTGACCTCTCTGACATGGTCAATCTGATGTAAGCGCCGGGGGTCTCAGCTGCCAGAGCACCTGGTCTCAGATGTTATCAATTGATTGCTTATTGCTGCCATAAACATTCCTTCCTCTCCCTCCTCATCTCCTCATCTCCTGACCACCTGGACACCCATCTACTCTTGTTTGCCAGTAGCTATTTCCGTGTTTAAACATGTGTCCTCCAGTTTTCCTTCCCATGCGATTACACTGCAGCAAACTATATATAAGGGTGATGGTTTCTGTGGTCAATGTACTTCCTCCCACAACATTTCAGAGTGTTGTCTGGACGCAGTCATGAGTGTTTAATAAACTTGGTTTGTTTTACTTCAACTCCAGTGCAGATCTCTCTTTGTTAGACTTCGGACCCATGTACGAAAGGGTGACCCTGCACCAGTGTGCCCTCATGGGGTACATTTCCACAATTGGTGCCAGCACTTGGGGCCCCCATCGGAGACGCGGCCGTCTGAAGGAGCGTTCTAGGCGGAAGATCAAAATTATCACTGAGGACGCGCACTGCATGAGAAAACCTTCGTCTTTGCAGCCAACATGAACTTTCCGGTTTTCCTGACTTAATTCTGTGGGTGGTGTCCGGTCTCGACTGGGAATTCTTTGGCGAATTTTGCAGTGACCATTAGGTCGACCAGAGATCGGCAGGTGGGAGTTAAAGACTTCTGTTTGGTAAGGTCGCTGATGCGGCACTCTTGATTGTTTGGTTTGGTTTTGGTATTCATTCTTTGCAAAGACTGAAGGCAGGTATTGTGAGGATTTTTCTCCTTCTGAAACTTGTTTGGATAAGTAATATTTTACATATACTTCGTAAGTGGTGCTGCTGTTGTAGTTTTGGAAAAAGTTAGCTAGCTCCCCGAGAAGGGACCCCGAATAGAGATATGTATATAAAATATGGTATTTGCCCCTTAATGTATGGCTCATTGTGGAACAAATACACAGAGAAAGAGCCCAACTATACAGTGGCCAGTGAATGGGTCATTTGATTATAAGAAGGTTCAGTATGTGGAACAGTGTTTGTTCAAAAGGAAGAGCAGACAGGATATGCTTGATAGTTTGCGTATGTGGGATAAGGAAGTGTGAGAGAGAGAGAGAGGAAAGCTGAAGCTATAGGAAAGAAAGAGCAGTGGAAATGATATATCAGAAATGTGTTGAATTGAGAGGTAGTGAGATGCAGAAAGAAATAGAAAAGAAAGATAGGGAACTTCGATTACAGGTAAATGGCCAGTACCCTATTATACATCCTGTTTATCCACTACTTAATAAGCCTCATGATGATTCTATCTTATTAGAGCAACCCCCACCCCTTATAAATCTCCTGATCGGAGTGCCCCTGAGGGAGGTACTTAAGATGAGGAAATATTTCCCTCACAAGAGGTGGACAAAGATAAGGAACGCATACGACAGCCTGGCTCCACTCTGTTGAGCGAAGAAAAAAATAAACTGAAGGGCATTGCTAGAGAGGAATATCGGCGGAAAACTTCAGCGATGGTCCTAACAACTATGTTTCATGGTTTGGGAAAACGCAAAACAGTTTTATTTTTTAGAAAAATTCTGTTGGGATGTATTATATAATTGGCAACATATCTCTGATGAACCAGGCCCAAAAGACTTGAATGCAGATTATAAGCAGTTAGGAGATGGGACTTACCCTTTCAAAAACATGCCTGATACAATTAGACGAGCGGTGAAACTACGGGATGACACATTGAAACTGGCATGGTCAAACAGATGTACCTGCTGGGGGGCTGAAGCTGCCGGTGCACCTGGTCTCAGATGTTATCAATTGATTGCTTCTTGCATAAACATTCCTTAGTCTCCCTCCTCATCTCCTGACCACAAGGTCACCCATCTGCTCTTGTTTGCCTGTGGCTATTTCCGTGTTTAAACCAGTTTTCTACAGTTTTCCTTCCCATGCGATTACACTGCAGCAACCTGTATATAAGGGTGATGGTTTCTGTGGTCAATGTACTTCCTCCCATAACATTTCAGAGTGTTGCCCGGACGCAGTCCCACTCATGAGTGTTTAAGAAACTTGTGTTTCTTTTACTTCAACTCCAGTGCCGATCTCTCTTTGTTAGTCTTCGGACCCATGGACGAGAGGGTGACCCTGCATCAGTGTCCCTCACTCGGGTACATTTCCACACGCCATCTTTCATCCCTCCGCTTGCTGAATCTGTGTTCTTTAACTCCTGCTTGCATCAGTACCCACGACTCATGGTGCAGTTCGTATTCAGATAACTGTCATTATTAAGTGCCCATTGTCCAGGGCTCCAATATTAGAGCATTGTTGAAGTAAGCTCACCTTAACACGCTTGCCTCGGGGTCTGCCGCACAGTCTGTTCACACCGGTCCAGTAGTAGATCCAGTGTCCGTCCTAAGGCCGTGCCCACAGTCATCACGAGAGTGCAATCTACCCAGTGGAACCTGATATGTTTGGCAGGGGCTTACACACTTCTATATTGCAGAGGATATGGCCCCAAAGATCCTGCCTTTTCCCCCAACCAGTGTACACTGTGTGGGCAGAGGGGGAAAGAGTGGATCTAGGTTTGGAACCCATTAGGGGGATATATGCTCTGGTCCACAGTGCTCGCTCAGTCCTCTGTGGTACCTCAGACCCGTGGGGCTGTGCATGGGATCTCTTTACCCTGGCACTCCCCTTGCAAGACCCGGAGCATAGTTCGGCCCACGGCTGATGCACCTCTGATGCTGCATAGTGCCCAGTAGAATGAGGTAGGTTGCCCCTCACGGCTGTCTGGTGAAATCAGGCATGCCAGCAGCTGCACCTTTGCTCATTGGCTCTGTCCCGGCTTTTGCGGTGGCATCACTCCTCACATAGTAGCCTCCCTGGGGGAGTCTCAGTGGACGGCGTCCCTTTATCATCTCTCATGTCTGCTGCCAGACCTTTTCTTATGTTGTCAGTCACAACAGCCTGGACTGCTCTCATGGGCTTGGCTGTTGCTGCTTTCCTAATGAGGGCCCGTGTCTATCTCTGGATCAGTTGAGCTTCTCCTTTAGTGTGTACTTCAGTCTGTTTTAGCATTTGATGGTGGCATATTTAGGCAGATTATGCCCCTGGGCTGCAGGAGCCACACACAGGTGCAGCTATCTAGCTTGCAGGCTTTCCTGCGCCCCCATAGATTATCTTTTTAAAACACTTCCCCCAATGAAATTTGCAGGAATCACAGATATAATAGCAAAGAGGTTCTGGCTTACTGATTGGTCGCAAACAACCACATTTTAAAATATTGTACAGGGTTAAAGCACCTGCAACAGGTCAAAATATGTTTTGTACTCATCAAATACCAGAGTGAACGCACAGTGGGATAACTGTTATTGCAATTGTTGCAGGGATCTGTGTGCAGTCTTATCACATATTTGACTTATCATAAAATAGCATAACAAGCTAATGTGCCCACTGCAATGCAAAGGATGTAGCATACAGGTCATGGATATGTTTTTATGTAGATAGTTCAGTTGGTTACTGCCCTTGTTGCAGAAAAACTTTTGTTTGTATGTGGTATTTAAATGTTTTTAGTATAGTTATTGTGCTAGGTACATCTGGCATTCTTGCAGTGCATGCATATTGGAAAATGGCTCTCTCTGAGGGGTCGCCCCAAACTTTTTGCCTTCCTCCTTCTCTTTTTGCTGTATCTTTGTGTTGCCCTGAGCACACTGAGCACTTTACCACTGCTAACCAGTGCTAAAGTGCATGTGGCTCTCCCCTACACTTGGTGACATTGTTGTATACTCAATTGGAATATTTAGTTTACCTATAAGTCCATTGTAAAGGGGTATACCATGCACCTAGGGCCTGTAATCTAATTGCTACCGGTGGGCCTGCAGCACTGGTTGTGCCACCCACACAAGTATCCTTTCAAACCTGTCTAAAGCCTCCCATTGCGAGGCCTATATGTGCAGTGTACTGCCACTTCGACTTGGCATTTAAAAAACGCTTGACAGGTCTTAAACTCCATTTTCATTACTGAGAGGTCACACCTAAGGTCAGCCCTAGGTTGCCCTAGGGGCAAGCTCCTGTGTAACTTAAAGGTGGGACATGTACTTCTAAGTTTACATGTCTTTGTTGTGACACACCGCAGTATTTGTTTTTCACTACTGTGAGGCCTACTCCTCTCATAGTCTGGCATTGGCAATTCCTTAAAATATGTGTAAGATGTAATCCCTGATTAGAAAGGAGTAGCTGCATCATGTTTTACATATTTAGAATGGTGGTGATAAATCCTTCTTATTGATGAAGCAGGATTTAACAATGTTTTAGAAATGCCACTTTTAGAAAGTGAGGAAAACCCCACAGGGTTAGGCCCATATTCAGTTAGGCTATGCCCTATATAAACTTGAAAAACAACACAAGTGCCAGTACTGATATAATTCCACAAAATCATTCACACCCATGATCACCCACCACATGTTATGACCATCAAATATTTATTCTTTTTTTTCCAATACTGAACCTTTTTAGATATATTCTTCACAGAAGACATTTATAAGCTTGTCAATATACAGGGAAAACGAAAATACTAAATTTACAAAAAAGAAAAATCACAACTTTATATAAAACTTACAGAAAACAATGACAACATTACAGACAACAAATCACAAAGTAAATCTTTGATGCCCAGGTTTTGTTTTTTAGGGTTAATTATTTGAAAGAGTACCCTTGGAGTTTAGGTTCTTTTCTAATTACACTCCTTCTTAAACTGGCAAAACTAAACAGTGTCCATACTGGGCTCAGAGAAAAATCACAGTTCCTTCAAAGTTTGATTCGTTTAGAGCTCCAGTGATATAACATTTAAATGCACTTGTTTGGTTGATTTAATTTCATAGTGTTCTCCTCAGTACACTAGAGCTCTCTTTTGTCCATTGATTCTCATTTTCAAATAGACTTCAATGTGAATTTAATCACTCATCGATTTTTCTCATATAATATCTAGTGAGGAAATGATTCTTCAAATGCAAATTCCACAAGGACCCGGTTCCATCTCTTTTTTTGGGATCCTGCGCCTCCGCCATCCTCAGTGATATCACATTTCCATGCCTGAGTTAAGCCTCACCTGCCCCTCCCCCCACTGCTGGTGACATCACATCACTTTTAGAAATTGGACATTTCTCTGCTCTAGCTGTGTGTGTCTGTAGCCTGTCTGCAATACATGTCTGGGCTAGACATTCACAAACACAGGAAGGGTGGGTGTGGCAGAGGATTCATCTGCATTATGAAAGCCTTCCTGGAGAAGAAGGAGGAGAAGGAGCTGACACCTGCATCTGAGTGCAAAGGACTAATTACCCCTCGCCCCCCTGCACACATAGCCTGGCAGACAAGGCTGGGATAAAAGGGGAACTATGCACTTCAAGGAGCTGCTTTCAAGTCACCCCCCCCCCCCACACTTCAAAGGCACACTTAGGTATAAGTACTGTGGTTCTGACCCTACCAACACAGTACACTACTGGACTTGGGAAGCCCTCTACTGACATAAAGACTGATGACCTGGAAGGATTGCCATTTTGCCTGATCTGACCTGAGGAACTGCTTCTCTGCTTTGCTGAGCTGCCCTCCTGCCTGCTGATCTCTGCCATGCTGACGGCAAGGACTGGACCCATCTCACTTGGACCAGAGTGACTAGAGAGGCTTGCTGGCTTGCCTCCTGTTTTCTGAAGTCTCAGCAGTGGTCGAAGTGGGCGGGAACGGCAGGGCACAGCGTGCCCCTACTTCTTCAATTCCAAGGATTCCGTTCTCCTACATTTTTATTTTGAAAATGCATCTCAGGGCACCAGAAATCTCCATCGTATATAAATAACTCTCGCCGTTCCTGGCATTCGACGACCGGCGGCAGAGAAGTAACAGGACTCTGCGTTTTCCTTCTTGCCCAGAGAAGAAAAATACAGTGTCCCGTTCTGCTCTGCCGCTTCAGCTGCCCCACCCACCCCCACTCTTTCCTTCTTCCCTCTCTTTCTGTCTATCATTTCTTCTCTTACTGAAAACCGTGACTTCAAGACGGGGTTCTCAATCTCCTCTCCTTTCTTTTATTTGCTTCCCTGTGAAAGGGATCCAAGAAAAGAAAAGCATTTTTGCTGGAAAATATATTTTTCTGATATTTTAATTCCAAATTGCGTATCTGGAAAGGCTAAAAATATGAAAACTAACTAAATAAAGTAAGACTGAGTGGTAGCACGCTGGCCAGATTGATTTTATCACACCCAAACACATTAGCGCCACTTTTACAGAGTTTGCCAGGGAAGCGCTGTTTTTGTTTTCTTGTCTTTGTTTTCCCTGAGCTTGCAACCAGTGCACCAATCCTGGAGGTATTACAATGTGTGGATTGGAAAACAAAATGTGTACTGCGGCTCTGCGTCCAGGGGTGTGGTGTTTTTACCATACTGCTTACATTTTGTAAGGATATAAGCAATGGACATTGAAATGGGTCCATTCAGGGCCCTGAAGTCATGTCCTTAACTTTTCAGGCAAAAGCAGTCACTGATTTCTGAATAGTGAGTGTAAAAGCATTACGGTAACCATGTTGTTCCTGCTTACATTTCACATGGTTTGCTAAATGTTGCATTCCCTATGAGTGTTTGCTTTTTCCAGGATTGTGGTTCCGTGGTTCCGAATTGGGTTCGAAAGTTCCAAAACCCGATTTATAAAGATCGTCGGAAATGGACGATTTTGGTCTCTACAGACCGCAAATGGCGAGTGTAACGTGTCTGAGGGTTTTCGTATGAATCGATATAGGAGAACACTCTGCATTTGAGGATTTAGTCTGAACCTCCGGGTTCCATTTTGTATGTGGCAGCCATTTTGTGTGGTTGCCCTAACATAGGCCCGATGACTGCGGCCGAGAAAGTCCTTGACACGTACGCCTTAGCTGACTTCTGGTTGACCTGGCCGAACTGACTCCTCGCCTGGGGCGAATCCCGCTGAGCCAGTTCCTTGTGCGGCAGCTGGCCTGATAGAGATCAAAGGGCAGGATGTGCCCGAGTTTATGATACACCGTTCCCACCTCCTCTATCTCCTTTCCATCTGTTTCTGCCTTTCCTTTACGACATGTTCATCGATCTGGGTTGAAGGGTTTATGATGGGTTTGTCCGGCCTGATCGAACAGGAAACCAAGCATGTGTGCGATCATTTTGGTGGGCTGGACAACGTAAAAGGGGATTGTTTTTGCCTGTTGTCATTTGCTACTTTTGAAATGCTACCTTGCTATTGGTCAGTTTGTATGCACCAAATGTAAATTGTGATGTTGCCAGAGGCGTAATTTTCGGCATAAAAGACCATGTTCCGTTCATAGAAGTGTGCAGTCTCTGATGAACTACCCGTGTGTACTTCGTAGATCTCTGTCCCTGGTTGCAACCAATAAACTTTGGTCTTTGACGTCATCAAGAAGTATCCCGTGTCTCTGTTTGCCAAGACAGGGGAATCCGGGTCTTTGGGTGTTGCCCTCACACCGGTGGGTTACCGGATTAGTACCGGTTCTGAAAAACCCAGTACCTCAATTGGCGCCCAACGTGGGGTGACTTCAGCGGTACCGGTCCAAGCCAGAGGTTCGTGAGAAGCTTTGTGAGAAAATTCTGGAGGAAGGCCAACCACTTCATCGACCCCTGTATGTCGTCGTGGTTCGAAAGTCTTTGCTGCGAGGTTTCCCGCTTTCCGACGGCTACGAAGGACTGCTGCCCTGACTGTCGCCCTGTTTTGGAGCCTTAGACGTTTGTAGAGCGAGACGATTGACGGGTCTTTTGGTGACGCCATCGACATTTCAGTTAAGTATGAACGGATCGTCTCCTAGTCCTTAGTTTGGTTTGTATCCTTGAGTGGATAGCTTTGATTTGGTACCTGCAGGCCCCAAAGCCAAGGGATTCGTGTATTCACGAGATTATCGTTTTTAGATTCCCCTTGTTGTTTGAAGCTAGACTAGTGAGCAAGATGCCTGGTTTTAGCAGTCTTAGAAATTTGTTCAGTTGTGGTACTTTGAGGGATTCCCGGTTAGAGGATTCGTGTCCGGTTCCTCCGATCCGAACTCCTACATATGAGTTGTATGTGAAACATGGCGTAGGTCTTATTAGCTACAATGAGATTTGGGTAAAATACACGAAGAGTGACGGTGTCCTACAGTGGCCCCGTTATGGTAGTTTTGAGACAGAATTTCTAGATAACCTCGAAATGATGTTGTTTCACCACAAGACCCCAGACATACCTTGCTGCCAGACCTCGGACTGTGGGGGCTGCCATACCGAGGAGGGACAGGTCCTTGTGTGCCGTGAACGCTCTCTCCCCGCCGCCGCTTTTCACATCGCACTGCGGCCGCTGAGAAGGGGAGAGCGTGAAAGGGCACTACATTTCCCTGAATCCATCGCGGCCGGAAGCTGCACACCTGGGACACGCGCCAGGCGGCGCAGAAATTGACGCGGCACTCCCCGCGTCGCGGGAGCGCGCGGGCAGCGCCGGGCTAAGCCCGGGCAAAGGGCGGGCCCTCTGTGGCCCTCAGAGGACCTGAGGAGGACGGGGCGGGCCACCCCCCTTGGCTTTCACACCTGACATTACACCATGAAGGTAAAGACTATTTCTTATGCATCTGTTGGTATTCTCTGTTTATCATGAATACTAAAGTGGATCACCCAGCTACCGTAGCAGGAACTGTGCAAAAGTTTTCTTGGTTGGACGAGCTAAACCTCCTATGTCAAACCACCTATGCACCATCAGAAACCCCCCTTTCGCCCAAAAGCGACATCATACTACCAGTTAAGTCCACTCTTTCGGAGCACCCCACATTACTCAACAAAACTTGTAGTCCTCATATCGCACCCCCCCAGGTTTCATCGGTGAAAAGGACTCAAACACTGCCTCCAGGTTCATGCATTGTTAATTCCCCAACGATATCATCGACTCCTGAGGCCCAAGATCCCTTAAGCCCTTCTATACACCCGCTTTTAGTACCGCTCATTGAAAAACTGCTTAGCTCTCTGATAGCCCCGTTGTTGGACAAAATTAACATGTTAGGGGATAGGCTTACTTGTTTAGAGTCAGCAATCAAGTCAAATTTGCCGGCCGACAAGCACCGTGACACACTCAACCGTCCAAAGTCACCTCCCACTCACGAAGGCTTTAAACGGGATAAAAGCTGCCAAACACAACTAACTGGCCCTAGTACAGTGGGGCAAAAAGTAATCAAACACTCTCCAAGTGTCTCCTCCCCCCAGTTGACCACACCTAGAGCAGTCCATGATAACATTAAACCAATCCATCTACCACCAGAAGCGGCCCCATTTGTGTGCATACTTGCTGGCGTCCCTGCTCTTCCACCTGGAAAAATTGAGAGCCAACATGACTTACTAAACAAAACCAAATTCTGGCTGTCAAAAAATAGGCCACTGCCTCGTCACCTATATGGAGCAATAAGGAGCGTCAGGAGGGTGGACTGGCTGGGTTCTCTTCATAAGGATCTTCCTGGGGACCTGGTACTCGTGAGATTCAGAGACACAAACATTGTCCCTTACTTGAAAACCTGGCCGCCACAAGAGACAGACGGCCCAATATCTATATGGGACCTATATGACTTTTATCCCTCAATCCCTGGTTTTCCCCCTTCCTTGAAATCATTCCCTACACCATGATCTTTTTGGGAAATACTGAGAGTGGTAATAATTAATTCTAACCCCCATTTTCACCATCTCAACCCGGGGGTGGAAGGGAACTAATTATGTTTGGGACCCTGTCCTACTGTCTTTGGATTACATTGGACTTGGCAATCATGGAGGAATGTTGAACTTTGCAAGGTCATACCTAAACTTACTCCTCTTTTTAGACTTTTAAACCTTTTTTAATTTTTTATGTAAGCTGACACTGGTTCTTTTGATTTTTCTTTTTAAATGATGATCATCTTTCCCTTTACCTTTTTATTTGAATGAAATTGTTTAAATGTACTGTATTATTTTTTTTTTTTTCTCTGTTACTGTATGCTTATATGATATTCTTTTGGTAATATCGAATAAAGCTTATTTTGAACCTTTTTTTTTGAACCTTTGATGTTGTTCAAAAAGAAAGCCCGGCCGGCGATGTTTGACTCTTTCCGCATATGTCGCAAAGAAGCCAAACAGAAAGAAATTAAGTTAGCGAAAAAAAATAGAAAGGGTATGTCAATGGTGCAAGCTGCCGTTGCATACAGAGATAATGAAGAAGAGCAAGAAAGTGAGCAGATGCTTAGAGTGAAGAAGCTAGCGGTAGACCGATGCTACCCGGTATTGCCGTCTAAAGAGCAGAAAGATGAAAAGGATCTTACAAAAGATCCTTTAATGTCGCATCTGTTAACTTCACCACCACCTTATGTGCAGAATGCTACGGCACCACCGCCACCGGTTGTGGCTGTGCAAGTGCCTGTTGCTTTGCCTCCTGTTATTCCTCCACAGCCAGCTCCTTCGTTGGCTATTGTTCCCTATGCGCAGCCTCCTCAAGGGTTGCCAGCTTTGCCTATTCCTGCTACTACTGTTTCTATGCCTGTTCTGACTATGGATCCTTCTACTACTGTTTCGTCTCCTCTTGTCCTTCCGACTACTCCTTCTCCTAGACAGCGTATGACTGCTGTCTTTTCTAGTCTTCTAACTCTTTTGTTGGGACAAGTGGGTATGTCTCCTGCTAGTGAGCGTAGACAGTTGCGTAGTCAACTGCCTGATACAGATGAGCGAGTGGTTTTGGATCATATGGCGCGAAGATGGGTGACGTATAAGTCCCAGTACGATCTTGAGGGTATCATGGATGTTTTCCGACAATGGGAAGCACCAAAGCAACGTTATGTTTTTGAGCTTATGTGTGCGTTCCCCCATGAACAATGGACGGACGAAGTGGGTAGAGTTCCTGCGGAACTGTTCCGATTGCATTCCGAGTTTGCTAAAGGAACGATTGTGAGTCTACTCGACATCGAGAAAGCGGTGTCGATGTTATTGTCGCTTCGCAGTGATGTTCCTACTGAACGGCTGTTTGAGCCAGATTCATCAGTTAGGAGACATGCGCGTCAGTATCCGATGCGAGAGGTTCCTCCAGTATGGAGACCTGCTGATGCTGCTGCTATTCCACCTGTTCAAGCGCACTTTCAGCGAGTGTGGGTCCATGTGCCATGGAAACGTGCAGAAGTTTTAGCACTTAAACAGACTTTACCTGATCCGCGGAAGAATCCGGCAGGATATTATAAAGAACTTACGCAGACTGTGAGTTCGTGCATCATGAATTTGGCGGACATAGACATGTTGTTCGGGAATGTTGTTCCACAGCCCATCTGGAATGTCATTCGACATACGGATCATGATAATGAATTGGGTGATTCGTGGGTGAATCTTGTTGCTGCAAATGATAGACAAGTTGGAGGTGCTAAGCCTGAAAATGTTATTACTGAACTTCCTTGTAGAATTATCACTTTCATGAAGACTTTGATGCCTGAGGTCCGTGTTAATTGGGATAAGTTGTCTGCTTGTAAGCAGAAGAAAGATGAGACTGTGTCAGATTTTTTCTCGCGTTTCGAGGAAACGTTCGTCGACCATAGTGGTCAGGATATGGCTACCGAGAGTGGCCAGAGATTATTTGTTGATAAATTCGTGCACAATCTTCTTCCTGAGTTGTGTACTAAATTGAAGGATTCCGAGAGTGCTTGGCCTGTTTCTACGTCGGCGCAGATTTTGGCGACGGCTCAATACTACGAGAATAGGCGTAAGGAGGAGTTAGAGAAAGCGGATAAGAAGACTAAGGAATCGAAGACTAAAGTTCTTCTACAACAAGCTTATCCACCCCGTGTTAATAATCAGCGCGATTATCAGCAGCCTCAACAGTATTCGAGGAACTCGCAAAGAGACGAGACTCCTCAACAGCGTATTCAGTATGGGCCTAATCAGTGTGCGTATTGTAGAGAAGAGGGCCATTATAAGAATAGCTGTCCAGTTCTGTTGCAACGTGTAAATAGTGCTTCTGGTGTGAGAGGTAGAGGTGCTCAACAAGCGCCTAGAGGTAGAGGTCGCGGACAGAACGCGCGCCCTTTGCCTCCGCAGAATTCAATGAACAGTTTTGACCAACAGCAGAATTCGTCTGGTAGGACAGCACAGTACTACGTGGATGATTATTATGTTGAAGGCGATGAAGCGCAAGGCAATGATTGCTAGGACAGCCATGGACAAAGTGAGGGAGTTGTTTCGATTCCAGTAGATCAGAGTGGACCCTACGTGGAAGTAATTGCATCAGGTGTGTCAGAGCCTTTTCTGCTAGACACTGGTGCTACTAAGAGTTCTATTATGCGTTCTAAGCTCCCTGGCGCACCTTTGTCTGGCTTTAATAATGTTTCTATAGGTTTTTCTGGCGCCCCCGTTACGAATCCGATTTCCGTTCCATTGCCTCTTTCTGTTGGTCCTCGTAGGTTTGAAACACCCCTTCTTTTGACTACAGGTTGTAATGAGAACTTGCTAGGCCTTGATTTGTTGAAGAGATTGTATGCGACTTTGTACTGTTCTCCGTTAGGAGTACATCTTACTCTAGCTGAGAATGTGATCTCTCCAATATATGTATCGAAGGATTGTCTCCCACCTGAATTGTCTTCGTTACCGGATTCATTGTGGGCTATGGGTCCGAATGATGTGGGTCTGTTAGATATTCCCCCATATGTTGTGACGTTGAAGGCGAATGCTAAGTTATCGCGCATTCCACAATATCGTATTTCAAGTGATGGTGAGCGTGCACTTCTGGCGATCATTTATGATTTGATCGATAAAGGTGTTGTTGAAGAGACTCGAGGTAATGTGTGTAATAGTCCGGTCTTGCCTGTCTTGGAGAGAACTGATTCTTCACCGCCTCCTGTGTATAGGTTTGTTATCGACCTCCGTGAAGTGAACAAGATTGTTGTTCCACAATTTCCTGTTGTGCCTGACATTACTGCATTATTGACATTGATTCCTGCTTCTGCCACTTGGTTTTCGGTAATAGATTTAAAGAATGCTTTCTTCAGCATTCCGATTGCCATGGAGAGTAGAGATATTTTTGGATTCTCTTTAGGAGGATGAAGCTTCCGTTTTAAACGCGCTCCTCAAGGCTATTGCGAGAGTCCATCTATCTACAGTCAAGCTCTGAAGACTCAACTTGACTCGTTCGTTTTTCCTGACGGTGCAGCCCTTATCCAGTATGTTGATGATTTGTTGGTTGCTGCTGATACCGAAGACATCTGTAAGGATGCCACTGTGTCCTTGTTGTCTCATTTATCTGATTGCCATCATAAAGTTTCTCTCTCGAAATTACAATTCTGTCGCCAAGAAGTTACCTACCTAGGTCACCTCTTATCGAAGGAGGGAAGGAAACTGACCCCAGAGAGAATTCACACTATTGCGAAAATGAGTGTCCCTACGACACAGAGAGAAGTACGTGCGTTTTTGGGTATTACGTCGTACTGTAGACAGTGGATCCCGAATTTTTCTCTTCTGGCGAAGCCTTTGATAGCTCTTGCAGTTAAGGATACTCCAAATCCTATTCCTTGGACCGAGGAATGCCAAAAGAGTTTTTCTGAATTACGCAATGCGTTGTGTTCGGCTCCTGTGTTGGGTACACCCGACTATAGCAAGCCTTTCACATTGTATGGCCATGAGAGAGAGGGATGTGCATTATCGGTTTTGACTCAGCAGTTTGGCGGGAAGCAACGCCCATGTGCGTACTTTTCATCGACTTTGGATCCGGTAGCTAGAGCGTTGCCGAGTTGCTTGAGAGCCACAGCGGCAGCGGCTGTTTCAATTCGACAATCTGCGGGTTTGGTTATCGATACTACGTTGGTGGTTATGGTTCCACATGCAGTGGATACCTTGCTGAATCGTACGAAGACACAGCACTTAACTAGTGCTCGATTGTCAGGGTATGAGCTTACGTGGTTAGCGAGTCATGTGCACTTCAAGAGGTGCAATACTCTAAACCCGGCTACATTGTTGCCGAATTTCGCTTGAGACAGACGATGATAGCGAAGAGCAACACGATTGTTTCTTGAGAACCGAAGAAGAGACGAAAGGGAGAATAGATCAGAAGGATACTCCTCTCCCTGACTGTGATGATGCTTTGTGGGTTGATGGTTCGTATTTTAAATTACCGAACGGTGATACAACTGCAGCATATGCTGTGACGACTTTGCATACAGTTGTCGAAGCTGCACGTATCTCACATAATTCCGCGCAAGCGGCTGAACTGATTGCACTTACGAGAGCATGTGTGTTGGCGAAAGGAAAACGAGTGAATGTGTATACAGATAGCCAGTATGCGTTTGGTGTGGCCCATAGTTTTGGACGATTGTGGCGTGAACGTGGATTTTTGACATCGCATGGGACGAAAATCCAGCATGGACAACTGGTGAATGAACTTCTTGAATCTCTTACGTTACCTTTGCAAGTAGCGATTGTGAAATGTAGTGCCCATAAAAAGGTTACGGATGACGTTGGTCGTGGTAATGCGTTTGCAGATGAAGTAGCGAAAGAAACTGCTAGAAATGTGATGAGCCGAATGTATGTTGCGGGTCCGGCGAGATGGGTTCCAGAGAAGGTTATGTGTGAGGACACCATTGAAAGCGTGAAAGTTATTCAGAGTGAGGCCACAGAGAAAGAGTTGGATGAATGGAGAGAGAGTAAGGGTAGGTTAGACTCGAATGGGTGTTGGACTAATTTGTCTGAACATCAGAGATGGTTGTTGCCTAACGCGTATGTGCTTCCAGTTGTTACAATGGCACATGGAGTGGCACACATTAGTGTGAAAGGGATTTGCAAGTTGTTGGCTCCGGTTTGGCAGAATATAGGAATTCCCAGATGTGCGGAGAATTTAGTTAAGAACTGTATGGTGTGTTTGATGCATAATCCTGGTAAGGGAACCCCAACACCAGCTGGTCATTTTGCTCCTTCTACGTATCCGTTCGAGGCTTTGCAGCTAGATTTTATCCATATGGAGAGATGCAACAACTTGAAGTATGTGTTAGTGGTTGTTTGCTCTTTTTCTAGATGGGTAGAAGCTTACCCCCTTAAGGACAACACTGCCTTGTCCACAGCAAAAGTTTTGATAAAAGAGTTTTTCCCGACATTTGGCATGCCGAGAATCATTTGGAGTATAACGGAAGTGAATTTGTGGGTCAAGTTATGAAGAGAGTGTATGATGGTTGCGGAATTAGGCAGAAATTCCACGCTGCAAATCATCCCCAATCAGCTGGTTTAGTCGAGTGCTATAATGGCACCCTGAAGTTAAAGTTAGCCAAGATTCAGGAAAGCACTGGTTTACAATGGCCAGATGCTCTGCCATTAGCACTTTTGTCCACCCGAATGACTGTGCATTCGAGAATGGGTTTGAGTCCATATGAGGTAGTGTTTGGTCGTCCGGCGAATGTTTGGGGCGTACCAAGACCAACGAGGTTTAGCGACCTCGAATACCCTGTTTTGCTTGACTATCTGCATGAATTGACAACTAAAATGAGTGTTTTACGCCAACAGGTATACAACAGTCTCCCTCAAGCTACAGAGGATCCAGGCCACGCTATTGAGCCCGGCGCTTGGGTCTTCATCAGAAACTTCCAGTGAACGAAGAACGAGCAGCCCCGCTGGACTGGGCCATATCAGGTCTTGCTATCTACAAGATCTGCAGTGCGAGTGCGTGGAAAGCGTAACGGGATCCACGGCTCGCACACCAAAAAGGCACATTTTCCTTTGCCCTATGACAAGTGGGTCCAAAGGGTCTTGCAGACGCTGAGACCTAGACAATCCCGAAATTTATACCGTTCAGCGATGCTCGTTTGATTGGGACTAGTTCGGAAAAGGAGAGTGATCGACTTTTGCAAGCGTCAGTACCTCCTGCAGAGCGATTGGACACTACCGAGCCTCATCTTTTGTTTACCGATCAAGAACTACCTGGAAGAAACCAATACAATTTGAGATCGAGAATTAAGGACAAATAAAGCATTAATAAAGTTGATTTTTTTTACTGTTTGCAGGTTAACTCTCCGCCAAGGATCCACTCATTTTTGTTTTTCTTGAACTGCCATCCGGTTCTCGCTGCTAGGGTCGCGGTTGCTACCAGTCTTGGGAGTGTAAGCCTGAGACACTAGGTCGAGGGTTCTGTTGGCCCGAGGCAGCCTTCCTGGGTGCAGCAGAGGCACTCTCAAGCAGAATAAACCAACCACCGCGGGCAGCACCTTTAGTTTAGGGTGGATTTCTTTGAGCTGGAGAGACCTGTGCAGACATTGACTTTTAGAAAACGTATATGCAAAATAATATCGAAGAAATGCTTTTTGATACCATGTATATTTTTGCTATTAAGCGTCATGATCTTTATAGCTGGTTATGTAGCATTTGTTTTTAAAATTACGTCTAATTCCACTGTGCAACCTACACCTTCACCTACTATTTCTTCTCATTCTTTCCACCCTTTGCCTGAACATGAAGTAGTCAGACGTTTGGAATTCTCTAATAATTCTTTCATTCAGCTTTTGCACCAGCATCAGTTAGTGATTAATACAACGTACTGCTGGATTTGTGGTTTGATGCCCCATACAACCGATAAGGTTATTCCTTATCTGGTTTGGCCCTTCAGTTTAAATGGTTCGATTCGAGCTTACAGAACCATGTTTATCTATGCCCACAGTGTTCACCCCTTACGTTCACCGAAAGATAATCTGAAGAATAGCCCACTTGCTAGAGGCATAGTCGACATGATTAGAGGGACTAATGCAGTAGAGACTATTCCGAAAGATGAGAGGCAACCAAATAGTGGTTGGAACGTAACTGGATATGGAGCGAGTCTGAGTATTAACCAGCGAGCGAAAAGTTCTCCACCGATCTGGATAGTACCCCATAAGGGCTACTATTGTCTGCAGGGCAATGGTAAGAATCCGAAGGCTCAGTTAGGGAAGAGCGTTTGTGCTGAGACCTATGTGTTTCCGTCTCAGTCTTCCCCAGCGGTCTTAGCTGCTAAGGGGACCTGCTTTGTTTGCTACGACAAAGCCTATACTTGGTTGCCCCCTGACTTTTCGGGCACATGTTTTGTTTCCTTTCTGTTACCCCCCACTTTTACAGCGGCGGCGGATTACCACAAGACGAGAATTGCTAGAGGTGTCTTTAGCCAAGAAGACACTGCAGGTCAAGAATTGGGAGATTTCGTTAAGGGTTTTCTGCCGTTCTGGGGACCTATGGCTAACAGTAGGAATATTCGTCAGCTAACAAGAGTGGTCGAGTCCACTATAGTTGAAACTGCCGGTGCCCTTGGTAACTTTACTGCTGAGCTCCAGTCGGATAGACTTATGACACTTCAGAATAGAGTTGCCCTTGATGTTATCTTGGCAGATCGAGGTGGAGTTTGTAGATTGATTCAATCGAGCTGCTGTGTTTTTATCCCAGACAACGCTCCATCAGTCTTCCAGGCCATTTCCAAATTGCACAAACTCTCCGATTCTGTCCATCTGGACAAAGGAGATTGGTCTTTGATGGGATGGTTATGGGGACTGATGTCCACTTGGGGTTTGAAGATTCTGATGGTCATTGGGATGGTCTTAGCAATCCTGTTGATGTTCTGTCTCTGTGTACAGTGTGCTCCTGCTATTGTGGCCTTTGTGCTACTTTGTGCGTACGGAAACCTGTCCAGAGAAAGATGCTTGGTAATAGGATTATGCTACAGCAGCATATCGATGATCTGATGAATATAGATCCGGATTCAGATTAAAATGGATCTGGGTTTATTGCCTATGATAGGGCAAAAGGAGAGTCTGTGGTTCCAAGGTTCCGAATTGGGTTCGAAAGTTCCGAAACCCGATTTATAAAGATCGTCGGAAATGGACGATTTTGGTCTCTACAGACCGCAAACGGCGAGTGTAACGTGTCTGAGTGTTTTCGTATGAATCGATATAGAACATTTGAGGATTTAGTCTGAACCTCCGGGTTCCATTTTGTATGTGGCAGCCATTTTGTGTGGTTGCCCTAACATAGGTCCGATGACTGCGGCCGAGAAGGTCCTTGACACGTACGCCTTAGCTGACTTCTGGTTGACCTGGCCGAACTGACTCCTCGGCTGGGGCGAATCCCGCTGAGCCAGTTCCTTGTGCGGCAGCTGGCCTGATAGAGATCAAAGGGCAGGACGTGCCCGAGTTCATGATACACCGTTCCCACCTCCTCTATCTCCTTTCCATCTGTTTCTGCCTTTCCTTTACGACATGTTCATCGATCTGGGTTGAAGGGTTTATGATGGGTTTGTCCGGCCTGATTGAACAGGAAACCAAGCATGTGTGCGATCGTTTTGGTGGGCTCGACAACGGAAAAGGGGATTGTTTTTGCCTGTCGTCAATTGCTACTTTTGAAATGCTACCTTGCTATTGGTCAGTTTGTATGCACCAAATGTAAATTGTGAGGTTGCCAGAGGCGTAATTTTCGGCATAAAAGACTGTGTTCCGTTCATAGAAGTGTGCAGTCTCTGACGAACTACCCGTGTGTACTTCGTAGATCTCTGTCCCTGGTTGCAACCAATAAACTTTGGTCTTTGACGTCATCAAGAAGTATCCCGTGTCTCTGTTTGCCAAGACAGGGGGATCCGGGGTCTTTGGGTGTTGCCCTGACACCGCTGGGTTACCGGATTAGTACCGGTTCTGAAAAACCCAGTACCTCAGGATGATGTTACTTTTTTTGGTAGGCCGGATATTGCTTTTGTCCAGTTCGTCATTTAAATTGAGCCACATCCAGGTGCTTATAGCTGACAGCTATTGCGTTGTAGTTGAAGGCAGTGTGAGGTTTTTCTCAGTGGGTCAGTATGGTGTTCAGTGGGGGAGAGGATGTGGCACTATGGCCAGAGCTGCTGAATTTAGAACTGGGGAACCTGGTTCAGCCTTTATAACCAGTCCACCAGACCACTCTCTTGAGAGAGCACAATCCCTTGCTAGACCTTAGAAGGCTTCGCAAGACCATAGAAGCCCAGGTGTCTTAGCACCAACAGTTGGACCCTAGCATTGGCAAGTGTGGGTTAACCTTCAAGGATTGTCCATCACAATCCATACTGAAGTTCACCTCCAGTCTTGTGGGCAGGCCTATGAAGTAGCGCAGCCTAGAACAACAGTGACTCTGTCACTGTGGTCACAGGACCCATGAGACGGGCCAGCTCTAGGGCTGTACAACCGGTGTGACCACACCGGGTGTTGACTTTGGGTGGATGCATTAAGTTTGCAAGTATATTAAGGTTTTAAAAGCGCTTGCTGCCTCCTTTCCGGACTCCAGCAATTTTTGGCAACAATAAAAATGTCATGATGACTCTGGTGTTTATTGTTCTTCCTAGAGAGAGTTCATTTTGTCCAGTGGAAGTTTTGATTCATGGAAAGGTAGCTCAGAGGGTTAATGTGCCTGCTGCAAAGAACACGTACCATGCAGATCACAAAGTGCACATAATGTAAATAGGTCAGTGAGCTACTGCTTTTGTCAGAGAGATACTTTTGTTACTTGCAGTTTATAAATTGAAATCCTAACATAGAACAGTGAGCTACTGACTTTTATCTAAGCGCTGCACACAAACTGCAAGGTATAAATTAGAGTGTTATGTTTTTTATCCCAGTCTTTGATTATCCTAATGTTTCAAAAAGTATTCTTTTGGACAGTAATCAATTCTGATTATTAAAGAGACCCCCCCCCCAAACATGGTATTACATTTTAAATTCTGAGTTTGTGTTTCTCCAGACCAATCCCCATTAAACTATACAACCTACTAGTATGGTTGTCATGTGACTCCTACACCTTGTAGTCCTTAGTCTTATGTAACATTTTCTATACAGTGATTGACACAAATATTGATTGCCTGAGTAATGTGCGTGATGTAAAGTGCTCTGATACCCTACACTGGTATGAGTGGCGCTGTAAATCAAATTAAGTGCATCTGAGAGAGAGTATGGTAATGGAGACATGAGGGTCACTGTTAAAGGGTGGTAGTGAGGGAATCCAATGGTCATTGGGGACAATAACAAACAGTAATGCATAGGGCACCACCAGTGCCCTATGGGCCCTTTAGGCCAGTCTGCCTCACCCATAGGTACCTCCATTGGCCTTGTTTCAGAAGTGGTAGCTGCAACTCACCAGGAATTGGCAATGCAGGATTTGCACGCACACCAAACTAAGTTGGCAAACTTCACAGTCTCTCTGCTTCATTCACAAGCACTTTTAACATGTGCTGCTTGCTGTGGGGCCACTGGAATAAATTATGCAGCAAAGGAGAAAAAATGATGCCGCAGTGTTGACTAAATTATGCATTAAAAAAAAGGCTGCAGCGTAATGCAGTATATTTTCTGATATTTTATTATTTTGACATGCGTACACATGCTAACAGTCTCTGGAAAGATTTTGCCTTATTAGTTCCAGTGTAACATACAAATGCAACAGTGAGAAAGGTGATCAGTCAACTTTTGCAATAAGCCTTCTACTCCGCAGCAAAACAAGTGACATTTTTTATTAACTTTTGATATGTTTGAGCTATAAACAATTTATTAGTTTAAATGATCAAATCATGCAGCAGATCTTGCATTATTAGGTAAATATTGCAGAGCCATAATTATATAGAAAACATTTTCAAACTAGGATATTTTGCCATTCATGTTTGAACTGCTGTTGTGGAAACGGGAGGAGTGCTGATGACAAACTCCATGGCTCGTCAACAAATGGCCACATTTTATCGTATTTGGGACATTCTGTGATTAGAAGCATATCCCACTTTGTGAATGTGTTTTAATGTCAATAACTCATTATAACCTTATTTAATCATGTGTATCCATTGGTTGATTAAACTGGGCAGTGAAATGCCAAATGAATACTAAATATTGGGATGTTTGTGCATTCTGGCCACACCTCTGGCTCCGCCCACTGATCCAATCCTTGGGTTATTCCCACCCTCTGATTCTCCGCCCACAGTTCCCCTTCTTTTTTCCCCCCACTTAGACCACTGAGTCTCAGGGACACAAAAGATCTCCTGAATTTCTGCAGGTACTGCTGGACTTTGTCATGTGTGATTCCTAACATTGTCTGAGCTTTATTTTTTTTTATTTTCATTTATATTTAAAAAGTTTTGTATAGCTCGAACAAGACCCTTGAGTATCAGAGCGCTTTACATTATATGAGGTAGAATAGATACAAGTTAAGTACATAGTATGAGGTAGCATAGATACAAGTTTAGCACAGTGCAACTATATCCGAATCAATGTTGTACTAAGAGTGCAAACAACACGAAAAAGCAAATTACAAAGTTAACACTATTATGCAGTGCATTAGTACAATATGAGAAGAGACTCATTATGTTGGAAGTTTCGACTTTCTCCTTGCAGTCTCTTTTAGATGCCTTTCCTAATCATTCTATATTCATCTAGATCTCCAGTCCGTGGCCTGATTCTGTGGCCAATGGGGAACAAACGCATTGCCATTCAACACACGGATATTTGTGCTGTGTAAGGGGCTCAGAGCAGACGGCCCGCCTAGCGCTGCATCACGTTTTACAAACAAAGGGGCATATTACCAACAACTAGCGATAATTTTTGTCTCTAACTTGTTTAGAGACAAAAATTATCGCCGCACATCGGCAATTTTTATCGCAGATAAACCTTGCTATTAGCAAGGTTTATCGCAAATGCGATAAAAAACGGCCGCAATGCATGAATATCGCTGAAAAGTCAGCGATATTCATGCATTATCGAGCAAATGCTCTTAGCCATGTTATCCACCTCCCATTGGATAACATGGCTAAGAACTGCTCAGGGCAGGTGTTAGCTTTTGGAGATATTCACGCTTAGCGCGAATATCTCCAAAAGTTGGTAATAGGAGATAGCGATGTTAGGGACTGTTTCCAGTCGCTAACATCTTGGCACGCCCACTTTGCATGTCATTAGTGATAAATATCACTGACATGCAAAGCGGGGCCCAAGATGGTCGCTATCTCCTATTAGCTGTCACTAACTGGTGTTAGAGACAGCTTGGTAATAGGGAGATAATTTTATCTCCGCTTTCTTGGCTTTTAAAGCCAAAAAAAGCGGAGATAAACCCTCTTGATAATATGCCCCCTATAAACCAAATATGCCACTTCCACCAAAGCCCATCATTGATCAAAAAGATGGCGCTGGTCAGTGACGACTCACCCTGGATGCGGTATGGGGGTAATAATACTGAGCCATTTTGATTTTGCAGGCCTGCGTTTAGCTTTCCTCCAAGGCCTGTTCCTCCTATGCTGCTCCTGACAACATGGAGGTGCCCTTTCAGCGTGTCAGCAGCCTCGCGCGCAGCGGATGAAAGATCGGCGATTACAAGCTATTTGTTCTAACTGAACTAAATGGGCCCTGACAACCTTATGTAGCCAGTTTCCAGAGGAAAATGTGCTTGAATAAACAGCGGCCCTGTATCTTTCCGTGCAAACGCCCTTCCTTGCTGGGATTGTGTAAACTGTTTGACAAGAGAGCAAGCCGTGGTAGCAAATGTTAAATGTCAAAGGCAGTAAATGTCGCGCGGGATGGATGGGGGTCACACAGGTCAATTTTTCACTTCAAACCTGTTGATGTGTTTTAGGCCGACCAGAGCTCGGCAACAAACCAGTCAATTCCGTGGGCTCGGATCTGAGGCCTAACAGCAAAGGCTTGTTAATTCACCAGAACCTGTCAAAAGGGCGCCTGTTTCATGAAATTCGATGTAGAACCTGATTTCTCTTGATGAGGCGCGTGCTCGTGACCTCATGCGTTTTTCCATGATGCGTAAACACGTTTCATTTTCTCTATACAGCCTAATGTAAACACAGAATAAACAGCACATTGTACTGGAAGCATTTCAAAGGCACACGTGTTCCTGCTGCTCAATTGGAAACTGTAATTATTTCTTCCTTGGTTAATTAGGGTCTGGTTACTGTCAGTAGTCGGCAGGTTAGCAAACAGCGCTTGCAAAGTCAATCATTTTGGCCCGTGTATAGAGAAAAGTTTTTCTCTTGATTCGGTAAAACACACAGTGACAGGAACCAAAATGCCCCGGGCAACTGAGCAGCAACAGAGCGAGCTACCCCATCACACAAAAACAAGTACAGCGCAGGTACCAACAATACAAGCTTAATTCACACACAGACGCACTATCTCCAACACATGCGGCTGCTCTAGCTTTCTCTATCTAGAGAGAAGAGTTACAACAACACAGGCAACAGCAGTGCAAACACCCAGCACACAAAGCCTAATCGCGCAAGAACTCATTGTCCACAACTTCTTGGTAAGCAAGAAAGGCCACTTTATTAAGACAGGTGTAGGCAAAACATCTCTCAACATATTTTGATTATTTATTTATTGATACTCAAATCCTTCAGCTCACTGAGCAACCCTGATAAGAAGTCAACCCCCCCACCAAATAAAACCTAACAAACCCAGGCAACTGAATCCTGTACTATCCCCTCCTGTCCTTTACCTGCCCTTTGGGGATGGACCAACCCGCTCCAGGCTGCCCACCCCCCACTAAAAACCGCCTACAAAAGAAAAGAGTACAACCTGTCTTAGCGTGGCAAACCTAACAACAAAATTACCTAAAGCACAATCGCAAGAAAAAAGGCCTAAGAGACAAAAGAAGGGAGGGTGGGTGGGGCAAAACAAACTCCGCTGACCGCCTCCCGCCGAAAAGCCCTCTCTAAACCCTGCCCTGGCCCTATATATAGACTCTCTCCCTAATTAACCTCACCTGTGGCCAATCTGCCTGCGCGAACCTTCCCAGGGAGAGACCGGCTCGCGCACGGCTCTCCCTGGGTCCCCCCTCGCGCAAGAACTCATTGTCCACAACTTCTTGGTAAGCAAGAAAGGCCACTTTATTAAGACAGGTGTAGGCAAAACATCTCTCAACATATTTTGATTATTTATTTATTGATACTCAAATCCTTCAGCTCACTGAGCAACCCTGATAAGAAGTCAACCCCCCCACCAAATAAAACCTAACAAACCCAGGCAACTGAATCCTGTACTATCCCCTCCTGTCCTTTACCTGCCCTTTGGGGATGGACCAACCCGCTCCAGGCTGCCCACCCCCCACTAAAAACCGCCACCCAGGAAAACCTTTAGAGTTTTCCTGCCCCACCAAAATAGCAAAGGAAACAACGCCCCAAGAACCACAACTGTACATCCTGAACTTTCGCGATCAAATCCGCAATTCAAAAGATAAAAGGACTGACCCATCTGAGAAAGGTGAACCCCATGCTCATGAAACAAGTGCCACTCAGAAACCTGTAAGGGAGGATGAGCCAAAATGAAAAATAGCATGCCAGTACAAAACAGTTGCATAGAGTGGTTCAGTGTCCGTGCTCTGCCCATAGCTGTGCGAGGTAGAGCTCCATTCCAGCGTAGACGTGGCACAAATGCCGTCCAGGTCACCATGGTGCTCGCCCATGCGCCGTGACGACGTCCGGATCCATCTGCATCATTTGTAACAAAGAGACCAGAATAGAAAAAACCAGATCAGTTTCACCAAGTTGAAATTCTAGCAAGACTGGCAGACCCCCCCCGCCCCCCCCCCTCCCTCACCGAGCAGAGACAATATGGAACAATCCCCCCAACACAGTCCCCAATTACCATGCCAATACACTTCATGCGTGAACTGCTGAGACCAAGAAACCCCCCCAACAATATTGGCATTCTGCAGGGACTGCGGCCCATTGCAAAAGGAGCGACCAACAAACCAAACCCTCAGTTTAACTGTAACCATCCTGCGCAAAGGACCTAGGAGAAAAAACCATCAACAAAAGAAGGTGCACTACCATCTGACAAATTTCTCGCAGCATCTCGACCTCCATCTCCCAATCCTGCGGGTCTGAGCCCAATCCCACACCAAACATGCAGCCACAGAACCACCCCAAACCTAAAAGAATGAGTGCTAAAGGGCAAAGGAGGCAACCCCAACCCCAAAAGTACCTTCCTGAAAAAACGGTCCACAACTGGGCAACAAAAAAGTGGGCTGGCATCCTCACCGGGAAAAACCCCGTACCCCACCCAGCTGATCCGTCTCAGGCCCGTAGCCAAAGGCGCAATCCATACCCTTCCACAAACACCTCCGTACTGGACATGCCCGACCCGGAACGCAAACCCAAGAGTTCGGAAGCCCGAAACGCCTCAAAAGAACCATACAAAACAGAACCGAAACATAACGCACTCAAAAGCACCAGAACAGCAAGAAAGCAACTAGGAGAACATTTGCCGAAGTAAAGCAAAAGGACAGGCTGCCGCAGCCGCTTAGAACCAGCCTGTAGTCTACCCAAACCTTCCAAAAAACCTGTGCAAGCAAAAAACACCCCCCACCGGATCCCTCCCCCACCTGAGCTGCCCATAAAAAGAAATCCCACCATGGAACCAGGGATAGTGGTGTGCGAAAAAACCCCTGTCCACCAAGTGTAATGAAAGCCCCTAGAATATGTTGTGCTGTGAAAAAATATTCAGCTGCAGGCACCACAACGGAAAGCACACAACAGCCGCAGCACACACAAATCCCTTGCACTTCGCCCGGGAAACAAATCCACAAATGCCAAATTATCAACCCGGAAGAACCCAGTCCTGTTCTGGAATTCCACGCCTCAGACGTACAGGGCCACCAGCAAATGGAACAACTCTAATAATGCTACACTGCGACCCTGACGCTGCAGTGAACGGACCAGCTTGCAGCGCACCAACGCCCCACCCAGAAGATGCCAAATCCCAGCAAGGTAAACTTCCAAGTTATTCCCCACAACCTGGGAACTCTAGTTCGCTGACTGCAATTCATCCGACCCCTACCCTGCTGGGTCCCCCCGTAACCAATCGTGAAACCCCACCGCGAAGCCCCAGAGCAAGCGCACTGCTGCATCAAAGCCCAGAGAATCCTGCAACCACTGTTCCAAGACCGGGACCTTTAAAGGAGTAAGAGCACTTCGGGACAACCGAGAGAACTGGCCTCAGTCCCCTTGTCCCCCCCCCATTGAAATCCAAAAAGCTGTCCCAGGAAGCAGTGTGTGAAAGGGTACCTGCCCCCACATCGTGAACACATGTTTATACCTACTGTACTGTCAGGTGACACATGAACAACAGCAGCATACCAAATCCTGGATGTTCGTTTTACCCGACAAGTGAGAAACCAGGGGCATACCAATACCTGAAGAAGGCCATTGCATACGGTGGAGGATACCCTCTTCCTCCTGGGCCTTGTGGTGAGCAAAGTCCCCGTCCGCCCATGTGAAATGGCGGCATCGTCCCCTCGAGACTTATCATTCACAACAGCGTGCCACACAGGCAGTGGTGTAATAGCAACTTCTTCCCCTACATGCTCATCCCCAATCCCAACAAGTACACGTAACTGGGAGACTCTACCTTGTCAACCAATTTCTGTCGAAACACCACAGGGTCCCCTTGTCGCGGCTTGCTGGACGAAGAGAAAACGATGAAACACGTGCCTTTGCGTGGTCCGCACTAGACTCCCGCAAAAAACGTGCCGTTGCGTGGTCCGCACGAGACTCCTGCAAAAAACGTGCCGATGCATGGGCCGCACGAGACTCCTGCAAAAAACGTGCCATTGCATGGTCCGCACGAGACTCCTGCAAAAAACGTGCCATTGCATGGTCCGCACGAGACTCCTGCAAAAAACTAAGCGAACCAGAATGCCCCGAAAACTCCCCTCCGAGTCATGACTGTCACAAGTGGAACTTCCACATCTCGTAATGCACCCACCTCCAGATCATCATCATAAACTTCCAGAATCAGTCCATCTGCCTGCCCAGCATAAACCCCTGCCACTGGGCCAGTTGCCATCACTGACCATCGTGAAAGTGCCATAAGAAATGTTGTCATGGCGCACTGCGCCTCACACCCCAGAAGGGAAATCCGCTCCAGATCCCCCTCCTGCGCCCCCCCCCAGACTGAACCAATGCCCGTATAGGGTAATTTTAAGTACATGGTCTCGTCCCCTTCGTCATGAACCATAGGTGTAGTAGCACATCTGGACGGCGGTAGCGTCCCCTCCAGACTCAGCATGCCCATCAGCTTGCCGCACCGGCAGCGTCGCAAGAGCAACTTGCTCACCAACAGCCCCATCCCCAATCAATAGAGCGAAAGCTTGGACGGGGAGACTCTCCCCATAGTGCCACACCCACCACCAACCCCCCGTACCCGTAGGCAACTGCAGCAATGTCTGAAAAAATGCCAGAAAATCATCATTGCGCACTGCGCCTCACACCCCAGAAATCGAAAGCTCGGACGGGGAGACTCTCCCCATAGTGCCACACCCACCACCAACCCCCCGTACCCGTAGGCAACTGCAGCATTGTCCGAAAAAATGCCTGAAATTCATCATTGCGCACTGCACCTCACACCCCAGAAAACGAAAGCTTGGACGGGGAGACTCTCCCCATAGTGCCACACCCACCACCAACCCCCCGTACCCGTAGGCAACTGCAGCATTGTCCGAAAAAATGCCTGAAATTCATCATTGCGCACTGCGCCTCACACCCCAGAAAACGAAAGCTTGGACGGGGAGACTCTCCCCATAGTGCCACACCCACCACCAACCCCCCGTACCCGTAGGCAACTGCAGCATTGTCCGAAAAAATGCCAGAAAATCATCATTGCGCATTGCGCCTCACACCCCAGAAGAGGAATCCGCTCCAGATCCCTCTCCTGAGCCACCTCCCCAGGTCGAACTGCCTCATGCGCAGTCCGCAACGTCCTCACAAAGAAAATTGACAACGACACTGCAGGCAGTAAAAAAGGCAGCCCCTACCACCCCTCCCAACAGAAGAGGCTCACCCTGAAGCGGCAAACCCCCCCGCCCCACAACCCAGCCAGCTGGGGGAACAGAGGGTACATTTATTTATTTATGTGTGGGTATAGAGCGCGGACCTTACCCGAAGGTGTCAGAGCGCCGCACCATAGGTACAGCCGAAAAAGGAGAACAGGACAAGAACAAATCACAAAAGCCAAAGGTACAGTACATGAGGCTAAAGTATTGAGGCTTGTTCCCAACCCGTAGAAAGCCATCTGAGATAAGCATTCCATTAAAGAGGTCAACGGTGTCAAACACAGATATAACAAACAATCCCATATTTGCAAGATAAAATACATTTTTCAACATGCCAAAAATTGTATAACTAATTCTGCCAAAAACAGGCAAAAAAGGGGGGGAGGCATTACTGCAAGAAATGGCAGTCTCTCAAACCACACGAACACACTGCGAAGACACCTCCTTAAACATGGAGACTAGAAATCCTCCACACGAAAGGGGGCCCTCCCACAGACAATGACCAAAAAACCAAAGGTGGAAAGGAGACACAACAGAAGTCCGGAAATGCCACAGAATGGCCTTAGCAAAAAACCCCAGCCACGACCAAGACAGACCGTGAAGCAGGGGCATTGGGAGGTGCGAAAACAGCTAAGTGAAAGCTGCTCACCACGACAGCGCTCGCCCCCCCACCACCCCCACCCACACCCACACCCACCCAAAGAGCATCCCGCCCAGAGGACCACCCCCCGCCGACCACCAGCCGCCCCCCCAGCGGGCCCCCCGCCCCAGAGGGGAGGGCAGAACAGACCTCTGGAGGAGCGCCCGGCGGCGCGGGGGCAGCACCAACCAACTCACACCCGACCCCCCCACTTACCGACTCATGGGGCAAGGCAGCAGCGCCGTCCATCGAGTCGACGGTGTAGGCAGGCGACAACCGCCGAAGCCACGCCTCCAGCCGCCGTCCTGAAAGGACACGCGCGTCCAACCAGTGACACCAGAAGCTCCGGCCACAAGGGGGGGGGGGGGGGGGGAGGGGCACCTTCGGAATGGATTATGCGAGCCCACCCAACCTCCGCAAAACAAACTCCGCTGACCGCCTCCCGCCGAAAAGCCCTCTCTAAACCCTGCCCTGGCCCTATATATAGACTCTCTCCCTAATTAACCTCACCTGTGGCCAATCTGCCTGCGCGAACCTTCCCAGGGAGAGACCGGCTCGCGCACGGCTCTCCCTGGGTCCCCCCATGCAGAACACGTAGGGCCTCATTTATGAAAAGTGACAAACGTGAAAACAGCGTTGCGTCACATTTCACTGCGCCCTTCTTGCGACACCAATGATGCGTCATATTTACAGTATGACGCATCATGGCGCAAGGAGTTACAGATACGTCAGTATTTCTGACGTATCCGTATGGCGCAAAAGTGACGCATTGCTGGAGTGTGTCACAAAAGTGACGCAACTCCAGCAATGTGTCCTTTCAAATTGGTCAAGCCCCATGTGAAAGGACCTGCGTCAGTCTTACGCCTGCTGTCAAGCAGGCGTAAGAAATGGACGCATTTGTGTCCTAGAAGTGGCGCAGTGAAATCTTATAGATTTCACTGCGTTACTTCCATGACCCTTTCTTGCGTCAAAACGCCCCCCTTGCATACATTATACCTGGCACAGGTATAATGTGGCGCAGGGGTTTTCAAAGTGACGCATCTACCTAGATGCGTCACTTTGTAAATATGGTGCAACAAGGCGCATTTTTTACGCCACTGGTAGGTCACAAAAAGTGACGCACCGGCAGCGTAAAAGTGATGCAGAGCCTCATAAATGAGGCCGTAGCATCTAGTCAAGCTTACTAGACACACCATACATCACAGGACAGGGCCGGCTTTGGCACTGGTGGTGCCTGGTTCGACAATCATTTTTTGCGCACCTACTCCCCATGACGGCCTCCATGGATTCTCTCATTACCACCAGGCAAAAGTGACCCACATCTCTCCAATCATAAGTTATTTCTAAAAGCAGCACCCCACCTTGAGGTTAGCGCCCCCTCCACAGATCAGCGCCAAGTGCTGCTGCACCAATCGCACTGCCTTAAAGCCTGCCCTGTCACAGGATTTCTTCTTCCAAAGAAGGGGTCGGCTGCATAACTCCTCTAACAGGCAAATGAGGAAGGCCACAGGCTCCATTAGTGCCTGCTTCTCTCACACTTCGAAAAAGTGCTGAGAAGATGTGACTTAAAGGCCAGAGCTTCCGACTTAGGAGCTCAGGAACCAGGTTTGAGTCTCGGCGACGGCACCACATCCTGTGATTCTGGGCAAATCACTTAACCTCCCCAGGCCTACCAAAAAAAAGTATTGGCATAGCTAATAGCTCTTGCCTTTGGGACCTTATAAGTATGTAGATATGCAGCAAATTATCCTAGGTGCTCAAACATCTACTGTTCTTCAGCATGGACGTTTTGACACTAATAGGCCCATTATAGCACCGCACTGAGAAGTATTTATTTTTAGTGTTATTTCTGTACTTATGATTGATTGAATGATGCTTGTGAATTTTGTAATATTATTGGACAACCTTATTTAATGTTTATTAATTGATCCACTGAACACCACAGTGTAAAGCATTCAACTTTAAACCAGACAGTTGCTGGATGGGGGGGAGTGAGGTGGGGGTGCTGGTGTTCTACCTGTGAAAACACATAACACATTGATTTAAGAGAAGAAAGACGCTATCTAGTCCTGATAAATAGAAATGAAAACCTGGTAGTGACATGATACACATTAAAAGAAGAATTCGCTATGAAGCTCCGATGTCGTAAACAAATTCTCCTACATGACAGTGCAGAATACTCGATTTCTTCATAAAATCAGATACATCTCAGCTACTGTACAAATCCATCTTAAGAATGAGAAACATTTCACACTGTGCTGTGTTACAGGATGGGTGTTTTTAAGCCTCATTTCTGTGATGGTACATCATGCTGCATTGTTTTCTTAGCAATTTCTCAAGAAGCATATTGTGTATCCCAAGTAAGTGATAAAGTTTAAGACTGGGCATCAAACTGCATAATCATCATTCAGCCTTACACAATGCCCTGTGAGTGAAACACCCTATGCAACTCTCAAGGAATGCACAAAGCAACCCACTTTAAAGTGCTTCAATGGCTTCTAAGGGTAGCATATAAATACAACCATAAAATACCTTGTTCCAAGCGACACCGTCTATTCATTATGTTGGTAGGTACCTTAGTAGGTTCTCATAATTATCTATAGCAACAAATGATGCTAAAGCCTTAAAGAAGATCACCTATCCTGAAAAACACGGCTAGAGAAGGAAAGGCTGGTCCTTTTCCAGGACATAAGGACTGTTGTGTTTGCATAAGGACCGAGGGTGCTTTAAAAAAGACAGGATGTTGGAATTTGTGTTAGTCTTTTTCCAGTCTCAGCTGTAGAGGTAAGGAATCCCATAGGAAGGAGCCCTGCACATCAAAGGATCGACCACCTCACGCCTTGTTTTGAATCTATCAGGAAGACAAAAGACATGGGTTGGCAGACCTAGGGTCCCTGGTATGAAGATAAGGGATCAGATTTGCAAGTAGTTCAGTTAGTGACCATGGGGTGCATTGTGTACATTGTGTACAAGGGCATGAGTTGTAAAGGTTTGATCCCTCTATATGACAATCCAGTAGAGCGATTTCACAGACAGCATGATATGGTTGTGCTGCTTCAGAACAAACAATAAGGTAACTGCATTGTTTTGGAGCCTCTGGAGATTTGTGAGAGGTAGTCTAGGCAGTGTATAGGCTATTGCTGTAAACTAAGTGGGACATGACCACAAGGAGGACATGGGTGATATTTTGGGGGCATTGAAGCAGCACCAGAGCACCTTTTCACCTTTTATTAAATATAAATGGTACAAATATGTTTTGGAGGCGCATTTATTTGGGGAAAGAGGCCAGCATTATAGTTCACTATTGTTAGAAATGGGGGTCTCTAGTTAGCAATGGTTTGCACCTTTTTCAAAGTAGTTACCCTTCTTCCTAGTCAGGATAAGGGGGGGGGATATTCTGCTGTAATAACCCCTGCTCACCACCTTGGTAGCTTGGCACGAGCAGTTAGGCTCATCTCAGAAGTAGTGTGAAAAGCATTTTTGCACATAACCAACAGTAATACAGTGAAAACACTACAAAAGGACACCACATCAGTTTAGAAAAATATCCAATATTTTTATATATCTAAAACAAGACCAAAACGATAAGAATCCAACATACAGTACTTTAAAATATATACTTTGCAAGATATCCTGTAAAACTGTAGATATATATCAAAAACACTGTTCTTCCGAGTCGGTAGCTCCATCCGGGCTACCACGATACTGAAAACAACAGAATCCAACAGTTCCTTCTGACCGCGTTGGTCGGGGGTGTCGGTAGACTCCTAAACAGTACCTTTTGCTTTACGGTCGACATGGTGCGAGCCGGTCATGGCAGGCGTCGTGGTTGCGATGTGAAGTGAAGCAGTGCAGGATGCTGTGCCCTCAAGGTGCGATGCAGGCAGCAGTTCAGTGACGGTCGTCCAGCGACGTCGGTGAGACCAGGGCTACGATGTGGAGTGAGGCGGTGCTTGTTGCAGTACTGGTAGGTTGCAAGCGACAGAGACGGTTAGCAACAGCTGGTGTCGGTCAGCCCAGACTGTGGTGTGGGAAGAGGCGGTGCCTCATGAAACATATGAGCGGTGCCCCGAGCCACGATGCGATCACGGTTGTCGAAGTCAGCAGGCAGCAACAACATCGGTACGACCCACACGGCAAAGTGAAGCGAGGTGTTGCGGAGTGTGGTGCCCACAGGTCATGGTGCAAGCAGCGGCTCGGTGGTGGCGGTCGT
Organism: Lissotriton vulgaris; assembly: GCF_964263255.1. Classification (NCBI taxonomy): domain Eukaryota; kingdom Metazoa; phylum Chordata; class Amphibia; order Caudata; family Salamandridae; genus Lissotriton; species Lissotriton vulgaris. Next base: position 279,068,511 of record NC_141689.1, on the reverse strand, counting down.
TGGTGAGACCAGGGTTGCTGTTCGAGATGCGGCTGTGCCCTCTGCGGTGCCTTCAGGACACGGATCCAATGATGGAGTCGGTGATGGAGTCGGTTGCTTTTCCCTTTTCTGTGGCAACTGAAACCACAGTTCCAGAAGCAGTACCCAAAGGTTAGTGAAGTCTTTGCAACCCCTGGGACTTCAGAACAGGAGGCAAGCTCTACTTAAAGCCCTTGGAGATACTCTGCACAAGTAAAGAAAGATCATTCCAGTCCTTTCACTGCCCTAGGCAGAATCAGTAACTGCAGGCCAACCCAACAAAGCAACACACAGCAAAGGGGCAGTAATCCTCCTGTAAGCTCTTCCAGCCTTTCCTCTTGGCAGGCTCCTTGATTTCAGAGTTCTAAAGGTCTGGGGTCTGGGCCCCAATATTTATACTCAAAGATCCGTTGTTCTCTTGTGGCAGAGAGTGTCTGTGTTCAGCAAAAACCAGTTCTGTCCTCTCTGGCCCAGCTTCCCAGCAGGAGGTGGAGACAGAATTGTCCAAGGCAGACCAGGCTCATTCAGGTGCAAGGAAATCTCTTCCCACTACTCTAAATGCAGCCCAGGTCTATTCAGCTCAGCCCTGACTCATCCAGGAAAGGCAGGACACACCTTGACCCCCACGTGGCTGTCTGAAGAGAATGCACATCCCCAGTCCCTTTCACTCCAAAGCCAGACAGTCAATCCACAAACCCAGCAGAGGTACACAGGATGGCTAAGCAGGAAAATAGCTACTTTCTAAAAGTGTTTTTTTCAAACACAGAACATAAAAATCTTCTTTACTAAAAGGTGCATTTTTACATTTTGAGTCCAGGCATACTAAACCCCATTTTGATATGTTGTCCCAATGGGAACTTATGCTTATAGGATGTTATAAGTAAACTCCCATTCTATCCTATTGGACAGATAGCCTTTCCATAGTGAATTACGTAATTCACTACCAGGACATGTCTCATACACACCAGTACATCTCCTACCTTTAACTCATACAACACCCTGCCCACAGGGGTACCGTTGGTCTACCCTAGGGGTAAGTGACTTACATGTAAGAAAAAGGGAAGATAAGGTCATGGCAAGTGGGTGTACTTAATCTTATGACAATTGTTGAAATTCACTTGTTACCTGTCTGCACAGCTTGGAAATTCATTCAACAGTGTTTACAAAATTCTTAATGTGCAGTAATCTGAATAACATATCTTGTCATCGATCAGACTTAATGTTTATTATTGTGGATACTTTTCCGCTATTGTAAGGATTTTTCACAAAACACTATTCAAATTATCATAGATTCATTTTTATAACTGGGTAATGAACATTTCGAAAATAATATTGCAGATTTTTCTATTTAACAAAGTGAATATATTCTCAAGGAATTCGTTGTAGCTGCCCAATGCATTTGAGGTAAGAAAATCCCCTCTTCAGGGGCCACTGTAAACATAATCAATGAAAAATACATGTATGAATAATTCGTGGTATATACAGGAAGGAAGTGCTCTTGCTCATGCACTATTTATGCGTTCATTAATGTGAAGAGATATAGCATGATATAGATGTCTAATTGCAGGTTAATTAACAGTGCTGTGGGAGAGACTGTGACAGGTCCGTCTCCGACCCTTGCACATGCCAGGTTGACATGACAGTTTCTGCACGCAGACACTGCAGTGGCAGGTTTGAGATACGTTTTCAGAACTACTCATGTGGGTGGCACAATCAGTGCTGCAGGACCACTAGTAGCATTTGGTTTACAGGCCCTGGCACACTCAGTGCACTTCACTAGAGGCTTACCAGTAAATCAAATATGCCAATCATGGAAACACCCACCCATAATAACAATTTACAACAGGAGCACTATAACAATGAAGTGCAGTGAGAAAATTTACAGAGACACTAAACCAGCAAAAAGAGAGTAAAAACTGGGAGGTCAGAAAGCAAAAAGACAGGGGAAACATGCCAAAAGATGCAATTTCTAACAACTAGCAAATAGCACTCCCACCTTGTGTGAACCACATGAGGGGCCTTGTTCGTCTGACTAAGTTAACTTAATGGCATCAAGATTTACAAATCCCATGAGTAGGTTGGCAATCTATTGAGGTCCCACATTGGTGTTGTCAGTTTAAGGTCAACCATAAAGAATGCCTATCGTACCCTCAGTAGCTTTAGAGGTTTGCTGTCTTTGTGAGTGTCAGAGGAGGCACCTGACCAAGTAAATCATTAAGCCCTGGAGCGGCAGATTTTATGTGTGTGTGCACCTGTATGTGTGTATGTTTGAATGTATTGGTGTGTGTGTGCGTGCAAGCTCAGGAGCAGAACTGTGTTTGTGTGCCTGTGTGTTGTGTATGATGGTGAATGTTTTTGTTCTCTCATGCACACACAGTAACATACAAATAGCTGTATCTGCATATTTGTGTCCGAACATGGGAGTGTCTGTTTGTATGTGCCTGCACATGTGTCTATGATATGCAAATCCACTCCAATTATGTAAAATTCAAGTTATTATCAGCATCTGTGCTCTGCTCACATTAATTGTGGATGCTTGTAATTTGCCTGAGTGATATTTATAGCGCTTTCAGTGCATAGCTCACATCGCACCTGTGTGAACTCGTAGCGCTTTTTGTGTAAGCTCTCATTGCTTGTTAATTGTAATTGTGCCTGATTGTGCCGGTGCCGGTGCCCACATCTGTGCAATATCCTTATCTGTGCCCCAATCTCGTCCTGCTTCGACTTTGGTTTGCTGCCATTTTGTTGATGTTTTGTTGCCTCCCAGCCCGCCTCTCCACCCCGCTCCCGCCTCCCAGCTGACCCTCCCTCCCACTAGAAGTTAGAGGCTGACCTCTCCGCACCTACACTGTGACCGTCCTGACTCGATCAGAAGCGGTCGCTCCCCACGCTCCCTGCTCAAATTCTGGTATTGTAGCGCTTTGTTGATCTCTGCTGTCATCACCAATTGAAATCGTATCGTATTATCAGCATCTGTGCTCTGCTCGCATTAATTGTGGCTGCTTGTAATTTGCCTGAGTGATATTTATAGCGCTTTCAGTGCATAGCCCACATCGCGCCTGTGTGACCTCGTAGTGCTTTTTGTGTAAGCTCGCATTGCTTGTTAATTGTAATTGTGCCTGATTGTGCCGGTGCCGGTGCCCACATCTGTGCAATATCCTTATCTGTGCCCCAATCTCGTCCTGCTTCGACTTTGGTTTGCTGCCATTTTGTTGTTGTTTTGTTGCCTCCCAGTCCGCCTCTCCACCCCGCTCCCGCCTCCCAGCTGACCTTCCCTCGCGCCGCCCCCCCACTATCCACTTATGACAGTCACACTTACGCGCAGCGTTCACGCGCTGCGGACGCGCGCCATCCGCGCCGAAGGTGCGCCAAAGGTAAGCTCGTCTGCGCCCGTCCACGCCTGGACCGCGCCCAGCGCCAGACCCCCTTGCCCCCGCAAAATCCACTCCAACCGCATAACGTACGACGCCGCAACCCTCTCAGCACTTAATCCCGGCCGACTCCCAAACTGCAACCAAGCCGCCCCAGGACAAACCCATGGACCCTTCACCTGCCACTCCTGCAAGTTCGACTGCATCAGGATCCACACCAAATCCACAGACTCCACACAGAACTCCAACACTAACCACCTGAAGTGCATCCTGCTCAACACCCGCTCGGCCCACAGACACGCCATTGAACTTTGGAACCTACTCGACACCACATCGCCGGACGTCGCCTTTCTTACTGAAACATGGATGAACGCCTCATCAACGCCCAACATCACCATAGCCATCCCGGAAGGCTACAAGATCATCCGAAAGGACCGCATCAACCAAACTGGAGGAGGCATCGCCATCGTCCACAAGAACACTATCCGCATCACGACCAGTTCCAATGACAACCTCACATCCGCCGAACACCTTCACTTCCAGATCAACACCGAACCCAAGACCACACTCAGAGGCACCTTCATCTACAGGCCACCAGGACCCCGCACACAATTCAGTGAAGACATCACTGACTTCATCAGCCCACACGCCCTCCCCTCCGAGGACTACATTCTACTGGGAGACTTCAACTTCCACCTGGAAAAGAAAAATGACAGCAACACCACCACCCTTCTGGCCAACCTGGCCAACCTCGGACTCGAACAACCCCCACCCACTATGCCGGGCACACGCTCGACCCAATCTTCACCTCCAGCAAACACATCTCCTTTAATCACACCACAGCTCTCCATTGGATGGACCACAGCTGCGTTCACTTCAACTACAAAAAGACCACGACCCACAACCTCCCACAACCAATTCCCCGAAGAAACTGGAACAAAATTACCACCGACCAGCTCTTCACATCGCTTCACCAAAACCCTCCTGCCAAATCATCGGACCCAAACCAAGCAGCCACCAACCTCACACAATGGATCACCCACAGCGCCGACGAACTAGCACCCTTGAAAAACCATCAAATCAAGCAAGGTAGCAAAAAAGCCCCCTGGTTCAACGATGACCTTAAGAAATCCAAGAAGTTCTGTTGCACCCTCGAGAAAGCCTGGAGAAAAAACCCAACCACTGACAACCTGGCCACCTTCAAGAACGCCACCCGCAAACACCACCAACTGACCCGATCCACCAAGAAATCAGCATTCAAGGATCGACTTGACAACAAGGCCCACAACAGCAAGGAACTATTCAACATCGTCAAAGAATTTACCAACCCCACCGCCGGCACCAACGACATCACTCCCTCTCAAGACCTCCGCGACTCCCTAGCCTCATTCTTCCACAACAAAATCGCCGACATACATAACAGCTTTGAAAACCAGTCCGGAGACCAGTCCACTCCACACACCTCCGAACCAAAACCCCCCTCTAACAACCTTTGCGGCTGGAACCCAATCACCACCGAAGACACCGTCCACCTGATGAACTCCATCCACTCAGGATCGCCAACCGACCCATGTCCCCGCTACATTTTCAACAAAGCAGACTCCATTATCGCACCCCATCTCCGAGACGTCATCAACTGCTCCCTCAACTCCGTGACCTTCCCGGAAAGCTGGAAACATGCCGAACTCAGCGCCCTTCTGAAGAAACCCACAGCAGACCCCACTGAAGTTAAGAACTACCGCCACATCTCGCTCCTCCCATTCCCTGCCAAAGTCATTGCGAAAGCCGTCAACAGTCAGCTCACCGCCTTCCTCGAATCTAACAAATCTCTCGACCCCTCACAGTCCGGCTTCCGAGCCAAACACAGCACCGAACCGCCCTCATCGCAGCAACAGACGACATTCGAACACTACTGGACAACGGAGAAACAGTTGCCCTCATCCTAATTGACCTCTCCGCAGCCTTCGACACAGTCTGTCATAGCACCCTCATACAACGCCTCAGCAACGTCAGAATACAATGAAAAGCATTGGACTGGATCATCTCGTTCCTCGCCGGAAAAACCCAGAGAGTCCGCCTCCCCCCTTTTAGATCAGAGGCCACCGAAGTCATCTGCGGCGTACCACAAGGATCATCACTCAGTCCCACCCTCTTCAACGTATACATGAGTCCCCTCGCATCCATCGCTCGCCAACACAACCTCAACATCATCTCCTACGCAGACGACACCCAGCTGATCCTCTCCCTCACCAAAGACCCAAACACCGCCAAAACCAACCTACACGAAGGGATGAAAGAAGTAGCCGAGTGGATGAAGAACAGCCGTTTAAAACTGAACTCGGACAAAACAGAAGTCCTCATCTTAGGATCATCCCCCTCTGCCTGGGACGACTCATGGTGGCCACCGGCCCTGGGAACCGCACCCATACCTACGGACCACGCACGTAACCTGGGCATCATCCTGGACTCCTCCCTCTCGATGACCAGACAAGTCAACGTCGTCTCATCATCATTCTTCAACATCCTACGCATGCTCAAAAAAATCTTCCGTTGGATCCCCACAGAAACAAGATAGACGGTCACCCACGCACTGGTCACAAGCCGACTGGACTACGGAAACACCCTGTACGCCGGAACCACAGCCAAACTACAGAAAAATTTCCAACGCATCCAAAACGCCTCAGCCAGACTCATACTAGACATCCCCCGCCAAGCTCACATTTCCGATCACCTGAAAGACCTCCATTGGCTCCCCGTCAACAAGAGAATAACGTTCCGTCTCCTCACCCACGCACACAAAGCCCTCTACGATCTAGGACCCGAATGCCTCAACACGCGTCTATCCTTTTACACCCCCACCCGCCAACTACGATCGTCCAATCAAGCCCTCGCCGCAATTCCGCGCTTCCATAGATCCACCATGGGGGGAAGATCCTTCTCCTACTTAGCGGCCAAAACCTGGAACTCTCTCCCCACCCACCTCCGCCTTTCACAGAACCACCTCTCCTTCAGAAAGCAACTAAAAACTTGGATATTCGATAAGTAAAGTACCCCCCCTCCCTCAAGCGCCTTGAGACCCTCTGGGTGAGTAGTGCTCTATACAAATTTTTGAACTTGAACTAGAGCATTAATCTTACAGGCACTATGGAAACCGAAGGACTTCACTAGGAATGATAGTAAAACCAAAAAGACAGTGACCGTAGAACTTGTGGCACAGTTTACCACAAGAGTACAACAAGTAAGACAATAAGATTAGGTCTTAAAATGTGAGTCACAATTGTTGAATTTCAGTACTCAAAATAAATGAATAATTTATTGCTTTATTCTGATAATTTTTTTTTGTTGGGAAAATAAGCTATCCACTGTGTAAGTAACTGGCTGTTAGACCTAACATCCTTGGCATCGTATTTCCCCAAATGTTTTGTCTTCACCTCTCCTGTTTGCTGAATTCGGTTGTGTTGCCTTTAGGGCACTCTGAACTCTACCACTACTAACCATTGCTAAAATGTTTGTACTCTCTCTTCCAAACATGTTAAAATTAGCCTACACCTAATTGCCACATTTAATTTACTTGTATGTCTAGAGTAAATGGCACTTACTACATGTACTCAGGTCTGTAAATTAAATGCTACTAGTGGGCCTGCATCACTCATTGTCCCACCCATTAAGGTAGTACTTTAAAAACATGTCTCAGCCATTGCAGCATGTGTGTGCCATTTTAAATTACCAATTCGACCTGGCAAAAAAAAGACCTTTTGCCAGGCCTAACCCTTCCTTTGTAATACTAATAAGTCAACCCAAAAGTAGGCCTTAAGGGCTCATAATGCAGGGTGCCTTTTGTTTAAAAAGTAGCACATGTGTGCTTAAGTTTCACATGCCCTGGCAGTGAAAAAACGACTAAATTCATTTTCACTGTTGTAAGGCATATCGTTCCTATTGACTAACACTGGGTTACCTTATTACATTTAGTAAGTGCTAACTTTAGATCAGGTGCAGTTAGAGACAAGGGGCCAGATGTAGGTCGGTCGGTAACGGCCGAAAATCGGTATTTTTGGCCGTTACCAACCGGTATTCAAGAATTGGCATGTAGGGGCACAATTTTACAGAATCAGTAAATTTACCGATTCGGTAAATTTACCGATTCTGTAAAATACCGAATCGGTATTTTTACTGATTCGATAAATCTCAGATGTAGGTGGGACTCTTCTGAGTCCCAAAGGCCCTACAAAATCGGTATTTTACCACACAATCCTATTGTGTGGTAAAATACTGAATTCAGGTGTGCATGCACATGTGTGCATGCACACCTAGCCATGTGACAGACAGACATGCCCTTAGGGCATGTCTGTGTGCCACATGGCGCACATGCCTATTTGTGGGGTGCCAGAGGGTGTCAAAGTGACACCCCCTGCACCCTTGCAAAATTCGGTATTTACCGAATCTGTAAATACAGAATTGGTATTTCCCATTGATTCCTATGGGCTTCAAAGCCCATAGGAATCAATGGGAAATACCGATTCTGTATTTACAGAATCGGTAAATACCGATTGTTACAGATTCGGTATTTCCACATCTGGAAATACCTATATATCCACCCTTTAGATTTACCGATTTTTAATTACCGAATCGGTAAAATTCGGTAATTAAAAATCGGTAAATCAAATTTACCTACATCTGGCCCAAGCTGTTTACGTTCAAATGAATTGCAACTTAAAATCCTCTTTAATTGTAAAGTGGTATTAAAGGCACAATTCTGAAAATTGCACTTTTGGGAAGTTGCCATTTTCTTTCCCAACAAACTGTGCCACTCTGCCAGTATCCTGGATCACAACCCTGTGAATGGCTATGCTGTTTGGGTATGTCTATTGCTCCCAGACATAACACAAAGGCAGCTTTGGTGTGGACAGGTTGGGCCATCTTGACTATCCTTACTTATACTTCTATGGGTTTTGCCTACTTCACAAACTAAGAAACCTGGAACCAGACCTGCCCTGCCTTTTCCCACCCCAGGCAGTTTGGAGCCTTAACCAGGGGATGAAGACATACTTTCTAGACCCAGTTTAGGGGTAGGACAGGGAACCCCTGGCTGGTACCAGGAATAAATAGTGAACCTCAAGAACCTTTTTTCAGTACACTTCTGGACTTGTGGAAGATACAGAAGAAGGACTCCCTTGCTGCCCTGCTGCCAGAACGACTGTCCACCTTTCCTGCTACCCTGCTGCTGAAAGGACTGCCATTGCTGTCCTGCTGTCTGAGGAAGGACAACTGGACCAGATCATGTGAACCCAGCACCACTAGAGTGATTCCAAGGGCTAGTGGGCTAGCGTCCTATGTGATGGAAAGGAAAACAATCATCTTCAGAGGCATCCTTGCAATTTCCCAGCTAACAAGCACCAACAGGACGTACCCTTATGTGCCTGAGTTGTGCTACCAGCCACTGCTGTAGTGAGTCCTGATCCCAAAGAGGTGCCCCCTGCAAGCCCTGAATCCTTGGCTGGCGTTACTGGAAGCTCCTCCTGCAAGAGAAGGTAAAAAGGTGAAAAACCTGAAGCTTGGGCTCTTCACGGCTGCAAACAGGCCCATTTGCACCAAGATTCTGCTGCCCACAACAACTGCAAACACAAAGCATTGGTGAAAATTTCTCTTAGTGCCAATGAAAACTGTTGTGGTGACCGGCAATGAGATATGTTCACTTCGCGCTACAGCAATGACAGCCCTGCTGAACACCAATGGAAAGCTACAGCAATGACCATTCACCACACCCGACAGGCTCTTCACACCCCAGCCATGCCTGTCAGTGACACCTGAACTGGACTTCATGCCATAGAGAGGAACGTCCATGATGCCCATCCCCCTCCAACATGAACAGAACTATTTTCACCGGACGTGAAAAAGCAACTTTTCAGCAGGGCTGACCTAGTCACTGTATCTGACCCATGCTCCATCGTAGTTGGCCTGAACTTGTGACTTTACCCCAGTCTAGCACGACCAGATTACTGCGATTGGCTTCTCAGCTAAGCCTGACTGTTTCAGTGCCAAGCTACCAGAGGATCAGCATAGGGTAATTTAATTACTTTTATGATTCACACTGACAGGAATTGTGGTTGTTGCTTGAGTAGGACTTCCACCCCTCTCAACCAATAATGACCCAATTTCTTACACTGACAATGGTTCAGAGTGACATCCATGATCATTCCGTGACACTCAATGATGGAAGATACACTTTGATATATGGTGGAGGCTGCCTCCTTAGGGTGGAGGAGCAGGGGGAGTACAGGAGGTCCTCCTCAACCAACATCACTCAGATAGTACTTCAGCACACACTGTAACAATTACATAAACACCTCTACACCATCTTCTTAAAGCTATTAGAAATTGGAATAACAAATTAAACAGCAGAATTGTACATAGGGACTCCATCCAAGTCCACTCTTTCCCAGGCTGTGTCTTGTACAACTCTGTGGAGGTTTGACCCTTATATCTCAAAATATCCTGTTCTCCATGGCTTTTAGTCATCTTCTAACATGGTCTTTTGAACTTTTCCCCTACACCTTTTTACATTTCGTAGAAGACATCTTTGAGCTATATGCCTGAGTTGGGTAAACCGAGAAGCAAATACGTCCTTGGTCGAATGCATTTAAGAACTGGCATCTAAAGGCGCAAAATGTAGTTTACCAAGCTTCCAAATATATGGAGGATCATATAAACTTTTACTGAATATCCCACTTTTGTTTAACTGGTCTTTAAGCATTTTTGCAAAAGAAATAAACAAATGCTGGGAAGAAAGTCTCACAAGCTCCATCCTTGGGAAATGAGCAGCCCTTGCAGGTCCTACTTGATTAGCAACCAGTTTCAAGACGCTTTCCCATTCCTTCCTTGACACTACCAGGGGCACTACTCTATCTCCGCTGTTTGTGCCAGGAATTCCATTATTGGCTAGGATTGTCAGGACATGATGATTTGTGTGTCAGAGCAGGGATACTTCTGGCTAGCATCAGTAGCGGCTCGTAGTGGGAGTGTTGCAAGATGGTGGGGTGGGTCAGGTGAGGAGAAGGGTGGGGTGTAGTAAACTTCAGCATACGGCCGACCGGAGGTAAGTACATAAATAAACAAAACAAATTACATTGCACGTGCTGCAACGCCATTTACCCTGCAGCGCGTGCAATGTAATTTGTTTTATTTATTTATTTATGTAGTTACCTTCAGTCGGCCATATGCCGGAGTTTACTACCCCCACACCCTGCCCCTCTCCACCTCACCGCCCGCAACACTCCCACTACGAGCCGCTACTACATAGCATGTACAAATTCCAGTAGGAAGATGGAATTTTACCAGACTTTAGTCAGAGACTTCAAAATTCACACTGCAGAATTTTAGTAGACTTTTGCCACCCTTTACAATCTGAGCAGGTCTTTGTTGTTCTTGATTTCAAAACAAATCTTTTTGGCTTGGTATTTGTTGGGTCTTCACATGTATGCTTTTAGTTATGCTTCAATTGGGATGTAGAATTCTCTTGTGTCAAATCTTTGAGGTAATAGAATGTAGAATGTAAGAGGCAGTTTGATGTAGTCAGTTGGAATTGATACTGTTGTTGGCTGCTCCTCCTCGCTTTTCATGATGTACCTGTAACGTAAGAATAAAGCAGAAGTTCACCTTCCTGGAGTGAGTCACACTTCCTTTTGGTATCTTATGGAAGACCTTTCTTCTTAAAGATGAATTGTTGGAATTCGCACTTTTTGCAGGGTCCTCCCTGAACTTCTCGCCTTCTTCCTAGCCTTTTTTCTGACATGGTGTTGGTGGTTTTAGGACTCTGGGCACTTTAGCACTGCTGTCCAGTGTAAAGTGCATGTGCTCCCTGTGGTAAACATGGTTGGTCCACACCTGTTTGGCATATTTTATTTACCTGTCAGTCCCTTGTAAAGTGGTATCTCAGATACACGGGCGGTAAATTAATTGCTACTGGTGGGCTCGCAGCGCTGATTGAGCCACCCACCAAAGTAGCCTTTCACACCTGTCTCGGGCCTCTGTCATTGCAGGGCCTCTGCATGCAGTGTTACTGCTGCTGTGACATCTAAAGTGTGTGCCACGTCTGTGAGCCCCCTTTTACTGCATCTCAGTCACCCCTAAGGTAGGCCCTAGCTAGCCCTATGGGCAGGGTGCATTGTAGGTAAAAGGTAGGACATTTGCCTTAAGTGTGTGACATGTCCTGGTAGTGACAAACAGCCATTTTGGTTTCTCCCTGCTCTGAGGCTACCCTTTCATAGGAATGCATTGGGGATTCCCTCATAAGTGTTTCAGTAGTAATTCCTGATATGAGAGGAGCAGCGTGGTCAAGTTTGGTATGTTTGGAATAGGAATAATAAATGCTGCGCAAGGGTGTGCGCAGATTTAATATCACTATTTTAGAAATGCCACTTTGAGAAGTTGGCATTTCTGTGTGCTATGTGTCTGCCTGCCTGATGTGTATTGCATTTCTGGCTCTGGAGTGACAGGGGCTGGTGAATTGTGTGTGGCTTCAGGGAGGGCAGGGTGAGTCAGTGCCAGGTTGAATAGCAGATCTGCATTTGGAGTAGTGGGAGGAGTAGTCACCTGACGCTGAATAGGTCAGTGCCTGCCTAGGTGAATGCTGGCTCCGCCCCCTGTGGTGTGTCTCATGACCAAGCCCCACCTGACAAAGGGGAAGAGGAGCCCTGTAAACAAAATGCTTCAATACCCCCAGAACCAGTAGGGACTGGTTTCCCCAGCCCTGTGCCAATGCAGACACTGTGACCCCGTGTTGGGTGTGCTTCCTTGTGAATGGGACTGCTGCTGCTGGGCCCCAGGAGGGACAGCCACGAGGGACTGCCTCCCTGCTGGAGGGCTCTGGGAGCTGGCCTGCCTCTGCCCAGCCTTGTGCTTTTGGAGTTTTGAAGTTCCTAGCCTAAAGCCTCGTGGGCGCTGCACTGCCCTTCGTGATTTCCCTAGGGAAGGAGAGACTTTTGCAACCAGCAGCGCTGATCTGCGGCAGATTCAGGGGGAATCCCGATGTGCGGATTACCCCGCATTGCTGGAGGAAAACGGGAGTCCACCCGCTGGTATTGTGCTCCTGTAAGCGAGAGCCCACCCCGCATTCTGTGTTTCTTGAGGCGGGAGCATCCTGTTAAGGCGGGAGCTTACCCCGCATTAGTGTCCTTTAAAGCTGGAGCCCATCCCGCACTTTGAGCCGAAGAGAGGAGCCACTGAGAAGAGATCAGAATATATCCGGAAGTCAGGCATGCCTGATGTAAGGCAGGCCCGAAAACAATGCGCGAGGAGCTTAAGTCAGGCGACGATTGCCTAAAGGTGGTCCGGGCCCCAGTCAAGGAAGGAGAGAGCCCCGCGTGCTGCCTGAAGCCAGGCGGCTGTTATATTATTGGATGGGGCCCCCGGGAGAAGAGGAGGGCCCTGCGTGACTCCTGAGTGTGGATGGAAGCGTGAACACACTCCCAACGGAAGAATGGGGATTGCGGACCGAGTGTACCTGATCTGAGGAACCGGGCCATCTCTTGCAGCGTGCAGCTGTGACTTCCCCTGCCCAGCCCCCAAGGAGCGGTGAGTGGGTCTGGGCTCTGGTTGCTGTGAGGTGGGGAGGCATTGCCTAAGTGGAGTCAGGACAGAAGAGGGGGGAGCAAGTTGTCAGCTTCCCTCCCGAATCGACATCCGAGACCAGGGAAGGCCTTGTGCAATGAGTGGGCATCTAGGAGAGGAGACAAGGGTGAGATACACACGCCCCCTAATTAGTTGGCAGATCTCTTTGGGCGCATTGTATGAACTGCACCAGCTGCTAATGAGCTAGTGGAAACCCCGTGTCAGATGGACCCACACAGTTGGGAGAGCGTTGCGAGGAAAGCCCAGACGGACCACAGAGGAAAGCCAGCGGGCCTCGGGTCATTTTGTGCGTTGGTGTGGCCTAAGGTGCAATTAGGGTTACGCCCAAGAGGTTCTAATGGGATGGGCACCGGGCTAGGGGCTACCGTCACCAGTGCTCACCACGGTGACCTGGTGCCTATTGTCATTATGCCTAATGTGTGCACTCCGCCAATGTGATGTGATGCATAATAATTTTTAGGCTTAAGAGGTTATGCATAAGGTAGTTATGCCTAGTATTGAGACCAAAGGTGTTTATGCCTAAATGTGATGCCTACTGCATAAAGTGTTTACACTGATGATTTATGCACCATGTGTTGATGCCTAATGATATGCTGTAGTGTTTATGCATAATATATTCCAGAGTACGGTACTTTACCAGTAGTTACTGGTGGTGTTTTATAATGGCTACTTGTGCTTTCTAAAGGTCTGACAGTGGCCCGATTGGTCCTGTCATGTGTATATAATCCCCTGTGAATATTGCCTAGTGCCAGTTGGCACAGCGTATATGTGTGGTTAAGATCTAATGTGTTTTGGATGATACAAAGGCTAATTTTATATAACTTTGGGTGGAGTCTCTTTTGTGGTGTGCCTAGTGTGTTAATGATGTGTGTGTGGCGCAAACGCTTTACACATTGCCTCTGGGATAAGCCTGACTGCTCGTGCCAAGCTACCAAGGGGGTGAGCAGGGGTTATCTTCGGCGTGTAACTCCCTTGCGCTGACTAGAATGGTGGTTTCTGCCTGTCTTAGGCGCATGCCCTAGCCAACCAGAAATCCCAATTCTAACATTAATGTAATGACATAGTTTGCACTCAATGAAAGATGAGTAGAGAATATGGTAAGGCTGGTAAAGTAAGGTAAGGGACTGACCGGGGCAGGACATGGAGATTGGTGAGTTGACACATCAATGAGGAGGGACACCATCATGATTAATGAGGTGAAGACACGATGTGGAAGACTCCATATTGTTGTGTGCACTTCTTCTAACAACCACTCCTTGAGACTCTGCCCAGCTCCAGTTTGTAGTGTTACATCCTATCCTGTGCTTGATATTCAGAAACGTCATGAAGGTTGGGGAGAAACCTACCACCTTCCTATTCCTCCTTTTTAGGTCGAGCCTAGAGTCTGCATGCAAGCGCTGCTCTAGGGAAGATCTGGGGTAGTTCAGTACGTAGAAAAACCCCGCCCATATTTTTCATTGGCTTGGTTCTCTGATGTTCGTAAATGCTGCCTTCTGATTTAGTAATTGGCTTGTTAGTCCCTCCTTAGGACTGTCTTGTCTTCATTTGTAAAATCCCATGGCTACTGGCCGCTTTACTTCGGTTGTTACACATTACGTCTTATGTAGGCACTACTTTCTTTAATGTCTATTTACTACTGCAGCAAAACACACAAGATGATGGACGGAATGTTGCACAATGGCAAAACATTCAACCCCAGTCACAGATCTAGGTTTAATCCATCTTTATTTTGCTCACCAAGCCACCTCATGGGAACAGTCCAGCCCGAACTGCCAGGGCTTGTCTTCCCCGGACCGGAATCAAGCATCCTAGGACCGGTTTCTGGCTATCAGCCGTCTTCAGCCAGGATAGCTTGACTCCAATGGCTTAGTGAGCACGGGACCCACGTCTGGGCATACCCTTCCCACATAGGGTGAACAGCAAAACACACAAGATGATGGACGGAATGTTGCACAATGGCAAAACATTCACCCCCAGTCACAGATATGGGTTTAATCCATCGTTAATTTGCTCACCAAGCCACCCCAGTTCAGACATGGCCATATGCAAATCATTCTTGACCCTGTGCCTCATAGGAACAGTCCAGCCCGAACTGCCAAGCCATGTCTTCCCTGGACCGGAATCAAGCCTCCCTGGACCGGTTTCTGGCTATATGCAAATCAGTCTTCACCCTGTGCCTTTGTTCGCCATAAGTTGTCAGGGTATGCTCAGACGTGAGTCCCTTGCTCATTTAGCCACTGGATTCAAGCAAGCCTGGCTGAAGACGACTGGAATGCCAGAAACCGGTCCTAGGAAGCTTGAATCCGGTCCAGGGAAGGCATGGCTTGGCAGTTCGGGCTGGACTGTTCCTATGAGGTACAGGGTCAGACTGATTTGCATATCGCTATGTCTGAACTGGGGTGGCAGAGTGGGCTAAAGAACGGTGATGGATTAAACCCAGATCTGTTGACTGGGTGTGAGTGTTTGATTAGTTCAGATGCTCCGTGCATCACCACCCCCTTTTGTACCGTATTTACTACTGCAGGCTGGACATGCTTTCCTGCACCAGTGCATGATGTGCGCTTTTATTTTTCGAGCAGCCGGTCACTTGTTTATTGAAGCAGCACAGCCGCCTGAGCCGGGATAGTGGCGGACGTGCTTTTCTTTTTGTTCATGTTTTTTTTCAATTTTTGACAGCGGGCCATGCTCGCTTTCACTTTCACAAGTGGTAAGCAATGGGTGCACACCAGCTTATTGTGAATATTGGTGACCGAGCTATTGTTTTCTTATGAGGCTCACCAAAAACAACTTCACAAACCTTGAATGTATTACCTTATAATGGCAGGCCGTACCCACTTTCACTTTCATAGATGCGGGCGCGCTGTCCCTGACTTGTGGAAAAAGGTAGGGCCGATGACCTTTTTCAGAGTTGCCCGGCGTTAACCGCCTCTATTACCACTCAAGTTACCAAACAAAGAGGCAGGCGCTTGAGACTGGAAGGCAGGAAAACAGAAGTTTTATTCCGACGGAGCAGAACACGTCAAATCAGACAACAGGGTATCTTCTCGAGGTGCTCTAACCGCATCTCTGAGGCCTGGCCTCTTATACACAGGTTTATGATCTTTATTACAGTTTATTGCATGTGGCACATTCTTGCAAATGCTTTGAAGTATGAAAGGACATCCTCGGAATCCCCGCTTCAGGCCCGTTCCCACACACATTTACAGTTGAAGTCCCCACCCTGGTCACAACAGGTGATGATTGTCGCGCAGCTGGACATTCCGCCGATTCACGGAATGTATGTGGTTGATCGGATCTCATGGGGTGGGGGCTTTGATCAACTCATGGATCCTTTGATGGGAGAAGCTTCCTACTGTATGGGGGGGGGGCAATAAACAGTATCCGCAGGGCCAGGTGGCGGCCTGGGAACGAGTAAGACAAACGGGCACAGAGGAAAAGGGGGGTTTTATCAAAGGACCCGGGATCATGAAAGGAATGAAGGGAGGTGTTGAGCTGGGAACAGGATGGGGTTCCGAGGCAGAGTCGTGCTGAAGAGGGGTTTATGGCCCAAGGCTTGTGGGAGCGGGGGCTGTCAGCGCGTGGGGGATGCTTGCGAGGTCAGGGGAGAGAGAGAGAGACGCGCTGGCTGTCGGCGATGGGCAGAGAGGCCATGGTATTTTAAAATGGCTGCCGCTTACGCACATGAATGGGCTCGAGAAGTGGGCAAGATGGCGCCAATAATGTTGACATTGCAGTTTAGGTTTTAACAGTCCTCCCTTTTCAACATATCTAGCCAGCTTGTCTACTCAAGGTCAATCTGCATTAAATTCCTAACCTCGGCATCATATAGTGCCCCCATACGTTCCTTTCCAAAGTCCACAGTCTTAGGGCAGATACAATTCGCACATAATGAACACAGAGGCGGCAGGCATTGAATTCCTAAGCAGAACCCACATATCACAACCACGGGAATCAGGATAATGGTAAACAGTCTCCAGCCCCAGTTCTTAACAGTACTCCAGAACCATCCACCAAGCGACCATTCTTCCTGCTCCTGGTGAACTTCTGAGGAGAGTCTGTGGAGGTGTTCGATGGCCTTGTACACTGAGGGTGAATTGTCTGGTATATATGTACAGCAGCTGGACCCAATAATGCGGCATGCTCCACCACGATCCGCTAGAACCACATCTAGAACAAGGCGGTTCTGGAGAGCCACCAGGCGGACCGCTTGAAGCTCGGCTGTGTTGTTTGCAAGGATACCAGCTGTGATGTTCATTGCTGTCTCGACTGCCTGAGTCAGATGTCGGATGGCACGGCTGTTTGCCATCGGGCCCCAGAGTGGAACAAGTCCCTTCATAGCATCGAGGAACTGTGCTCCTGTTGAGTCGGCTTGTTCAATGTCCTTGGCTCGTTTTTGTCTATGGTGATTCGCTGGGGCCACATAGGTCGGAGGGAGGATGAAGGCGATAAAACAAGTGCCTCCCCAGCCTTTGGGGAGCCAGGTGTAAGCCTTTGTGCCGCAAACAAAGTACATGTTTGGAGAGGATACAAAAGAAGGTGGATCGGTAGAGTCCAAAGTTCTGGTGAAGCGGCAAGCACTGCAGCCCACCAGCTGTGTCCCAAGCCCTTCTATGCACATATGGCCTGTGACGTTGATGACAGATAGAGCCACAGTCAGAGTGGCAGCTGTTCGCTTCCGTAGGTAGGAGAATGTGGGTCTGGTTGGATTGTTGAACACCTGCATTTCAATTCGTTCTTTAGCAGGGATGTCCATGTGGATAGAGTCGTTGGAGGTCTGCGGGCAGAAATGTGTCTTTGTTTTGTTTCGCCAGACCTCATGAAAGAAATGCGTCATGGTTTTGCTGGAGGTGGCATTGTCCTTATAGCTCTCTTGCAGGAGGATCAGCCAAGCAAGGCAGGAGCGGTGAATTGAGAAGGGTGAAGGGATGAAAGGTATCGAATGTCCAGTGGCGTGGGGTAGCAACCCACAGATCCAGCAGTTGGTGGCATTGGTGGCAAGATTGTGCTGGTGCAGTAGCTGCACAAAGGAGTTGTTCCAAAACTCTTTTCGCCTTTCTCTGAGTTGGGGAGAGAGAGAGATCAAATAATGTTCCTTCATGCTGGTAGGCTGTGCAGTGGTCAGGAATGTTTCATGAGCAGGTGCATTTTCTTCCAAAATCCAGAGCGTGGTCATGAGGAGAAAGCAGAAAAGGATCGTGATAAAAAGTGCAATTGTCTTTGAACTGTGGATTCTGTCTGTCTTTGGGTTCCTGTAGTGGATTTTCGGATGTCCGGTTGCTTCCATCACCTTCTTATCGGGCGCTTCCATCACCTTCTTATCGGGCGCTTCCATCACCTTCTTATCGGGCGCTTCCATCATCTTCAAGGGAGCTCGGTAGCGGGCAGAACCAAAGACCTCGTCTGGCTTTCTCTCCTGACAGCCCTTGTTGTGTTAGGCCACCGATCTGAGAATTATGACTTAGCCAATGGTCTGCTTAGCCGAAACTCTCTCCTTTCGTCGCAGGTTATACCCTTCTTTGGATGGCACGGTAGGGTCAGGAATCTTTGCAAGTTCAAGTGTCTCTGTGTCTGGGTAGCAATTCAGCGATGGTCGGTCTTTGTTCAGGAGCTCTTCCTGGGTGGTCATGTCTTCGGTCGTCATCAGAGTCGGGGGAATCCGCTTACAATGGTGCGCATGCACCCAGGTCCGCTTTCCTTCCACTCGAAGAGCTGTTCGGGTGGTGAGTAGGACTTGCCAGGGGCCTGTCCACCGGGGTTCCAGACTCTTGGCACGCTGGAAGTTCTTTATCAGGATGTAATCCCCGGGTTGCAGGTTGTGTCCGGGACCCCTGGAAGCGTCAGGGATGGCATGCAGCACCTGTTGGTGAATGACAGACAGAGTTTCAGCCAATTTATACAAGTAATCAGACATTAGGACGTCCGGGACGTCATGAATGGAAGTCGGTTTTGGTGCAGACCAGACGCTCATGGGTCGGCCGAAAACGACCTCGTAAGGTGTCAAGTGGTGTTTGGTGGGGGTGGAACGCATCAATAGCAATGCCAGTGGGAGAGCGTCTGGCCATTTCAGTCCTGTGGTAGCCACTATCTTGGCTAGCTTTAGTTTTAGAGTGGCATTGTGTCGCTCAACAAGTCCAGCAGACTGGGGGTGGAAGACTGCGTGGAACTTCTGTTTGATACCCAGCCCCTTTAAGATGAGCTGGATAACTTCGGCTACGAAGTGGGGGCCATTGTCGCTCCATAAAATTCGACAAAGGCCTTAGTGAGGGAAAAAAATTTTTAACAGTACCTTTGCAGTGGCCATAGCTGTGTTATCACGGGTTGGGTATGCTTCCACCCATTTGCTGAATGCGCACACCACAACAAGTACGTATTTCAGGCCTTGGCATCTGTCTAGTTGGATGTAGTCCATCTGCAGGACTTCAAACGGGTGATTGGGAACCCCAAACCCTCCCCGGGGTACCACAGTTCCTTTCCCGGGGTTATGTTGCAGGCATATCAAGCATTGTTGGACCAGACGTTTGGCGGAGTCTGTGATTTTGTCGTTGTGCCAAACCCTGGAGACAAGTTCAATCATGGGGGCTGATCCTATGTGAGCAGGGGAGTGTGCCATAGTCAGTATGGGAATCAGGTATGAGTCAGGTAGCAACCATTTGTTTGTGTCTCTTGTCCGCCAGCAGCCTTCATCGTCTTTCAGTCCCACCCGTGCCCATTCAGTTAATTTGTGTTGTGTGCTAGCCATTTGAATGTCCCTAATAGTGTCCCTAGCGTCGGTCCATTTCTCTGCTTGTGACCTGGTCACGTACATGCGTGTCGTCGTCCTATTTTCAGCTGTGGTTCGAGCAGTGATATCGGCTAGTGCATTTCCCTGTCCAATAATATCTGTCGCTTTCTTGTGTGCCTGGCATTTGATGACCGCAAGTCTTTTGGGGAGAAGGACAGCTTCGATCAGGGCGGAGACTAGATCTCCATGTAAGATAGGAGTGCCGTGCGAGGTCAAGAATCCCCTATCCTTCCAAAGGAGCCCAAAATGGTGAACCACCCCAAAGGCATACTGGCTGTCGGTGTAAATGTTTGCTGTGGTTCCTGCTGCTAGGATGCATGCTCGTGTCAGGGCAATCAGTTCTGCTGCCTGTGCAGATCGTTGTGTGATGCGGGCTGTCTCTACTACAGTTCGGGCCGTGGTGACTGCATAGGCAGCTGAAGTGGTGCCATCGGGGAGTTTGATGCAAGAGCCGTCCACCCACAGTTCTCCGTCAGGGTCAGGAAAAGCTGTGTCTCTGAGGTCAACCCTACTTCTAGTCTGTTCGTCCGTGAGGGTCACACAGTCATGTACAGGGGGCACACTGGGATCGTTTTCCGGTAGGGGCAACAAAGTTGCCGGGTTCAGTGTGGTGCATCTTTTCAGGGTGATGTGGGGTGCGAGCAGAGTCAGTTCGTATCCAGTCAGTCGTGCACTCATCAGGTGTTGCGTCTTGGTTTGGTTCAGGAGGGTGTCAACTGCATGGGGTACTAATACCATGAGGGAATTCGAGAGCACGAACCCCTCACTCTGTCGGATAGAGATAGCAGCGGCAGCTACAGCTCGAAGGCAGGCAGGCAAGGCTCTGGCTATGGGATCAAGAGTGGCAGAGAAGTAAGCGCATGGTCGTTGCTTTGGGCCAATGGACTGGGTCAAGACAGATAAAGCACACCCCTCCCTTTCGTGAGTGTAGAGGGAGAAGGGCTTTGTGTAATCGGGGGTACCTAGGACAGGGGCTGAACAAAGGGCATCTCATAGCTCTATGAAGGAGGATTGGCAATCAGGGGTCCAAGGGAGGGGGAAGGGGACATCTTTAGCTAGCAGAGAAAGCAGCGGTTTCACAATGAGGCTGAAGTTTGGCAACCACTGCCGACAGAAGGAGGTGAGGCCTAGTAGGGAGCGGACCTGTTTCTGAGTCTTAGGGACAGGAGTTTCAAGAATGGTTTGGATCCGGTCGGGAGTAAGTTTCCTTCCGTCTTTGGACAAAAGGTGACCTAAGTAAGTGACCTGGGGTTGGCAGAATTGCAACTTCTTCTTGGAGACCTTGTGGCCATTTTTCGCAAGGAAGTGCAGGAGTTGAATGGTGGCTGTGACTGCTAGTGGAGTGGTATCGGCCGCCAAAAGGATGTCATCGACGTATTGTATCAACACCACTCCATCGGGTAACTGGACCTCATCCAGTTGTCTCTTGAGGGCCTGACTGTAGATGCTGGGGCTTTCTGTGTAGCCTTGGGGTGCTCGACAGAATCTATATGAGCGGGCTTTTAGGGTGAAGCCAAAGAGATATCGGCTGTCTGGGTGGATGGGGATAGAGAAAAATGCGTTTTTGAGGTCAATGACAGTGAAGGTGGTGGCAGTAGAAGGAATCAAAGTCAGGATAGTGGTGATGTCTGAGACCACGGGGTACTGGGGTACAACCACTTTGTTGATCTCTCGAAGGTCAATGATGAAGCGGTATGCTTTCTCATCTCCCTCTCCTTGTTTCTTGATGATGGGCAAGATAGGGCTGTTGCAAACGTTGCTAACCGCTTCCTCTACCACTCCTGCGTCTATCAGTGACTGAATAATCTTTACCAATGCCTTCTCGCCCTCGGGCGATATCCGATATTGTGGAAGTTTTGGGAGTATTGCGTCCGGTCGAACAGTGATGTGCACTGGGTTAATCATCATGCGTCCTACCTCCGAATCTGTCTTGGCCCACAGATACCGGGGCAGAGTGTCAAGTAGGGACGAGTCAGTGTCAGTGATGGAAAACATGCGTCGGGAAGGGCAATGTCTAAGCAGAATGGGGTTGTCGTACAGGAAAACTCGAACTCCGTCTTGGGAACATCTAATAGTCGCTCGGAGATGCTTCAGTAAGTCAAGTCCCATAATGGCGTCAGGAGTATTGGCAGAAAGCAAAAACGTCGTGTCAGTTGTATTGTTCTCTAAGTCAAAGGGGATCGGAGTGGACAAAGGGTTAGTGGAGGGCGTTCCATCGAAACCTATCGATGTCACAAGTGAGCCAGACAAGGGTGCCCTTGGAATCATTCGTTTAGATAACGTACTACGTGTCGCGCCAGTGTCTACCAGAAATGGAGACTTTGTACCCAGGACCTTAGCAGTGACATAAGGACCTTGCTGGTCAACATAGAGCTCGACTGAATCCCTCCCTTGCCCTTGGCAGTCCTATGCGAAGTTGTGGGCATCGTCATAGTCAGACTGCTGGTACTGATTCTGTCTGTGTCGGTCAAATGTATTTGGTCTGTTTGATTTATCGTTAGTCGTGTCATTTGTGGGCCCCCGTTGCTGTCCTCTATTTCTCGGTCCGCCCGCTACGTCCTTGGGATCCCTATTTCTGTTCATCTCCAACAGAACCGGGCACTGGGATTTCCAATGGCCGAATCCTTTGCAGAAGGCACACTGGTCCTCGCTAATGTCTGTACGTCCAATGTGGGGTGTTGAGGTGCGGTCTTTAGGAGGTGCGTTCCTAGGGACATTTGTCTGGTAGTTTCCTTTGTATTGCTCTCGTCCTATAGTCACCCCTTGCAACTGCGCAATCATCACCCTCTCTTTTAAGTCTTTCTTCTTTTTCTCTGTTGCTCTATCGTTTTCATTTTTCTGGTGCTCGTAATATTGGGCCATCTGAAGGATAGCCGCAGGTTTGGAGGCCGCCCAACTACTCTCGCTGGCCTGTAGTTTCTGAGAGACCTCCGGCGACAAACCCTTAACATAATTCTGGACAAACAGATGGTGTCCGGTTGCAGTGGTCCTGTCCTGGCCGCTGTAATCGGAGAACACCGTTTCAAACCGTGAGAAGTAGTCCGATACGTCTTCCTGAGGTTTCTGACGACAAGCCGTTACTATCGACCAGTCCACTTTCTTTTCTGGGATCAGGGTTTTCAATTTCTGTACAATTTTGTCTGGGAGGTCTAAAATGGATTTCAAAGGCTTCTGTCCAGGTTCTCGTTGCCTATCTATGCCATCGAGTTGTGACCAGGTATGTCCGAACAGCTCAAGGTGGTCGACTTTCCGGATTTGCTTCCACACATCAGCTGGCAGACATAACCCGAAAAACAAGTCAATGTCAGCCAAGGCCATGATCGTTGAACCTAGGGCCGTACCTAATTCAGTATAGAAGGCAGTGGGGTTTTTACGTAAATCGGGCAGAGATTTCCGGAACGTCAGAATATCTTGCCGATCCCATGGCTGGTAGACCCAGTTGTACACCACCCTCCCTCTTGCATCTTGGTGGTTGACGTCATCGTGTGTTCCTAGACCTCGTGGAGGAACCCAGTAGGGGGCAGCTTCTCTTATTGGCATCATGGTGCTAGCTCGCTCCGTTCGTGTTTCGGTTGCTACGGGTGTCGTGGGTTTAGCTTCCGATTCCTGTTCAGTGAGGTGGCGGAAAACCTCAAGCGTACGCGTAAGGAGGTCCGTCACATCACACTCGCCCTCATCCCCGATATCGACCTTCCTATACAGAGTCGTTAGGCTCTCGGGACCTTTGTCTCGATATCGGTCCTCATACGCATTCAGGACATGATAACACAGTCGAACGGCAAAATGTCGTCTGTGGCTCCCTGCATATGAGTTGAACATATCCGTGATGTGCTCTTCACTTTCCTTTCTTTCTACCAGTGTCCTCACTATCTTGTCGATCCCTGCTCGCTCATCCTTGCTTAATCTGTTTGTTCTTACGGAATCAGCCTTTCGGGTCTCTGGGTCATCTAACACTGTCGCTTGTGCTGTATCTAGTACAAGGGGTTCGGCCGGCGCGGAGGCCATAGGGACCGAAACTCTGGTACCATTCTCGTCTGTGCTTGGGGATAGCGGGTGTTGTGCTAAGGTTTGGGAAGGGGCATATGGAGGGGGCATGTAGATGACCGGAGGACCTAACAAAAGATCATCGTTGGCTCGCTGTTTCAAGGGCAATTCAGGATAGAGGGTAGAGGGTGTTCTAACCGGACACTGGCTCGATATCTCTACCTCTAGTTTCTGTTTGGCTTCTTCTCTTTCCTTAGTCTCTTCTTCTAATTTCTTAGCAGCTAGGTGGGCTGCCTTTCGCAGCTCTTTTCCCAACCTACTCTCATTTCTCTTTTTACGCTGTTCGGTTTCTTTGCGCCACATGCCGAGACTATCAAGCATAGTGGGCGTCGTCTTGTGTTTCCCAAGGGCTGTTTCTAGCGCGCTTATTTTATCCTCGTCGAAGGATCCTATCAGTGGCCACTGACTTTCCCGATCCTTCTTCGTATATTTATGCCACAGCTTGCTATAAGCTATAGCGATCAATCCATGCTTCATAAACATGTCCTTATTAGGGGTGCCTTCCAGTGGAGCCGGATGGTTCATCTCTAATAAGCGGTCCGGGCTAAACAAGCTACCAATCAGTGGGGAGAAGATAGGCATGACGGATTACAACGGGGAAAAAAGTCTGCACTACCTATCTTATCACTGCGTGCAAAGACTAGACAGAATATTTCTATTCTTCGTTGTTTGCAGGCGGTGAATACCTCAAAAGAACCAATATCGAACAGTCAATGTTCGGTCAATCAAACAATCAATGGGGAGAATAAGTAGGCACGACGGGTTACAACGGGGACAAAAGTCTGCGTTACCTACCCTTTCACTACCTGCAAAGAGAGAACGTGTTCTTCCCAGTTTGCAGACAGAGAATCTCAAGGAAACAATCCGCGAACAACAGTTCGGGCAAACAATCAATCAGTGGGGGAGGAAGATAGGCACGACGGATTACAACGGGGACAAAAGTCTGCGTTACCTATCCTTCACTGCTTGCAAAGAGAGAGCCTGTTGTTTCTCCGTTTGCAGACAGTGAATCTCCAAACAAACCAACAAAAGAGTAATACTAGTATTATCCAAATCAAACAATCATTTCGCAATTTGTCGCGATTACACGACCTTACCCGGACCGCATCGACAGTTTCTTGTCTTCCGAATCCAGCGCCCGATCGTCCTCTATTCTTCGAGATCTTCGCGGCACTCCTGATGGTTCCCAGTCAGGACCGTAGATCACTCGAGAGAGGTCTGTTCGGAACCAGTGAAGTTCGGATGATCGGCTGTCAGACGAGGGTCTATCTGACAGGAGCTCCAATTGTGGAAAAAGGTAGGGCCGATGACCTTTTTCAGAGTTGCCCGGCGTTAACCGCCTCTATTACCACTCAAGTTACAAAACAAAGAGGCAGGCGCTGGAGACTGGAAGGCAGGAAAACAGAAGTTTTATTCCGACGGAGCAGAACACGTCAAATCAGACAACAGGGTATCTTCTCGAGGTGCTCTAACCGCATCTCTGAGGCCTGGCCTCTTATACACAGGTTTATGATCTTTATTACAGTTTATTGCATGTGGCACATTCTTGCAAATGCTTTGAAGTATGAAAGGACATCCTCGGAATCCCCGCTTCAGGCCCGTTCCCACACACATTTACAGTTGAAGTCCCCACCCTGGTCACAACAGGTGATGATTGTCGCGCAGCTGGACATTCGGCCAATTCACGGAATGTATGTGGTTGATCGGATCTCATGGGGTGGGGCTTTGATCAACTCGTGGATCCTTTGATGGGAGAAGCTTCCTACTGTATGGGGGGGGCAATAAACAGTATCCGCAGGGCCAGGTGGCGGCCTGGGAACGAGTAAGACAAACGGGCACAGAGGAAAAGGGGGGTTTTATCAAAGGACCCTGGATCATGAAAGGAATGAAGGGAGGTGTTGAGCTGGGAACAGGATGGGGTTCCGAGGCAGAGTCGTGCTCAAGAGGGGTTTATGGCCCAAGGCATGTGGGAGCGGGGGCTGTCAGCGCGTGGGGGATGCTTGCGAGGTCAGGGGAGAGAGAGAGAGACGCGCTGGCTGTCGGCGATGGGCAGAGAGGCCATGGTATTTTAAAATGGTTGCCGCTTACGTGCATGAATGGGCTCGAAAATGGGGCAAGATGGCGCCGATAATGTTGACATTGCAGTCTAGGTTTTAACAGTCCTCCCTTTTCAACATATCTAGCCAGCTTGTCTACTCAAGGTCAATCTGCATTAAATTCCTAACCTCGGCATCATATAGTGCCCCCATACGTTCCTTTCCAAAGTCCACAGTCTTAGGGCAGATACAATTCGCACATAATGAACACAGAGGCGGCAGGCATTGAATTCCTAAGCAGAACCCACATATCACAACCACGGGAATCAGGATAATGGTAAACAGTCTCCAGCCCCAGTTCTTAACAGTACTCCAGAACCATCCACCAAGCGACCATTCTTCCTGCTCCTGGTGAACTTCTGAGGAGAGTCTGTGGAGGTGTTCGATGGCCTTGTACACTGAGGGTGAATTGTCCGGTATATATGTACAGCAGCTGGACCCAATAATGCGGCATGCTCCACCACGATCCGCTAGAACCACATCTAGAACAAGGCGGTTCTGGAGAGCCACCAGGCGGACCGCTTGAAGCTTGGCTGTGTTGTTTGCAAGGATACCAGCTGTGATGTTCATTGTTGTCTCGACTGCCTGAGTCAGATGTCGGATGGCACGGCTGTTTGCCATCGGGCCCCAGAGTGGAACAAGTCCCTTCATAGCATCGAGGAACTGTGCTCCTGTTGAGTCGGCTTGTTCAATGTCCTTGGCTCATTTTTGTCTATGGTGATTCGCTGGGGCCACATAGGTCGGAGGGAGGATGAAGGAGATAAAACAAGTGCCTCCCCAGCCTTTGGGGAGCCAGGTGTAAGCCTTTGTGCCGCAAACAAAGTACATGTTTGGAGAGGATACAAAGGAAGGTGGATCGGTAGAGTCCAAAGTTCTGGTGAAGCGGCAAGCACTGCGGCCCACCAGCTGTGTCCCAAGCCCTTCTATGCACATATGGCCTGTGACGTTGATGACAGATAGAGCCACAGTCTGAGTGGCAGCTGTTCGCTTCCGTAGGTAGGAGAAGGTGGGTCTGGTTGGATTGTTGAACACCTGAATTTCAATTCGTTCTTTAGCAGGGATGTCCATGTGGATAGAGTCGTTGGAGGTCTGCGGGCAGAAATGTGTCTTTGTTTTGTTTCGCCAGACCTCATGAAAGAAATGCGTCATGGTTTTGCTGGAGGTGGCATTGTCCTTATAGCTCTCTTGCAGGAGGATCAGCCAAGCAAGGCAGGAGCCGTGAATTGAGAAGGGTGAAGGGATGAAAGGTATCGAATGTCCAGTGGCGTGGGGTAGCAACCCACAGATCCAGCAGTGGGTTAGCAGGTGTTGTGCTAAGGTTTGGGAAGGGGCATATGGAGGGGGCATGTAGATGATCGGAGGACCTAACAAAAGATCATCGTTGGCTCGCTGTTTTAAGGGCAATTCAGGATAGAGCATAGAGGGTGTTCTAACCGGACACTGGCTCGATATCTCTACCTCTAGTTTCTGTTTGGCTTCTTCTCTTTCCTTAATCTCTTCTTCTAATTTCTTAGCAGCTAGGTGGGCTGCCTTTCGCAGCTCTTTTCCCAACCTACTCTCATTTCTCTTTTTACGCTGTTCGGTTTCTTTGCGCCACATGCCGAGACTATCAAGCATAGTGGGCGTCGTCTTGTGTTTCCCAAGGGCTGTTTCTAGCGCGCTTATTTTATCCTCGTCGAAGGATCCTATCAGTGGCCACTGACTTTCCCGATCCTTCTTCGTATATTTATGCCACAGCTTGCTATAAGCTATAGCGATCAATCCATGCTTCATAAACATGTCCTTATTAGGGGTGCCTTCCAGTGGAGCCGGATGGTTCATCTCTAATAAGCGGTCCGGGCTAAACAGGCTACTAATCAGTGGGGAGAAGATAGGCATGACGGATTACAACGGGGAAAAAAGTCTGCACTACCTATCTTATCACTGCGTGCAAAGACTAGACAGAATATTTCTATTCTTCGTTGTTTGCAGGCGGTGAATACCTCAAAAGAACCAATATCGAACAGTCAATGTTCGGTCAATCAAACAATCAATGGGGAGAATAAGTAGGCACGACGGGTTACAACGGGGACAAAAGTCTGCGTTACCTACCCTTTCACTACCTGCAAAGAGAGAACCTGTTCTTCCCAGTTTGCAGACAGAGAATCTCCAGGAAACAATCCGCGAACAACAGTTCGGGCAAACAATCAATCAGTGGGGGAGGAAGATAGGCACGACGGATTACAACGGGGACAAAAGTCTGCGTTACCTATCCTTCACTGCTTGCAAAGAGAGAGCCTGTTGTTTCTCCGTTTGCAGACAGTGAATCTCAAAACAAACCAACAAAAGAGTAGTACTAGTATTATCCAAATCAAACAATCATTTCGCAATTTGTCGCGATTACACGACCTTACCCGGACCGCATGGACAGTTTTGTAGCGATCACCCTGGGGGACAAGGTCTGGAGAGGGCGGCTAGCGGTAATCAGAAAAGGAAGTTACCGCATATCGCCACTAGAGGGAGTTCGGCGACTGCAGAACTACAATCCCCAGAGGCCCATCAGACTAGGAAACGGAAGCGTAATGATTACAAAAGCCTTCGGAGGTAACGGCTCGGGGCTTGTCAATCAGGACCTTGAGCGTAGTTTGGACGGAGCCATGCCGGTTTAGTTTGAACGGAGAACAAGGTACTTGTAAGTCCTGAGCAGAACGGAGTCTGTTCCTGAATCTTCTCGAGACAGTTTCTTGCAACTTTGTTACTTTCAGCGAGTTCCCGCAATTGGTAAGACGGACGAACTCGCTCTAGCCAGTGGCGTTTGTGAGACCCGCGCAGGAGCGCGTTGTCGTCTCCGTCACTGTATCCTTTCTGGGTAAATTCATTTGGAGCCTCGAGGCGTGCCGGTACCGGTACGCTTCTCCAGGAGAATCCTTTGCTGATTTTGTTTTACCATTCCTTGCTGATTTTGTCTTCATTTCGAACCAGGATTGTTATTTGCCGGACTGCTCTCTAGACGTCTTGGTTCTATCGGATGAAGTCTTGTTTCCTGTTTTATAATCCTAAGGGCTTTTTTCCGCGATCCAGTCCCACTGCACAGTTAGTACCTTTTAGTAAAGTACATCTTGTCATTTTTATCCTGTACCGGTCTGGGGTTCTAATTGTTGGTTATTATTCTTTCCCCATCTGCAGAATTCACCGGGGGTCCTAGAGACTGGCAAGAGAGTGGGTGGACGATATCCATATATTCCTAGAAAGCCCATTGGGACATCTTACTTTGGTTTTATCCCCCTTTTTCCCGGGAGGCACTTACGCATAGTTGTGTTAACCTACACTGTGTGTGGTGCGTTCTGGAGACGAGGGGGGGCAAGTCATCCTTCCATCGTTCCTGCTGACATCTTTCAGAGGTTAGTGGTAATTTCCATTGACGTCGTGACAGATTGACAAGCCCACGAAATTCGTCAGCCTGAGCGATGGATACTACTACAGTGTTGACCACTTTGTTGGAGAGCGTGAATGCGCTCCAGCAGGAGGTACATGCTGCAAGACGGGAGAATGTGGACCTTAGAACAGAAGTGAGTACGTTAAGACGGGAGGTGGCGGGTATTTCTCGCAAAGGGCGGAGTTATATTAGAGAGGCAACACTTCCCCCCCCCTACTCAAAACCCGGATGGGGTGGCCATGGGAGGTGGGTTCTTTACTTCACAACCCTCTAATCCCTCACCTTTCAGTCCTGGTCCCACAGTTCATGTTATCCAGAATCCAGGTATACCATTGGCACCTCCAGAGAGGTTCTATGGGGACACGAAGAAATTTGAAACTTTTTTGAATCAGTGTAGGCTCCATTTCCTTTGTAAACCCACCATTTTTGTGGATGATGCTTCTAAGACGTCGTTCATGATGTCATACATGGGTGGAAACGCCGCTAGTTGGACTATTCCGTTGATGGAAAGGAATGACCCTGTGCTACACAACTTCCAGGATTTCTGTAGCGAAATGAGAAAGCTATTTGACAGAAAAACCCACATGCTATCGTTAGATCGTGAACTGATGACACTTCGTCAAGGATCACAGGATCTGTTGACATATATCACCACATTCAATCGATTAATCGTAGAAACCGACTGGCCTCCTGAAAAACGTACTTCTTTGTTTTATCAGGGATTACGTGGGGAGTTAAAGGATGTACTCTCTCAAGTGGTACAATTGCCCAAGACATGTGACGAATTGATAGATCTTGCGGTCCAACTGGATCACCGAGTTCAAGACAGAAAAGGGGACAAGAATAGAGGAGAAGTGCGTTCGTATTTTCCGAAGCCTCGCCCTCCACCAGAGGAATACAACAAACCTGGGATGGGAGTAGAACCCATGCAAATCGGAGGAGTGAGGGGTCCATTGTCCCCTGAAGAACGAGAGAAAAGACGCCTGCAAAAGCTGTGTCATTATTGTGGGAAAAGCGGTCATTTTATTAAAGAATGTCGAGCTAGAGGAAGAACAACCAATCCGGGTCCAAGTCCTCGTAACCAAGTTGCAGCCATACAGGAGTCGGAAAACTGAAGAGCCCAAGTACGGACGGGATCCCCGTCTTTGGTAAGGAAAATGAAGAAAAGATCCCTTTGTACCTTGCAAATACCATGCAACCTTCTGTGGCTCATATGTGCATTACTGTGTCTTTGAAAATAACTGAGGACAGTATTTTCACAGTGTCTGCTCTATTGGATTCGGGAGCCACAGGAAATTTTATCGATCAACAGTATGCCCGGAGGATGGGCATTCAAAAAGAGAAGAAAAAGATCCCTGAAATGGTGAAAGCCGTGGATGGTAAGGCCCTGACCTCTGGCCCAGTGTGCTTTCACACAGAATCCTTAGTGATGTATGTTGGTGAGAATCATCAGGAAACCATACAATTTGACATCATCGACGCTCCACAATTTCGTCTCATTCTCGGAATGCCCTGGTTGACATTACATGACCCTGTTGTGCAATGGGCTGCACGTACGGTATCTTTGACATCTCAGTACTGTCAAGAACATTGCTGCCCTCCTGAGATGTCAGACGACCATTGTGAAACGCAGGCCATTTTTCTTGCCCAAGGATGTGTCGAAGGAATGTACTGCTGTGCTACCTCTCTCCCCAGTGAATACACGTCTTACCTGGATGTCTTCGACAAAAAGAAAGCAACAAGTCTACCACCACACAGACCTTACGATTGTCGAATTGATCTCGTTCCCGGGGCCGATATACCCTGCAGCCGTGTGTATGCTCTGACTGAGCCTGAGACGCGATACTTGAAGACATATTTGGAGGAACTCCTTGCTTCGGGGTTTATTCGCCATTCTACCTCCCCTGCTTCGTCTCCTCTCTTTTTCATCACGAAAAAGGACTGTGATGAACTACGAACGTGTATAGACTATAGGTCTATCAACAAAGTGACCATAAAGAATAGGTATCCTTTGCCCCTTATTCCTGTACTTCTGGACCAGCTAAGAGGGGCTCAAGTGTTTACCAAATTGGATCTTCGTGGTGCTTATCACTTGGTACGGGTAAAGTCCGGTGACGAGTGGAAAACGGCCTTCCGGACGAAGTTTGGCTTATACGAGTACCAAGTGATGCCTTTTGGGCTATGCAACGCCCCAGCTGCATTCCAATACTTCATGGATGAAGTATTAAGAGGGCTGTTGGAAACGATTTGTATAGTATACATCGATGACATCCTGATATATTCTCGTAATATCACCGAACATGTCTGCCACGTGAAAGCGGTGCTTGATCGTGTTCGTATCCATTCCCTGTTTGCTAAGTTAGACAAGTGTCTATTCCATGTTGAAGAGGTGGCCTTTTTGGGATACGTCATCAATGCCCAGGGGTTCCAAATGGATATGAGCAAGGTAGAAGCAATAACCCAGTGGCCAGCCCCTATCCATGTGAAGTCTGTACAGAGTTTTATGGGGTTCGCTAATTACTACCGACGGTTCATCAAGGATTTCTCTCGCATTCTCACACCCATATCCAGATTGCTGAGAAAGAACGTATCCTTTGAGTGGACTCCAGAAGCGAA
Source organism: Lissotriton vulgaris (assembly GCF_964263255.1). NCBI lineage: Eukaryota > Metazoa > Chordata > Amphibia > Caudata > Salamandridae > Lissotriton > Lissotriton vulgaris. The sequence goes on along the minus strand of NC_141689.1, from coordinate 279,036,543 downwards.
TCAAGCCTTTGAAACATTGAAGAATCGTTTCACTCAAGCACCTATACTGCGACATCCGGATCCTAATCTACCGTTTGTGGTCGAAACGGATGCTTCACAATATGCCCTGGGTGGAGTGTTGTCCCAGCGCCATCCCGAGACGGGACAGTTACATCCAGTGGCCTTTTACTCCTGCAAACTCTCACCCTGTGAGGTGAATTACTCAATCACGGATAAAGAACTATTGGCCATTAAACGGGCATGTGAAGAATGGAGGCATTACCTGTTGGGGGCTCTACATACAGTCGAAATTTATACGGATCATCGAAATCTGCTGTTTTTAAAGACTGCGAAGGCGTTAACTCCCAGGCAGTTACGTTGGTCTCTTTTCTTTTCGGACTACGATTTCATCATAAAGTACCGACCTGGAACCCAGAATGGCAAGGCAGATGCGCTATCCCGCAGGGTAGATCATGCAGAACCTCAGCAGATGGCAGATGAGGAGCCTCCTCCTATTATTTCTCCTTCGGCCTTTCCGATATCAACGCTGGCACTTGTGATATCGGAAGAATTCTTAGACGACGTCAAGGTGGCAACATCAAAAATCGATGGCACGGCATGGATGCAGGAAGAACCAGATCATAGAAGTTCCAAGGATAACCTACTATATCATTATCATGCTCTATATGTGCCCCTGAAAATCCTCCAGGAACAGACCATGCATTGGTGTCATGATTCTACACTAGGAGGTCATCTGGGAGAATACAAGACCATCGCTAATATGGAACGTTCCTTTTGGTGGCCCTCGCTGCGAAAAGATGTCAAAGACTATGTACAAAAGTGTGCGGTATGTGCTCAGAGTAAGACCAGTCATTCCAAACCTGTGGGATTGCCACGTCCCATTCCCATTCCACCCTCCCCTTGGCATACAGTGTCGATGGATTTTATTGTGGAATTACCCCCGTGTGAGACATACACCACCATTCTAGTTGTAATAGATCATTTGACAAAAATGGGTCATTTCATTCCCCTGAAGAAATTACCTTCCTCCTCTGAATTGGCTTTGGTGTTTCTTCAGCATGTAGTGAGAGCCCATGGTATACCTAGAGTATTAATCACTGACAGGGGTTCTCAGTTTACCTCTCGTTTCTGGAAGGCTCTTTGCCAAGCATTGCATATGGAAGCTCGTTTATCGACCAGTTTCCATCCTCAAACAGATGGTAAAACTGAGCGGCTTAACCAGTCCCTAGAACAATACTTACGGTGTTTTACTCTGCAGAACACCGGTGACTGGTTTCCTCTGGTCTGGATGGCGGAATTTGCATATAATAACGCTGACCATTCCACCCTAGGATGTTCGCCCTTTTTCTGTTCCTATGGGTTCCATCCCGATATGCTTCCTTTTGAGTGGCCTGTCACCTCCACTCACCCTTCCATTCTGGAGCATCACGCTCATCTTCGGGCTGTTTTGATTGACGCTAGGAACCACCTGGCGCTATCTCAAGCATCCCAGAAACGATGTGCAGATCGAAAAAGGGTTCCTGAGCCTGAATACAAGGTGGGGGATAAGGTCTGGTTATCCACTAGGAACCTACATTTGAAGGGAAGGGGTAAACTGGCTCCCAAGTACATAGGGCCCTATGGAATTGAGAGGATTATCAACCCTGTGGCCGTGCGATTATCCCTCCCCCTTTCTTGGCGGCTCCATCCAGTATTCCATGTATCTCTGCTTCGTCCCTGTCGGGTAGGAATGCGTCTTCCCTCTCGCCCTGGCCCCATTGATCTTGACGGGGATGAGGAGTATGAGGTAGAGGAGATCCTGGATTCCCGTTTGTCCCGTGGGAGGGTGCAATACCTGGTTTCATGGAAGGGGTATGGAGTTGAGGACAGAACTTGGGAACCTTCGGCCAATTTGCATTGCCCTCTGTTGTTGGACCGGTTCCATGACACCTATCCTAGCAAGCCTGGACGACCGCCGGGACGTCGGTCCTTGAGGGGAGGCTCTGTAGCGATCACCCTGGGGGACAAGGTCTGGAGAGGGCGGCTAGCGGTAATCAGAAAAGGAAGTTACCGCATATCGCCACTAGAGGGAGTTCGGCGACTGCGGAACTACAATCCCCAGAGGCCCATCAGACTAGGAAACGGAAGCGTAATGATTACAAAAGCCTTCGGAGGTAACGGCTCGGGGCTTGTCAATCAGGACCTTGAGCGTAGTTTGGACGGAGCCATGCCGGTTTAGTTTGAACGGAGAACAAGGTACTTGTAAGTCCTGAGCAGAACGGAGTCTGTTCCTGAATCTTCTCGAGACAGTTTCTTGCAACTTTGTTACTTTCAGCGAGTTCCCGCAATTGGTAAGACGGACGAACTCGCTCTAGCCAGTGGCGTTTGTGAGACCCGCGCAGGAGCGCGTTGTCGTCTCCGTCACTGTATCCTTTCTGGGTAAATTCATTTGGAGCCTCGAGGCGTGCCGGTACCGGTACGCTTCTCCAGGAGAATCCTTTGCTGATTTTGTTTTACCATTCCTTGCTGATTTTGTCTTCATTTCGAACCAGGATTGTTATTTGCCGGACTGCTCTCTAGACGTCTTGGTTCTATCGGATGAAGTCTTGTTTCCTGTTTTATAATCCTAAGGGCTTTTTTCCGCGATCCAGTCCCACTGCACAGTTAGTACCTTTTAGTAAAGTACATCTTGTCATTTTTATCCTGTACCGGTCTGGGGTTCTAATTGTTGGTTATTATTCTTTCCCCATCTGCAGAATTCACCGGGGGTCCTAGAGACTGGCAAGAGAGTGGGTGGACGATATCCATATATTCCTAGAAAGCCCATTGGGACATCTTACTTTGGTTTTATCCCCCTTTTTCCCGGGAGGCACTTACGCATAGTTGTGTTAACCTACACTGTGTGTGGTGCGTTCTGGAGACGAGGGGGGGCAAGTCATCCTTCCATCGTTCCTGCTGACATCTTTCAGAGGTTAGTGGTAATTTCCATTGACGTCGTGACAAGTTTCTTGTCTACCGAATCCAGCGCCCGATCGTCCTCTATTCTTCGTGATCTTCGCGGCACTCCTGATGGTTCCCAGTCAGGACCGTAGATCACTCGAGAGAGGTCTGTTCGGAACCAGTGAAGTTCGGATGATCGGCTGTCAGACGAGGGTCTATCGGACAGGAGCTCCAATTGTGGAAAAAGGTAGGGCCGATGACCTTTTTCAGAGTTGCCCGGCGTTAACCGCCTCTATTACCACTCAAGTTACCAAACAAAGAGGCAGGCGCTGGAGACTGGAAGGCAGGAAAACAGAAGTTTTATTCCGACGGAGCAGAACACGTCAAATCAGACAACAGGGTATCTTCTCGAGGTGCTCTAACCGCATCTCTGAGGCCTGGCTTCTTATACACAGGTTTATGATCTTTATTACAGTTTATTGCATGTGGCACATTCTTGCAAATGCTTTGAAGTATGAAAGGACATCCTCGGAATCCCCGCTTCAGGCCCGTTCCCACACACATTTACAGTTGAAGTCCCCACCCTGGTCACAACAGGTGATGATTGTCGCGCAGCTGGACATTCCGCCAATTCACGGAATGTATGTGGTTGATCGGATCTCATGGGGTGGGGGCTTTGATCAACTCGTGGATCCTTTGATGGGAGAAGCTTCCTACTGTATGGGGGGGGCAATAAACAGTATCCGCAGGGCCAGGTGGCGGCCTGGGAACGAGTAAGACAAACGGGCACAGAGGAAAAGGGGGGTTTTATCAAAGGACCCGGGATCATGAAAGGAATGAAGGGAGGTGTTGAGCTGGGAACAGGATGGGGTTCCGAGGCAGAGTCGTGCTCAAGAGGGGTTTATGGCCCAAGGCATGTGGGAGCGGGGGCTGTCAGCGCGTGGGGGATGCTTGCGAGGTCAGGGGAGAGAGAGAGAGATGTGCTGGCTGTCAGCGATGGGCAGAGAGGCCATGGCATTTTAAAATGGCTGCCGCTTACGTGCATGAATGGGCTCGAAAATGGGGCAAGATGGCGCCGATAATGTTGACATTGCAGTCTAGGTTTTAACAGTCCTCCCTTTTCAACATATCTAGCCAGCTTGTCTACTCAAGGTCAATCTGCATTAAATTCCTAACCTCGGCATCATATAGTGCCCCCATACGTTCCTTTCCAAAGTCCACAGTCTTAGGGCAGATACAATTCGCACATAATGAACACAGAGGCGGCAGGCATTGAATTCCTAAGCAGAACCCACATATCACAACCACGGGAATCAGGATAATGGTAAACAGTCTCCAGCCCCAGTTCTTAACAGTACTCCAGAACCATCCACCAAGCGACCATTCTTCCTGCTCCTGGTGAACTTCTGAGGAGAGTCTGTGGAGGTGTTCGATGGCCTTGTACACTGAGGGTGAATTGTCCGGTATATATGTACAGCAGCTGGACCCAATAATGCGGCATGCTCCACCACGATCCGCTAGAACCACATCTAGAACAAGGCGGTTCTGGAGAGCCACCAGGCGGACCGCTTGAAGCTTGGCTGTGTTGTTTGCAAGGATACCAGCTGTGATGTTCATTGTTGTCTCGACTGCCTGAGTCAGATGTCGGATGGCACGGCTGTTTGCCATCGGGCCCCAGAGTGGAACAAGTCCCTTCATAGCATCGAGGAACTGTGCTCCTGTTGAGTCGGCTTGTTCAATGTCCTTGGCTCGTTTTTGTCTATGGTGAATCGCTGGGGCCACATAGGTCGGAGGGAGGATGAAGGAGATAAAACAAGTGCCTCCCCAGCCTTTGGGGAGCCAGGTGTAAGCCTTTGTGCCGCAAACAAAGTACATGTTTGGAGAGGATACAAAGGAAGGTGGATCGGTAGAGTCCAAAGTTCTGGTGAAGCGGCAAGCACTGCGGCCCACCAGCTGTGTCCCAAGCCCTTCTATGCACATATGGCCTGTGACGTTGATGACAGATAGAGCCAAAGTCAGAGTGGCAGCTGTTCGCTTCCGTAGGTAGGAGAAGGTGGGTCTGGTTGGATTGTTGAACACCTGCATTTCAATTCGTTCTTTAGCAGGGATGTCCATGTGGATAGAGTCGTTGGAGGTCTGCGGGCAGAAATGTGTCTTTGTTTTGTTTCGCCAGACCTCATGAAAGAAATGCGTCATGGTTTTGCTGGAGGTGGCATTGTCCTTATAGCTCTCTTGCAGGAGGATCAGCCAAGCAAGGCAGGAGCCGTGAATTGAGAAGGGTGAAGGGATGAAAGGTATCGAATGTCCAGTGGCGTGGGGTAGCAACCCACAGATCCAGCAGTTGGTGGCATTGGTGGCAAGATTGTGCTGGTGCAGTAGCTGCACAAAGGAGTTGTTCCAAAACTCTTTTCGCCTTTCTCTGAGTTGGGGAGAGAGAGAGATCAAATAATGTTCCTTCATGGTGGTAGGCTGTGCAGTGGTCAGGAATGTTTCATGAGCAGGTGCATTTTCTTCCACAATCCAGAGCGTGGTCATGAGGAGAAAGCAGAAAAGGAACGTGATAAAAAGTGCAATTGTCTTTGAACTGTGGATTCTGTCTGTCTTTGGGTTGCTGTAGTGGATTTTCGGATGTCCGGTTGCTTCCATCACCTTCTTATCGGGCGCTTCCATCACCTTCTTATTGGGCGCTTCCATCATCTTCAAGGGAGCTCGGTAGCGGGCAGAACCAAAGACCTCGTCTGGCTTTCTCTCCTGACAGCCCTTGTTGTGTTAGGCCACCGATCTGAGAATTATGACTTAGTCAATGGTCTGCTTAGTCGAAACTCTCTCCTTTCGTCGCAGGTTATACCCTTCTTTGGATGGCACGGTAGGGTCAGGAATCTTTGCAAGTTCAAGTGTCTCTGTGTCTGGGTAGCAATTCAGCGATGGTCGGTCTTTGTTCAGGAGCTCTTCCTGGGTGGTCACGTCTTCGGTCGTCATCAGAGTCGGGGGAATCCGCTTACAATGGTGCGCATGCACCCAGGTCCGCTTTCCTTCCACTCGAAGAGCTGTTCGGGTGGTGAGTAGGACTTGCCAGGGGCCCGTCCACCGGGGTTCCAGACTCTTGGCACGCTGGAAGTTCTTTATCAGGATGTAATCCCCGGGTTGCAGGTTGTGTCCGGGACCCCTGGAAGCGTCAGGGATGGCATGCAGCACCTGTTGGTGAATGACAGACAGAGTTTCAGCTATTTATATAAGTAATCAGACATTAGGACGTCCGGGACGTCATGAATGGAAGTCGGTTTTGGTGCAGACCAGACGCTCATGGGTCGGCCGAAAACGACCTCGTAAGGTGTCAAGTGGTGTTTGGTGGGGGTGGAACGCATCGATAGCAATGCCAGTGGGAGAGCGTCTGGCCATTTCAGTCCTGTGGTAGCCACTATCTTGGCTAGCTTTAGTTTTAGAGTGGCATTGTGTCGCTCAACAAGTCCAGCAGACTGGGGGTGGAAGACTGCGTGGAACTTCTGTTTGATACCCAGCCCCTTTAAGATGAGCTGGATAACTTCGGCTACGAAGTGGGGGCCATTGTCGCTCCATAAAATTCGACAAAGGCCGTAGCGAGGGAAAAATTATTTTAACAGTACCTTTGCAGTGGCCATAGCGGTGTTATCACGGGTTGGGTATGCTTCCACCCATTTGCTGAATGCGCACACCACAACACGTATTTCAGGCCTTGGCATCTGTCTAGTTGGATGTAGTCCATCTGCAGGACTTCAAACGGGTGATTGGGAACTCCAAACCCTCCCCGGGGTACTACAGTTCCTTTCCCGGGGTTATGTTGCAAGCATATCAAGCATTGTTGGACCAGACGTTTGGCGGAGTCTGTGATTTTATCGTTGTGCCAAACTCTGGAGACAAGTTCAATCATGGGGGCTGATCCTATGTGAGCAGGGGAGTGTGCCATAGTCAGTATGGGAATCAGGTATGAGTCAGGTAGCAACCATTTGTTCGTGTCTCTTGTCCGCCAGCAGCCTTCATCGTCTTTCAGTCCCACCCGTGCCCATTCAGTTAATTCGTGTTGTATGCTAGCCATTTGAATGTCCCTAATAGTGTCCCTAGCATCGGTCCATTTCTCTGCTTGTGACCTGGTCACGTACATGCGTGTCGTCGTCCTATTTTCAGCTGTGGTTCTAGCAGTGATATCGGCTAGTGCATTTCCCTGTCCAATAATGTCTGTCACTTTCTTGTGTGCCTGGTATTTGATGACCGCAAGTCTTTTGGGGAGAAGGACAGCTTCGATCAGGGCGGAGACTAGATTTCCATGTAAGATGGGAGTGCCGTGCGAGGTCAAGAATCCCCTTTCCTTCCAAAGGAGCCCAAAATGGTGAACCACCCCGAAGGCATACTGGCTGTCGGTGTAAATGTTCACTGTGGTTCCTGCTGCTAGGATGCATGCTCGTGTCAGTGCAATCAGTTCTGCTGCCTGTGCAGATCGTTGCGTGATGCGGGCTGTCTCTACTACAGTTCGGGCCGTGGTGACTGATAGGCAGCTGAAGTGGTGCCATCGGGGAGTTTGATGCACGAGCCGTCCACCCACAGTTCTCCTTCAGGGTCAGGAAAAGCCGTGTCTCTGAGGTCAACCCTACTTCTAGTCTGTTCGTCCGTGAGGGTCACACAGTCATGTACAGGAGGCACACTGGGATCGTTTTCCGGTAGGGGCAACAAAGTTGCCGGGTTCAGTGTGGTGCATCTTTTCAGGGTGATGTGGGGTGCGAGCAGAGTCAGTTCGTATCCAGTCAGTCGTGCACTCGTCAGGTGTTGCGTCTTGGTTTGGTTCAGGAGGGTGTCAACTGCATGGGGTACTAATACCGTGAGGGAATTCGAGAGCACGATCCCCTCACTCTGTCGGATAGAGATAGCAGCGGCAGCTACAGCTCGAAGGCAGGCAGGCAAGGCTCTGGCTACGGGGTCAAGAGTGGCAGAGAAGTAAGCGCATGGTCGTTGCTTTGGGCCAATGGACTGGGTCAAGACAGATAAAGCACACCCCTCCCTTTCGTGAGTGTAGAGGGAGAAGGGCTTTGTGTAATCGGGGGTACCTAGGACAGGGGCTGAACAAAGGGCATCTCGTAGCTCTATGAAGGAGGATTGGCATTCAGGGGTCCAAGGGAGGGGGAAGGGGACATCTTTAGCTAGCAGAGAAAGCAGCGGTTTCACAATGAGGCTGAAGTTTGGCAACCACTGCCGACAGAAGGAGGTGAGGCCTAGTAGGGAGCGGACCTGTTTCTGAGTCTTAGGGACAGGAGTTTCAAGAATGGTTTGGATCCGGTCGGGAGTAAGTTTCCTTCCGTCTTTGGACAAAAGGTGACCTAAGTAAGTGACCTGGGGTTGGCAGAATTGCAACTTCTTCTTGGAGACCTTGTGGCCATTTTCCGCGAGGAAGTGCAGGAGTTGAATGGTGGCTGTGACTGCTAGTGGAGTGGTATCGGCCGCCAAAAGGATGTCATCGACGTATTATATCAACACCACTCCATCGGGTAACTGGACCTCATCCAGTTGTCTCTTGAGGGCCTGACTGTAGATGCTGGGGCTTTCTGTGTAGCCTTGGGGTGCTCGACAGAATCTATATGAGCGGGCTTTTAGGGTGAAGCCGAAGAGATATCGGTTGTCTGGGTGGATGGGGATAGAGAAAAATGCGTTTTTGAGGTCAATGACAGTGAAGGTGGTGGCAGTAGAAGGAATCAAAGTCAGGATAGTGGTGATGTCTGAGACCACGGGGTACTGGGGTACAACCACTTTGTTGATCTCTCGAAGGTCAATGATGAAGCGGTATGCTTTCTCATCTCCCTCTCCTTGTTTCTTGATGATGGGCAAGATAGGGCTGTTGCAAACGTTGCTAACCACTTCCTCTACCACTCCTGCGTCTATCAGTGACTGAACAATCTTTACCAATGCCTTCTCGCCCTCGGGCGATATCCGATATTGTGGAAGTTTTGGGAGTATTGCGTCCGGTCAAACAGTGATGTGCACTGGGTCAATCATCATGCGTCCTACGTCCGAATCTGTCTAGGCCCACAGATACGGAGGCAGAGTGTCAAGTAGGGACGAGTCAGTGTCAGTGATGGAAAACATGCGTCGGGAAGGGCAATGTCTAAGCAGAACGGGGTTGTCGTACAGGAAAACTCGAACTCCGTCTTGGGGACATCTAATAGTCGCTCGGAAATGCTTCAGTAAGTCAAGTCCCATAATGGCGTCAGGAGTATTGGCAGAAAGCAAAAACGTTGTGTCAGTTGTATTGTTCTCTAAGTCAAAGGGGATCGGAGTGGACAAAGGGTTAGTGGAGGGCGTTCCATCGAAACCTATCGATGTCACAAGTGAGCCAGACAAGGGTGCCATTGGAATCAGTCGTTTAGATAACGCACTACGTGTCGCGCCAGTGTCTACCAGAAATGGAGACTTTGTACCCAGGACCTTAGCAGTGACATAAGGACCTTGCTGGTCAACATAGAGCTCGACTGGATCCCTCCCTTGCCCTTGGCAGTCCTATGCGAAGTTGTGGGCATCATCGCAGTCAGACTGCTGGTACTGATTCTGTCTGGGTCGGTCAAATGTATTTGGTCTGTTTGATTTATCGTTAGTCGTGTCATTTGTGGGCCCCCGTTGCTGTCCTCTATTTCTCGGTCCGCCCGCTACGTCCTTGGGATCCCTATTTCTGTTCATCTCCAACAGAACCGGGCACTGGGATTTCCAATGGCCGAATCCTTTGCAGAAGGCACACTGGTCCTCGCTAATGTCTGTACGTCCAATGTGGGGTGTTGAGGTGCGGTCTCTAGGAGGTGCGTTCCTAGGGACATTTGTCTGGTAGTTTCCTTTGTATTGCTCTGGTCCTTTAGTCACCCCTTGCAACTGCGCAATCATCACCCTCTCTTTTAAGTCTTTCTTCTTTTTCTCTGTTGCTCTATCGTTTTCATTTTTCTGGTGCTCGTAATATTGGGCCATCTGAAGGATAGCCGCAGGTTTGGAGGCCGCCCAACTACTCTCGCTGGCCTGTAGTTTCTGAGAGACCTCCGGCGACAAACCCTTAACATAATTCTGGACAAACAGATGGTGTCCGGTTGCAGTGGTCATGTCCTGGCCGCTGTAATCGGAGAACACCGTTTTAAACCGGGAGAAGTAGTCCGATACGTCTTCCTGGGGTTTCTGACGACAAGCCGTTACTATCGACCAGTCCACTTTCTTTTCTGGGATCAGGGTTTTCAATTTTTGTACAATTTTGTCTGGGAGGTCTAAAATGGATTTCAAAGGCTTCTGTCCAGGTTCTCGTTGCCTATCTATGCCATCGAGTTGTGACCAGGTATGTCTGAGCAGCTCAAGGTGGTCGACTTTCCGGATTTGCTTCCACACATCAGCTGGCAGACATAACCCGAAAAACAAGTCGATGTCAGCCAAGGTCATGATCGTTGAGCCTAGGGCCGTACCTAATTCAGTATAGAAGGCAGTGGGGTTTTTACGTAAATCGGGCAGCGATTTCCGGAACGTCAGAATATCTTGCCGATCCCATGGCTGTTAGACCCAGTTGTACACCACCCTCCCTCTTGCATCTTGGTGGTTGACGTCATCGTGTGTTCCTAGACCTCGTGGAGGAACCCAGTAGGGGGCAGCTTCTCTTATTGGCATCATGGTGCTAGCTTGCTCAGTTCGTGTTTCGGTTGCTACGGGTGTCGTGGGTTTAGCTTCCGATTCCTGTTCAGTGAGGTGGCGGAAAACCTCAAGCGTACGCGTAAGGAGGTCCGTCACATCACACTCGCCCTCATCCCCGATATCGACCTTCCTATACAGAGTCGTTAGGCTCTCAGGACCTTTGTCTCGATATCGGTCCTCATACGCATTCAGGACATGATAACACAGTCGAACGGCAAAATGTCGTCTGTGGCTCCCTGCATATGAGTTGAACATATCCGTGATGTGCTCTTCACTTTCCTTTCTTTCTACCAGTGTCCTCACTATCTTGTCAATCCCTGCTCGCTCATCCTTGCTTAATCTGTTTGTTCTTACGGAATCAACCTTTCGGGTCTCTGGGTCATCTAACACTGTCGCTTGTGCTGTATCTAGTACAAGGGGTTCGGCCGGCGCGGAGGCCATAGGGACCGAAACTCTGGTACCATTCTCGTCTGTGCTTGGGAATAGCGGGTGTTGTGCTAAGGTTTGGGAAGGGGCATATGAAGGGGACATGTAGATGATCGGAGGACCTAACAAAAGATCATTGTTGGCTCGCTGTTTCAAGGGCAATTCAGGATAGAGCATAGAGGGTGTTCTAACCGGACACTGGCTCGCTATCTCTACCTCTAGTTTCTGTTTGGCTTCTTCTCTTTCCTTAATCTCTTCTTCTAATTTCTTAGCAGCTAAGTGGGCTGCCTTTCGCAGCTCTTTTCCCAACCTACTCTCATTTCTCTTTTTACGCTGTTCGGTTTCTTTGCGCCACATGCTGAGACTATCAAGCATAGTGGGCGTCGTCTTGTGTTTCCCAAGGGCTGTTTCTAGCGCGCTTATTTTATCATCGTCGAAGGATCCTATCAGTGGTCACTGACTTTCCCGATCCTTCTTCGTATATTTATGCCACAGCTTGCTATAAGCTATAGCGATCAATCCATGCTTCATAAACATGTCCTTATTAGGGGTGCCTTCCAGTGGAGCCGGATGGTTCATCTCTAATAAGCGGTCCGGGCTAAACAGGCTACCAATCAGTGGGGAGAAGATAGGCATGACGGATTACAACGGGGACAAAAGTCTGCACTACCTATCTTATCACTGCGTGCAAAGACTAGACAGAATATTTCTATTCTTCGTTGTTTGCAGGCGGTGAATACCTCAAAAGAACCAATATCGAACAGTCAATGTTCGGTCAATCAAACAATCAATGGGGAGAATAAGTAGGCACGACGGGTTACAACGGGGACAAAAGTCTGCGTTACCTACCCTTTCACTACCTGCAAAGAGAGAACCTGTTCTTCCCTGTTTGCAGATAGAGAATCTCCAGGAAACAATCCGCGAACAACAGTTTGGGCCAAACAATCAATCAGTGGGGGAGGAAGATAGGCACGACGGATTACAACGGGGACAAAAGTCTGCGTTACCTATCCTTCACTGCTTGCAAAGAGAGAGCCTGTTGTTTCTCCGTTTGCAGACAGTGAATCTCCAAACAAACCAACAAAAGAGTAATACTAGTATTATCCAAATCAAACAATCATTTCGCAATTTGTCGCGATTACACGACCTTACCCGGACCGCATGGACAGTTTCTTGTCTTCCAAATCCAGCGCCCGATCGTCCTCTATTCTTCGTGATCTTCGCGGCACTCCTGATGGTTCCCAGTCAGGACCGTAGATCACTCGAGAGAGGTCTGTTCGGAACCAGTGAAGTTCATATGATCGGCTGTCAGACGAGGGTCTATCGGACAGGAGCTCTCCCGATCATTGCAGTCGTTCACTCTGTTGTCAGGACCTCTCCCACTGGATCCACGAGTCGCTGATGGGTCCAACGTTGGGCGCCAATTGTGGAAAAAGGTAGGGCTGATGACCTTTTTCAGAGTTGCCCGGTGTTAACCGCCTCTATTACCATTCAAGTTACCAAACAAAGAGGCAGGCGCTGGAGACTGGAAGGCAGGAAAACAGAAGTTTTATTCCGACGGAGCAGAACACGTCAAATCAGACAACAGGGTATCTTCTTGAGGTGCTCTAACCGCATCTCTGAGGCCTGGCCTCTTATACACAGGTTTATGATCTTTATTACAGTTTATTGCATGTAGCACATTCTTGCAAATGCTTTGAAGTATGAAAGGACATCCTGGGAATCCCCGCTTCAGGCCCGTTCCCACACACAATTACAGTTGAAGTCCCCACCCTGGTCACAACAGGTGATGATTGTCGCGCAGCTGGACATTCCGCCGATTCACGGAATGTATGTGGTTGATCGGATCTCATGGGGTGGGGGCTTTGATCAACTCGTGGATCCTTTGATGGGAGAAGCTTCCTACTGTATGGGGGGGCAATAAACAGTATCCGCAGGGCCAGGTGGCGGCCTGGGAACGAGTAAGACAAACGGGCACAGAGGAAAAGGGGGGTTTTATCAAAGGACCCGGGATCATGAAAGGAATGAAGGGAGGTGTTGAGCTGGGAACAGGATGGGGTTCCGAGGCAGAGTCGTGCTCAAGAGGGGTTTATGGCCCAAGGCATGTGGGAGCGGGGGCTGTCAGCGCTTGGGGGATGCTTGCGAGGTCAGGGGAGAGAGATAGAGACGCCCTGGCTGTCGGCGATGGGCAGAGAGGCCATGGTATTTTAAAATGGCTGCCGCTTACGCGCATGAATGGGCTCGAAAAGGGGGCAAGATGGCGCCGATAATGTTGACATTGCAGTCTAGGTTTTAACAGACTCACCTGACACCTCCTCTCTCATCCACCACTACTAGGCAGAAGCAGGAGCAGGGTTGCCAGTGCCACCTGTAGTGAGGCTTCTGGGGTTACAAAGAGGCGGACACTGTGATGGTTTTGAGATTACTTCATTCTGGGGGAGAGCGCCGGGAAGCATCCAGCCTGTAAAACGGACAGGCTACCTCTTCCTGAAATGGATGCCAGCGCTCCCAGCATTCCCTGTTGTCACATGACCACATGAACACTAGAGCGCTACTCTAAATATCTCCCCCCTTTTGCAATGAACCAATACAAAACATGTAAGTGTGCTCAAAAGGATTAAACAGTTCACAATGGACGGTGGTTATATTTTCATGTCGTACTCACAGTACCTTCCAAGCAATACTACAGCTCTCCCAGCTCGGGTGTATTTCAATGGGGTGCATGTTCCTGTGTCTCTGCTTCCACTAAAGGGGGCATCAGTAGATGTCTCTTGTGTTGACCCCCAGTGTCCATACGGCTCGCTTCTAGGTTACCCAGCGGTGCCTGTCGTTCTGTGTCTTCTGGATTGCTCTGTGTGCTGGCAGTGTTCATCTCTCCTCCATTACTACTCATTGTGTCATCACTTGGTCTTCCTGCATCCGCCATAGGTTCTTCATCCTCCAGGTTCCATTTGTCATTCCTTTCTGGTTGCTTTACTCCTGCCTTGGCCCATTTCAACACCTTGTTGCATCTTGACATTCTGTCCTGAGACAATATCTTTCCATCACTTAACAGGGCAGATCTGGTGTAGACTTCTCGTACCTGCAGGGGCGTACTAAACTTGCTATCCCCCTTTTCCTGCAACTGAGCAAGCTTCACTCTGATCTATTCCCCTCTTTCCAGTGAAGTGTTTTTGACATTGTGCCATCTGTGGTCCGTATAGATCTTCTGCGCTTCTCTAAGTTGCTGCGCACTGTCCTTTATTTCCACGCCACGTTGTCTATGATGAACAGATCACAGCCTCTCAGTATCTTGAACGGGCTATAACCTGTCTTGGTGGGAGTGATTTAGTAAGCCCCTACTGTACTTTGGAGTTCTGTCTCCCAGTTCTTCCCCGCATTGATGGCTGCTTGCTCCGAGCCCATGATGACCTGGTTGAATCTTTCAGCTAGGCCGTTTCCAGCAGGATGGTATACCGGTGTGTGTTTTACTTGAATTCCATTTGTTGGATGTAAATTGAGGTCCGTTGTCTCATGTTATGAGTCTTGGAATTCCTTCCCTCAGAAATATGGCGGTGAGGAACGCTAGTACAGTGTCAGTGTCCGCTGATTCACATACCTCAATTTCCGGCAATTTGGAGTATTGGTCCATGAGCACAATGGCGTTCTTGGGTACACTATGCGTGTCTAAGACCGGGCCCATGATGTCCACCGACAATTCTTCCCATGGGTTGACTGGATTGGTGAACTTTCCTAATGGCGGTCACAGCATGGTGTGAGTCTTGTCTGCATTGGAGCACTGCTTGCACTCTCTAACATACCTCTCCACCTGGTTGTCCAGAGCAGGCCACCAGTATGCTTGTTTGACTCTCTGCTTCATTTTTATTATCCCCAAATGCCGTTCATGTAGAATTGTGAGTAGGCGTTTTACCAGTTGGTTGGGAGGAACTACTTTGTCTCCTCGTAATAAGAATACATCTTGATCTCCTACGGATAGCTCTTCCCGGACCTCATAGAATTTCCAATATTCTGCGTCCAGGTGCTTCTTCTCTGGCCATCCTGTAATTATGAACCGTTTGACTGCTGTGAAGCTTGCGTCGTGTTCATATGCCGTTCTCCATTCTTGTGCACTTATGACTGCCTCTTGGTCCTCCACGAATGCTATGGTGTAGTCATCTTCTTTAGATTGGATAGGTGCTTCGTCCATCGCCGTTGCTCTGCTGAGGTAGTCGGCGACTTTGTTCTTGGCGTCTGGGATGTATTCTACATCATACACATAATCCAACAATCTGAGTGTCATTTGCGCTATGGGAGGAGTGGCATTTGCATGTCCGCTGGAAGTGAGCACCTTAACTAACGGCTTGTGGTCCATCCTGAGCAGGAATCTGGAGCCCTACAGGAAATGGAGGAATCTTTCCTTTGCCCAGATTGCCGCTAGCATCTCCTTCTCCACCACATTGAACTTCCCTTCGTTCGGGGCTAGGAATCGAGATGCGAAGTTGAAAGTCGACATTACACCATCCGCAGACTTTTCCATAAGGACTGCCCCCAATCCTCTGTCACTGGTGTCGGTGGTGAGGATAGATAATGCCCTTTGGTCAAATCCGTGTAAAGGCACCACCTCGCAGATGTCCTCTTTGGTTTGTTGTAATTCTTCTTGGGATGCCTCCGACCATGCAAACAAACAACGCACCTGTCCAAGGATTGACACCACCCAACACAAGATCATAAACAACAAATCACAAAAAATTCATATATATAAAAATAAGGATGCTTGTTGGACACTATACAAATATAAGAATATTTGTCCCTAGTGAGAACAGTCCTGAAAAACCACAGGAAACACACAAACAGGATTGTATTAGTTAAAAATCTATCTGGTGTGTAGTGTAGTTCCTAGTTTCCCACTAGGCCCTGCGCATTGGAATAACATAAACAGTAGTATCGACGTGGAACTGCGGATATTCCAGGCCTCCACTGACTATGCTAAACTTAATTGGGTTGTGTTACCAACTAGCTCAGAGGTCACTGGAAACTTTCTTCTCTGCATAGGAAGTGATCAGCTTCCTTGGCACAGACAAGAAGGGATTCAGTTTTCCAACAACCGTGCAACATGACAACTTTGCTCCTCAGATCAAGAGTCAATCTCTAGGGTCGTGTGAAACAATAGACATAGATTTCACTCAGTCAGTCTAGTGCAGTTTACTTTCACGAGATGTAGAGAATAGAGAGACGGGCGTGTATCAATAAAGGGTTAACATTTATTGAACAGTCTTTCTTCTCGTACAAGAGAAATGTATTGCCACAATTGCAATAATTGTTATTATAAAAAGTACGTACAGTAAGATAAGTATTGCGAAATAGAACTGTAAAAGCATTGATATGGTTTCTTAGCCATACAATGGTTTAAAAGTAATAAAACATATATACAGTCATATATACATTAGGCTAACATACTCAACTGGTGCTTCTAACTAAGCCTACCCCAGTGTGCCTGACCTAAGCCTAACACGTGAAAAGGGGAGCAAGTAAGTAGCTTTAAGTTAAGTTGGTTTTGCCAAGGTTTGTTTCAAGAATTCTCGTCTAAGGGTTTAGTCAACACCATACCTCTGAATAGAATGATGGAGGATTGGTATCTCCTTCAGGGGTCTCTCTCGATATCCCAGTCACCCGCGAGGGTAAACCGGAAGCGCCGGGACTGGATTTCTCTGCACGAGAAAGGCAGCGGCTTCTCTCAGCGCGTCGAGGAAGGAGGGGTGACAGCGTCCGCGGGCAGCTGGAATCTGCTGGATGTCTTCGCAGAGGGACGTCTGTTCAGCTCCTTAAGCGTACTGCACCATAGTTCGTGCTGTAGCGGCGATAATGGTAATCAGCAGCTTCACCACCACAGGATAGCAGGCTGCAGCGACAGAGTGCTAGTTTTTACCAACACAGGGTCATGCAGGCAGCTGGCATCAGAAACAGGCAACGAACTCACATTGCTTAAGGCAACATTGGTAATATTTATACCTGACAGGTGCCGGGTTTGACGCAAGTTTGCTGGACATAAGACGTCAATTAAAGATGTCACTAGGAAGTGACAGTTATCAGTTGCTCATTAGAGTTCCATTACTAATCAAAACATAGCAAGCGGGGATTTCCAGGTTTGCTAAGTTTTTATCTTGTTGAAGAACTCGGAGTGTTATCTAGGAATATCAGATAGTGACTGCTGCTCTGTCATTGCACTAATTGGTCGCAAAGGAAGTAGCAGAGAGTCATGCTGGAATGTGGCTCTGTTCGTGTGAGGCCAGAGATGACTTTTCAGAAAATCGCACTTGAACGGTTATGCCAATATAGGGAATAAATGGATTTATAGCCGAATTAGGGGCATAAGGTCACAGTATCGATCAGGAACCTAGATAAGCACGCAACACCCACTCCACGTTTTCATGTCCATCAAAATTACTAAAACTAAGCAATAAGATGCATGTGTAACATTGCCCACCCCAAAATACATAAACGCATTCGAAATAGGTGTACTTGTAATACATGGAATTTAGGTACTGTACGTTTTTTAAAGCATATTAATCATTCAAAAAATTATTGCATATGAAGTCAATGAACGATTATGCAAAAGGAATTACACATGAAGTATCTCTGACAGAAGAAAGGCGAGATAAATCATCACATAAAAATGCATTGTAATAACATGTGTGCTAGAGGCTGGTGTTATGTTGTTATGTCTCTAGATGTGCTTAGAAATAGAAGTGTGAAGCTTCTGTTCTCTAAGAATAGTTTTTACGTTAAGCAAAGAATTGTTCGTGCCAAAAAGGGTCAATATTAAAAAAAATGTCCAATTCAAAGAAAATAGATTTCCAAAGCTCCTGGCAGTTTTTGTTGATCAAAACTGAAGGCCGAATTCAGAGTTCATGGGAACGCTGTGTGTCGGAAAGCTTCTCAAAAAGTTATTGTTTCTCTGTGGGTGAGAACATCGTATCAGACAGGCTCTCAAAGAATTGGTCTACGAATTCAGGTGATAGTTCAACCAAATTAGATAGCGCTGTAACTTGGCAGGTGTGAGAATGATTGCTGTCATCGAAGGCAGGACCAGCAATGCTCACAGAACGTTGTACCTGGATGATGTTGCTTTTGTCACTCGCTCCACTGTTACCACTTGGCTGTAGTACAGGAGTCTCCACAAATGCCGTCATCAGGATTGGTAGCCGCTGGGGACAACACAATGCGTGAGCCGTTATTGGACTGAGCAAAGTATCGACGTCCATTGGTACTGCTGATGGAAGTGAAAGACAGATGTCCAACACGCATTCATCGCCGCAAAGCATACACCGTAGCACAGGTAAAATGCAATTTTGCCATATCGGTCTGAATGAAAGGAACCAGGTCATGTTTAGATCTCTCAGCCTGGCCAATCCGAGGACGTTAGTTATCCTGTCCCTGTAGCGCATTGCTAGGATTGTCTCTTCCATTCCCATGGGAGCTATGTCTGAGCCGAGGCTTGCCATAACGTAGCAGGAGGGTCAAAAATAGAATCCCTGCAACGAGTCCCAAAAATAGTGGTATGCCGCCAAAAATGGAGTGCACAAAATTAGGAAAGATTCCCAAAATTGCCTGGAAGGGTGTTAGCAGTCCCGCAAAGACTGTCTTAAATATGCCTGGGATGCTTGTTGCACTAGACATGTTAAGGAGTTGGCTGAACATTTCTACGAAATGCACGGGGCAATTTGTTGATAAAAGGTCATGGACTTCAGTAGCCGTCCTTGCGACTAGAAGATCATACGTCTCTTTAGATGACGTTATAGGCACTGTTGTCTGTAAAAGTACAGATTTAATTTTGCTTAATGTATCAATTCGTATAGAATAGAGATTCAGACGAGGCCAGAGGGGAGTCACTATGTCTGGAGGCCCGCTCGGGAACAATGCTTGCATACAACATTTGACCATGGACGTAACTTGTATTAGATAACTTTTCCCTGGCGTCAGGCCACAACATCTGTGATCCGTTCTAAGAATGTAACTCCCGTTTGCGAGTTGCATAAAGAAGGGCTCTATCTGAGTTGCAGGTGTGACTAGCTGGTGGCATGAAAGGTTGTTTGAATTTCCATCACATGCTCCGTGTAAATTAATACCCTGACACAAAAGTATACCGCTTAGTGAATGTTTACAGTTGTCACCACTAAGAAATACATTTTTGTCACTGTCACTATAGCAAGAATGAGTGTATGGTAATTTCCATTCGGATTTTACATACCCCTTACCCAATTGTTCATACTGGCCAGCAGGTATGTACTCAAGGCACTTTTTAAATCGGAAAGTTGTAATCGGAATTGTGATAATTCCGTGCATTATCCATTCAATGACAGGACTCTCTGACATTGTCAATGGTAATCTCTCGAGTTTTTCGATGCTCAGGATTGTATAGTCTGCTCCTTTCTGTGCCAAACTGATCTGTTTATCAGTAAGGTTAAAACTGGAAAATAATGACGTCGTGTTGATTAAACGCCAAGGCACATAGCCTGAACGAAGATTTTGCAGCGTCCAGCCTAGTTCTATAATAGAGCGTAATTGAGACTGGCCATGTTGTAACATTAGCAAATCTCTGTCTATCACATCAAAGGCAGAGGATACAATATTGTCCAAAGAATATATTCTGGAAGACAGAGTCATTAACCCATTGTCTACTACAGAAAGTGATTTCTCCAAATTAATACGATCAATTTCTCGTATTTTTTCAGCAGTTTCAATTTGCTTTACTTTCCAAGCCTCGTTGTAAGCAGCATAGATACTGGTCGCTATGAAACGCTTTTGACGCTGTTTGCGTGGTCCAAGAATGAAATCGCGCAAATCAGCACCATCTTTTAATAAAGACAAGTGTTGCTTAATTTCAGCCAGTGTGGATGTAGTTAGCCATTCTAGGCAGAGTTTCCCTACACTGTATGTTGTTATAATCCCTGGATGTTGTCTCTGGGAGTATCTAGGGTCTAATCTGGTCATTTTTAACCCCTGTGTTTTATTCAGGAACCTATCTTGACAGCTATTTGTGTCTGTAGGCCAGATTAACCACTTTTTCCAATCAGGATGTGTTCTGTTGAAATGTAAAATTTGTGACACGTCTAACTCAATATCTGTGGTTGTATTCTCAGGTATTGGCTTTGGAATAGACGGTGTTTTAAGGTCTTTGATCTTAGCTAGGCCAAGACAGGATGTTTGGTGTACAGTGTCATTTAAAAATAACATTTGTTCTGGTATCATGCAGGTTCTAAATAGTGCTTCAATGCCTTGCACCTGCCAATCTTTTGTACCCCAAATTGTTTTCGTTTCAATATTATTTTTCCAATAATCAAAACCAAATGTCATCATTTTGTCATAAAATGCTTCTGAATATATCAATTTAGAATTTGTCAGCATTGTTTTCATTCCTGTTTTATCTAACAGTTTGTAATAAAACGTTTCTGCATCACTGGTGTTAAACCCTGAGAAGTATTTGAATTTCTCAAAAAATGCTTTAGAACTGCTTTTAGGTGGTGTAGCACAATGTTCCCATTGATTATACATAAAAACATTTCTAGGCTGTGCAGATTTATGCAAGTAATGATCCCCATAATGGGTGTAACAGAATAACTGCTCATAACTAGATGAACCTTGTAAATAATCATGATCTGTGAATCTAGCTGACATTACTAAATCAGACATCATGTCATTAATACTGTTAAAGTCCCAATCATCAGAGAATGTACTAGGTGTCACAAAGTCACTTAAGGAAACCTTTAGTTGATGAGGATACTTCAGGATTTCGACCGGACCATAGATCTCATAGTCTGTTTTCTCCCATACTACCCCACCAGGTATTGGAATTGCTGTGACATTTACTGTTGACAGTTCTCTTTTCTTCACGTGGGATGATCTGTGTGGTTTCAGGACTAGGTTGATGTTCTGACTTGCTGTGTCCATTCAATTGTAATGAACTTCCCTAAAATTAAAACTAAAATTAGGCATAGTAGGAGTATGAATACCCCTGAGATAATCCAATGCTCAATCAACGGTGAATCCAGATATAGTTCTTTGATTTGTTGAAGGAGTCCTGTTGTATTTTCTTTAGAATACTTTTTTGTTTCTGGCATCACTTCGGGGTCGTTTAAATCTTCAGAGAAGTTGTCGAAGTTGATGAAATAACCAGAGGCAGTTCTGTCAATTGTTGGGATTGTTCTTTCAATCTGTCTCTCGGTAGCACTTTCTGATGCCACATTAGTGTAGACTGGTGTTGTTTCTTGACGAACTGTTTCAATCTGTGTTTCAAGAGGCACGAGTTCCATGGCATTATTGCATAGTCCTTCATTGTGCACTGCAGGCTGATCGAATGTGATGAGTCTTTCAGTTTGAACCTCTTGGATTGTTGCAAGTTTGGGTATTCTGTTGTTTCTTGGGAGTCCACTGGGCCTACTGTTGATTATAGGCCACATGCTTGTGGTTTTACCAGATCGATGGACACGACTCTGTTCTCCTTTTTACCAGCAAGGGGCGGTAGCACAACTGATCTTGTTCCGTTGACTGCTAAGACAGGTACTGCTTTTCTGTAAGAAGGCCCAAATTCCTTCTTAACCGCGATCTTTTCTCTGACTAGATCCCCAATCTTTGGAATCCAGACAGGCCTTGCTGGGGCTGTTGCGGGTGGTGCCTCGTCAGTGGTACTTGGCTGTTGCTTTAACTTTATGTTGCTTAATGATTTTCTTGTTTCATTCAGTTCCTGTAAAACAGCCAAACGGTCTTTTACATCAAACTGCGTTTTTTCTTCTTGTACCACTGACATCTGACTATCGAGGTCCTGAACGTTCATTCTAATTCCGAACAATAGTTCGTATGGGCTGAAACCTTTTAGAGAATTTCTTGGCATGTTGTTAAGACTAGTCTGGATACTTATTAAATGTTTGACCCACCCAGCGCCTGAACCTAATACCTTCGCTGTTATAGATTGCTTTATGTCCCGGTTTTTTCTTTCTACCACACTATTCCCTTCGGGGTGCGACGGACAAGAATACCGCAACCCAATTCCCATGCTGGCCATGGCCTCCTTATAGGCTCGAGAGCTGAAAGCAGGACCCTGGTCAGAATGGAACGTGGTAATTGCGTATGTGCCGATAAAGACTCGCAAATCTTTTATAACCGTTCTAGCGTCAGCCGAGCGCTGGGGCCACATCCATATGAACCTCGTACAGGAATCCACTGCTACCATGATATATCTATAGTTACCGTCCCTTTGTAGGGGACCACAGTGGTCCAGGTAAACGCATGCAAATGGTTTATCCGAGATGAGAAGGGGTGTCTGCGCTGATCGTTTCACTGTTGATACTTTTATCCTTTGGCATATGTCGCATTCTAATACATACTTTTTAGTTTGTATTCTCAAGCGAGGCCACCAATATCTCTGTTTTAATAGTGATACTGTTGCGGAAACGCCAGCGTGTGCAGAAGCAAGCCCTTCGTGTGCCGCTTTGATTAGTCCTAGTCTGTGTTCCTTGTTTGGAATTACTCTATCCCCCACTCCGGGGATTCGAGCAAAAGGAACATTATTTGTATCCGTTAAGTACAAGTACTTTTTAGGAAAGCCTTTTGGGAGTGTTTTCTTATCATTTTTTACTGACGTACTGACAGCTTGTAGAATATTGCTGTCTATTTTTGTTTGTGACCGAGTTATCGCAGCTACGGAAGCCGTTTGCACAGCTGCCTTCGTGGCTTCATCAGCCAATGAATTCCCTGCAACGTGAACGCCATCACGTTGATGACTCAGTGTATGTATCACGTGAGTCTTTTGTAGTTCTTTTTGTAAAAGAACTACCTGTTCCCAAAGCATTTTATGCTTTATTGTGCCACCTTTTGCATCTTTGAAACCATTTTCCACCCAATTCTGCAAGTATTCATTATAAGACTGTACGCAATAGAAAGAATCGCACACTATTAGTGTGGGGAATTCGCGATCGGTATTTTCTAGCGCCATCTTAAATGCTACTAATTCAGCTCGTTGAGCCGAGCAATCTCCTAGAGATTGTGTTTTAGTGACCACTGGTCTAAATTTTCCTTTGTGCCAACGACCTTTAACAATCGCGCACGCAGCACTGTAAGCTTGCTTACCCCCAACTGCGGGTTGTGCTGATCCGTCAGTATATATAATACTTCCGTATTCTTCGAGAGGCAGGATTTCAATTGGCAGAGGACATTCATATTCATATTGTAAAAATTCCTGTGTTTTTAAGTTAGGATCAAATTCGTAAACTACGTCTGCTGCAGCAAGAGAATTAACCCACTGAATCCATCTCGGATGCAAAGCTTTAGCATTAGGAATGCTTGCTTTAGTTACCGCTTCTAAAGCCGGTATGGGTGTTACGATTATTATTCGTTTACCTTGTGCTAGGGGCCTTTCTTTCGCTACAGCAGTCTGAACCGCAGTTAGAATTTTCTCAGTTGAACTGAATTTTATTTCAGCCTTTGTGTACAAATGTGATTTGTAAGCTATTGGTACCTTTTCTCCCTCATTAGAGGTCAGGTACGTGAATCCGCATCTTCCTGGGATGACTCGGATTACAAGATCACGTGTGTTGTCACGTGTATCTAATTTTGTTTTTGCTAACATGTCTGTTTGCAGTGATCTCAAAATTTCTGTGTGTTTTTGAGTCCAATTGATTTGTTTTAAATCAGGTTTTATTAGTTCGTAGAGAGGTTTAACCCTCTCTGCGTAATTTAGTATGTAAGTTCTTCCGAAATTCAGAAAACCTAGTATTGATTGTAAATTCTTCAGCGTTTTTGGAGCTTGGAGTACAGCGCACTTCTCTAAGAAGTTGTCCGCTAGGCTTTTCCCTTCACTTGATAATTCGTACCCTAAGAACAGTACTGTCAGATGGGCAATTCGGGACTTTTTAAAGTTGAATTTGTAACCCTCTGCTGCGAACCCAAGTATAATGGTGTTCACTCTTTTCAAGTGAGTATCCAAGTCGTTGTCTGTGAGATAAATATCATCTACGTAAGATAATGCTTCATCATCATAGATTTGTAGTAACTCTGTTACCCTAGCTGAGAATAGTCCTGGGCTGTTCTTGAACCCCTGTGGGAGTCGACAGAATTTTTTCTGTGACCCAAATGCGGAGAAAGCGGTCAAATATCTGCTTTCTGGTGCAATGTTTTGACAAAAGAAACCATTAGAAATGTCTAATGTCGTTTTATATTTTTTCCTAACTATGTTATTCATTAGGGCTGCACTATGCGAGTTTTGTACTGCAAAAGTTTTGCAACACGTATTAAGGTGTCTGTAGTCCAAAATTAGACGATATGAATTGTCTGGCTTGGAGACAGGAAACAAAGGATTGTTCATTTGAGAGGTGCATGTTTCAATCACCCCCTGGTATTCAAGTTGATCTAAGATCTCCCTGACCTGTTTTTTAGCTTCTTGCTTTATGGGATACTGCCGTTGGGCAGTTGGTTCACTTTTTAGTTGGATTTTGTGAGGCGGTGAATCCTCATCCCATCCTACATGATTTTTATATAATGCAGGTGCCTGGGCCACTGCCCATTTCCTTGCATATGTATATTTTTTATGAATCGGTATGTGATTCGAGAAGGCAGGCATAATCACTTCTTCGCCACGAGGGCACTCCCTGACAAACTCTGGGGGCCAATCTTTTTCAGCTAACAGAATATCATAGCCTTTTGAGAGCTTATCCCAAAATAGACCCTTAATTTTCCTAGTCTTATCACCCTCTATACGCAATGTTATTTCGTATATTTTATGGGGCTCGCTAAGTCTGGCGTCGGCAGTTTCAACCTGAATGAATTCATTCGTGTCCACTGTCTCCAGATGACTCATCAAGATCTTGCGCGCTATACTGATTTCTGCTGCACTGTCCAACATTGTCAATGCCCACTCCCCGTTTTTCAACTGTGTCCTCAGTATTCTCGGCATGGTTGATTACTCTAATACTGGCTACCTTCTTTTTCTGAAATTGAGATTTCTTATTTTGAGCAGGTTCCTTGTCTTTGGACTTGGTGTGCTCTCCTGGGTCTGACCGTCCTCTTCTTTCCAAATTCTGTGGAAAAGATCGAGAGGGATGTGTATCAATACTTTGATATCTATCAGGTTTTTTTAGATTATCCCTATTTCTAAGGTTATATCTTTTCTCAGAGGGCTCCCGTTGGGGAGACTGGCGTTCTCGAGTCGGAGTTCTTTCCCTCCGTCGAGGAGACCTTCCTCTGGACTGGAAAACTTTTTCCTTGGGAGTGGATTGTTTATTTCCATCCCAGCTCTTTTTAGGAGTGTTTAAATTATTTTTAATAAATAATTTTTCAGGATTTTCGAGCAGTTGGGGCTTTACTGGTTTTCCACCCAAGCTGTCTCTACCTAATTCTTCATAGCATTTTTCTATGATTTTTGCAAGCTCAACAGGATCTTTTATATCTGTTTCCCTCAACTTCTGGCGAATCGCCACAGACGCTGCTTCTCCCTTTACGTTGGCTAATAATATAGCCGTGACCTGCTTGAAGTCTTTCAGTAATTTCATACCTAGATTTAAAGCGGGCTCTGGACCGAATTCATTTTGAATCTGTTTTAGCACTTCTGGTATTACCGCCATAGACGGAACACCGTGTGTTTTTGTGTAAATGGAAGCAAAGACTGTACCCCAAGTGTCACAGTCCTCCACGTGTGGTGCGATTCCCATAGGAAGGCAGATGGTCAAGATTCTGTGTTTCTCAATAGGGGTAGTATCAGGAAATACTGCCTCTATTTGAGTGATTTTCTGGGCTAACCAGAAAGGAATTTGTTCCCGTTTTACGGGTGTTTTACCAAGACATGACTGTATGTTCTGTGGTGTAATTTTATTTGTGTTCCCCTGATGAGGGGTCAGCTGTGGTGTATTAACAGCTGGCTGGACTGTTGCAGTCCGCATTACATATTGGACTAATTGCCTATGTATTTTTATTAATGTGTTTAGCTGTACTAACAGCTCTTCTCTAGACATTTTTGCAATGTCAGGATGTGGTGTGTAGCTGGCTAGAACCGGCCACGTGGCTCCTGGTCTACCTAGTGGACCGAGCCTAGTTATGTGATCATTGTGTTTTAGGGCGCCATTAAACCAGAGCAGGTGCTCTTGAAATTTAAGTGGAATTTCAATCTCCTCGAAAGGAGCGTACTCTTCCGGAGGTTTCTCTATTTTGTAATAGTGAAACTCTTGTGTTATAGCGTTTACCGCTGGAAAGTTTATCCATGAATAGAATACCTCTGTCTGCCGATACTCGTGAGCCTCTATCACGAAAATTACTGTACCACCTTGAGGTGTCAGTCCGTTTTCTATAAGTTTTAAAGTTATAGATCTTCTTAACTGGACCGGGATGATAATAGCACCCGGGTCTGTGTATTCAGGACCTTGCTGAGTCGCATCTGCTGCGGCCCCAGTAGTTCCGTTATTTTCTACTGACATTGTATAAATGCAGGTTTTGCAGAGTAGGTCTCCAAGGAGACAAAGATTAGGTGCACAATATTTTGGAACACTGTATCCTTCAACGTTGAATAAACCAGAGCTTTACATAGGAATCTCTTCCTACTAAGGTCGGGCGGATTTTAACCTTTCACCCACTCCAGACGTCTATTGGAGTATTTACGGGAGAAAAGGGGTGTGAAATATGCACGACTGAGTTAATCTAATAGTCTTGCGTTAGTTTATCGCCTTACCAAACGGTTGGGCGCCATGTAGTGTAGTTCCTAGTTTCCCACTAGGCCCTGCGCATTGGAATAACATAAACAGTAGTATCGACGTGGAACTGCGGATATTCCAGGCCTCCACTGACTATGCTAAACTTAATTGGGTTGTGTTACCAACTAGCTCAGAGGTCACTGGAAACTTTCTTCTCTGCATAGGAAGTGATCAGCTTCCTTGGCACAGACAAGAAGGGATTCAGTTTTCCAACAACCGTGCAACATGACAACTTTGCTCCTCAGATCAAGAGTCAATCTCTAGGGTCGTGTGAAACAATAGACATAGATTTCACTCAGTCAGTCTAGTGCAGTTTACTTTCACGAGATGTAGAGAATAGAGAGACGGGCGTGTATCAATAAAGGGTTAACATTTATTGAACAGTCTTTCTTCTCGTACAAGAGAAATGTATTGCCACAATTGCAATAATTGTTATTATAAAAAGTACGTACAGTAAGATAAGTATTGCGAAATAGAACTGTAAAAGCATTGATATGGTTTCTTAGCCATACAATGGTTTAAAAGTAATAAAACATATATACAGTCATATATACATTAGGCTAACATACTCAACTGGTGCTTCTAACTAAGCCTACCCCAGTGTGCCTGACCTAAGCCTAACACGTGAAAAGGGGAGCAAGTAAGTAGCTTTAAGTTAAGTTGGTTTTGCCAAGGTTTGTTTCAAGAATTCTCGTCTAAGGGTTTAGTCAACACCATACCTCTGAATAGAATGATGGAGGATTGGTATCTCCTTCAGGGGTCTCTCTCGATATCCCAGTCACCCGCGAGGGTAAACCGGAAGCGCCGGGACTGGATTTCTCTGCACGAGAAAGGCAGCGGCTTCTCTCAGCGCGTCGAGGAAGGAGGGGTGACAGCGTCCGCGGGCAGCTGGAATCTGCTGGATGTCTTCGCAGAGGGACGTCTGTTCAGCTCCTTAAGCGTACTGCACCATAGTTCGCGCTGTAGCGGCGATAATGGTAATCAGCAGCTTCACCACCACAGGATAGCAGGCTGCAGCGACAGAGTGCTAGTTTTTACCAACACAGGGTCATGCAGGCAGCTGGCATCAGCAACAGGCAACAAACTCACATTGCTTAAGGCAACATTGGTAATATTTATACCTGACAGGTGCCGGGTTTGACGCAAGTTTGCTGGACATAAGACGTCAATTAAAGATGTCACTAGGAAGTGACAGTTATCAGTTGCTCATTAGAGTTCCATTACTAATCAAAACATAGCAAGCGGGGATTTCCAGGTTTGCTAAGTTTTTATCTTGTTGAAGAACTCGGAGTGTTATCTAGGAATATCAGATAGTGACTGCTGCTCTGTCATTGCACTAATTGGTCGCAAAGGAAGTAGCAGAGAGTCATGCTGGAATGTGGCTCTGTTCGTGTGAGGCCAGAGATGACTTTTCAGAAAATCGCACTTGAACGGTTATGCCAATATAGGGAATAAATGGATTTATAGCCGAATTAGGGGCATAAGGTCACAGTATCGATCAGAACCTAGATAAGCACGCAACAGGTGTACCAATGTAATGTTGAATGATCAATTGTATCTGATTTATTTATCCTTATTTTGATATATGTGAATTTTTTGTGATTTATTGTTTATGATCTTGTGTAGGGTTGTGTCAATCCTCGGACATGCTTATAAGTTGTAAATAAAAATGTAATGAATTCACGACAAAATGTGATTGAAACATAGGTGCTTCCGGATTAATTAACCAAAGCCCTCAGTCCGCTCAAAATAAAGAGCAGCTTGACAATTTTGAGACCAGGTGCGTTGTTTGTTTACTAATTATAGTGTCCTGCCTGGTCCCGTAGGACAACACACCTCCTGTGGACAAAGTCCAACCATGCAAAGGCGGTCTTCTCCTTCAGTAGCTCACGCAAATTGTGTGTTTTGGTGGCAAAATGAAGCACAAACTTGCTGTAGAATTCCGCCATCCCTAAGAAGTAACGGAGGTCGTCTTTATTTCTGGGTGTCGGTGCCTCCTTGATTGCCTTTACATTCATTTTTTTGGTGTGACCCCTTTATCACTTATTTTGTGGCCTAAGTACGTTACTAAGGATACTCAGAACCTGCACTTGTCCCATTCCGCAGTGAGGCCATTCTGCATCACAATGCATAGTACCGCAGCCAGCTTGGCATCATGGTCCGCTTTGGTTTTCCCCATGACCAGGATGTTGTCCTGGCAATACTGCATTCCTTCCGTGTCCCTGAAAAGTTTGTGCATCAATTTTTGAAACACCGCTGCGGCGGATTCCAGTCCGAATGGCAGTCGCCGGAACTGGTAACACCCAAACGGCGATGTAGCGCAATCTGGTGGTATATCGAGGTTAAGTCTATGGTGGAGAACCATTTGATCCCCTTCATCTGGGCCAGCATCTCATTGATCCTAGGCAACGGGAACTTATCGACAATGATATTTTTGTTGAGCTCCCTCAAGTCGATGCACAGGCGCACTTTGCCATTGGGTTTCCTAACAACAACCAAAGGCGCCAGCCATTCTGCGCTCTCAATAGGCTCTATCACTCCATTGTCTTCCAAGCGTTGTAACTCTTGCTGCACTGCGTCTCTACAATTAAAGGGAATGTTCCGAACTTTATGGCTCACTGGTTTGGCCCCCTTTTTGAGGCATATTTTGTGACTAAACGTTGTCAATTTGCCGATGGTGCCTCCAAATACCGTCGGGAAGTCTGATTTCCACGAGTTGGCATCATAAATTCCTGCCGAACTCATCATCAGGACTTGTGTGGTGCCCCAGGGTTCAGTTGAATTCCTAATTCACCTTGATCCACCCATCCCAACACTGAGGGTCCTTTATCCGCCACATATAGCTTCCCTTCTGCTGTGAGGCCTTTGAATTCAAATAGCAGCAGACAGAATCCCACCATGGGAATGGGTTCTCCTGTGAAGGTGACTGGATGAATGTCCGGGGAAAGGAGGTGCGTGTCTATGACCTGCGCGAAGTCTCGGTCCCAAACACTTTGTTGTATGATGGTATATGGGGAACCTGAGTCGGCCACCATGGATACTTAAATCCCTCTAAAGGATAGTTCACATAATGGTTTCTGTGATTGGGAGCAGTCTATACCTAAGACCAGGTCGTCAATGCAGAGCACGCTGTCGTCTTCTTCTCCTCTTCCTTCTTCTGTTTCCGAGTCCTGCGTCACGCACTTTACTGACGTTTTCCGGGGCTTGAGTCTACAGACTTTTTCAAAGTGTCCCATGATCCCGCAGTATATGCACTTGGCTCTGAAGGCTGGGCATCGTTTGTCATTTGTGGGGTGTGTCCTGCTGCCACACCTGTAGCAATTGTTTTTGTCCTCCCCTTGGGGTCTCGGATTTACAGCCATTTTGGGGGCGTATTACTAGGGCTGCCTATTATTCCCTGTGAACGACGGCTTCCGTTCCTGGGGGGTGGCATCTGTAATCTTACTCACTGTCACTTTACTTGCGTTGTCCTTTTTGGCAGCTTCTGCACATCGCTTTGAAAGTTATGCCTTTTTGACCATGGCCACTATCTCTTTGAGTAGAGCATTGGCACTGACCCACAGCTTCTCTTGTATGGATGTGTTCACCGTGAGCATTATAATCTGGTTTCGTATGAGATCATCGTGCAGTGCTCCGAATTTGCAGGTGACTGCCAGTCTCTTCAGTGCTGCCACGTAATCTTTCACTGACTCCCCTGTGATCTGTTTACATTGAAATAAATTGAATTGGTCTATTGCAGTGCATACCACCGATTGATAATGGCTGTCCAGGTCCTCAATGGGGTGTTGGAATACGTTGTTGTCTTCTTGTGTCCTGGTCTGCTTTACCAAGTTCATGTATACTCTGATGCCTTCCGGGCCTAAGTTGTGCAGCAGGATCTTCTTTTTCCTCTTACTTGGAAAGACTTCGTCCCATTCATCCTCCAGTGCCGACAGATAGTTCAGGAAGTACGCCTTCCAAGCTTCCCTTTCATGGCCGGTTCCCTTGGTTTGGGCAGGAAGGGGACCGGGTTTGTGAGGGAAAAGGTTTGGGCACCCATGGCTGCATGCCTTTTAGGATGCGCCTCATCCATCCTGGGTGAGGGCTCCCCGGTGCCCCCGGTTCGTGCTGGCTTGAAATCTCCACTTGAGACGTGAGGTCTTCGCCATTGGGGTGACGTTGTTGGTGCGCCAGGGTTAGATGTCCAACAACTGCTTGGCTTGCTTGGCTTGCTGGAGCGCAAAGCACTTGGTGCGATTGCTACTAAAGGTTGGGGGACTCCGGCGTGCTGCCAGGGTGCTGTGAGGCTGGGACTGTAGGACTGCGCTGCAATGTTGGGCACTAGTGTGGCCCCCTAGTGCGCAGTCGTCGAGTATGGCAGGTTTAGGACGTTGCTGGTCATGGCAGTGATCAACTGTGCCTCCTGTGTGCACACAAGGGGTGTGGGCAGGTCCCTTCACTGAGGTGTTGCTCCCTTTGGGCATAGGTCCTGGATTCAATGCTCACTGTGTGGGTAGGTGTGCACACACCAATGTTCATTCTCTTTTTGCCCACAGTCTTGGGCAGTACCCTCTTCAGCCTTTGCAGCACTCTTCTGGCCTGTCCCTGTGCATGCAAAGGGCCAGCAGTCTTGGGCCGTATCCTTCCCAGCTCTCACCACACTCTCCAGGTGCGTGTGAGCAGCTGCCTGATTGGCGTGTAATTATTTCTCCCCCCCACGCGGGGTTTGCCGCCTCCTTGCAGATGCTGTCGGTTACAATGAGGCTGGTACACTGAGCTGGATGGTCGCGCAGCATTGCTGTGGCTCACCGCTCTGTCAATGTTGCGTGGGGTTCCCGCGTTCCATGGCCGTCAGGCGGCGGCTCCTCTGCCGCGCACTCCCTCCTAAAACTGACACCACAGACGCTGGTGCACAGCGTGTCGCGGGCCGATGGTTGAGTGTCCGTTCCCCCCATCCTCACCGCCACTTTGTAGTGAGGCTTCTGGGGTTTCAAAGAGGCAGACACTGTGGTGGTTTTGAGATTACTTTATTCTGGGGGAGAGCGCCGGGAAGCATCCTGTGTTACCTACCCCTTCCTGTGTTGTATTTCTATCTAGGACCCTAATTCGATATTCCCGATTCATGCCCTTATGTGGTTATAACAAATAATATCCTTATAAAGGCATAGGAATCATGTCCATATTTAGTAATAGCCCATGCAGTCCAAAACACGGCAAGGCTACTCCCATAGACTCCTAGAAAGCACAACACGTTCTTTAAACAAACCAAGCCTCCAGCAGCCCGGGAATTACCCCTGCTTTTGTTTTGATTTGCAGAAGAACTCCTGGAGTCCAGAAAGAACTGTTAGTTCTTAGTGACGTCTTATGTCCAACCTTACGTCAAACCCGGCACCTTTCAGGTATAAATATACCAACGTTGCCTTAAGCAAACACACGGTGGTTGGGAGCAGAGCGCCGTTCTACTTGCCCTGGGAGCCCAGCTGTTGCTAGAGCCAAAGGAAAACGCCCCTGAGGTTCCGTGACAATTATAGTGGTGTTTTCGACTCGGTCGAATATGGACGAGTTTGGTATCTATGAACCGCAAACGACGAGTTTGGTGGGTGTACGCGTTTTCGCTACGCTGGTCTGAACGGTTCGTCTTGTTCGTGGGTTTCTTCATCTGAACCCACGGGTTCCATTTTAGATGCCGCATCCATTTTGTTTCTTGCCCTCACGTAGCCAGCGTACGGACACTGTCCGCTTCGTGACCCTGGGATTCCCAAGCTCTTGCGGAAGACACGTGTTCCTTTGAGGGTGTCTTTTTGATGAGGGGGATGACACTGTAAAGGCAGATGGCCCCGCTCAAGGCTCATCTTGCCGTGCCGGTCTATTGTTTCAGCCGTGCATCCATAAGGCACGAATCCTTTGATCGTGCATTCGTGTTTCCGATATCGCCTCCTGCACTCTTTTTCAATCTGTTGTCTTCCTTGCACCTGTTTCTGTCTCTTCCTTAAACTCGTTTTACAGCCGGAATGGAATGTACTTAATGATGAGATGCGTACTTTTACAGTTGGGAACCGGCGATGCTACTGTAATTATGTTCCGGGACCCTGGATACATGAAAGCGACCCTTTTGAAGTTTACTGTGGGAACTGAGTTGTAACCTTTTGCTCACCATGTTGTGCTATGACTGAAATATGTATAAAAGGAACGACCCACTGTTGCAATTCGAAGCAGTCTCCTAGAACCTACATATGCTGTACTTCTTGTGACTTCTGTATTCCCTGCAGTAAATAAACGCTGATCTTTGACGCCGAAGGAAGTGTCCCGTGTCTCTGTAATTTGTATGCCGGAACAGGTAACCCACGAAGGTTTTAGGTGTTGTTCCCTGGCACCGCTGGGCCTTAGAATAGCCCAGTCCTTCAGTTGGCGCTCAACGTGCGGCGACATCAACGGTACCGGTCCAAAGCCCGACGATCGTGAGGAACTTCGTGTGAAATCTCCGAGGGAAGGTGCACCCCGCTTCATCGATCCTGTTGTCGAAATAAGTGGCCCGAAGACTTTTCCCGCGAAGATTCCCGCCTCCTGACGGCTGCGATGGACTGATGCCCTGACTGTCGACCTGTTTTGGCGCCTGGCGTAGTCCTTTGTACGGCCTTCCTGGTGACGCCATTGCTCTTTCAGTTAAGTATTTGTGGGTCGCTCCCAGTCCTTAGTTGTTAATCCTTTGGTTCCTTTTTGGGACTTTTGCTTTGTTGTTGTAACTTGGTTATTTGCATGGTTCCATTGCATTTGTTGTTCTTAGTTGTTGGTTCTTAGTTGTTGGGTTTTATTTGACGATTGCAATTGCCAAAAACCAAGGGTCTTGCATTTTTGCGAGGACATCGTAATTCGATAACCCTTGAAGTTTGTGAAACTCGGTTAGTGTGCACGATGCCTGGCCGTAGTACTTTGTTTAGTTGCTTTAAATGTTGCTGTGCGGATTCCCGATTGGAGGGATCATGTCCGATACCTCCAGTTGGAACTCCGATTTATGAGCTCTATAGTCGCCACGGGGTGGGTCCTATCGTGTATAATGATTATTGGATCCGTTATACTAAAGATGATGGTGTCCTTAGTTGGCCACCTCATGGTAGTTTCGAAACTGCGATTTTGGATAAACTCGAAGCTAAACTGTTTAAAAAGAAATCTAGGCTGGCCATGTTTGATTCCTTTCGGTTATGGCGCAAAGAGGCCAAGCAGAAAGAAATCAAACAGATTAAGAAAAATAAGAGAGAAGGCATTGTTACGATGATGCGAAATGCAGAGCAGTTTCAGCGAGATAAAGAAGAGAAGGAAAAGGAAGTTTTTGCTAGACTGCAACATATGGCGGTGTATAAGTGTTATCCTGTTTTACCGTCGAGTTCTGATAAAAAGGGAGAAAAAGCGGTAGAGGACCCTTTGTTGTCCTATCTGCTGAAATCACCACCCCCATACGCACAGGATACTACGGCTCCTGTGGTTCCTCCTGTCCCTCAACCTGTTGTTCCGGCAGCTGCTGGTCAGCCTGCCGTTGGTCCTGTTCCTCCGAATCCTCTTATTCCTCAAGTCGTCCTTGTTCCTTTACCTGCCCTTCTTCCTACTGCTCCACTGCCTATACCTTCTCAATCTGCTATTCCCGCTACTCCTGCTCTTTTGACTACTCCTACTGCTCCTACTGTTCCTGTGTTTAGTCCGCATGTTGTTGCCCCTGTGCTTCTCTCCTCTTCTCCTGCTGTCCGTAGCCGCACACCTAATGCTGTTGCTAATCTTTACTCTCCATTTGGACCGATCCTTGGGTCCGATGTTTCTGATGTGCCTCAAAGACGAAGTCAAATTCCTGGTGGTAGGGAGAGCGATACGTTAGTAAAAATGTCGCGTAAATGGATTAGGTATCCTGTTAAATACACCCCGCGTATGGTTTGTGAGACGTTCTCTCAATTTAATGAGCCTACACAAAGATTCGTGTTTGAGGAAATGTGTAAATCCTTACGAGAGGAGTGGGATAATGATGAGGTAGACAACGTACCGTCTGAAATGACTGAACTCCAGAATCAGTTTTCGAACGGTATGATTGTGGGTAGTAATGTTCGACGTGCTTTAGAGCGCCTCCTATCCTTTCGGTCTATAGTACAGCCTTGAGCATTGTTTAAGGACGACACTGAGGAGTGGATGGCAACACCTGGTCAGTATCCCATGCGAGAAGTCCCCCCAGTGTAGATGCCAGGTGATGCGCAGGCTAATCCTATTATTCCGCCACACTTCCAGAGAGTTTGGATACACCTCCCATGGAAGCGATCGGAAGTTTTGCAGGTGAAGCAATCTTTGCCTGATCCCCGGAAAAATCCGGCAGGTTATTATAAGGAGTTATCCCAACTTGTGGATGCTACTATCATGAACCTTGCCGATATCGACATGTTGTTCGGCAACGTAGTACCTCAACCAATTTGGGCAAAAATCGGTCAAGAGAATCACATAGCTGAGTTGGGCGGTGATTGGGCAGCCCTTGCGGCGGCCGACGGACGACAAGTTGGTGGGGTTAAGCCTGAACAGCTCATTACTGATCTGCCCCAGAGGATAATTACACTTATGAAGACACTTATGCCAGCAATGAGAGTTAACTGGGATAAACTGTCCGCGTGCAAGCAAAAGAAAGACAAGAGTGTCTCTGATTTCTTTACGAGATTCGAGGAGGCATTCATTGATCACAGTGGTCAGGATATGAGCACTGAGGGAGGTCCGCGATTGTTCGTAGATAAATTTGTATCGAATTTGTTGCCTGACCTCAGCAACAAGTTGAAAAATTCCGAAAGCTCATGGGCTGTTTCTACCTCTGCTCAGATATTAGCTACGGCTCAATATTACGAAAATAGAGAGAAGGAGGAAAATGATCGTGCGGATAAGAAAACAAAGGGTTTTAAAACTAAAGTTCTGTTACAACAAGCGTATCCTCCGCGCTTGATTCAAAATGACTCTCAGCAGCAAAATAGATCGCAATCACAGTCTTCTAGGTTGCAGTCGTGTACGGACTTCTCTACACCGAGATCTATGCTTGGATATAATCAATGCGCATATTGTAGGGGTGAGGCCCATTTGAAGTTTAATTGTCCAGCTTTACGTGACCGAAATAATGGAGTTTCGGCTCGAGGAGGTCGTGGTGGTCCTCAACAAGCATCACGTGGTAGAGGTCGCGGTGTTACTCAAAATCAGAATGAGCGTTCTATCACTTCATCAGATTCGAACAATTGCTTTGATCGGCGTGATACCTCATCTGGTAGATCCGCACAGTATCATGTGGACGACTATTACGTCGAGCGTGATATTGATGCTGACGGTAATTACTAGGACAGCCATAGACAAAGAGAGGGAGTAGTATCAGTTCCGGTTGACAGAGAGGGCCTTACATCGCAGTTGCCACATCGGGCGTAGTTGAGCCTTTTCTGTTGGACACTGGTGCAGCGGAAAGTTCCATCATTCATTCGAAACTCCCTGGCGCACCTTTGTCTGGCTTAACGAATGTTTCCGTTGGATTCTCTGGCGCCCCCGTTAGCAATCCGGTTTCTAGCCCTTTGCCCCTTACAATTGGGCCTTGTGAGCTAGAAGCTCCTTTGATTTTAACTACTGGTTATGGTGAGAATCTTTTGGGTCTGGATTTGTTGAAACGGTTATATGCGACCCTGTACTGTTCTCCTGCGGGAGTGGAGCTTACATTGGGTCAGAGAGTGATCTCTCCTATGTACTTATCAACTGATAAGCTCCCACCGGAATTGAGTTCTCTTCCTGAGTCTTTGTGGGCAACAGGTCCCAATGATGTGGGCCTGCTGGACATCTCACCTTATGTTGTCCAATTGAAATCGAATGTGCGATTGCCACGTATCCCCGAGTATCGTATCTCTCTTGATGGTGAACG
The DNA here is from genome assembly GCF_964263255.1 of Lissotriton vulgaris. NCBI lineage: Eukaryota > Metazoa > Chordata > Amphibia > Caudata > Salamandridae > Lissotriton > Lissotriton vulgaris. The sequence continues at coordinate 278,999,925 of NC_141689.1, read as the reverse complement.
AGCACTATTAGCAATCATTTATGATTTGATTAAAAAGGATGTTATCGAGGAAACTCGGGGAAACGTGTGTAATAGTCCTGTGTTACCTATTTTGAAAAGGACTGATCCATCCAAGCCTCCTGTATACCGCTTTGTTATTGATTTACGGGAGGTGAACAAAATTGTGATCCCACAATTTCCTGTGGTGTCTGACATTACGGCTTTACTGACTCTGATTCCAGCCTCTGCCTCTTAGTTCTCAGTGATCGATCTGAAGAATGCTTTCTTTAGCATTCCGATTGCTGAGGAAAGCAGAGATCTATTCGGTTTCTCATTAGGTGGTCGCAGTTTTAGGTTTAAACGCGCTCCTCAGGGTTACTGTGAGAGTCCATCGATTTACAGTCAAGCCCTGAAGAGTCAACTTGATGCGTTTGTGTTACCGGCTGGTGCGGCTTTGATTCAGTATGTTGATGACTTGTTAGTGGCTGCTGATACTAAAGAGATCTGCAAGACTGCTACGGTATCGCTGTTACAGCATCTCTGTGACTTACATCACAAGGTGTCACCTTCTAAACTGCAATATTGTTGTCAAGAAGTAACCTATCTAGGTCACTTATTGTCAAAGGAGGGAAGAAGGTTGACCCCAGAGAGAATTGCAGCGATCGCTCGAATGACTGTGCCAACAACTCAGAGAGATGTGCGTGCCTTTCTAGGTATCACGTCATACTGTAGGCAATGGATTCCAAATTTTTCATTGCTAGCGAAGCCATTGGTAGCCCTCACGTGCAAGGATGTTCCGACTCCTTTGCCATGGACTGAAGAGTGTCAGAAAAGTTTTTCTGAATTGCGTGATGCGTTGTGTTCGGCCCCTGTGTTAGGTACCCCTGACTACAGTAAGCCGATTACACTATACGTTCACGAGAGAGAGGGTTGTGCGTTGAGTGTCTTGACGCAACAATTTGGTGGTAAGCAGCGTCCATGTGCATATTTTTCCTCGACCTTGGACCCAGTAGCTAGAGCATTGCTGAGTTGTCTAAGAGCGACAGCGGCAGCTGTGGTGTCCATTCGACAATCTGCAGGTCTAGTCATGGATAATATGCTTACAGTGATGGTTCCGCATGCAGTTGGCACTCTCCTAAATCGTACGAAAACTCAACACTTGACGAGCGCAAGGTTGTCCGGTTACGAGTTGACGCTTTTGGCAAGTCATATACAAATAAAGCGCTGTAATGTACTCAAACCGGCGACGTTGTTGCCGACTAATATGGAATCAGATGATGTACCACCACATGATTGCTATTTGCGAACTGAGGAAGAAACGAAGGGTCGTGTTGACCTAAAAAACACTCCATTGGCAGATCCCGATGGTACTTTGTATGTTGATGGTTCGTGTTTTAAGTTGCCGAATGGTGATGTGACGACTGCGTATGCTGTAGTGACGTTGAGTACGGTTGTGGAAACTGCGAGATTGAGTCAGAATTCTGCGCAGGCCGCAGAGTTGATTGCGTTGACGAGAGCGTGTGTTTTGTCTAAAGGAAAGCGAGTGAATGTGTTTACGGATAGCCAGTATGCATTTGGCGTTGCACATAGCTTTGGTCATCTGTGGAGAGAAAGAGGATTTATGACATCGCATGGCACAAATATCCAACACGGACAACTCGTGAACGATCTTTTAGACGCACTTACATTGCCTAAGCAGGTGGCAATTATTAAATGCAGCGGGCACCGAAAAGTTACGGATGATGTTGGTCGTGGTAACGCGTTTGCGGATGAGATTGCTAAAGAGACAGCCAAGAACCTTGCAACCCGAATGTACGTTACGAGTTCAGTATGGTGGCCTGCAGATACTGGTATGTGTGAGGACACTGTTGAGAGTGTGAAAGCGATTCAGAATGAGGCCACCGAAACTGAAAAAACTAAGTGGAAAGAAAGCACGGGAAAGTTAGATGCGCATGGATGTTGGATTGATTTGTCGGAATGTCAGAGGTGGATGTTACCGGATGCATATGTGCTAGCCGTTGTGACTATGGCTCACAGCTTGTCACATATTAGCGCGAAAGGTATATGCAAGTTGCTGTCCCCTGTATGGAAGAATGATGGTATCACTAAGTGTGCTGAGAGAGTGGTTAAGAATTGTATGGTATGTATGATGTACAATCCCGGCAAAGGCACCCCCACTCCACCAGGCCATTTTGCTCCTCCTACCTATCCCTTTGAGGTTATCCAACTGGACTTCATCCATATGGAGAGATGCAATAACCTGAAGTACGTTTTAGTTGTGGTTTGCGCGTTCTCCAGATGGATTGAGGCCTATCCTCTGAAAGATAATACTGCCCTGTCCACAGCGAAAGTCCTACTGAAAGAATACTTTCCTCGGTATGGAATGCCACGGATTGTATGGTCAGATAATGGAAGTGAGTTTGTGGGGAGTGTGATGCAGAGTGTGTGTAAGGGCCTTGGAATTCGACAAAAATTCCATAGTGCCATCATCCTCAGTCAACGGGTTTAGTTGAAAGGTACAATGGTACTCTGAAACTGAAACTTGCTAAGATTCAAGCTACGACTGGTCTGTCATGGCCTGATGCCTTGCCTCTGGCTCTCTTGTCGACCAGGGCGACTGTACACTCTCGAGTAGGGCTTAGCCCATATGAGATTGTGTTCGGCCGTCCTGCGAACATTTGGGGAGTCCCGAGGCCTAGGGCTTTTGATAGTCTTGAGTACCCAATGTTAATTGATTATCTTCATGATCTGACTGCTAAACTGAGGTTAATTCATCAACAGGTCTTTGAAGCACTACCAGCACAGACAGAGGGTCCTGGACATCGGCTCCAACCGGGTGACTGGGTGGTCACCCGTAATTTCGGCAGGAAGCGCAACTTGGAGCCGAGATTCGTGGGCCCGTTTCAAGTCCTCCTTGCCACAAGAACTGCAGTTCATCTGGAAGGCCGGAAAAACTGGGTGCGCGCCACCCACACCAAGAAGGTGCCTATTCCTTTACCAGCAGACTCGTGGGTGAGGACAGGAATTGCCGCAACAGAAACTGAAACTCCAGTAAAATTTGTGCCGTTCAGTGATGCTCAGCTTGTAGGAGACACTTCATTGCAGTCAGATACACTTATTGAACCTTTATCATTGGAGAACTCGAGACTTGAACTTTCATCTGATCGACAGGACTCTGTTCCGCAACCTGAACAATTATTCGAAGAGCAGACTCGTTCTGGAAGAAGCAGATATTTTCTTCGTTCTCACAACAAAGACTAATAAAACACTTTTTGCTTTTTTTCCTTTTTTTGAATATTACCCCTACTGTCATTTTGAACATTATGAACAATTGCATCCTCTCTTACTTTTTGAGTTCTTTTCCACATATGTTTCCTTCCACAGCTAGGAGATTTTGTATTAAAACTTGAATGCCTGATTAAAGAACCTTATATCCAGATTGACCGTAGGGCCGTGCGGGTACTTCCTTCTGTTTAGCAGGTTCCTGACACTAGATCGGTACTTTTGTCGATTCCTGGGAACTCCTGGGAATTGATAATCGCTACTCAGAACGATGTGCGTCAAGAACGTTGCGGACGGTTTTTAGAGGATGGAATTCTCAAAGTTGTCGGAAGTGGAGAAGACTTTAGCTCAAAGATCGACACTGTGTAGGGTTGTACGAACAAAATGCTTTCTGTTTCAGGTGTTCCTGCTGTTTTTTACTGTGTCCATGTTATTGGTGGGTGGAGTATATTTTGGAATACAATCGTTATTGCCTTCTGTTTTACCTACTTCTTCTTCTGAACCGAAATCTATCCCTACTATTTCTCCACATTCCTTTCATCCTCTGCCCCAACACGAACAGGTTAGACGTGCGGAATTCATGAATAATTCCTTTGTCCAGCTTCTTCATCAACATCAGTTGGTGATGAATACTACTAACTGTTGGGTGTGTGGGTTAATGCCACATACCATGGATAGGGGTATTCCGTATTGGATTCTTCCTTAAAGCTCCCAGGGGTCAGCTCGAGCATTTCAAACTATGTTTCGTAGTGCACTAGATTCCTACCCCCATCGAGAGCCACGCACTGCAGATCATGGTCCCGGCCCGTACCACAAGCCTTTGGCAAGAGCGATTGCTGATTTAGATAGAGATATTTTTGACGCATCGTTTATTCCAGAGGAAGAGGTGCAAGCATACAAGGATCTGAGTGAGGCTGAGTATAGTATGTCAGTGGGTGATTGACAGCTTAAAAGCTCGTCTCCGATCTGGATCGTACCCCATCTCGGTAATTTCTGCTTGAAAGGTTTTGGCCGAAGCCCGCGAGCTCGGCTTGGGAGGAGTGCTTGTACTGAAACGTATGTTTTACCAACGCTCTCTTCCCCTGTTCTTTTGACTGCCAAGGGTACATACTTTGTATGTTACGACCGCGCATATACATGGTTGCCCCGTGACTTCTCGGGCACCTGTTATATTGCGAATCTGTTGCCACCGACCTTCACAGTTTCCTCGGACTATCACAAGACTAGAGTTGTGAGAGGCGTTATTAGCGATGAGGACACTGCCGGTCAAGAAGCGGGAGACTTCTTTAAGGGTCTCCTGCCGTTTTGGGGACCTATGATCAATAGTAGGAACCTGAGACAGTTGACTCGAGTGGTGGAATCGACTGCTAATATAACTGCAAGTGCTCTTGGTAATCTGACAGCAGAGCTTCAGGCGGACAGGCTTATGACGTTGCAAAACCGCATGGTTTTAGACGTTGTTCTTGCAGATAGAGGTGGTGTATGTAAGGTGATCCATTCGAGTTGCTGTATTTTCATCCCTGATAACGCTCCAACTGTGTATCAAGCCATCTCGAAGTTGCATAAGATCTCCGAGTCCATACACGTGGACGTAGGTGATTGGACGTTACTAGGATGGTTTTGGGGCCTGATGTCGACGTGGGGTTGGAAGATTCTGATGACCATTGGGGTTGTTGTAGCATTTCTGTTCACGTGTGGTCTTTGTGTGCAGTGTGGTCCTGCCTTATGTGGCCTCTGTGCTACAACGTGTATAAGACGGCCATCTGTTACCAAGGAAGCATTGATGGATAGAATGATGTTGCAGCAACATCTGAATGATCTGATGAATATCAAGATCGATTCCGATATCGACTAGTGCTTGCCTACATGAGGGCAAAAGGAGCGTCTGAGGTTCCGTGACAATTATAGTGGTGTTTTCGACTCGGTCGAATATGGACGAGTTTGGTATCTATGAACCGCAAACGACGAGTTTGGTGGGTGTACGCGTTTTTGCTGCGCTGGTCTGAACCGTTCGTCTTGTTTGTGGGTTTCTTCATCTGAACCCACGGGTTCCATTTTAGATGCCGCATCCGTTTTGTTTCTTGCCCTCAAGTAGCCAGCGTACGGACACTGTCCGCTTCGTGACCCTGGGATTCCCAAGCTCTTGCGGAAGACACGTGTTCCTTTGAGGGTGTCTTTATGATGAGGTGGATGACACTGTAAAGGCAGATGGCCCCGCTCAAGGCTCATCTTGCCGTGCCGGTCTATTGTTTCAGCCGTGCATCCATAAGGCACGAATCCTTTGATCCTGCAATCGTGTTTCCGATATCGCCTCCTGCACTCTTTTTCAATCTGTTGTCTTCCTTGCACCTGTTTCTGTCTCTTCCTTAAACTCGTTTTACAGCCGGAATGGAATGTACTTAATGATGAGATACGTACTTTTACAGTTGGGAACCGGCGATGCTACTGTAATTATGTTCCGGGACCCTGGATACATGAAAGCGACCCTTTTGAAGTTTACTGTGGGAACTGAGTTGTAACCTTTTGTTCACCATGTTGTGCTATGACTGAAATATGTATAAAAGGATCGACCCACTGTTGCAATTCAAAGCAGTCTCCTAGAACCTACATATGCTGTACTTCTTGCGACTTCTGTATTCCCTGCAGTAAATAAACGCTGATCTTTGATGCCGAAGGAAGTGTCCCGTGTCTCTGTAATTTGTACGCCGGAACAGGTAACCCACGAAGGTTTAAGGTGTTGTTCCCTGGCACCGCTGGGCCTTAGAATAGCCCAGTCCTTCACCCCTCCCTTTGACGCACTGAAAGAGACGCTGTCTTTTTCTCCTGCCGAGAAAATCCAGCTCCGGTGTTCCCAAGTCACCCTCGCGGGTTGCTGGGAGATCGAGTCCTGAGAAGTGAGATACAAGACCTCCTTCATTCTATAACCAAGGTACGGAGCTGTTTGAAACCTTAGAGAGACTTCTTGATTCCGATTCTTGGCAAAAACCTAACTTAACTTAAAACTGCAACTTACTTACTCCTTCCCACGTATTAGGCTTTGGTCAGGTGCACCGGGGTAGGCGTATCTTAGAAGCACCAGTTGAGTTCGTTAGTCAATGTTTTTATGTATATATATTTTATCAATTTTAAAGTATCATATGGCTAAGAAACCATATCAATGCTTTTACAGTATTATTTCATAATACTACTTTTATTGTACGCACTTTACTTTATAATGAGTATTGCAATTGTGGCAATTCATTTCTCTTGCATGAGAAAGAAGACTGGTCAATAAAATAACACCTTTTATTGAAAACGCCCGTCTCTCTATTTCTCTGCACTCTGGTGAAATTAAGCATGCACGATTGACTGAGTGAATGAAACGGTTGTCTATTGTTTTCACACGACTCTAGAGATATACTCTTTATTCTGAGGGAGCAAAGTTGTCATGTTTATGCGGTTGTCAGAAACTAATCCCTTCTTGTCTAAATCAGGACGGTTAACCCTTTCCTGAACATTCGAGAAAGTTTCTAGTGACCTCTGACCTTGCTGGCTGAAACTAATTAAGTCTAACATAGTCAATAGAGACCTAGATGACCTCAGTCCTACGTCTACACTGCTGTTTATGTTATACCAATGCACAGAGCCTATTGGGAATATAGGAACTACACTACATGGCCCCCAACATTTGGTAAGGCGATAATCTAACGCAAGATACTAGAGTAACTCAGTCGTGCTTTTCACACAGACCCCTTTCTCCCGTAAAAACTCCAATAGACGTCTGGAGTGGGTGAAAGGTTAATATCCGCCGAAACTTAGTAGGATGAGAATCCTATGTATTAGTTTTTGGTATAGTCAACATTGAAGGATACAGTGTTCCAAAATATTGTGCACCTAATCTTTGTTTCCTTGAAACTTGCTCTGCAACAAAAATATTTTTAGTCAATAAAATGACGGAAAGTGAAGAAGAAAGAGTTAGAGAAGCATTATCAACTCAACTCTTAGCAGAAGACACAAGTCTCCAGCAAGATGACCCGAATGCTATAATCATTCCGGTCAATATAAGAAAAAGTATAACTCTTAAACTTATAGAAAATGGACTATCACCAAGAGGTGGTACGGTCGTATTCGTGATAGAGGTACATGAGTATCGACAGACAGAGGTATTCTATTCATGAATACTTTTTCCAGCAGCACACGCTGTGACAAAAGATTTCCACTATTACAAAGTAGAGGAACCTCTGGATGTATACGCTCCTTTCGAGGACGTTGAAATCCCACTAACTTACCAAGAGCACCTGCTTTGGTTTAATGGCGCCCTAAAACATCAAAATCACATCACCAGGCACGGTCCACTAGGTAGACCAGGAGCCACGTGGCCAGTTCTAGCCAGCTACACACCACACCCAGACGTTGATAAAATGTCGGACCGGGAACTTTTAGCTCAGCTAAAACTATTAATTAAAATACATAGACAATTGGTCCAATATGTCATGCGGACTTCAACAGTCCAACCAGCAATTAACATCCCACAACTGACCCCTCATCAGGGGAATACAAACAAAATTACACCACAGAACATACAATCATGTCTGGGTAAAACACCCATAAAACGGGAACACATCCCATTCTGGTTAGCTCAAAAAATAACTCAAATAGAGGCAGTATTTCCTAATACTACACCTCATGAAAAACACAGAATTCTGACTATCTGCCTCCCAATGGGAATCGCACCACATGTTGAGGACTGTGACACTTGGGGCACGGTCTTTGCTTCCATCTACACAAAAACACACGGTGTTCCGTCTATGGCGGTCATACCAGATGTACTAAGACAAATTCAAAACGAATACGGTCCAGAACCTGCTTTAACTCTGGGTATGAAATTACTAAAAGACTTTAAGCAGGTCTCGAATATATTATTAGCCAACATAAAAGGAGAAGCATCATGTGCGGCAATCCTCCAGAAATTGAAGGAGACAGATATAACAGACCAACCATTTTAACTTGCCAGAATCATAGAAAAATCCTATGAAGAACTAGGAAGAGATAGTTTGGGTGGAAAACCAATAAAACCCCAACTAACTAAAAATCCTAAAAAAACATTTATTATAAATAATCTAAACACTCCAAAAAAGAGTTGGGATGGTAATAAACAATCCACTCCCAAGGAAAAACGATTCCAGTCCAGAGGAAGGTCTCCTCAACGGAGAGAAAGATCTCCTGGCCGAGGAGGCAAGTCTCCCCAAAGGGAACCCTCTGAGAAAAGATACAACCTTAGAGATAGGGATAAATTGAGAAAACCTGATAGATATCAAGATATTGATACAGGTCCCTCTCGATCTTTTCAGACTTCCTCACAGAAATCGGAAAGAAGAGGACGGTCAGAACACAAAGAAGAGCACGTCAAGCCCAAAGACCAGGAACCTGCTCATCAAAGTAAAAAATTACATTATCCCATGAAGAAGGTAGCCAGTATTAAAATTAAACATGCCGAGGATTCTGAGGACACAACTGAAAAACGGAGAGTGGGCCCAGACAATGCTAGACAGCGCAGCAGAAGTGACCATAGCTCGCAAGATCCTGATGAATCTTCTGGAGACAGTGGACACAAATGAATACATTCAGGTGGAAATTGCAGACACACGAGTTAGCGTGCCCCATAAACTATATGAAATAACATTACGTATAGAGGGAGATAAAACTAGGAAAATAAAAGGTCTCTTTTGGGAGAATCTATCTAAAGGCTATGACATCCTGTTAGCTGAAAAAGACTGGCCACCAGAGTTTGTCAGGAAGTGACCTCATGGCTAAGAAATGATTATGCCTGCCTTCTCAAATTATATTCCAATTCATAAAAAATACACATTCACAAGAAAATGGGCAGTGGCCCAAGCCCCTGCATTATACAAAAATCATGTAGGATGGGATGAGGACTCTCCTCCCCACAAAATCCAGTTAAAAAATCAAGCCACTGCACAAAGGCAGTACCCATTTAAACAAGAAGCTAAAAAGAAAGTCAGGGAGATCTTAGATCAACTTAAATATCAAGGGGTGATTGAAACATGGACCCCACAAATGAACAATCCTCTGTTTCCTGTCTCCAAGCCAGACGATTCATATGGTCTAGTTTTGGACTACAGACATTTAAACTCCTGCTGCAAACCTTGTGCAGTACAAAACTCACACAGTGCAGCACTAATGAACAACATCGTGCGCAAAAAATAAATATAAAACGACATTAGATATCTCTAATGGATTCTTCTGTCAAAACATTGCACCTGAAAGCAGGTATTTGACCGCTTTCTCAATAATGGGGTCGCAAAATCAATTTTGTTGACTCCCACAAGGATTCAAGAATAGCCTAGGATTATTCTCAGCAAGGGTAACAGAGTTACTTCAAATATATGATGATGAGGCATTATCCTATGTCGATTACATCTATCTTACAGACGATGACCTGGAGACTCACTTAAAAAGAGTGAACATCATAATACTTGGGTTCGCATCAGAGGGTTACAAATTCAACTTTAAAAAGTCAAGAATTGCCCATCTAACAGTCCTATTTTTAGGATATAATTTATCAAGTGAAGGCAAAAGCCTGGCAGACAACTTCCTAGAGAATTGTGCAGTACTCCAAGCACCAAAAACGCTGAAAGATTTACAATCAATACTAAGCTTCCTGAATTTCGGTAGAACATACATTCTAAATTATGCAGAGAGGGTTAAACCTCTCTATGAATTAATAAAACCTAATTTCAAACCAATAAATTGGACTCAGAAACACACAGAAATCTTAAGATCATTACAAACAGACATGTTAGCTAAAACAAAATTGCAAACTCGCGAAAACGTACGCAACCTTGTAATCCGAGTCATCCCAGGAAGATGCGGATTCACGTACCTGACCTGAAGGGGAAACGGTACCAATAGCTTACAGATCACACTTGTACACACACGCTGAAATGAAATTCAGTTCAACTGAAAAAATTCTAATAGCGGTTCAAACTGCTGTAGCAAAAGAAAGAGCCCTAGCCCAAGGCAAAAGAATATCTGTTTTTTCAGCAGAATCAGCCCATGAGGCATTAACAAGTCCACGCAATCTGAATGCAGTGGCATTAGATCCAAAATGGATACAATGGGAAAATTCTCTTGCTACAGAAGACGTGAAATACTATTTTGACCCGAAAATGAAAAAACTAAACGATCTAGAATACAAACAAGAATATCCTCTGCCGATCGAAATTCTGCCTCTCGAACAATATACCTGTGTAATCTATATGGGCAGATTTGCACACCATTACGATACAGAGAAAAATCCTACAATGCAGCATGCGAGATTGTTAAAGGTTGCTGGCGCTCTGGTAAATTCAGACCGATGATTACCAAAACTGAATCACTCAGAAACTGTTCAGCTCAGCGAGCTGAAAAAAGATCTTTAAAGATGGCGCTTGAAAATGCCGATCGCGAATTCCCCACAGTGATAGTGTGCGATTCGCATTACTGCGTCAAGTCATACAATAGTGACATGCAGACATGGAGCAAAAACGGTTACAAAGATGACACAGGTGCCACAATAAAGCATAAAACGCTTTGGGAACAAGTAGTTCTTTTGCAGATTGAACTACGAAAGACTCACGTGATACATACACTGAGTCATCAACGTGATGGTGTTCACGTTGCAGGGAATTCATTGGCTAACAGAGCCACAGCGGCAGCGGTTCAACCGGCTTCCGTAGCCACAAAAAAGCGTTCTAAAAAACACATAGATGGAGAAACCATGCTGGGGGTAAAAGAGTTGTTAAGAGGCGATTATGCAGCATTACCTCTCAACTATCCACTCAGTAATACATACATAATTGATGCAAACTCCGTTCCTTTTGCTCACATCCCTGGAGTGGGGGATAGAGTAATTCCAAACACGAACAGGAGAACCTTCTTAATAGCGGACGCACACATGGGATTGGGTCTAAGGCACCAAGAGATCAAGGAATCTCTAATAGAATTACAATCAGAATACTGGTGGCCGGGGATGAGCTTGCAAATGTACAAATTTGCAATGGATTGTCCAGACTGCAACAGAGATCGCAGTTGTGAACCGGACTAGACTATTGCCAGGACACCTTTATTAGAAAGCATCAGGCGATGTATACGCAGAAATCCAGCCGGAGAAATGCGTCCCCATATTTATTAAGACTAGATTCACTTGAAAATGTGGCCCCAGCGCTCGTCTGACGCCAGAACTGTTATAAAAGATTTGCAAGTCTTTATCGGCACATACGCAATTGGCATGCTACATTCTGACCAGGGTCCTGCGTTTAGCTCTCAAGCTTACAAAGAGGCCATGACCAGCATGGGCATTGCATTGCGGTACTCTTCTCCCTTCCATCCTGAGGGCAATGCGGTAGTGGAAAGAAAAAACCGTGACATAAAGCAATCTATAACAGCGAGGGTATTAGGAACGGGTGACGGGTGGGTCAAACATCTAATAAGTGTCCAACCTAGTCTTAATAACATGCCAAGAAATTCTCTAGGAGGTATCAGTCCGTATGAACTTTTGTTTGGTACTAGAATGATTATCCAGGATTTGGATCGTCAAACTTCAGTGGTAGAAGAAAAAACTTTTGATATCAAAGATCGTTTGGCTGTTTTACAGGACTTGAATGAAACAAGAAAGAGTCTAAGTAACATAAAGTTTAAGCCAACAACCACTGAAGAACCACCTGTCCCAGCAAGACCTGTCTGGATTCCAAAGATTGGGGATCTGGTCAGAGAAAAAATTGCGGTGAAGAAGGAATTTGGGCCTTTTTACAGAAAAGCAGTACCTGTCTTAGCTGTCAGCGGAACAAGATCAGTAGTACTACCGCCACTTGCTGGTAAAAAGGAAAACAGAATTGTTTCCATCAACCTGGTGAAACCACAAACATGTGGCCGATAATAAATAGCAGGCCCAGTGGACTCCCAAGAAATAGCAGAAGACCAAACTTTGCTACAACCCAAGAGGTTCAAACTGAGAGACTAATCACATGTGATAAACCTGCAGTAAATAAAAAAGGACTATGCAACAAAGCCATGGAACTTGTGCCTCTTGAAACCCAAATTGCTACAATTCATGATGATACACCAAGCTACAATGATGTAGCCTCAGACTATACAAATGTAACAAAAGAAAATGCAAAGATCAATGGAAATCCGGAAGCAATCCCACTAATTGAGAGAAATGCGTCTGGCTACTTTATCAACTTTGATGACTTTTCTGATGATCCAAGTGAACATGGAGACAAGCCAGCAACAAAAACTTTCAAAGAAAAAATAACCAAACTTTTTCACCAACTAAAAGAAACATATCTGATTTCACCATGGAATGAATTTTGGACTGTGTTAGGTGTACTTTTCCTCCTGCTTTGCCTCATCATGGTTTTAGGCTTGGGTAACTTCATTGATGGAAAATATAGTACAATGGACACAGCAAGTCAGAACATCAACTTGGTCCTAAAGTCTCACAGATCCTCTCACATGGAGAAAAGAGAACTATCATCAGTGAACATCACAGCCAATCCAATACCTGGTGGTATAGCATGGGAACTGACTATGAAATCTATGGCCCGATTGAGCTCTTGAAGTATCCACACCAGTTTAAGGTTTCCTTAAGTGACTTTGTGATACCAAGTTCTTTCTCTGATGATTGGGACCTTGAAAATATTAATAATATGATGTCAGATTTAGTAATGTCAGCTAAATTCACAGAACATGATTATTTGCAGGGTTCATCAAATTATGAAGAATTATACTGTTACAATCACTATGATCATCACTATTTGCACAAATCTGCTCAACCTAGAAATGTTTTTACTTATAATCAATGGGAACATTGTCCATTGTACGTGGAGAAGCGTGGCTCAGTGGTTAGAGGCGGCAGACCCAGAAGCTGAGATCGGCCGTGGACCAGGGTTCGATTCCCCGCCTCGGCGGGTCTCGGGCTCAAAAATTCCACGGAGTTGACAATTCTCGCTCTGGTGCCTACTTGACTCAGGGGGTCACACTCTGCGACTCTGGGCAATAGCTTGCTTAATCTCCTCTACGGCCCCTCGTGGTGGGATGCCTGGCTTTCACCTTGTGGATACCCGGCCGGGGTATCTCACAGGGGAATACCAGGACGCGTTCCCTAAGCAAGCGCCTTGAGGCCCCTGGGTTAAAGTGCGCTATATAAATCGAAATACATTTACATAATTCCACCAAAAGGAAGTTCGAAGACATTTTATGAGAAATTTCCATACTTCTCAGGGTTTAACAACAGTGATCCAGAAACATTTTATTTTAAAATGTTAAATAAGACAGGAATGAAAACAATGTTGACTAATACTAAATTGATTTATTCTGAAAAATGTTATGACAAAATGTCAACATTTGGTTTTTAATTTTAGAAAAACAACATTGAAACAAAAACCATCTGGGGAACAAAAGTCTGGCAGGTACAAGGTCTAGAATCATTATTTAGGGCCTGCATGATCCCAGAACAAATAATATTCCTGAATGATACTATTCAACAAACTACTTGTCTTGGTTTAGCTAAGATAAAAGACTTAAATAAACCGTCTCTTCCGAAGCCCATACCTGATAGCAATAGTACTATGGATGTGGCAATAGACGTATGCCATATTTTTCCACCAAAACAGAACAAATCCTGATTGGAAAAAATGGTTGATCTGGCCAACAGACACAAATAACTGTCAAGATAGATTCCTGAACAAAAGACAGGGGTTCAAACTGACCAGGCCAGACCCAAGATATTCCCAGAGACAACATCCAGGGATAGTTACAACATACAGTGTAGGGAAATTATTCCTTGAGTGGCTACAGAAATCCACACTGGCTGAAATTAAGCAACACTTGACTTTACTTAAAGAAGGTGCTGACTTGCGAGATTTCATAATGGGACCTCGCAAACAGCCCATGCTGTTCCTGAACATCCGTCTCTACAGAAATCGGCAACAACGTAGCTGGATTCAACGTGTTGCATCGCTTTATATGCACATGACTCGCCAAAAGTGTCAACTCGTAACCTGACAATCGAGCACTAGTCAAGTGCTGTGTCTTGGTCCTGTTTAACAAAGTATCCACTGCATGTGGAACCATCACAATCAACATATTATCCATTAACAAACCAGCAGACTGTCGAATAGAAACAGCCGCTGCCGCTGTAGCTCTCAAACAACTCGGCAATACTCTAGCTACTGGATCCAAAGTCGAAGAGAAATACGCACATGGACACTGTTTATCGCCGAACTGCTGAGTCAGGACTGACAATGCACAACCCTCTCTCTCGTGAACATAGAGTGTAAAAGGCTTACTGTAGTCGGGAGTACCCAACACAGGAGCCGAACACAACGCATTACGCAATTCAGAAAAACTCTTCTGGCATTCGTCAGACCAGGGAAGAGGATTCGGAGTATCCTTAAGAGTAAGTGCTAACAAAGGTTTCGCAAGCAACGAAAAGTTCGGAATTCATTGCCTACAGTACGAAGTAATGCCCAAGAAAGCACGCACTTCTCTCTGTGTGGTTGGCACATTCATTTTCGCAATCGCTTGAATTCATTATGGGGTCAACCTTCTTCCCTCCTTCGATAAGAGATGACCTAAGAAGGTCACTTCTTGTCGACAATACTGCAACTTTGAAGGTGACACTTTATGATGAAGATGAGACAAATATTGCAACAAAGAAAGAGTAGCTTCTTTACAGATCTCCTCATCATCAGCAGCAACTAACAAATCGTCGACATACTGAATAAGAGCAGCACCATCAGGCAAGACAATCGCATCAAGCTGTGTTTTCAAAGCCTGACTATAGATGGATGGACTTTCACAATAGCCTTGAGGAGCGCGCTTAAACCGGAAACTTCGGCCTCCTAAAGAGAAGCCAAAAATATCTCTACTCTCCTCGGCAATCGGGATGCTGAAAAAAGCATTCTTCAGATCAATCACCGAAAACCAGGTAGCTGAAGCTGGAATCATAGCCTGCAAAGCAGTAATATCCGGAACAGGAAACTGTGGCACAACAATCTTATTCACTTCTCGAAGATCGATCACGAACCTATACACAGGCGGCTGAGAAGAATCAGTACGTTTCAGGACAGGCAAAACCGGACTATTAAACACATTACCTCTCGTTTCTTCAATCACACCTTTCTCAATCAGACCATAGATGATCGCTAAAAGCGCTCTTTCACCATCACTAGAAATCCTATATTGGGGAATACGTGGCTATCTAGCATTCGCTTTCAGCGTCACAACATACGGTGGAATCTCCAAAAGACCCACATCATTAGGACCAGTAGCCCAAAGAGTATCAGGGAGAGAACGCAATTCCAAGGGAAGCCGATCTTTAGACAAATACATCGGAGAGATCACTCTCTTACCCAATGTAAGCTGTACTCCCGAAGGAGAACAATGCAATGTTGCATACAATCTCTTCAACAAATCCAATCCCAACAAATTCTCACCACAACCTGTCGTTTGAATGAGGGGTGCTTCCAATTCACAAGGTCCAACAGAAAGAGACAAAGGAATAGAAACTGGATTACAAACTGGGGTGCCAGAAAAACCTACTGAAACATTTGTCAAGCCAGACAAAGGTGCGCCAGGGAGTTTAAAATGAATGATAGAACTCTTCGCAGCACCAGTATCCAACAGAAAAGGCTCTGACACACCTGATGTAATCACTTCAACATAAGGTCCACTCTGATCTACTGGAACTGACACTACTCCCTCGCTTTGTCTATGGCTGTCCTAGCAATCATTACCGTTGGCATTCTCACTCTCAACATAGTAGTCGTCAGCATAATAGTCGACCTACCAGATGCAACATTCTGCTGATCAAAACAATTTGTTGTATTCTGTGGAGGAAAGGAACGTGCATTCTGGGGGAACACATCACGTCCTCTACCTCTAGGAGCTTGCTGAACACCTCGACCTCTCACACCAGAAGCACCATTCGTACGCTGTAACATAACCGGACAACTACTCTTGAAGTGGCCCTCTTCTTTACAGTACGCACACTGATTAGGGCCTACAGGAAAACGCTGTTGAGAAGACTCGGACCTTTGCGAACCTCTTTGAAACTGCTATCGTTGCTGAAACTCACGCTGATTATAACGAGGCAGATACGCCTGTTGCAAAAGAACCTTCGTCTTTAAATCTTTAGTCTTTTTCTCTGCTCTCTCTTTTTCATCCTTATCTCTATTCTCGTAATATTGTGCAGTAGCCCATATCTGGGCCGATGAAGAAACAGCCCATGAACTCTCTGAATCCTTCAATTTATTACACAACTCGGGGAGCAAGTTATGAACAAACTTATCTACGAACAACCGTTGGCCACCTTCCGTACTCATGTCTTGACCACTATGATCGATAAACGTCTCTTCAAACCCAGTGAAGAAATCAGACACACTTTCATCTTTCTTCTGCTTGCAGGCAGACAATTTATCCCAATTCACTCGCATAGCAGGCATCAAAGTCTTCATATAATTAATAATCCTACCAGGGAGTTCTGCAACTAAAGCTTCAGGTTTAGCTCCTCCACCTTGTTGACCATCTGAAATTGCAATGTTAGCCCATGTATCACCTAACTCTTGCGCATGATCCACATGACGAATTGTTCCCCACAAGGGTTGAGGAACCACATTACCAAACAACATATCTATATCGGCTAAATTCATAATGCACGCGTCAGCTGTCTGTGACAACTCCTTGTAATACCCTGCAGGATTCTTTCGGGGATCAGGTAAAGTCTGTTCAAGAGCCAAAACTTCAGCTCTCTTCCACGGAACATGTACCCAAACACGCTGAAAATGAGCTTCTACAGCTGCAATACCATTGTTAACATCAGCCTGAACTGCCTCTTTCCATACCGGAGGAAACTCTCTCATAGGGTACTTTCTCGCTTTTCTCCTAATAGAAGAATCAGGCTCAAACAACGACTGAGAAGGACGCTCACTCCTAAACGCAAGCAACGTCGCAACTGCTTTCTCAACATCGGAACCCACTATCGTTCCTTTCGCAAACTCGGACTGTACATTAAACAACTCCGATGGAGTCTGACCCAACTCACCATCTTCCCATTCCTCACGAAGGAAAGTACACATCATGTCGAAGACATATCTCTGCTTTGGTGCTTCCCATTGATGGAAGACATCCATAACAGACTCTAGATTATATCTCGAAGAATTAGCAACCAATTTACGAGCCAAATGATCCAACACTGCCCGCTTTTTGGACCAGGAAACTGGCTACGCAACTGTTTACGTGCAGAAACAGGGGTCACATTCAATGACCCAAAGAAAGGAGACAAAAGACCAGTAACAGTGTCAGTCCTTCTCTGTCGAACAGAAGGAGAAGCTGTCATAAGGACAGGAGGCAAAGCAGGCTGAGATAAAGCAAACGTAGGATTAGTAGCAGAAGGAGTAGCAGAAGAAGTAGCAAATACAGGAGAAAAAGTCGTAGAAATTTGAGACGAATCTGATAGCAAAATCGGCGGCCCTAGAGAAGGCTGCGCCAAAAGAGAAGGAACCAGCTGAAGAGGAGCTGGCAGCAGTGCAACAACAAGAGGATGAACAGCTGGAAATTGCGCAACTAAAGGTTGCGGAGGTGCAGTAGCACTCTGCACATAAGGGGGTGGTGAACTCAACAAATGTAACATCAAAGGATCCTTTTCAGGGTCCTTCATTGCACCTTGTGGAAGAGGTGACAAGGCTGGATAACATTTATCGATGGCCATTTTATGTTGCCTATGCAACGCTTCACTCGCTTGTTCTTCTTCATTATCTTTAAACTGTATAGCAGCCTGCATTATCGATATACCCTTCTCTCTTTTATTTCTTTTCGCTTGTTTAATTTCTCTCTGTTTGGCTTCCTTTCGCCAGAGGCGGAAAGAGTCAAACATCGCCGGCCGGGATTTCTTCTTAAATAGTTTAACTTCCAAATTATCTAAAATCTCTGTGTCATAGCTACCATGTTGGGGCCATTTTAAAACACCGTCTTTCCTAGTGTATCGGACCCACAATTCATTATACGTAATGGGGCCCACACCATGTTTAGAATAGAGCTCATAAGTCGGAGTTCTAACCGGAGGTATCGGACACGAGTCCTCCAATCGGGAATCCCTGCTACAACCACAACAAAATATCTTTCCAAGTTTGCTAAGACCAGGCATCTTCGCTCACTGATCTAGCTTCAAACTTCAAGGGATTACCAAAAACGATAGTCTCGCTAATATACGAGTCCCTCGGCTTTGGCACTTGCAGGTTCCAAATCAAAGATCCCGAAGGAAACCAAAAACTAAGGACTGGGAAAGTTCCACTTATACTTAACTGAAGTATCAATCACGCCACCAGAAGACCCGTCTATCGTCTCGCTATACAAATCGTCTCGAAGGTTCCAAGACAGGGCGACAGTCAGGGCAGCAGTCCTTCGTAGCCGTCGGAAAGCGGGGAAGCCTCGCAGCAAAAACCTTCAGTCCATGTTCGACATGCCGGGGTCGATGAAGTGGGGGCCGTCTTCCAGAATTTCCTCACGAAGCTCCTAACGATCTTCAGGCTTGGACCGGTACCACTGAAGTCGCCCCACTTTGGGCGCCAACTGACGAACCGGGTTTTAGAACCCAGCGGCGCCAGGGGCACGCACAAAGTCTTCGAGTTCACCTGTCTTAGAATACAGAGACACGGGATACTTCTCGGTGACGTCAAAGATCACATTTATTGGCTGAAACCAGGAACAGAAATTCTACGAAGTACGACACAAGTAGGTTCATCAGAATCTGCTCAATTTTCGTATTGCAAGACATCGTCTTTTATGCTAAAAATCACATTCCTGACAAACACACATTATTTACGAACTGTCCAATCATAGGTAACATTGCAAAAGGTATTGCATGACGACAAACCCACTCTTCAGTTGTCCAGCCCACCATCAATTACACAGGAAAGCCCAACATTCTTTCTCGGACAGGCCGGACAAACCCATAATAAAGGACCACAACCCATACCATAAAAAGACCATAAAAGAAGGAACAGAAACAGATGAGAAGTAGGATAAGGGGTGTGTGCGTGTGCAATAAACTCAACAATGTCCTGTTCTTTGATCCTAATCTCGATCAACTACCGGGCAAGGAACTGGCTTAGCAAGGTTAGCTTCAGGCAACGGGGTCAGTTCACTCAGGTCACCTAGGAGTCAGCTAAAGTGTACGTGTACCAAAGACTCGTTCGGCCGTAGTCATCAGCCTATGTGAGGGCAACCACAAAATGGCTGCCATACACAAAATGGAACCCAAGGGTTCAGAACGAAATCCCTAAATACGTAGTGAATCCATTGGTCTAACATGATCAAAACACTCGTACTTGCCGCACTCACCAGTTACGGTTCGCTACTATCAAATTCGTAACGAAACCATGACCTTTATGAAACGAGTTCAGAATTCACTGAACCTCAGACCCAGACTGGATGGGGAAGACCGTGTGCAAGACTTCTGTTCTACCAGACTCAAAATGGCCCCTCGGGTAGGGTACCTCTGTCGGACTTCCACCACGGGCCCCCTCGCGACCACTGGGCCAGACCTACGTCTCTTTGGTGTCCCTGTTCAGGCACCATTTGTAGAACCAAGAAAAGCCCACCTCAAGGAGGAGTGGGGGCTTGCCCGAGTCTACTCTTACCCTCCTCATATAATAAAGCGGTCCCAGAAACCTTTGTCTGCAGAGAGAACCACCTTTATTACAATAGCCCGGGTTATGGAACAGAGTCCCAAGCTAGTCAGAGACAAACCCAGGAGGCTGCTGCTTTTCTCCACAGCGAACAAGCCTTATATACATTTCTATTCCACTCTTTTGGCATTCAGTCCGTTGTTCAATAAGGGTGGTGTTTGTAGTTGATGACCTGATCAAGGCGGTGTTTGTAGTTGATGACCTGATCAAGGCTCTGCATTCAGACCATTGTTCAATCAGCTTGATCAAGACTCGGCATTCAGACCATTGTTCAATCAGCTTGATCAAGGCTCGGTCAGTCAGACCATTGTTCAATCAGCTTGATCAAGACTTTGTCAGTCAGACCATTGTCCAGATGACCTGATCACGTCGTCAAAGATGTTTACCCAGCAGGGAGCAGAAGATGAAAAACAAGCTTGTTTACACAGGGCATAGGTGTCTCATGGCTCTCTGTTGATGGATTGGTTAACTGCAAAGAACAGGGGGATTGGGTATGTGATAGTTTTTTTAGCGTCAGTAGAAACGTAGGCTGTAGGCAGGGTTTTGTCAGGAGATGGCAAGAAATGGAGGAATGGAAGGAAATGAATAGGACCTAGTGAAAACGTATTTTCTTCAACCACACCTTAAATTCCTTTCTGTCTGTACCAAGTACCCCAGGGTGCCATATTGCTGAGTATCATCGACTGACCGCAGCCTGAATACACGCGCCATCTTATGAACTCACACTCTCCCTTCGCCAATAGGACGCGGGTGGGGGCGAATGAGTAAATGGGTTTCTATGGTATATCTGAATTCAAGTATATAGGCTTAAAGGAATGGCTTATATAAATGGTATACTTGATGGCATTGACCCCGCCCCGGCATAATGTGTGCTCCATTGTAGGGTTCATCTTAACCAGTGGAAAGTGATAATTTGTTGCCAGGGGAGGGCTTAGGGGTTAAGGGGCATTTCGATAGCCGGCAGGTCAGCATTGAGAGAGCGTCAATGTAGTCCATCGGCTCTTGACACTTGTAGCTAGGTTTCTTAAGGGGGCAGTCTAGTAGTCATCGACTTGTAGATATGTACCAACTTTTTTGTCTCATTTAGGTGAAGAGTAAAGTGAGTTGGCTGTCGCAGTGGTGGAGGAGCTTCCACTTAGAGAGAACACTTGGCCATCTTACCCATCAAGTATCATGACATTTGACAGATGTAGAAAAAAGCCGAAGCCTCCTTTTAGACGGCAAAGGAGGTGAGTGAAACCCCACGTCAAATTCGGGCTAAAGATTGCTACCAAATGTTGGGCACACCTTTCAGAGGGAGGCTATCTGACTTCTAGAGAGCAGTGGAACATACATTGCAGGGCTGAAAAACTCTGCTACCAAGGGTACTCCTTCCCCGCCCCAACAAGAAAACAATGCAGACAGCAGAATTGTATAAATTCATGGCCCCCAATACTTATGTCAATAGTGCCATTTCAAGTAGGCAGCTGGTAACTGTGGGTGCTATGCTCCATTTCGAAGGTTTGATATTAGGCTGCACAGCTTATCACGTTCACTTAATTACTTTGGTGTCTCCAACCTTTTTAGTAGTGAGCAGTACTTCTGCTCAATGTTATCACTTTTAAAATAGTGGCCACGTGTTAACAGTATGTTAGTAACCACCTAAGCATTAAAGGAAAGACTATTAGCAAAAAGACCAGGGACAAGCTGATCAATATTACATTTCTCCATCTGACCAATAAAATAGCTGAAGCATTGTTCCAGCTGGCACAATAGACATAACAATAATATGTGTATTTTGGCACAAAGGCCATACCAGTAATGTGTCTCCCCAGCTTTCATTAGAATTCAACTATATTAATACTCAAATCTGTTTTGGGCTTGCAACATGTTTGTCTCCATCAACATATCAGTTCCTGAAAATGCACATACACGAATTGGCCTGTAATGCTCTAGTGTCTATGATGAGTATCAGTATGCCAACTAGACATAGAATGACCTAAATGTCATTGGTGACAGATTGGCTCTTGGCAGTTCATGGATCCTAAAAGTCAACTCAACTGCCTCAAGCAACTACAAACCTATTCTCTCACCAGAGCATGTCACTTAAAATCTACAGCTGAATACAAATCTCTGTGGAAGGTCTGTGGATGGTATCTCATAGGTAGCTGATAGGCCAGTAATTTAGTCTAGTTTACTCCACAAATTTGAGGAATCCCTTTCAGTGAGACAGCATACGACTAGAGTTTTAGATGTGTCTATGTGGGTAACGAATGACAACTGAAGCATTCATAAACAAGCATTTACAATGCAATAGGTCTCGCATTTGCGAGAGTTTGAGCTATTGGCATTGTAAATGACAATTACTTTTATTTGTGTGTTTTGAAAACCTGCAAGTGGTGCGTAAACATGCACTTGGTATGTATAGTCCTTGCTTACAAGAAGCAAGGCTGGAGGTTATGTTATGTTATAAAACACTTATAGTGCGCACAGATAGTCAAGAGTGTCCTGGCGTGAAAAGCCAACTGCGGACAAAGCAAGGAGCTGAGAGGAGCTGTGGGTTAGTGGAAAAGCAAGGTCTTTAACTGCTTCTTAAACAGCCTGAAATCATTAGTATTCCGTAATTCATAAGGAAGGGTGTTCCAGGCTTTGGCTGCCTTAAAAGAAAGTGAGCTGCCCCCGGTTCACGTAAGACAAAATGGGGAATGACTGCAAGACGTAATGCGGCTGAGCGAAATTGCCTTCGGGCAACGTAGAAATCAAAGCGCCTCCTAAGATACGGTGGCCCTGATTTGTATAGGGCACCATGGGCAAGAGTGAGAGCCTTGAACTGGCCGTGTTGCACCACAGGGAGCCAATGCAGGTCCTGTAGATGTTGCTTTATGCTTGATCGGCCAGGAATACCAAGCAGCACTCTTGCTGCTACATTTTGAATAATTTGCAGCTTTTTCAGCTGGTATCCAGGAAGGCCAATATACAATGCATTGGCGTAGTCAATACGCAACTAAATGAGGGCACGAGTCACCATTTCCTTCCCCAATCTCGGTAGCAATAGCAGGAACTTCCTGAGTGATTACAATGTGCTAAAGCACACTCTGGCCAGTTTTTTTATTTGCATAGAAAACCGGAGGTCCTCACTGAACTAGACCTCCAGATTCTTAACTGGGTTGCCAACTGAGTTAGTCCTGGGATATTCTGCAGGCCAAATATCCACCCTGAATAGAGGGGGGAAAGACTCAAACAGAAGTACCTCAGACTAGTCCTCATTGCACTTGAGCTGAGCCCTTGCAAGCCAGTTAAAAACGGCTGAAAGACAGTTTTTGGCTAAATCCGGGGACAAGTCCTTTTCCTTCCACCTGAAGAGGAGCTGAGTGTTATTTGCGTAAGCTATAATCTTAGCTCCCAGCTCCTCCGCCAAATAGATATATAATGTATACAGTGAAGAGAAGGGGACTCAAAGTGGAGCCCTGCGGAACTCCAGTGGTCACCTTTCTTGTGGCCGAGGAGAACAGGGGCAGCCATACCTGCTGTGTTCTATCCTCTAAAAATTATTCCAGCCAGTCCCATGCTAGACCTGTAATTCCAATGTTTGAAAGACGGGCCAAAAGTTGGAGACAGGCCACCGTATTGAAGACGGCAGAGAGATCCAATAAAATCAAGGCCGCTCCGCCGCCTGCATCCAAACATTCTCTTATGGCCTCCGACCTCTCAACAAGGGCCGTCTCTGTGCTATAGGTGGCCCTAAATTCCCACTGGGTTGGGTGGAGGGCAACAGATGACTCAACAAAGTTGGAAAGTTGTTTATAAACTGCCTTCTCACACACTTTCACCACAGCCGGAAGGAGCGAGATGGGTAGGTAGCTAGCTGGCAAAGCAGGATCTAAGGAAGGCTTTTTTAACAACAGAATCAATTTAGCCTGTTTCCACTCGAGTGGAATTGTCGCAGTCTGAAGTGACATATTAATAATGGTGTTGCCCTCAGAGTTAACCACCTCGGCCACTGCTGCTAGCTGCCTAGCCAGGCAGGGATCAGCTGGCGAACCCGATTTCAGAGATTTAAGAATGGACAGTGAGTCTTGCAGGGGAATGGGTGAAAACCCGTCAAAAAAGTGGGGACTGAATCAAAGACTGGGGCTCTCAGAGTGGGGAGCCCCACCTGCCCAAGAATACTGATCCCAAAACTGGACAGCTTCTCACACCAAGAGTTGGAGGCAGGGAAAGCAATACGCTCCGCACAAGGGGTCAGTAAACTCTGAACGATAGAAACAATTTCTTTTGAGTTGTTTTTAGACATAACAATGCGCTCCGTGTAAAAATGACTTTTAGCCTTCCTAATAGCAGCATAATACTCTCGCTAGGACTTCCTCAACACTATTTTAGCCAATGGGCAATAGGCCTGTCTCCGACTGTGCTCCAGTTTTTTACAGGACTGCTTTAACTCCCTAAGCTCGCTAGAGTATCAAGGTTTGGAAGGGGTGTTTCTCTCTGGAGGTAAAAGAGGCGCAGTTACTGCCAGCCTTGCTTCTCGTACGTAACTACTATTATACAAAGTGCGTGTTTACACACCGCTGGTAAGTTTTCAAAACACATAAATATAAGGCATTGTCATTTACAATGCCAATAGCTCAAACTCTTAGATATGCAAGACCTATTGCATTGCGGTGACAAGAAAGTGATGACAAGCATTTGCAATGCAATCGGTCTTGCCTTTGTGACCTTATATGTATTTAGCTATGCAGCACATTATCGTGGGTGCTGAAACATCTACTGTTCTTTGACATGGGGAGAAAGTAAGCATCAAACTGCGGAACACCTCAGTTTTGGGGAACACATGGAGAGAAAATAGTGTTGTAGACTTCACTTATTATAAATGTAGTTAAAGTTTATCAATAATTTAATGTATTAATCTTCAGACCACTCCTAAGAGTACCATGTTCACTGCCTAATCTACTGCCACACTTATAATCACTGCCACACAGTCCATTGCAATAATTTGCAATAGTATAATGCATGGCTAAACACTTATTAGCTCCCAAAGGCGAGATCGATTGCATTGCAAATGCTTGTTTCCTCTTCCTTCTGCTTAGTACCTCCTTGTATGCTCCTCACCTGAAAAGATCATGCAGCGTTTATTGAAACTCAATGCCACAGACACCAGTAGATTGCGGCTGACCAGATAATCGGCGGCATATCACGGGTGCTGCATAGCATGGGTTTGTATCCTTCCACTTTTCTTTTAAAGTTTTGTGACCCTATTAAAATGTTGCACCCCTCTGAATTTTGCCCCAAGTGCAACTGCCTCTGAGCCCCCCGCCCACGACACCCCCACCCCCCCCCCCCCCACGCTACGCCTTGATGCTGTTCTCACTCTTCCCCTGCTGCGTTACTGACAGGGCCATCCAGCATGGGATGACCTTGGTGGCTGCAAGCCTGTGAACTTTCCAGAAATGGGCATGATTGCAGATGAGTAATACAAGCTGATGTCACCGCAACATGACTGCTAAGACGCTGCCGCCACAACATCTGGCCGTGTTCTTTTACACATGTAAAAATACTGATTTAGGAAAATCAATGCGAATATTTATTGGCCTTTGCATGTCCGTCTGTTTACATATTTCTGAAATGGTTCAGTGGGCATGGGGCTGATGCACTTGTTATAGCAGACAGTGTATGCAATATAGCTGGTAACGCGTGCTTATATGTTCCCTTTTTCCACAAGAAGATTTATACTTTTTTGTGTTTAAATGTTATTTTTTGACTTTTGGCTTCTGTCGAGTAGTACCTTGAAGCATCGCTTATTTCCGTGCATGTGTTTTAGCGCGCTGTGCTAACAGAGCCAAGTCGTCTTTCAGCTGGCGACCAAGATGACACACACATTGACTTTAAAGGCAGCTAAGTAGTTTTGCCTTCAGCTAAAGGCATCGGGCCATGATGGTATCTGGCAAGAAAATCTGAAACGACAAAGATCAAAGCGTGGCATCAGGCCTAATCTTTTCAGGACATCATGGAGAAAGGACAATTTGAACATCTTAAAAAGGCAATTTTAAATCCCCGTGAGTCATTTACAGGAAACGATGCTCGCTGGATTGGAACTGAGTTTGTGTGGTCAATTGAGTCCATGACCAATGACATTCTTAGATTTGATGTGTAAAGACAGCAAGTTATTCAAGTTAGGTGTTTGGCACCATAACTCACGATTTTAGCATTTCCGCTGGAGCTAACTTGTGAAGCATACTTTCTATTTAACTATCGTATTAGAATATTTTGCATTTAATTAGAGGCCTGTATTTTATCATGGGATGGATAACATGTAAGGGTTATTCATGTTGCAAACGTGTTTTTCGTTGCAGTAGGCGTAAAATGAAAAATAGGGATTTAAAATATATGTCGAAACTGCAGAAAAAAAGACTCAACAGCGTAGTACACAGTTTTTTGTGAAATCGATTTACAACCGCTAGTTAAGCGGGAGGTACAAATAGCACCCTCGGATCTGTGATACTCATTCAGTGTCTGCGCATGCTACCCGAAATTCTCACAAACAACTATGGACATTACTTCTGGTACACTCAATGTGACTCTTGTGCCTGTGGCAGGGAAATTTTACATGAGGTGTATGTAACCACAAAACCTTAATTGTGACACATATCCATTGGTAAGTCAGGGTTGAGGAAAAGGTGTGTTTGGAAAGGTGTGAAAGCTATGCCATGCATACGAAATGATTGTTGCAAAAGAATAATCGGTTTCATAGTTCTCTTTTCTGCTCAAATGCAAGTTTTACAGAGAAAATTAAAAGATAGGTGTAGGTGTAAGACAGTATCTCAAAAATCGACAATAACAGGGCGGATTTACTTAGGACATGCAATACCTTTGAGTGACGCAAGTCGTGGTCAGGTAACTTACTCTTTCTATGTGTGATGCATTCTGCGTCAGGAAATTGCCTCTCTAGATTCCTTCCTGCGCGAAAACAATCCTGCCTGTAACACAGGTATCCTTGCAGCAAACATGGCGCAAGGACTCCTCTGTTGGCTCTAGGCAGCACACCTTATGCCAGCACTAGAAGAGAGCAGAAGTGCACCATATCTTAGTAGACCTGGCACATTTCAGCTCTCTCCCTTTCATGCAAGCAAAGCAGCAAGTTGCCTTGCTGCATTGACTAGCGTGATATATTAATAACATTTCTGTAGTACCATGAAATGATAATTATTTTAAATAGCAAAATCATGTTAAATGTTTGATAATATGCAAATTTCACATTTAACACTACTTTTTACACTTCCAACCATCTTTAAATAAGAATGCTAGGGGTCAATAAGGAAACACTGTATAGTTGATAATTTGATCATTACATCTAGAGGTAGACATGAAGTTGAAACTGATCTTCCAGCAATAAATGGAAATCCTTTCTAGGTAGCATTATATGCAATAAAAAGTGTTCACAGGCGAAATAATTTGAGTTGTTTAATTTTAGTGTAGCCGATTTAACATATACTATTAACATCCAAATGTAATTCATTTCATCAAGTTATTGTTACTGATGCTATTAGTCCATTATACGGAACACGAGACGCTTGATACTCGCTCTGCCACGGGAGCCCAGATCCCACCAGCTTTTGGACCTATCCGTCCTTTTTGTTACACTACGTCCGATACTACTTTGACCACACCAGACCGCGACCGGGTTGGAAGTATCACCGGTTTCGCGAACCACCTGATTCGTTCTCCGCAAATACAGCCTTGAAGAGTCACATCTTGATATGATGTGACGAAACACGTGTCGGCTGATTTGCTTTTCTGTTGTACTGATCGAGTTGAAATATATCACATCTCACATGAAACAATGGATGTCGACCCCTGTCATTTCTGATATGAACAGTGGCTCTATACGTTTGGTTTGACAAGTTAAACCCTTAAATGTACTGTATACGTGTGCACAGGACTTTGAGCAATTTTGTTGTGTGGGTCGTGACTCACATACTGGCAGGGGTTGTTTTTCTCCTTTGGGTTTGTTCCCCCTGACCTGTTTGCACCGTGGTTTTTACGAGCTTTGCTTTTTGACTTATAAAGGTACATGCGCCATTTCTTCCTGCATCTAATCCAAACCCTTTTCTGATGCTATATCTGGGCATTTCATAAAAATCAGAATAGGTGTAAATCAGAATAGGTGAGTTGCACATAATCTCAATGTATTTACTAATTATGGGCGCAAAATCCGCTCCGCTCGCGAAATGTGCGAATTTTCGGCAATTTCGCGATCCGCGAAGCTCGCGAAATTGGCAAAAAATTTGCAGATTCGCGATCGGACTGATTTTTTTTGGGTCCACAGGAAGCACAGTTAAGGCAGGTGTTCGAGTTGAAGCTAACTTTGTAACCATTTTATAATGGCGCCGGTAAGCTGCCAGAGTGCTTGCTGGCGCCATTCTAAAATGGTTACAAAGTTAGCTTCAACTCGGGCACCTGCCTTAACTCTGTAAGTGCTTCCTGTGGGCCAAAAATTAAACCTTAACAGGAAGCACTTACAGATGTAAATAAAGCAGGTGCCCGAGTTGAAGCTAAAATTCAGTAAAGTTTCAATAAGCCCAAAACATTAGTGAGCACGGTCAAGGCTGGGCAAGTTTACTTTAACCCCATATCTGCCGTCTAAAATTATCTGTAATACCCGAGGGAGGTCTTTGCATCCCTGAGTTTCTCGAGCGCAATCCCCATTCCTGTGACCAGGAGGCTGCTTTCTCCTCACCTGCTGCCCTGCTTGCTCTCTGACCCTTTATACACAAGGCATGTTGACACGCATAGAAGCCCCGCATCACACACTAGCGGTATCAAACGTCTTCCCGCCCTTTCCCAACTATGATGGACAGCTCACTCAAGGGACCTCGGCGCCTTTTGGCGCGGTGGCAAAGTTACAGGCACACATGGTCAGTGGAGACACATCTTCTGGCCCTACGCAGCTGCAGTGTAGGAAAAGCACTATCATTTACCCAACGAGGTAGCACTTACTGGATTGGCCAGTAGAAAGTACTCCAGTTGAGTAGAGGTATTCTAAAAAACAACAATCGAAGGAACGAATAAAAAGGCAATGGGCAGGGTGTAAAACCACAGAGTGAATACAGCATGTCTCAAAGAGTCAGCGCATGTGCTAACTAGGCTGGACCTAAAAAATGTCAGAAAAAGTCAATGTAAAGTGCATTGTGCAGAGATACCACCACAGGGAAACAATGGAAGGTTCTTAGAGTCCACTCTAATCAAGGGTGAGGGAGGTGGATTCTGGATCCATTCACTTTCCAAAATAGCATGAAATCATCAAAGGGGAATGGATCACTTGTCCTGCTCAACCATTGGGTATACAGGAAATGAGGATGTCCCAGATGAAAAAAGGCCCTCATGCACGTGATGGGTATGGTGGTATCTGAAGCGGTATATGTTGATTCTCCGCTTTTAGATCACGTCAGTGCATAATCATTGGGTCTGATTTCGATTTATGCATCCTCCACCAGGAGGTTTTTACCCATGGTTGACACAGTAGTGAGCCAGTGATAAAAAAGTTATGTTAAAAAGACACATCAACCTAAGTTCTGCTGCTTTATTTTACTTGGTTGTTGGTCTAGTAAACTCTATAGTAGTGCATCACCTTGGACTGAGTTACGAGTACTGGATGCACTCAGAGGGATATATGACGGTACAACGCGTACCGTCACAACGCATACCTTTACAACGCGGCCGTGACAACGCAAGTCGTTACCACGACTTGCGTTGGGGGGCGCGGATTTCGAATAGTTTAATTTACTATTCTAACACCAGTCCCCGTGGACCCTAGGGAAGGTGTTAGGATAGTAAATTAACTATTTTTAGACCTTGAGCGCCCTCCAGCGCAAGTCGTGGTAACGACTTGCGTTGTCACAGCCGCGGTGTAAAGGTACCGCGTTGTGAAAACATCGTTGTAAACGATGTTTACCACTCAGAGTAATAAAAAACTTGAGGGGGGGGGATTGTGAGGGTATTTAAAAAAAGGTCGACATGTTTCTGCCTTGGTCTGCCTGGGTATAGGAAAAGAACAAAGATGGGTGCATAGGCTCAAAACTGACAGCGATGGACTGAATGATAATATAACCTGGCTGGCGCTGGCAAATAAATGAATTCTATGTAATCTTGAACACAAAAGCATCCCCAGGTTACTATAGCAACAGCAGCCGACCAATAGGGAGTCACCGACAGGGCCATTCTGTCGTATAAAACGACCCGGAAACAGTACCTATCGTTTCCGGATCAGTAAGGGCAGAGCAGCGCACTGACAAAACAAGCTGAGGATCGGGTGCAACAGGTAGTGAGACCGACAAAGGTGTCTCCTAAAACCGCAAGTATTCCACACCACCCATGCTAACTACCCTTTCTCTACCCTCTAGCCCCTTCCAAGAGCTCTACGATCCGACAGGAGCGTGTTAATTAAATGCGCGAGGTAACAAGTGCTGAGCACTCACATTGTATAACATAGTCCTTATCGCATAGCCACCCACCATTGACTCACCACCACCACTGCCGTAGTCCATATTGGCGTTCTTGATCGACACTAAACACAATGTAACCACTGTCGAATAGCACGCTAAACACCCGCTGCATGAGTATGGAGAGAAAAAGAGAGAGTTGACATTGCCATGATTGTTAACCGGTTTTAAAGTATTGCCATTTTTTTGTTGTTTATATATTCACGTATGAAAAGATAGAAGCAGCAACGTTCTGCTCGGTGTGTATGTCCCCTCTTCCCCCAAACCCTGTATGTATGCCGAAAACCATGTGCTTACTCTTTACAGGTACCATAAGACCTCGAGTCCGAAGAAACAGGTTAATACCTTTTTCGTTCACGTTTGAGCACCTACTTTTTGTTAAACCTCACGTTTCCCAATCACTGGTCCTGATGAATGCCCGTAAGTCCTATACCCAGGCAGACCAAGGCAGAAACATGTCAACCTTTTTTTAAATACCCTCACAATCTCCCCCCCTCAAGTTTTTTATTACTCTGAGTGCATCCAGTACTCGTAACTCAGTCCAAGGTGATGCACTCCTATAGAGTTTACTAGACCAACAACCAAGTAAAATAAAGCAGCAGAACTTAGGTTGATGTGTCTTTTTAACATAACTTTTTTATCACTGGCTCACTACTGTGTCAACCATGGGTAAAAACCTCCTGGTGGAGGCTGCATAAATCGAAATCAGACCCAATGATTATGCACTGACGTGATCTAAAAGCAGAGAATCAACATATACCGCTTCAGATACCACCATACCCATCACGTGCATGAGGGCCTTTTTTCATCTGGGACATCCTCATTTCCTGTATACCCAATGGTTGAGCAGGACAAGTGATCCATTCCCCTTTGATGATTTCAGGTTCTTAGAGTCATCAGGCTTCCCTGGGAATGCTACCAGGTGATGTGCTCCCGTGGAGACAAAAATTTGTCTGTATAACGCTGTGCTGCACATTCGTGACCAGGATTGAATAGGGTTGAATACACTTGTTCATTAACAAAGGAAAGTGTGTAATAACTGTAGATTGGATGCCCTCCTTTGAAGCTCTCACTGCTTCTCAGTACTCAGCAAACAGAGCCTGAGCCTTCAATTTACCTTTGTTCAGCGAGTGTGTGGCATCTCGCTTCTCAACATATTCGTAAAAGGATAAATTAGTATACAGATTTTTGATGTACTTCAACCAGGAAATGTGCAGAGTATGCTCTATGGTCAGACTATAATGCACAACGGCTCTGCTAAATATATCCTCATGTTTTGCCCAAATTGGGTGCCACAGCAAAAATGGCCATAATATGATGTGATCTTCGAGATATGGTATGCCCAGTTCTAGGTGTGAAATGAAAATCTAGCAACTGGAATGGTCCAGACAGCTTTCTTCTGAGGCAGATGTTTTCCTCTTTTTGCAGATTATCAATATTGTTATGACCCTGATGTCGGTACCAGATATCAGCACCGCGACACATTTAGACTTTAGATATAAAAAAGACATCTTCCTAAGAGGTTTTGTAGCAAGTCTTGTAGCAAATCTAAAAACCAAGTTCATGCTTTTTCAAAAAGGAGGGTCCTCGTATTGTGTGTGATCAATTTACTAGATAATCATATTGGAGTCCCAAATAGGTTAAAGTATTGACATTGCATAATTTTGAACCCTTAATAAGAACAGGATTTGCCCTTCTCTGTCCCACCAATTCTGGTAAATGTCTTGTTAAAATTCATTTTTAAATCCAAATCATCTGTAAAAATGATAAAATAATCTAATAAATTCTGAAAGCTGATACCTTTAATGCTAAAGGGAGAGCATCTTCCACATACGGTTAAGCAGGAATGGGACGCAATCCAATCAGTGGCAGGTCCCTAGACTTATCTACTAAAAAACGCTATTATTAAATAAAGAGAAAGAAAGGGGGCCAAGACGCAGTCCTGCTGTGCCCCTCTTAATGAGTTGGAAACCAACATTTAAGATATAGAGAGATTAAAAACTTTATTTTCCAGTTCCACTAATATTCACCTGGTATCCTTATGTTCTGTTTTGAGGAACACCTGGAAAGGGGCAATTCTGCTTACTTACTGTGAAAAGAAGAAAAGAGGATATGTATTAGAAGTAGACCTTAATGACTGAAATACTGATACTCACTACTATATAACTTTTAGGAATAAGTTACTAAATCAATTACTTGTAACAGTTTTTTTGGTTCATATACCACTACCCACGCTCCATAAAGTGGTTTTAGAAGGGGGATGAACCGTTATGTTGGATACCGTAGTTTGTAAATTTCTGGGGGGCCAGCAAAAGCTTGAAGGGGGCCTGGAACAGGTCATAGGATTTTCTCTACAGAAGATAGAGATGATGCAACAAACTTTACAAACAGACAACAAATTAGTTAAGTTTCCAGTCAAGCCATATGGAAGTTGAAAGTGTTTTGTGGCAGCAAACAAGCCATACTGCCTTCCTTTATATGGTGCTGCAAAAATGTACAGCATAAATAAAATATTTTAGATGGATATCAGAAAGCACCAGCTGGCCTGCAGAGAAATGGGGAGAATATAGCACTACATTATTAACAGATCAGTTATGACTGGTATATCTGGAGGCTAACCCTTACACCCTATGAGGAAGTAAAGAAACATATTTTTAAAAGGATAGGAATTAATGAGGGAACATATAGGGCACAATTTAGGTAAAACTGAGAAAAACCCAGTATAAGAATGATGCTGCCACACCACAGTTATGGTTAAGAAGATACGTTTATTCTCACCGTAGGCGAACCGACCACCAACACCTCACTGCACCATTTCATCCAATTGCCACCCTCAAATCTTCCCAGAGAATACATTCCACAATGTCATAGCATTCCAGATAAACCCCACGTATATCCATCCTTTCAACAATAAATAAAACAAAAAATAAATAAATACAATACATATAAATCACATAAACAAATTAATGAACATCTTAGGAATAAAACAAAGAGGAAAAAAATAACATCATCACTTGCTAGTAAATACAAAGAGACAGGTGAATCTTAGCTCAACACAAAATCCGCAAAGTGTTTAGGGAAAAAACATTTACGCTGAGGGCGATGATTGAGTAATTTGTTATTTTCCTCACCCTCCTTTCGTTGGAGCACAAATTCAACTTGTTATTCAGAAACACTCACCACTTTTTCCTTATTCCACTCTTTATCATTACTCATGCACACCTTGCAAGACCACACCTCCACAACTTGGAAAGGAGAACTAAACTTTGATTCATTCCACAGATGTAACACAACCAGGATTTTTACCTTTACCCAGAAACCTTTCTCGATACTGTCTGCAACCACACCTCCACCATACTTCAATTGAATATGTTTCCTGACATCCTCCATGTCTTGCAATAGCTTAGGATCAATAGAGGACAGGCCAATCTAATTTCGATTCCAGTTAGTGCAAAGCACTTTTTCCCTCAACAAAACAAAAGGAGATACACCAGTGCTGTCATCTAGAGTAGTCTTCAATATCCATTAAATATTGTTAAAAACATCCTTCTAACAATTTGTTAATGAAAGGCAACTGCCCTTTCAATGTAACGTTTAACCACTCAACCAGCCCATTACTTCTGGGATGATAAAGAGTATTCTGACATGTTTAATTCCCGTCTCATCCAAAAAAACAATTAATCTCATGTGACACTACCTGTGTTCTATTGTTAGTTACCAGTTCACAGGGATATCCCTCTCACCTAAAACCTCCAGCAAAAACTGAATCACAGCTTGAGTTATCACATACACCTCCACTGCATTGTCCACTGCAGGCCACCAAAATTTGTCTTGTACCCTCAATTTTATAGCATGAATACCAACATGTCCTTCATGAATTAGATACAGTATGCTTCGCTTTAAGGATGACAACACCACCCATTGCTTTGAACATCGTAACAGTCCTTGTTCAGAAGTCAATTCCTGAGCGATTTGAAAATGCAGAGTAATATCGGATTCCAATAATTTAACATTGGGCAATCCTGATACAACCCAATTTCTTACATGCAGAAATACTGTGTAATATATGTTAATGGATACTCAATATAATGCAATAAATTGTCCCCAGAGGGTCATCTCGGGGCTGAAGCAACAGAGAGGTAAGGAGAAGTCATTAGAACTGCCAGGTATTGAGATGTTTTTGAAAAGCAATGAATACAGTCCAAGCCCTAATAAAGAGGGGACGTTTATTACAGTGGTAAGGTAGGGGAGAGAGGAGTTGGCCTAACAGCGCGGGCAGTCAACCTCGAATCGGCGAAACTGGGCTCGAGTCTCGGCAATGACGCTGAACATCCTATGATTCTGGGTAATCACTTATTCTCCCCGTGTCTAACAAAAATGAATGTGTCCTCATGTAATGCAACTGGTGCTATGTAAAGTGCACTGATATCCGATTCAGGTCAAATTCGCACTATATAAAACTCTGTTAAAAAAAAAAAGTTATGTAAAGGCCTGTCTGCCATACTTAGATGTGCGAATACCGTAGGGACAAAGAAGTTGACTTCTTGATCTTTGGTTTCTATCTGGAAGATAGGGAACAATTTGTCCTGTAGGTATTTGCGTCCATTTCCTGACAGGGCTTTGTACGTCACGCAAAGCAGTTTAAAAATTGCTTTCTACTTTATTGAGAGCCAACGTAGGGCTTTGAGCAGGGGGCTGAGGATGTGCCAGGTGGCTGTTTATTAACCAGTTGGGCTGCCATATTTTGTCCCACCTGCATCTTGGAATGAAGAGATGCATTTGATGCTGCTACAAATACATTTCCATAGTCAAGGCGGCTGATTATCAGGGTCTTGCGAGAGGCCAGTGGAAGCCCCTGGAAAATCCTCCTAAGAAGGCGCATTGTCCCGAAGCATACAGGACAGGCAGATGTCGCCTGGTCTTTCATCGATAATTTTTGCCTAACAGAATGCTCAAGTTTCTCACTGTGCTTCTGGGACTGCGAGCAGAACCATGTTCCACGGGCCATCAATCTACTGTCCAGTGGAGTTGTGCCTTGCCATTGCTGTGTCATTCTCCAACGCACAGCTCCTTTCCTCCTCCCACAAAGCTCCTTTAAAAACTTCCGTCAAACACTCCAAGGCACAAGCCATATCAATGTCATCCACTTCACTAAGAGGTAAATGCAACAGACAGAAATGATATTTCATTTCCCTGGTACATACTCGATCTCACAATCATGAAGATGATGCTGCTGATTTGCTATCTTAGGAGTGACCTAACCAGCTCTCTTAGTTGTAAACAGACTCACCAACAGTTTGTGATCTATGAATGGTAAAATGTACACCCCCAAACATTTGTCTTAAAAAGCTGCACACACCACCATAACACAAAAGCCTAATTTTCTATGGTAGAATAGAAGACCTCCGCACCACGAAGCACCCTAGAAAGAAAAGCTATCATTTCTTCACTCCCATTCTTTCTACTTTTCATTAAACGGCACCCATACAGGCATCAGTAACAATAATACTATTATCTCTTGTATCAAAAGGCTAGAAGGGATTGGCATTTGCAATGTCGGCCTGCACCTTCTAAAAATGTCAAATGACATTCACTATCTCAAACATATTTTTATTTTTTTATAATAATCTGCTCAAAGGAGCACTCTTGTAAACAAAATGTGGCACGCTTTTTTAATAAAATTCATTCAGTCCCAGATCTTAGCTGGTTTTTATCCACATGTACTGGAACGTTCTCAATTGCTTCCAGAATCTTGGTTTTAGGTTCCACACAGTCCTGAGAGATATGATGCCCTAAATAGTCCACACCATTCCATATTAAATTTACACTTATCAACTCGCCATGTCCAACCTTACATCTTTTTTCTCATCAACAAATGTCTCAACAGATCATCATGCTCAAACACACTGGCACCATACATCAACACATCATCCTGAAAATATAAGACAGCCTCCAGATTGTCAAACAAAAGTCTCTTTGTCCTCTGGAACACAGAGGAGGCAGACGCCAACCAAACAGCATGCGTTGATAGCAGAAAGTTCTTTCAGGTATTATACAAATAATGTAAGATGCTTAGAATTCTCTGTCAACTGCACCTGGTGGTAGGCAGCAGACATACTAAGAGTGGCAAACCTCACAGCTCCTTTCAAAGTACTCAACATTTCAGCTATATTAGGCAAAGGTTCTCTAGCCAGCTATATATTTAGGTTAAGATCAAGAATATTAACATCCAAACAAAGTGATTTGTCACTTTTGCTTGCCTATACTTCTGGAGAAAGCCAATCTGAACTCTCAAAAGTTTCAATTATGTCCTTTCTGCATAACTTTTCTAATTCTTTAGATGGCTCTTCTCTCAAACACAATGGCAAACAAAAAACGTTATGCACCACTGGTATGACTCCCTCGCTTAACACTATCTTGTGTTGAAAACCCGTGAGGTTCCCCAAAGATTCCCTGAACACTTCAGGAAACTCTCTGACCCATGGTTCCTTCACTCTTGAATTCATTTCTTGAATTGCACATATGTTGCACAATTTCTTCCACAAAATGACTTGATCAGGTTGTTTGGGATTCAATAGTATGACCAGATCACCCTGATCATCCCATCCCAACAAATGTTATCCATCGTTTGCAATGGAGACTTTAAAACCAGCACTCGTTTCAAAAGGTGCAGTGGCCTGAAACTCACCATTCAGTTAAATATACTCAATCAGTGACACTTCTAAAGCGCGCTACATACCCGTAGGGTCTCAAGGCGCTGGGGGAGGGTGCCGCTACTGCTCGAACAGCCAGGTCTTCAGCTTCTTCCTGAAGGAGAGGTGGTCTTGGGTCAGGCGCAGGTCGGTCGGGAGGGAGTTCCAGGTCTTGGCGGCCAGGTAGGAGAAGGACCTTCCTCCTGTAGTCGCTCTTCGGATGCGGGGGACGGCGGCGAGGGCGTGGTTGGCTGATCGGAGGTGGCGTTTGGGAGCGTAGAAGTTGACTCGGCTGTTGAGGTAGCTCGGGCCTTGGTCGTGTAGGGCCTTGTGTGCGTGGGTGAGGAGGCGGAAGGTGATTCTTTTGTTGATGGGGAGCCAGTGAAGGTCTCTCAGATGTCCGGAGATGTGGCTGGTTCGTGGGATGTCGAGGATGAGTCTGGCTGAGGCGTTCTGGATCCGCTGGAGTCTCTTCTGGAGCTTGGCGGTGGTACCGGCGTAGAGGGCGTTGCCGTAGTCCAGTCGGCTGGTGACGAGGGCCTGGGTGACGGTCTTCCTGGTCTCGGTGGGGATCCACCAGAAGATCTTCCGTAGCATGCGTAGGATGTTGAAGCACGCCGAGGAGACGTTGTTGACTTGCCTGGTCATGGAGAGGGAGGAGTCCAGGATGAAGCCCAGGTTTCGTGCATGGTCTGTCGGTTTGGGTGCGGTGCCCAGGGCGGGAGGCCACCAGGAGTCGTCCCAGGCGAAGGGTGAGGGGCCCAGGATGAGGACCTCCGTCTTGTCCGAGTTCAGTTTCAGGCGGCTGGTTGTCATCCACTCGGCTACCTCTTTCATCCCTTCGTGCAGGTTGGCTCTGGCGGCGGCGGGGTCGTTGGTCAGGGAGAGGATCAGCTGGGTGTCGTCGGCGTAGGAGATTATGCTGAGGTTGTGTTTGCGTACGATGGCCGCGAGGGGGCTCATGTAGACGTTGAAGAGGGTGGGGCTCAGAGATGATCCTTGGGGGACGCCGCAGATGACTTCGGAGGCCTCTGACTTGTACGGTGGTAGGCGGAATCTCTGTGTTCTTCCGTCGAGGAAGGAGATGATCCATTCCAGCGCCTTGTCCTGGATGCCGATGTTGCTGAGGCGCCGTACTAGGGTGCGGTGGCAGACCGTGTCGAATGCCGCGGAGAGGTCTAGGAGGATGAGGGCCGCTGTTTCTCCATTGTCCATCAGGGCTCGGATGTCATCGGTGGCGGCGATGAGGGCGGTCTCGGTGCTGTGGTTGGCTCGGAAGCCGGACTGTGAGGGGTCGAGGGATCCGTTCGTCTCGAGGAAGGCGGCCATCTGCTTGTTGACGGTCTTCTCGATGACTTTGGCTGGAAACGGGAGGAGCGAGATGGGGCGGTAGTTCTTGAGTTCGGTGGGGTCCGCTGTGGGTTTCTTGAGTAGAGCGCTGAGTTCGGCGTGCTTCCAGCTCTCAGGGAAGGTGGCGGTGTCGAAGGATGTGTTGATGATGTCTCGCAGGTGGGGTGCGATGACAGCGTCGGCCTTGTTGAAGACGTGGTGAGGGCAGGGGTCGGTCGGTGATCCGGAGTGGATGGAGTTCATCGTGCGGATGGTGTCTTCGGTGCTGATCGGGGTCCAGGCGTGGAGGGTGGTGGTGGGGGGTGGTTGTTCTGTCATGGTGTGCGTTGGTTGGTTGTTGAAGCTGTTGTGTATGTCCGCGATCTTGTTGTGGAAGTATGAAGCGAGGGAGTTGCAGAGGTCTTGCGATGGGGTGATGTCGTTGTTTCCTGCGCTGGGGTTGGAAAGCTCTTTCACGATGTTGAAGAGTTCCTTGCAGTTGTGTGCGTTGTTGTCCAACCGGTCCTTGAATGCTGTTTTCTTGGCGGCGCGGATCAGCTGGTGGTGTTTCCGGGTGGCAAGTTTGAAGGAGGTCCTGTTGTCCGGTGTCGGTTCCCTTCTCCAGACTTTCTCGAGGGCTCGGCAGTTCTTCTTGGAGCTCTTGAGTTCGTCGGTGAACCATGGGGCCTTCTTGCTGCCGGGTCTGCTAGGCGGGGTCCTCAGTGGGGCGAGTTCGTCCGCGCAATTGCTGATCCACTTCGTGAGGTTGTCGGCGGCCTTGCTGGGGTTCGCTGAGCTGGCAGGAGGGTGCTGGCTCAGGGAGGTGGCGAGCTGGTCTGCTGTGATCTTGTTCCAGCTTCTGCGGGCGGCCTGTTGCTGGTGGTGGTGGGTCGTCGTTCTCTTGAAGGTGAAGTGGACGCAGCTGTGGTCCGTCCATTGAAGCTCAGTGGCGTGGCTGAAGTCGATGTCTGTGCTGGAAGAGAAGACTGCGTCGAGTGTGTGTCCGGCGAGGTGGGTGGGGGTGGACACCAGTTGCTTGAGTCCCAGGTTGGCGAGGTTGTCGAGCAGGGTGCTGGTGTTGCGGTCGTTGTTGTTCTCCAGATGGAAGTTGAGGTCTCCCAGGAGGATGTAGTCAGCGGAGGGAAGGGCATGTAGGCTGACGAAGTCGGCGATGTCTTCGCTGAATTGCGTGCGTGGTCCAGGGGGTCGGTAGATGAGGGTGCCTCTGAGGGTGGTGTTCGGGTTGGTGTGGATCTGGAAATGCAGGTGTTCGGCGCTGGTCAGGGTGTTGTCGGTGCTGGTCGTGAGACGGATGGTGCTCCTGTGGACGATGGCGATGCCTCCTCCCATCTGGTTGGCGTTTCGGTCCCTCCGGACGATCTTGTAGCCCTCTGGGATAGCGATGGCGATGTCGGGAGCTGAAGAGGCGTTCATCCAGGTCTCCGTGAGGAAGGCAACGTCAGGGGCTGTGGTGTCGAGGAGGTTCCAGAGTTCGATGGCGTGTCTGTGGACGGAGCGGGTGTTGAGCAGGATGCACTTGAGGTGGGTGCTGCTGGTGTTTGACTTGGCGGGTGGTGGTGCGAGGCAGGTCCGGATGCAGGTGAACTTGCAGGCGTGGCAGCTGAAGGGTCCGTGGGTGCGTCGTGGTGTGGCTTGGTGGCACTATGGGCGTCGGCCGGTGTTGAGTGCGCTGAGGGTGGCGGCTGAGTACGTCCTGCGGGTCGGTCGGGGTCTTCGGGGGCCAGGGGTCCTGGCGCTGGTCGCGATCCGGTCGCGGACGGGCGCAGACGGGCTTACCTTTGGCGCGCCTTCGGCGCACAATCGGCGCGCCCGCTGCGCGTTCGCACGGTCGCCATTTAAGGCGAAGTGCGCGGGTGGGCGGAGCAGCTGGGAGGAGGGAGCGGGGAGGGTTACAGAAGAGAAAAAGGGGCGGGGACAAGCGGCGGTGGCGGGAAGGGAGGGCGGAGGGCGGCGAGGTAGGCGGACAACAAGGAAGGAAAGCCAAAAACACGGGCCAAATGAAAATAAGCTAAACAGGCACAATTATTTGACAAAACAAGGGAAAAATGAAGTTACGCTAAACAGGCACAAATAAGTGACAAAACAAGGCAAAACAATGCAAAAACAATCCCCGCAGCGGAGGCAGCCGGCAACCGGCAACGAGGCAGCAGCAAGGCAGAGGGCAGGCAAGGGGCACACGCAGCAGCTGGTGGCCGTGCGGCGCGGGGGTGTCCCACAAGTGGGTCACACTCACCTGCGTCGCACGGTCGCCATTTAAGGCCAAGTGCGCGGGTGGGCGGAGCAGCTGGGAGGCGGGAGCGGGGAGGGTTACAGAAGAGAAAAAGGGGCGGGGACAAGCGGCGGTGGCGGGAAGGGAGGGCGGAGGGCGGCGAGGTAGGCGGACAACAAGGAAGGAAAGCCAAAAACACGGGCCAAATGAAAATAAGCTAAACAGGCACAATTATTTGACAAAACAAGGGAAAAATGAAGTTACGCTAAACAGGCACAAATAAGTGACAAAACAAGGCAAAACAATGCAAAAACAATCCCCGCAGCGGAGGCAGCCGGCAACCGGCAACGAGGCAGCAGCGAGGCAGAGGGCAGGCAAGGGGCACACGCAGCAGCTGGTGGCCGTGCGGCGCGGGGGTTCTCTTAAGCAAATGCATTCACTGCTGGATTGTTCAAAGGCACTGGCTGGAACCTCTTAAAATAGGCATGACTAACTAATGTAAATAGTGTGACGGAATCAGCCATTAAACAGACTTCAATGTCAATAATCCATACATTGCAATGAGGAGGATTTCTTTTACTACC
Organism: Lissotriton vulgaris; assembly: GCF_964263255.1. Taxonomy (NCBI): domain Eukaryota; kingdom Metazoa; phylum Chordata; class Amphibia; order Caudata; family Salamandridae; genus Lissotriton; species Lissotriton vulgaris. The sequence continues at coordinate 278,958,624 of NC_141689.1, read as the reverse complement.
TCATACCATATGTACATACTCCAAACCACTATCACTATTGTCTACCTGTTCTGCCACGCACAACCTCACATCACTACTCACATCTGTCTCCACTTGCTCTTTCACACTGGACACCACCACCTTCTGTGGACCCATCACCCAAAACACTCTGGCAGAGTGTCCCTTATGATTTCATTTGAAACATGTGGACTGAATTGCAGGAGAGTTCTTAGCCCAGCCTACATGTAAAACAGGAGCCCAGATTACTACCGATGCCCAGGCCGCTGGCGCAAACCGCCTCTTAGTTCCCATGTTGAATAGTTACTAAATAAAGAGACGGGCGCTGGAAGCAGGAATCAAGAACAGAGTTTATTTCTCATGAGGAGAGCCTGTCATTTCGGACACGAAACACGGTGTCTTTCAGGAGGTGCTCTAACAAGTGAGCTGAGACTCCGTCTTTTATACTTTACAAAACACTTGGCATTACAATCATGATATTGTGTAACAAGGAAAATACAACCCCATGATCCTCGTGTCAATCCTACCCCACATGTGTTCACAATAGGGACCCTTGACCTGCTGATAAGAGGGGAGGGCAATCACGCAGCTGAGTGTTCCGTCAACAGTTTAGGATGTGTGCGCATGATCATAGCCCAGGGGGTGGGGTGGCCAGGATCAATAGTGGGTCCTTTGAAGAGGGGTGACTCCATATAATAAGCAGTAAACTGCATCTCCTGGCTTAGGCGATGACCTCAGACATGTGTGGACGGGCAATCGTGGAGGGAGGGTTTACTAACAGAGGGGTTATTTATGAAAAGGAGAGGAGGTGCTGGTCAGGCGCGGCCGTGACTCCCAAGGACAGGGTCTTGCAGAAGATGGAGGTTTATGACTTGCCCATGTGAGGAGAAGGGAGGGGGAGCCAGGGTGGACACAGGGACAGAGTCACGTAGAGAGAGAGAGAGAGAGATCTTATGACCCGTACATGAGAGAGCGGGGGCAGTCAGGTGCAGCTGGGGAGGGCTATGTCAGCTAAGGCGAAGGATGCCTCTTCAAGAGGGAATGGGGGGGTTTGTGCGGGTCAAGCAGAAGGGTTGCCTTTCACAGCAGGGTCGCGCAGAGGGAGAGGGTTTCATGGTCTATGCATGAGAGAGGGGGTTTAAGATACGCGCAGGAGGGAAGCCGGGGATTCCAATGGGTAAAAGGCCGTGGTGCCTAGAATGGCTGTACATATGCATATGGGTATGGGCTCTTACTGGCAGAGTGATACGGTCAATAATTTACGGTATTCATGGTGCTCACAGGGAGAGGAGTGGGAGAAGAAGGGAAATGAATGCTGTTTATGTACATCAATTTCTTCAATTTCCACAGTCGCCCCTTTTTACATTACAGCGTTCATTTTTGTATTTGATGGGGTTACAGATAGACAGGCATCGTTGAAGAATTAGCATTTTGTCGATACTAACATTTGGCATACAATCATAGACAGTTGAGGTGATGGGCAGAATGCAGCACATAGGAGATTGCATTTCGTTGAGTTCCTGACAATTAAGCGCACTACACAGCATAAATGTTTCTGACTTAAAAATGTGACCAATGAACAGTTTTGACCAGGTAGTCGAGAGCGGAATTCAGTTCAATACACAAGATTTCTTCGTCACAGTGTCTTTTTATCAGTGAGCCATCACTGGTAGGCTCTAGTCCGTGTACTTTCGTTGGCGCTGTTGAGCACCGGCGGTGGAGCTATAGGTCCAGCTCGGTTCTATCCTTACGCGTTGCAGGGTGCGGTCAGTCCTCTGCTGTTAGACCACAGTCCTGTTCCCTAAACAATCCGTTTGGCGGCGCCTTATGCTCGGCACCTATATTTCCGTGGCAACACCCTATTCCCACTTGAATGCAGTTCTTCCCTTTGGCAAAAAGTCACGTGGAAAAGAGGGTGAGTGTGTTTCGAATAGTCGATAGGAGGGAGGGCGGAGTTGGGTCAGAGTTCCTGGGACACACAAAAGGGACCAAGGGAGCAAAGGATAACAAACAGGCAGGCCCATCAATCGGGCCCAAAGAAGGGGAACGGAGACTTCAGGCACACGTGGGTTAGCAGACGGAGGGCTTCAAGGCGGCCCGTCATTTTTCATTTTCCACGTTGAAATTGCGGTCTCGTCCCGTATCTAGTTGCTCTGCAGCTCCACCTTTGGTCGAGGTCACACGTGTCCCAAGATCTGCAGCCAGGCTGTACGTCACATCTGACCCTTCTCCTTCGGTGATCGTGAATCTTTAAATAGGTACAAAACAAGCTTTAGAGAACTGGTCAGGGGAAGACATTTATGCATGTGAATTCCTCCCTCAATCCAACGCACTTGGGAGATACGCTCATTGGTCACAGTCAGAGGTTCATTTACCAAGCAGTGCATATGTCGGCATTCCTACTGAGTTCATGCCAAGTTTTATTCATTGTCTACATAGGTCACATATGGAGGAAAGTCAGACTCTTATCAACTGTGTATTTCATCAAACTCAACATTTCGGAGCCTCCAGGGAGACTCGTCTTTCTAACCTGAGCCTTAACAGTCTAACATTTCCCTTCAAGGCTGGCTAACCTTTTCAAACAGGGCGGGGGCGCTATCATCGAGAGTCAGGGTAAAACAGGTTTTTCTCGAGGGACGACAGTTACTCATGGTCATTATGTTTATATCCGGGACAGCAGCTGGGGGTCAATCAAGTGGGGCGGGGATGCTTCGGGTATTCGCGCTTGGGTGCAAAGGGGGTGGGGCAATCTGGACGTTGGGGGTCAATCTAGGCGCTGGCGTTCGTCTCTGATGAACAGAAATAAGGTGCCATTGACATACAGTTCCCCTATAAATGGCCAGATTTGGGGGACCTTAGTCGTCTTACCTGTCCTTTCCTTCTCAGCCAATTCGAGTTCATTCATTTTGCAGAAAGGAGAGGCAGTAATATGGCGAGATACAATCATTTTAGTTTCGGTCAATTTTCGCTGAACACCTTCGCGTTCAATAAGTATCCAATCAGACTGGTGCCGGTGGGGCACAATTTTACCACAAAGAGGGAGAGAAAATAGGGAGACTCTCATAGAGAGTGAGAGTCGTCCGCAATCTAAATGAGCCATTCGGTACACGTATGACATGTAGAGAGAGGGAGAGAGAGAGAGAGAGAGAGAGAGATAAGGGGGTGGTGAGAGAGAGAGAGAGAGAGAGAGAGAGAGAGAGACGTGTACGAAAATAGGTCATTTAGTGCGCTCACAACACAGAACAGCAAAGGTCAGGTAACACGCAAATACAGACAGAGGGAAGACATAAATCCGTACATTACATACACACAAACTCAGACAGGGAAGACAGCACATGCATTACATATATATAAGACATTCACGACAAGACAGGAAACAATTGTTAGCCAACAAGATCTGTTTTATATCCTACGTATCTTTACTATCCTATTTATTCTACGTGCTTAGCTCTTTTTACCCTTCCCTCCTATTCTTTCTCGCCCATTATCTCTGTGAGTGCTCTCAATTGCCAATACTTACACCTCGGTTGGTCGATCAGAAATTAACCTGGTCGCGCTATTTACCCATGGTTGGATCTTAAACCATTTTTCAGTTTCTTCCTTTGGTGGGAGGTTCTCCAGGCTGAGGCAGCGGCAAGTATGGATCGGGAGAACAGTCGGACAGCTTGGCTATATCTATAAGAGTGTGAGAAAGGGGGCGGGCAGTGCATTTTGAACATCAGCAACATTTCTAACTTCCCAGACGGATGGTGCCGTGGTAACCCTTACCCACATATTTTTCTTTGTCCTTTCCCTACCTAGTCAAATGTCTAGTTACATTATCCAACGTGTTATTTCTAGTCAATTTTCGTCATACAGTACCCGTCCAGTTTCTATGTCAGTCCATCCTCCCAGTCGCTATGTTCTAAGGAGGAACAGTCATGTTTAAGTCTACGTCTTTTTGAAAACTTATCGTCATAACGACTACACACATATTCCCTCTTTCCCTTTTCGTCGGTGGTTTGACCATCGCTCTCCCACACTTCAGCCGACGTTCTGACGTGACCTGCAGAAGGGAGGAGAAAGAAGGGGGTGGGGGGGCAGCATTCAAAGCACATCAGCATGCAGTAGTCCGAAAATGTTTTTACCTACCACTTACTCGACCTATCTCCGCGCACTGCATTTCTTTACCATCTCAGCGTTTAAGCCCAGAGGGACCAGTAATGTCAGATAGATAATCATTGACGATCTGCGTATCTACATGAGTTACTTGGTCGCAACCCTTTTTGTTGGGTGCAAGGGTGACGGTCAGGTGGCATTTCTGTGGTGTCGTTTTAAGGGCGTCTAAGACCTTTCCGGCTGACTATGACACATAATGTAGCTGCCAAACATCTGGTCCCTTTTAACCTTCAGCTTTCATCATACTTATTCTTCGCTCACAGTAGTAAAACATCCAAAACTCATTAATGCAACCGCTACAACTATGCTTTCTTTTTCAAAATACTTTTAATAAAAAGTGTTGATGTATAAATACAGGCCTACAACCCAGTGGACCGGCCACGGAGCAGATTGAAACTGTACATAAGAAGAACGAAGTTGGTGGCAGTTCATTGCATAAAGTGCAGCAGTGCAATAAAATCGTATTAAACTTCCCTACAGAGCAAGCATGATGCATGTCAGTAATTCATTTTTAATTAATTCATAAATTCATTATCCAATGCTCATTCTTTATCTAAATTACACCAATTCATTTTCCAAATCATAATCAGTACCCACCCTAAGTCAGTTCTTTGTTCGAGCACATGCTCAATATCCTTCATATCTACTTTCATTATCCAAAGACTGCATACATATCTCGGGACAAAAAGCTGCGCGGTCAGGGTGCAACAAAGTTTATTCAAAAAGTCTCATTTTGTGTCGGCGCCATTTTGGATGGGGTCAGGCGAGTTCCAGCACAGTCAGAATGTCTCCAATGACTCGTGGTTGGACCACAACCTTCCGTTGGTAGTTCAAAAAGTTTTTGTGCAATGTGGTAACAGTCTAACAATATGGACCATTAGTCAAAGAGTGGGGAGGGCGGCAACAATTTTCCTACCGGGTCACTCTGGTGTTCCACCGGAACTGAACAAGTCTGTGCCGTGGCTGCATTTTAGCCATTTCCAAACCGAGGCTGGCGCCGGCAGGAGTGCACCGATGTCGCGGTTCCCAGCGAGGGGGACGGGGGCGCCCATGCGGAGGGATCGGGGTGCCCCCCGGCTCTCATAGAATCTTCAAAGTTAAGGAGAGAAGGCATGGGGCGTGTGCCCGTCCTGGGCAAAAGACGCTTTTCGATGTTGACCCTCTTTAAGTAAGAGCATTGGGGTGTCGCTGGAAGCCTCCACCTGGAGGGAGGTGGGGGAGGCTCATTCGCGCCGCCTCCCCCTTCCAGCGACCCCGCGCCGTTCTTCGGCTCCAGCGCTTCGGTATTGGCCGTGCCAGCCATTGAAGATGGGGGGGGGGGTCGGTGGCTGAGGCAAGACATCCCCCCCTAGACATGTGGCGGGACTACCTGCAACTGTCAGGCGTTGGGTGTAGTTGCGGCCATTATAGCACAAAGAAATGCCGCCATCCTCGCTTTGGCTTCGGCCTTCGACGAAAGCCGGATCAGATGAGAGAGAGGGGTGGTCGGTGGCCGAGGCAAGACAGCCCCCTCTCTCCCCGTGGCCTGCAGGGCGGCAGAAGAGGAGAGATGGAGAGGTCCTTATCATTCTTTGGGCCGCCTGCCCAACAGCATCTCCTACTGACCGCGGCCAGGCGAGCCCCGCATGCCTCGAGGCCTCGCCCTCCGGATGGGCGTAACCGCGGACCTGTTGCACTTCGGGAGCTTCCGGAATGGGGGTAGGTACCTATTGAATTGTTTCTATTTCATGTGACCGTTATTTGGGCGTGGTGGGCAATGAGGCAGACATGTTGGGAGCAGGAATAGGCAGTGGAGCCTAGCTACCTCGTGGCTATTTTTGCTGTCAAACTTTTCGCCATTTTATATTTCTTGTTACGAACTGTTTCTAATGTTTCTTATTTTTTTAGTGAAGTCGAAAGCTCATCAGGGGGTTACTGACTTAGCCTGATTTCTTTTTATTTTTCTTTCTCTTCCTTAGCGTGTTTCGAGCTAAAGTTTTCTGTTAGTAGGGAACGGTGATCACTTCATATTTTTTATGTGTCCTTTTCACTAGGGGGTACTTCTGGACGGACCAGACGAGTTCCCTCCAGTAAATGGTCCGGGTTGGAACTAGATTATCGATCAAAAGGGGAACATATATTCCTTCATTAGGGTATCATCCTGGACAGACCAAAGGATGTACTTCCACTTACTAGGATAGCCTCCTGGACGGACCAGATGATCTACTTCCACTAAATGGCCCATGAGTGGGGAGCATATGTCCTCCATAAGGGTAGTCTCCTGGGCGGACCATGCGAGCTACCCCCCAAATAACCAATCAGTGGGGAGTGGGTAGGACTGACGAATTCACAAAGGGGCATAACCTACCCTTTACTACTTGCAAAGACTAGATAGAATATTTCTACTCCACGTTGTTTGCAGGCAGAAAATACCTCAAACGAAACAATTCCTGGAGCAACAATGTCCAGGCAACCAATCAATCAGTGGGGAGAAAAACAGGCATGACGGATTACAACGGGGACAAACGTCTGCATTACCTGCCCTTCGCTATCCAGAAAGGAAGACAGAATATTTCTACTCGTCTCAGTTTGTAGACAGGGAAGATCTCAAAGAGCAACAATCGATTATTAATCGATTTCAAACAATCAGTGGGGAGAAAAGTAGGAATGACGGATTACAACGGGGACAAAAGTCTGCATTACCTACCCTTCTCTATCTGCAAAGAGGGACGACGTTCCTATTCGCCGCTGTTTGCAAACAGAGAATGTCTCGTTCTCCAGAAGAGAACCAATATGTCAAGTAGCATTCAAAGCTAAATGAACCAATACCAACAATATCAGTATACAAATACCGATTCCAATACAATCAATCAATCAATCAGGTGGATAGAACCACCCTACCAATCAGGCGTAAAAACACCCTACTTAATCTTACCCGGACCGGACCATACGGATAGTTCTTCGTGTTCCTCCTCCAGCGCCCGATCGTTCTCTTACTCCGTGTGGCATTCCTGTGGGATTCCAGTCAGGACAATAGGTCACTCAAGAGAGGTCCGTTCAGAATTGGTGAAGTTCTTTCAATCGGCAGCCGGGCGAGGGCCCTCTCAAGGCAGGTATACTCCGATCATTTAGATGTTCACTTCTTCGTCTGGATCTCTCTTACCGGACCTTATGTCACTGATGGACCCCGCGTTGGGACGCCAATTGTAAAACAGGAGCCCAGATTACTACCGATGCCCAGGCCGCTGGCGCAAACCGCCTCTTAGTTCCCATGTTGAATAGTTACTAAATAAAGAGACGGGCGCTGGAAGCAGGAATCAAGAACAGAGTTTATTTCTCATGAGGAGAGCCTGTCATTTCGGACACGAAACACGGTGTCTTTCAGGAGGTGCTCTAACAAGTGAGCTGAGACTCCGTCTTTTATACTTTACAAAACACTTGGCATTACAATCATGATATTGTGTAACAAGGAAAATACAACCCCATGATCCTCGTGTCAATCCTACCCCACATGTGTTCACAATAGGGACCCTTGACCTGCTGATAAGAGGGGAGGGCAATCACGCAGCTGAGTGTTCCGTCAACAGTTTAGGATGTGTGCGCCTGATCATAGCCCAGGGGGTGGGGTGGCCAGGATCAATAGTGGGTCCTTTGAAGAGGGGTGACTCCATATAATAAGCAGTAAACTGCATCTCCTGGCTTAGGCGATGACCTCAGACATGTGTGGACGGGCAATCGTGGAGGGAGGGTTTACTAACAGAGGGGTTATTTATGAAAAGGAGAGGAGGTGCTGGTCAGGCGCGGCCGTGACTCCCAAGGACAGGGTCTTGCAGAAGATGGAGGTTTATGACTTGCCCATGTGAGGAGAAGGGAGGGGGAGCCAGGGTGGACACAGGGACAGAGTCACGTAGAGAGAGAGAGAGAGAGAGATCTTATGACCCGTACATGAGAGAGCGGGGGCAGTCAGGTGCAGCTGGGGAGGGCTATGTCAGCTAAGGCGAAGGATGCCTCTTCAAGAGGGAATGGGGGGGTTTGTGCGGGTCAAGCAGAAGGGTTGCCTTTCACAGCAGGGTCGCGCAGAGGGAGAGGGTTTCATGGTCTATGCATGAGAGAGGGGGTTTAAGATACGCGCAGGAGGGAAGCCGGGGATTCCAATGGGTAAAAGGCCGTGGTGCCTAGAATGGCTGTACATATGCATATGGGTATGGGCTCTTACTGGCAGAGTGATACGGTCAATAATTTACGGTATTCATGGTGCTCACAGGGAGAGGAGTGGGAGAAGAAGGGAAATGAATGCTGTTTATGTACATCAATTTCTTCAATTTCCACATACATGGCTTAGACTCTCACACCTGCAACGCATGAAGGACTGCCTCTGAGGTGACAGGAGCAGAGTCCCCAGGAAGTGGTGACGAGTACTGGCCTAGAAGCTGTAGGAAATCTCTGATGTTGGCGATTGGGAGCCCCACTGATGCTGAGGGTCCCCCGGATATAGAGTGTGTGCCTCTTCGGGTGCCCTGATTCTGGGAGATGTAGCGCAGGCCACCCAGAGCCTGGATGCCTTGCAGTAAGATGGCAGACTTTGCCACCAGGCAGTGCATATTAAATGAGCAAGGATGAGGGGAGCACAACTGGAGGTAAGAGACACGTTGCCCTACTAGAGCTTCCCAGGAGAATATGGAGCACCAGTCTAGGAGTACTTATATTGCCTTTACCGAACGCCTGCTGCTTATGAGGGAAGCATTTCACACTCCTTCCCTCAAGGTACACCTTGTTTTTGGGTCCGGTGCTTGTCACTACACAGTGATCGGCACCGTGATACTGCCTATCCATGTCTGACTCCAAAATGGTGACAGTAATTTTCCCTGATGATGTCGCTTCAATCAACACCGTAAAGGAGCCCAACTAACAGTGCACACTGTCGCTGCGGCTGGGGAGCTGGTAGATGTCCGATGCCGTGAAATCTTGACCCTGTGCCATCGCTGCCGTGAGGAGCACCCGACGTACAGCTGAACCTTCACCGTCCACAGTGAGTACCTGTTACACCTTTGGATTCTTGACCCAACGACCTGCTGGACCTTGGCCCACGTCTCCTGCTGGAATAGGCTACTGTGATTTCTTGCCCCCCTCCCTGCCTTTAACAATGCTTTCATCTCAGGCGGAGGTGGAGTTTGCTGCAGTGCCTGTACCCAAGATGGCGACTGGGGCCACTCCTGACTACCGCCGCGGGGGACTCCTGATGTACCGGCACTCCCAATCTGAGCTGGTGGGACGTTCCACAGGGTCAAGTATCTCTCCTGATCTAAAATCATTGGTCATCGTCCTGTTCTAGATCAGCCCTCACCCTACCCCGCTCCTGCTCATCCTCCGTGACACTTGACTCAAAGATCTTTCCATCGGCAGCTGAGACCTAGACATTTTGACTGACGCCTGTTGGAGCTATCTCGCAAGCTAAAGGGGAGATGGGCTATGGATTTCCCTCTGTGTCCATCACCTACTCAGCGGGTCTTTGGGCAGACTCTCCTGGGTCACTCTAATGGACTTTTCTCCCTTCTCCTCTTCACCATACCCCCTACTCCTCTCCTCTCTACTCTTCTCCTCTTTCCAGCTATTGATCTTTGCCCTCACCCGTCCTTGCCCATGGTTCCCACCCTGTCTATCCACTGGACTTTCTTCTGTGAACTTTCCCTCATAAGTTGAGACCTAGCAATCTGACTGATGCCCGATGAAGCTACCTGTTTAGCTAATGGGGTGATGGGCTGTGGATTCCCTCCTCGGACGTCACCTACCCATTCGGTCTTTGGGCAGACTTCCTTTCTTCTCTCCTTCATCCTCCCTCTTCACACTCCCCCCGATTCCTTCCTCCTCTCGATTTGTCTTACCTTTCTTTCCTCTCCCAATGTGTATTTGTTTTCATTCTTGGTAACATTGTGTAGCCTAATGTAAAGCCCTCTGATACCTACGGGTTTAGCCAGCACTATATATAACTCATAAATAACGTTCCTCTGAACTTCTGATGGACCTCTGAAGATGACTCATGGGAGTCAAAACTGTTTGTACTCAGCTGGATATACGAGCAACCTTGGCTGATGCCCAGTGGAGCTGTCATATGCAGCTAAAGAAGAGTCTGGCCCTGTTTTCACCCCCTCGGCCATCACCTACCCAGCCGGACATCTGAAATTGTTTTCCACGTTTTTCCTGTTGTGTATGCCCTCTCTCCCACCTTCCTCCCCCTGTGACTCTTTGATTTAAGTGATGTAACTATGTAACTTGTAACTCGCTGTAACTCATGTAAAGCGCTCTGATACCTCCGGGTCTAGTAGCGCTATATAAAACTTTTCAAATAAATACATTTAAAAAAAATTATGGGGCATATTACCAAGCAATAGCGATAATTATCGCTATTGCTTGGTTAGAGGCAAACATTTACAGCTGAGCTGCGACGATTTTTATCGCAAATAAGCCTTGGTATTACCAAGGTTTATCGCAAATGCGATAAAAATCGGCCGCAATGCATGAATATCGCTGAAAAGTCAGCGATATTCATGCATTACCGAGCTAATGCTCTTAGTCATGTTATCCACCTCCCATTGGATAACATGGCTAAGAACTGCTCAGGGCAGGTGTTAGCTTTTGGAGATATTCGCGTTTAGCGCGAATATCTCCAAAAGTTGGTAATAGGAGATAGCGATGTTAGCGACTGTTTCCAGTTGCTAACATCTTGGCACGCCCACTTTGCATGTCATTAGTGATAAATATCACTGACATGCAAAGTGGGACCCAAGATGGTCGCTATCTCCTACTAGCTGTCGCTAACTGGTGTTAGCGACAGCTAGGTAATAGGGAGATAATTTTATCTCCACTTTCTTGGCTTTTGAAGCCAAAAAAGCGGAGATAAACCCCTTGATAATATGCCCCTATGTTCTTTTATAGTATCCAGATGATAGTCTGTCCAAATTTGACTTTTCTTCTTGACATCCTTCTGAGTGGGCTTGTCCTTATCATGTTGTACTCTGACCTTACACTGCAAATCATTTGATGGAGAAGACAACTCTTTAAAGTACAACTCTGAATTTTCAGCACCTATTGTGTTGCTCAAGACAGATTCCAGATCTGGATTGTCCATTTACAACAACGTCTCCTACACTCTAAAACTATTGGTATTCTCAATTAATTGGTCATGTATGATCTCATCCCTGAGATCACAATAGTTACACAACACTGCCAATTTCCACAACGAGGATACAAAATCATCAATAGACAGGTTGCTGCGCTAGTTGCAAAAACATATGCCTCTCCAATACTATATTCCTAATAGGATTCCTAATAGGATAAAACTTCTTGTCCAAGGTTTTGAGAAGGGTGACAGCCTCATCCACCACTTCTTTGTATATAATTTCTCCAGCAGCATTTTCTTCAGGAACTCAAATCTTTACCTACTGTCCAGTAATGTTTTTAAATTAGACCTACCTTCAGGTCCTAAATTATGGACAAGTTGGGCTTTCTTTTTTGTTATTAGTGAACGTGTCACCATCCATTGCCTCAAGATAAGCCTCAAACGCTTCTTTCCAACTTTACCAGTCGAAAGGAAGCACACCAGGTTCAGACATAAATGGGGGTGAAACTAACATACCCACCATACCAGAAGAATAGCCAGTAAAATAACTCTTACCAAGAAGTACAACAAAGAAGAAAGGCTATGTCACGTTGTCCCAAATAAGTATTACACAGGTCAGGCAAATCCAAAACGGCAGGAGCAAAGCTTTACTGGGTTTGAATAAAGCAGTCAGGCAACATGCTTGGACACACCTCGTGATAAGTAGTGTCCAAAGGAAGAAAGTTTAGATAAGTCCTATCTGCAGCAGTTTTTAAATGCCCTCAGCCCTCTTGTGCATAGATGGGTGAAACAACACAGCAATTTAATTCCAATCACAGCATTTGAGATTGCTTCCTTTTCTCAATCGCAATATATACAAATGCATAATGAGGAAAATAACCTGAGGGGGAGACAGATTTTATTTGGCAAATTATGAAAAGCGCTATTGGGGAAAAGAGACTGTGCCTGCACCAGCCAAAACTAATCCAATGATGAACCAAGGGCCACAATGTTTTGATTGTGGCAGATGCAGCCATATAGCATGAGTCTGCTAAAAAGAAGCAATAAGAAGAAACAATGGAGATTGAGGTCTTTTACAATCCCATTTAATATACATGAAAGCAACACTACAAATTTCATTCCCCCAAGAAAATTAAGGTAAAAGTAGAAAAAGTGTTACTTGACATTGGGTTCAAACAATCAGTGACTGAGCCACAATACGTGGCTCCAGAAACCTCCTAAACACACAAGATGATGGACGGAATGTTGCACAATGCACAATGGCAAAACATTCACCCCCAGTCACAGAACCATCATTATTTTGCTCACCAAGCCACCCCAGTTCAGACATGTCCATATGCAAATCAGTCTTGACCCTGGGCCTCATGGGAACAGTCCAGCCCGAACTGCCAGGCCATGTCCAGAAACCTCCTCCCAGAAGAAACAATTAAAATAAAATTGGAAAACGAATACCCAAAGGTGAAGTTAACTATTAAAATAGTGAACGATACCCAAGCCTCTGTTCAAGTGGGTGTTATCTATCAATTGCCTGAAGCTCTAATCTTTGGCACAGATTGTCCAGGATTTGATATCATGCTTAATAAAAGTGTAGAATCTTGTGGCAGTTAGTGGGCCGAATCTCTCTATGCAGCTGAAGGGTAGCATGAAGTTGGGAAGGATAAAGAAGTCCAGGCAAGAGCAAAGATTGAAGAACAAGAAAGGCTCTACCTGTACACCTGTGATCTTAAATCAGAATGTTTGGGAGGGACTCTGGGATTTCCATTGCTCTCAAAGGAAAGGTTTGGTCTTGCAGGAGGCCTGGGCAAGAGCCAAGGAGGAAGAAGAAACCTCAGCAGTAGGATATTTTGTGATGTGGAGGGGGCTGCCTTATCAGAAAAGGGGAGGGAGAAGCCTTGTCAGAGTCATTGCTCTCCTACCTTTGCAGCTTCACCATTATGGGACTGCCTTTAGCGCCGCTTGAGCTCCCTGCCAGGGAGGTGTTTGAGACCCTCCTCCACCTGCAGGCTCCTGCCTTTGCCTCATTCCTGGTGGTCTTGTGGAAGAGCACCCTGATCATCTCCTATTCGGCTCTGTGTCCTCGGTTCTTTTTTGCCTCTTTCCTCTGCCTCTTTTCTTTTTTGCCATTTCTCTTGCCTCTTTTCTCTTTATTTGCCTTTTTTCTCTTTATGTGCTTCTCTCTTTTTTGCCTCTTTTCTTTGCCCTTTGGACTTGCCTCTTTTTCTTCCTTTTGCCGCTTTTTCCCTCTGTTCGCTCCATTCCTGTACTCCCCCCTACTGCTGCCCCTGCAGCCCCCCACAGCGTGTCGCTCCCACTTCCCAGCTGATCGCCTTCCCCCTGACCCCTACTTAATGGCTACCGCTGTGTGGCAAGAAGAGCAAGACCTCTGACCTCCTAGTCATAGTCACTGCTCCCCTCCGCGCAACTCCATTGTTGTGGGACTGCCCTTAGCGCTGCCTTCCCCACCCACAGGCACCCTGCTCTTCTGCTATTTCGCTATGTGTCCTCGTTTTTTTTTTGCCTCTTTCCTCTTTTCTATTTATTTGCCTCTTTTCTCTTCATTTGCTTCTACTCTCTTTTTTTGCCCTTTGGTCTTGCCTCTTTTTACTTCCTTTTGCATCTTTTTTCTTATGCTTGCCCCTCCCCCCGCTCCCCACTGGTGCTGCGCCTGCGCCCCCGCACCACCAGTATGTCACTCCCGCCTCCCAGCTCATCGCCCAAGCCCTACTTAATGGCTGCCGCGGCAAGGCTGTCTGTGCCCATCAGTGACCCAACCACGACTAGCACCAGGGAACTTGGTCCCCCAACACCTCACCGCTATGACCCCAGCACTCTCCACACACTCAACCCCGGACGAAACAACTGTCAGCTCTCAACGCCGAGCAACACCCAAGGCCCTATCTCCTGCCAACACTGCTGCTGCACCTTCACCCACCTCTGGACCCCAGGAGCTACCACCAACCCGCCGGACGCCACCGCACACAAGTCACTGAGCTGCATCCTCCTCAACGTATGCTCCCTGCACAGACACGCCATAGAAATCTGGGACCTCCTCAACACACATACTAGACGTTGCCTTCCTCACAGAGACCTGGACCAATGCCAGCTCCACACTTAACATCGCAATCACCAACCCCGAAGGATACAAGATCATGAGAAAAGACTGCCCCAACTGGTGATTTTACTGAATGACTGATCACTCAATAATAACTCAATAATTACAATCAAATTAGTAAGAGTAAACATTTTTTGAAGAGGTAATAGGTGGACAATAGGTCTGATGCTTCTATTAAATACTTAGTTCACCGGATACATCCAGACAAGAGCTGTAGGCTTTTTTCAACAATGCCTGGGGTTGGAAATATTTGAAATATTTGATATACATAAGTTCTTCAAAAGGGGCATCAGAGTAGAATACATGACCTGACTGAGGCATAAAACTCTCTAAGGAAAAGAGCAAAATATCTCACCAATCAATATCTCCCGGGTTCAGACAGAACATCTACAAAGTAAGCAGTCAAATAAGGCAAAAAGGCACAGAATGAGTATTCTGGGTAGTTGTTTAGTAAAGTTGCAATGACATGAGAAAAACATCAGAAGAAATTATATGGATATCCATAAAAGCCAGGGAAGATCTCGGATGCACAATGTCAAAGCAAATACCACAAACCGAAAATACATCAAATCTGGGTTGTTGATATTATCTGTTATGCCAAGGAATGGCTAACAATGAATTCATGCAATATTATTTATGACTATTCTCAGAATCAAGTAGTGAATGCTCCAGCAGTTGGCAACATTTCAATCTCAATTTAGATCATCCAATATTAAATGAATAAGATCATGTTGATTTGAGAGTGGCATTTTTTAAAGGGAATATTCTTTGGTGAACACAGTGGCAAATGACAAGAAAACTCAAGGACCCAATGGGATCCCTCCTAAATTGTGGAACAAAACTAAAACCTCCTATAACTTATTACACTATAGAAGTGTATTGCAAATGTTAGAAAAAAGCATTTCTCTGTGATCATGGCAAGAGAAATCCAAATAATGAAAACGTATTGTTTTGCAATTCTGACAGACCTATATTGCTATTAAGTACATGTAGCAGTTTTTACAAAGATTCTGCCAACTACAAAAGTTATTGACAAATGCAATTCATGCTGATCAACAGTTTCTTAGGTTATAATGAAGGGGTTCTGCCCACATCACCCTCCCATACCGGAGCAGGGGTCATCAAAAAGATGAGAAGGTAGAAAAAACGATATAAAGGGATAAATTTCACATTTATTAGTTGGATCCAAGAAAAATTAAATTATCTTGTTCTTTACACCTTAATGTAAACAAATCTAATTAAACAAAATGTATATGGACATATAAACGTATCACAAGAACAAGTGGCACACAATTAATCCAAGGAAGAACAGATCACAAAATATACATATATACAACAATTATATACAACATATACAATATATAAACAACGACGTACCCTAAGAGAGGTAATTGAAACCTATCTCAAAATATATACACTCCCACTTATGAGTGATATAGATCTGAAAGGAAATCCTATTGGGGCCTGAGAAAAGAATTCTCTCACAAAACTGGCTAAATACAAGGCGCAAGGAGTTGAAACAAATGCAAATAATGATAGGGGGACTCCTTCTACACAACAGTTTCTGAAGAACCGGGTTTTAGAACCCAGCAGCGCCAGGGAAAACGCTTGAAGTCTTCGGATTCCCCTGCCTCGGCAAACAGAGACATGGGACACTTCTCGATGACGTCAAAGACCAAAGTTTATTGGCTGCAACCAGGAACAGAGATCTACGAAGCACAACATGGGTGGTTCGCTAGAGACTGCACAATTTCAATGAGCGGAGCATGGTCTTTTATACCAAAAATCACATTCCAAAGTAGCATCGATTACATACAAACTAACCAATGACAGTGTGACATTTCAAAAGTAGCGAATGATGACAATCCCATTTTCCGTTGTCCAGCCCACCAGAAATGACCAAGCACATTCCAATATCCTGTTGGATCAGGCCGGACAAACCCATCATAAAACCTCAACCCAAATCAATGATTATGTCGTAAAGGAAGGAGCAGAAACAGATGAGAAGCAAGATAGAAAGGTGGGTGCAGTGTACTGTAAACTCAGCAATGTCCTGCTCTTTGATCTTTATCTGACCAGCTGCTTAACAAGGAACTGGCTCAGCGAGGTCAGCCTCGGGCAAGGGAGTCAGTTCGGCCAGGTCATTCAGAAGTCAGCTAAGGAGTACGTGTCCCAAGGACTCGCTCGGCGGTAGTCATCAGCCTATGTGAGGGCAACCACACAAAATGGCTGCCGTCCACAAAATGGAACCCGAATGTTCAAACGAAATCCCTGAATACGTAGTTTTCTCATTGATCGATTAAGGCGAAAACACTCGTACACACCGCACTCGTGATTTGCGGTCCGCTGACACCAAAATCGTCTATTTCCGCCGACCTTTATTGAACGGGTTCGGAACCACCGAACCACAGACCCTCAAACTACGGAACTACAGACCCTACTTTTGCCCTTACATAGGCAATAAACCCAAACCCATGTCAAACTGAATCTAGGTCTATCTTCATCAGATCATCGATATGTTGCTGTAGCATCGTCCTAGTACTTAGTACCTCTCTCTGGACAGGTCTCCTCGCACACGAAGTAGCACAGAGGCCACAAATAGCGGGAGCACACTGTACACAGAGACAGAACAGGAAAAGGATAGCTAAGACCATCCCAATGACCATCAGAATCTTCCATCCCCACGTGGATATCAATCCCCCAAACCATCCCATCAACGACCAATCTCCTTTATCTATATGTACAGAATTGGAGATCTTATGTAACTTGGAAATGGCCTGGAAGACTGACGGAGCGTTGTCTGGAATGAAAACGCAGCAGCTCGATTGAATCAGTTTACATACTCCACCTCGGTCTGCAAGTATGACGTCAAGAGCAACTCTATTCTGAAGTGTCATAAGTCGATCCGACTGAAGCTCAGCAGTCAAGTTACTAAGGGCACCGGCAGTTTCGACTATGGTGGACTCAACCACTCTCGTCAACTGGCGAATGTTCCTGCTGTTAGCCATCGGTCCCCAGAACGGCAGAAAACCCTTAAAGAAATCTCCCAACTCTTGCCCTGCAGTATCTTCCTGACTGAAGACACCTCTAGCAACTCTCGTCTTATGGTAATCTGCTGCAGCTGTAAAAGTGGGGGGCAACAGGACAGAAACAAAACATGTGCCCGAAAAGTCAGGGGGCAACCATGTATACGCTTTGTCGAAGCAAACAAAATAAGTACCCTTAGCTGCTAGAAACGCTGGGGAAGTCTGAGACTTAAATACATAGGTCTCAGTGCAGACACTCTTCCCTAACTGAGCTTTCAGATGCTTGCCATTACCGTGCAGACAATAGCGACCCTGATGGGGCACTATCCAAATCGGTGGAGAACCTTTCGCTCGCTGGTTAACACTCAGACTAACTCCATATCCAGTAACGTCCCAACCACTATATAGTTGTTTCTCATCTTTCGGAATAGTCTCAACTGCATTAGTCCCTTTAACCATGTCGACTATGCCTCTAGCTAAAGCACTATTCTTCGGATTGTCTTTTGGTGAACATAGGATATAGACACTATGGGCATAGATAAACATCGTTCTATATGCCCAAATAGAACCATTAAGGCTGAAAGGCAAAACCAAGTACGGAATACCTTTACTGGTCGTATGGGGCATTAGGCCGCAAATCCAACAATTTGTAGTGTTCATAACAAGCTGCTGTTGGTGCAAAAGTTGAATAAAGGAATTATTGGCAAATTCCAGTCTTCTAACTACTTCATGTTCGGGCAGAGGGTGAAAAGAATGAGAAGAAATAGTAGATGGAGGTGTAGGTTGCACAGTGGGAATAAACGTCACTTTAAAAGAGAATGTCACATAACCAATTAAAAATATCATTAAACTCAGTAGCATAAATAAGCACAATATTAAAAATCTTTTTCGTGTCATTAGTTTGTATATCTTGCTTTTAAAGCTTATTGTCTCTACAGGTCTCTCCAACTCAAAGAACTTCATCTTCACTAGAATATGCTGCTCGCGGTGGTAGGGTGTTCTATGCTAAGGAATGCCTCTGCCAGCCCAGGGCAACTCCCTTAGGCCAACCAGAACCGTCGACCTATTGTCAGGCTTGCACTCCAAAGACTTGTCAACCGCGACCCTACAGTTGAACCCGGATGGCGGTTCGAAAAACAAAAATTAGTAGTTCCTCGGAGGAGAGTTAACCTGCAAACAGAAAAATCATAAAAACTTCATTTATTTTTATTTGTCCATGACTCTCGGTCGCAAATTATAACAGTCTTTTCCAGGCAATGTCTGTTCTCTAAACAGGAGTTCAGGCTCGGTAGTGTCCAATCTATTCAAAGGAGGAACAGCTTCTTGCAGAAGATCGTCACTTTCTTTCTCAGTGTTCATTCCAATCAAACGGACATCACTGAATGGCAAAAAACATGGCACAGTTTCAGTTTCAGAGCCTGGAAGTCCCTTCTGGACCCACCGGTCGTACGGTAAGGGCAACGGAGCCCGTTTGCAGTGTACGCCATGGATCCAGTTTTTCTTGCCTTGCACTCGAACTACAGAACGTGTAGATAGTAAAACCAGGTATGGTCCTGTCCAGCGGGGCTGCTCGTTCTTGCTCCACTGAAAATTCTTCACGAATACCCAGGCACCGGGTTCAATGGCGTGGCCTGGATCTTCAGAAGCCTGTGGTAGACTATTGTGCACCTGTTGGTGTAAGATACGCAGTTTAGCCATCAGTTCGTACAAGTAATCAAGTAACAAAGGGTGTTCAAGCTCACTAAACTTTGTCGGTCTTGGCACGCCCCAAATATTCGCCGGGCGGCCAAACACAACCTCATACGGACGCAAACCCATTAGTGAATGCACAGTCATTCTTGTGGACAAAAGGGCTAAAGGCAAAGCATCTGGCCATTGCAAACCAGAGCTCGCTTGAATTTTGGCCAATTTTAATTTCAAAGTGCCATTATAGCATTCGACTAAACCAGCTGATTGGGGGTGATTTGCAGCGTGGAACTTTTGCCTAATTCCTAATCCCTCACATACTCTCTTAATCACTTGACCCACAAATTCACTTCCATTGTCACTCCTGATCATTTTCGGCAATCCAAACCTAGGGAAAAATTCTTTGATTAGGGCTTTCGCTGTGGACAAGGCAGTATTGTCCTTCAAAGGGTAAGCTTCCACCCATCTAGAAAAGGAGCAAACAACCACTAACACATATTTCAGGTTGTTGCACCTCTCCATGTGGATGAAATCTAGCTGCAAAGCCTCGAACGGATACGTAGGAGGAGCAAAATGACCAGCCGGGGTTGGAGTTCCCTTACCAGGATTGTACATCAAACACACCATACAATTCTGAACCAGATTCTCTGCACATTTGGGAATTCCTACATTCTGCCAAACCGGGGCCAACAACTTACAAATCCCTTTCACGCTAATATGTGCCATCCCATGAGCCATCGTAACAACTGGAAGCACATACGCGTCGTGCAACAACCATCTTTGATGCTCAGACAAAACAGTCCAACAACCATTCGAGTCCAATCTACCCTTACTTTCTCTCCATTCATTCAACTCTTTCTCTGTAGCTTCAGCTTGAATGGATTTCACACTCTCAATCGTATCTTCATACATACTCTTCTCTGGAACCCATCTCGCCGGACCTGCAACATACATTCACATTTCTCGCAGTTTTTTTCGCAACTTCATCCGCAAACGCATTTCCGCGACCAACATCATCCGTAACTTTCTTATGGGCGCTGCATTTCACAATCGCTACTTGCTATGGCAAAGTAAGTGATTCAAGGAGTTCATTCACCAACTGGCCATGCTGGATCTTCGTCCCATGCGAAGTCAGGAACCCACGTTCACGCCACAAACGTCCAAAACTATGAGCCACACCAAACGCATACTGACTGTCAGTGTACACATTCACCCGTTTTCCTTTCGCCAACACACATGCTCTCGTTAATGCAATCAACTCTGCTGCTTGCGCTGAATTATGCGGGATACGTGCAGCTTCAACAATCGTATGGAAAGTCGTAACAGCATATGCCGCAGTCGTATCACCATTCGGTAGCTTGAAGCACGAACCATCAACTCACAAAGTACCATCACACTCTGGAAGAGGAGTATCCCTAAGGTCTATCCTCCCTTTCGTTTCTTCCTCAGTTCTAAGGAAACAATCATGCTGTTCTTCAACATTATCTGTTTCAGCTGAAATCGGCAACAACGTGGCTTGATTCAACGTGTTGCATCTCTTAATATGCACATGACTCGCTAACAAGGTCAATTTGTAACCTGACAACCGAGCACTAGTTAAATGCTGTGTTTTGGTACGATTCAACAAGGTATCCACTGCATGTGGAACCATCACAATCAATGTATTGTCCATAACCAAACCAGCAGACTGTCGAATTGAAACAGCCGCTGCTGCTGTAGCTCTCAAACAACTCGGCAACGCTCTTGCTACCGGATCTAAGGTTGACGAAAAATAAGCACATGGACGCTGCTTATTGCCAAACTGTTGAGTCAACACTGACAATGTACATCCTCTCTCTCATGCACATACAATGTGAAAGGCTTACTGTAATCGGGAGTACCCAACACAGGAGCCGAACACAACGCATTGCGTAATTCTGAAAAGCTCTTCTGACATTCGTCAGTCCAAGGAATAGGATTTGGAGTATCCTTAACAGTAAGAGCTATCAAAGGCTTTGCTAAGAACGAGAAATTAGGGATCCACTGTCTACAGTACGACGTAATACCCAAAAACGCACGTACTTCTCTCTGTGTCGTAGGCACGCTCATTTTCGCAATAGCTTGAATTCTTTCTGGGGTCAGTTTCCTTCCCTCCTTCGATAAGAGGTGACCTACATATGTGACTTCTTGTCGACAATATTGCAACTTCGAGAGAGAAACTTTGTGATGAAAATCAGACAAATGGCACAACAGTGACAAAGTAGCCTCTCTACAAATCTCTTCATTGTCAGCTGCAACTAGCAAGTCGTCAACATATTGAATAAGAGCAGCACCATCAGGTAAAACCAACAAATCAAGTTGTGTCTTCAAAGCTTGGCTATAGATCAAGGGACTCTCACAGTAGCCTTGAGGAGTGCGCTTAAAGTGGAAGCTTTGTCCTCCTAAAGAGAATCCAAAGATATCTCTACTCTCCACGGCAATCGGGATGCTGATGAAAGCATTCTTCAAGTCAATCACCGAAAACCATGTGGCTGTAGCCGGGATCAAAGTCAACAAAGCAGTGATATCAGGTACAACAGGAAATTGTGGAACAACGATCTTATTCACTTCGCGAAGATCAATGACAAACCTATATACAGGAGGCTGTGAAGAATCTGTCCTCTTCAGAACAGGCAAAACGGGACTATTGCACACATTACCTCTCGTTTCCTCAATCACACCCTTTTCGATCAGATCATAAATGATCGCCAAAAGTGCTCGCTCACCATCACTCGAGATACGATAATGTGGAATGCGCGGTAACTTAGCATTTGCTTTCAGTGTCACAACATATGGCGGAATCTCCAAGAGGCCTATATCGTTCGGACCAGTAGCCCAAAGCGAATCAGGGAGGGAAGACAATTCAGGTGGTAGTCGATCTTTAGATATATACATCGGAGAGATCACTCTCTCACCCAATGTAAGATGTACTCCTGACGGAGAACAATACAGCGTCGCATACAATCTCTTTAACAAGACCAATCCCAACAAGGTCTCACCACAACCGGTAGTCAAAATGAGGGGTGCTTCAAATCTACGAGGTCCAACAGAAAGAGGCAACGGAGTAGAAATCGGATTCGTAACAGGGGCGCCAGAAAAACCTACTGAAGCATTCTCAAAGCCAGACAAAGGTGCGCCAGGGAGTTTAGAGTGCATGATAGAACTCTTCGCAGCACCAGTATCCGAAAGAAAGGGCTCTGACACACCTGATGCAATCACTTCAACGTAAGGTCCACTCTGATCTACTGGAACTGAAACAACTCCCTCTCTTTGTCTATGGCTGTCCTAGCAATCATTACCATCCACTTCTTCACCTTCGACGTAGTAATCGTCCGTATAGTACTGTGCCGTCCTACCAGATGCACCATTCTGCTGATCAGCGCTATTCATAGAATTCTGTGGAGGCAAAGAACGCGCTTTCTGACCACGACCTCTACCTCTGGGCACTTGTTGAGCACCTCGACCTCTCACACCAGAAGCACCATTTGTGCGCTGTAACAGAACCGGACAACTATTCTTGAAATGGCCCTCTTCTTTGCAATACGCACACTGATTAGGCCCATACGGAAAACGTTGTTGAGAAGACTCGTTCCTTTGCGAGTTTCTCGAATATTGCTGATTCTGCTGAGTTAGCTCTTTATAGTACCCTGCTGGATTTTTGCGTGGATCAGGCAAAGTCTGCTTAAGCACTAAGACTTCAGGACGCTTCCAAGGAACATGTACCCAAACAAGCTGAAAATGTGCAGGAATAGGCGGATTAACAGTTGCATCAGCAAGTCTCCAAACTGGAGGAACCTCGCGCATCAGATACTGACACGCTTCTCTTCTAACTGACGAATTTGGCTCAAACAATCGCTCAGAAGGAGTGTCACTACGAAATGACAATAACGTCGCAACTGCTTTCTCAATGTCGAGAAGACCCACAATGGTCCCTTTCGCTAATTTGGAACGTATTCGGTACAACTCAGGAGGAGCTTGTCCTACTTCTTCAATCCATTGTTCATGAAGGAACACACACATCATCTCAAAGACGTACCGTTGCTTTGGTGCTTCCCATTGTCGGAAAACATCCATAATACCCTAAAGATCATACTGTGTAGAATACGTAACCCATTTACGTGCCATGTGACCCAAAACCGTCCGTTCATGAGCATCAGGCAACTGACTACGCGATTGCTATGCTCGACAACAGGAGACATACCCAATGATCCCAACAAAGGAGAAAAGATACTAAAAACTGCAGCAGTCATTCTCTGTCTAGCAGAAGGAGAAGGTGACAGAATAAGAGAAGACGGAACAACATTAGAAGAATCCAAAGTCGGAACATAAGGAGTATTATAGACAGGCGTAGGAGTAGCAGACGAAGGAGGAGGCAAAGTTGGTGGCCCTTGAGGAGGCTGCGCCAAAGGAATAGTAACCAACGGAAGAGGAGCTGGCTGTGGAGGAATCACAAGTGGCAAAGCAACCGGAGGTTGCGCAACTACAACTGGTGGCGGTGGTGCTGTAGCATTCTGTGCATAAGGGGGTGGCGAACTCAATAGATGCGACATTAAAGGATCTTTCGCAAGATCTTTCTTTTCTTCCTGCTCTTTAGATGGCAAAACTGGGTAGCACTTATCTACCGCTAACTTCCTAACCCTAAGCATCTGTTCGCTCTCTTGCTCTTCCTCATTATCCCTAAACGCTATAGCAGCTTGCACCATTGACAAACCTCGTTCTCGTTTATTCTTCTTCGCTAATTTAATTTCTTTCTGTTTGGCTTCCTTGCGCCATATGCGGAAAGAGTCAAACATTGCCGGCCGGGCTTTCTTTTTGAACAGTTTAACTTCGAGATTGTCTAAAATCTCTGTTTCAAAGCTACCATAACGGGGCCACTGTAGGACACCATCTTTTCTCGTATATTTAACCCAGATGTCATTATAACCGATGGGGCCCACACCATGGTTTAGATAGAGCTCATAAGTTGGAGTTCCAATCGGAGGAACCGGACACGAATCCTCCAACCGGGAATCCCTAGAACAACCGCAACCAAATATCTTTCCAAGTCGGCTAAGACCAGGCATCTTCGCTCACTAGTCTAGCTTCAAACTTCAAGGGAAATCTCAAAAACGATAGTCTCGTGAATACAAAGGTCCCTTGGCTTTGGGGCCTGCAGGTACCAAATCAAAGCGATCCTCGAAGGGATACCAAAACAAACTAAGGACTGGGAGACGCTCCACTCATACTTAACTGAAATGTCGATGGCGTCACCAGAAGACCCGTCTATCGTCTCGCTCTACAAATTGTCTATGGCTCCAAGCCTGGGCGACAGTCAGGGCAGCAGTCCTTCGTAGCCGTCGGGAGGCAGGGAACCACGCAGCAAAGACTTTCGAACCACGACGACATACAGGGGTCGATGAAGTGGCAGGCCTTCCTCCAGAATTTCCACACAAAGCTCTCCACGATCTTCGGGCTTGGACCGGTACCACTGAAGTCGCCTCACGTTGGGCGCCAACTGAAGAACCGGGTTTTAGAACCCAGCAGCGCCAGGGAAAACGCTCGAAATCTTCGGATTCCCCTGCCTCGGCAAACAGAGACACAGGACACTTCTCGATGACGTCAAAGACCAAGGTTTATTGGCTGCAACCAGGAACAGAGATCTACGAAGCACAACACGGGTGGTTCGCTAGAGACTGCACAATCTCAATAAGCGGAGCATGGGCTTTTATGCCAAAAATCACATTCCAAAGGAGCATCAATTACATACAAACTAACCAATGACAGTGTGACATTTCAAAAGTAGCGCATGACGACAATTGCATTTTCCGTTGTCCAGCCAACCAGAAATGACCAAGCACATTCCAATATCCTATTGGATCAGGCCGGACAAACCCATCATAAAACCTCAACCCAAATAAGTGATTATGTCATAAAGGAAGGAGCAGAAACAGATGAAAAGTAAGATAGAAAGGTGGCTGCAGTGTTCTGTAAACTCAGCAATGTCCTGCTCTTTGATCTTTATCTGACCAGCTGCTTAACAAGGAACTGGCTCAGCGAGGTCAGCCTCGGGCAAGGGAGTCAGTTTGGCCTGGTCCTTCAGAAGTCAGCTGAGGAGTACGTGTTCCAAGGACTCGCTCGGCCGTAGTCATCGGCCTATGTGAGGGCAACCACACAAAATGGCTGCCGTCCACAAAATGGAACCAGAGGGTTCAAACGAAATCCCTGAATACATAGTGTTCTCATTGATCGATTAAGTTGAAAACACTCGTACACACCGCACTCGTGATTTGCGGTCCGCTGACACCAAAATCGTCTATTTCCGACGACCTTTATTGAACGGGTTCGGAACCACCGAACCACAGACCCTCAAACTACGGAACTACATTTCTTAGCAGAGAAGCATCAAACTTTATATCCTGTATTGGTTTGGCCCATGCACATTCCAAACCTATAATGGCAATTTTGGAGTGTGATGGCCTAGTTTACATTTCCTTCTGTATCGATTCAACAAATCAGAGATGCTCATCATGATGAATAGCATTCAAACAGACCACAGTAAGGTTTAGCTAGAAACCAGGAAAGAGACGCCTTTCGTGAGATTTATTGAATCCGATCCATTACAACCAAGAAATAGGTAGCTTGGGTTCAACAAGTATGAAATAAAACAGTACATGGATGCCTTGTTAATTTTGACAGATAATATGCAAGTATATTCACATGAATTTGACACACTCCTCAAACTTGTCAGATTTTTTGGGGACACAGAATTAGCTCAAATGCCCACTCATCTTTATTTACAAAACTAGAATCACATACATTGCCTTCGGATGCCAGAAAATCACTCTGAGAACATAAAGAAAGAAATTGAATTGTTGTAGATGAATCATGTCTTTCAAAGTAAGATTTCATGAACCATGCTTAGACAGCAGAGGTACATTTAGTATCATTGTATTTGTACCTGAGATATGTTCATCCTTGACCTTTGAACATTTATTGACTTTGGTGGCCCTTGGCAAGCCTAAAAGCTAATTACGTAAATGTAATTGCCAACATGCTTCAAAATGATTAGATGCAACGCTCTCCAGGAGTCTGGTAAAATCTGCTACATGCAAACATATCTAAAGCTTACTCAAATAATTCAAATGGCTCAAACACTGCAGATAAATAAGGAGATGTCTGCACGATGTAACTCGCAGATTGATATGGATTTATTTGAAGTAAAACATAACTAAAATTCACTTCAATTTGTTTCATTCAAGAATTCAACTGAGGCCCCCATCTTGTATGTGCAACTTAGAGAAATCTTTGCTAAACCAAGTGACTGTTTAGTCGGCTACAACCTTTTTAACCGCTTTTACCAATAAAACGTATAATGTGCAATTTCAGTCATTTCTATCAAACATTGCAGGTGAGCGGTTCTGTCTGGACTAAGAAACTAGCAGCCGATTTGTTGTAAGGAATAAATACAACTTGATGTACAGATTAGGAAGTGGCTTTAGAACTAATCTGTCCTAATTATACAATCCAAATCATAGTATACCCCTTGAAGGTAAACCTTGGTTCTAAAAACAATGGGTGCGATTCACAATGGTAACCTGAGACGAAAGTATAACTTTACAACTTTCGGTATTCACAAAGGGCATTTATGAGTAGAGCGTTTGGTTGAATAATAGTGACCTGTAAATTCAATCATTATGATAACGCTCTCCCTCACTGTCTCCCTGTCTTCATACTCCTCTGAGTACCTGCTTCTTATTCTCTTTACCCCAACCACCCCCTTTTTTCATTACTACATTTCCCCTACCTCCTTCCACTTTACTACTCTTTTTTTACCCCTTATTATTGTGGTTGCCTTCCTACATCCAACATCACATGGCCATTATCTTTCTCCTAATCTTTTATCAGCTTAATTTTGTACTTTTCTCTTTTGTTACCACGTTGATTTTACTCAACATTTGCTGGTTACCTTACATTCTCATTTTGTGTCCACTCTACATGGTCAGCGACTGGCTGCCGCCCCCCTCCCAACTTACCACACCAACTCCCGGACACATGAACATTAAACATGGTTATCTTTGGAAGGCGGGGGTCGCGGGACCCCCGGCCGTATTTATTAAGATATAAAATTAAAGAATTTTAATAGCATGATAAATACATTATACAAAAATCAGCAGGACATTAGATACAATATTGTCAACAAACTTGAGAGGCTAACCTTAACAGAGACTCTAATACAAGTTGTTCCTAACCGAAACTAACATCCTCAGCTAGATTTTTGTATACTACATTTCTGGCCATATGGCAAGGTCGCTAACCGGTGTCAGGTCTTATTAGCTGCGCCTCACCTAGGGATGTGCGCATGCGCAGCCGGGCCTAGTAATTACCCGGTCCACGCCGTGAATCCAATTACTAGCTGCGCCTCACCAAGAGATGTGCGCATGCGTAGCCGGGCCTGGTAATTACCCGGTCCACGCCGTGAACTCCATTTACCCACTAAAGGAGGGCCCTTACTCTGCGCCATCCGGTGACGTCATGAGTATGCGCGCGCGGGGTGGCTACCAGCCTAAGGAAAGCGTGACTACTCCAACCCGCGCCCCTTTGAACAGCAATTACCTTGCCCCTGAAGTTCTTGGGCGGGAACCTCCATGGGATGATGCCCGCCCCCTCAGACCTTAAAATAGCTGCTCACCGGTCATGACCTTACCGCCACAGGCCAGCATTGTTAACCGACGATCTGGCCTCCCCCTATTCAGGAATTCACCCAGGAGTGTTTTTACCCAGCATAACCCTCCAACCAGGCCCAGAGATTATTAGACCAAATGACATTCCCTGACTCACTTAAATGAACCCCATCCTTCAGGTAGAACCTTTCGCCCCAGATACACCCATGTGGAATTGTCTGCAACCGGGGGGCTCGAAATAATTTGTCCAACTGAGTGTTGATCCTCTTTACTGAGTGATTCAAAGCCCTGACCGAGTCCCCCCCTCGCCACTGCCAACGAGGAATAAGTTGAGACCACACTACTATGCAACCCGGGCAAGTCTTGGCCACCCACCCTGCCGTGGAGATAATCTCTTCAATCAGGATGCGCCTCCCTAACTTCGCCAAATCATTCTCCCCTACATGGAGTATCACCACCGACGGGGTGGAGGGCTGTTGAGCTAACAGTCCCTGGAAAAACCCCCTAAACTGGCTGAGGCACAGGCCCCCCCTCCCAAAGAATGAGATAGCCAGCCCTTTACGCGCCGCCCTTTCCTGACGGTCTCCTGAAAGAAAAACATGCTCAGCACGTCTCACATAAGAGTGCCCCACAATCCAGACAGCCTTTGTCTTGTGTCCATCCTGCTGTTCGTGCTGTGATGATACCGTCCGCTGATGCCCGATGGTGAGTTCCTCCCCCGCGTCACAGGTTTGAGAAACTGAAAACCCAAAGAAACTAAGCGTGAGCAACAAATTGTTACAACATGTCAATTCGTACATAACGTTTATAACACTCAGATGTCCATCTCCCGATGCTCTTCACATCCTCAGCTGAGAGACCCCTTAATGCCGCTTCTGTTGCCGCCCCTATCCTAAAGGAGTGGGTGCCAAATTCTCTAGGGTCTAACCCTGCCTGTCTGACCGTTAACTCAAGGACTCTCCTAAACTGGAATCTAGTTAATGGTGTCCCATCAGCGTGACACAACAGTGCACCCCCCGCCGTGCCCCCCCGCTGTCCGTGGAAAATCTCCACGTGGGAGACCGGGCAGCAAGGGTTGGCCCGAGCCCGTTGGAGCACTATGGTGTGACCCCGAGATTCCTGATCTGTTTTGGACCTCTGAATCATCACCCACATAGTATCCCCTCTGATGGTAATACTAGACTGCTGGAGGCCACCCAATTTATCCACTTTTGATCCTGCCACCAGTTCGCAAATCCTTAAGGCCCCATAAAAGGCCAGGGAAAATGCCGCTTTGAACAAGAGGACCTCCCACTGTGAGCTACAGACCTGGTGCAACGCCTCCAACAAGGATGCCAACCGGGCCAGTCCAATGGGCTTTCTCGTATCTACAGAGTGTCCCTGCAGCCGGCGCCATCCCCTCAAAGCCTTGCGAACTAAAAAGGTATTCGTGGGATCTCGCACGCCCTTAGCCTGTGCAAAGAAAGAGACCGCTGTCCTATGCCTGCTGGCCGTTGTCACAGAGCGTCGTTCACTGTGCATCCATTCTAAATAGGCCTCAAAACTGGCTTCCTGAGTCCACTTAACTGCCCATTCCTGACCCAAGAAATTACAATAAGACACAAACGCCCCTTCGTATGCTGTCCTGGTCCTGGGAGCTAAGCTAGCAACCACGAGGTCCTGTAATCTGGGGCACCAATCTGCCAAAGAACTGCCGGGAAGTGTGTTGGCGAGGGGTCTGCTGCAGGAAGATGTTCCCTGAAGACCTGCATTTTAAAACGAGAAAGGGAATCGGCAGCATTGTTGAGGATGCCCGGCACATGCTTGGCTCTGAAAACTACATTCCACTTCAAGCATTGCAGCACAATTTCTTTTATCAGGCGTAGTATAAACGGACAGCGAGCCCCTTGTTGGTTTATACATTCCACCACTGTCATGTTATCCGACCAGAACACCACTGATTGGTTACGTAGATGTTCTGCCCAGACCTTCAATGCCACCCATATCGGGAAAAGTTCTAAGAAGCCAATGTTGGCTGTCAGACCTCGTGCTCTCCATTCTTCCGGCCACCACTGGGCGACCCATTTGTTCCCAAGGATGGCACCGAAGCCCACACTCCCCGCCGCATCAGTCCACAGGCCTAACTCTGCAGATGTAGCAGGGGGAGCTGACCACACTACCCTGCCATTAAAGCCCTCCAGGAATGCCATCCAGATATGCATGTCCTGGCGCACCTCAGATGACAGCCTAGTGCGGTGATGCTTCTCCCGCAACCCTTTCATCGCCTGAGCAATGGAGCGTGAGAACGGGCGGGCCATAGGGATGACCCGTAGAGCAAAGTTCAACTGCCCCACTACTTCCTGCAGCTGCTGCAAGGAAACCTTGTTTCTTCCTAGGCACTGGCGCAGAGCTGTTTTAAACTTAGACACCTTATCTTTGGGTAACCTGAAGCACCCCTCCACAGAGTCAATTTCGATGCCAAGGAATTCCAGGCAGGTGGCTGGTCCAACCGTCTTCCCCGGTGCCAGCGGGACCCCAAAAGCACGCATGAGCACGCAAAATTCCTGCAATGCCCAAGCACACTCCTGAGAGTCCGCTGCCCCCAAGAAAAGGAAGCCATCCAAGTAATGCATGACCTGTTGGTGGCCAGTGACCTGTCTCATAGCCCATTCTAGGAATGAGCTAAATGTCTCAAAGTATGCACATGATATGGAACAGCCCATAGGCATACATTTGTCCATGTAAAACTTACCATCAAAAGTGAAACCTAAAAGGTGGTGATCTAGGGGATGTACAGGGAGAAGGCGGAAAGCAGATTCAATATCAGATTTTGCCATTAATGCACCCGTACCCAGGGCACGCAGTAAATCAACCGCCTGATCAAATGAGGCATACCTGACACTACAAACCCCCTCATCAATTGCATCATTCAAGGATGTCCCCTTCGGGGCCGATAGGTTATGGATCAGTCTAAATTGGCCCCTTTCCTTCTTGGGCACTACTCCCAACGGAGAGCACACAAAATTGGGAACAGGCACCTCTTGGAAGGGGCCTGCTATCCTACCTAGGGACAACTCTTTGGAAATCTTAGCGGCCACCACCCCAGGGTTCTGTGTTACTGAAAGTTGATTCCTGCAGTGTGGGCTACCTGTGTAACCCATTGCTGGGATCCTAAAACCTTGAGAAAAACCTTCCTGCAATAGAGTGGCAGCTGTGCGATCAGGGTATCTGTTCAACCAGGGGATCATTGCAAAAACGTCTATTGGCGTTGGAGGGGCCAGCTGCACCGACTTACTCAGGCTTCCCCTTTCCCCTGTGACCGTGGTTACCTTGCTTGTTCCTACACACGGTTTTGGGATGGGACGGGTGACCACAGATTGAACACGCATGCCTAAATCTACAGGTACCCTGGGGCCTAGAGCAGGAGCGCTTATTAAAGTCCCAACACACCCCTTTTCTCTCTGACCCCCCCCCCCCCCTTATTCTTCCCGGGGACCTCATTGCCCTGGTGTGACCGAAAGGGCTGTTGGGGCCTGGCGGGGAACACCCTGGGAGCACTTGGAGACTGTGTAGGGGCC
Organism: Lissotriton vulgaris; assembly: GCF_964263255.1. Classification (NCBI taxonomy): domain Eukaryota; kingdom Metazoa; phylum Chordata; class Amphibia; order Caudata; family Salamandridae; genus Lissotriton; species Lissotriton vulgaris. The sequence goes on along the minus strand of NC_141689.1, from coordinate 278,927,314 downwards.
GTGTCCCCAGAGAACTGCTGGTGCCATGACATGGAATCCACCGTGTCCCACGCTAAAGATGCATTAAACTCTTTGGCCTTCCTGAAATTAATATCATACTCCTTCCAGGCATCGCCGGTATACTGATCGCTCCACCGCACAATCCTACTCATGTAACAAGACATAGCTGCCTGGACATTTGGGGGCCGTTCAGCCGTGATCGCGGAGAGAACAGCAAAGGCCCTGATCCAATTCTTCAACGTTTCCTCTACCTTGAACCTAGTGCATTGAGCCCTCCATTCACTTGGATGCATCCATTCCTTCATTAACTTAGCCTGTTCCATCTCCCTATTGTGCAACAACAAGGAATAAATGTAAACATACTTCCCCGCCCAAATCATTTCTTTCACTGCCTGAGACACATGTTGCCCTAAGTTTTCACTCCTGGATGGCATAATGCCGTCCCCCAACAAGGGCAGCGCCACCTCCTTACCATTCACGGGCGCCTGTGCTGGTGGGACACTATTTCCACTTGGCTGGGCTGGACTGGAACCTGCAAGTGAAGAAGATACGGTCAACGCAATACTATCACCCGCTGCTGCAGCCCTAATTTTTTCCACCAATTTAACTGCTTCAGCCGCATGGTCGGCTGAGGGAAGACACACACCCCCTTTTCGCAACCAAGGCAAAAATGCCGCTATCTGAGACTCCAACTCAACAGGGACTGTGGCCGGACTGCCTGCCGGCACATCCGGGACCCCAGGAGGAACATCTGGGGGTCCAGGCATATTAGGCAATGGAGCCGATGGTGATGACCCACCCGGGACTAGTGCCAGGCCTCCAGGTGGAGGGGGGATAGGTGCTGCAGGAGCAGCTGGAGCAGCAGGGGGCACCGGTGCCATTGGTGCTGGGATCGCTGGCAGTGGTGCCTCTGGCACTGGTATCGTGGGCACTGGTACAGAGGGGACTGGGTCTAAAGGCACCGGGGTTGGGGAACCGAACCTCGGCTTTTTTGCTCTGGGTTTCTTAGGAGGGGTAACAAAATCACCCCTTGGCAAAGGAGCCGTTCTCTCCCTCACAGGCCTCCCTGATGGGTCCGGGGGGTCAGCTAATCTATCTTTCATGCGGGCCCCTTCAACCTTACCCAATCGTTTGTTAATTTGCGCCATTTCCCGCATCATGGCCTGCATCATCGCCTGCATGCTAGACCCCCTTTTACCTCCCCTTTGCCCTGGCATGATTCCCACACCACTGCCCTACACTCCTTATGCTGACAGACCGTGCGCTTTGTACCTTCACCAGCTGGAGGATATACAGGGGGCTGTAAGCACCATGCAACAGCGACCGCAACGCCCCGGCTTATCCGGTTTGTCAGGGGTGAGTAAACTCTAACGTAGACCCACCCGGCGGCAACTAGAAGCTATGAAATGCTAGCCCCCCGCTCTCCTCTTACCGATAAGTCCTGCGTGCACCCAGGCGGTATTGGATCAACGACGCCTTCCGGCCCTTCCGGTAATCGAATTGCACCAAAAATGTAGTTAATTGCCTGGAATAGAAAATTGTATCAACACCGTGCAATATAAAGCCTGAGCAGATATATAAACACCCACAATAACCTATTAATCGCTATTTCTTGCAATCTCAAAACAGCCAATTTGAATCGATATTAAATTTGCAATCACCTTCTCTAAACCTAAAAACACTACAATACAAATACCAATCTTTCTTTTGACTGTAGAATGATTGTACATGAAATTCTCAATTAAAGTAAAAGGTCTCCCATCCAGGCAGTGCTTTAAATGGGAAAAAAAAAGTGCAGGTACTCATCAAATTGAGCTGTGACCTGGGGGCGTGACAAGAAGGCGGAGCTAGGAGGCGGGACAATGGGCGGGGCTAATGTCACGTTAAAAGGCGCAAGAATTTTTAGGGGTGCGATACTGACAAATTGCTTCAAATCTGTAATATATTGTTGATACCCTTGCATGTATTAAAGATACTGTTAACATTCTCTTTCAAATGCTGCATATGAAATTGCTGGTGCACAAATGGTACATGAATCACATTTATTATGCACCGATTCAGCGACCATGGCCAGCTTATAGAAGAAAAGCAGACAACCAACCAATACTAGTTGACAGATTATTGAATAGGGAGCCATCAGGTTTTCCTTTTTTATCAGAGGCATTGGTCTAATGAAGTACAGTCTGGAATTCAGTCCACCAAGATCAATTGCAAAAAAAAAATAAAGTTTATTAATCTTACCGGACACAGTTTAGTTAAAGCCCAACATATTCAGCAAATACGAGCTAAAGTACTGGATAAATACAAAAAACGAAAATCTTGTGGTAATGCATTTGGAAGCTTGGAAATTGCCATTAAATGTTATAAAAATCTTGTCATTCATCAAAAAAGTGTCCACATAGCTTCAAAAGGGGACTTTTCTACCCCCTGGTTGCGTGAACGACAAGCTGTCTCGTCAGCTGATCTCCTTCCTAGTTGCAACCATGTTTTAACATACGGTAGGGGTTCAAACCTTTGAACAGGTGGGCCTACACATTTCAAGAACAGAAGGGATGACAGACGATTTGTGGCTAGACAATTTCTCTTGGGTGTGAGCAGATCATTCATTGAGCTAAAGCTTCTTTCACATTCACTGGTGGATACAGCAATAGTTTCAACAGCTTTCATCAATGGCATAAAATCTAGAGGCATGTAGGCAGCTTTTACTGCCTTGTATTCTCTAAATCCCCTGATGCTATCAACCACATTTACTCTCAAGATTTGACAGAGCTGCCTCACATCCTTGTCACCATACTGTATATCCATGCTGTCTTCTGGCCAGTTTTCAGGATAAAGCAGTTTTATGTGCTGCGTAAACAAATGCAAGTTGTCTGCTTTGGGAGGGTCTGTCATTTTAGTGCTGACATGGGACGATTTTGTAGTGGAAAATCTTGTTTTTAGGTTTTCAGCTAAACTCCTGTAGAATTGACCTGCATTTATCATTGGAAATTTACTCTTTTCATGCAGTTCTACACCCCTGAATTTAAGGCTGCTGCAGGCTTCCATGGCTTCCTCAGTGTATGGACCAGGGGTGTTAACCATTGATTCAAAGACCCTGACTGCCCTGGTCAGCAATTTTTCAGCATTAGGAAGAGTTGTGTCATTGCACTGAAGCTGGCGTGAAAAGTCACTCAATTCTGCAAGAGCGTCTAACATGACACCAACATTCTTTACAAATGAGCAAGAGGTCAGAATATTGTTAAGACCAGCATACTTTGCTCTATCTCTGGCATCACGTTTTTGGTCAGCAGCAGCTTTTGTGAAATGCTGGTGTAGTGCTGGGAAGCTCTGCCAAACAGCCTTTACACTCCTTTCACTGGAAGCAACCCAGCGAATGGAAAGAATCCGTCCAATCACAAGAAAACGCTGCTCAATTTCTTTTGCACACTGCCTCAGTTCCCTTTGATTTTTAGGTGAAGCATGGTACAAAGAATAAAGTTTATCAAAGAAAATCTGAAAGTGATTTATGCCTGAAATTTCTTTCATAACATCTCCCACAGCTAGCTCCAACCGATGATTGCTACAGTGCCACACAAATAATCCTGGATAGCGAACCTGAAGCTGTGTTGCAACTCCGGCCTGCTTCCCAAGCATAACTGATGCACCATCGCAGGCCAAGGCGATCAAACATTCTCGCAGAAAGTCCTCATGCAAGCCATGCTTGTGTAGACACTCCGTCAGAGCAGTGATAATATCTTTAGCTGTGGTGCCATCAAGTTCAAGTAAGTCAAAAAAAAAAGTACGCACATCAGAATCATTTGCGACCGCAGCACGCAAGCAAAGGACAAGTACAGATTTTCCACTAAATGTGGTGGATTCGTCAATTAACAAGCATATTTTACGTTTTTTTTCCAATATGTCCTGTACAAGTTTTTTCCTCATGCCTGAAGCTATATGGTCTAAAATGTCAGCACATGAATTGTTACTGTGTAGAACACGGCCCATATGTAATCCATTCAGCTGTTGCACATCAACATCAAGTGACATATCTACAAATGGCCGCCCATGTTTCCCTATTTTATATGCTGTACGAAACACACGGCATGTTGTTTCCTGTTCTGCCATGTACATTAAACGTGTATGATTTTCCATGCTCTGTCTCAGGGACTCCTGTGCAATTTTTTCTGCAGTGACATGAGCTGTTGAAAATTTATGCTCTCTGATTTTTTTACGTAGGGACAGCTGCTGCTTACATTTCTCTTTTCCATAATGAGTTACATTGCAATTGGCCCATTCGTGTGCAAATCTTAAGCCTTGGGTTTTATTTGCACCTAGTGTTGTTAGCGATCTACATGTTGAGCAGCCTAATTTTTTACTTTCAACAATTAGCCAGCTATATTCTTTACAGAAATATTGCATTTGCTCAATATTCCAGCAGTCTGGTATGTCCCCCTCTTTGAGCTCCGTCGTAGCAGATGTGGTAAAAAGCTGTGTTTTGTCCGGCAAACAGGACAAATTCTCATTGGATTGAGGCACAGCAGAGTCCACAGTAATATAATCATCTGCATTATGATTAGTATTACCACCATCAGATACAACACATTCACTATCGTCAGCATGCTCCGGCTCCATTTGCTTCCTTTTAGTGCCTTGAGAGGCATCCTTTTGCAACCACTTCAGCAAACTCATTTTCACCACGTAGATTGAACTTGGATCTGTAGCAACCTAACGTCTGACACCGACCTCTCCCTGTTCACAATGTTTCACGAAGCCCGACGCAGTTAAACTGAAAGAAAAAAAATGTGCTTTGATCTGCAATGACAATACACAAATGTGGCACCGATGATGTAAACTGACTTGTCAAGATGAAATCTTGCATGAATTGATATTGATTTGATAAACTGCACACAAGGCGAATTCTGAAATTACAGCAAGCAGTCCCATCCATAAGTCAAGCGAGTTAAAGAGATGAGGTAACTTGTGCAGGATCACATAATTGAGTCCTAGCAGAAGCCTCACTTTGAAGGAAGATGTAGGTTCCCCTAACCAAGTCTTGATTTGCATTGTGCACAGAGATCTATTTCACTTACAATGAGCGTGTTGTTGTAACTTGCATAGCACCAGCACAATAAAAGCTGCATAGATTGGTTGTACTGAAAGATGAATGATCCTGTTCCTACATTATGGCACTGCATTAGCAAGAACGTACAAGCTTGCTTACAGGTGTGAGGTTCTTTATAGAACCTGTAGAGTTCTGAGGCATGGGAGGACCAAATTACATGTCAGTGTTTTCACCAAGATGACAATAATGCATCAAAAACACAATTATACATCAAGAAAGGATTATTGCAGTGTAATGCAGCACAGTCTGTGGCAATATCACTTGACTATTGTGCGCTTTTCACACTGCAACTCTGGGTAGCATGATCACACTACTGTGGATGCATGAGGCCACTGAGTAACCACAATACTAACCCCAACCCTGACAACAATGCCAATATTGAACCTATGTTCATCCTCTTTAGCGGCCTGGGTTCCCATTATGCATGATCAGTATAATTTATCAATCAAACACATGGGAGGATTTTGTAAAGCGCATATCCTAAAGCAATATTGCGAGGTTCTCCTATATGTGATAATGAAGTAAAGGGAGGGAAAGTATAAACAGTTGCGTAGGATCACACAATTTGGTAAAGTGGGGAAGCCAGGATTAATCCCAGATTTTCTGATTTCTGGTCAACTGGACAATGTGAAACCAGAAAACCTGGGATTAATCCGGGCTTCCCCACTTTCCCAAATTGTGTGCTTCAGTGGGGGCTGGTGATATTTGAAAGTGGTGGGGCGTAAAAGTTCTGGATGAGTGCCTGGTGGCGAGCGAGCACACGTATTAAGGTTGAGCAACATAAGTAGAGTTCGGGGAATTCTATCTGCAAGCAAATTTTGCAATGGTGCATTTTCAAGCATATTTGAGAAAGCAAGATGGTTAATGAAGCACTTGCGCAAGTGTAGTTATGACATCAATAAAGAGATTTCATATGCAAATGCCACCAGCTGCCACTGTAGGGTCTGCAAATTAATGGTAGGCATTGGCAGAAGTGCTACTATTGTAATGTTAAGTGTGCGAACATTTTGCTGGGGTACAGGGAGTGGAAAGAGAAAGGTTGGAGGACGAAACACATTTCTAACTCAATAAAATGTAAATACCTGCTAGCAAGCTCAGTGCAAATAGTTAAAAACATATCATGAGATAGGGAAGAACAAATTAAGCACTTTTTGGCAATGTTCACTTGCGACTGAAACCCAATTTCCACAGGTATCCAAATCTTCTTAACATACCAGCTAACTTCCTGCATCCTGCAGTGGACTGTTCACAAGCGTACAGTGTATCAAAGGCAAGTGGAGCCTCCTGCTCGAGTTTTACTGCTTGCATTTCAAAGTGACCGCTTTCAGCAAACCATTTTATGTAGGCTGCATGCAAGCCATTCCTCAGGCCACAAAGACAGCACACAGAACTGAGGGCTCAGGAGTCAGAAGGGATGTATGGAAATCAAATTGTAGACAAAGCTCTGATTGGTGGGTACTAATGGCAAAGCCTTTCGAAGTCCTCCCTTTATCAAATGAAAATGTTTTTTTTAAAACACATTAAAAAGCGAACCCTTGTAAAAAATCCTGTGTGTGAAAAATATGCATTATGCTGTGTTCAGCATTCCAGGCCCAGTTCTAAACAAGTGAGGCAACCTGTCTGTTCGAAACTCTTTGCAACCACATTTTCAGTTAAATTAAAAAAGAATTTCCATGTGAACCCATGAAGGGAAATTGTCCCATCAGCACTACCTTTTATACCTTATAATATGCTGCCAGAGGGTGACGGGCAGGAGATGGTGTCTCAGACTGTGCTTATGAAAATTCGGATAGAGTACTGAATATTTCCTATAAGCAATCAAGCCATTACCGGATTACCACAGAGGCGGCTGGTAATGGCATATGTCCAGCAGAAAAAGTGAGTGTGACCCACGCCGGCGCAAAATACTGTTTTTGTCTTTATAATCAATAGAACGACAAAATCAGTATTTAGGGGTGCGCCGGCGGGGGTTACATGTACTTTTTTTTAACTTAACTGCAAACCAGGACCTTTTGTGTATATAGCGCTTTAGAAGCGCAGAAGAGCCTCTGTGCGCTAAGCTTCCCTTCTTCCTCAACCTGTTGGAACACCGGAGAACCCAGCCTTGCTCCCTTGTCATGGACTGGCCCCTCTATTGTTCAATTTATTTGCAAGGGCACACTGGGCATTGTTGGTGACAAGCAGTAAACTAGTGTGAGATCATTGCATTCGAAATAATGATTGATTGATTGGCACACCCGAACAAAATAATGCAAATACATCGTCACCCATAGTGCGCTGCCTCACTCATGTTCCCTGCCACTGGTTTCATTTATCCTGACCTTTACAAACAAAAGTGTGCGCTCTACACAATGTCATCACTTACATGCCCCGACCCTATTTTTGTATTTCTTCCGCGCTGCAGATTTTGAACGTGCCCTCCCTCTTCCTGTAGCAGAACATGTCATTCTTTTTTTTACAAAGGCCCTGTTAAGTAAATTGCAGCTAGGAGTCTGTTTTTTAAATGATTATGTTTTGCTGAGAGAGAGAGGCGCCAAGTCACAAGGGTCACCAAGTAAACCTGCAAACAGAAACGGCTCCAGTAATAAACTGCCCCAAATTATGTGTGCACTTTATGGACTGCGCTTGTGTAATGCAGGGGCGGCTACACTTCCCTGCATTACATATCTCCAAGGGGCCCATCGTTCTACAACCAAAGGCGTGCGCGTGCATGGTACTAACCTGTATGCACCGAGGAGTTGGTGGGGGGTCCTCGCTGGGTCTGGCTGGCGAAATCCCTTCACAGTAGCTCTTCCTCCGACCGTGCCGATCCTGTGGCTCGTATGCACCGAGGAGTTGGTGGGGGGGTCCTCGCTGGGTCTGGCTGGCGAAATCCTTTCACAGTAGCTGAGCTCTTCCTCCGACCGTGCCGATCCTGTGGCTCGTATGCACCGAGGAGTTGGTGGGGGGGTCCTCGCTGGGTCTGGCTGGCGAAATCCCTCCACAGTAACTCTTCCTCCGCCCGTGCCGATCCTGTGGCTCTGCGAGTCTGCTTTCCGTCCTGCGATGGCTGGGAAACCGAAACCGAAACAAGGAAAACTAGCTGAAACTGGCCTTTTAAAAGGCCTTCCGACCCTTTGCGCCAGACCCTTCGCGCCAAAACCTACAAGGCTGGTGACGTCAGACGTTGCTTGGCTGTGGTTCGTCAGTACAGCGCAACGGACGGCACGCATTCCAGCCATTATGTGAGCATGTGTCACAGTGAAAAATGTGACGCATGCTAACATAAACCTAAAACGCCGACGACATTTTATGAGTACCGGTACTCTCCTTTTGTAAGGAAAAAGTGCCGGTACTCTCGGGGGTAAAAAAAAGAAGTGCCAGTACTCAGTACCGGTGAGTACCGGCCCATTTAAAGCACTGCATCCAGGTCCTGCCCTGGTCGACCCTGCTTCGCTTCTCCCCGTATAAACTGCACAACCCAGCACGAGCGCGGTGAATGAAAGAGAGTGCAAATTAACCACAAAAGTAGACGGTAACCCTTCCCGCGTCGCTGTGGCGGCGGGAAAACACTCGTAATGCCCAACACTCGTAATGCTGCCCCGCTACCCAACAAAGGAAACTGCAGCTCCTCCGATACCGCCCTGGTCGCGTGTGTTACCCAGGCGCTGGCAAGGAAATCGCAGCTCCGCTGAATCACGCCCCGGTCGCGTGTATTACCCAAGCGCCGGTACCTTTAATTAATTAGCCGGCTGATCCACGGGTCCGCTATGCGGCGCCCCCCCCTCCCGCAAAATACCTCGTGTAAACTGCCGTCAATTGCTCTCCGACCCGCTCCCCCAGCTACTCAGTTTGCACGGAGGTATCAGCTCGAGCGCGATGCCCCGGTTCAAAAATCCGCTCGCGATGCGTCCAACTCGGCAGCCCTGGAACCCGCTTGCCTGTAAAATAAACAGAGAGATTAATAAAACAAGAAGCCCCGAGCGCGGGGCACGACACACTGTGGGGGAGCGTCCAGAGAACAAGAGGGTCTCCTTGGCGCTCCCCGCTTCTTTATCCCCAAGGGACCAGGTGAAGGCGGCACGCCCCCACCCAGCCCCTCCTGCAGCCCGCCCCCCGACCCGGAAGCCCTAAAATGACATCCGGGTCAAAGGGGGCGCAAACCAATCGGTAGCGAGGCGCGCCCGGAAGGGCACGCCCCTCCACCGAGGAGCTCTGAGGAGGGGGACGGTCGCCGCGCCGCCATGCGGGCGGGGGGGCCAAGAGCCCCCCCTTTTCATTCTATTTGAGTTCTCCATAGGTCCCTGTTGATCATGATTGATGAATGTTTTACAATTCAGTTTGTTCCCTACCCTGTTCCTCTTCATTGTGTAACTTCCTGCCTTCATGTATGGCTTTGTTGTTTTCCCTTTTGTAGTTATTAAAAATTCATTGAACACCTAAAAAGCACTCCAGTGCCTTTGGGCCAGGTTCGCCCTATATAAAATTGCATAAATAAATAAATACTAAAAATAGAGCACAAATGTATTTGTACAGTTTGAAGAGCATCCAGTTAGTTCTAGAGGCCTCAGGACTTGGCAGAGGCATAGGCATCAAAATCTGTTGTTGGATGCTGGAACAATGCATCTCCTAAAATGTGTTTACTTAACTAATATGGCAACTTCAAAATAGGGAGAAAAATATTATCCTCTCTTGAGATGTATCTTATGTTCCAGGCTTCCGTATGCCATATATTGATCTTAGCTCCAACATTTCTAGATCTTCACTGACAGTTTTATGCATATTTGTCTATATTTTGACCACGTAATAGGACCTAGACAGTACAAGTAGCACTCCTTGATGATGTTTTAGCAACTTTGTATGTGGGTAATATCTCATTGCTTGTTTTGATGGAATTGTCAGTAGACCTTGACATCATAGGCTTTGACCTGGTGCTCCCAAAGCTCATTGCTGAGACTGGTGTGTTGGACATGAACATTAGATGTTTCAAATGCTTCTTGTTTGGTTGCCCATAGAGGGTCATATTGGAACCTTTTCTCCCATAGAAATCCAAGATAGTGTGTGGGGCCCACAGGAGTCCCTGTTGTCTCCCATGCTGATCAACATATTTATAAAACCATTTTTCTCCATCGTAAGGGCAAATGGGCTACAATATCATTCCACTGCAGATGAAGCACAGATGTATCTGTGTATCAGTGGCCCGGCTTTTGGACTTTTCATTTCCACACTAAAAATGAGTTTGGAGAACGTTGCTCACTGGGTGAAAAATGGTGAGTTAAAACCCAATGAGGCAAAAGCTGAGGTCTGTCTTTTGGGCTTTTGTCATACGATACGAGTAACAAAGACTGGGGAATATTAACAAGATTGGTGTAAAATTATCGCCGGTTTAGCAGCAACGGCGATAATGGGCTTCATAATATGCCCTGGAGAGTTCCAATAGAATGCCATGTTCACACCAGTACATGGGCTTCTATTGGAATTCTCAAGGGCATATTATCAAGCCCATTATCACCGTTATAGCGGCAGTTTTCTGACGCTAAACCGATGATACTTTTTAACGCCGTTCTCGATAATATGCCCCACCATTCCTTAAACCCCCAGGGCTATTTCATATCCCCACCACCTTTCTGAAAACAGCTAGAAACTTAGGGGCGTGTTGAGATACGTGCAGCATTCTTCTGAGATTGCAAATAAACACTACTATTTTTGGATGTTATGCATCACAAATCACTTGCAGGATGTTAACAGTATTTCAGGGTGAGAAGCAGAGGAGGAACAAGTATTGGTAAATGCAAGAAAATATGCTAAAGCCAATAGAAATGGACAAAAGGTAAGTGGCACACAGAAGAATTAATGAGACGTCAGGAAAGGTATTATGCAGTATGTAAATCCCTTTTAGGTTTATATTAAAAACAATAGATTTCACAAGCAGAGCCCAAGCGCAGTGCAGGCGAAACCTAGAAAGGCCAACTCAGTGTTTGTTTAAAAAGCCGAGGGGCATATTATCAAGGGGGTTTATCTCCGCTTTTTTGGCTTTAAACGCCAAGAAAGCGGAGATAAAATTATCTCCCTATTACCTAGATGTCGCTAACACCAGTTAGCGACAGCTAGTAGGAGATAGCGACCATCTTGGGCCCCACTTTGCATGACAGTGATATTTATCACTAATGACATGCAAAGTGGGTGTGCCAAGATGATAGCGACTGAAAACAGTCGCTAACATCGCTATCTCCTATTACCAACTTTTGGAGATATTCGCGCTAAGCGTGAATATCTCCAAAAGCTAACACCTGCCCTGAGCAGTTCTTAGTCATGTTATCCAATGGGAGGTGGATAACATGGCTAAGAGCATTAGCTCGGTAATGCATGAATATCGCTGACTTTTCAGCGATATTCATGCATTGCGGCGATTTTTATCGCATTTGCGGTAAACCTTCGTAATACCAAGGTTTATTTGCGGTAAAAATCGCCGCAACTCAGCGGTAAGTTTTTGTCTCTAACCAAGCAATAGCGATAAGCGATAATTATCGCTATTGCTTGGTAATATGCCCCCAAGTTTTGTACTTTGCATTAAGTGTACTTAAAAGGCTTGACCAAATAACTAGCGTGACCAGTTGTGTGACGTTTGACTCGAATCCAATAACTCGACTATTTATGGTTCTGTGGCCTACACCTATGAAGTGTCAGAACCAAGACCTAATCACCTGCGCTATTAATATTACCACAAAGAAAAGCTTAACTATAGAGATGAGTTGCTGTTTAGCCACTGATTGCTCAATTCTAGGACAGTACATATAGTAAGGAATGTATGGATGCGGTTAATCCCAGGAACAAATGCCATCCTTAATAAACTGTTGCCCCACCACCCAGTCATTAAAGTTTGTTTCACCAAAACTTCCAAATGTTACGCTTTGTCTGTGCGCGCTTTGAAGAATACGGTTAGATTTTTTGCATCGCAGGACAACTGGATAAAGAGATTTTTTACTCAACTCTTTAAACATAAAGCAGTTTACATGGTTACTGAGAGTGAATAATCACATTTTCTGTATAATAGCCACTATGGTGTTGAGTGGAACGCTTGATGCAGTAACATTCTTCAACCGGAAATAAATCTGTTTTCCTTCTTTCTGTAAGCAGAGGCAAATTCTTTTAATAATTCAAATATGGCCGATGTATGCTGCCCTCTGCGGATAGATTGTTATGCAATAAACTCTGTACGTCCTGTACAACGCGCTGTCTTCTTCGCATTGTGTGAGGAACCGCTTGAAAAGGAGTCATCCACTCAATGCGGAGCGGCCATCAGAGCTTTGTAATCTATTGCACTAATTACACCTTCACACCTGCGCTAATGGTGAAGCTTTTTTCAACAAATTAACGAGGCAGCTGTTTAAAAAAAAAAAAGCTTTAGAAAATCAACTGCGCACTGCCGTGGAGTGAAAGACTAAATGACAGAATGGAGAGCTATTGACTTCAGGGATGTTACAATGAACCCAAACACAAGGAAGGGTTGGTATTTATTGTGTTTTACAATACTACGGGGATAAAAGCAAATACGCACATTCTCACGCAGATAAGCTGCAGAACAGGAGATATGAAACAAGCATTTGCAATGCAATAGGTCTGGCATTTGCGAAAGTTAGAGCAATTGGCACTGTAAATGACAATGTCTTTTATCTATGTGCTTTGGTTTGGAGTGGAGTGGATGTAGGTGATTCGGAGTGGAATTATGTGGGTTGGATTGGAATTGCTGTGGAATTGTGTGGGGTGGATTTGTGTGGTGTGTAGTGTATTTGTGTAGTGGAATTATGTGACAATGAGAATAGATAGGGGTGAGAGCTACACAGATTAGATAGAAAGGACGATAGCAAAGGATAGGTAGTCTGTGCACAAAATGGTGAACAGAATAGAAAGAAAAAAAGGAGGGACAAAGAGGCAGGACTGACAACTAGCAAGTAGGATTTTTAAAGGACCCTGGTATATACAAATGAAAAGCAATGGCAAACAATGAGTGAAGTTGAAATCCACAAACCATATACACCGAACAGAAACTTTCTGCAGAAAGTGGCTCCAACCCCTTATCATCCCGCTCCAGACAAACAGTGTGATCCTGAGCAACTACAACTAGCGAACTAATCATGCACTCCCAAGTCGGCAAACAGATGCAAGGATGTATGAGTTTTGATATTACTGGCACACTGTGGTAATGCGGCAAACATTCCCAGTATCTGCTGGCATTCACGGTACAATACAAAAGGGGATGATGGATGGAGCGTTTGAGAAAATCAAACAATCACCCCCAGTAAACTGATCCGGGTTTAATCCATCACTATTCTTTAGCTCACTCCGCCACCCCAGTTCAGACATGGCCATATGCAAATCAGTCTGACCCTGTGCCTCATGGGAACGGTCCAGCCCGAACTGCCAAAGCCATGTCTTCCCTGGACCCGGAAACAAGCATCCTGGGACCGGTTTCTGGTATTTCAGCCGTCATCAGCCAGGCTAGCTTGAATCCAGTGGCAAAGTGAGCAAGGGACTCACATCTGAGCATATCCTGCCAACTTAGGGCGAACAAAGTGATACAAAAGGGGATGATGGACGGAGCGTTTGAGCAAATCAAACACTCACCCCCAGTCAACTGATCTGGGTATAATCCATCACCATTCTTTAGCTCCACCACCCCAGCTCAGACATGGCCATTTGCAAATCAGTCTGACCCTGGGCCTCATGGGAACAGTCCAGCCCGAACTGCCAAAGGCATAGACGGTATTGCGAGATTCACAGAATATGACAGCCATACCTGGGACCTGTTGTACGAAACAGAGTGGCAAAAGCGCAAAGTTAAAGCAAAGTGCCATTCTGTTATCACAGATAGGGTTTGTGTCTGTGTGTGTTTGGGGGTGGTGGTGCTTTGCCTCCTCGTTTGAGGTATGGAGATGGCCTGGCCTCACTCCTAACCCGTCACTCGGGGCCTGGAGCCTATTCACATGCCGGCCACATACCTGGCTCACTTGTAAGGCCAAACCCTTGGCCTGGGCACTATTTGATGTTTACTGATATTTTCAACTATCACAATAGATGGTAACTGTGCCAGGAAAGTGATTACCCAATGTTGGAAAACGAGGTAGTATCTAAGAGGTCTGCACAAACAACATGTCTACATTTGTCCTTCACTGGGAACCAAACACCTCATTGTAGCGCTTGGCTATCAGAAGGTAGCGTTGTAGAGCAGTCTAAGGCTTACTCAAGGGAGGTGGTGTGGGCTAGTAATTGCCATTTAAAGGTACTTAAAAATAACACTCAATAATTGATTGTCCAGTCTGTACTTTGGTTTATAAAAAGAAAGAGTACACTTATTACACACACACACACACACTACTCACTACTGTGCATCAATTTACAAATATACATACACTATTGGAAACAGTTCTGGATATTGCCTAACATTCCCACCCCTCCCGCAGGGGCTCTAGTACCACCACCCCATGTATGCACATCATCTTGCCCCCAAATGCAGTGAGTTAACCATAACCGGGAACGAGGGCCCCTGCCACTGGCACCATCCCAGAGGCCGCCCTCCCCTGTATTGCAACCAACAAGCATTTAAAATGGGAACACCTGCCATGGTGACACATAACCCTGACTAAGCATCTCATACTGCCCATACAGTATACACCTCTACATCACAGTGGCTGACAGTCTGGGTTGTTCTTCAACTAATGCAGTAGCAAGAATACTTATCTAGGCATCACTTAGAATGACGGTACTTATCATGTCTGGTAACAGGTATAATGCAAGTCAATCACAGCCCCTACAAGTCATCACAGTTATAATCACAGGATTCAGCATTTACAACCTGGCACCTTAGCAGGAATGCATAGCAGCATCATCCCAATTCACTTTTCAATTTACATATCACATGTGACTTGCAGTCGCCAAAAGAACAAACATCACGATCATGTAAATGCACTACTGTGCAATTTCACCTTTCCACCTCTAGGGGGTATCACTTCAGTGACCAGCCATGTTTAACCTTACACACTTCAGTGCAGTCTCAAACTTCAGCTCCCAGCTGCAAAACAAACGTTCCAACGTTGGATTAGGTTCACAAACCCTGGATGACCCTTGAGGGGTTTTATCTTTTAAGTCCCCAAGAGGCTGAGGGTAGGGGCTTCCCATCTTCATGCTGGGGGGAGTCTGTGTGCTCTTGCAGTTCCCCTACACCTTTTTCAACAAAGGGGGGTGACTCCGCTCTGCTGGGGGCCACCTCGCACCCAAAAACACACAGCAATCCCCATGCCCTGTAAGGTATTACAGGGCGCTTTGTGTGCAGAGCGCGCATATCAGAGCAGTAGTTCTCCCGCTGCTCCGGGGAGAGCTGAGCTGTCTTGACTGGTGGCCTCACACTGCATCCATTCTGGTCTGCCCACTCCTGCTGAGAGGAAGACACTTCTGCACTATCCTGCAGCGACACATCACCTCTCTGCCCCTGCTCCCTCCTTCCTGCACAGGCCTCTGGGATATTTCACAATGGCGTCGTCCAGGGGTCTCATGCCACATGGTCTCTGAAAAGCCCCCTTTCCCCCTTTCTGCCTTCATAGCCCTGGCCCGGAGCAGGCATGGTGCCTGGCACCGGGTGATAGCTGCTGATGGACAACCTGCAGCTTCACCCCAATCCCTCCCACCCCGAGAGAAGACCTTTGCCTTGGAATGCTTGCAATGAAGGACTAGGCCTCTGATGCTACAGCTTGGGGAGGAAGGTAATTAATCCAGCCTGGCAGGGTCACACCCAGCCAGGCTCTGGTTATAAGCTGAGTCAGAGGAATATGGCATTTCTGAATGACCCATAAGCAGTTAATATATGGCTTTGGACTCAGCAGAATACTTCTTTCTACATAACTTACAATGCATTTTGGTGCGTTTCTGGAATTTGTAGGCCCAAGGGAAGTGAAACTACTCCATGTAGTCCCAGTCTTCCTAGAAGAGTAATGGAGTGTTCCTACATTGAAAACAGTAAAGCACACTGACTTTCTCTTACATGCGTCCCCCCACATTATAAAGCCTACTCCATGTCACCACCCAACTCTGCATAATTACTGCCACATCATTCTATCTGTACCTTCTTCTGGGCTGCACATGACAGAGATCCCCCCGTGCAGCCCTTACACAGGTACACACATGTGTGCACACGTGTCGTTATGTAACCAATCCGGTACCCCTTACCCTGGCTGCAGTGCAGCGGCCTTCTCTCACAAGGCGTACACAGGTGCAATCCACATGCAATCTGTTTCATCATGAGTTCACTGTGGGTGAGTCCCACCTTATGAGGCAAAAAAATTTGGTGTTCAAAAAGCAAAAAATGTGGGCGGCTCAGATTGAAAGAACTATCTTCTAACACACACAGGGCAACAGGATTATGTCAAGCCACAAACTAAAAAAAGCATTGTTATCATCCCATGACTACCGGTTTCCAAGGAGACCTGTAGAGCAGAGAATCAGGGGCTAGAGATATTAAGGGCTAGAGACGTTCAGCAGAGACACGGGCTAGGGGCCGTTCGGGCTGTATTTGGGCACCTGAGACAGGGCAAAAGGCGAACAGAAGAAGCAGACAGAGGTTAAACAGGGGAGCAAAGATGCCCAGGGAGCAGGTAGCAGGTAGCAGAGATAGTCAGGCATTATAGACGGGAAGGAAAGACAATCCAGTGCTAAGAGACTAGCAGCAAAGACATTTAGAATCTAGATATGGAGAGCAAGCGGAGGTTGTCAGAAGCTAAAGACAGACAGCAGAGGAGAGAGATAGACAAATGATCGAAACATTCATAGACTAAAAATGAGCAGTAGTCTGGATTAGAGAAGGATAGGACACTCATATTAGTGGGGGGTACATTGTCAGTTTGGGGTTAGAAACAGCACAAAAGGTGTGAGCAGAGACAGGCTGGGTCTGGATGGAGATGGACAGTGGAGACAGTATGGGGTACAGGGGTCTATGTCCCATTGGTGCAGCAAGTGCTGTGGCAGTGAGGCCCAGAGTGTTGAGGGAGCCCATTGAACCCTGATCATTGCTGTATTTTATTACCCCAAAAGAAGCAAAAGGGGCCATTCCCCTTGCTTGCACCCAGGTACATATCACCCATGCAATGCTCTATGTGGGAAAGCAGCAGAGGGTTTCCGAATTTGCATATAAAGGACTGCATTTATTCCTGGGGACGGGGGTCTGCCTTGTCCTTTCAATGTTTATGGTGGTGGGGTAATCCAAAATTAGACCTGCTGAAGCAGGTAATGGTAGTGATGCTACAAATGCCGGGCCTGGACTGTATTTGTGTTGTGGTCAAGAATCACACACATCAGAGACCCCTCCATACACAGCCCATGATGATGTTGGTGGGATTTATGGTGAAAGATGAAGGCTGGAGGAGAGGACAGCACTTACCAAGCACCTCTGGCACTTTCATGGTGATGAGCAGCCAATTGTTCTTCAGGTTGTGCTTGCAGTCGCAACCACCTCCGCCGTTTCCTCTGTCTTGTTTTATTTCTACCAATTAAACTGCTATGGTGATGGGAGTGTAAAAAGATAGAAGTGATGCTTTGGGCCTGGGTATGAATTACTGTGGGTGCATGTGTGCCGCACAGATGGGCAACTGTGTGTGCAAGAAAGTGTGTGTGCATGCAGTGCAGATTGCTTGCGTTTGCATGGTACATTGCGTGTGTGTTAATGTGCATGCACAGGGTAGACTACATGAAGATCAGGGGCTTGCCTGGGTATGAATGACTGTGGGTGGGTGTGTGCGGCACAGGATGGACAACTGTGTGTGCAAGAAAGCATGGTGCGTGCAGTACAAATTGTTTGCATTTGCACAGCACATTGTGTGCATGTCAATGTGCATGCACACTGTAGACTACATGAAGAGTAGGGACCGGTGGATGCTGGCCATGTTCTGCCTTTGTCTCCCTCTGCTCCATGCAGCCCAGTGTCATGGATGCCTCAGCGTCACCAGTGATTCTTGAGCTAGCAGCACTGGCAGCAGGCTCGTCCTCACCTCTACCGTCTCATACAGGCGCCACCAGCCTCTATCACCTGTGAGCAGGCAGCGACCACCTTTTACAGAGTCCGCGACCTGCTACAATAGCCATTTGCACCAACAAATGTACACGGCTTCAAAGAATGCTCCGTTATTGGTCCAATCAAATTTTATGTTCTGAGTTGGCACCCAAAAGAACTGTGTTCATAGAGAAACTAGGTCTATATAATGCTGTTATTTATTCCTGAAACATGAATTTTACGTTTGACAAGATTAGCAACTGGAAAGACAACCTTTTGTGGAGGCAAATTCTGGACAGCAACCATAATCAAGAGACATAAAAGCGGGCGCCGTGCTGAAACATGAAGCGCGGCTCCTATGCAGAGAAAAGTTATGTATGCGTGGAAATAAAGAAGTAGTCCCCAAAGGAGAATATCTACACTTACTGCGTAACAAAACTGTAGTTGGCCTGTGCTCCTGAACGAAAAATGGAAGTGATGAATCGGGAGCATGCAGGAGTAAACCAATAGCAAGCAGCAGGCAGGATTACACTCCGTATAGTGATCACAGCTAAGTGTGGGCCGAAAATTTGTTCCGCTCGCGGAATTTGCGGATTTTTGGCAATTTCGCGATCTGCGAATCTCGCGAAATTCCAGAAAAATCTGCGAATCCGTAAGCGGGACGAATTTTCTATGAAGCGCTTACAGGGTTACAGCAGGTGCCCAAGTTGAAGCTAATTTCTTTGTAACCATTTACAAAATGGTTACAAAGAAATTAACTTCAACTTGGGCACCTGCTGTAACCCTGTAAGTGCTTCCTGAGCGGCACCTCCAGAGTTCGTTGCCTACTTGCAACTATTCTCTGACCCTGCTCTGACCCTCGAAGCAAGGTCAGAGAATAGTTACAAGTATGGCACAAGGCTCCTGTCACAAAAATTAAACCTCAGCAGGAAGCACCCTACAGATATGAATAAAGAAGGTGCCCAAGTTGAAGCTCAAATTCAGTAATGTTTAAATCAGCCCAAAACATTAGTGAGCACAGTCGAGGCTGGGCAAGTGTGCTTAACCTTTAACCCGGTCTCTACTGTCGAAAATTAGCTGTAATAATTCGGGGAGGTCTTTGCATCCATGAGTTTCTCGAGCGTGATCCCCGTGTAGTTCCTGTGGCCAGGAGGCTGCATTCTCCTCAACCTGCTGACCTGCTCGCTCTCTGACCCTTTATACACAAGAGGCATGTGAACACGCATAGCAGCCCCGCCGGTTCGGCTCAGCACCACACACTAGCGGTATCAAACATCTTCCTGCCCTTTTCCCACTATGATGAACAGCTTCGTCCATCATAGTGGGATCTTCATGGATAACTATGCAGGGCAGGATTCATTCTGGCACGAGGCCCCTGTCACAAAAATTAAACCTCAACAGGAAGCACTTACAGAAGAAGTAGGTGCCCGAGTTGAGGCTCAAATTCAGTAACATTTTAATCAGCCCAAAAGATTAGTGAGCACGGTTGAGGCTGGGCAAGTGTGCTTTAAACCCATATCTGCCGTCGGAAATTAGCTGTAATACTCGAGGGAGGTCTTTGCATCCATGAGTTTCTCGAGCGTGATCCCCGTGTAGTTCCTGTGGCCAGGAGGCTGCTTTCTCCTCACCTGCCTCCCTGCTCGCTCTCTGACCTTTTATACACAAGAGGCATGTGAACACGCATAGCAGCCCCGCACCACACACTAGCGGTATCAAACATCTTCCCACCCTTTCCCAACTATGATGGACAGCTCACTCAAGGGACCTCGGCGCCAATTGGCGCGGTGGCAAAGTTACAGGCACACATGGTCAGTGGAGACAAATCTTCTGGCCCCTTACGCTTCTGCAGTGTAGGAAAAGCACTATACATTTACCCAACGTGATAGCACTTACTGATTAGCCAGTAGAAAGTAGAAAGTACTCCAGTTGAGTATAGTGCAAATCGTAAAATAATCAGTGATTTCGCGGGAAAATCAGCGAATTCGCGTTTTTTTTTCAATTTCCCGCGAATTCGCGGACCTTAGATCCGCAAAATTGGCCCATACTTAATTACAGCAGGTCTTGCAGACAGCGCATGCATGCTGCCTAGGCTCAACCTAAAAAGGAACACGTTGATCTCATGGGAAGGCAAACCAGATCTCTGTCTGCATCATAGGACGAGTTTAAAGGGTTAAAAAATATTAACGTGGAAATAACAGTTTTTCTCTGTCAAGAGAAAAGAAGCGTTATATTTAAAGGTGTTTTAGTTCAACAGTTTTATCCTGTTGACTAGCACATGTAAAATAACCACACAGTCTAGTGTTAAAACAGCACTAATGCATGCCGCTAACAATGAGAATACAATAAATGTTTCTAACATAGTTGAAATGTCATTTCGCAACCTAACACCTTAAAGACTACTTCTATGTGCTATCATATGAGAGCATGGAGTGACTTAACGTAGGGCTAAAGTTTCTTAGGATTTAGAGCACTGCATACATGCCCCTTTTTCTTCCCTTTGTTTCCCTCGCTGTCCCGTGCTCTCTCTGCCCGGTCTTTCCTTCTG
Organism: Lissotriton vulgaris; assembly: GCF_964263255.1. NCBI lineage: Eukaryota > Metazoa > Chordata > Amphibia > Caudata > Salamandridae > Lissotriton > Lissotriton vulgaris. The sequence continues at coordinate 278,906,653 of NC_141689.1, read as the reverse complement.
TACCCCTCACTGCCCCAGTGTCTCTGCCCAGTTTTCCCTTCTCTCTGCCCGTTCTGCCTTCTGTTCTTAGCTTCCCCTGTATTTCTGTGTTCTGCATTTTGCCTCTGTGCCACTCGTTTTTCTGATATTTCTGTGCCCTTTTGCCTTCGGTCTTTAGAGATGAAAATAACTCACGGATGTTAATAGTCATGAGTTTTAAATGTTTGACATAAAGAAGGGTCAGCACTGTTTTAGTCTGATGTATGTACTTTGTTGCGTGACTATATTATATCTTGGTAGTACATTTTAATTAAATGAAGCATTTTGTTTGTATTCCTAAATTCCCCCGAAGAAGGGAGTGTTATTTCCCGAAATGCATTGGGCCTTTTTAAAAATAAATCATGGCATGAAATTCACCCTTTGCTCATGAGCTTTTTTTGAGAATGGACATAATATTGGATTGGATAAAATGAATTGAATCAATAAGTGTGAAAAAAATGAACGGATAAAATTGTGAAAAAGCATGAATAAGAATATGAACTTAATTCGTTGGATTCAATTGGCTGTGCAGCTTTGTGGGACCACAGGTGGTTCCCTTCGTGGTGGAGATATGGTTGCAGCACAATGAGGCAAAGCGCGTAGAAAGTATTGCACGCCAAAATTGGTGCAAAGACATATTTGGTTGAAACTGTTGGAGAAATTGGACTAATCGGAGTGCATCTAATTTCTATAAATTCATCTTTTGCCTTTTGTGCCACTTGTTTTTCCCTCATTTTTGTGCCCCTTTTTCCTTCTGTTCCACTCGGTTTTTGTGCCCATCTGCCTTCTGTGCCACTCATTTTTTTCCTTGTTTTTGTGACCCTTTTGCCTTCTGTTCCACTTGTTTTTTGTGCCCTTCTGCCCCCTGTTCCACTCGTTTTTTGTGCCCTTCTGCCCTCAGTGCCACTCGTTTTTCCCTCGTTTTTGTGCCCCTTTTGCCTTCTGTTCCACTCTTTTTTTGTGCCCTTCTGCCTTCTGTGCCACTCATTTTTCCCTTGTTTTTGTGCCCCTTTTGCCTTCTGTTTCACTCATTTTTTGTGCCCTTCTGCCCTCTGTTCTACTCGTTTTGTTGTGCCCTTTTGCTCTCTTTGCCACTCATTTTCCCCTTGTTTTTGTGACCCTTCTGCCTTCTGTTCCACTCGTTTTTTGTGCCCTTCTGCACTCTGTTTCACTCGTTTTTTGTGCCCTTCTGCCCTCTGTGTCACTTGTTTTTCCCTCGTTCCTGTCCGCCTTTTGCCTTCTGTTCCACTCGTTTTTTGTGCCCTTTTGCCTTCTGTGCCACTCGTATTCCCTCGAATTTGTGCCCCTTTTTAGGGCTCGGCCTACGTCACCACTTCGTCAGAAGTGAGGCGGAGCTCCGAGCCGTATTGTTACGGGGCTCAGAATAGTGAAGTAAAAATTCCTCAGTGCGCGAGATTTTTCTGTAGTTTATTTTGGCATCTGCATGCTAATTGGTCCTCGCAGTGCTGTGTTTCTAGTAGCCTTCACGCAATAGGCCATATGGATTTCAGTTTGTGCACTTCCTGCATATTCTGTGTGGTTACGCGCAGGGGAGTGCAATAAATTGTCAATTACGAGCTGTCAGGGTGCCACGGTAATTGAACCCAGATGTTTGGGGCTCGTTCACCAGTCTGCAGTGAGTTTGGTTGGCGCACGTTCGTCTGCATCCTTTCATGTGTAAGTGTTGGCCTTTTAAAAGCTGGCTTGGTCGTGCGCCGACAATGAGACACACAGTCTTCATTACCCCACAAAGTATGTAAGTGCGTTTGTATTGGAGACAGTAACGTCCAGGTACGAAACGGAATTCTTTTCACTGGCTTACGAACAGTCCCACATTTTGCCGCATTCTACTCATCTCATCAAAGGGGCTCATGTCTTGTTCAGCAACAAAACCAAACCTCCAAGAGCAGGAATGTGTTTCTTCATGGAGGGTCCGAGCAGCCGGGTTGCAACAGTTGTGCTTGTGTGTCTAACCTTGGGCCTCATGACAAGTAGGTTGATTTTAGGTGCAGGGATACACAGGCACTGCTCACACACAGAGACACTGTTGACACAAACGGATACTGCTCACACACACAGGCACTTCTCACACCCACAGGCACTTCTCACACACACAGGCACCTTTCACACAAAGGCACTGTTCACACACAGACACTGCTCGCACACAGACACTGCTCACACACACAGACAATGTTCACACACACAGACACCGGCACTGCGTGCACACATAGGCACTGTTCACACACACAGGCAGTACATACACACACAGGCTGCTCACACACACCGGCACTGCGCGCACACATAGGCACTGTTCACACACACAGGCACTACATACACACACTGGCACTGCGCACACACACAGGCGCACTGATCCCACACAGGCACTGGTCACACACAGGCACTGTCCACACACAGGCATTGTTCACACACAGGCACTGTTCACACACAGGCACTGTTCATGCACACAGACACTGCTCACAAACACATACACTGCTCACACACACAGGTACTTTTCACACACACAGGCACTTCTCACACACATAGGCACTTCTCACACACAGGCACTGTTCACACACAGACACTGCTCGCACACAGACAGTGCTCACACACACAGACACTGCTCACACACACAGACACTGTTCACACACACAGACACTGTTCACAAACACAGGCACTGTTCACACACACAGGCACTACATACACACACGGGCTGCTCACACACACCGGCACTGCGCCTAGGTCACTTACGAACAGTCCCACATTTTGCCGCATTCTCCTCATCTCATCAAAGGGGCTCATGTCTTGTTCAGCAACAAAACCAAACCTCCGAGAGCAGGAATGCGTTTCTGCATGGAGGGTCCGAGCAGCCGTGTTGCAACAGTTGTGCTTGTGTGTCTAACCTTGGGCCTCATGACAATAAGGTTGATTTTAGGTGCAGTAATACACAGGCACTGCTCACACACAGAGACACTGTTGACACACACAGACACAGCTCACACACACAGGCACTTCTCACACACACAGGCACTTCTCACACACAGGCACTGTTCACACACAGACACTGCTCGCACACAGACACTGCTCACACACACACAGACACTGTTCACACACACACAGACACTGGCACTGCGTGCACACATAGGCACTGTTCACACACACAGGCAGTACATACACATACAGGCTGCTCACACACACCTGCACTGCGTGCACACATAGGCACTGTTCACACACACAGGCACTACATACACACACCGGCACTGCGCACACACACAGGCACACTGATCACACACAGGCACTGTTCACACACAGGCACTGTCCACACACAGGCACTGTTCACATACAGGCACTGTTCACACACAGGCACTGTTCACGCACAAGGACACTGCTCACAAACACATACACTGCTCACACACACAGGCACTTCTCACACACAGGCACTGTTCACACACAGACACTGCTCGCACACAGACAGTGCTCACACACACAGACACTGCTCACACACACTGTTCACACACACAGGCACTGTTCACACACACAGGCACTACATACACACACAGGCTGCTCACACACACCGGCACTGCGCCTACGTCACTTACGAACAGTCCCACATTTTGCCGCATTCTCCTCATCTCATCAAAGGGTCTCACCTTGTGTTCAGCAACAAAACCAAACCTCAGAGTGCAGGAATGTGTTTCTGCATGGAGGGTCCGAGCAGCCATGTTGCAACAGTTGTGCTTGTGTGTCTAACCTTGGGCCTCAGGACAAGTAGGTTGATTTTAGGTGCAGGGATACACAGGCACTGCTCACAAACACAGACACTGTTGACACACACGGACACTGCTCACACACACAGGCACTTCTCACACACTCAGGCACTTCTCACACACACAGGCACTTCTCACACACACAGGCACTTCTCACACACAGGCACTGTTCACACACAGACACTGCTCGCACACAGACACTGCTCACACACTCAGACACTGTTCCCACACACACAGACACCGGCACTGCGCACACACATAGGCACTGTTCACACACACAGGCAGTACATACACACACAGGCTGCTCTCACACACTGGCACTGCATGCACACATAGGCACTGTTCGCACACACAGGCACTACATACACACACCGGCACTGCGCACACACACAGGAGCACTAATCACACACAGGCACTGTCCTCACACAGGCACTGTTCACACACAGGCACTGTTCACACACAGGCACTGTTCACGCACACAGACACTGCTCACACACAGACACTGCTCACACACACATACACTGTTTACACACACAGACACTGTTCACACACACAGGCACTACATACACACACAGGCTGCTCACACACACCGGCACTGCGCGCACACATAGGCACTGGTCACAGTGACTGTAGTGTGTGAGTGTGCAGGGTAAACAGTGTGAGTGTGCAGGGTGAACAGAGCGTAGTGAGTGCAGAGTGAGTGCGAGAGTTACTGTGAGTGCATAGTGAGTGCGAGAGTGACAGTGAGTGCAGAGTGAGTGCGAGAGGATAGTAAATGCAGAGTGAGTACGAGAGTGACAGTGAGTGCAGTGTGAGTGCGAGAGTGACAGTGAGTGCAGAGTGAGTGCAAGAGTGACAGTGAGAGTGCAGAGTGACAGTGAGTGCAGAGTGCGAGAACGACAGTGAGTGGAGAGTGAGTGCAAGAGTGACAGTGAGTGCAGAGTGAGCCGGTCCAGGGAAGACATGGCTTGGCAGTTCGGGCTAGACTGTTCCCATGAGGCACAGGGTCAAGGCAGATTTGCATATGGTCATGTCTGAACTGGGGTGGTGTGGAGTGCAAAAAAACAATGGATTTAGGCCCAGATCTCTGTACTGGGCGAATGTATGAGATTGTTCTGCATTCTGTCCATCAATTGTTGTTTTTGCATTTGTCACCCCGAGTGGGACGGGTATGCTCAGATGTGAGTCCCATGCTCTCCACACCACTGGAGTCAAGCTATCCTGGCTGATGATGGCTGAGCTTGATTCCGGTCCAGGGAAGACATGGCTTGGAAGTTCGGGCTGGACTGTTCCCATGAGGCACAGGGTCAAGGCTGATTTCCATATGGCCATGTCTGAACTGGGGTGGGGTGGAGTGCAAAAAATCGATGGATTTAGGCCCAGATCTCTGTACTGGGGTGAATGTATGACATTGTTCTGTATTCTGTCCATCAATTGTTTTTGCATTTGTCACCCTGAGTGGGACGGTTATGCTCAGACATGAGTCCCATGCTCTCCACACCACTGGAGTCAAGCTATCCTGGCTGATGATGGCTTATAGCCAGAAACCGGTCCTAGGATGCTTGATTCCGGTCCAGGAAAGACCTGGGGTGAATGTATGACATTGTTCTGCATTCTGTCCATCAATTGCTGTTTTGCACTAATACGCCAGCACTCTGAACACTCTCAACTCCGGATGGAGCCACACCAGCGTCACGCCCGCCCCGAAACGCACACACGCCCCTTCACCTGCCGGAACTGCAGCTACACCAGCCTCAGAGCCGATGAACCACCCGCCAAGAAAGACCCCAACCACCTCCGATGCATAACACTGAACATCCGCTCTGCACGCAAGCATGCGTCGAGCTCTGGTACCTTGTTGACACAAATTCCCCGGACGTCGTCTTCCTGACAGAGACCTGGTTTACCGACTCCTCCGCACCCAACATCGCCAATACCATCCCAGACAGCTACAAGACCACACGCAGAGACCGCACCAACGGAGTCGGGGGAGGAATCACCATCGTCCACAAGAACAGCATCAGGGTCTTGACTAGCACCGACGACGCGCTCAGCACCGCCGAACACATGCATTTCCAGATCCACACAGACCCTAACTCCACCCTCAGGAGCACACTCGTCTACCGATCCCCCGGACTCCGCCCCCAGTTCAGCGACTCCATCGCCAACTTGATCAGCACGCACATCCTGACCTCCACTGACTACATCCTCCTCGGAGACTTGAGCTATTCGCTGGAGCCAATCACGTGGACTCGCTAGAGCCCTTTATATTTATCTGGATATGATGCGCAGCGTGTACGCGCATCGTGGGCGCCGCAGTGACGCCGGAGTCACGCCAGAGTCCAGCCCGTCTGCGCCCGTCCGCACTGAGGACGCGCTGGGCGGCTGGACCCTGGACTCTGATGATGCCATTTCACCCCCCATAGCTACTCTCTCCAGGAAATGCTACGCCTGAAACCCCGAAGATTAGGGTGCTTGCATTCCTATGAGCCCGATGAACTTCTTCTTCCCTTACGATGTGGCTGTCATCACAAGAGTAGGCCTTCTAATTTCGTCCCTCACCATCTCCCCTCTGGCCACCCCGACGTTATCAGTTCTAGGACAATGGGAGTAGAAGGCATCTTGGTTAATGCCCGCTCCCTTGTCAAAAACAAGATAATGTTCAGGGAGATGGTCCTAGATAGAATGCCTGCCCTAGTGTTTGTCACTGAAACATGGGCCAAAGATTCATCTGGTCCCGACCTAATTGAAGCGGTCCCTGAAGGGTATTGCCTGGCTAGACTCGACAGACAGGGACGAGTGGGAGGGGGTATAGCGATCCTTCACAAAGACCACCTGCAATGTCATACTGTACCTATACCCGACTTCCCGGATTGTTTCCAAGCCCTTTATTTCACAATAAAGGAAGCGCAATGTCCCTTCTTCAATGGAATCCTATTATATCGACCTCCAGGCCCGCGGACCGATTTTACGCACAACTTCCTCCAGTCCCTGGAACCATACTTTGGTTGAGAAAATTTCTCCATCTTGGGTGATTTTAATTACCATTTAGAACGGCATGATGTATCTGATACATCATGTCTCATTGAGGCCCTGGCGTCCTGTGGACTCACGCAGCGAGTCAGCGGGGCCACACATCGGGCAGGCCACACACTAGATGGCATTTTCTCCAATGACCATCGTCTAACCACCAAGGACCCGGTGTATCTATCTTGGTCCGATCACCTTGCAGTTCCATTTCTCTTGGAATACCATAGGGTGGATGGAAGCAAAAAAGGGAATCACGCAATGGAAACTGCCAGAAATTTCAGGAATATCAGTAGCGACTCCTTTGCGCCTTGGGCTGCCAGCCTTTCTATTACGGGCATGGACAGTGTACAGACCGCAGTCGGCCATTTCGAACAGGTTATTACCGAGGCCTTGAATGAACTGGCCCCAGTACAGACCCGCCGCCGAGCCAGAAAGAGACCATCTGCCCCATGGTTCTCAGATTCCCTTAGACTCCTCAGGCAAGAAGTGAGGAGGAAGGGGAGGCTCTGGCACTCTAGTTGGGACCTTAAGAACAAAGAAGCCCACAAACTTCTTGTCAGGAAATATAAGGCTGAGATTGTGCAGGCTAAACAAGACTACTTTGTAGCCCTGACAACCTCGCTCTCCTCGCCGAAGGAGCTTTTTAAAATTGTTGATTCTCTAGTCAACCTACAAGCCCCTGACCCTGTTGTACCTTCGCAAGATCTATGTGATAGGATTGCCTCCTTTTTTCACACCAAAATACAGGATATCCACCTGGCTCTTGAGGAACAAAGAGCTTGTATCAGTGTGCCCACTGCTCGGGTCGAGATGAATATGACCACCACTGACATCTCCCCATTGTGCACTCTGGACTCCTTTCCCCCCCTGGCTTTGCAAGATCTGGAGATCTTGCCTAATAAGACCAAATCTGGTTCCCCCCTGGATACTTGCCCACTGAAAATCATCAAGCAGTGTAAGGAGACCTTCCTACCACCGCTGCTAGAAATAATGAATCTAGCCATGAGAGACGGTATCTTCCCTTCGGAGTGGAAGAACGCAGTAGTGAAACTCCTGCTAAAGAAGGCCTCCCTCGATCCGGAGGTCCTAAAAAACTTCCGTCCAATCTTGCTGCTTCCTGCTCCAGCGAAGATGCTCGAGGCACACCTTAACAAGCATCTCGCTGCCTTTGTGGAAAGCTCGGGCTGCTTGGACTCCTCCCAGCACGGATTCAGGAGGGAACACAGCACCGAGTAGGCCCTCACCATCGTGCTCGATAAGATCCGCACGACAGTGGATGGGGGCCAGACCACCCTCCTGGTCCTGTTAGATCTAACTGCGGCCTTCGATACCCGCTCCCCCTCAGTACTTACATCTCGTCTGAGGGATGTGGGGGTGAAGGGCGCAGCTCTAGATCTATTGACTTCCTTCCTTGTTGAGAGGGAACAAAGAGTCAAGCTGGGTGAGTTCCTATCTCCATCCCGACCAGTGCTATGTGGGGTCCCTCAAGGGTCGGCTCTTAGTCCGACCCTATTCAACATCTATGTGACCCCACTGGCCAGACTAATAAGAACTTTCGGGATGGAGGTAGTCTCCTATGCAGATGACACCCAAATACTTGTCTCTCTTCCCCATTCAGATGTGCAGACCGCCTCCAAGTTTAGATCTTGTATGGAGGCGGTTGGTCACTGGATGATTCAGAACTCACTTAAACTGAATGGGGAGAAGACTGAGGTGATGGTGTTTGGAGGGAACGAAAACATCTGGTCAGCCAGCTGGTGGCCTGACTCGCTAGGAATGTGCCCTTCCCCCACAACATCTGCTAAAAATCTTGGGGTGATGATAGATCCTGCTCTGGATATGAGCAGACAGGTGAGTAGAACCATCTCCACCTGTTGGGGCTTAATTCACACCCTGCGAAGGATTAGGAAATACCTTTCTTTGCAGTCCAGAAAGCAAATAGCTGTCGCACTCATTGGCTCACGCCTGGACTACTGTAATGCGCTGTATGCAGGGCTAAACAGGAGCCTCCTGCAGCGCTTACAGGTAGTTCAGAATGCCACAGCCAGATTTGTTCTGGATGTTCCCAGACGCTCCTCGGCCACATTGGCCAGGAAAACGCTGCACTGGCTACCAGTAGAACACCGAGTACGGTTCAAAGTCTTATGCATGACCTATAGAGCCATTGCAAAAAACAGCGACACGGGAGTGGGTTCCATCATCTCCCACTACACTCCTGGAAGGAACTTGCGTTCCTCCGGGAAATCGCTCCTGACAGTTCCTCGCATACGAAGAGCCAAGTGGGGTGGCAGGGCCTTTTCCACCCTAGCTCCCAAATGGTGGAATGATCTTCCTCTGGATATTAGGTCCCTACCCTCCCTACAGAAATTCCGTAGTGCCCTAAAAACTCGCCTCTTCTTGCAAGCCTATGTGTAAGGATGTATGTTTCAATTTTCTGATTGTATTGTTAGGCGCCTTGATACCTGCGGGTTATTGTTTTGCGCGTTATAAATTTTTATCAAATCAACTTTCCCCTTGAGAACAACAACAACAACAATTCCACAACCATGATCGATAACCTCGCCAACCTCGCACTGAAGTAACTCATCAAAACGCCCACCCACTCCGCCAGGTACATGCTTGACCCGTCTTCTCCTCAGTCCTGCACGTCTCCGTCAGCCACACCACCGAACTCCTCTGGACCGACCACCGCTACATCCACTTCGCCTTCCAGAAGCTCACCACACACCACCGCACCCAACAGATCCCCCGCCACTGCTTGAGCAAAATCACTGAAGACCAACTACACGCAAACCTCTCTCTCAGCCCACCCACCGAACCCTCCAACACCAACAACGCTGCCCACAGCCTCAGGCGCAGGATCGCGGACTGCACCAACACCCTCGCCCTGCTAAAGAAACCCCCCACAGAGACAACAGCAAGAGGGCCAGCTGGTTCACACCAGAACTCCTAGCTTTCAAGCAAGCCTGCCAGAAACTAGAGATGAAATGGCACAGTGAACAAACTCTGTACAGCCACGCAGCACACAAGGACGCCATCCACAACCACCACCACCTCATCCGGGCAGCCAAGAGGACCTCCTTCAAAGACCGTCTCGACAACAACGCACACAATAGCTATGAGCTCTTCAACATTGGAACTCTCCAACCCCAGCTCCAATACCAACGACATCCTGCCATCGCAAGCACTGTGCGGCTCCCTCGCCAACTTCTTCCACCGCAAGATAGCAGACATCCACGACAGCTTCAACACCCAGACAGCCCCAACAGACAGCAACACAACAGACCCTCCGCACACCATTGACCATGACCCCCTGCTAGCCTGAGCCAGCATGAGCATCGATGACACCATCAAGAGCATGCGCACAATCCACTCCGGCTCTCCGTCAGACCCATTCCCACACCACGTCTTCAACAGAGCAAAGCAGCTCCATCGCACCCCACCTGCGCAAGATCTTCAATCTCTCCCTCGAGACCGCGACCTTCCCCGAAATCTGGAAACATGGCTAGAATAACGCCCTACTCAAAAAACCTAAGGCAGACCCAAGAGACCTCAAGAACTTCCGGCCCATATCTCTGCTCCCCTTCCCGGCCAAGGTCATTGAGAAAACTGTCAACAGACAGCTAACCCGATACATCGAAGAAAACATAATCCTGAACCCTTCCCAGTCAGTGTTCCACAGCAACCACAGCACCGAGACTGCCTTGATCGCTGCCACCGATGACATCAGGACCCTGCGGGACAACAGCGAGACCGCAGCACGCATCCTCCTAAACCTCTCTGCCGCCTTCAACACCGTCTGCCACCGCACACTACACACACACCTCCACGCCCCAGGGATCCGAGAGAAGGCTCTGGATTGGACCACCTCCTTCCTCTGTGGTAAATATTTTACCGTATACGAGTTTGCCAGATAATTTCGGAAAGTTAAAGAAAATAGCTCAATCAAATGAGAGGCAGAGTCCGTGGTGTCTGAGTCATAAGGGCTTTAATCAAAGAAAATGACTCGAGTCATGGAGATCTATTCCATCAATACAAGGGTTCGGTATGCAATAATGGCAGGGAAGATGTCAGGAAAGATGTCAACTAATTATTCACAGTACATGACATATATAGCAAAATGACACAATGGCATTGAATACAGTAGGCGTGTCAAGTGAAATGTATATGATAAGAACACATGTGCGTAGCAAAAAGGCGTGTACAGGGGTGTGCACATAGGCGTACACTAGAAACGTCACAGAAAAATGTCACAAGTGGGTGGATGCTTAGGGAATTCTTGCAGAGTCAGCTGAAACCTGTGGCCTGGATGCGTGCGCAGCTAATATGACGTGTGATTGACGTGCAACGGGAGGAAGCTAAGGGTCTGACATTTAGCACTAGTAGAAGAGACAGAAGTCTGGCATGTCAGATCGACCTGTCCCTATAACATATCTGATATCTAGTATTTGGAGGATGTTTAATCTAGAGTAAAAGGTCTCTTGGGCAGAGGCCACTCTATACTGAATGTTAGTGCGTGTATAGGTGCCTGCGTGTCTACGTGCGGGGCCATGGGCCTACTCTGGCAACGGGAACTGTAAATTACTTGCACGGAGACAGGGAGACTTGCTCTTTGCTCTGCAGCCGGGGATATGTTTACCTAAATCACTAGACAGGAATGTGTTTTCAAGGAGCTGAGCTGGCTACGCTGATAACTTGAAGGTAGAATACTGTTTCTTGGCAGGCAGACCAGGCCGAGCCGGGCACCGCTCGCATGGCAGGAAGTAAGGCAGAGGTCAGGGATGCATCTCCATGCTGCAGTTTTCAGAGGCAGAAACAGAAGTGGCTTGAAGACAGAAAATCAGGGCCTAGCTCGGCAGAGCCAGGAAAAACGTGAAAGTGCACCATATAACGACGGTGGCACGGCATACTTAGGAACTGAATTATCAACCCATTCATGGTGGATCTGATAGAGGACATGTTAACGGTGGACGCAAATGTATTTGCGTCTCCAGATTCGGTGGTGGAGGGAAATTACATGTACTTGAAACTCGTACATGGAGCCGTTGGGGTACACATTAGGGGACACAATTGACCATAAAAATTTCAATTACCTCATTCCCTCCTTGTCCCCTACGGACCCTTCATGATATGTCGATGTTCATGAGACCATCAATCTGTTCATATAACAACATCTGCTCTTCTTTCTTTCTTCGGGAATGGGAACGTGAACTCGGATGGGGAACACAAGCTGTGGCGCACAAGCCGCAAATCGCTGGCCCACATTGCAGACATAGACAACAACTGAATACTATGGCCAATATGATTCCTAGGAATGACAGTAGCTTCCATCCCCAGGCTGTGATTACACTCCAGAGCCAACCGGACCAAGTCCAGGAGCCTGGATTCTGGTGTATCAGATGGGCAATTTCATGAAGTCTGGTAATGGCCTTATAGACTGATGGCGCGTTATTTGGAATAAACACGCAGCAACTGGATCCGATGACTCTACAAGCCCCGCCCCTATCGGCCAGGATGACGTCAAGGACAAGGCGGTTCTGAAGAACGACAAGTCTCATAGCAGACTGCTCCTCTGTTAAGTTGCCCAAGGCAGACGTAGTCTCATTCACTACGGCTTCAAGTATTCTGGTTAATTTGCGTATCAGTTTACTATTGGAGACAGTGCCTAAATAAGGAAAGAATCCTTTATTGAAATCTGTATATTGTTCTCATGTAGTTTCAGTCTGATCAACTATGGGGAGGTCTCTCTTGTGTCTTACAATATTAAGGCGGGAATCCCTGTGATAGTCAGATGGGGCTAGGAATACTGGTGGCAGTAAGAATGCAATGAAACAGGTACCATCCCAGTCTGGAGGTAAACGGACATAAGCTGTCTGACCACAAATGAAATAGGAATGTCGGGAAGCTTTAAATGTAGACTTGCCTTTATCACTGAAGTCGACCACAGTAGTACAGTCACTGTGACCTAGATGTACTGAACCTTTCTTTCTTACACACAATACACCTTTCGCTGGTAAAACTGATATGGATGGCAAGTCTGGACTGGTTTCTGACTGAACAGTTAGAATCATGAGGTTAAGTGTAAAATTGCCTAATCCATACACTTCATTTTCTAGATCTGTCCCTGTCATTTGTGGAAAACCCTCCTTGTCTGGGAAACATGCCTTGTTCATGACTGTGTTCAGATTACCCCATATCCAATTGCTTTGGGAAACTCTAGACTAAGCCTGGGCGTAGTTCGCGTAGCCGCACTCCGCGAGCTACGCGAAGATGCACTTGCACTCCGCGAACTACGCATAGCTCCGCGAGCATGCGTAGTAGCTTGCTTGACCCCTTCGCAAGCCATTTTTCGTCTTCGGGAGCGCCGTGGAACTCTGGAACCTGCTCGACACCACATCTCCTGACGTCGCCTTCCTCACGGAAACATGGATGAACGCCTCCTCAGCGCCCGACATCGCCGTCGCCATCCCGGACGGATACAAGATCACCCGGAGAGACTGCGTTAACGATACAGGAGGAGGCATCGCCATCGTCCACAAGAACACCATCCGCATCACGACCAACTCAGACGACACCCTCACAGCCGCTTAACATCTTCACTTCCAGATGCACACCGACCCCAAGACCACATTCAGAGGCACCCTCATCTACAGACCCCCAGGACCTCGCACACAATTCAGCGAAGACATCGCAGACTTCATCAGCCCGCACGCCCTCGCCTCCGCTGACTACATCCTCCTAGGGGACCTCAACTTCCACCTGGAGAACAACAACGACAACACCACCACCACCCTGCTGGACAACCTCGCCAACCTCGGACTCATGCAACTGGTGAACACCCCCACCCACTACGCCGGACACACGCTTGACCCAGTCTTCTCCTCCAGCAAGTACATCTCCTTCAGCCACTCCACCGGACTCCACTGGACAGACCACAGCTGCGTCCACTTCAGCTTCAGAAAGACCACGACTCACCACCACCCGCAACAGGTTCCACGCAGGAACTGGAACAAGATCACCACCGACCAGCTCACCACTTCACTGAGCCAGAACCCGCCCGCCAGCTCAACGGACCCCAACCAAGCAGCCAACAACCTCACACAGTGGATCCCCAATTGCGCTCGCCCAACCAGCCTCGACCACTCGCAGTCCGGCTTCCGCGCCAACCACAGCACCGAGACCGCCCTCATCACAGCCACTGACGACATCCGAGCCCTGCTTGACAACTGGGAAACAGCGGCCCTCATCCTCCTGGACCTCTCCGCAGCATTCGATACGGTCTGCCACCGCACCCTAGTGCAGAGCCTCAGCAACATCGGAATCCAAGAGAAGGCACTGGAGTGGATCATCTCGTTCCTCACCGGAAGAACCCAGAGAGTCCGCCTCCCCCCGTACAGATCCAAGCCACCGAAGTCATATGCGGCGTACCACAAGGATCATCACTCAGCCCCACCCTCTTCAACGTCTACATGAGCCCCCTCGCAGCCATCGTGCCCCAACACAACCTCAACATCATCTCCTACGCCGACGACACCCAGCTGATCCTCTCCCTCACCAACGACCCAGAAACCGCCAGAACCAACCTACACGAAGGGATGAAAGACGTAGTCGAGTGGATGAGAAACAGCCGCCTGAAACTGAACTCAGACAAGACGGAAGTCCTCATCCTTGGATCATCACCCTCCGCCTGGGACGACTCCTGGTGGCCCCCTGCCCTGGGCAGCGCACCCAAACCAACGGACCACGCACGCAACCTGGGCTTCATCCTGGACTCCTCCCTCTCGATGACCAGACAAGTCAACGCCGTCCAATCATCATGCTTCAACATCCTACGCATGCTCCGAAAGATCTTCCCATGGCTCGCCACTGAAACCAGGAAGACGGTCACACAGGCACTCGTCACCAGCCGACTGGACTACGGAAACACCCTCTATAGCGGAACCACAGCCAAACTCCAGAAAAGACTCTAACACCTCCAGAACGCCTCCGCACGACTCATCTTGGACATCCCCCGACACAGCCACATCTCCGGACACCTGAGAGACCTTCACTGGCTCCCCATCAGCAAGAGAATCACGTTCCAACTCCTCACCCACGCACACAAGGCCCTCCACGACCTGGGCCCCAGGTACCTCAACAACCGCCTGACCTTCTACACTCCCACCCGCCAGCTACGATCGACCAGCCACGCCCTCACCGCCGTGCCACGCATCCGAAGATCCACCATGGGAGGAAGATCCTTCTCCTACCTGGCAGCCAAGACTTGAATCTCCCTCCCCATCCACCTCCGCCTGACCCAAGACCACCTCTGCTTCAGGAAGCAACTCAAGACATGGCTGTTCGAGCAGTAGCGGACCCCCCTCCCCCAAGTGCCTTGAGACCCTCTGGGTGAGTAGCGCACTATACAAATATCCTGATTGATTGATTGATTGATTGCCTGCATGCTCGGGATGTGTAGCACGCGAAGTTACCCATGAGGTTTGTCCCGCCCGCTCGCGTCCCCTTATTTCCGGTCACTACTAACGTGTTCGCGAGTTATTCTGTGCCAGATTGCAGTGTCTGCGTGTTCGGCAACTCGATCTTACCGACAAGCATCCTCGCGCACGCGAAAATGCTATTGAGCGCGCGAGAACTACGCTACGCAGCAGTTTGCGGAGTATTCGACAACTTCGCGTTCTCCGCGGAGCGCGGAGTTGCCGAAACTCCGCAAACTCCGCGAACGGAGCGTAGTTCTTCGCCCAGGGTTACTCTAGACTCGGTGTTTATAGAGGATATTAAACTAAACCATGCACCACAGGAACCGTTATGTGTAAACGGATAAGGAAAGAGGGGCAGAGCTCCCTTGTAGTTCTGATAGGGAGGGAGTCGGCCACATATCCAACAATTAGTAGCATTGTTGATCTGGTGAGAATGATGTAACATACGAATAAATGAATTGTTGCGCAGCGCAAGTCGATAGGACAATTCGTGTGGAGGAAGAGCACTAAACGTGTGCTCGACAGTGTCATTAGAAAAAGGATGTGCAAGAGGAAAATACATGTATAACATCCAACTTATTGCAATAACCGTAAGACTCAGAAAAAACATAACAAGTAATGTGCAGACGCATCTGCTCCGGAGACTTTTACAATAATTTCGTTTCTTGGTCTCCTGTCTATCTCTCTCTCTATTTGGGTCTAACTTGTACATTGTCAGAAACTGCCTAACCGCTTCACCCTGGAGGGGACTTAAACAATTAAACTGTCTGACTTACTAGACCTCAATTTCTGTTTATACTCCTCTTGGGGAGTTTTCTCTAGAAGGGGGAGTTTGGTATCAGTCACTGGTACGTGGGAGTTCTGGGATTCAGATTTTGGCGGAAGTCCATGGAATCTTTTAACGTGGCTGGAGTGCAACCAACCTTTACGCCCCTCCAGTTTTACTGCTGTCCTTGTTGTTAACAAAACGATCTTCGGCTCCTTCCAGTGGGGCTCCAAAGGGCTTGATCTATCAAAGTTCCGAACGACGACAACATCACCCGGGACCAATTCATGTGGCTTCACCTCGGTGTTGTCTGGGAAGGCTGCTGCAACCTGTGAACGACATGATTGTAGTGCAGACATCAAGGAAGCAAGGAAATCTGTCAACATAGTACTATCAACATCGGTAATTTTTCGCGGCAGAGGCGTCCCCCACATATTAGGAGGTCTACCGAAGACCACCTCATACGGGGATAGCCCTGTCCTAGAATGGGCTACCATTCTCATATAAAAAAGAGCAACTGGCAAAGCTACTATCCAATCTACTCCCTTCTCTTTACACACTTTTGCAAGGCGAGTTTTTAGAGTCTGATTGTGCCGCTCCACGAGACCTGCTGCCTCAGGATGCCGGACACAGTGAAACTTCCACTGATACCCCAATAGAAGCGAGACCTGCTTCATAAGATCAGACGAGAATGGCTGACCGTTATCTGAATATACAACACGGGGCAAACCGTATCGAGGGAAAAACTCACGAACCAACTGCTTGGCAGTGGTCGGGCAGTGTAATCTGGGACGGGATATGCTTCTGTCCATCGGGATAGAGCACATACAACTACGAGGACATACTTGAATCCTCGGCATCTTTCCATCTGAATATAATCCATCTGGAGGACTTCAAAAGGGTAGTCGGGAGGATGAAATCCACCTTGCTCTACGGGAACACCTTTTCCTGGATTGAACTGACAACAGATCATGCAGGTACGCACTTTCTGTTTGGCTGCTGCTCGTAAATGCTTGTTAAACCAGAGGTTCTGTAAACTGTATAACATGGCTTTTTCTCCTAAATGTGCTGGACTATGTGCTGTGTTGATGATAACCTGAACCATAGAGTCGGGGAGAAACCATGTGGTCTTATCCTTCGTCATCCATCCTTGGTCTGTCTGGACCCCTCTTTGTTCAGCCCATTTCTTTAATTCATCTGGAGTGGCATGTGTCTGTATATCAATGACATCTTGTGTGGGGTCCCTAACTGTCATACTATGTGTCAATGAGGTTACATCAGTCTTTGTCCTGTCCGTTGTTTGATTTTGAGTCAATGCTGTATGTTTCGCTATTCGATCTGCAAAATCGTTGCCCTGAGTAATCTTGTCTGTGACTTTCGTATGTGCCTTGCACTTCATGATAGCTATAGCTGTAGGAAGATGTATTGCTTCTAACAGAGCTTGAATGAGGGGGCCATGCTGTATCTTGGTTCCGTGAGAGGTCAAGAAACCTCTTTCTTGCCAGAGGACACCGAAGTCGTGAACGACTCCAAATGCATACCGGGAATCTGTGTATATGTTTACTTTCAAGTCCTTGGCTCGTGTACAGGCTTGGGTTAGAGCAATGAGCTCTGCTGCTTGGGCTGACAGGGTGTCAATGCGATGGGTTTCTATAACTTCAGTTTCAGTGGTCACTGCATATGCGGCCACTAACTCTCCTGTACTTGTTCTTAAACATGAACCATCCACATAAAGTGTCAGGTCTGGATCGGATAATGCGACATCTGTCAAGTCTTGTCTGGGTTTAGTAACTGTGTCAACTACTTCCACGCAATCATGTGGAGTAGGGTCTATTGTGCTCGATAGTAAAAGTGTAGCAGGATTCAGTGTATTACAACGTCTGATCTCTATGTGTGGCTGGAATAATGTCAATTCATAACCTGTCAGTCGTGCTACAGTCAAGTGTTGAGTCTGGGTTCTGTTTAGGAGAACCTCTACAGAATGTGGAACTTGTACTGTCAATTGATGCCCTAATACAATGGATTCACTTTGTCGGATTGCTAGAGCTGTTGCTGCAACTGACTTTAAGCATGCAGGCAGGGCCTGGGCTACTGGATCTAATGTACTCTAAAAATAAGCACACGGTTTGTGTTTGTCTGCTTGTACCTGAGTGAGAACCGACAACGCTGTGCCATCGCGTTCTGTGACAAAAAGTGTAAAAGGTTTGCTGTAACATGGTGTCGCTAAAACTGGTGCTTGACATAAAGCTTTCTTTAATTCATCAAAAGCTTGTGTATGTTCCTGAGTCCAAGGGAGGACAGTCGAAGACGCTGCCTCCTGTGTTGTCAACTGTATGAGTGGTTTAGCTAGAAATGCATATTGTGGAATCCATTGTCTGCAATAGGAAGCGAGTCCAATAAAGGCTCGTACTTCTTTCTGTGTCTTGGGTTGCGGAAGATGTGCAATTAACTGAATTCGTTCAGGTGTCAGCTGCCTACCCCACTTGGACAGCAAGTGCCCAAGGTACACCACTTGCTGGGCACAGAATTGTAGCTTTGAAGGGGACACCTTGTGTCCCTTGTCTGCCAAGAAAAGCAAAACTGTCAGTGATGCTTGTTCACATTCTGGTTCGGTACGGGCGGTGATCAATAGATCATCGACGTATTGGAGTAGGGCAGTGTTGACAGGCATGTGAATACTGTCAAGTTGTCGTTTCAATGCTTGACTGTAGATGCTGGGGCTTTCTGTAAATCCTTGAGGTGCGCGTGCAAATTTGAAGCTTCGGCCATTTAAACAGAATCCGAAAAGATATTGGCTTTCCGGATCAATGGGGACACTAAAGAAGGCGTTCTTGAGGTCAATTACAGTGAAGAACGTCGCCTCAGAATCAATAGCAGTCAATAGGGATTAAATGTCTGGGACCACAGGATACTGTGGCATAATACATTTATTCAATTCTCGTAAATCGATGACTAATCGATAAACAGGAGGTGCATTTGGATCTGTACGTTTAAGAATTGGAATGATAGGGGAATTACAAACATTTGAGTCGGTTTCTACAACCACTCCTTGTGCAATGAGCTCGTCAATGATTTTCAGTAAAGCCACTACAGCATCTGGTGGTAACTTGTATTGTCGAATACGAGGTAGTACTACTCCTGGCTTGAGTGTGACACGATATGGAGTAATGTGCATACAACCTACATCAGTGGGGCCTTGTGCCCATAAATGTGCAGGAACATTCTGTAACCTAGGGTCAACATCTCTCAATACATAATGTCCTTTGAAATCACGAAGAAACAACCTTACTCCTTCCGAGAACAACAAATTACAGCTCCTAGAGCTTTCAGGGTCTTTATACCAAGCAAGTTTTCTGGACATGATTTCGTGAGTAATAAGTCTGTAGTACAAGATAATGGACCAACTGCTAGGGGAACAGGTTTCGATACTTCGTTGACTATAGGCTTTCCTGAAAATCCAAGGGAAACATTCTGTGAGCCTGAGAGGGGTGCCCCTGGAACCTCGTCATGACTGATGGTCGTTCTGCTTGCCCCTGTGTCAATCAAAAAAATTCTATCCTTCCCTAATACCTGACTGTGTACATAAGGGCCTTCTTGATCTACAGGAACCTCAATAAGGGGCAAGCCAACCTCCCTCTCTAGGCTGTTTCATGTGTATTGCTGATAATCGGGATAGTCAGATTGTGCATACTGGTACATCTGCTGTGTAACATGTTGTGTTGCGGCAATGGGTTGTGGCTGTTGTACTGCTACGGTCTGTTGTGGGACCTGCATAGGCTGGACATTCAGTGGAACGTGTTGTTGGACCTGGTCCTGTCTAGGAGGACGCGGTCTCTCTTTAGTTTTACCTGAGGCTATGTTGTGTTTTATTACTGCACAATCGTTTACATAGTGACCTGGCTGTTTACAATAGTTGCATACCCCTTTAACAGGAGCTGCTGAATTTGAATTGTTGGATGGTGTCGTACCCCTTTTATGACCATCAGCTGGAACTGACTGAGCAACTAGGACTTTCATTTTTGTGTCTTTCATACGTCTCTGTTCGTGATCATGTTCTTCCCTAATTCTATTCTGGTGGTACTGTAACATTTGTAACATTTGGGAAGGCGTATTAGCTTGCCATGTGCTCTCGACTTTCAGTACACGGTTCTTAACCTGGGGCAGTGAGTTCTCGACTAACTTTGACACAAAAAGGTGTGGGTAGGACTCGCTACTTGTTTTCAGGCCACTATTAATAATAAAACATTTCTCGAATCTGGAATAAAAATCACTAGTGTCTTCGTCGTGTTTCTGTTTGCAGGCTGAGATTGCATCCCAATCCTCCTTTTTAGTTGCCAATAATCTTGGCAAGACCTGTACTAACAATCCTGGTAATGCTTTAGTTTTATCCCCAAGACCTAAACCTGGGGTTCGACCAGTTTCTCCGGTTTCTAATTCAGCCCAATTAATCTTTTTGTCTCCCACCTCCCATTCTTTTTCCTTTAGTTTCTCGTAAATACCGGCAGGCAATAACACTTTCAGTATCTTCATAATGTCGGGATAGGTATAGTCTCCCATTAGTAACATGTCTTTTATTTCACGATGGAAACCTGCAGGGTCTTTATCATGACTGGGCACTATTTTCTTCATTTCTAACAATTCCATTTTAGTTATAGGCGTGTATACAAACACGCGTTCAAGGGTATCGTCGGCTTTCCTGACTGGATGTACTTCTCGTAATGGATTCTGTTTGTCTAGGTGATATGGTTGCCTGACTGGGGGTGGAACGGAAACAAGATGTGGAGTTGAGAACGTTCTATACTTGTGACGTTGTTCTAGAATCATTTCAATTAGATCGGTACCTAGACCTCTCCATCTTCTCATGAGTAAGTCCTGCAATAAATTATATAATGGACCTGGGTCAGATGCTTGGTTTTCATACTGTATAATGAGGTGTTGGGTCATGTATATACCAGCTAGTCGCTGTTCTTCTGGAGTAAGACTTAAAAATGTTTGCACTACTGAATCATCTTTATATATGCTGTCATCCCCGGCCCACTGCACCGCGGACCGGGCTAGTTCCTGATCACGCAAGGTATTGAGTTCGTGATAACCTATTCTTTCTTTCAGTACTTTATCAGTAATTTGGAATATATGCTCAAGGGAACATCGCTCTGGTATCGGACAAAGGTAACGTTTCTTGTTTTCTAAACGAATGGGTCTCTCGAAGGGCCTATCAAGAGGGTACTGTCTATGTAGTTTCTCTCTACCTACATATGCCATCAAGTCTCCCCTCGCCTGTTGCGAGGTTTCTGCTGGATTCTCTGGCTCTTCCTCATCTGAGGTCTCTTTATCGTCTGACCCAGAATGCCTTTCAGATTCTCGACGGGCATGTATTTCTATTATTTCTTTACGGATCTTTCTAACCATAGCATGTATACTTCTCTCTCTATCATGTTTGCCCTCGGCAATATTCTGACTCCATCTTGACAATCGCCCCATCTCTTCTTGAGGAAAACTAGGCTGATCTTGTTCCCTTATCAGACAATTAACCAAAAATCGCATGATTAAACCTTGTGTCTCGACTTTCTGACGTGACATGGCTTCACCAACACACTCGGGCCTTTCTCCTGTTCTAATAAAATGATATATATTGTCTAGATGGTCTGACATTTCTGGTAATAACACCAAGTAATCTGTAACACGTCTTAAACGTAGGGATGCTAACATCATGGGTCCTGTTTTACCAGGCACTGTGTCATATCTGCAATCTGTAAGCTGTTCTTTAAGCTTTTCGGCTGGGGCTGCTTTAGGCGTACGCTGCATTGCTAATTCTCTCATTGTCATTCGTTGTACTTGTGGCGGGGTGCGATAACCTCCTGTAGCACCTCCAGAGGCGGAGGCTTGAGCATGACCTGGCTGTAGGGTCGGTATCTGTAACGGAATTGGAACCTGAGCAGCGCCAGCCCCAAAGGGATTAAGCGGATGAATACCAGGGGGAACAATAGGGGAAGTGACAACAGGTGCAGGAAGTGGTGCGGGAGGGGTCTGCCGTTGCGGACCTGGGGGCAGATGATCAACAGGGGGTACAGGTACTGGTGGTACGGTTATATTGGTATATGCGGGAGCTACGTCGTCTAAATAGGAAGAAAGAAAAATATCTGCTGCTGTTTTGTGACGTAATTTAGTCGGAACCAATGGAGGGGGCAGATCTTTCGGTATTTCCGGGGTCGCCTTTGGCAGGCCCTCGGCCAGGACTGGATACAATCCTGTCATAATGGCATTACTCTGTCTTTCGTGTTGTTCTATTCTGACTCTCTGTCCTTCTTCTAGTAGTTCTTTTTCTTTAGCTTTTTCGGAATCTTCTCTGCTTTTCTCTACTTTTCTGAGCGCCTTCTCTGTCCGTCTATGTGATTCTTTGCGCCATAATTCAATGGCATCTTTCTGTGATTGTCTGGCTTTCTTTTTCCATAACGCTTCCTCTACTCTCATGATGCACTCGGCATCCCATGTCCCTGTAACGGGCCATCTCTGATTCTCTGCTAAGTCTTTCGTATAATCCACCCACAAGTCTAGATATAGTATGGCATCTAAGCCGTGCTTGTGGTACATAAAATGTCCAGGAGTGTCCCTGGGTGGGATGGGAACTGCTTCTTCGAGTATCCCTTTCCTAGTTCCTATCTGTCGCAATTTCGAAAATAAAGGCATAACTAGCTCGGTCTAGACACAATAAACACAGTAAGAAAATGCAAACAATCACTCATACCACGACATTAAAACACATTGAAACATTTCGAAACAAACAATAATAACTGGATATCTGGATACTAGATGTACTGCTAAACAGTACAGATACACTGCTAAAACAGTGCAGACCGGATTTGTGTACCCAAACCCGTCTTGACTGGACACAAATCAATGCACCCGTCTTGATGCGTCCCCAGCAACGGTACTCACCGGGAAGCACAGAACAGAAGGCCTCGGAAACTCGACTGGACTGGACCGCTACGACGTCACTGCTGCTGCTGCGCACTACGCATGCGCCTCGACACTACTGGTGGGCCTCTCGATACCTCGGACACTGCTCTCTCGGCTGGGCTCTGGTCGGGATCCTCCGCACTCCTCACCGCCTCGTCTGGATGTCGACCGCAGTCTCTGTCACCTCCGTAGGCCTGAGGGAGATACAGGAAAACCTGCAGATGCGCATGGGGTCCGTCACAGCTGTAGTCGGGGCCAAAGCCTGCGACGCATCACCGGCGTGTGGGGTGGGGGAGGGGTTCCTGTTCGGGCGCCAATTTATGTGGTAAATATTTTACCGTATACGAGTTTGCCAGATAATTTCGGAAAGTTAAAGAAAATAGCTCAATCAAATGAGAGGCAGAGTCCGTGGTGTCTGAGTCATAAGGGCTTTAATCAAAGAAAATGACTCGAGTCATGGAGATCTATTCCATCAATACAAGGGTTCGGTATGCAATAATGGCAGGGAAGATGTCAGGAAAGATGTCAACGAATTATTCACAGTACATGACATATATAGCAAAATGACACAATGGCATTGAATACAGTAGGCGTGTCAAGTGAAATGTATATGATAAGAACACATGTGCGTAGCAAAAAGGCGTGTACAGGGGTGTGCACATAGGCGTACACTAGAAACGTCACAGAAAAATGTCACAAGTGGGTGGATGCTTAGGGAATTCTTGCAGAGTCAGCTGAAACCTGTGGCCTGGATGCGTGCGCAGCTAATATGACGTGTGATTGACGTGCAACGGGAGGAAGCTAAGGGTCTGACATTTAGCACTAGTAGAAGAGACAGAAGTCTGGCATGTCAGATCGACCTGTCCCTATAACATATCTGATATCTAGTATTTGGAGGATGTTTAATCTAGAGTAAAAGGTCTCTTGGGCAGAGGCCACTCTATACTGAATGTTAGTGCGTGTATAGGTGCCTGCGTGTCTACGTGCGGGGCCATGGGCCTACTCTGGCAACGGGAACTGTAAATTACTAGCACGGAGACAGGGAGACTTGCTCTTTGCTCTGCAGCCGGGGATATGTTTACCTAAATCACTAGACAGGAATGTGTTTTCAAGGAGCTGAGCTGGCTACGCTGATAACTTGAAGGTAGAATACTGTTTCTTGGCAGGCAGACCAGGCCGAGCCGGGCACCGCTCGCATGGCAGGAAGTAAGGCAGAGGTCAGGGATGCATCTCCATGCTGCAGTTTTCAGAGGCAGAAACAGAAGTGGCTTGAAGACAGAAAATCAGGGCCTAGCTCGGCAGAGCCAGGAAAAACGTGAAAGTGCACCATATAACGACGGTGGCACGGCATACTTAGGAACTGAATTATCAACCCATTCATGGTGGATCTGATAGAGGACATGTTAACGGTGGACGCAAATGTATTTGCGTCTCCAGATTCGGTGGTGGAGGGAAATTACATGTACTTGAAACTCGTACATGGAGCCGTTGGGGTACACGTTAGGGGACACAATTGACCATAAAAATTTCAATTACCTCACCTCTCCGGCAGAACCCAGAGTATCCGCCTCCCCATTCCGTTCCAGAGCCTCCGAGATCATCTGCGGCGTACCCCAGGGATTCTCCCTTCAGGCCGAAGCTGTTTAACATTTCCATGGCCCCGCTCGCACACGTAGCCCGACAGTATGACCTCAACATAATCTCCTACGCCAAAGACACTCAGCTGATCCTCTCCCTCACCAAGGACCACCTCACTGCTAAAGCCAACCTCCACGAAGGAATGAAGGCCGTCGCTGACTGGATGAAGACCAGCCGTCTGAAGCTGAATTCGGACAAGACAGAGGTCATCATCCTCGGCTCCAGCCCTTCAGCCTGGTACGATTCTTGGTTGCCGAATGCACTGGGGGCAGCCCCGACACCACCAACCACATACGCAACCTGTGAATCATCCTCGACTCAACGCTCTCAAGGACCAAGCAAGTCAACGCCGTCTCCTCCTCCTGCTTCAACACCCTCCGCATGCTCCGCAAGATCTACAGATGGATTCCGACAGATACAAGAAACACTGTCACCCAGGCCCTCGTCAGCAGCAGCCTCGACTATGGAAACGCCCTCGCTCTACGTGGGAGCCCCGACCAAGCTCATCAAACAACTACAACCCATCCAAAAAGCCTTGGCACGACTGATCCTCTATGTACCACGCCACAGCCACATCACCCCCCACCTGAGAAAATTGCACTGCCTCCCCATCAACAAGAATTCAAGTTCAAGTTCAGTAATTTGTATAGCGCACTACTCACCCAGAGGGTCTCAAGGCGCTTGAGGGAGGGGGGGTACTTTACTTATCGAATATCCAAGTTTTTAGTTGCTTTCTGAAGGAGAGGTGGTTCTGTGTAAGGCGGAGGTGGGTGGGGAGAGAGTTCCAGGTTTTGGCCGCTAAGTAGGAGAAGGATCTTCCCCCATGGTGGATCTATGGAAGAGCAGAATTGCGGCGAGGGCTTGATTGGACGATCGTAGTTGGCGGGTGGGGGTGTAAAAGGACAGGCGCGTGTTGAGGCATTCGGGTCCTAGATCGTAGAGGGCTTTGCGTGCGTGGGTGAGGATACGGAACGTTATTCTCTTGTTGATGGGGAGCCAGTGGAGGTCTTTCAGGTGGTCGGAAATGTGAGCTTGGCGGGGGATGTCTAGTATGAGTCTGGCTGAAGCGTTTTTGATGCGTTGGAGTTTTTTCTGTAGTTTGGCTGTAGTCCCGGCGTACAGGGTGTTTCCGTAATCCAGTCGGCTTGTGACCAGTGCGTGGGTGACCGTCTTTCTTGTTTCTGTGGGGATCCAATGGAAGATTTTTTTGAGCATGCGTAGGATGTTGAAGCATGATGATGAGACGGCGTTGACTTGTCTGGTCATCGAGAGGGAGGAGTCCAGGATGTAGCCCAGGTTACGTGCGTAGTCCGTAGATATGGGTGCGGTTCCCAGGGCCGGTGGCCAACATGAGTCGTCCCAGGCAGAGGGGGATGATCCTAAGATGAGGACTTCCGTTTTGTCCGAGTTCAGTTTTAAACGGCTGTTCTTCATCCACTCGGCTACTTCTTTTATCCTTTCGTGTAGGTTGGTTTTGGTGGTGTTTGGGTCTTTGGTGAGGGAGAGGATCAGCTGGGTGTCGTCTGCGTAGGAGATGATGTTGAGGTTGTGTTGGCGAGCGATGGATGCGAGGGGACTCATGTATACGTTGAAGAGGGTGGGACTGAGTGATGATCCTTGTGGTACGCCGCAGATGACTTCGGTGGCCTCTGATCTAAAAGGGGGGAGGCGGACTCTCTGGGTTCTTCCGGCGAGGAACGAGATGATCCAGTCCAATGCTTTTCCTTGTATTCCGACATTGCTGAGGCGTTGTATGAGGGTGCGATGACAGACTGTGTCGAAGGCTGCGGAGAGGTCACGTAGGATGAGGGCAACTGTTTCTCCGTTGTCCAGTAGTGTTCGAATGTCGTCTGTTAATGCGATGAGGGCGGTTTCGGTGCTGTGTTTGGCTCGAAAGCCGGACTGTGAGGGGTCGAGGGATTTGTTGGATTCGAGCAAGCTGACTTTTGACGGCTTTCTCAATGACTTTGGCAGGGAATGGGAGGAGCGAGATGGGGCGGTAGTTCTTAAGTTCAGTGGGGTCTCCTGTGGGTTTCTTCAGAAGGGCGCTGAGTTCGGCATGTTTCCAGCTTTCCGGGAAGGTCGCGGAGTTGAGGGAGCAGTTGATGACGTCTTGGAGATGGGGTGCGATAATGGAGTCTGCTTTGTTGAAGATGTGGTGGGGACATGGGTCGGTTGGCGATCCTGAGTGGATGGTGTCTTCGGTGGTGATTGGGTTCCAGGCGCAAAGGTTGTTAGAGGGGGGTTTTGGTTCGGAGGTGGGTGGATTGGACTGGTCTCCGGACTGGTTTTCAAAGCTGTTATGTATGTCTGCTATTTTGTTGTGGAAGAATGAGGCTAGGGAGTCGCAGAGGTCTTGAGAGGGAGTGATGTCGTTGGTGCCGGCAGTGGGGTTGGTAAATTCTTTGACGATGTTGAATAGTTCCTTGCTGTTATGGGCGTTGTTGTCAAGTCGATCCTTGAATGCTGATTTCTTGGTGGATCGGATCAGTTGGTGGTGTTTGCGGGTGGCGTTCTTGAAGGTGGCCAGGTTATCAGTGGTTGGGTTTTTTTCTCCAGGCTTTCTCGAGGGTGCGACAGGACTTCTTGGATTTCTTAAGGTCATCGTTGAACCAGGGTCTTTTTTGCTACCTTGCTTGATTTGATGGTTTTTCAAGGGTGCTAGTTCGTCGGCGCTGTGGGTGATCCATTGTGTGAGGTTGGTGGCTGCTTGGTTTGGGTCCGATGATTTGGCAGGAGGGTTTTGGTGAAGCGATGTGAAGAGCTGGTCGGTGGTAATTTTGTTCCAGTTTCTTCGGGGAATTGGTGTGGGAGGTTTAGGGTCGTGGTCTTTTTGTAGTTGAAGTGAACGCAGCTGTGGTCCGTCCAATGGAGAGCTGTGGTGTGGTTGAAGGAGATGTGCTTGCTGGAGGTGAGGATTGGGTCGAGCGTGTGCCCGGCATAGTGGGTGGGAGTATCAACCAGTTGTTCCAGTCCGAGGTTGGGTGAAGGGTGGTGGTGTTGCTGTCGTTTTTCTTTTCCAGGTGGAAGTTGAAGTCTCCCAGTAGAATGTAGTCCTCGGAGGGGAGGGCGTGTGGACTGATGAAGTCAGTGAAGTCTTCGCTGAATTGTGTGTGGGGCCCTGGTGGCCTGTAGATGAGGGTGCCTCTGAGTGTGGTCTTGGGGTCGGTGTGGATCTGGAAGTGAAGGTGTTCGGTGGATGTGAGGTTGTCATCGGAACTGGTCGTGATGCGGATAGTGTTCTTGTGGACGATGGCGATGCCTCCTCCAGTTTGGTTGATGCGGTCCTTTCGGATGATCTTGTAGCCTTCTGGGATGGCTATGGCGATGTCTGGCGTTAATGAGGCATTCATCCATGTTTCGGTAAGAAAGGCGACGTCCGGCGATGTGGTGTCGAGTAGGTTCCAAAGTTCAATGGCGTGTCTGTGGACCGAGCGGGTGTTGAGTAGGATGCACTTCAGGTGGTTAGTGTCGGAGTTCTGTGTGGAGTCTGTGGGTTTAGTGTGGATCCTGATGCAGTCGAACTTGCTGGAGTGGCAGGTGAAGGGTCCGTGGGTTTGTCCTGGGGCGGCTAGGTTGCAGTTTTGGAGTCTGCCGGGATTTAGTGCTGAGAGGGTTGCGGCGTCGTACGTTATGCGGGTGGAGTGGGCTTTGCGAGGGCCAGGGGCGGGCCAGGCGCGGACGGGCATAGACGGGCTTACCTTTGGCGCACCTTCGGAGCGCATGGGGCACGACCGCTGCGCATGAACGCTGCGCGCAAAAGCATGTCATAAGTGGATAGTGGAGGGGCGAGGGAGGAGCATCTGGGAGGCGGGAGCTGGGTGGAGAGCCGGGCAGGGAGGCACAACAACAAACAACAAAATGGCAGCAAGCCAAAAGCGAAACTAGATTGGGGCACAACCTTAATAAGCCCTATGTAGTGGGCAGTGGCACCGGCACAATCAGGCACAAAAGAATTATTCAGGCAAAGGCAGCAAAGCACAATTGAAAGCTAGTGAATGCGCGCTTTCGCAATATAGCGCTACGATACAAAAATTAATAGCAAACAGGCACTAATAATTGCAGGAGCAATGCGAGCTTTCAAAGAGCAATCTGGCAGTAAAGCGGATATCCTTCAAGCTCCTCACCCACGCACACAAGGCACTCCACAAGACCGGCTTGCCCACCTCAACAGACGGCTCTCCTTCTACATCCCCAACTGCCAGCTACACTCCGCCGACCTCTCACTCGCCACTGTCCCGTGCATCTGAAGAACATCCACTGGTGGGAGAGTTCTCTCCTACCGCGCGGCCAACACATGGAACACTATCCCCCTAAGCCTATGACAGACCTAAGACCTGCTGACCTTCAGGAGGATACTCAAGACCTGGCTATTCAATCAGTAGCATCCCCCCAGCACCTTCAGACCCTCGCGGGATTCTGTGCGCTTTACAAATGATTGATTGATTGATACCATTTACACGAGAAGTTGTAGTTATCAGCTGGGCTCAGCTCCTATCTTCTCTCAGACTTAGCTCGATATCGGCTCTCAGCATAGGACTGGATGCTGTAGCAATATGGCAATCTAGCATCCTTTTTCAGAGTCTTTGGCAGTATCTCATGCAATAACCTGGGGGAAGGACCTCTTTAATCCAATGGCCAATGAATGAATATTTTATACTGTTGATCTCATATGTTATCTTAAATGGGGGTTTTGAGGAATTTCTGACATAACCTTTGTACATCAATATACTAGTGTTATATGCATTAGTATAAACAAATATGGTAATAATATGTAAACTCAGTCTACGTTGTTCATGTTATTATTATTAGCTGATCTTGAAATATATATAACAAGGCACTTGTCCCGGACTGATGTCGCATTAGGTGTCTTATCAATGTCATTGTCTGGATGACCTTCACAGGGTCTAAGAAAGATAAGGACAGACTGTACCTATGGCAAAGGTAGACATGCTCAGGATCAAGCAGAACATGGAGTGTTAGCCAGCTCAAATTGGAGCCTAACCTTACGGTCTGTACGTTAACCCCTTCCTGTTTCCAAATGCGTTATGACAACCTTTCAGTATTCTGTAAAATATAAATGTTTTAAGATGAGTTGTTGGTCGCAAAACATTAATACATCCCACTGCAAATTGCTGTTGGAAAGGAACACCCTAAACACACCCCTTCCAAATAGTGATTTGGTATTTAGTTGCATATCCAAATTGTGATTCAAATCACACTAATGTTAATAAATCACTAATATTATTAAATCTCAATTTGTGTTTGGTACATACCACAAGGCCATTTCGCAGCTGTAAAGTTCAGAATGTGTGAATCAGACACTTTGCTACTGCAAAATGCCATAATACATCGGGCCCTATATCTCTAATAGTTGTTATCTATGGAGGGATGGGCCTTTTTTCACCTATGATTAATTCAAGTGACTAGTAGGACACACTGAAATAAGGCTAATTTGATGGCATTTGTCTTCCTTCACCTATTGGCTGCTTAAATGTATATCTATTAGCAGCAGAAACAACTCATAATAAAGGGAACTTAGAATATGTATTTGCTCCTCTTTAATAACTTGATGAACATTGTTTTGTTTTATAGTTGTTTCTCTCACTTCTGTCTCTCACTTCTTTCAATGTAGCAGACCTTTTTTTCAAACTGTCTATCTGCATCACAATATTTACGTCAGTACTGTCTTCCCTGCGGCTTATCTGTCTCAGTTTGCTCTGTGTGTGAGTTAGAAGGGGAACCTTACATTGTGGGTATTAGCTCTGAGTTGAGCAGGAATTTTTTAGTTCATTCCTTTATAATATATTTAACTTTTATTTAATGTTTCCCTTTTGACTTTTGTTTCATTTGTATCTTAGCGTTTATATAAGGGAGCTCGTTAATGTCAATTTTGATAGCTTGGCATAAAGGTACTAATCTGTATTCTCCATCCTTACCAGTGGATTGTTTAATCTTCCAGCATGTGAAACACAGGTTCAGATCTCCCAATGTACAAGGACTCAAACTCCGTGATGGCCTTCACTCGAAATCAGCATTATAAAGTTCAGACAACCCACAAAGACTGAAATTGCCAACTAGTACCTACAAGGTTGTCAATTGGAGTTGGTTAAAACCTACAGACACCTTGGGCTACTATTTAACGACAAAGCCTCCTTCCTCTAACATATCTGATATTCACATTTTGGACATGTTATTTTAAGTTAAATGGGCCCACATCATCTTCTCCTTCTTCCAAAATATATGTAGGGACAATTGAGTGATTAGGGAGCTGTATATAAAATTATCTGTCCCTCAAATGTTGAAAACAACAACTCGCCCTCTGCCACCCGTCTCCACCATCCTCAACATATTCCCTCTTTCTCCTCTAAACATGAAAAATAGACACCTGACTTCCTGCCACCCAATCTACCAATATCTGAAACATTCTCAGACCGTCCCAAATGAAACATTAAAGAAAAATGACTGGCCTCCTAATACTCACCCACATCGCCCTCAACATATCCCCATCCCCGAATAGAAAAGAATACCTGTTCAGCCACCCATCCACACCACCCTGTGTGCCATCCTTCCCGCTTACTGCGCACAGCCATACTCTCTGAGAGTGGAGAGACAGCACTGCACTGACAGATATCTGCGAGAGGCGATTATCACTGCCAAATGTTTTCTCTCTTTCAGTGCATGGCTGTAGAAGCCTGAGCCGAAAGGAGCGAAGGAGGCTGGTGGAGGCATACCTTCACAAGTGTTGTTCTTAATGCTTAAAGTCTGTGTAGACTTGCAGAGCTTATATTGACAACCATGAGCTATGTCTCTTTCAAGAGACATGGTCTGCTACTCCACTATATAGGCTTGGATATGCAGCTTGCTCATTCCAGCTATACAGGGCCAAAGGGGGATACCCTCAGGGGGCCTTTGTATTTGGATTGCTACCCACTTGGGGTGCTCTGTTAAAGCCCTTGATACTGGTTCCTTGGACATACTTTGTATTCTCCTCTAGTTTAATGAGCAATCTAAATTGGCTATTATAAATGTATACTCACGGCGAGTGAAGTTGGGGCAAACCTCGCTGACCTTAGACTCTTTGTCTTCCTTTCTTTCGACCCTTCCGGAGTCTGACCATTTAGTTGTTGGGGGGATTTTAATTGCCATTTTGAACCACTCAATGGCATAAGCTCCAATATCACAAGTGAAGAAGATTCTGTTTGGTCAATCCCACATTGTAACACTTATCCAACAAGGCGGTGGTCCCCCCTTGTCCTTCAGCTGACCTCACTTACACTCACCTATTCGCTTAGGGCCTGTAATGGTCGATTCCCATCAGATAATCCAGGAAACCAAACCTTCAACAAAATAGGACAGGTCTCTATAATTGACTATATTTTGGTTGATGTTGAGAACTGGTCCAAAACCCGGGATTTTGTTGTTCAACCACGATGTGAAAGCGATCATAATCCATTAATATTTGACTTGTGTATTCCTCAATTTAGGAAAGATCAGGTCCACCCCATCCAATCTCCTCCAAATTTAATCACAAGAGAAGGTGGTAGAAGAGTTCGCTGAGGTACAATAGTTGCATCAGACGAAAAAATGGCGTCCTTGTATACTGAGATTATCCCTTTCTTAGAGTTTGCTTATCAAGATTAAGAACTAATGCTGATGATGAAAACCAAAAAACATGAAAATTAAGGGTGGGCGTAGTTCGCGAAGTAGCGCTACGCGAAGCTACGCGAAGTGCACTTCGCACTACGCGAACTTCACTTCGCACTACGCGAGCTGCGTAGTAGCATGTTCGCACTGTGCAAGAAGTGTTTTCAATGATTGCACAGTGCGGACAAGCATCCGGCACTGTGCAATCATTGAAAACGGCATCTTGCACAGTGCGAGCTGTAGTTTTCTGCTGCTCGAGTAGATTATTACTCGAGCTGCAGCTTTCTCAACGCGAACTGGTAGTTTCTCATTGCGAGCGGTCTCGAGCATGCGCAACCACTCACAATGAGAAACCTTACCTCCCCGCGTTGAGAATCTTGCCGGGATGTCATTTTGCTTGCTCCCGGTCACGAACATGACGTTCAGGACCACGAACAAGCAAAAAATGAGCTCTGCACTACACTACGCTGCACTACGCATGTTCGCACTGTGCTACGTGCAGCTCGCGTAGTGCGAAGTTGCGCAAACTTTGCAAACTCCGTGAGCGTAGCGTAGTGCTTCGCCCAGGCCTAATGAAAATAACAATAAGCCAGACCCCAAAACGAAGCACCAATGGTTCAGTAAGGTGTGCAGGGAATATAAGACTGCACTGGTACACGAAGTTAAGAATAAGGATGTCTTAGGTATCAGATCAGCCAGGTCTAATTTTAAAAAAACCTTAGCTGAGGCCAAAGCAGCCCGGGAGAGTGAGAAATGGGAAGTGATTGGTAAAGCATTGGACACTAGAGATATGCGCTCCTTTTGGAATCTAGTGAAGACTGGCTACTCCGAAGGCAACCTGGCCATTGCTCCAAATCTAGTGGAAGAAGCTTGGAGATCGCATTTTAAAACTTTATATTCTAGGTCCCTGAACAATACTGAAGTGCAAGGGCTAGTGGATGTACTTCATATCCCCCTAAATATGGTACCACCTACCTGCACATTGTTGGAAGTTACCTTGGCATTGGGCAAGATACTTCCTAATAAGGCACCGAGTCTGGACAGAATCCCTGGTGACCTGTTCAGAACAGAACAGGCTGTCTGGGCTCCCTATTTGCAGTTTTTATTTAACACTATTATTCAAGGTATGGAGTGCCCCGCAACCTGGGCTGGCGCAGAGATTATTCCAATCTATAAAAAACGCTCCCCATTAGATCCGGCAAACTATCGGCCTATTAGCCTTATCGATGTTACTCAAAAGATATTTGCCCGCGTCCTCTTGGGGCGACTGCAATCATTGATGGACGAGTCAAATATTTTAACCCCCTTACAAGCAGGATTTAGGTCCAAAATGATGACCAAATCTTTAGATGGCAACTAATTTACTGGAAGACAGTAACCTTGGGAGGGGGTAGCCTTAACCTGACTTTTGTGGACCTTAAGTCCGCTTTTGATTTGCTCCATCGTGAGCAGTTATGGGGACTTCTATTTGACCTAGGGGTGCCGGTTTACCTTTGCCAGCTTTTAAAGCGCCTTCATGAAGGCACCTATGCAAGGGTAAGGTTTGGCAGGAACGGAGAACTGACTGCGCCTTTTCCTGTGGAGAAAGGGGTGAGGCAGAGATGTGTGCTAGCGCCAACCCTCTTCTCTCTCTTCCTGAACTGCTTAATTGATACACTCTTGGCCGTGAAGGACATAGACTCACCAAGGCTAGCAAATAGGAAAATACTGGCTTTAATGTTTGCTGATGACACACTGCTCCTGCCTAAATCATCTATGGGGATGCAGCGTGTTTTGGATACGTTTAGTTCATTCTATAGGAAAAGGAACTTGGTGATAAACATAAAAAAAATCAAATATATGGTTTTCCATGCCAAAACCACCAACTGTCCACATCCCCAAATGGATGGTAGACCCCCAGAGAGAGTCCCCATCTTCGATTACCTGGGCATCACATTGAATGATAAAATGGATTGGAGGACACAAATAATGGAGGCTAATTTGGAACTAATGCAGTCAATGAGAGGCATCCTTAAAGTGTATAAAAACTGCTCCCAAAAAGTGATTGGCCCCCTGGCTGAAATCTACAGAACACAATGAAGGGGAGCATCCCTTTATGGTGCCGAGCTTTGGGGACACTGTCAACCCCATCCTTTACAGGTGACTGAGAAAATATTTGTAAGGCAATTGTTACTGTCTTCCAAAAAGAACACCCTTAACCCCGATTAAGATGGACCTGGATATTTGCCCCATAACAGATCTAATCGCTTCTCATCCTCTCCTCTTCTGGCGTCGCATCTGGAGTATGCCAGAGTTAATTAACTATAGGGAGGAACTGAGGGATGTTATGTGTAAACTGGGGGCTACAAATTTACCATGGCTGTCCTATGTCAGGAATCTCTGTTTTTCATTGGGTTGTTGTAACCTGAGGTCAAATCTGGAGGAGACCTGTTCTAGTATTTCCCAAAAATCCCTAGCTCTAGCCTTGAAGGAATTTAAACTTGCCCAATTAATTCAGAGCACAACCTCATGCTCCTTGACATCAAGGTTTCTTGATGCCAAGAAGCAATATAAACTGGAAAAGGCCTTGGACAGTATTCAACCATTCATGGCAATAAAACTGTTTATACAATTTAGGCATGGAACCCTTCCGTTAGGTGCATTTACGAATAAATGGAATACTACAGACAAATCAGATTGCCCTGGTTCGGAAGAAACAGAACTCCATGTAATGCTCTACTGTCCTGCATACCATGGGCCTCATTTAAGAGGCTGTGCGTCACTTTTACGCTGCCGGTGCGTCACTTTTTGTTATGCACCAGTGGCGTAAAAAATGTGCCTTGTTGCGCCATATTTACAAAGTGACGCATCTAGGTAGATGCGTCACTTTGTAAACCCCTGCGCCACATTATACCTGCGCCAGGTATAATGTATGCAAGGGGGGCATATTGACGCAAGGAAGGGTCGTAGAAGTGAGACAGTGAAATCTATGAGATTTCACTGCGTCACTTTTAGGACACCGTTGAGTCAAAATCTTGCGCCTGCCTCACAGCAGGCATAAGACTGACGCAGGCCCTTTCACATGGGGCATGCCCTATGTGAAAGGAAGAATTGCTGGAGTTGCTTCCCCTTTGTGACACACTCCAGCAATGCGTCACTTTTGCGCTTACAGATGCGTGAGAAATACTGACGTATCTGTAACTCCTTGCAACATGATGCGTCATACATTAAATATGACGCATCAGGAATGACACAAGGAGTGCGCACTGAGAAGTGACGCATCGCTGCCTTCACGCAGCGATGCATCATTTCTCATAAATGAGGCCCCATAGGTCTAGATCGAAGTGGGTTCTCCAGCTGTGTAGAAATTTAGCGGTACAAAAGGGGGTGGTGATGGACGGAGCATCTGAATCAATCAAACACTCACACCCAGTCAAAAGATCTGGGTTTAATCCATCACCATTCTTTAGCCCACTCTGCCACCCCAGTTCAGACATGGCTATATGCAAATCAGTCTGACCCTGTGCCTCATGGGAACAGTCCAGCCCGAACTGCCAAGCCATGTCTTCCCTGGACCGAAAACAAGCTTCCGAGGACCGGTTTCTGGCATTCCAGCCGTCTTCAGCCGAGCTTGCTTGAATCCAGTGGCAAAGTGAGCAAGGGACTCACGTCTGAGCATACCCTGCCACACTTATGGCGGCCAAAAGTGGTACAAAGGGGGGTGGTGATGGACGGAGCATCTGAATCAATCAAACACTCACACCCAGTCAAAAGATCTGGGTTTAATCCATCACCGTTCTTTAGCCCACTCTGCCACCTCAGTTCAGACATGGTTATATGCAAATCAGTCTGACCCTGTGCCTCATGGGAACAGTCCAGCCCGAACTGCCAAGCCATGTCTTCCCTGGACCGGAAACAAGCTTCTGAGGACCGGTTTCTGGCATTCCAGTTGTCTTCTGTCCGGCTTGCTTTAATCCAGTGGCAAAGTGAGCAAGGGACTCACGTCTGAGCATACCATGCCACACTTATGGCGGCCAAAAGCGGTACAAAAGGGGGTGGTGATGGACGGACCATCTGAATCAATCAAACACTCACACCCAGTCAAAAGATCTGGGTTTAATCCAACGCCGTTCTTTAGCCCTCTCTGCCACCCCAGTTCAGACATGGCTAGATGCAAATCAGTCTAACCCTGTGCCTCATGGGAACAGTCCAGGCCGAACTGCCAAGCCAAGTCTTCCCTGGACCGGAAACAAGCTTCCGAGGACCGGTTTCTGGCATTCCAGCCGTCTTCAGCCCGGCTTGCTTGAATCCAGTGGCAAAGTGAGCAAGGGACTCACGTCTGAGCATACCCTGCCACACTTATGGCAGCCAAAAGCGGTATAAAAGGGGGTGGTGATGGACTGAGCATCTGAATCAATCAAACACTCACACCCAGTCAAAAGATCTGGGTTTAATCCATCAACGTTTTTTAGCCCACTCTGCCACCCCAGTTTTGCAATCTGTGAGGAATTTTAAAGAGGAAAGAGATGTTTAACAGTTGATGTTGCCCTTTATATTATCTCTCCATTGCCCTCTGCTGCTAGATAGTATTGTTCAGAGAATGTGATAACAATAATTGTTTTACTTTTCTTTTTTTTTAAATATATTTTTATTGCAGGAATTAGCCAAAGTTACATGTCAGATCAGCAATACATTTGCGGGGATAGAAGGGTAGAAATATCCGATCCCCCGTGAGAAAACATCGTGAATACACAGCCATTCAGCCCACAACCCGAGGGTCGGGCGGCGTCATCTTACATAGAGCACAGGTGGGGACCTGGTAGAACGTCAAAGCTGATCCGGATAATCCCATGGTCTTCATCTGCTTTTCTAGATCAACCTAACAGAAAAAACTCCCCCCCCAACATTCTCATGGTTCAACTCCCTCCCCCACCCCAACCCCGCCATCAGTGTGTAGTGGTATGTGTAGGAAGAGCTTGTAGGAAGAAACCCCAGATGACTGTATAGAGATCAGTGTTGTGGACGTTTAACGGGACTCGAGTTGTGCTGCATCATCACCCTCGGAATCGCTGGAAGCGCAGTAATCTCTAAGGGCCTGCACTATTGTCTCCCATTCCAATGCTGATTCTAGCGCCCTCTCGTTGTGCTGCCGCCTCGCCAGTTGGTATCGCTGATTGCTCTCCCCTGTGGCCCACTTCAAAAGTTCGTTGTGCCATTTAGTTCCCGTCGGACCAACTCTTGCCTTCCAATTCCTGGTTATCTCCCGTTTAGCGAGAACGAGCCCTAAATCAATAAATTTGCTCGAAATTTTATTTTTAGGGGTATGCGGGAACCAGTGTAAAAGCCCCACCGCCACGTCGACCGTCAAAGTTCTCCCCGTAATCCTATTTAGAGTGTCCTCGATCAAAAGCCAGTATGAGGACAGCGCCGGGCAGGACCACAGCAAGTGAATGAGGTCTGCCTCAGGCGCTCGGCATCTGGGGCAATCCGCTGTGTCCGTGGCGAAGTATTGCTGAATTTTCGCCGGGGTCAAGTAGGCCCTGTGGAGTACATAAAAATGAACCAATTGAAATCGGGCATGGCGTGCTCCCTTCCAGGCACGGCGCATGAGTTGTGACCACGTTGTCTCCGGTATCTCTTTCCCTATGTCAGCCTCCCAATGATTCCGCAGTGTGATGAGCGGGGGCAAACCCTCGTTAATCAATCTGTCATATAGGCACGTGACTGCCTTGACCGTCCCCGCGGACATCATAACGTACTGGCATACCGGAGACGTAGGCGGTTCCTCTAGACCACTTTTCCAGTGCTTCTGAATCGCTCTAACCAGAGCCGTGTGCAGGAGGAAGTCGCCTCGGGGAACGTCGAAACGGTCTAGAATCTCCTGGAAGGGCAGTAACACCCTGTCCTCATAAAGGTCCCCCACCAATTGCAATCCTGCGTCTTCCCACTGTCCTAGGCGCGACCAGTCTCCCCCGTGAGGTAGGGCCGTCAGCATCCCCAGCTGTATTAACGGTGCATATGGAAGCCTCAGCTTTCCCCTGGCGTGGGCGCGATTCCAGCATAACCTAATAGTCTTTTCTTCGAGCGTCAGGTCCTGCAGGGCCAGACGCTGGCGTAGTGCGATGAAGGAAATAACATGCCTGGGCATTCCCGTACCCCTCCCAACCTCCGGGCCACGAAACTCCCTCGCGATTTCCTGGGTGAAGGTCTGCAATTGAGCTGCCAGATAATATTTCTCAAAATCTGGCACCGCAAGGCCTCCTTCTGACTTTGGTCTCATCAGCGTCTTGAGAGCCACTCTCCGGCGGCCCGATCCCCAGAGGAACCCCACCACCATGGATCGCAAAAGCCGAAAGGTGGCCGGCGGGATCCAAATCGGAGCACTCGAAAGTAGTATAGCAACCGGGGAAGTGCCACCATTTTCAATAGTGCAATCCGCCCCGCCACTGAAAGCGGCAGGGTAGCCCAAAATTCCATGCTACCTCGCAACGCGCGAGTACAGCGGGCTATATTGCCGTCCAGAAGGTCGGCGGGGTCATGGTATATGTATACCCCCAGGTACTTGAGGCAGCTAGGTTCCCACCTAATCTCTCTGCTGGTGTTGGGTCTGGGCGTTCCCCTGCGAACCGGGAACAGACAAGTCTTGGCCCAATTCACCCGCAGGCCCAAGACCTCCCCGAAAGACGTCAGAGCCTCAGCAGCCCCATCCAAAGCGGTACTCGAATTCTCAAGGAAGAGCAGCAGGTCATCAGCATATAGCGAGATATAGTGCTAGCCAGATAAGGTCTGCAATCCGCCGAAAGAAACTCCGGACCGGATTGACAGCGCCAGTGGCTCCACCGCTAACGCGAAGAGCAATGGGGATAGCGAGCATCCCTGTCTCGTGCCTCGTTCTACTGGGTACTGTTGGGAGATCAGCGGGCCTGCTCATACCCTGGCCGACGCCGAGGTATAAAGCACTGTGGTCCACCTGACAAAGCCCTCCCCTAGACCAAAGCGTAGCAGCACTCTGCGCAGATAATCCCATTCCAAACTATCGAAGGCCTTTTCCAGATCGACCGAAAGGACCATCGGGCACAGGGCCTCCGTGTGCGGTTCCCCTAACAAGCGAAACAACCTGCGAATATTCATGGTCGTGTTACGTTTGGGTATGAATCCTGCCTGGTCCTCGTGCACTAAAGAGCGCATGTGTCCTAGCAGCCTCGATGCCAATATGCTGCTTAGGATCTTATAATCGACCGTTAACATTGATAATGGTCGGTAAGACGCCGGGTCAGCTGACTCTCTACCAGGTTTGAGGAGGGGAACTATTAGGGCCTCACACATCGAGCCGGGGAGTCGTCCCAAGCGCTTCGCCTCTCTGTAGACTATCAGCAGTCGGGGCGCCAATAGGTCTACATAGGTGGAGTAAAATTCGACTGGGAGCCCGTCAAGGCCCGGGGTCTTATTCCTCGCCATCCCCTTAATGGCGCTACGGATTTCCCCCAGCTCGATATCGGAGCCCAGGGCCTTCGCCACGTCGGGCTCCAGCGCTGGAATCTCCAAGGGTTGCAGATAATCATCAATCAGTGCGGGGTCTCGGGTCGGGTTACTGCGATATAGCCGTTCGTAGTAGCGCTGGTAGCAACCTAATATCTCCGGTTGGGTGTGCACCTCAAGACCCTCCGCTGTGCGCATGGACGTCGTAAGAGAGGTCCGGCGAGTGGGATTTGCTAACCAAGCCAACAGCGCGCCCGACTTATCCCCCTCCGTAAGCGACCTAGTGGTGTAGGCCTTATAATCGAAGCAGCGCAGTCTTTCGACCTCCGCTGCCACCGCCTCCCTCGCCGCAGCAGTACGCTCCTGAAGTTCAGGATGGCCGGGGCGGCGAAGTTCCATCTCACGGAGCTTCCGGTCAGCCGTAGTCAAGTCATCGAGGATGACACGTCGCATTCCCATCTTCTTAGAGATACAATAGCCCCTGACCACTACCTTAAACGCGTCCCACTCTGATGCTCTCGATATAGCAGTGCCCCCATTGGTCGCAAAATAATCAGAAATTTTGTCATCCAGGTCCGCCCTGAAGACTATATCCTCTAAAATCTCCGGGCGCAATTTCCAGGTGGGCACACTAGGGGTCCCGGGAAACCAACAGAAGTCCGCTAGGAGGGGGTTGTGGTCAGAGATGGTCCTAGTCAAATATTCAGAGCGCACCGCCGCGGACACCAACTCCGCCGATCCCAGAAACCCGTCTAGCCGCACATGCAATTCATGCAGGCCGGAAAAAAAGGAGTAGTCTCTAGAGTCGGGGTGTTGCGCTCACCAGATATCCGTGAGCCCCCAGTGCGTCTGCCATTCCTTCCTACCTTTAGCCACTCACCGGACTGGAGAGTCCGGGAGGGGGGGGGGTGTGAGCGGTCGGCATCCACATCCACCACCGAGTTAAAATCACCACCTAGCAAGAGGGTTCCCGAGAGGAAATGGGCCAAGGAGCCCGACAACCCGGAGAGGAAGGCAAGCTGGTCCACATTAGGTGCATAAACACAACAAATATTCAAGTCCCTACCCCCCAATGTGCCAGAGATAGCTACATAGCGACCCTCCGGATCCACCACTGATTTTGTAACCTGCAGGGGAACCCCAGCTCTTATCCATATTAGCGCCCCCCTCGCGTAAGCTGAGTATGAAGTGCAGTAGACCTGCCCTCTCCATCTACGTTGCAGCGCCGCCCCTTCCGCCTTGGTGAGATGTGTCTCCTGCAGCAGCGCTATTTGCACCCCTCTACGCACTAGATAAGCGTGAACCTTGTGACGTCTGGACATAGTGTGAAGCCCCTGTACATTCCAAGTGATGCATTTTACATTAGCGATCTCAGCCATTGTCCCACATCGTCGGTCCCGGGCTCTCCCAACAACGCTCAAACAAAAAACAAGCTACAGTCAAGTCAACACTGATGGCGGCCATCTTCCCCAACAAAAACCCAACATCCGTCTGAAACAAACCCCACCCCACCCACCCCAGAACAGGACCCAAATAGCACCATCTAGTTCCCATCCAAACCGTGTCCCCGGAAACCCCTCATTCCCTGACTAATCCTGCGGTCGCCACCGCAGGGAAGCCTTAAGGGCTAGGTGCGGGGCGGGCGCCAGTAATGGGCCTTCGAGTCTCGGTCCGCCGAGACTAATTCGAGCCCCAAGTCAAAAGCGTCAGCCAGATCAGGGCCCCCCAACCCCATCAACTGGTCATGGCGTTAACCGTATCCTCCACATCCCCCTCTACAAACCCCCGCCCAAATGGAATTATCTCACCCAGTCATCCCTGCCCGTCCAGCATGCCCTCAGCCGAGTCCGGAGTAACCACTGGCAAGTGAACACTATCGGTCTCCGACTCCTCTGTGTCTGTGCGAGCCCCCTCGCCACCGGGTTCCGATTCTTCAACAATGGGGCCGCCTTGTGAACCAGACAGATTAGAAATCATTTCCAGCACTCCCCGCCGCTCCGCCATAGTCTCTATAGTCGAAGGCTTGCCCGGTTTGCCGCGGCGGCTCCGAAGTCTCTTGGAACAACGTTGTTGTCCGGGCTCCGTAGCCGACTGGGATGAAGAGCCGAAACCATCTTTGCCAGCCCTATATAGTTCGAGCCAAGTACAGACTTCCTCCGGGGTATCAAAGAACTGGGTCTTGTCGTCAAGGATAATGCGGAGCCTCGCAGGAAAGAGGAGCGAGTATTGGATACCCTCGCTCCGGAGTTCACGCTTGACCGCCAGGAAAGAGGTCCGTTTTCGTTGGGTCTCATAAGTATAGTCTGGAAAAATGTTCACCTGGCTCTTCTCCACCTGATAGGGGCCATTGTGCCTGGCAGCGTTGAGGAGCAGGTCCCTGTCCCGAAAATGCAATAAACGCGCCTCCACCGGGCGTGGGGAGCGACCTTGTTGCGGTGGCCTCGCCGGCACCCTGTGTGCTCGTTCCAGGGTATAGAAGGAGGACAGACCTTCCGGGGCCACTGTGTCTCGGAGCCAAGCTTCTAGATAGGCCACCATGTCGCCATCTTCGATCTTTTCTGGTAGGCCCACCACCCGAATATTGTTCCGTCTGTTACGCCCTTCAGCGTCCTCTGCCCGTCTCTCCAAGGCATCGATCCGGGACAGGGCATCCCCCATCGCCGCGGCCAGTGTCTTCTGTGCTGGCTCCAGGACCTTCACTGAGCTCTCTACCTCCTTAACTCTGTCCGAAAGCTTGCCGTGGTCCGCCCTGAGGAGGCCCAAACTCGTCGCAACCTGGGCGATGTCTTGCTGTAGGGCAGATCGCATGTTTGCGATCACCTCCAGGACCTGGTCGAATTGCTGTTGCAAGTGGGGACCACCAGAGCACTCTGGGTCAACTCGGTCGTCCTTGTCCGGCGCCTCCGTGTCCGAGGCGGCCGGGGTGGTTCCTTTAGGCCCCCTTGGTTTCCCCATGGCGGATGTGCCTCGCGGGGGAAAGCTCGGCAGGTTCTCCACTAGGTGTGGGCGTCGGCTATAGTTCCCTTGGTGCGTGGTCGTATTGAAGAGGGCCTTCGATCGTCTTCGCCAAGTCCTACCACTCCTCCGATTTTTCGGGATGTACCACCGCTGTGTCCCCGGAGGCCACCAAGGGGGAGGCGGGGGCGATCGGCGCCGATCTGGGTAGGCCCGTCGGGTCGAGGAAGACCTCGAATGAGAGTCACCAGTGCGGCCGGAGACCCTTTGGCGCCAAGTCGCCGTGCTGCCCATACAGTTCTCAGGGCTCCGGCGAGTTCAGGTGCGCGGTGGGAGGCAGCCGGTCGTTTCGAGTGGTATTGTCGATCCACTCAGGGCCTCCGGCAGTTCGTGACCAGCCTGCGCCGAGAAAAGCGACTAATAATCAGTTCAGGGATGGCCACGGTGCTCAGACACTCCCAAACCATCAGCCGGACGGTCGCTTCTCGGGAAGATGGGATGTGGAGAAGATGCATGTAGATCTGCTAGGCGTCCCCGGGCCTGGGGTCTCGGCAAGGCCATCAAGAAGGTCCGGGCGCCATCTTGGTTTCCTCCGCAACTTCGCTTTTTCAGCAGAACAACTGGTTTTCGGGTGTCTCCGGGTGTCTCACCAGGTCGACCCCAACCCGATCTTCGATTTGTGGGGGTCGGGGTGCCCCACGGTCCTCGATCTGTAGGATAAAAGCGGGCTCAGTCCCGGAGCCGAGCTCTCAGGCGGCCATCAGCGTCCAAGCCACGCCCCCCACAAAAATTGTTTTACTTTGTATAGGAATGTCAATTTTGAATCTTATTCTTTTTAATTTATTTTTTTAACAAATACTTTAATTCATTTTGTATGTGATTTGATATTGCCTTCTAATAGTTTAAAAAAATGTTAACTATGAGATCTGGGTCTTCTTGACATCCTCTTCACCACTAATTTGGGGCCTGGGTAGTCAACTATTGTTTGTTAAGGCTGTGGTATAGACTCAATTTATTTTTACCTACAAACGAATGGCTGTTTTTGATCATCCACTTTTAAATGTCCTTTTTTGTCTAATACTTTGTTTTATCTTATTCAATGTAAAATATGTTGTGCTTTTATGGCTGTATAGCCGAAATAAAGTATTTTTGGACTTGACTTGAAAAGAATACCTGTCCAACCACCCATCCACAGCACCCTGTGTGCCATCCTTCCCCCTCACTGCACTCAGCCAAACTCTCTGAGAGTGGAGAGACGGCACTGCACTGACGGATGTCTGTGAGAGGCCATTATCACTGCCAAATGTTTTCTCAGTGCATGGCTGTAGAGGCCTGAGCTGAAAGAAGCGAAGGAGGCTGGTGGAGGCACACCTTCACAAGTGTTGCTGTTAATGCTTAAAGTCTGTGGAGAGTCAGGAGAGGGTAAAGAAGGCCGGTGAGCCTGCCAAATGCCAT
The DNA here is from genome assembly GCF_964263255.1 of Lissotriton vulgaris. Lineage (NCBI taxonomy): Eukaryota > Metazoa > Chordata > Amphibia > Caudata > Salamandridae > Lissotriton > Lissotriton vulgaris. The sequence continues at coordinate 278,862,488 of NC_141689.1, read as the reverse complement.
TCTACAGTAGCACACAGGCCACTGGAGACCTTGGTGACTGGCTTTCGCACTGGTGGCACCCGGTGAGACAATCACTTTTGGCACCCCCATGTCCCATGACCGCCTCCTAGGATTCTCTCTCTACCACCTGCAAAAGTGCCCCTCATCTCTCCTATCATAAAATATTGCTAAACACAGCGCCCCCCCCCCCCGAGGTCACAGCGCCCCCTACACAGGTCAGCACCCAGTGCGGCCACACCAGTTGCACTGCCCTAAAGCCGGCACTGGCAGTACACAGGGTAAGTAAGTACTTCTCCTGTAACAACAGAGCAGCTATTAAACACTCTCGTAGCCACTGTTGTGATGTCACTGCAGAGAATAGCTAGACGTTATTCATGATACAGGATTCATAGGGAATTCATAAACAACAAATTAGTGATGAGAACTGTGCATACATTTTAGGTATTAGAGGGACATTCGTCTCGGCCCTTTCATTATCACGTTCCTGAAGTGATGGGTGACAATAGCAGCAAGCTGTCTCAACGCATAGGACCCACAGCAGCCCGTGCAGGTAAGCGTGGTGGAGCTGGGCTGGAGTGGGGGGTGGAAGTCTGGTAGTCGACATACGATAGGATAGTGAAAATTAAATAAATAAAACCACTTACCGTGCGCTCGCAGCATTGCCGAATCGGCGAAACGGCGAGCGCAAGGTAAGCGGTTTTATTTATTTTTTATTTATTTTATTTTCATTATCCCGTAGAATGTTGACTTCAACCCCATTTCTCCCCTGCCCCGTCTCACCACGCCTACCTGCATGGGTCGCCACTGCATGCAGCACACAAACCTAGGCACTAGTGAATATTTTGTCTAAAAAGGAAGAAGTGCAGGGGTCCAAAGTTTTTCTTAGAAGTCTTCCTGCTGCGCTCCGAATGATGCGATTGTTGAATAACAAGGATGAGTAGCCTTGATTCCATATCATGCCTCTTTCTTCCACCTTCTTACGCTTTCTGTCTCTTTATCTCACCATTTTAGGGTCCGTTTGATTCCTGCTTTCTGCCCTCGGAACTGTTTTCCTATTTTTCTCTCCCTCCTTCTTTCTCCAATTCTGCCTTTCTCTCACTTCCTCTGGGTCAAAGTCTGATGATATCAAAGAAGTTTCTGTCCACAAAGATGAGTGTTGGTGCCCATTACCCGCAACCACCTGACAGAAATGAAGTCCTGCACAGAGCAGCTATTAAACACTCTCGTAGCCACTGTTGTGATGTCACTGCAGAGAATAGCTAGACGTTATTCATGATACAGAATCTCTAATGGAGAAGTGAGGCTCACTGGTTAGAGGAGGCAGACCCTGATGCAAAGGTCAGACCCGGGACCAGGGTTCAATTCCCGACACGTCAGGGTCTTGAGCTCAAAATGTCCACAGACTCGATAATTCTCGCCACAGTGCCTACTCGAATCATGGGTTCACACTCTGCAACTCTGAGCAATAGCCTGCTTAATCTCCACTACAGCCCCACCGCGATGGGATGCCTGGTCTTCACCTTGGGGATGCCCAGTGGGGGCTATCTCGCAGGGAAAGCCAGGACGGGTTCCCAAAGCAAGTGCTAAGAGACCTGTTGGTGATTTGGCGCTATATAAATCGAAATTAACATAACATAGCACATGCGTTTGCCATATATCATGTCAGGCCCACACCATGAATTTACAAACCTGAGCTGAGTAGCCCTGTGTCCTGAAAAGATCTAGATATGCTCTATAATGTTTTGGGGGGCGAGAAATGCATAACAGTATACACGTACAGCTTTAAATTTCTCCATCAGTGGTAGCACGGGAGCAGAACAAACCCACCATGCAAAAAATCAGTGCTGAGCATTTTTCCAACCATCAGGGAGGACTTAGGAAATAAACTGGGCAGAGCACGCTCGGCCAACCATGTACTTAATGTGCTGTTTCATTTTCTGAGGCCTGAATCCGTTGGACATGAAATGTGTTGTGATGGCGTCACTAAAGGAATGAAAATAACACGTGGGATGTGACATTATGAGACAGCAGTTCAATCTCTGGGTTTTGCAGCGTGTTATTAACCACCCCAGCTTTGTTCTGAGGCTGTCAGCCAGGCCTGAAATTGAACAGCGTTCCTATAATTCCAGGGAGTCCATATACTAATCTACGTATGCATGTGCCACAGTTATCTTTACAAATATCATGCAATCTCCTTTCTGTCTCTTCCTGTCATCTGGGTTACCCGTCAGGGGAGAGCTCTATTTTTAATTCCTCCTGAACAAGATGGGAATATCTTCATGCACGTTTGGATGAGCGCTTTTCTCCCATCTGTTATGTGCATCCTTCATTTTCCTGAGGTATTTCAGTCTAAATCCTGGCAGGATACTCTGAGTGTGTTATTAATAAAACAGCTGTAAAAATATTAACTGTTCAGCATAATTTCCAGCCCCAATTAAGAGCCAAATGCATCCCTTAATTAATTCTGAGACACAGAGAATGTGGCTATGTTCCAAATTTGACCCTGGCGGTTCACTTTCCCATCCAGCTTCTTGAACTTTAACGTTGCAGAATCAAAATGGCTGCCATCCATCCTTCCCTCCTTTCTTTTTTCATACTGCTAACAATAGAGTATTCCTTTGGTATTCAGTCTACTCTGTAGGAGCATCTTATTGTAGAATAACACCACAGATGTTGTATTTCCTTATTTCTGTAAAGAGAGGGCTGAGGAGAAAGGAGAAATAACACCATTACTTATAGTGTAGTGGAGTTCCTATATTCCCAATAGGCTCTGCGCATTGGAATAACATATTCTATAGTTTAGACGTAGGACTGAGGTCGACTAGGTCTCTATCGTATATTTTAAACTTAATTGTGAGTGCCAGCTAGCTCAGAGGTCACTAAAAACTTTCTCGAATAAACAAGAAGGGATTCGTTTCTGACAACCGCATAAACAGGACAACTTTGTTTCCCAAGAATAAGAAATCAATCTCTAGAGTCGCGGAAACTAATAGACAACTATTTTACTCAGTCAATCGTGCATGCTTTGTTTCACCAGAGGTGCTGAGAAAATTGAGAGATGGGCATTTTCAATAAAAGGTATTTATTGAACAGTCTTCTTTCTCAAGCATAAGAAATGTACTGCTACAATCGTAATACTGGTTATAAAGTACAGGGCATATAATACGAAAAGTATTATAAAGTAGTACTGTAAAAGCATGATATGGTTTCTAAGCCATAAGTTGCCTAAAACGTATAAAATACATACAGTAATAAAATAATGACTAAAAGTACTCAACTGGTGCTTCTAAAATACGCCTACTCTGATGTACCTAACCTAAGTCTAGTACAAGGGAAGAAGTAGGTGAGGAGTAGCTTAAGTTTAGTATTTTTCTGCCAAAGATCTATCCAAGAATTCTCTAAGGGTCTAATCAGCTCCGTACCTTGGTTTAGAATGAAAAGGTCTTGTATCGCTCTCTCAGGACTCGATTTCCCAGCAACCCGCAAGGGTAGCCTGGAAACACTGGAGCTGGATTTCTCACCAGGAGAAAAGTCAGCGTCTATCAGTGCGTCAGCTGGAGGGTCGGCTTCCTTCGGCACTTGCTGCTGAGGGGCGCCGGGCAAGTAGTTAGTCGATCTGCTCCAAACCACTGTGTGTTTGTCTGGGCAAATGTAGGCATATTTATATTTGAAGGTGCCGAGTTTGACGTATGATTGTCCTTAATAACGTCACTCAAAGACTCAGTTCTTTGAAAACTCCATGACTTCCTAGATAAATTAATATTCAGGCGAGGGGAAGTCCCTAGCTGCTGAAGGTGGGTTTTTCTAAGAAATCGTTGTTGATTCTTGGGACTTAGTGGCAGTAGCCATGCCGTATTTGGGCTGTATAGGCTCAGTCCAAATATGGTAATGATTTCTATGCCTATATAACGATCGGGTAAATTATACCTATATAAAGGCATGAATCGGGAAAATTACACTAGGTTCCTAGATTCATTTACAACAATAGAAGAGAAGTTATGCCTATGTAGTGCTGCTAAATTAAGGAAATTAGTTATTTGATTGCTAATAGGCCAGGCATGTTTGATGACTGTAGAACAGTCTATAAATAGCCTACACGGATTTGCAAATATTGGTGCACATTGTTCAAAGGAGATAGGAGATACGGGAGTATCCAAAAGTTGCATTTTCCATTATAAGTTGAAGATGAACAGTTTTTCTCCTCAACATCAAACCCTGGGGGGCAGATTCAGAATCACACTAATAACTGACATGAAATTAGAGCTGGATATTATTTAGGTAACATTCGCTGTGCATGGTGTAAATCCGACTGGTAGTTTTTGACAGAATGAAAAAGAAAAGAATGCCAAAATATATGTAAGAAACACACCAGTTTTTAGTAATGAAATTTTGAATGAGAATGTCCGAGAATTTAGATATTTTTTAATGCTCAGGGTGACAAACGCTTATGGAAATGTCAAAAAAGTATATGGGAAATTGTAAAACCTCAGGGTCAAAAGTAGTCAAAGAAGGAAACAGCTGAAGTGATACCTTGCACAGTGTGCCCACTTGGCATAGTGACAGGCCATGAGTTTTGAGCTCTTGTTCCAGGGGTCAGTTCCAGGGTGAGACAGAAAGCCAAAACTCATATTAGGTATGGATGGGAGCCTAAGCACTGGGGGGCATATTTACAAACCATTAGCGCCATGGTGGTGCTCTATTCAGTCCCATATTTACAAGGCTGCATTCTGCAGCACACATAAAAAAAGCAAAATGCCATTAACGATTGCTTTTGTGCAGGAAGATGTCCCTTTCTGCACAAACACAATCCTCCCTGCAATGCAGGCACACTTGCACCATGGAGCAAGGGTGCATGTGCCGGCACTGGGCAGCATTTTTAGCACCAGCGCAGGGGTGAGCACAGGGATGTGCCGTATTCTTGTGAATACGGTGCATTCGTGCATTTTGAAAATGATGCAGCTCGACCCTGCAAAATGGCTTGCAGTACCGCGCTACGCCATGGGTGTGGATGAATGATCCTTGACTTGACTTGACTTGACTATGGAAAGACAAACTCTGGGACCAGGTGGACGTCATACACTTGCAACACATTCACAGAAGGTGACCATGTAGGCATAGATCTAAGTTACTCTATGGTATCGTAAGATTATGCAGGAGAAAATCTTATGCAAAAGGGAGGATAAAGGTGCATTGTGCTTTGTAGGTTGTGAACATCAACAACAAAAACTTTGTGGGTCTTGCAAAGTCATCCTGTGCCTTGGGCACCCCCCAATGTTTTGTTGACTGATACTGGTGGTAACTGACTCTGACTGAACCTGGGCTCTGCCTAACCAGACCCAGGGCCAGTGCCATGCTGACAGAGACAATTAGAATACAATGAAAACCTATCCATTAGGGTACACCATGGGTTAGGAACCCCTGTGATTGGCATGACCTCCCCAATAAGGTCCTAGTACTTAATAGGAATGGGGGATTGAAAATGACTTTAAGTCCCAATTATATAATAGGGCATGACAGTTTAGAGGACAGCAGTCCTTTCTGCACTTGCAGGTGTGCACTGCTGAAGCCTGGGGTCAGTTTAAAAGCAGTCCTGTGTTACAGGACTGCTTTTAAAATGCAAAGTGTGCCCAAACTCGACTTTGGTGTTTGGGGCACTTACAACATTAATAAACTACAATGTTTAGGCATATTAGGTACCCCCATGATCTCCCCTTGGTGTCTGAGGCGTGGTGGTGGGGGGAGGGGGCAGGCATTTATAAGTAGGGCCCTAATAAAATTAGTTTGAGATGCCCTGCATTAAGTTAATTGCACATTTCAATCTCAATATTGTGGGATGTGCTTCACAAAATCAACTTTTGTGTTAGGACTACTGTGGAGAGAGGATCTGCAATACATTTACATATTCAGAACCCCTCAGTGTTCCAGGGGTGGAGGGTCCTGTAGATATAGGCAGGGCCCTTATACATGATGTTTCTATAAGCCCTGGTGTTGGAAAAATGGCACAAGTCATTTTACCATTGCAAATCCCCTGCAGATAGGTTAAAATCGTAAGAAGTAATTATCTAATAATTCCCCTTAGACGATTCATAAAAATAGCATTTAAGGACTTCCTAAAATTGTATTGATAAACCCAACATATCCCCTGGGATGAGTGTCGCGCTCTATAAATACCGCAAATAAAAATATGATTTAATTTCTCCTAAAATGTACAGACAAGAAGTTATAAATACTTTATTGTATGTAAGAAAAAATTCTAGTGGTCTGTCCTGATTGGTCAGAGTTAAGTGGATCAGGCAGGCTCCTTTTATCAGGTGATAAATAGCCAATGGGGTTAGACAGCTCTTCTGGGAGGGGAGGGTTCTGCAACATTGAATGCCAGAGCAGGGGGGAGGTGTCATAAACAATATTCTTCAACAGAAGGAGGAGACAGGCAGAAGAAACCAGTTTCATGTACACCTTTACTCTTTGAACCCAGCCAGATGGTGGGATAAGGAAGGAATGAGCAGGTGCAAGGGGAGAGACTATAGAGATAAACATCCTGGGGGTGTGTTTAGCCAGCTCCTCTCTCCATGCTGGAAAATCAGCCATGATGGATTTTGGAGAAATGGTGCTCTCTGGGAGAAAATTGTGCCGCACTTTGGAGGATGTTGTCATACCCTGGGGTGTTGCCCTGCACCTCATTGGACAGGAGTGCCCTCCTGGTTGAGCCAGAGAACTTGAAACTAGTATCTGGGGGGCAGAGCCTCTCAGATCTGCTGCTTGAAACTCAAGAAAGAAGAAGGGTCCATGCTGAGAAGCTTGATTTCCACCAACCAGACCCTGCACTCTGAAGACTGCACCTGCTGCACAAACAAGAACTACAGCCCTGTGGACTACCTTGCTTCAAAAGGACTAACAAGTGGACTCCCTACAAGCTACAGGTTAACAGAGCTTACCTGGAACATCACCACCAAGAATACTCAGCCTGGAGTACTACCTGGTGGATTTGTAAGGGTTTGTCCAAGTGGATTGCAGGAACTGAAGCCCCAAACTTTCAAGGACTATCTTGGAGCTTCCTGGCCCTTGGAGTAAGTTTTGGACACTTTGGGACCTTTTGGGGAACTTCAGGAAGAAGTTCCAGAAGGTTGGAGAAATTTGGAACTACTTTGGAAAAAAGTTAAGTGGACCGACTCGACCTGGCCAGCCAAGCCGGTGACCCTGAACTTCGAATTAGCCTGCTGTCCAGATTCGTCCCGCTGAAAAGCTCCTGAGGTCCGACTTCCAGAGGTTGACTGGGAGAGGGCTGAAACCCAAGCCGGTGAACATTCACTGAATCCAGCCGGGTGAAGAGTATCGTGGGACCCTGCAAGAAAAAACTCTGTAAATGTTTCTAACTCCGAATGTAGAAAAGGTGACTGGGACCAACTGCAAGAGCCAAGATGCCCACTTTCAACCACAAGCCGGCCTGGATCCCTGGCCCATTCACTGAAAATCTCCAGAGGTGTGACTTCCATAAGTTTGACCAGGAGCTTGTCGCAAGGCAAGCTGGCGAACCGTGATCAAATTTGGACTGCCAATGTAGCCGCTGCTCCCCCTGTTTTGAAGTTGTTTTGTGCAAACTCCAAAGAGTCTTCTGAGCTTCAGCCTGGTGCTTCCATGTGGTATAAATCGAGGTGAATTATTGCTGAGATTACCAGTTGTATTCTATTTGCTAGGGCCTCAGCTAGTACCTTAGCTTCAAAATTAATCAAAGATATGGACCTGTATAAGTTGCACTGCTCTTTAGGTTCCCCTCCTTGAGAATTACTGCTATTGTAGCCAACCTGATATCTTCAGACAGTTTTCACCCACCCAGTGCTGATTGGAACATATTTAACATCGGCTGTGCCACCTTATCATCAACACTTTTGGACAGCTCTTTGGGTAGCCCGTTTGGCCCAGCTGCTTTGCCCGGGCTGCAAGTCTCGTATCTCCAGCCATTCTAGTTAATATCGACTGGTATAGCACCTCAGCTATTTCACCGTTCAACTTACTTATTGAGCCATCAGGGTTTTGCATTTCTAGGACCCAGTTACGGTCTTTATCTCTTCTCTCTATCCATGCTATTAGTTTGTTTGCTTTGTCCCCTACGTCATATATTCACCTTTGTGTGGCTATTGCATGAGCTCTGGTTGCACTCTCTTCCAGGTCTTTGAGTTCTGACTGTCGTAACCACAGTTTGTGTCCCAGGGTGGGCTCTAATGTGTCCACTCATCCAATTTGTTCCTCTAGTTCAGCTATATCCTGCTCTTGCGAGTGCCTTTGCATGTCCCCTTGCCACTGCCTTATATGCTTCTAATAGAGTGTTGTGAGAGCTAACTGTCCCAATATTTTCTTTTAAGTATTATTCCGTTCTTTTCCTAAATTTGTCAGCAAACTCTTCATCTCTGAAGAGCCAGGGTTCTACTTGTGGAGGGATGGTACAGTCCCCCATTGGGCCTCTGAGCATTTCTTCTACCAGTGAGTGATCCAATATTCCTCTGGCTTTGCGTCACTCTTCCCTAATTAAGCCCACATGTATGCTTTGGGTGAATATGTAATCTAGACGGGACCCTCTGACATGCGCTGCTGAAATGTGTGTGTACAGCATAATGTTAGGGTTGTGAGCTCTCCATAAGTTTGTTAGACCCATTGCTGTCGCAAGCGGTCGTAGAGGGTCCCAGACCGACGGTTCTTTCAAGTCTTGCACTTCTGTCTATCTCCGGGGACATTACTGCATTCATGTCGCCTCCCAGTATAATGAGCCCTTGAAGCATATCAAGCAGTACTTTATTAAGCTCTGGGAAAGTTTCTGAGTTGAGTTGTGGTGATATGTAGAGGGAGCATATGTTAATGTTTCTACCCTCCCATGTCCCAGTCAGTGCTACATATCTGCCTTCGGGCCGCGCCAGATTAGGTGTTATATTTTAGGTTCAATGTATATATTTTGTGTATGCTTCATGTTTGCTAGCTTAGTTGGATTTGTCATGTAAAACTGATGTCACTGGGTTTGTGATGTCACTACATCAAGAATGTCATGTTTCAATGCTGTGGAACCAACTGTACTAGAGCACTGAGGAGACTAGCAGATGATCAGCTGTGTAGAGATCATTTTATCTCAGTAAACCAACATAATCAACATAACCTGTTTCCAGTTATTTTTGGAGTTTACAACATGAGGCCCGTCACAAAAGGGGTTTTGTTTTTGCTTAGTATCGCCACCCCTTCCTTGAACATGAGGTGAACCCAGGGTGGGCTATTAGCTTGTAGCCGTAATGATCAGTGGCAAGTAACAATGACCTTTTAGATGCGTCTCTTGAAGTAACACTTGGGCTGGGGAGTGTCTACGCAAAATATTGGGGGACCATTGTGCATTTGATTTTGTTACCCAGAATGTTGACGTTCCAGGAAAAGATCATAATGGCGTTAGCTGTTTGTGATGCCATTATTAATGTGCGGTTCTGCCCCTCTATCTCTCCCCGCCAGCTCTCCTCCCCCCTGTGTCTGTGATTTGTGTATAAAGCTCTTTGGTGCCCTTAATTCTAACTCGAACATAACATAAATCATTCATTACAAACAACTATTCAAATAACCAGAACATTTCCCTTGTTTCAAACACCCCCCTCCCTGCCACCCTGCACAAAAGGTATAAAACTACTCAATGCCCCTATTTGCAGAGCACCTGTCGCCCATTCATGGACATTCTACTTAGTAGGGGTCGGTTCAGACTGAGTCTCTCATTTTCCCTGCAGTTCCCCCCTCCACCCGCCCCATGTACATATCATGTGTGCCCCTTCTTATGTCTCTTTGCAATCAACACTAACAGTCCCGCTTCTTGGGGGGGCCAGTCAGATCTGATCTCCAACTCCTCGCCACTCAGTGTCTTTCCAGCACAAGGGACCACCCAATGTCAAATTATAAACCCCACTCCTGCTTTTCCCATCTAGCTTTCTTGCCCACTATTTGGTGGCTGGTTGCAGCTCCACCTGGCCTTGGCGGCTATGTCTGGGTCCATTACTCTGAGTTTAGCTGGGAAAAGCATCACATGTTTGAGTTTCTTCTCTCTTGTTGAAAGTCTGTGGTTGCCATTGCAACTCCCAGGTGTAATCTGGAAAGAATCTTATTGTTGCGGTCTCATGTTTCAGGTCTCCCCTAGTCTAGGCCGCCTGCAAGATGGCATCAGTGTCTCGATAATTTAATGTCCTGGCTATTAATGTTCTTTGCGGGACACCTGGTCTAGGCGGAGGCACCAGAGTCCTGTGGGCCCTCTCGACCATAAAGAACCTGGAGAGACACTTGGGTTTCAGCTGATTCTGAACAAAGTCCTCCACAAAGAGGTCTACAGAGAATCTTTCCATTCCCTCCCCCCGCCAACGCTTATGTTGTTTCTACGGGGCGGCCCTTCCTGGTCTTCCAGCTTTACTGCCATTATTTTCTGTTGTCGCGATAATCGTTGCACCTTTTCTTCTAGTTTTCTGGTAACAGTCTGCAGCTCCCCAATATTAGTTTCAGCTATCGTTACCTTCTCCGAGGTTTTATTCATGTCTGCTAGGAGAAGATTAACATCTATGTTAATTTTGCCGATCTTTGTTTCAAGGGTCACACCCAGACTGTGGATCGCCTCCATTAAGGTCCCTAGCGATGGATTCTTCATTTCCTGGTCCCGGGATGGCCCACCTCCCTCTGCCGTCGTGTTCTTAGGTATTGCATATTTGTCCATATTGTTACTCTGGGTAGCTGACGCTCCCTTTGGCTGCATTATGGCTGTCCCGTGGCGCGCTACTGCATTTCCTGCACCCTAGACTATTTCAGCTGCTCTTGGTCCAGCCCGTCTAAGAGTATAGTCCGTCATGGCTCAACGCTGCTGATTCCCTGGGAGTCATGCCCTCTCCGCACTAGTCCCTCTGCGGGCTGACTTGAAGTGGTCTGGTCCGAGTCTTCTGTCACACCTTGATCAATTAATCAATCAGCAAAATTTGTATAGCGTGCCACTCACCCGTAAGGGTCTCAAGGCGCTGAAGGGGAAGGGACGCTACTGCTCGAACAGCCAGGTCTTGAGTTGTTTCCTGAAGGAGAGATGGTCCAGGGTCAGCCGTAGGTGAGTGGGGAGGGAGTTCCATGTCTTGGCTGCCAGGTAGGAGAAGGATCATCCTCCGACGGTGGATTTGCGGATTCGTGGGACGAGGCGAGGGAGAGGCTGGTGGATCGGAGCTGGCGGGTGGGTGTGTAGAATATGAGGCGGCTGTTAAGGTACTTCGGGCCTGTGTTGTGGAGAGCCGTGTGTGCATGGGTGAGGAGTCAAAACGTGATCCTCTTGTTGACGGGGAGCCAGTGTAGGTCTTTCAGGTGGACAGAGATGTGGCTGTGGCGAGGGATGTCCAGGATGAGTCGTGCTGAGGCGTTCTGAATGCGCTGGAGTCTTTTCTGGAGTTTGGCTGTGGTTCCAGCGTAGAGGGTGTTCCCATAGTCCAGCCGGCTGGTGACGAGGGCCTGGGTGACCGTCTTCCTGGTTTCGGTGGGAATCCATCAGAAGCTCTTTCGGAGCATGCGCAGGGTGTTGAAGCAGGAGGACGAGACGGCGTTGACTTGCTAGGTCATCGTGAGGGAGGAGTCCAGGATGTGCCCATCTCCTAGTAGGGTAAGCCTCAACCCAACTGGAAAAAATAAACACGACAACCACAATACACCTCAAACCATTGCACACAGACAAAATCCATTTGTATTCGATTAAAGGGACCCCCTAACCTACCAATATGGCTCAAAGCAACAACAGTCTTCTTTCCTGTATTCATTTGTTGACACATGACACACCGATAACACACAGCTTCCGCAATAACTCGAAGCTTCAGTTTGAACGAAGTCTACCTGAACAATCTCACCATTGCATCCTTCCTTAGTGAGCTGCTCCATGAATTTGCCTCATCATTGGATGCAACAAACAATCCGGTAGTACTGCCCTGTCATCAGCTGGCACCCAAATGTCACCCTTCCCCTTTTCACAGCCTGCTCTAACACAACCCATTTGTTCTGCCTCTGTTACCTCCATTTGCAATTGCCTCACTTCATCCCATGTGTCAGCAGCTGCTAGTGATAGCATCATATTGAGTTTGGACTTCTCTGAACTCTCACCAGTATATTCTCCATTAAACACAAATACATTAAAAGCAAAGTAGCGTGCAATGTCATCAGCATATCGGTTATTCCAGTGGTTACAAAATCATTACCCTATCCATGGGCTGAGCACTTGACAACAGCCACTTCCATTGGTAATTGTAACACTTCCAACAGTTGTCTCACATACTCCCCATTTCTTATAGGAGTACCAGATTACATTAAGAAGTCTGTCTGTGACCATAGCTGTCGAAAATCATGAACCACACCAAACCCATACTGGCTATCGGTATAGATCGTGATTCGGATTTGTTCAGAGACAAGACATGCTTGTGTCAAGGCAATGATATCCGCCACTTGTGTGAAATACACTTTCTGTAACCAAGTAGCTTCCACCACTTCGGGATGGTACAGACAGCAAATGCTGTTCTCAATATTCCTTCATTTTCTCTCAAGCATGAGCCATCAACAGGGAGGACTTGAGCAGGATCAGACAATGGCTCGTCAACAATGTCCGGCCTTAGATTGGTACATAGTTCAGTGACATCCAGACAGTCATGGTCGTTACATTCTTACCCATTAGCACTTTGAATGGGTAACAAGGCAGCAGGATTTAATACTCTCAGCGACAAAGAAGCACCTGCTTGTTCTTTGTCAATCTGTTATTTGTCAAATGCTGTGTCTTGGTTCTCATCATTAGAAGCTCAACAAAGTGTGGTGCTTACATGGTGAAGGGATTACCCATCACAATATTCTCACATCGTTCAATACTGACACCTGTTGTAGCAACAGATTTGAGACACCCGGGCAACACTGAAGTGACAGGATCTAGCGTAGCTCAGTAAATGTGCCACTGTCTACGAGCACCTCCATGTGTCTGTGTGAGTACAGATAGAGCACAAACTTCCCTTTCATGACAGAACAGCAAAAACACTTTGTTGTAATCAGGCATTCCTAAAGCTGGAGCATGACATAGGCACTCTCTCAACTCCAGGAAGGCAAGTAGGCAATTGTATCCCAAGGCACCAGAGCATACACATCCTTGTGAGTCAGCATCTGCAAAGGTTTCGTCATCAGTGAAATGTTGGAAATCCATTGTCAACAGTATCCAAACATTCTCAAAAACATCCTGACTTCTTTTTGGGTCCTAGGCAGATTTATCTTCATGATTGCCTCCACTCTAACCAGGGACACCTTCCTCTAGCTCTTTTCAATCCGATAGCCCAAGTACTGTACTTCCTTCAGACAATACTGAAGCTTACTCTGGGACACCTCATGCCCATTCTCAGCCAGGTGGTTCAGTAGGGCAATGGTATCGTCCCTGCAAGCATCATGCATCTCAGACGCAATGAGAAGGTCATCGGTGTATTGGACCAGTACTGAATTTATGGACAACATCAGATTCTCAAGGTTCTATTTCAAGATCTGGTTAAAAATGGATGGGCTTTCAGTATACCCTTGAGGGATATGACACCATGTTAAGACATGGTGTTCCAGGCGGAAAGCAAATAAAAATTGTCTTTCTTCATGCAATGGAATAGAAAAAACATCTGGCAGCGCAATCACCGTAAACCATTCAGCTTCACAAGGAATCTGGAATAGGATCACAGATCGATTCAGTACCACGGGACAACATGGGATCACTATGCTGTTAATTTTCCTGAGATCTCTGACAATGCAATATTTTCTGCTAATTTTCGGAAAACCCATATTAGGAGAGTTGCATGGACTTTCAATGATTTTTTTTAGGATGTTGTACGTGATTATAGACTCAATCACAGGTGTAATCCCTGCCACTGTTTTAGGGGTTAGATTGTATTCAGCATTCTCTGAAGTTCTGCATTTGGCTTTACCTGTATGCGGACAGGCTGGACTCCTTGAATCAGTCCAATTTTCCCCCCTAAGAAGTCCCACACCACTACAGAGACAGTGTCTCTAAGATCCAGTGGCATGTCTTCCACCGTCAAACACACTGGACTGGAATCAAACACCATGAACTGATGGTAATCCTGAAAGGTTAAGATTTCCACCTGCACCTCTTCCATCAAAGGGTTTGTCATCGTTTTGTTAGTGACTACTACAACTTGAACCAATTTTCCCAAGAGGGGCCAGTTTGGGGCTACCGCAGATCTGAATGGCGTCTCCTGATTAGGGGACGTTACCCTGAGCACAGCGTGTAGCCCACTACAATGTGGATTAAAACGGTAAAAGAAAGAATAATTAAACAAAGATTTAGAACATGGTGTTTAAGAGAATGTCTTCCATGATTGATATTGTCATCTTCATATCAATTCACAACTTCAGGACATTGTTAATCACAATAATGGACCAAACATTTGCATTTCCCAATGCATTTCGGGTTGTCCAAGCCCTTCATCAGGGGATAAGTTCTGCAAGGATCAATAAGCGAAGGTACAACGAGGAAACAATCAACAAAATGAAAACATACAACAATATGTTGCCAAATAGTCTAATGGAAAGGAATTGCGTGTGTGTGAAATGGAACAGGTACTACGACAACATGCTGGAGTGTCTGTGATTAAATCAAACTGGGTTATAGTGATGAAATTGTGGAAAGTTAATGTCTAAACATGTCGTGCAGTAAAGCAGGAGACCATAATCATCATAAAAACTTGTGCTCAACTAAACTGATTTTGTGTCAAAGATGCGTAGTAATAGGCTGAAGGACGAGATAAACATGTTCTCGAAAACCATGAAAGTCAAAACACCATGTGTATGCAAAAATTGTGTCTAAGCCTCACTCATGCACATTATTATTACAACTAAAGTGTTCCCAAAACAAAAAAGGGAAAACAATATTACGGATGTGCAAAATAACTTACTTGTGGCGAAATTCCTTGCGCTTGCAAACCAGAAGAGGTGTGTGTGACAAACTGTTCTACCGTGTATAAATCAACAATAGTAGCAGAAAGTGAAAAGGGACTAAGACAGTGATTCAGAGCGCCATCTTCCAACATTTGCCTGTGAGTGTCCCATTGGTGCTGTTGAAAGATTAACATGCAATAAACATGGAAGCGCGGCGCTCCTCATGGACAAACTGCAAAGAAATTCGACCCATATGTCATGGAGAAAGAAACCAATACGATCATATGAATATGAGTATAACAAGAAGTGGAGGGCTAAAACAGAGCACAGAAGTCGAAAGTGTAAACCAGAAATAATATTAATAGATCTACAGAGTGTTGAAAAGGAGATCATGTTTAGATTATAAATAAAGTTGGAAAATTCAAAGTACACTGTTAAACGCCAGATGAGAAAATATCACTAAGACAGTGTGATAACTGCGCAAGCATGTTGCAACGTGTGAAAGGTGATGTGAAGGTTGGTTCAGAACAGGATATAAAAGATGAAAAATTAGAGCAAGGTCATAAATGGTGGTATGAAGAATAAAGAGAATGTAAGGATGAAAATGGGCAACATAATTATAGACGAAGCATGAGAATGTTCTGATAAAGCAAGAATCTGGTAAAGCAAACGTGCTGAAGAGGGTTAGAGATAACACAAAAATTCCATTCTGTTGTTCAGGCTATGGGGCTTTAAAGAGTTCATTGACTTGATCCAATAATTTTCTCTCTGCAGGAGCTGATTGTTGTTACGTCCTTCAATTTTTTCAACTATTTCCAACACCAAATATTTCAATTGGCTAATGTTGTGATGGTTATCCAAAAAGTAAGCTTCCACTTTTGATTTTGTGTTCTTCATTCTAGTACTGCTCTTGTGTTTGTGGATTCTTGTTTTGATTTTTCATTCAGTTTTCCCAATGTAGGGCAAATCACAGGGACATTTTAAGAGATACACAACATTAGCAGTGTCACAGGTAGCAGTTACCCTAAAGTTTATTTTGGTTCCTTTAATTCGATGAGTCATTGAAGAGCCCTTCATTACATTATTGCAATTTTTGCAATTGAGACATGGTCTGGTGCTGTTGTATGTACCAATAGTGGTATTTTTGGCAGATTGAGTGAGTAGGCCTTTCAAGTTTCTGCCTCTATTGTATGCAGAGATGGGTTTCTGACTGAACAGTCCTTTAAAGTCTAGTTCCATGGCCAACATGGGCGAATGTTTATTGATGGTATTCTTGAAGCGTTGGCTCATAGTAGAAAATTTAGATACAACAATCAACCGATTCTGAGCTGTTTTCTGAGTTTCTGTCAATAGGTCAGACTGGGATTTGGAGGCACAGCGAGTGTTGGCTTGTTCCAAGATGTTGGGGGGATAACCTTGTTGTACGAATCTGTCAAGCATGGCATCAATTTGTTTCGAACATGTCTCAGGTTGAGATACAATGTGTTGTACTCGCAACAGTTGAGAATATGGGAGATGATTTTTAAGAGATTGTTGGTGAAAACTGTTGAAGTGTAGTAGATTGTTCCTGTCAGTGTTTTTTGCAAAAAATGTCAGTCTCCAAGTTACTAGCAATTTTTTTGATTTGGACATCCACGAATATCATCGTGTCTTGATGTACTTGAAATGTAAATTGAATCCTATCATTGATATAATTCAAAGCATTCAACGCAATCATCAGTTTGTCATGTGATCCAACTCTTACTCATGTTACTGCAGATCTCACAATAGAACGGGTATCAATCAAGAATGTAATGGGATGGCCATCTACATCTGCTTCTACATATGGCCCATTCTGGTCTACCTCTAAGACTGCACCAAGTGTACAGTCTTCCTCTCCTCTGAGGCACCATCGTAAGGACGGGTCCAAACCAAATCCATCCAGAGGCTCCATCAAAGGCATCTGATGGTATATCCGATTGCCTTGTGGAATTCTCGCAGGCTGAATGAGGCCCTTGCGCTAATTGGTTCCGATTCCATCACCCATTAAATGATCTTTGCCTGGCCACTGTCTGTAATTGGTGTTCACCATCTGCCATCTGTATGAGTTCTCCTCCCTGCTCTTGGTTCGCAGGATTGAGGCTACACTCATGTTTACAATGCCCGACCTTGTGACAAAAATGGCATGCAGTAGACTGCTTCAGTGTGGCAACATCTATCCCTGTCTTCTGATATATAGGTAGACCACACCCTCTTCCCTGACCTGTTGACCCTCCAAAATGTTGTACTTGTACACCTCCTGGGGTGGTCCCCTGACCTGGAGTTACAGCTCCCATCATCCCCTGCATCTGTTCACCTTTCTGGGCATTACACACTTGGACTAACATCAATTTTTCCATTATCCTACTATGTTTGGAATCTACCTCCTCACTGCAGTACCTGACAGTGATGCAGTACCTGGCATATCATAGGATTCTGTCAACGGATTTATTTTGCCAGCAGATCAGATCCTGTTGGATCATGAGGCTTTGGCTCCAATCCAGTCACAAATTCTGACACAAATTGTCCCATGTCTTTAGGATCAAAGTTATCTAACCCACTGTACTGCTTGAAGGCTTGGAACAGCCTTTCATAAGAGGTGTGTACCCACTCCTTAGGCTCCTGGGTTGTGTGATCCATCTTAACCCAATCAATATCCTGTGGGGCTATTTTGGACTCCAACCATGTGATCACTTGATCATACTTTTTCATGACCAACGGTGAAGGACCATGGGTTACTGAATCCCTTTCTGGCTCAGCACTAGGCCACTCGACAGCTATCATATAATCAGACCATAGATCACTAGGAACCACAATTTAGAGCAAGGTGTTCAAATCAATCCACAACACTTTTGAGATCTTAACAAAGCGATCATCTTGCTTATACCACTCAGTAGGTTTCTCCCTTAATCTTGGTAAATCGTTCATGAATGCAGCAATATCACCCCGACTCCAGGTGACATGCACATACCCTGCGATAAGCAACTCCCTCAACGGGTATGCCTCTATTCGCCGAGTTCCCCTTCCTGGATGAGGCATCTCTCCTGTCAATTTTCTAGCACTATTCTTCTTCAATCAACTCTCTTCTCACTTATCCAGCATACTCCAAGACCTCATTCCTGTTACCAGTTCTTGTATGTGCATCCTAAATCCAGTCACTCTCTTTTCCTCTAACTCTTGATCACTGTAAACAAGCCTGTGATTTCCCTGCAATGCCTTTGTTTGAGATAAATCTACCAAATACATCTGAGGCAAATCCGACACCTTCTCATGTGCTTATCTTGCCTTCCGGGTGACATCATTAGCCATAAATACCAATTCATCTGGCTCATATGTCTCAATAGCTTCACCTTCATTGCAGCCTTGGTGGTATCTTGACTCAACTTACTATCGTGTCTCTCTTTGCTGTAATTATGGTCCCTTAACCATGACTCCAAGTCTGCGATGTCTTAGATGTGCTGATTCTCAGGTGTTCTCTGACTTGTACTTGCTTCTTGGGACGTACCACTCAGTCCTCTCACAGAGGTTTCCCACATTCGCAGATCTGAACTGGTGCTTACCATAGGTACAGATCTTATAGTACTTGAACGAAACCATACTCTGGAAGGGTCAGCTGTAGCAAATAGAGGGGGACTGGATGCATTGGGTACTAAAGGACCGAAACCCCATCTGTACTCCCTGTTCTTCCCACAGGAGTCCCTTCCTCTTGCATGGACTGTCTCTGGCTAAGGCTTTCTGCTAGGTGTGAGTCATAAAGAAGAATGACAGGTCTCATGCAACCGGTACTGTAAGAGCTTCTGGCAACCGTGAAGTAGCTTTGTCACCCTTCAGTTTCATGTCTCCCAAGATGGACACAGCTGTTCCTCTTGTTCCTGCGGATATCATTCCCACAACCCTGGTATAGGATTAACTTGGGCTGATACACTTCCCACATTATCAGTGCCATACGGACTTCATACTACCTCTCCTGACTGTAAACCATAAGGAGGTGGATGCTCAGCTAACAACCCATCCATCCCCTGTGTCCTTGTCCTGTGATTCTCCTTCAACCAATACTGGGAATAACCTCTCTCCCTCAATGGTATCCATTTCCCATCTCTTGAGCCTAACATCCCACTGTGCATCTGGATATGCCTTCATTGTTGTCTTCATCCTCCCTTGATATATCTCTCCCTGCCTAGCATGAGCTGCACGCATCCACAAATCTAATGCCTCAAACTGTGTGGGTGTAAAATCCCTCTGCAAATAAATCCAATAAATCCAGGATAGGTTGAAGCAGTTTAATGAACAGGGCACAATACTGCTTGTTCAGAAATCCGAGGCAGAATGACAAACAGAATCATTCCAAATTAAGTAATGACTAACAGCAGGGCATGCTCTCATTTGAAAATATACAAAGGAGATTTAAAAGAACAGAAGAATAAAAAAATATATATATTAAACAATGTATTAATGTAACAGTGGGTCTGGGCAAAGGTCACATAGCAAATAGAGTCCCTCTAAGTTGATTCAGTACCTCTAGCTTGAAGGTGCCAAAGCGTGGAGATGACAATTCCCCCTCATTTTCAAGGACTTTGTGACGAATTTGGAGCCAAATTATAGTAAAGAGTCCAACCTTTGTCACCATATAGTGAGATGGAGTATCCTCGAGTGGCGCCTTTTCGCCCACTCGAGTAGCAACCCCTTCATCTCCTCTAAAGAGATTCTGTCAAGCCAGATTGAATCCCATTCGTTATTGGAGCAGGATTTGGTCTACACCTGAATTGGCTATTTTTTCTGAAGACCTTAAAGACTTAATGGAGGCCGATCGCTATCACAAAATCGAGTGGCTGTGTGATATTAGAACTTCTGTAACTAGCATGGGCATGCTATCTATGTGGACCAACCTATGCAGTACAGAGTTTCCATCCAAAAACCTGATCAAGCAAAAATACTGGGAACTGATTATGCTGGAAGCCAATAGAGTAGCTGATGTTGACACATTATCAGGAAGGTTCTTGCAAATAAAAGCCAGGCCGCATGTTGAGGACTATTGGGATGTCATCACCAAAACCATTGGAACACAAACTATACTTCTAGTTTAGAGTAGGTTATTAACCCGCGAAGTCCTTCACAACCACCTGGTCCACCACAGCCAATGATAAGTGTCCAACCTACATCAGAAAGGGAGAAACATATGCACATGTGTTATTTGTTTGCCCTGCATATGTTGCACCACGCAAAGTTTGGCTGAATCCGATTTGTAGGAACATGGGAATAAACCAGTCAAGCGTAGCAATGCACTTACTGTGCTCAGACTCTTCTGCATTGTATGCAATTCAAACTGCAAAGTTTCTAGGATGGATGTGGGCAATCAGATCTAAAATTCTAGCAGATAACAGACCATGTAGGCCCTGGTCACTCAGCTGAACATGTAAAGTGCCTAACACCCACCAGCATTAATTTTTTTAATCAATAATATGTAAATAATTTTTTTACTGTTTTTAACAGTTCTTATAATAATCTTTTTTATTGTAATAATCAATTCTGGTTTTACTGTGATATGCTTTTATGACATTTTACTTTTGAAATAAAGCTTGACTTGACTTGACTTGTATAGCATCGCAAGACACTTTCAGAACTTTTCCCCAGCAAAAATGCCTTAACTGTTCAATTAATAATGCAAAATGATATAGTCAGCCACAGAGTATTCCCGCTGACCACCAACTAATCCCAGCGCAGCGTTACATCAACCGACCTATCGCAGCACTGCACAATATGATGTTACTCTCACTCCTCGCAGCAGTTCGCACTCCTTCACAATTTCTCCATACGCCTTCGCTCACATCATCATCTTAAGTCCGTAATTGTCTGCCATTCTAAAAGATCAATGGAATTCAATCACACAAGAGCATTCACAGAGCAACCCTCGACCAGTGTGGATCACCCGAGTCAATATAGCTAACCCCTGTATACAAGGTCCACTAGGCCATTCCCATGTCGCATGCACACAAATTTCCCAGTCTTGGGTGGAACTGCCGATGACGTCTCATCACAACTCCTCAATTCACCAGTCAGACAATCACAATAGAGGTGTCTTTTACAGCTTTCAATATATTGGGATCTTAGGTCACTTCGGGACCCGCAACTCATATCGGAATCCTTGGGCCACATCAGACCCGAAACCACGTTCACTCTACTCATACTCTAACTCCGCAAGACATCACACAATCAAACAATTCCCACAATCTAACATTCTACATGCATCCTGTTACTACTCACTCCACTACTGATCTTGCAACACCCTCAAACTCCGTCGGTCTCTGCCGGATTCTGTTGTCTTCCGTTCTTGTTCATTGGGCTCTGGTTCGGTGCCTTTTGAGGATCTAGACTCGACCTACGCTAAACCAATTCTAGATTAGCCCCTTACTTCATGTACAAACCATCCTACTCTGCTACCAACTAAAAGAGCCATATCTAGGCATTCTGGAACTTTTCTAGAGACACACTCCGATGGGTCTTTTAAGCAGCATGAAAATGTGAAGGTGAGAAAATCAATAATGCACAATCAATTTAGAAACACCGCTTCTAAGATCGATAATGACCAAGGGACAATTAAGGAAGGTAAGTCACGTTTATTACAAACCCAAAATTAATTGATCTTAAACACACCTCAATACAAGGGTATAAAAATACAAAGGAAACCACATGAAGCCAAATCAACTCACCCAATTCAAATGGTGTAACTTGAAAAAAACTATTAATTTGAGAAGGAGGATGCAAATACTCATGAAGCAAGAGTCCAAGTTCCCGTGCATCAAGAGTTGATGAATAAAGAGCATTTAAATCTATCCCTACTCTATCGCTATAGTGATATCCCTACATTAAAGAATAAGCATTTTGGATCAAGAAGGAAGGTGTCAGTTGTGGAGTCTTCCTAAGAAATCTCTCCACCGTTAAGATGGGTCAAGTAGCATAAAGCTACGATTACAAGAGATAGAGCTTGTTCTGTGAAGCTCTCTCTCCAAAGGCAAGGATAATGTGGTCACTATCCCTAATTCCAACAACCAGTTATACACAGGTAGAATTCCCATCATGCACTCCCCACACATACTCCACAATGGGTACAGTCATGAGCATACTTTTCCGTGGTGATCTCCATGTACATCCCTTGCAACAATTTGTCCTTGGTTCCCTTGCCATCTCCCGTGTGAAATCAACTTCTTGCCTTAATCGCCTCAAAACCATACAATCGTACATTCTTCTCGCCTTGCATAGCTGCTAAAACAAAGATATTCCTTTGCTTAAAAGAATGCTTCTTCATCCACAATGCAAAACGTGAGAAATAACAGCTTCCACAGTACAGATAAAATTCAGAACATTAATCCTCAAGCGAGAGTTGTCAGGGGTTGCAATTCAGGCCTATGGCTTTGGCTAACATAAGAACATCTCATTTAACATTACGAGTTGCATCATTAATCTTGCATTTTGACCAACACATTTACTTAATTTTGGAAAATATCATCATTTATTAAACACATCTAATGCATGAGTAGTGTCAAACTTCACAACACGGTTTCTTCATGTTAGCATTTTCTGCTAGTTACAATTATTTCCTATGTTAACTCTTCATACTAATTTTCAGTAAACTAAAATATGTCACATAGATACGGTAATGTGATTTAAAATTCTAACACTCACATTTACACAAAGCAGGATTATATACAAGTGCTCTTTCAACATGATTATAATGCACCCCTAAAAATGAGAGCCATGCAAATTAGAAACTTCAACTCCATCACATGTGACATTAAATGTACATAGGTTGAGTTTATTGTCAAAATTCAAAGATTGCATTGTGCATTTATATGTATTGGTTGGCATTGTTTTGTTGGCTACTTGGGTATGTAGTTTTCTTGATTGTTTCTCTTTGTTTTTTATTTTAGTTCTTTGTTTCTCTTTTTCATTTGTTACCATCAACAGCAGCTTATTGTTTATGTTTGCAAAAAGGAAGATGTGTTGATTCCTTCTTCTTTTTTTCCTTTGGAAGTTTTGTGAGCATGTGTTCCACAGAGACTGAGAAGGTTGGCGAAGAAGAGCCTGCATTCGAAGGTGAAACACATGCCCACAAAGCTTCCAAGGGAAACAGAGAAGAAGGACATAACAAAAACCCTTTCCCTTAGGGGAAAGAGAACAGAACACCCCATAATGTGTGGGGTCACATGAAAGGGAGTTCTCCATGTGGAAAAATGTTTCAACTGCAGAGACAAGTCTAAAAATGTTGTGCAACTGACAGCAGAGCTCCGATTCCTGAATTCCAAATATAATTATCTATACAATCTTGCATTGGCGAAATGGTTACCCAAAAGAGAGACATATGAAGTTTCTATGAGAACACCTGGAAAGGTAGGATTAGCACAGCTTTCCAGACAACTACTGAGGTGTTTTATACATAGGCAAACATCATAAATCAAAATGTTCTGTCGGTACACATTTACAATTCCCTTTGTAAAACAGACCTGTGTTTATTTAATAAGACAAGTTACAGTTCAATGTGTTTAGGCTAATTTTCTTGATAAAACTTTTGTTGAAGGAATGCAATGATTGTGTCTGAAGAGATTCTTTTAATCCACCAGTTACTGTGAGATATGCACTTATGATTCTTTCCTTCATATATAGAATTATTAGTAGAATCATCATCAGCTTAATGGCAGTAGAAAAGTACCCATCTATTTATATGTATCATCTACAGAGACACCTACATCTCGTTGTGCATCTTCTCTCCCCACAAGCATCCAGAGAGCGAAGCCAAGATGAAGTAATGGACAATTTTCCTAGTGTGCATGTATTGTGAATTAACCTCCTCATGTTCCCAATGTAACTTATTTCCAAAGCCCTTCCACTATAATTCCATTGCTGAGCTGAGCACTGTTTCACTTGGGTGTAGTTTATTGCTCTAATGTTTCATATTATTGTACACATCTCTGGATAGCAGCAGTGCAGAATCTACTCAATGTTTTCTTAGAAGTGGGTTCGTTTTTATTAACATTCTAATTATGATTTAAACTCTGAGTTGTGGAACATTTTTTACTAATAACCGAGTGCTCTATTGTGCCCTTAAGTAACTATACCGAGCTCCCTCGCCTTGCCCTGCTAATTACCTCTCATATTACATCACTCATGACATGTTCTATGACATCACTGATAATATCACTGAAACATCTGAAATGACATCAATGATAACAACACTGTGCATGGTGGGGGCATGAGTAATAGTTACTTTAGGGCACAAGTTAAAGTTACTTGATATCTAGTGGTGAATTTCAATATTTTGTTAGTTTAAAATGGTTTGTTTTAACTGACATTGTCACGTAACTATAATGTTCCCGTAACCTTTGTTGTTTCAGATAGATAGACAGATAGACAGTGATAGACCTGTCAGCCTTGGAGTGGTCTTCCACCAAATGTTTTGCCTTTACCCTCCATTTTTTGATGAAATTAGTTTTTGTTGGCTGTTGGACTCTATGCCCTTTACCACTGCTAACCAGTGCTAAAGTGCTTGTGCTCTTTTCGGTAACAATGGTAAAATTGGCTTACAACTGATTGGCATACATATTTTTCTGAAACTTCCCTTCTACAGTGGTATACCATATACCTATCGCCTGTACATTAAATGCTACTAGTGGACCTGCAGCACTTATTGTGCTACCAACTTAAGTAGCCCCTTAAACAAGTCCCACGCCTGCCACTGCAGCCAGAATGCAGGTTTAAACTGCCAATCTGACTTGGCATGATAACCCAAATGCAACCCTTAAAATTCCCTGTTGATGCAAATACATCACCCCTAAGGCGGGCCCTAGGTAGCTTACAGGGCAGGGTGCATTGTAATTAAAAGGTTAGACATGTACTTTTGACGTTTACATGTCCTGGTAGTGAAAAACCCTCTAATAGGATAACATTGAGTTGCCTTATTGCATTTAATAAGTACTACATTTTAATTGGTAACAGCTAAACATTTCAAGTTTGGTGTCTGAGATATTGTTATTGTAAAAATCATCTTTAATGGTAAAGTCTGATGTTCAGTTACAATTTAGAAAATGCCACTTTTAGGAAGTTGGCATTTACCTCCCCTATTTGCAGCCTGCAGTCTGTACCTGGGTCAGATGACTGGGTGTGGTTAGCAGTTGCATTTTGTTTATTCCTCCCAGACAGCCACACAATAGAGGGTTTAGGTGTTCCTGGAAAGGCCATCAACATGGTTTGGGGGTGAAGGTGGGCACAACCCCACTTGAAACTGAATAGGGTGTGCTCTGCCTTCACAAAGGACTTGTCACCTCTGCATTATTCATTAAGACAGACTGAAGCCAGGGCAGAGGAAGCTGAAAAAATCATGAACCTCAAAAGGAATTCCTTAGAAAATGATTCTACTTCATAGAATGCACCAGGTATAAAAATAGGCCCTCAGACCCACTCTTCAGTTCACTTTCTGGACCTGTGGAAAGACTCCAAGAGGACAGCATGCTGCTGTAGCTTGCTGTGTACTCCACAAGCCATGCTGGCTGCACCTCAAAGAACTGCTTTGCTGCCTGCTGCCTGCTGCCTGCATTGAACCCTCAGAGGCCTGCCCTACTTCTCGAGCACGGTTTCACTGCTTGAACCCAGTACTAACAGAGTGAGTCCAAGGGTTAGTAGGCTGGCCTCTTGACCAGAGCCTTAGAGACAGAAAAGGCTCCAACCATCTTGAACCTGCACCTGGACCCAGCCTGTGTGAGTCCTAAGCCCCCTAAGCTGGACCCTTTCTGATGATGTTAAAGGTGCCCAGAAACCAAAAGCCAACAACTGTGTTTTAGAAAGATTTTGGCTAAAAACTGTCCAAAGAACCAAGGGAAGACAGGGACCAACCTGCTCGTCAATCCCCCATGGAGCATCGTGGTTGGCATAACTTTGTGGGAGCTCCCGCTGTGTTCATCTCTGCAGTAGGGAATCCTGTTCAGCAGTCTTTCACTACTCGTGGAGCTCTTGTGGCTACAGCTTCCAGCTTCGTCCCACCGGAGATTTTCGCCTTCAAAAAAGGAGTCTAAGGGCCTCATTACAATCTTGATGGACAGGGTTACTCTGCACTAACGTTACGGATATCCCATTCACTGCATTACAATTCCATTATATTCTATGGAATTTGTTAGATGGCAGATGAGATATCCATGACATTTGTGACAGAGTATGCCATCTTCCAAGATCATAATCGGGCCCTAAGTTCGAACATAGAAATCTTCACAGTCACTTTGTCCAGCGGCTCACTGATGATGATGCTTCTTCCTCAGACACCCCTTGCAGTCTTGTTTCGCTGAACTTTTTCCTTCTCAGTGAACTTTTGGCAACATTTCTTTTGTGTCTGAAGGTTAGCATCTACAGGGCCCAATTCACATTTTGTATCAGACTTGTGCTCCTTTGTGGTCGGCCATACTCTTCAATTTCTTAGGTGCTAGTTTAAACCTTAAACTTTAAAAATCCATAACTCCAGTTCTACCAACAGGATCTTTGCCGTTTTGTTGTCAAATAATGTATTAAAATGTACTTAATTTTTCTAATTTGATGTGGTATTTTCCTGTGTTGTGATTTCACTTTATTACTGTTTGTGTTCTGTATAAATACTTTACACCATGCCTCTAAGTTAAGCCAGACTGATTTTGTGCCAGTTTATCGGAGGATGGAGCACTGGTAAATTTAGTGACCCTTTTGGGTCACCCTGACAGAGATTGTGGATGTTACTTTGACAGGAATCACCCCCTCTCCCCATTCACCCAACAACCCAATTTCCCAAGGATAGATATATGTATATATACATTGTTTTTTACATGAACGAAGTATGAATAACAGCTATTCCATTTTGTCAGTTTATTACATCTAACACCTTTTCTTCACATTTGTGTTAACTATGCTGGAATTATGTATTCATGATTCTCCAAGACATTTATGAATTTAAAGGACTAACATAATTTGACGTTTCCCTCATAAATTACTAGCACATTTAAACCTATTTCAGATGGAAACCGTTATTGTGGAAAAAGCAATTGCATTAGATGCATCTAGCATCTAAAATATTTTTATGAAATGCCAAATTGTTTAGTACAGCAAATTAAATGACTATTATATGCCATTAGTAACTTTTATTTAGACATTACCAACTGATTCATCTTCATGGGAATCAAGCCTGTGGAGCTTATTCTATTTTCAGAAATGTTATTTCATAAGTATGAAGTGTTAAATGTTAGTATGTGTTAAGCTTTAATGCCATCCATGTTGCTGGAAAAGGAAATGTGTCACAAGCCAGAAAGGACCTACGTTGGTTGCCTGCCAAGCAGAGGGCAATCTTTAAAATGTAATGGCTGATGCATACAGTATTTCATGGTTTGGAGAACTTACCTTCCGGTCATCACTTTATATTACACGCAAATGAGAAACCTGCCTGCGCTCTAGTAATCAGCTACTTTTCTTAATACTCACTGTGAAAAAAGTATATAATAGGCGGGAGGTCAATTTTTCTCCGCTGCCCCAAACTATGGAATGACCTTCCAATAAGGATAAAAGTTAGCGCCGGTCATGCTGCATTAAAGAAAACACTCAAAACATGTCTATTAATTGATATATTGCACGTACTCCATCTTTTCTTAGTACCAGGATTCCATTGCGTTCAAGAAGTTTCCCTTCATTCAACCATTCATTCTTTCATTCAGTCAGTCAGACTCTGTATTCAGTCAGAACCTGACCATAAAAGCACAGAATAAAATTCATAATAACACGGTCATAAAAATTGATCAATCATAATACATGCTTTCGATATGGATATGTCATACTATCGAGCTAGTCTTACAGCTTGAAAGAATAAAAGCAAGCCTATTCATATAAACAAGTTAAAACCTTTTAAACCATTTCCGCCAAGTCCATAAAACAGAGATTAACTTTTCGAATCCATTAAATGGAGTTTGAGGTTTTTTTGAGTTGGCAGATTACAAAATATCTTTCAATGCAAACTTGCAATTATAAAATATTGGTTAAAAAACAAGATTTTGAAATTATGTTATATAACTAGGCAAAAAACGTATAAAGCATATTTTTTCCTATTTCTTAATTTAGAGTGGAATTATTTGTATTTCCAATTGTAAAGCAGGTTGTAGGAGTAGATGGACTTTGTAGAAAATACAACTCTTCTTAATGTGTAGTGAAATTCATGTGACAAAAATAGGGCACAAAAAAAACAGATTTTAAAAAGTGATATAATGTCCATAAAAACACAAAATGCGTCAGCTGATTGAGTAGTAACAGCATCTCAAGGGCAACAAGGTAATGTGCCAAACCAAGAGCCTATCATGGGAAATGCTTCAAAAAAGTGGACCTTGTTTAGTCTTAAACGTGTAAGGTAAAATCTGTGCTCGGGATTCACTATCCAAGTGAAATAAGGTTCCATCCCTGTAGAGGTAGAAATAGACACATATCGGATAATTGAAACCATGTCAAAGTGCCATGACTATTCTGGTATTCTCCCTGTCCTTGAGGAACCTTTCTTTTAGCAGCTCCTTAGAATGGAAGCCAATACATCCTGGGGAGTCATAATAGAGACTCAAATCCAGATCACAGAAAGTGTTCTTAACCTATGCTAAGCAGGGAATGACAATCATTTTTCTTGATTTAAGACCGTTCTTTACTACCGTTGTTTAAAAACTGGTCTCTGCTGGAACCCATAGTTTCAGCCACAATATTAGCCTGTTTGACTTGATTCTTCAAGTAACCTAAACCAAGTTTGTGATGTGAACTTGAAGTGGTTTTGGGGTTGGCCAGAAGTCTACGCAAAGTTATTTTCGACTACCTGTAGATTACTCTGTCCTGCATGACTCCATACACCTGCTCTGAATGTTCCGGCTATAAGGCAGGGATATAATATAACAGGGACCCCTCTCTAAGTGGATTGTGACCTAACTTTTTAGTAAAACTACAGATTGATTTACATGAGGTCGCCATCTTCTGGGTTCCATAGCCCATCCCAGGTCAGATTTGTATCAACCAAAAAGCCCAGGTAGTTAAAATTAGCTACCTTAGCTATGGGAGTCGCCCCAATAAAAAAGCTTTTGGATCTAGTATTTTTAGGGTCATAAGTCAATATAAAAGATTTTGGGTGATTGACCTTCAGATTTAAATTCTCCATTAAATCCTTAAAAACATCTAAATGGGCATATAATCCATTAGCTTAAATGTGACAAGAACCGCATCATCTGCATTTAAAAGTATAGGGACCTAGCGGAGACCAAGCGGGGGCCTATCTTAGCGATATCCTTTACGCAGGAGACTAGAACTGAGACTAGAGCTGACTCAAAGTTATTAATGTAAAATAAAAATAAAAAGGATGCCACAATACAGCCCTGCCTTACCCCTCTGGTAACCTTTATGGTATTGGTACATTTACTATTTTGCGTGGTATGCACTTTCAAGGTTGTGTTCCAATGAAGGCACCTAAGAAAAGCCAAGAAGAGGGGGTCAATACCCACTTGATCCATCAACTCCCATAATTTCTCCCTATCAACTATGTCAAAGGCACAGGAGAAGTCCATGAAAGTCAAATGTATCCCAAGTCTCTTGGCTTTGACTTATTTCCCTAACATTTAAGATTTAGTGCCTGTTCAATGGTGCCTAGGCTGGGCTGAAACCGTATTAGATTTCTGAAAAAAGGAGTTAGCATTAGATTTAGCCTTATCTTCCAATTTGCCTACCATTGCACACCCTAAGATTTTGACAGAAGAATCGAATAGCGAAATTGGGTGGTATCAGGCTGGGAGGTTCCTATCACCTTTCTTATATAAATCAGGACTATAATTGATTCCCTCCTTTATCATATTTCTAAGTACATTAGTTAATAAGGGAGCGGAGACAATTTTCATAATCTTCAAGCTTCCATCTGATATCCTGAAGCTGTGTTTCATTTGCTTCGACTCGTTCATTTGTAGCAGCTGCTTCTGTTTCATTTATGACAATCCGATCTTCAATGTCATTTAGTCTTTCAGTGAAAGCACCGATTGTCTTTGAGAGCTTGCGAACCACGGTCTGGACCTTCTGCAGACCAGCTCGAGCTTTACGGCTGTCTTTTGATGTCTCCTCCCGATGAGAAGCTATGGCCTGCAAAACTGTTTCCATCACTTGTGTCAGTGTAGCTTCTGGAGACTCTGTTTGTTCTCTATTTGGGGTCTGTTCTGCAACTAAGGATAATGATTTTGTAGCCGGGATTTGAGGCTGGTTAAGGGTCAAAACAGTTGGGGTGTAGTCCCAAGACAGCTCATTAGCTCCGTGATGTGCAACTTTCTTCTTTTTAAGTATAGTTCTTCTTTCGCGTTGTTCTTTTGGAGGGTTATGATCTGATTCTGAACTTATATTAGTGTCTATATCATTTTCGCCTTCATCTAATTCTTCAAGTTCATCAGTATCCTCGGACCAACTAATGTCTTCTGAGAAGGAGAAAAAATCAGTTATATCTCTATCAGCTTCCAATGCCGCATTAGAGTCTAATAGATGATCATCATTTCCCAACTCATTGCCATTTGACGTAATTTCTTGGGTTGCTAGTAGTTTTACAACCTCTACAGACTCTATGATCTCTACAGCATCCTCTGCAGGCTCTCTCAACCTATGAACATCCCCGTCTGCGTTCTTCTGAGGGACATTATTGATTTCTTTGTTATTGCTATTACTCTCATTGTCAGGTAAAGTAGAGCTATTGGGTAACCCAGCAGTCTCGATAATAATATGATTGTGATCATCCCCAGTATCCTCAGTATCATCCACAATGTCAAAAATTGCGGTGGGCGTGCTTATTCGCCTCTCCAGGGGGTTAGCACTCCCTGCCAATTCACTAGAAATATCGCAAACCCCCTGATTATTTAGAGCTGGTGCATCAAGAGAGGCAGGTGTAATATGAAGTGCCTGGCTTACCTTCATTGACGCGGGACCAGATCCCTCGGTTATTAAGTCAGTTGTAAGCCCTTCAGATTGTTCGGGTAGCCCTGCCGGGTCTGATGCATTTTGCTCATTACTTGTCTTTGTTAGGTTCGCCTCATCTGTCTCCTCGAGGCTGCTTCCAGCTGTTTTTTTCGGATTCTTTTTACCATTGCCTTCCACAACCTTTTCGGTTACTAAACTTGCCCCATCTTCAATGGATGTGGGGGAATGCTGAACTTGATTGTTTTGTTGAAGTTGAAGTGATTTTGATGTTTGTTTCTGGCCGGCTGCACGTTGCAACATTGTAATCACTGTTGCGGGCTTTGTAGGTAAAGGGACAGCCGGAGTTTTGCTAGAGACGGTTCTCCGAGTGGGTGTTTTATCAGATGCTGTCTCTGCTGTGCTGTCATGCTGCTCACCCCGAGTAGTACCACGCCTGGCTCCAGCTTCCTGATCTCGTATTGCCTGTGGCGCTGCCCTTGTCTTGGCAGCTGCAGAGGCGACGGCCGCTGCGTTTTTCGGGGCCATTGTACTCTGTAAGCAGTGCGAGCACTGCGCGCTGGTGGAGTAGGCGGCGTAGGCGGAGTGCTTCGTGGAGTGTCTCTCTGCTTCTGGATTCAAGTTTGAGGGTCCTGCGGAGTCCGCGGAGTTCTGCCGCCGTGAAAACCAGTGATCCTCTGTTGTTGGGCGGCTACCGGCTAGCAGCCGCAGTACTGAGTAGCCGATTACCGAAGCGAGGAGGGAGAGCGTCGTCTTCGCTGGGATCGGGCGGTCTGCGGGTACGTTCCTTGAGCAGTTCCCCTCAGTTGTCATCCGCGAAACAGGATCTAAGCACAGCATCTTTTTGTTATTCTGTACGAGTATGACTTAAATCCATTCTGAAAAAATTCCTCGGCCTTCTCATATTTCGAATTAGTGTAGCGGCATGCCCCGCAGATCTGGTTAGCAGCTGCTAACAGCGTCTAGCCTGACGCCACCATCTTTGCTCTCCCTTACTACGGTATTGATACTACTGCTAAACAACTTGCGCGTTCTTGGGGTACCGGAGAAAATGGAGGGTGTAGACTGTCGCTCTTTTATTATTCAACTATTTTGTGATACCCTTCATGAACTTAACACATGGGACTGGACCTACGAAGTGCAGCGAGCTCATAGGGTTCCTATATCTATAAAATCTGCAACCACCACAAGCAAATATCCACGAGCAATCCTTGTATATTTTGGGAACTTCTTGCTGCGACAAGCCATATCAGAGAAAGCTACACCTGATAAGAATCGGAGCAAAGATAGCATATCCTATTTTGTACGCCCTGACTTCTGTCATTGGACAGTTGAAAGAAGATGGCGTCTTAGACAACTCATTAAGCCCTTTCAGGAAAAAAAGGCTGTGGTATATTTGAACAACCCAGCAAAACTAAAAATAATCTACAAGGGTCAAACTAACTTTTTTACATCCGAGATCAAGGCCAAAGAGTATCTAGAGAGCCTATGAAAGCTCATAGAAAGCATAATTAGTCAATGATATGGGGATATTACTGGATTAATGTGATTTCTCTTTGACTCGTTTTGCTCTATTAATTGCTTAAGATTTATCTAAAATGTCACTTATGGTGTTATCTTTTCTCATTTATACCATATTTTCTCTATTTCACTTCTTCTCATATCGCTTTAGTATAAGTCACTGATTGCATGCCTCGTGAGCTCTGGTTGGAATATGCTACTCCATCATCACAGACTCTTATGGAGTCTTTTTGCTCTTTTTGGGAGGTCAGGGGAGGGGTAGGGGGGAGAGGACTGTGGAGGGAGTTGGGTGGGAACCAGGGTGTGCAGGGTGAGAGGGGGGGAGGGGGGGGGGGGGAAACACAAAATGAGCAAGTTCGTAAATACTAAAGGAATTATGTCAGATAAGCACCGCGTAAAACATAAAATAAACAAATTGGAATGTGGCAGGACTCAATGACAGAGGAAAGAGAGCTCAATTATCGCAAGTAATGTTCCACAGCTCCTGGGATATTATCTGCTTACAAGAAACTCACATTCCAGTAGGAGAGATTAATCAGCTAAAAATACCAGGCTATAACTTATTAGCTACAACAAAACAAACCACAAAAACTAGAGGTGTTTCAATACTAGCAAGAACAAGATTAGGTGCCCCAATACGGAAAAAAGCCGATATCCATGGAAGATGGGTCATTGTTCAGTTAGCTTTAGGCATAACCATCTGCTCTATTTATGGTCCAAATCTTGATGACCCTACACTATACATTGAACTCGAATCAGAATTAGCACTGTGGCCAAGAACTTTAATTCTTTGTGGAGACTTTAATTTAACATTTAGCCAACCTCAATTTCATCAGGGTCAATATAAGTATTCTGGCCGGAAGCCAAAGATATACAGAGCAGTGTTAAACTTAATTCAGAGTCACAATCTTCAAGATATATGAACTTTAAAAACAGCAGAGATCCAGGATACACCTATTTTTCGTACCCTCATAAAAAATATGTACGTATTGATTATATTTTTGCAACTGCAGATATTGCTCAGAATTCTCTTGTCTTCAAAAATCCTAAGACAATATCTGACCACAACGCTATTAATGCTATAGTAGAAATACCGGGATTCAATAGGGAATATCCACAATGGACATTTGACCGTAAATTATTGGTTAATCAGGAGTATATAGAACATATAACACAATGGACCAAAGAGTTCTTTGAAATAAATCAATACAGTGCGTCACGTAATAGTGTATGGGACAGTTTTAAGGTGGCATTAAGGGGAGAGACTGCTACTTTTGTCGCTAGCCGGAAAAAAGAACGACAAAAGACTCATACACAACTTCTTAATAGACTAACACAACTAGAACTTACACATGCCAACCAATTACATTACGGAGAGCAGGCTGAAGACACTTTAAGAAGGATTTTAATACTCAAGGCAGAGGTAAACAACCAATTAACCCAAAAAGCAGCAGAAATTTTTCAAACCAACCGAAATAAAATTTACGAAACGGGGGAAAAAGTAGGGAGACACCTTGCCTTAAAGACCTGACAAACTCAATCCCGTAACACCATTCAAAGTATTGAGTTTGGCGGTCACAAATATACTACTCAAAAAGAGATAGCCAATTGCTTTCAGGAATATTATCAAACGTTATACCAAAACGAAGATAAACATTCGACTGATGAAACTAGAGGGTTTCTAACCAACTGGCTCAGTGAGACTAACATGGTACAAACTATTGATAACGACACAAAGGAAGAACTAGACAAAGAAATTACTCGTATAGAAGTAGAGCTGGCAATAGTGGAACTAGCTGCAGGTAAAGCAGCAGGACCTGACAAGATACCCCTAGATTTCTATAAAATATTGGGCAAAGTAATAATCCCATTTCTTCACGATCTGTTTTTAGGTGTTCAATGGCATGGAATCCCCCCAGAATCCTGGAAACAAACAAATATAGCTGTTTTTAAGAAGAAGGATAAGCCCCGGAATTAACAACCTCATATAGACCAATCTCACTGATTAACTCAGACTCTAAAACATACGCCAAAATATTCGCCAATCGCCTGAGCAAAATTATTGAAAAACTGGTGTCTCCTTGGCAACACGGGTTTATACCAGGCAAAAGCACTACCGACCATACACGTAGAGTTATAGCCTTGTTTGATATAATGAAAGTAGAGAAAGGTCAGATGTCGCTAGTTCTTTTAGACGCCGAAAAGTCTTTCGATCGGGTCTCATGGCGATTTCTCTGGGAAATACTAGCCTTCAATAACATCGGCCCGGGATTCATAAAATCAATTAAAGCCCTGTATGTAGATCCAAAGGCCAGAATTCTGACAGGGGGCTGCGAATCTGAAAATATTAAAATCCAGAGAGGCACGCAACAAGGGTATCCGTGCTCCCCACTTTTATTCGCACTGTACATTAACCCTTTAATTATCAAGCTATTAACTTCACCAGCGATAATACCAATAAAAACCGGCATCTACAATACCAAAGTTCTCGCATATGCCGATGATGTTGCGGTCTTAACAACTAATCCCACGGAGGCCTTAGCTGAAATAGAAGTAATTACTAAAATATTCGGCCTCTATTCGGGGTATTCACTAAACCAAGATAAAACAATGGTAGTATGCACTGATAATACAGTATACATAAGTCAATTTAGAGTTAGAAGTGCCAAATATCTAGGAGTTAACATCTCGTCCAATACTCACGACATTAACACATTAAACTATGATCCTCTAATCACAAAAATAAAAGCTGATTTACTCAGAGTTAATAATCTTCATCTTTCTATAATCGGTAGGAGCAATTATATCAAAATGACAATCTTCCCAAAGATACTTTACCTCTTTCGGGCAATCCCTATTTTAAGTGATAGAGCTACTATCAAAAATATAAATCAAATTATATCATCCTTTATTTGGAGTTATGGGAAGATAAGAAGAGCATTACCTAAATTAACACTACCAACTTCGAGAGGTGGCCTAGCGATACCAAACATAACTTACTATATGTGGGCAGCTATACTACAACAAATGACATTCCTAACTACAACTAGACGTAATGATCAAAATGGACCACTACATGATATACCGTCTATATATGAAATAACACTAGGAAGCACAGCTAGAGGATTATTATTAAGACAAATTGAGCCCTCCTATTTCAAAAAGATAAAATTTAAAATCATAACTGATGCTTTTAAAACTTGGATCTGCAGTACTAAAATGCTTCTAATCCCTAAATACACGAAATATACACCCCTATGGCACAGCTCAGTAATACCTCAATACCTCAATGATAATATAACTAAACGATGGGAGAATCTAGGCCTAGTAACTATTGAGGACTTTCTAAACCAAGATGGAAGAATAACATTTGATGAATTGATTGTTAAATACCAAGTTCTCCCTACCGAATATCTGAAATTTATTCAAATATACACATCACTAAAACAACACATCACAAATATAGAACTAAAAACGATACCATTCATAGACCTGATACAAAAAACATCAACTAGAATCAGCAACATATATGAGATCCTTTTGAATAATCACCCTGATGACCTAGAAAAAATAGAAACTAGCTGGGCGAATAAACTAAATAATCCAAATGTCGATATTGACATGATTGTACAGCTCTCTTCCAAAGCCATACTAGCCAGCAACTTAAAAGCTCAGATCTATAAAACAGTATGCAACCTTTATTACACACCATCCAAATTATTTTCTTGGGGTAAGATTGACCACGATAAATGCCCGAGATGTGCACTTAGTCCTGCAAACCTGATACACATGTTTTGTGAGTGCCCTAAATTAGATCCAATTAAGGAAAGTATCATAAAATTTTGGACTGAGATATTCGGTCACAAAATTAAAACCTCATCAACTCTGTTCCTACTTGGCTATGATAGCTCCTTAGAATTCAATAATCCAGAAATCTATAAAACTTATATAGGCACGGCCATTTACAGAATCATTTTAGCAACTCGTTGGAAGGATTCTGAGGCCCCAGCATTTCAGGGATGGCTTAACAGGTTACTAGCTACATATAAACAAGAAACAGCCATCTACAAAGTTAGAGGGAAGAAATCTAGAATATATGGGGAATTGGTTTGGTCATCAGTGGCTAGATGGTATGAGTGACAGAGGGACTAAAACTATAATGTTATTTTGGCAAATTTGTCATGGGAATCATGATTATAAAAACTCTGAGAACTGAAATGCAATTTTATAACTTTTTTCTTTAATTCTCCTTTTTCTTTTTCTTGTTCTTTCAAAATACTGATATTAATTGATTATACGACTGCCACAATTTTTGTGTATCCTATGTTTACTCTATATTATGAAATTCTTGGAGTTTATTTTTTCTGTTTTCGCTTTCTAATATTTGTAATTCAACATGTGTTTAACCTTGTATTTTTCGAACATGCTCTAATAAAATCTTTATAAAAAAAGTTAATAAGGGAGCTCAAAAAGTGGGGTTGTGCTTGAACAAGTCATTAGGGACCCTCTTGGGTCCTGTGCCTTCCCAGCCGCAAGACTCGAGATGGCTTTTGACACACCTGCAATGTGGATGAACTCCTTAAGCCATTGTTCGTCAACTGGGGGCGGGCACTACATGACCTATTAGGGGAGGTTGGTTCAATGCCGAATTGCATCAAATATTTGGGAAAAGTGCACAACCCGGTCAAGGTCTGGGATGTGACACTCAATGCCTGAGGCTGGACGATCAGAAAAAAAGTGATGGTTTATAATCTACCAGAAAGCTCGATTGTCTCTTAACTGGGCTGCAACTTCCAGATCTTCCCAGGCTTTATGTCTGACTTCTTGCTTTCTGATGTCAACAAATCCATTTATATTCCTCCCTGGATGCCTTGATTGAATTCTGGAAAGCTATAATAGGTAGAGAGTGTAGTTAGCTGTGCAATCAATGTAAACATGATTTTCATTTCTTCTCAAGGAAGCACTCCTAAAGGTCCAAATGGGCTAATAACCTTTGAAAATTTTGTAAAAACTAAAACAAATCTTTCTGTTTTAGATTTTCATAGATCTTGAGGAATAAGGTGGAGAATGTCTTCTATGAAATGCCGATTTCCGAATACCAATGCAAATGTGACAAACATTAATACAAAAGATCAGTTGCAGAGGAGAAACAACTTGTACATACATCATAATCCACCGCTATGGCAGCAGTCAATACAAAAATACAAAGAAAGATGAAAGTTTGAAAAAAGAAACTTTGGAAAGTGGAAAAACATACCCCAAAGTTTGTCACTGCTAAGCTGAAGCTGTCTCCCCATGATCTCTCTGTACATCATCAGTATTTTACAGCTTAAAGAGCTTTTATTGAGAAAATATAATATAACACTGGGCTGTAGCCCAATAAGGAAGTAATACAATGATTTAACACTGTCAGTGCTGGTTATAACAACAACCCTTGTCAGGGTGAACCACTAAAGTCACTAAATAAACTTGAGCTCAGTTCTAAAGTTAAAATATAAAAATAGCACCTATAAGTTTTAAGTGCCAACTCCAGTCATCTGATTGCGCTTGACCGGTACCTAGTTACAAGTTAAGGCCTACCACAAAGGAGCAAGGGTCAGATAGAGAAACCAGGTTCACCCCAGTCAGAAGTTTTACCTTCAGACTTAGGACCTGTTTATGAGTTTGGCGTTCTAACTGCCGCCCTGCTGCGGCAGCGCTCTCCTACCCGCCGTATTACAATGTTCCCTCTGGCCTCATGGCAGTTTGTCTAACGGCGGTGTATATTTTTTCAGGTATGTTGATGCAGGTGTGTATATTGTGACTGCAGTGTATACATATGCATGACATGTGAAAAAATACCTACTACGAGTACTTTCGCATTGCTGGAGTCTGGACCAAATGTGCCCTTTCCAGTCAATGGGTAAATACTTCAAAATGGACTTACGTGGATTTCGTCACCAAACGGGTCGTTTTTTTTGGGTCAAGATGCTGCGATGCAGAGGGACCTAGAGAAAGGGATCCCTATGGGGGACTAAAGGTAAGAAAAGTAAATGGGTGAGTATGCACCCAAAATCATTCAATTCACCAAAGCAGGTGGTCCCATCGTCACGGTTGGCTCATCAGAAAGCCAACTCGTAATTCTTATGGTGGTGAAAGGCTACAGCTCGAACTGCTGAACGGAATTACACCAAATTTGGCAAAAAGGTAGTGCTTGGTTTAGAAAGCGACCTTTTTTTAAATGGTGTAAATCCGTTCAGTTGTTGCTGAGAAATTAAAAAAATAAAAGTTTCGATATCTGGGGCAGTGGTGGGTTCGCGAACCCTCCCGACCATGAGCTTCACTGTGATTGGCTGTCAACACTACAAACCAGGAAGTTTTGGCAGCCATCCTGTGACTTGGTAGAACCGAGTAACATGAAGAAAACAATAGAAAAAGATTAAAAAAGAAGAAAAGGGTTTAGGGTAGAAACACCCTGACCCCCTAGGCCTGCTCACGGGGTCCCACAAGGACCCCCAGGCCCCCCATAAATATTTTCTTAACAAACAAAACATCCAAATGCGTGCTGGGTGCATGAATCCAGATGAAAGAATTTTAAGAAAGGAAGCGGGGGTTCCCCCACTTCATTTAAATGAGCCAAAGGATGGGCCAGGTCCTGTGGGCAATCCTATAATTATATTGCGGTGGCCTGTAGGTCTCCCACAGCCCAGGGGACCGCCACCTCCACAGGGCTATGTATATTAGGTGCGGGTGGGCACACAGCCTTTCTGCAGCCCCGGGGACCACCACCTCCTTGAGGCTTGTTTTGTATAGTGGGGGGCCTCTGAGGCTCTCCTAAGCTCCAGGGACTGCCACCCCGGGGGCTGTAGTTAAATATGCAGGGGGGGCCTTGCAGGTTCCCCGAAGCCCCAGGGACCCCACCTCCCCGGGGCCTTGAAAATAGAGGGAAGGGGGCCGTGCTGCCCCCCTCCTGGAGCCCTTGATGGCCCTGGGGACCGCCACCCCCCAGAACCGGCTCCTGCAATGTCCCGGGATACCCATCCCGGGACATTGCTGTTTGCTATGACAGGCGGGAGCATGGCTCCCGCCTGTTGTAGCAAACCCTCCTTTGCTTCATTGAAGCAAGAGCATGAAAACCTGCTCTTGCTTCAATGAAGCAAAGCAGGATTGCTTTTGGGCAAGGGGAGCTGCATGTTAGCAGCTCCCCTTGCCGAAAAACTAATGCTGGTGGCGGGGAGCCAGCAGGA
Organism: Lissotriton vulgaris; assembly: GCF_964263255.1. Lineage (NCBI taxonomy): Eukaryota > Metazoa > Chordata > Amphibia > Caudata > Salamandridae > Lissotriton > Lissotriton vulgaris. The sequence continues at coordinate 278,822,829 of NC_141689.1, read as the reverse complement.
CTGTGGGGGCATTGGGGCTCCCCCCACGGTCCCCAACGAAGAGGCCTGGCCCTGGGGGATGGGGTCCCTGGGACCAGAAGTGGACAAGGGAAGGGGGACCATGTGGCCCCCCTTTCTAATGATTAATAAAAACATTCAAGAATTGGGCAGGGGGTCCTCGGGGTGAATATGAATATTAACGGAAGCGGACCGTTTTTGTTTTTAGAAAAGTTTGGAGTGGCGATCCTAACGCGGTGCTCAGCATTGCCCCCTAGTGTGAACGCGCTGGGTGAGCGGCTCTCATCGCGACCCCCTAGTGTGAACGTGCTGGGTGTGCGGGTCTCAGTGTGGCACCCGAGTACTTCACAGTTCTTTAAAAGGCTTTGTTGTGTTTTTACCCCTTCTTAGAGCCCCAGCATCTCCACTCTGCCTATGACTGGAAGAATTAGCCCCCCACCCAAAAAAATGTATCAGCCTCCCCCGAAATTTGGCTCTAGTTGGGCCCCTGATTGGCGTATGCTGGCTCTGCCCACTCGGCTTACGTTTACAGAATTCGTAGATTCTATCCGCCGCATGTCAATGATTATTATTATTATTATTATTATTATTATTATTATTATTATTATAATTTATTTTTATAGAGCGCATAGTCACCCTGAAGTATCCCAGCGCTAGGGACCCTAACTCTAAAGTACAGCGGGCCAGGGGCAAAACGGGGGGGGGGCGAACAAGGGGGGGCTGGGGGGGAGGAAAGCAAGACTCAGGATGAGGGGAAGGCATAAAAACTAGGGAAAAAGATGAGTCTTAAGCTGCTTTCCGAAGCGTAGGTATTGAGTTTCAAGACGCAAGTTGCGGGGGAGCGAGTTCCAGAGGCGGGCAGCTTGGACTGAAAAACGTCTTCCTCCTAATCGGACTTTCCTGAATCTGGGGGTGATGATGAAATTTTCTGTGTCTGAACGGAGGGATCTTGTAGCTTTATAGGGAGTGATGAATTTACTGAGGACTGGGGGGCCTTGATTTTGCAGTGATTTCTGGACAAGGCATAAGGCCTTGAATTTGACTCGCTCTCTTATGGGGAGCCAATGAAGGAGTTTAAGAGCAGGTTTGGCGGAGGTTCTGGCAGGGGTATTGGTGATAATCCGGGCAGCAGTATTCTGGATTCTCTGAAGCTTGTTGAGGGTCGCTTCAGGAGCGCCTAGATAGATGACATTACTGTAATCAAGCCTCGATATTATTAGGCCTTGTATTAACAGTTTTTGGGAATTGAAGGGTAAGAGGGGCAGGACTTTCCTCAACGATTTCAGGAGCCCAAAGCAGATCCCTGATACCTTCTTTGTCTGTATAGAAAATGAGAGGTCAGTGTCGATCCACACACCCAAACTTTTTACCTCTGTTTTTGGATCAGGGGGGGGACCCAAACAGGCTGGCCAGATGTTCGGGGAGAGTGAAATTCCTTTTGGGCCAAGAAGAAGGACTTCCGTTTTTGTCCCATTCAATTTTAGGGCTGACCTATTCATCCAGCAGTGAACTTGCGTAAGGCAATTGAATAGGTCAGCTGTTTGTTGTCTAGGGTGGGACAGAGACACCACCAGTTGTGTGTCGTCAGCATAGCTGACGACGCTCACTCCGAATGGGGTGATAACCTCCTCCAATGTGGACATATAGATATTAAATAATGTAGGGCTCAGGGAGGAGCCCTGAGGTACACCGCATTGGAGGGGCATCTCGGAGGAGCGGGCGTTCTTCTCCCAGATCTGGTAGGTCCGTTGGGCTAAAAAGGATGAAATGATCCAACTGTGGGGCTGGGAATATCTTGCAGACAGGATTCTGGGCCTTTTATTACCAGTGCTTCATGGACCTTGCAGCTCACTTTAAGGGATCCAGTGAAAGGGACTCCGGGGAAGGGAATCCAACAGTCAGAATTCTTTGATCGTATCGTATCGTATCGTAAGGGGTGCTTATAGAGCGCACTGACACCATGGGTTTCCTGGCGCTGGTTGGAAGTAGAGGGGACAGAGAGACTAGCCAGATTGGGGGAAGAGCCAAGTTTTTAGAGACTTACGGAAAAGGGTTAGAGAGTTAGAAGTTTTGAGAAAGAGGGGGAAGGAATTCCAAAGCTTGTGGGCCAGGTAAGCAAATCTCCGGCCTCCAGATCTACAGAGCTTGAAGGAAGGAAGAGTCAAGAAATGGAGGTGAGAGGATCTCAAGTTGCGGGATGGGCAGTAGGGTTTGATGAGGGATTTAACGAAAGCAGGACAAGGGCCAGCTAATGACTTAAAAGTAAGGCAGCCGATCTTAAAGGCTGCCCTGGAGACGACAGGGAGCCAGTGGAGTTTGACAAGAAGGGGCCTGGCGGACTGCCACTTCGGAATCCCTAAGGCCAATCTCGCCGCCTGATTTTGGACCACTTGCAGTCTAGCCATCGATGTTTTGGGCAGGCCATGGTAGATCGAGTTAGAAAAATCTAGGCGGGAGAGGACGAGGGCCATGATAACCTGCAGGAGGGCATCGGGTGTAAAGAGGTATGCCACTTTCCTGATCCTGCGCAGTTGGTAGATGCAGGACGAGACCACGGTCCCTACCTGCAGCCCTAGGGATAAGGCGGAGTCGATAGTGACCCCCAGGCTCTTCACCGAGGCTACAGGAGTGGGAGAGAGGCCCAGGTCCGCCGGCCAGAATTGAGGCCCCCAGAAGGTGGCGCTCTTGCCGGGAAGGAGGAGCTCCATCTTTCCGGGGTTCAGCTTTAACTGATTATTGCCCATCCACTGGAGAATGTGGGACATAACTGCTTGAAAGTTGGGGATAGCGGAGGGGGAGTTAAGAGAAAAGATGAGTTGCAGGTCGTCCGCGTAATTAAACACGGTAACGTCCCACTGCCTCAAGGAAAAAAGAAGGGGGCGAAGGTAGAGATTGAAGAGAAGAGGGGACAAAGAGGAACCCTGGGGGACCCCGCAGAGCGAGTGCTCTCTGGGAGACCTGAAGGCGCCCAGGCTGAGAGTCTGGGACCTGCCGGTCAGAAAAGATCTGACCCAGGCCAGCGCCGGGCCCTGGATGCCAGCCTGTTCGACACGGTGGAGAAGGATGTTGTGGTCCACCGTGTCGAAGGCGGCTGACAGATCTAGTAATACCAGGGCCTGCGGAACAGCCTTGTCAACACCGTCTCTCAGGGCGTCCAGCACGGCCAAGATCACTGTCTCCGTAGAGTGGCCGGGTCTGAAGCCTGCCTGGTTAGTCTCGAGAAAGTTGGAACTCTCGATAAACTGTGAGAGACAGGTGGTGACGTGGGCTTCCAGGATCTTTGAGAAGAAAGGTAAGAGAGAGATAGGGCGGTAGTTTGCCGGGACGGCGGGGTCGGCCCCCGGCTTCTTCAGGAGGGGCACCAGCACTGCCTCCTTGAAGGAGCCCGGCACCATACCGGAAGAAAGGGAGGAATTTAACAGGGGGAGGATGCAGTCGGGTAGAGAATGGCAGATGTCCCGGAGTATGGAGGGGGGACAACAGTCATCTGGAGATCCCGACTTAACGCGGGTAGCAAGAGTGGCCAGAGATATAGAATCTAGAAGGGGAAATTGTGTGAAAGAGGAAGAGTTGTGAGGAGGGGAAACAGATCCAGCGCCAGGAGGCGTGACGGGTATGGTGTCCTTAATTAATACGATTTTTTCGATAAAGAAGGTGCTAAGAGTATTACATGCTTCCTGTGTGGGGGCCTGAGTAGGGAGCGTCCTGGGGTCGGAAGTGAATTCATTAAGCACCTTAAAGATTTCCTTAGACTGGCAGGGAGCAGATAGAATTTTGCCAGAGGCATAGGTTTTTTTGGCATCAAAGATGGCAAGTTTGTACCTATTGCGTGCAGCCACATAGGCATCTCTGCTAGGGGAGCAGTAGTCCCTCCTCCACTTACGTTCAAACGGGCGGAGTTCTAAATGAAGGGCTTTTAAGTGGGGGTAAACCATTTGTGAGAGTGACTGTGCCGGGATTGGGGAAACTTAGTGAGGGGGGCGAAGATGTCACTGGCTGTGGTGAGCCAGTCTGCCACAAGCCTACAGAGCTCGTCGATGCCAGTGTCATTGGGCAGCAGGGGAAATGTTTGGGAAAGATGATCCGATAGTTTGGAGGGGTCGACAGCCTTCCACTTGCGAGCCGTGCCACCCTCCCGTGGGGGGACCTTAATCCGACCAGCCGCCGAGAATGTGGTGTCGATCAGAGAGTGGTCTGACCACACACAAGGTGTTATAAGTGGGCGAGAGGACGTGACTTCATGAGTCCAAATATGGTCGAGGATATGGCCACCGTTATGGGTGGCAGACCTGACTAGTTGGGTGAAATTCAGGCTCGAAAGACCCTCGAACAGTTCGGAGGCATGTGGGCCGGCATCCTCGTGCTGGAACCAGTAGTTAAAGTCACCAATGATGACAATACGGGGGGAGCAGGTAGCAATATTGGTCAGCTGGTCGATAAAGGATGAAGGGAAAGATGGCATGGAGTGGGGGGGACGGTATAATAGCACCAGAGTGACTGCACCTACCTCAGTCCCCAGGCTAAGGACTAAGGTATCTACTTCCGGCAGGGTCATGGCCGCAGAGGCAATGATCTTAAGATCCTTGCGGATTACCGCCGCCACCCCTCCCCCAGTGCGACCTCCTGATCGGTTGGTGTTCAGCAAGAAATAGTCAGGGGGTAGCGTGGCCAAGATGTCTGGGAGAGAGTCGTCGGTGAGCCAAGTCTCTGATAGCAGTAGGACATCAGGACTTTAGGACATGAGTAGCTGTAGGATGTCGACTTGGTGCTTAACCATTGAACGGGTGTTTAGGTATAGGACCCGAATGGACGACTCGATGAGAGCCGGGGCAATAAGTGATGGTATCGGCGCGAGGTTAGGGGTTGAAGTGCCTGCAATGCCAAGAGATGTAATGCGAGCCCAGGTGTCGGAGGGGAGAGGGCTGGCAGATATCAACGACCTGGGAGGGTATCATCTGAATGAGAATGCAGTATACCACAATGAGAAAATCAAGCTCCTGGACTCGGTTTTCCAGGCATCCGTGCGGTATTCCCGCTAGCCAGTGGTCCAGATTTTAGTGGGTGGGAACCCAGGGTACTAGAGCAAAGGCTGTGGGAATCCTGTAGCAAAAAAGGCGGGTGCCTCAGGAGCCCGCACAGTGCCTATTCACACTCCGTGTGTACCGTCGGCTCTCCCAAGGCTTGGTTTACAATTCTGAAGCTCCGCCGGGGTAGCCACTGGTTGGCAGTCAATTAAAGCCAAGCTCATGCTCAGGAGTTAGGCTCCGCCAACTTATGTACTGATCCAATCACTCCGCTAATCCCCAAGCACTTATAAATTCACCATACACTCTTCTTGCAGTACTGTAACCATCCAGTCCCTACCCATGTACATAACAGAGGTCTTTTCCACTGCCAGAAGTAACATGGTTGTGTGAGCAGTCAACAGCACAATGTAATGTGGTAGGGCCCAGGGCCATCATGCATACATAATAAACACAAGGACACAGTTAGATAGATAGTGGAACTAGTTATGGGCACATGCGCTCGGCCCCTTTTTATTACCAGGGTCACATGTCCAGTCACGTCTCTGCTGGATACTTGTGGGGTGAGTGTAAGCCAGCCCTCAATGAATGGCTGATTCTGGAAACAACTATAACAGATATTATCAGATCACACACAGAGATTCAATCATAAAGGGTCCATGATTTGTGGTGCACTAAGGTGGGGGCACCAGATCTGAAATAACACACAATAGATTCTATTGTAAAGGGTCCATGACTTGTGGTGCTCTGAGGTAGGGGCAGCAAATCTGAAATCATACACAAAACATTCTATCATAAAGGGTCCATGAGTTGTGGTGCAGTGAGGTAGGGGCACCAGAGGTGAGCGTGCTCATGTGAAGAAATTGTTAATGTACCTTCGGAATATTCCTGCTGCCTGAGGTGACATAGTTGCGCCCGGTGCCTACAGCACAAATCATAAAGGGTCCATGAGTTGTTATGTACAGAGTTATTGGCACCTGAAGAGCTCAGCATGTGGGCAGCAAGCAATGATGGCATGTCCTTGCAGGACAGGATTGGATTGGATATGTGTGAGACCTGCTGACCACAGTGTAGGCTGGAGGCAGCGGTCAGCAAGGGCCCACAACCACGTGGGGTTGACTTGTGGTGCACTGAGTTAGTGGCAACAGTGGGGCTCAGCGTGTGTGCAGACAGCGATGAAAGATGGTACGGGCAGGCCGCTCGGGGAGCAATGTCTTTTGCCTAATGAATTCTGCCTCAATAAGGCCACGTGGTGGTGACTTGTGGTGCACTGAGTCAGTGGCATTAGAAGCATTCAGCGTGTGCGCAGCCAGTGATGATGCGTGGTGTGGGCTGGCCGCACTGGGCACAATGTCTGTTGCCTACTGGACTGTGACATCTGAAATCACAAATTGATCTGAATTGTGAGTCCTGCTGTCCGCAGTGTAGATCGAAGGCAGTAGTCAGCACAGACATCGAGGAATGCTTTTTTGTCACTTACTCTTGACAAAATCCGAGGACGTAGAGTACAATTCACTCTGCAATTAATAAATCAAGACTGAATTTGAATTGTGAGCCCGGCTGACCGCAGTGTAGGTATATGAAACAAAAGATGAAATATGTATGGAATACATTGTATAAATATGAAGGTTTCAGGGACATTATAGTTAGTTACCTACTGGACTCTGAAATTAATGAATCAAGACTGAATTTGAATTGTGAGCCCTGCTGACCAGTCAGCAAGGGCCCACAGGCATGTATCATTGAGTTGAGCTGCACAGTTAGTGGCTCCTGAAGCACTCAGCGTGTGCACAGCCAGCGATGATGCGTGGTCTGGGCAGGCCGTACTAGTAGCAATGTCTGTTGCCTACTTGACTGCGTCATCTGCTATCGCGACTCGATCTGAATTGTGAGCCCTGCTGTCCGCAGTGTAGGCCAGAGGCAGTGGTCAGCAAGGGCCCACAGCCATGTGGGGTTGAGATGAGCTGCACAGTGTAAATATTTAAGTATTAGTTTTATATAGCGCTAGCTAGACCCATAGTGGCATCAGAAGCATTCAACGTGTGCGCAGCCTGCGATGATGCGTGGTCCGGGTGGGCCGCACTGGTCGCAATGTCTGTTGCCTACTGGACTGCGTCATCTGCAATCGCAACTCGATCTGAATTGTAGGCCCTGCTGTCGGCACATAACTCTGCGGTGTTGTGCCGCTGGGTTCGCAAAGGCCTGTGTTGAGGAGGCCGGCGTTCACGGATGCCTCGTGGCAGGGTGAGGCTGCCGCTCTGGCAGATGCGTTGGCCTTCCCATAAGTGAATGCAAAAACAACAGTTGATGGACCGAATGCACAACAATGTCATACATTCACCCCAGTGCAGAGATCTGTGACTGGGGGTGAATGTTTTGCCATTTTGCAACATTCCATCCATCAATTGTTGTTTTTGCATTTGTCACCCTGAGTGGGACGGGTATGCTCAGACGTGAGTCCCGTGCTCTCTGTGCCACTGGAATTAAGCTATCCTGGCTGATGACGGCTAATAGCCAGAAACCGGTCCTAGGATGCTTGATTTCGGTCCAGGGAAGACACGGCTTGGCAGTTCGGGCTGGACTGTTCCCATGAGGACAAATAGGATAGCCCAGCACACTTTGTACACACAATATAGCAATTTGAATAACCAAAAAATGCAGAATTATTTCACAGACGAGTCGATGTTATGTTCCAGTTCATCCTTTATTTTTCATCATAAAAACTTTTGAAAGCGCCAAAGCGTTTCGCCCAACCAGGGACTTCTTCAGGGCTACAAAAGTACAAATAAAAAAACTATTTTACAATTTGTACATGTACATTTAAAAACAAAATTACAAACATCGACTTTCACAGTTTATATGCTTATTTATACTGGCCAAATCTATATATTAATATCAGAAAGTCATATTTTTTTGCATTGCTCCAACTTATTTATTAGTTGTTCACCAAATTAACAACCTAAAGACCCCGACCATATCAAGAGAGCTGTACATACATTAGAGAAGGGAGGAACAACTCCATGTATCAACACTTGACATAGAACATGCATTGACTATAAAAAAGCATACCTTGTAGTAAATATAGAAAAAAGTCTGGTATGACAGTTACTCATGTATTAGAAATGGGTAATTCTGTAATAGAATAGTGAACATTTTGATTAAAATAATTTCATAAAATCTATAATGAATGTATTAGAATATATCAAGCTAGTTACTAGTCACTTACTCCACTTGAGAAAGTGTTGGCGATTTCAAAAGTTTTTATGATGAAAAATAAAGGATGAACTGGAACATAACATTGACTCGTCTGTGAAATAATTCTGCATTTTTTGGTAATTCAAATTGCTGTATTGTGTGTACAGTGTGCTGGGCTATCCTATTTGTTTACATTTGGGTAAGCTGGTTTTGACTAGCTTCCTAAACCTTTGGGGGTATAGGGAATTGTGCCTCCAGCCCGTGTTTGCACCTTTTTTTGTTTCTTATCCATTTAGAAGGGAACTTAGGACTTGTGCAGGTTTAATGCTTTTGATTCCCATTCATGTGTATTTAATATAACTGTTCCCATGAGGCACAGGGTCAAGACTGATTTGCATATGGACATGTATGAACTGGGGTGGTGTGGTGAGCAAAATAACGATTGAATAAACCCAGGTCTGTGACTGGGGGTGAATGTTTTGACATTGTGCAACATTCCATCCATCAATTGTTGTTTTTGCATTTGTCACCCCGAGTGGGAAGGGTATGCTCAGACGTGAGTCCCATGCTCTCCACACCACTGGAGTCAAGCTATCCTGGCTGATGATGGCTGATAGCCAGAAACCAGTCCTAGGATGCTTGATTCCGGTCCAGGGAAGACATGGCTTGGCAGTTCAGGCTGGACTGTTCCCATGAGGCACAGGGTCAAGGCTGATTTCCATATGGCCATGTCTAAACTGGGGTGGTGTGGTGAGCAAAAAAACGATGGATTTAGGCCCAGATCTCTGTACTGGGGTGAATGACTGACATTGTTCTGCATTCTGTCCATCAACTATTGTTTTTGCATTTGTCACCCTGAGTGGGACGTGTATGCTCAGACGTGAGTCCCGTGTTCTCCACACCACTGGAGTCAAGCTCTCCTTGTTGATGACAGCTGATAGCCAGAAACTGGTCCAAGCATGCTTGATTCTGGTCCATGGAAGACATGGCTTGGCAGTTCGGGCTGGACTGTTCCCATGAGGCACAGGGTCAAGGCTGATTTGCATATGGCCATGTCTGAACTGGGGTGGTGTGGTGAGCAAACAAACGATGGATTTAGGCCCAGATCTCTGTACTTGGGTGAATGTATGACATTGTTCTGCATTCTGTCCATAAACTGTTGTTTTTGTGTCCATATAAGGGCTATATTTGACCTCGTTCCCCGTTCTAGTCTGTGCCAGAATTCGATGGGGCTCACAGGGCAGGGTCACCAGCCAGTTTCTAGTTGAAAGGGGGGTGCACCAAGGCTGTGCTATGGCACCCACGCTATTTTCTTTGTATATCAATGGAATAGTGGACCGTATGTTGTCAGTGAATAAGGATGCCCCTACTTTAGCAGGTGTAAAAATCCCGATTTTAATGTTCGCGGATGACACATTATTAATTTCAAAGACTCCCAGTGGCCTCCATCAAGCTTTATTAATATTTGAAGATTTTTGCCCTGCTCATGGCCTTGAAGTTAATGTGTCAAAAACAAAAAGTATGCGGGCATATTACCAAGCAATAGCGATAATTATCGCTATTGCTTGGTTAGAGACAAAAATTTAACGCTGAGCTGCGGCGATTTTTACCGCAAATAAACCTTGGTATTAGCAAGGTTTAACGCAAATGCGATAAAAATCGCCGCAAAGCATGAATATCGCTGAAAAGTCAGCGATATTCATGCATTACCGAGCTAATGCTCTTAGCCATGTTATCCACCTCCCATTGGATAACATGGCTAAGAACTGCTCAAGGCAGGTGTTAGCTTTTGGAGATATTCACGCTTAGCGCGAATATCTCGAAAAGTTTGTAATAGGAGATAGCGATGTTAGCGACTGTTTTCAGTCGCTAACATCTTGGCATGCCCACTTTGCATGTCATTAGTGATAAATATCACTGACATGCAAAGTGGGGCCCAAGATGGTCGCTATCTCCTACTAGCTGTCGCTAACTGGTGTTAGGGAAACTAGGTAATAGGGAGATAATTTTATCTCCGCTTTCTTGGCTTTTAAAGCCAAAAAAGCGGCGATAAACCCCCTTGATAATATGCCCCATGGTTTTTAACCTGCACAGAACTTTTAAAGGTAGCATTTTAATGAATAATCATCCACTCAAACAAGTCAGGGCTTTTACATACTTGGGGGTGCACATTCAGAGGGTCCTAAAGTGGAACTATCAAACCGACATGGCTGCATTAAAGCATCGGGCACTCTCGGGAGCGCTATGCATTGAACATAAAAAGTCACTAACAAAGCCAATACGGCCTGTGCTCCAAGTTTACGATTTGAAAGTTGTCAAATTGTAGAACCGGCTTTTTGGAGACCCCTCCCTACTGGAGGGCCGAAGCCAGCGGTGCAGGGGACACCTAGAATCTACGGGTTCTTCTCCTCAATTGTGCATTACCAAAGAGACCAGGACAACTTAGCTGTGGAGGGGAGTAAGTTATTTTATTAGCTCGAGCTAAGGACAGGGTCGCAGAATGGCACAAAGACAATTCTACGGAGACTGCTGCTTCACTCTGTAGTGTACACATAATTACAGTACTAGCCACACCCTTTACATAATACAAATTTCTCATTAGACAAGTTCGTCATCAGGCAAGTTCCTCATCAGTCTTGGGTGGCGCAATCGTTGCCAGGGAGCATCTGCCTCTGGTTGCACAATGTACATCGTGTCTGACTTCCTTGCCTAGATGGCGTGGTTACAGAGCATATGGTTCCGATTGCACAATACACACAGCCTCTGACTTCCCTGCCTATATGGCGTGCTCACGGGGCACAGTCGTTGGTCGTGGGAGGCCGAATTGCCAATAGTGGACAGGATGTGGCTAAGTCTCTGGCACAACTGGGGTCAGGGTACACAGGCAGCTTCTCGGAATTGGCTCAACCACAAGGAGTGGGGAGGGTTAAGCAAGCTCCAACAGAGACACAGAAAGCAATTCTTTACCAGGTTGCTGAGAGCATGGCAACACAATATGGAGTCTTGGTGGTCATTTTAAGCACAGTTCAACAGTCCCTCCTTTTTCCATTCAGAGGCAACTATTAGTCATCACCTAGGTCAATGTCCATCATATTCTGGACCTCCTTCTGAAGCATCATCATGGCATTCTGTTTGTGTGAATTCACTGGTTAGGGCGTTAAGGCGGTGTCATAGAATCCACATAGCGCGGGCATACATTGAACACAGAGGCAGCAAGAAAAGAATGTGGCTGCAATGATGGCAACGAAAAAATCAATATCTTCCATCCCCACTGAGAGACCAAGCCCCAAAACCAACCGTTTAGGGACCATGAACACTCATCCTGATGGATGTTGGAAGCAATCTTATGGAGCTTCTGGATTGCTTGATAAACTGTTGGTGCATTATCAGGTATGTATACACAGCAGCTTGTTTTGATCAATGTACAGACTCCTTCACGGTCCCCTAGGATTATGTCAAGAATCATCTGGTTCTGCAAAGTCATGAGGCGGTCTGTTTGAAGTTCAGTAGTGATGTTACTGAGAGCACCGGCAGTCACGTTGATGGTGGCCTCTACCACTCTTGTAAGGTGTTGAATATCGTGACTATTGACCATAGGGCCTCAAAAGGGGAGGAACCCTTTAGCAAAGTCTCCAAATTCTTGCCCGACTCTGTCTTCAGGTCAACTACACCTCTCTTCTGGATGTGGTGTGTTGCATCTGCTGTGTAGGTCGGGGGAAGCAACCAAGCGATATAACAGGTGCCAGCCCATGACTTGGGCAGCCAGATGTAGACCTTTCTCCCGCACACAAAATAGGTATTGAGTGAAGCCACAAGAGCTGGGCGAGTCGAGCCATTAAGCTGGAGCGTGTAGGCACAGTCACTCTCCCCCACCCATACTGTTCCACTGCTCTCGATGCAGTATTGCCCCGAATGTGGGTAGACAGGGAGGTCCCAGAGGGGTGGCAGCCGTCGTCCTGCTCCACTGTTGGTGAGGCTCGACGGATAGAAAGACCTGTGGTTGTTCTCATATTCATTCTTTTCGGGTGAAGCCTCAGTCATATTTGGCCACTCCGCAGCCATATTGTGGGTGAATGCTTGCTTGCTACTAATCTTCCCTAGGGAACGCAGAGATGTGTTACCTGAATAGAAGGCATCAAAGAATACAGTATACCATCCGTAGGCTGAACCGGCTCAAGAAAAGGGAGCAGGAATCAGGGGCATCCCTGCGCCCGCAGTATGGGGCAGCAACCCACATACCCAACAGTTTGTTGTATTTACCACAAGCTGGTGCTGGTGTAACATCTGAATGAAAGTATTGTTAAAAAAATCTGCCCTTCTGGTTTTCACGTGGGAGGGCAATGACACATGCTGATGAGGCAATTCTGTAGCACTAGGAGACTCAGGTGCTGCAAGAGCAGCATGTGTTATCCACCCGAGGCAGGCCAGTATGAGTAAAATAACTATGAGTACAAGTAGATAGATCGTGTGCCGGCCATGTATTATCTTTATGTACTGTCTCTTATTCATTTTCCTGCCATTCATGCTTTCAGCATCCATTTTTGTCGTTGTCATGCCTCACCCGGTCTTCCCTAGTTGCTGCCTGTGATTGGTGGTTGCTTCACTGGACAGTGATTCCAGCAGTCCTATTGACACACTCTGGTCCGCTGCACCGGCACCGGTCAGATATACTCGCCGGCAAATATCACAGCCCTGCAGCGTACGTCAGGCTAAGTGAGGTAGAGGGCAGAGACCTTTGTCTCTTCAGACCTTTTTTCTGGGTCAAAGGTTGTACCTAGAGGATCCCGGGCATTGTTTGATCAGGAAACAAAGGCTCCGGCTGTTGAGTGTCCCGTAGCCTCAAATGCGGAGGAACAGCAGTTTGCAGGATGTTGTTGTCCTCTCGCTTAGATGAAGCCCAGGCAACGTTAGCATCACTGTAGGGTACAAGGCGTGGGATTTGTTCACATTTGTTGTCTCCCAGGCCCTCCTTGACTCACTGGTCATATGGCAGTGGCAGAGGCACTCGCTTGCAGTGTGTCGCATGTATCCAATTCTTTCTTCCTGCCACTTTCACTGCAGATCTGGTAGCCAACAACACTTGCTGGGGCTCTTTCCACCTCAGCTCCAGGTTCTTGGACCTCTAGAAGTTGCGGATGCAGACCCAATCACCTGGATGGATGGTGTGGCCAGGGCCCTTGGGTTTGGGTGGCAGGATGTCTTGTACCTGATGACGAATAGGACACAGGTTAGTGGTCAATTCATGTAAATAATAAATCAACAATGGGTATTCAATATCAGAATATTATCTTTGGGCGGGGCACTCCCCAAACATTTGCTGGTCCACCAAATACTATTTCATAAAGAGACAGTCCGGTGCGGGAATGTGCTGTGGCTCTAGTGGAAAAAAGAGCAAGAGGCAGGGTGCCCGGCCAAGATAGTCCTGTGTCAGCCTGTATTTTAGCCATTTTCAATTTCAATGTCCCATTGTGGCGCTCAACCAAACCCGCTGACTGGGGGTGATTGGCGGCATGGAATTTCTGTTTGATCCCCATCCCTACACACACTTTCTTCATTATTTCCCCTGTAAAGTGGTTTCCGTTGTCACTCTAGATAATTCTGGGCATTCCAAATCTGGGAAAAAATTCCTTCAACAAGATCTTAGCAGTGCTGATAGCAGTGTTATCCTTAAGAGGGTAGGCCTCAATCCACTTACTAAAGGCACACACAACCACCAGGACATATCGGAGGTTGTTACATCTTTCCATCTGAATATAATCTATTTGGAGCACCTCGAAGGGGCAGGATGGGGGTGCAAAAGTCCCAGCTGGTGTTGGTGTGCCCTTACCTGGGTTGTGCATCAAACAAATCATGTAATTCTTGACTTGTCATACTGGAGCTAGCAATTTGCAAATACCTTTTGCACTAATATGAGCTGGTCCATGAATCATAGTGACCACTGGCAAAACATAGGCATCGGGTAACAACCACCGCTGTTGTTCAGACAGATCCGTCCAACAGCCATTCTCATCTAATAGGCCTGTTTGCTCTTCCCAGAGAACCTTTTCCTCTCTAGTTGCCTCAGCCTGTATTTCCTTCCCATTTTCAAGAGTGCCTCATGCATCCCTCCCTCCGGTACCCAATTTGAGGAGCCAGCTACATACATACGGGAGGAGGCATTTTTGGCTGTTTCCTTCGCAGTTTGGTCAGCAAATGCATTACCTCTCCCTATGTAAACTTTTACTTTCTTGTGGGAGCTATATTTACCCACAGCTATCTTTGAAGGGAGAGTCAATGCTTCTAACAGCCTGCTGACCAGTTGACCATGTTGTATGTTAGTACCATGAGAGGTTAAAAATTCCATCTCAGCCCACAGTCGCCCAAAACTATGGGCCACCCCGAAAGCATACTGGCTGTCAGTGTAGATGTTGACGGCCATCCCCGCACTCAATTCACACGCTCTTATCAGTTCCACTAACTCAGCGGCCTGTGCTGATTGGTAAGGTATCCTCTCACTCTCCACCACTGTCTGTAACGTGGTAATAGCATAGGCGATAGTTGTACTACCATCAGGAAGTTTGAAACAAGAACGACCCATATACAGGGTACCATTAGGATCAGTAAGGTGTGTGTCAGTCAAGTTCACACAGCCTTTAGTGTCTTCCTCCGTCCGGAGGACACAATCATGTGGATCATAACTAGTGTCACCATCAACAAAGGATAACAATGTGGCTGGATTCAGTGTAGTGGAGCGTGATATGACTGGCTAAGAGAGTCAACTCATAACCGGGCAAACGTGCACTAGTAAGGTGTTGAATTTTTGTCCTATTCAATAAAGTATCAACTGCATGAGTCACTTTCATCTTTCTTTTGCCTGCAAGCAGCTAATTTGTCCCAACTAATACGGTGGGGTGCCTTTGACCTGAGGGCTTTGTTGTCCCAGTTGTAAAATTTGGTAACGTTTGTATGCATAAATACAAGTACCGAGTGGAACTTTGTTTTATTCACTTCTGCATTGTTTTTAAGATTCTGCGTCGCACTATTGCTACTCTCTGTTGCTTCACATTTCTCTTGCCTTCAGTCACCGCCTTTGACCCGGTCCGTCACGGCTTGTGCCGTTTGTATGGAGGGGTCGGTCCTGGAGTTATCCTCTTCCGGTTGCACTACTGGAAGCACTAACTAGCGTTCTAGCTTCTTTCCGCCCATCTCCTATTTACTCAGGAGCAGGGCGCGGACGTGCGCAGGGGCGCATTTGACC
Organism: Lissotriton vulgaris; assembly: GCF_964263255.1. NCBI lineage: Eukaryota > Metazoa > Chordata > Amphibia > Caudata > Salamandridae > Lissotriton > Lissotriton vulgaris. Next base: position 278,807,376 of record NC_141689.1, on the reverse strand, counting down.
TGAGGGCTTCGTTGTTGTCCCAGTTGTAAAATTTGATAATGCTTGTATGCATAAATAGAAGTACCTAGTGGAACTTTGTTTTATTCACTTCTGCACTGTTTTTAAGATTTTGCATCGCACTATTGTTACTCTCTGTTGCCTCACATTTCTCTTGGCTTCAGTCACCCCCTTTGACCCCGGTCCATCACAGCTAGTGCCGTTTTACAGAGGGTCGGTCCTGGCGCTATCCTCTTCCGGTTGCACTACCGGAAGCACTAGCTAGCGTTCTCGCTACTTTCCGCCCATCTCCTATTTAATCAGGAGCAGGGCGCGGACGCGCGCAGCGGTGCCTTTGACCTGAGGGCATTGTTGTTGTCCCAGTTGTAAAATTTGATAACACTTGTATGCATAAATAGAAGTACCTAGTGGAACTTTGTTTTATTCACTTCTGCACTGTTTTTAAGATTCTGTGTCGCACTATTGTTACTCTCTGTTACCTCACATTTCTCTTGCCTTCAGTCACCGCCTTTGACTCCAGTCCGTCACAGCTTGTGCCGTTTGTACGGAGGGTCATTCCTGGCGCTATCCTCTTCCGGTTGCACTACCGGAAGCACTAACTAGCGTTATCGCTTCTTTCCGCCCATCTCCTATTTAATCAGGAGTAGGGCGCGGACGCTCGCAGCGGCGTCTTTGACCTGAGGGCTTCGCTGTTGTCATAGTTGTAAAATTTGATAACGCTTGTGTGCATAAATAGAAGTACCCAGTGGAACTTTGTTTTATTCACTTCTGCACTGTTTTTAAGATTCTGTGTCGCACTATTTGTACTCTCTGTTACCTCACATTTCTCTTGCCTTCAGTCACCGCCTTTGACCCTGGTCCGTCACGGCTTGTGCCGTTTGTAGGGAGGGTTGGTCCTGGTGCTATCCTCTTCCGGTTGCAATACTGGAAGCACTAACCAGCGCCCAGGACCCCTGCATCTTTCTCTCTGGTAACTCACTTCTGTCTTTATCATTCTCTACATACTTGATAACACGGCCAGTCCCAGATATTCTAGCAAAGAAATAAAAGAAATACATACCCCCAAAATTAAACTCACCGAGGATTCAGCAGCAGAAATAGGCAGGTTTCCTGAAATCTCTTGCCTAGCCCCACCTTCTGACCAGACTGGGACTTCTGTATTTCCCAGTCCAAATCTGTCCAGCAGCAAAGCTTCCAAAGAACTTACTGCCATCTATTTTAATGCGCGTTTATTTAGGATATATGATGTTACAACGCATACTTTTACCACGCATGCCTTTACAACGCGGTTTTTACAACGCAAACCTTTACAACGCATAGCGCTTTGAGGTGCTGGATAGTGAAAAGTTTAATTTTCTATTCCAACTCCAGTCCCCGTGGATACTAGGGAAGGTGTTGGATAGAAAATTAAACTTATTCCCTATCCTAGAGCGCCCCCCAGCGCAATGCGTTGTAATGGTTTGCGTTGTAATGCCTGCGTTGTAATGGTAGTGCGTTGTAAAAGTTTCGTTGTAAAGGTTGTTCACCGTTTATTTCTCAACATGTATTAGAAATTTGGAGCCTTCTTGACTCAGAAGCTCCGGACATTTGCTTTGTATCCGAGACCTGGCTGCACGAGAATTCCACCGACGTACATATTGCCTTTCCTCTCGAGTATTAAATAAGACGACTTGACAGGAAAGACACCAGAGGGGGCAGACTCCTAATTGCAACCACCCACAATGTAAATGCAGCTAGTGGGAAAACTTTGTTTTCAACCATACTGAAATCATTGTGTTCAAGATCAACTGACCCTCAAACAGCGTTTGGAAAGGAGCCCTGGTCTAATGACCCCATGGTGCCAAGGGAGAGTTTGCAAACAAGCTGCTTGAGATTATTGCCCCACATGTCCTAGCCACTGATAAAATCCTCTTGATAAGTGATTTCAATTACCATGCGGAAATACAGTCGAATTTGGATACCGATAAGCTAATCTCCAACAGGTACACCCTCGGTCTTGTCCAGAAGGTCATAGGCCCCACACATAAGGCTGGTCACACGTTGGACCTCCTTTTTTCAAATTATCCTGATATTAAGGTAGATCCTCCTATTCCATTGCTTTGGATGGATCATCACCTATTGAAATTTACAATTCACATCATTACAACTAAAGTGGCTTTTTAAAATGAATCCACATTACGCAGGCCCTTGAAAAAAATCGCACTACCCCTGTTTTCTAAACATTTTCACTCTGATTCGGTAACTCCCACTATGAGTGCTAGTACAGCAGCACAACATCTCGACAAGGCCATTGAGACAGCACTAAATAATATTGCCCCCCGGAGTAAAGTCAAATGTAAGATCAGAACTGCCCCCTGGTTCACAGAACAATTAAAAATCACTAAATCTCTAAGTAGAATCGCTGAGAAAAAATGGCAGAAAAGCAAAGATCAGGCTTACCATAAAGCATACAAAGTACTGTACGCTGGTTACATGAGTGACATAAGGGCGGCAAAGCGAGCATTTCTTACGGAGCGAATAAACAAGGCTGAAAATTCCTCCAAAGAACTGTACCAAATTTTAAAAGAGTTCACTACTTCTAGCAACCCGTCAGTAATACCTAATTCCCAAGAGTGGACCAATGCTCTCTCGGGATTCTTTGGGGAAAAAATAACCGCCATCCACCTTTCTTTTCCTCCTCACCAAAATACAATTGAGGCTGAAGCACTGGCAAACTTGTCATGTGATCCGCTATATATCTTGAGTGAATTTGTAAAATTTGACAGAGATGCGACCATGTCAGTTGGGCTGAAAATAAAGTCCGGGTCTCCCACCGATCATATTTCTCCTAAACTTTTTTCCATACTTGCCCCAGCACTGGTGGAACGTTTGACCAGTCTTTTCAACAAATCTCTCTCGGAGGCAGATTTTCCCACAACATGGAAAGCAGCAAGAATCAGACCAATATTAAAGAAACCCTTCAAATCATCGGCCCATCTCATTATTCCCATACTGTCACACATATCACAAAAAATGTCAATCTGTTGGATGCACGTCCACTGATCCATGGTCATCCATATATCCTGAGCGGTGTACATGGTGCCATTTTCCACCCACATATGAGCCTTTTAACCCATAGCGAGTTGTTCCTGTGTATTACCTATCTGTCTGAGCAAAGTATGTCGTCTGGGAGTGGGTGGTCTATGCAGAGTTACATAAGGGATATAATCACGGACCACTGACCAAGCATTCGCCAATAGCCCTGCACTGGGGGATGGTGTCGGTTGACTGTCAACAAGAAATCGGTTAGTTGTGATGGGAGTTAAAGGCACATTGGATTGGAAAGGTACGGAACCAGTGGAAGGGGCAACAAGGGAAAGGGAAGGGTGGACCTGCACTGGTACAGTGGCCTGAACAGTCGGGGCATTGGGAACTGGTGGTTGAGGTATCGGATGAACCGGGGTATGGGCAGGGGCAACAACTGGAGCAGCAGCGAGGGTCAATTGTGCGAGATCAAGGGTCGGATACATGGCGGGAGCATAAGGTGGAGGGTGTCTAACATGGAGGTCATGAAAGGGTCATCCTCCTTGTTCCGGGCCTTTTCGGGGACCTTTTTGGTAACGTACATCTGTCTGCCTGCATTCGATGTAATCTATCATGTATCACTATACCCTCTTCTATTTTCTGATCATCATGATTTTGGGCCTTCTGAATCACACTCATACTTTTAGCTTTGGTTTTTTTAGTTTGATTTCCTTCTGCTTGGACTCCTTGCGCCAAACCTGAAAGGAATCAAATATTGCAGGTCTAACTTTCATCTGAAACAATTTCCCCTCCATATTGTCTAATACAGTAGGTTCAAAACTACCGTGCATTGGCCATTGTAACTCAGCATTACCTTTTGTATAATTGTGCCAGAGTGAGGAAAACACAATCGGGCCAATACCATGTTTAGCATAGACTTCATGATTAGGGGTCCCCAGGGGAGGAATCGGAAAAGATTCCTCCAATGCGGAGTCCTGTGCACAATAACAACAACACCATTTCCGAAACTTACTAAATCCAGGCATCTGACATCTCTAGACGTGTATCCTGGTTTCAAACATCAAGGGATACAGTCAAACATTACAGCATATAACTGTACTTACCCCTTGGCTTTGGCTTTTGCAAAAGTCGAACAATACCCAAAAACAAATACAATTCACCAAAGAAGTGGGTCACTCCCACTCTTACCTGACCGTTAGTCTTCCCTCACACGGCAAATGTCACAAAGGTCTTGACCTCCCAAAACTAGGAACCAGAACTGGGGCGTCAGACGGGGCCGCAGTCGGGTAGCCCATAGGAGGGAGGAATCACACAATCGGAGACCTCGGGCCCACAAGGACAATTTACAGCCAATGTAGTGGTGCGCCTCCCTTGGAATTCGATCACGGACCCCTCACGACCTCCAAGCTCGATGACGACCACTGAAGACACCAAATTGTAGAAATGGCTTTTTGGAGACCCTCCCCACTGAATGGTCAAAGCCAGCGGTGCAGGGGACACCTAGAATCTATGGGTTCTTCTCCTCAATTGTGCATTACCAAAGAGACCAGGACAACTTAGCTGTGGAGGAGAGTAAGTTATTTTATTTGCTCGAGCTAAGGACAGGGTCCTAGAATGGCACAAAGACAATTCTATGGAGACTGCTGCTTCACTCTGCAGCACACACATAATTATAGTACTAGCCACACCCTTTACACAATACAAGTTCCTCATTAGACAAGTTCCTCATCAGGCAAGTTCCTCATCAGTCTCAGGTGGCGCAATCGTGGCCAGGATGCATCTGCCTATGGTTGTACAATGTACATCGTGTCTGACTTCCATGCCCAGATGGCGTGGACACAGAACATCTGTTTCCAATTGCACAATACACACAGCCTCTGACTTCCCTGCCCAGATGGCGTGGTCACGGGGCACAGTCATTGGTCATGGGAGGCTGAATTGCCAATAGTGGACAGGATGTGGCTAAGTCTCTGGCACAACTGGGGTCAGGGTGCACAGGCAGCTTCTCGGAATCGGCTCAACCAAAAGGAGTGGGGAGCGTTAAGCAAGCTCCAACAGAGACACAGAAAGCAATTCTTTACAAGGTTGCTGACAGCATGGCAAAACAAAATGGAGTCTTAGTGGTCATTTTAAGCACTGTTCAACAAGTTCTGCCCTCTATGGTGTTGATCTTTGGGGGTCCGAGAATCTAACTAACCTAACCATTTCAGAAAACAAGTTTCTGCACAGTATCACTAATCTCCCCCAAAGTACCCCATTAAGGCCATTAAGATATGATCTTGGCAGACAACCCCATCTCGGTAGTTGCCAAACTGCGCCCTATTCTAACACCCGAACTGTCATCATACGGGGAGGGTTTGATAAAATCTGATGGCTTCCACAAAACTGGTTGGCTAAGGGGAATTAGTAATACCCCAGTCGGTTTAGGCTGAAAACACTATGGGAGAACCCAATAGAGGTCTCTTTCCCCCAAAAAAAGATCCTAAAAGAAAAGTACTGGGAGATGGTTACCCATAATGTTCTGAGCAATACTGATTCTGCTTCCTTGGCAGGATCTTTTTGGAATCGAAACTTATTCCTAGCCTTGAAATCTACTGGGATATTATCACCAAGCCACTGGACAGGAAATTGTATTTTCCGTTGAGGGCAGGATCACTGCCTTTAAGATGGTCGCTCACATGCTCTTTGTCTGTCCTGCCTATGCAGCAGCAAGACGGGTCTAGTTGAGTCCTAGGTGCAAACTACTTGGTACTAGAAGGAGTGCAGAAGCCGACCGGCTTATACGCACTAGCACCTTGCCATTTATTACTATAGCAGCAGCAAAATACCTAGGGTGGATGTGGACAATAAGGCTGAAATTACTATCCGGGCAAATCGGTCTTGTGTAAAGTGACCCAATTGTTCATATCAAATTTACAAGTTAACTGCTTTCCTGCCAACCAAACCTTTTTAGTTTTATATGGATCATATTGTAATCTTTTACAATGAAATGAAGCGAGCCCTATGAAACTTGTATTGTTAATATTTTTAGTCAAAAGTTGTAACTTATTTTTCCACCAGCATGACTATTTTAGAACTTTGTTACACCATTTTTAAGTATGTATATTTATTATGTCTTTTTGTAAAGCGCTTTTAAGATTATATGTCGAATAAAGCATGTTTGGAATGGAATGGTTAGTACTGCTATACATGTTTTGGCATACACATGCTTAAATCAGTGTTGACGTTTTTTTAAGTAAAAAAAATACTTTTGTGAATCAACGTCCACAGTATTTTACAGCTGAAAAAAAATGTTTCAGCCATGTGCCGCTATGAACATTAACCCTCAAGCAGTATTGCCTTTTTTTAATGTGCACCTGGTTGGCAATTGATTTCAATATCCTCTCTCCCTGTTGGTGTTTTTAAGTTTCTAAAGCGTGAGGCAAAATCTTTGGTAGGTCGGGGAAGTTGCAGATCAGGAGTGGTCTCTGTTAATTTTTCTATTACGCTCTGAATGGTCTGCACGAGTTGAAAGTCCACTTGCTAGTTTGGCAGTACATGCTGCAAAACATGGCATTTAGACATATGGATGTGTTAGGCTGAAGATATGGGCCAGTGACTGCAGATCTGTAATGGGGAATAGTGCTGTGCATATAATTGCCGGCTTCCATTTCTGGTAACATTAATTGCAGTAGGCATGTGAGGGGAAAAAAAGCAGCGTGAATGCATTTTAGGACTTGCCACAAACCTGCAGAGAGCTCAGTTTCGGCTTCCGAGCAGAAAGGCACTATTGTGCACATAAAATAATATCATAGTTGAGAAGGTTTGGTTGTTAGTAAACCAATACTTACATTGTTCCCCGACACAGAAAACAATCAGATGCCCTTGTATATCAGATGAGCATTGGCGTAAGCCAGGCAGGTGATGAGTGCTGCTCTGTATAATCATCTCAGAAAATAAGCATCACGCAGGCTGCAATTAAAAGTTGCACATGTTTTCATTTTAATGGGAAACGCAGACAGGAGAGGCTGATAATATTTCATGCAAAGTCAATTATAATATTGTTTAAGGGAGCTCTCTCTATGGGTAGATAAAGTAAAGTTGCTAGTTTTGCAAACATGGGGCAACTATTACATCCATATTTTTCGATGCTCACAGTGGCCTTCTGTATAAGTGACTTGTGCTATTTCCCCCCCCCCCCTGACGTCACTGATACTGGGGAGACCAGCAAGCCTGTGGGCAGGGAACACACACCCCGTTAGGAGTGGGATCCTAATGGTTTAGTAACAAATGAAGAATTACCACGGGAATCAGTAATTCAGCGCCTTATTCCCTCACTATTTCCTCCTTTTGGTCTGCATTTTTACCTGAAGATGTCACATTTGGGGTATTCCCTCAAAAATCACTATTCCGTGGGGGTCAGTACCTTCCATTACTAGCCCCATCGGAATTAAGTGGCCACTGTTTATGGTTGCCATTATAGGCAGTTCAGGAATCTGATTGTCTAGAAGTTTTTTTATTGCAGAACTGCCTGTGTGTCCTGATTCACCATGAATAAATGTGGGAAATCCGAGGGGGCAGGTGAAACATTCCCTGTGACAATGCTCTACCTGCTCCTTGAAGGGCAGAAACGGTTCCTTCAAATGATAAAAGTACAGCATTTTTCCTTATCGATATGCAGCTAGTTGTGATTTCCTGGAGTTGCTATTTTGTATGTAACACTGGTTGAATCTGACCAAAATCTGCACAGCTAAAGAAGCAGGCCACAGCCGTCGTTACACGGCATGATCCGCTCACAAAGATTTGTTGGTCACTCAAAAATTGTTGAGGATAATAAAAGAGGTAAGGTAAGCAGACCCAAAGAAGGATGCAGGGCTCCCATAGGGATGGCTATTTGTCCCCAAAATGAAAAACTCCTAGTTGTTGATGGAGAGTTTGTGGAGAAGTCTGCAGCTTCATAAACCTCCTTGCTGACATTTTGTGATTATGCTATCCGTGACTCTGCTGCGGATCCATGGAGCATGAGAAGCCGTTCAACGTTGGCAGATCTTCTGCTGAACCTTTGACCGGCTGTTCCAGATTGTGAACTGCCTACTTACTTAAAGGTAAATCACTGTATTGATCTGGGCACTGCACTCAACTCCTCAAGACCATATGCAGTGACGTAGCCCCCGGCCAAATGAGAGGCCCCACATGGACACCCAAGGTCAAGGATGTGGGCAGAAGACTTATGCCAGGAAGCCTTTGTGAAAGCCTGGTACAGTGGGTTATGTCCACATGTGGTCTGGGTGCTGGCTGTCCTCTCTACTTGGCAAAACACTGTGCACAGTGTTGTTAATCCATACATGAGATACCACACCCAAGCACACTGGAGCGGGTGCATGATCTGCCAATGGCCATGCACAAACAGGGCAAGGCAAGGTCTGAATCAAAGGCAAGTCCCTATGCCAAACCCCAATGTCAAAACCTAATGTGTATAACTGACTTGCAGAGCAGTTATTTGCATTACTAAAGAGTTAATGCATATGATTGTAAAACTCATAAAGCCAAAGAAAAAAATATTTTATTGTGAGCTATGTTTAGGTACTTAGAAGAAAAACTGTCACTGTTAACAAATCAAAGAAATTAGCTAAACAGGTTCTGGCGAAAGAACTACATAGTTCATGTGTAATACCTAAAAAAATACTGGCATCTGAGAATTATGGTGGCCAACTCAACTATGATACTAGAACAGAGCCACCCAATAGTCCCACCAGGACTGGGTAATGTAAACAATATGAGCTAAATGTCCAGGTAGGAATCATTTACAATATAAATTTTTAAATCAACAGTGTCATAACTATGATCACTCAATTCAGGAGGGTAACCAAGGGGTTTCAACAACAGCCAAAAGTGAATAGTATCAAAAATATATTTTTATTTTTTATAGTTTTAAATATTTATCACTTTTTATACAGAGATTCAAAAATCTGGCAACAGTAAACCACCGACGTCAGATATCACATGTAAGCTTGATATAATCTATATAATTTCTATAAGGTTCAAGCACATTAGTGATTTTTTCAAGCACATTAGTGATGTAGATATGGAGGCACTAGTCACGTGGTCCTATGGATGGTAGGTGCTTTGGCACTTGTATATCTATGTGGTGTTTGAAGTGCACTTGGTGGTGGTTTGAAGGCGCATGCCACACTGAGTGCCTTGTCACTTTGTTTTTTGGTTTTGAGCTGCAAATAAGTCTCCGTGTACCCTAGGGTTTCACTGATAATGTCTTGTAATTATGTTTATATTAGATACCCCTGTGCAACGTCTTTTGTCCTGAAGATGGTCCTCCGGATCTTTATGACCAACCTGGACCGAAACGTCGACGCCTAAACACCTTTTATACAACCATATTGTATATATTCACTTGAAACAATACTGTGTGAATTAGGGTGCACATACAAGATTGTGCATGTGGTCCTTTCATTGTGTCCACATTATGTGGTAAAGGTGTTGTACACCACCCTATGATTTGTGATATCTGACGTCGGTGGTTTACTGTTGCCAGATTTTTGAATCTCTGTATAAAAAGTGATAAATATTTAAAACTATAAAAAATAAAAATATATTTTTGATACTATTCACTTTTGGCTGTTGTTGAAACCCCTTGGTTACCCTCCTGAATTGAGTGATCATAGTTATGACACTGTTGATTTAAAAATTTATATTGTAAATGATTCCTACCTGGACATTTAGCTCATATTGTCAACTCAACTATGATTCGCCCCTCAATACAATGCTCGACTTCACACGTGGTGTCACAGTTTACAACACCTCTGAAATCTTTTCACTTGTATGCCAACAGAGTATTATTTATTTATTTATTGAATTTCTATGGCGCAACAGCTACCCAGAGGGTTTCCCCGCGCCCTGGATCAGTACTCAACCAGGAGGAGTCACTAGGCTATTTAATCAAAGGGCTTATTGACTGAATAGTCAGGTCTTGATGCCCTTCCGGAATCTTATAAAGCTTTGTTCCAGTCGCAGTGGAAGAGGGATAGAATTCCTTAAGACCAGAGCCAGCTGAGCGAAAGAGCGGCCGCCCATTCGCGCTCGCTTGAATCTAAGGACTACAAATTTTGCCTGATTTAAAGAGCGAAGGTTACGGGTCGGGATGTATTTTTGGACCAGCTTGCATAAGTAGCTAGGGGCCTTCCCCGTGTTTATTCTGAACATAAAACAAAGTGCTTTAAATTTAGAACGGTTGCCCATCTTAAGCCAATGTAAGTTGTGGAGATGGCCAGAGATATGTGTCCACCTGGGGAGGCGGAGAAGTACCCTGGCTGCCGCATTTTGAATGACTTGTAGCCGCCGCGTGACTTCTTTGTTCGTGCCTAAATATAGGATGTTACCGTAATCCAGTCTTGAGCCAATGAGAGCATGGACTACGGTCTTTTGTGCCCCTTCAGGAAGCTGCCAAAGGATTTTTCTTAGCCATTTTAGAGTGGCGAAGCAAATAGAGGCAATTTTTGCAGTTTGTTGTCGCATAGACGTCGATCACGAAGCCCAAATTGCGAGCGGACTGCACAGGTATCGGGGTAGGACCCATTTCAGTGGGCCAATGCAAAGGCCCCCAGAGCTCTTTTTGTTCTCCAAAAATAAGTAGCTCTGTCTTGTCACCATTCAATTTCAATTTATTGGCGTGCATCCAATTCGCCATCCTTTGAAACCCAATAAGAAGGGGAGATGCCTCCGACTTTTCTGCTGCTGATCGGGAGGAGACAAGCTGAGTGTCATCAGCATAGGAAAATATTGTGAGGCTTGCTTCCTCTGCTATTGACGCTAGCAGACTTATGTAAATTTAAAAAAGCAAGGGGCTTAGGATCGAGCCCTGAGGCACTCCATTAGGGGAGATCAGAGTACTCAAGTTATTGTTTTTAGAAAATACCTGAAATGATCTATTGGACAGGAAGTTTTTTAGCCAGTTCAGGGCCGAACCTCTCACACCTATCCTTTCCAGAGTCTGGGTCAGTGTGTCATGGGAGATGGTATCTAAGGCGGCACTTAGATCTAATAAAATGAGTGCAACCGTGCCACCCTCGTCCATTGTCTGACAGATAGTTTCTGTCACTCCCAGTAGTGTGGATTCTGTTGAATATCCAGCTCTTTACCCAGACTGCGATGGGTGCACAAGATTGTTGGTGTTAACAACTTCTGCCAGTTGGTTGTTCACATGCTTTTCCATAATTTTAGAAAAGATCGATAGGAGTGAGACAGGGCGAAAATTCTAAAAAACCTCTGGGTCCCCATTCGCTTTCTTAAGTAGCGGTAGAACCATAGCATGTTTCCATGTGTCTGGTACCAATGCTTCCTTCAGCGATGCATGAGTAACACTCTGATTACATTTAGGATGCATGGGTCAAGTTGTTTTAGGATATGGGCCAGGATGGGATCATTAGGTGAGCCAGATCTAATGCTATTTACAATCTCTGTAAAGGATGTGGGATCCATTAAATTCCAACTGGTAAGCAAGTTCCTCAGCGAATCTCCCGGCTCAATGGATTTGCTAGATGTTGAAGTTAAGGTTGGAATGGGTCTTTGTTCATCCGTTTTCTTAAAGTTAGAGTAGATTTTTAAGATTTTATTGTTAAAATAATTTGCCAATAGGGGGCGTGGCTTGGACGGCAGGAGGAATGGCCGCCTAAACCGAGTGCTCTGCAGAACGGGAGAGAGAGCTCTCTGCTAACACTGCTCCCATTGCCGCGATTCACTCCAGAACCAAGGTACCTGCACCGGGACCCTCGCTGCACCCATCGATGCCCTGAAATTTGCTTGGGACCGCTTTTTGGGGACTTTGCTGGTCTTCGGGCGGCCGTGCGACCTTCGCTCCGGGCTTTGCCTAAAATGGCGGCGCCCGGTCGCAGCTGTAATGCCTGATCCCTGTGAGTGCTGAAAGTGCTTCTAAGTGCAATGGAAGACCCCCACCAGCAGTAAAGGCACCACAGCCCTTGTGAATCATCCCCACGAGGTCAAATGCCATCGGAGGTTGGCGGGTGATCGGCTAGGCAGACATCACTCGGCTCCACATGCCTGACCCTAAAATGGCGGCGGCGGCGACAATGATCCCCTTGAGGTCTGCACGCTCCGACTCACGGTGAGCTCCTGGGACCAACTGAAGCCCATTCACTGCCATCCAGTGACTTATCCTCCTAAAGGTATGTGCAGCCCCACCCTGCCTCGCCACTCCTGACTGCGAATGCCTGTGCCTGGGACATTAAGCCCACCACGTGGTAACTCTTAACCGGCCTCACTGCCTCATGATTGCAATACCACCGTAAAAGGAGCATCTCACCCAAGATCTAAGCGAGCAGTGCACCCCATCTACTGTGTAACGATCGGACACTGCATCTACATGTGCCTCAGTGCGCTCCCTGCTCTCACATAAGCCTGTAGCCAGTGTTCTACAACCATTGATCCCTAGTCATATCCACTCATGTGTTCCCAGGCACATAAATAGTCCTGCAACCGACTCTTTTCATGTGGATGCCCAGCCGCGACAGCCAGCAGTATTCCCCCTACAGCAGTTAAAGTCTGACTGGTTCCCAGCAAATGCGAACACACACCAGAAGCATTGGTGGTCCTGCAGCCGACTCTTTTCGCGTGGGTGCCCTCACCATCCAGCAGTGTCCTACTCCAGCATTTAAGGTCAAATAGGCTCCCAGAGAACGCAAATTTATACCAGGCAACAATGGCGAATAGAGAGGACAGAAATAATTCTAAAAAGGCGAAACCAGACTCACTTTTGGACTCACCCATCAAAAGTAAAGCCGATATGGCAGCCAATATGGAAATGATTCTCAGGAAGCTGGCAGACCTACATGAACTTTCTAAATCCACCAAATCCAATACCGACTCTATGCAACTTGAGCTCACTGCGATTAGAGCTGATATAAATGTAATTAGCACGTGCCTGGGCGCGGCTGAACAACGAATAAGCGACATGGAGTACATCTCAAAACAATCAGTCTCCAAGATCCAATGTCTAGAAAAGACCACGGAAGAGCTGAAACGCCATAACGCGGAGTTGGAGGGTAGAAACAGAAGAGGTAACATCAAGATCTTTGGCGTTCCAGAGAATTCCGAAAAAGATGCGAATTCCTGCGTGGCATTCCTTGAATCATGGATTCCCATGATCACCAAATTGGACTTCCCACACGGCCTTGAACTGGATAGGGCACACAGGATCCCCACCTTCGCTACCAAGAGCTCCAATGGCCCCAGACCATTGATCTGCAAACCGCTCAGATTTCAGCACGTTGAGATGATCCTTCAATTCGCAAGAAGAAACCACTCCATCTCGTGGGAAGGCCATAAAATCATCTTCACACAAGATTACTCAAGAGATACGGTGGCAATCCGCAAAGGAGAAAATGGAGCTAAAAGAGTTCAAAGATCCTTAGTCTTTTTTTCTGTTTTGTACTGTTTTTTACTTATGTTTATCTATTCCACATGTGTCAGGTGTATTTCGTTGCAGTCCACTGTACCTTCACATGATGGCCCACACGTTGCCCGCGCTGAGCAGCTTGGGGAGCTACCCACTGTCTTCCTTAGATCACAGCGTACTTTCCCAGCGATACTCCTCAACCCCAATGGCTAAGACTAAATCACTAGCCGATGATCTCACGATAGTCTCTCTTAATGTTAAGGGCCTCAACCATCCGGTAAAAAGGAGGAAAGTTCTCGAGTATATTACCAAATCTAAGGGGGACATTATTTTACTTCAAGAAACCAAATTGTCCGAGGATGATCTACGCTTTTTGAACATCCATTGGGCGTCACACATCCTGTCTTCACCAGCTACTCACAAAAAAGGGGGGGTTATTACCCTCTTAGCGAAAAAAAGCTAACCTTACTCTAGTCTCACACTCCCACAACGAAGTAGGTAGACTCTCCATTACTAATCTTCTAAGGGAAGACAACCCCATTCATGTACTAAATATCTACGGCCCAAATGCAGAAGACCCGGAATTCTGGGACTCTGTCTCCCGCTCATTAGAATCTATCCCTACGGAGGACCTGTTGATAGTGGGAGGTGACTTTAATCTCCCCCTTGACCCAATTCTCGATAGGCAATCCAAGTGTGCCTTCCACCCCTCCCGCTCGCATGACGCCCTCCTTCGCCTCTGCGACAGATATCATCTGAAAGACTCATGGCGCCTACAAAATCCAGACGGTAGGGATTATACATTTTACTCTGCACCACACAATTCCTATTCAAGTATCGACTTCATTCTGATCTCAAGCCCCTTCACACACCTTATAGAGGAGACAGAAATAGCCCCCAAATTAGTCTCTGATCACGCCTGTATCCGCACCAAACTGGCTGGCTCCAGATCGATTCTCCCACCCAAGAGATGGCGCTTTAACGATGAGATGCTCTCAGACCCCACAAACAAATTAATAATAACGAACGCCATTGAGGAATATCTATCTGTAAACGACACCCCCGACACTACACCTAATACCCTGTGGGATGCTCTGAAAGCCACAATTCGCGGGGTTATCATCACCATCAGGGCCAAGTCAAACAAGGCGCTTAATAAAGAATTAGAGCCTCTGGAGCACCAGATTGGCGCACTGGAAGCCCAACACAAATCCAACCCGCTTGATTCTACAGTATTAGACACGTTAACCAAGAAAAAATACGAATACAACACCATCACCAGCAAACGGGCAGGGGTATGGATTAATCGCTTCAAGGCCCTACAACTATGTGAGGGCAACAGAGCGGGGAAACTGTTGGCCTCCTACCTCAAACATAAACAGAAATTGACCACCATATCATCCAATAAAGATACCAGAAACGTCACACACACTAAACAATCTAACATCCTTAACAATTTCAAAGCATTCTACGAAGACCTTTACAAAAATGACAAAATATTAGACGAATCAGCCTGTGCGAACTACCTCAATTCACTCCACCTTCCAAAACTTTCTGAATCTGACAGGTCTCACCTGGGCGCCCCAATCACTAGGGCAGAAATCAAAGCAGCAATCAACACCCTGAAGAATAACAAGGCCCCCGGTCCTGACGGCTTCACTGCGCCCTTCTATAAGGCCTTTACAGACCAAATTAGCCCTCCGCTCCTTAAACTCTATAACTCTACTACAGCCAGTGGCGGTGTTTCCCCTTCAATGAGTGAGGCCACGATTATAGTACTACCGAAAGAAGGGAAGGACCCACTACTCACTAAGAATTACTGTCCCATATCCTTGATAAATCTAGATTGCAAAATATATGCTAAAATCTTAGCGACCAGACTAAATTCCATCCTCTACAAATTAATTAGCCCCTCGCAGGTTGGCTTCCTAAAAAACCGGATGTCTAATGACAACACGAGACTATTATGTCATATACTAGAAAAGGCAAAGTCCTCTTCCGTGCCAATGGTAGCGATAACCTTGGACGTGGAAAAGGCCTTTGACAAGGTCTCGTGGCCCTTCCTACGTCAGTGCATGCACTCTTTCAATCTTGGCGAGCCCTTTACCAGGATGGTGATGGCCCTCTACTCTGCCCCTTCTGCCAGGATAGCTATAAACGGCACCCTCTCGGACCCTTTCCGCCTATACCAAGGAACCAGACAGGGATGCCCTCTCTCACCAGCTCTCTTTCTACTAGCCCTTGAGCCCCTCCTTACAGATATCAAAAATAACGGAGACATTGCGGGTGTTTCTTTTGGGGACACGCAAGTCAAATTAGCAGCATATGCATATGACATCCTGATCACTACGGAAAACCCTTCTAACTCCATTGCTGCTCTAATGACATCAATAGACAAATACTCCTCCCTATCTGGCTACAAATTAAATAGAGATAAATCCGAAGTAAAACCTCTTAATGTCCACACTTCTAGAGAAGTGCTGGGCGACTCCGGCCTACTCTGGCAAACAGGCGTGATTAAATATTTGGGGATTGACTTCATGGATGAGCTACTGAGTACCCTTAAACATAACGAAAAGAAAACCCTAGACAAAATCAAAAGTCTGTTGGACGGATGGTCACCCCGTTTCATCACCTGGTGGGGCCGTATTGAAACCATAAAAATGATGATATCCCCCCTGGTTAACTACCTCGTCACAATGCTCCCACTCATGCTCTTCAAAGAGTTCCATAACAAATTGGATAAAATCATCTCGACATTTCTTTGGCAGGTAAAAAAAGCCAGAATCAGTTTAAAAAAACTTCGATTAGATAAAAAACTAGGAGGAGTCAACCTGGCGGATTACAAAATTTACCAAATCGCCTTTCTAGCAAAGCAGGGGTCGCACTGGATATCCTCCCAGTCTGACTATACCCCAGTGTGGCTCTCCGTGGAAAAGTCATTGCTGAATGGTCTCAGTCCCAGCGCCCTACTCACCGTCAAACTCCGTCCCAGCCTAGGACCGGGCCCTATCTTCAAGAATACTAAAATGGCTCTTCTAAAAGTTAGTAATCACCTGCCACAACAATTCCGACACTCACATTGGGAGTCAATATGGTACAATGCCACAATTACATACAAAGGGAAAACTCTAAACTACCCCTCCTGGATAGACAGTGGTATCTTATTCCCCCACCAACTAGTCAAGGAAATTCAGGATAGGTTTTGACTACACAATGTTGAATTTTACAACTTCTTACACATTAAAGTAGCACTAGCGATAGCTAACTTGAAGGCTGTCACCCCCTCCCTCCCAGGCTTAATCACCTCCCTTAACAAATTGGGGCACCAAGTCTCTAGACTGTATAAATTAATGCGGCCACAATCGTCCTCCCTAAATACACCTCTCCAACGCTACTGGGACTCACTCTCCTCCACACCTAACTCAGACACAATCTGGGCCAGTACTTGGGAGTCCACCACTCGCCACAAAATATTCCCTACTCTATCACAGACCAAGTTCTGGCTTCTACATAAGGCCTTCTGGACACCTAGGAGGTTGTTTCTCCATAAAATCAAGTCCGACGACACGTGTTAGAATTGTTCAGGTGAAGGAGGAGACCTGGAACACCTTATCTTCAGATGCCCCTGTGTTACCTCCTATTGGGACAGAATATTTGATTTTTATAAATAAAGTCCTCCATATCACCCTACCAAGAGAATTTTCAACGCTTGTTCTAGGTTTTGCCAAAGCCGTCACACTCAATGATGACGACAAAGCCCTACTGGACCTATTGCTGACGGCTGCGGTTAAAATCATACTAAATAACTGGAAAAGCACAAACAAAGCTTCTTTTCCCCACTGGTTGAACTGGGTCTCTCACTTAAGAGGTGCTGATAACATATCCTTAACTTCCACCCCATGGCGACCGCCACTCAGGAAACTTTGGTCTTCACTAGATGATCACTTTGACTCATACAAACCTCCTTGAAACTTGGTTACTTCGCACTCAGAGCGTTTCATACCATAGGGTTCACTGTCTATGCCTCTGTACGACTGTCATTATAAGTTATGTACACACTTCGTCAGAGTTTGATACTTCCAACTTTCCTATGTATCATATGTTTGATTTAAGCAAATGTATAACTCATGATGCTTCTGCTCTTGTGTGGAGGTGCCAATTTCTCCCCAGGTCATGTTATTCACTCCGTCGAGTTACCTTGGATGCAACTCTCCTCTATCTGCCTGCTGGACACTATATGTGGATCCTTGTTTGCTTTACTGGTCTTGATTTATTTTGCTTGTACCATATCTTATATTAACTAATTTTATGATTTTTTGATGTACTTAATTTTAATGGTAATGCTTATTCTTGTACTGATTTATCTCTTTGTAGCTCCTAATAAAAAACTTTGAACACAAAAAAAATAATTTGCCAATAAGTTGCATTGGACGGTGAACAGCGTGGGGAGTACGGGTTGTTGTGCTGCACCGCTAAATTCTAATTTAAAAAGAACTCTGGGATTATTTTGTGCAGCCAGAATATTTTCTCTCCCACAAAATTTGACTTTGCTAGCTTGCATGATAATTGGTAGGCCTTAATAGCTTGTCTGTATGCCTCTTTTCCAGCCAAGTCATAGTTTTTCCTCCAATGTCTCTCTAATCTCTTGCATCTGCTTTTTTCTGTTTTTAGCAGTTCTGAAAACCAAGGGGCTGGAGGGTGGCAAGATCTGGATTTGTTCTTTGTGAGTGGAATAATGGTGTCTACAGCTTCCAATAACCATTTGTTAATTGTATCCGCGACCCTGGTGTCTTTTAGATGTGGCATTGAATTGATTAATTGAGTGTTAAGACAATCTATGTTCAGCCTTTTCCAGTTTCTCGACCAGATAGCCTCAGATCTATCCGAGCTCTGAGCAATTGTTAGCGTAATTTCCAAGCTAACCAAATAGTGGTCTGACCAGAGTAAAGGCTTGTTGCACATCCAGTAAACTGCTGGTATGCTTAAGGTGAATTAATTTGCCACAATTCCTTTGGTTGAGGATCGACGTGAGGCTGTGGTGGCAAATACATTTCAGAAGGTCATAGAAAAAGTTAAAAATAACCCCTTGAATTCAGAAGTTAATGCCTCAGTGGATAAAACAACTAAATGAAATAAAAAAATAACTAAGTAAACAACATGATTGGAAAACATCATTGCGATATTTAAGAAAGGATCCAGACTTACAAGTTGATTTAGAAGAGGGCATTCATAATGCTTCAACAAAGCTTGACGAACACTTGATAATGAGTAGGGATTACTTTAAAACAAGTAATTGACAGCTCAATCCTAATAGAACAATCTGATGAATTCTTTAGGAATGCAAAACACTCCAAGATGAAATAAAAGCAAAGAAGGAGCTAAAATAACTTGATACTGGAATAAAAGCTCTACAAATATTGTATTCGACCTCTCAGATTGTGGAGAGGGAATGCAAGGACTAAAAACAAGAGATCCTTTTCTAGGCAGAATATCTTCAGAAAGTGGCAACAACAAACTCAGAAGTGCATGGTTCTGCCAAAAATTACGCATGGAAACAATTGAGTAGCAAACAAGAAGGCAAGAGGAAAGCGCAGAACAACAGTGATACATTTCAGGTAGAGAGGGAATCAAGAGAAAATATAGGAAAGACACTAATTGGGAATGCATACAGTAGAGAACTTCCTCATATTGAAATGGATGCTTTGACTGAAATACTGAGTTTTGCTCTTTGTAAAAATAAAAATAAGCATTTTTTAGATCGAACAATTAAATTAAAATAAAGGAAAAAATTGACAGAAAGAATAATGGCTTGATTAATCTACTAAAGGTCAGAACGATCTTGCAGGATCTGTTTAGGAAAGACATCATAGATATAGTTACATTATTTTCATTAGAACATCATTTAATATTAGAAAAGCAAGCAATGAAAGCTCTATATATAGATACAAATCTTGCTCCTGTAAGTGAATGTAAAAAAACATAAATAATTACACTAATAAAAGGTTTCATGGTGAGTAAAATGTTTGAAAATCAATGAGTGCTAAGTGATCGTGAGATACATTTAAGTAAGAGAAATGTTCCTTATCTTAACAATTTTAAAAAAGTGAGGGGAGAGCAATGATGAAATGGCAAAATAGTAAGTCAATTACCAATGGAAAACTGACAGAGGCAGACATGTTCTATTATGAGATACTGCAGATTAGGAGAAGGCATTCTGTAAACATTTAAATGGCAAAACATCTTATAGAAATTTTAAAAGTAGTCCAACCGAAGTGTAGTTAGAAGAATTACACAGTATAGCGATGTGGTGTCAGGTTCGTTTAATATCACAAGAATAATTAGAATTATTGTACATAGCAAAAACACTATTAACAACCTTCTATGCTATCCCAAAAATACATGAAGCAGCTTGCTGTCACTCAAGAAAACGAATTATTTCCAAAATTGAAAACCTGATTCAAAACGTATCAAGGTACATTGGCTACTTTTTACACCCTTTAGTGACTCAGGTATCATCTTATTTAAGAGACACTAAATATTTTCTTAGTAAACTCTATTAGTAAACATATATTTTATTATACAATAAAAAATTACAGAAATCAAGAAAAAAAAAAAAAAAAAGAAAGAATGAAAAAAGATTTTATAGATGCTCTTTTTTTAGTTCAAAAATGAGTTTCTTAGGATAAAGAATTGCAATAATGTATAAAATATAAGAACGGTGAAAGTAAGAAGATTGCATACAATATATCAGTTGGACTAAATAAATATCAGGGATATAAAACAGTCAATCAAATATTTCGTATACAATCAATATAACCATATCATATGTTACATCAGTATGAAAAAAGAGAATTTTACACGTTCTACAGAAAATTATAATACATATATAAATAGAACTGTATAATAACATAAAGGAAGTCATGGAGGTTTAGTAACTACTTGTTGCAAAGGTGTAGGGAGAGCAGAGCATTTAGCACTAGTATCAATATATAGTGTAACCGGTGCCCACAAATCTAAACGTTTGGATGACAGATGTATCGGGTACACAAATGTGGTGTCTAGCCTATGATTGTAAGATGCAGTAGAACAAAATGAAACACGAGAAGAAGTTTAGAAAAGCTTCTTTGATCCGAAGGTTTAAACAGCACATGTCACGGTAAGCACGCAGCAGAGCACATTCATAACTGAGATCATAAACAGGCCCCAGGGGTGAATAGAAAGTCAGGAACCAGTCAGCATTAATTGGTACTAAGATTTTAGATTTGCTGGGTGATCGGCTAGTTGAGGCATTTAGCATGAACAGTGCTTGAAGAAATAAATGTGCCACAGATTTTAAAATAAATTTTCATATTCTCTTTGTAAAGTTTGAATAATTGTAAAATATGGTTGTGGTTAGTTTGTTTAGTGTATCACAATTATTATTACGAAACTGATCAAGATTAATTTTTTTGTATCTTAGAAACTCCTAAAGAAGGGATTTTTCCGAAATGCATTGGGTGATTTTAATAAAAGCGTGACATGTGGAAACAGTCATTCTCCTGTGTTTTTTTATGAACAGTAAGGAAACGAAGATGAGTATAATGGATTGAAGAAAATTAGAGAAATAAAAGGATGAACATTATTGGATTAAACAGCGGAATAAATGAAGAGTTGATAATGAATTTAATTCATTGGACTCATTTAAATAGGCTGTGCAGATTGATGGGGATAGGAATGTGGTGCCCTCGTGTTCTTAGCCTATGATTGTACCAGACAGCGTACCACCATGCTTGATATGAGAGTTTAGTAAAGTCTTTCCAATTCTTGGTTATTTGTTGGAAGGCTACTGCTAATAACAGGTCGATTACTTTTACATTGATGTCACAATTTTCCCATATAGAAGATAAGCTACCTAAAAAGATATGTGAAATAGAGAAGGAATGGTTGGCGTGAAAAATCAAATTAAGTTGTGACCACACCTTTTCCCAAAAAATCTGAACAAACTTGCATGTAAAAAGCAGATGGAATAAGTCCACATGTGTTAGCGAGCAAGACCAACAATTGTGTGAGGTATCAGAATGATATGTATTAAGGGCAAGGGGGGATAGTAGGAGTCTATTATATATGAAAAAGAGTGTTTGTGTTGTGTTTGCGGCGCTAGAAGATTTCCTAAGTTTAAGCCATATTTTATCCCAAAAAGCCACGGGCCAAGAGCTATCAAGTTCCTTTTCCCACAATATTTCTGCCTTATTTTTAGCTCTTGGAACAGGTGAGCTGTGTAAAAATGTAGATATAGTGGAAGCCTTAGATTCATGAAGTAATAAGGAACGCAATTTATCTGCATGAATAGATTCAGGAGAAGTGCTAAACTGGGATGTTGTGTGTTGTAGGTGTGCAGATTGGATAGCTTTTGTTAAGAGAGAATATTTGGAACAGAAACTTGAGGGAAAGCCAAAAACAGTACTAGCTTGTGCAAAGGGCATAATCACATCCCGACTGTATAATTGGTTCACCCAAATCAACCCTCGTTGTCTCCAAGATTTCCAAAATAAAGGTCTAATATTTATTAAAATGTGTATGTTGTGCCTTATAGGAAAATTGAGAAAAGATGTCAAAGGAGTCGCTGCAATAATTTTGGAAGTATACTTGTGGATAGGAGTGGAAACAGATTGTGGTGTTGGCGTGAAGGATACATTTTCTTGGAAGGAGAAGGGAGAGATGAAAGATCGTTCTAGTGTAGTCCAAAGAGGACAATTTGTGGAAGGATCGGAGAGCCAACGTGACGATTGACTTAATATGAAGGATTTATGATTAAGAGGAAAGTCAGGAAAATCATTTTGTGGATGGATATACGTGATTTCTTGTGTCCCCATAAAAAGGGAGATAAGATAGAATTACATTTTTTTAAATGTTTGAGAGGAATTGACAATGGAATATTAGAGATTGTATATAGGACTATGGGGGATAGCATAATTTTTATGGTGTCTAAACAACCCCACCAGGACAGGTATAAGGGATGCCATTTAGTCGTTAAAGAAGATAATCTTTGTATGCAATTTTCCATGCATCATGACACCATTCCCGATATGGAAGGAGTAAAATGCAAACCTAAGTTTTTAATAAATTGGGGGCTCCAGGAGAAACGTGAAATTGCAAAGTCAGCTCTAAAAGTGTATTTTGTCAAGGGTAAAATTTCTCACTTGTCCCTGTTCAATTTATATCCAGACACAAACGCAAAGGATTCCACTTCTTCCAGAAAAGCAGGGAGAGAGACTTGAGGTTGCGAGAGAAATAAAATCACATCATCAGCATATGCTGCCATTTTAATACTGGTCTCTTTAAAAGTAAAGCCGTAAATGCTATTGTTTTGACTGATCAGGAGCAAAAAAGGTTCTAAGGCGATGTTGAAAAGAAACAGAGAGAGAGGACATCCTTGTCTAACTCCCCTACCAAGGTTAAAATAAGAGGAGATATCACAGTTTACTGTTACAGCTGCTATTGGGTTGGAATACAAAATAGAAATTAAAGCAATAATTTTTGGACCCAAACAAAACCACTGAAGTGTACGAAAAAGATAGGGCCATTCGACTCTATCGAAAGCTTTTTCTGCATCCAAATCTATGGCTGCCAAGGAATGAGAAACATGTGAGGCCTTGGAGAGAATATCACAAAATAAACGAGTGTTGTCCGTAATGAGTCTCCATTTAACAAAACCGGATTGCTCAGTCCCCAGCAAATCAGGCATCTGAGATTCCAATCGTAACGCTAGAGCTTTTGAGAAAATGTAATAATCTATATTGACCAGGGAGATAGGTCAGTAATTTTTACAATGTTGGGGCTCCTTACCATCCTTAGGTATGAGCCAGATAAGAGCATCGGAAAAAGATTGTAAAAAGGTATGTATAAGGGTATGCAGTTTGGGAATCAACAAGGAAGCAAAATGAGTAAAGAATTCTACAGTGAGACCATCTGGGCCAGGGGCCTTATCTTTTTGGAGAATTTTTAAAGCGGCATGAAGTTCTTTCTGTGTAATGTCAGATTCTAAAAGGGAGAGATCTGAGTGCATATCAGAGGAACAACACATTTTGGAAAGGAATTGAGAGATAGAGTGGTCAGAAGAAAGGGTTTCAGATGTATATAGTGATTTATAGAAATAAAGGAATTCATTTAGAATCTCTCCATCGTTAAATTTCAATGAATTATCATTGCCAAAAATAGATTCTATATTAAGCTTATTTTGTTTAACTTTTAGATAGTTGGCCAATAATTTTCCGACTTTATTTTGACCACCATTGAATTTTGCGCTAAATTTTAATAAATAATTTGAAGCATTGTTAGTAGTGTCTTGAATAAATTGAAATTTAGTTCAGATAAGCAGGTCTTTGATTTAGAAGAGTAAAAAGAGTGTTCCAATTTCTTAATTTTGGATAGCAGAGCATTGATCGTTTGTTGAGCTTTTTTATGTTTCTTGGAAACAAAACGAATAATAAAATCTCTAGCTGAAGCCTTAAAGGCATCCCAAACTACATGAAAGACATGTCATCCATTTGATTAATAGTGAAATATTCATTAAAAAAAGAAGTGAATGATGACGTGAAGACTGGGTCCAAAAATAGGGCATTATTAAAACGCCATTTGCGAAGCAATTTGGGTTTATGTAAAACAACAAGGTGAATGGTAACAGGGGCATGATCAGATATTAGACTAGAACCAATATCCGCCTTCATGAGCGATTGAGAAATGTTTTGAGATACCAAAATATAATCGAGGTATGACTGAGTATGATGCGCTAGTGAGTAAAAGGAATATTCTCTCAAGGTAGGATTGCAGGTGCAGAGTGTCCAAGCATCTATGAGTTTGTGTTGTTTTATTATTTGTGTAAATAGTTTATGAGATTTGTGAGGTACAAAGGGAGATGAGTTCCGATCCAGAAATGGATCCAAAATTTCATTGCAATCGCCTGCAAGAATAAAATTATCATTGTAACATTGTGTAATTTGTTGGGCCAGGGAAATCCAGAAAGGGGGATCACAATTTGTGGGTGCATAAATATTCAACAAAGAGACCGAACATTATCCACTACAAATTTAACAAGTATCCATCTACCTGCTTGATCTGTATCATGTGATAGAATCTTAACGGTGAGGGATTTACTGAAAAGAACAAGAACTCCATCGCGTTTGCCATCAACGTGGAAGAAAAGAACTTCGCCAACCATCCTCTTTTTCATTTTGCAGATTCTTCAGATGTTAAGTGAGATTCTTGTATACATGCAATATCTGCTTCCAGTTTGGCCAAATGGGTCAAAATCCTCTCTCTTTTAATAGGCAAATGTAAACCTCTGACATTCCACGAAACAAATTTTAAAGGCATAGATGAAAACTGAAAAGATGTGGAAAAACTCCAATGAGAACAACATCTCGAACTAATTAGGCTATGATTGACATCAAACCAACTGTATATAGAGTGAAATAATTGAACTAGGAAAGAAAAGCAAGAAAAAAGGGAAAGCGGCAAAAAAAAACAGCCTCTGAAAAGGAGAAGAAGATTGCAAATTTGAGAAAACAGAAGAGGAAGGTAAAGAGAAAGAAAAATAAAGAAAAGTAGTACAAAAAAGACAAAGAGCAATTAAAAAAGAAAACTTACATACAATCCAGGACATACGGTAAGGTAGAGGGATGGAAGGCTACACAGAACAATGACGTGTCCAAGACCCACGTGGGGAGGCGGGAGGGAGAACAGAATGAACAGACTTCAAAACATAGAGAAGAAAGAACACGCGGGAACAACCTGTTTGGAGAAATAAGAGGTTAATTAGACAATGCAAACAATAACAGTATGAATTAATTTCTATTTACATATTAATAAAAAATAAATGAGTCCAGTCTAAACTCAAAGATCATGAAAAGTTTGTAACCATAACAGAGTTTACGAATTGTCTATTTAGGAGTAGATGAAGAAGAAGTATCCATTGTGTCAGTATGGTAAGAGTATAGGAAACTCTTCAGTTTTATCGGGTCTTCATAGGTAGTATTTTATTAATAATGGTCACCTCAAATAGGCAGGGGTGATAAAGACCATATCACGCACCTATGGATCTTAATTGCGGTCATAGTGCTAAAAACTCCTTGCGCCGATCAGCAGTCGGCTTAGCGTAGTCTTGGGAGAAAAATAAGGAGTTTCCTTACCAAGGTATGCAATTGATTGCTCTGACCGCTGACAGAAATTTTAATAAGTCAGTGTATTCTTGAAAATACAAGATCACTCCTCTTGGTTTTTTTGTTGATGAAGAAGACGATAGATGTGATGGTGGACCCAGTCAATGAGCTCTCTGAATGTTCAAAGTAGTGCTCTCAGGTAGTTTAAGAAGTTTTGGAAGAAAGGATTTGAAAAAATTAAGTGGGTTCAAACTTTCTGTTCCCTCAGGTAAGCCGTAAAGGCGAAGAATATTCCTCCTATTCCTGTTTTCCACATTTTCAATTTGCTTGTTTAGCGTGGAGACCTGGGAGCATAGAGAGTTCACTTTGGGAGTAGAAGAAGATAAAGAACCAAAATTCTGTTCCAGTGTAGTGACTCGTTCCTCCATATTTAGCCATTTATCAGAGAGCATCTGAAGCTTAGAATTAGTCTCTTCCATGAATGGGCGCAAGGCCCTAATTCCTTCTAATAACAAGTTCATTGTAACAGAAGTAGATTGTTTAGGTGGAGAAGGATGATTTTTCTTCAATCTTTTCGTTGATGCTTTAGTAGCTTGAGATGTCGATGCACCCTTAGGTGAAGTATTGGCTGGGTCATCCATGGATAAACAATTATAGCGTGAGCTAGTGTGAATCGAAAATCTACGGGATGCCAGTTTAGATAAAGGTAAATTTTTAGGCAGTCTTGGGTGATATTTATGAAGAGTAATATTCTCACAGTGGAAATGGAAGGCGTTATGGTAAAAGTTCAGTCAGGGTGCTGAGGAAAGCATAACTCCAGTGAATAATTGTGTGTTTGAAGGCTTCAAAAATATACAGAGGCGAGAATAAGAGGCAGAGTTTGAAATTATAGTAGAAGAAAGATGCAATCAGGTGTCTGTTATTCAACTTTCAGCTGTCATAAGATTGAATGTGGAGGCATCACCCTGAGAAGGAGCTCTGAGCCGGTGGAGTATAAAATGGTGGCAATATGTTCAGGAGAGCTGCGCTTCACCATGGTCACGATATGAGAGGACCTCCATAATGCAAAAAGCCATAAATGTACCTGTATTGGCTTGGGAAATTATCGAAGTCGTCCCCTGGCAGGAGGCAAGTTGCGCTGGTGAATCGCTGCTTGGTGAAAACTCCGTCAGCGGCAATAAAGGCATCAAAATGGCGGACGCAACCTCGTCGGAAACGTGTCAGGACTCAATTGCGCCACAACCTTGCCTGCCGATGGCGAGAAGCTGCACAAAGGGATTCTTTCAGCGCTGCAAACATTCGCGCTGCATATCCTTCATGCTGGTGCGCGTGTAAAATTAACACGTTCTCTCTGTCTTTGCTCCCGTCACCTCAAGAGAGTCACAAAGCTGCTGCCATTTTCCTTGGTCACAATCCACGCCCCCTAAGATTTTATAGATGCTCTAATTAGATGTCGTTTCACTGTGTACATCAATTATACATTTAGATGGTTGAAAGCAATCACATATTTTTGACACAAGTTGAGTCACTTACAATGAGCACTCTGAAATGACTGTGTAAATGGTGAATTCTGTTCTTAACCATTACTACTTTGTGCTAGTTGGGAACCGCGAAGGACTGTACATGTGCTTAAGAGTAAGGGCCTAATTACGAGTACGGCGGACCATTGGGGGTGAAACCACTGCCCCACTAGTGGTCTGACTGCCACAGGACCGCTGCAACCACTGGGGATCTGTGATTCCACGACGGTGGTGCAGCGGTCAGAGGAAGTAATTTGCTGGCGGAACTTCTGAAGGCACTGCTGAGCATATTAGAAGTTTCCTCACTGCTCTCCTTTTCATGGCGCCAATAAAAGAGTGCCGTGAGGAAACTAAGGGGGCCCCTCTAGGACTCCCTGTTGCATCTGTGCATGGGATTACATGCAGGGGGCACATGGTGTGCCCACTTGTATTTCTGCACCCTATGCTCTTGTACGGAAAGAAATGCACGATGTGGTGCATTTCTTCCTGTGCAGGAATATGTTGCATCGCCCCCAAGGCGGTGCCTTTCTGAGGCTATCCTTTGAGCCTTTAGAACGGAAATGCTATGGGACCACCACAGCACAGACCATCCGCCAGGATTAAACTCGTAATCCGGAGGGATGCCTGACCTCGAAATTAATGGTCTTCCTGCGGGGCGCTGGCATGGTGGCCAGCAGGAAGACCGCCAGACTCACAATCAAGCCCTAAGTAACTTTGACAATGGGATGATGGAAGAAGCGATACGCATGCAAACATGAATCAGAATTATATGGAGAACGTGGTACCATGGCTCAGGTTCATAGATGACATGTTTGTTATATGGAAGGTAAAAGTAAAGTATAGGGACTAAAAAAATATTAAGCGTCTGATTTAGGGTTGGGCAGGTGCCCACCATCCCGCAAGGTGGTGGATGTCATTATATCTGTCATTCTGCGGCCTACTGCCCACCACATTGTGAGATCACCACCAGCCCTCCGGTGAGCTCTGTGCCTTCACAGTATCTGCCACCCCTGTGAAGGCACAGAACATCTGGTGAGTAGCCTTCGTGTTTCAGGCAGACACCCATTAAACTTCCAAAGTGGGAATTTGCTTTTGATAACAAAATACTAACAACACTGAAAGCCAAGGAATTTCCCCCCAGGGTATGGTGGTGATTAGGTTTTTTTTCTATTCATAACTGTCAAGGTTTCCCTCACGGTGCTGAACAGAAAGGTTTCTGACAGTAGAGTCAGTAGTGGCAGAGATCTGCATGACTCAAAATAGAGCAGGCGGGCTGATGGTTTGATGCCAAGGTATCCACCACATTTGTGGTGGAGTATACTGTCCGCCAAACTCATAAGTTATTTAACATAAGATTACCTACTAAGCAGTTCAAGGCACCAAAACCAGCACTCACTACATGGAAAATAGACCTCATCAAATACAATTCTACATGTGGCATTGTGCCATCCCCAAGCTTTAAAAATAAATATAGTGAATGGAAAATCCCGAAGAGAAAAAAGGAAACAAAGTGACATTTGAGAAAAGTACTTGTTGACAAAATCATTTGTAAAACAATGGGTATAAATTTTACCTTCTAAGAACCAAGCAATAACAAGTAGCAAAGATTGATAGAGAAAAGTCATTTGCATAAAACCCCAAAAGTAAGAAAGAATACTCCATAGAAAACATACAATGTTTGTTTATTAAATGTAGTAAAAATCATAAAACCATGAGAACAATTATAAATAAGCCCTAAGATTTGTTAAAAGTAGATGAGTTCTTGAATTTATCAAGTGAACCTCAAATTACATGTATTAAACGCTCAAATGTGGTGATATTTTTTCTAGGAGTTGCTATATATCACTGGAGCAACTGGATTCAGTGTTCTGGCCACCATGTCCCAATGCCATTTTCAATTACGGACACTGCAGACTTTACAAAAGTAGATAAACTGGAAACAAATATGAAATTAAGTCATTCTTGAACTTTTGTGGTGAATGAATGGTGAATGAATCTGAATTGTCTTAAAAAATTAACAGTAAGCATGGTGAATGAAGACATCTGAACATTTAAAAGTGATTAAGAACCATGATGATAAATATATTTCTAGGCAAAACGTGTGTGCTTATCAAAACTGCAATGTAAAATATATTAATTATACCATTGATCAAGGTCATTTAGATATACGATTGGTGGATAGAGAAAAGGTTTGAGAAGAAAAGAGGCCATGCAGATATTTAAATTGTTGAGCCTTCATCTAGGGGACCAAACAAAGAAGAAGAGATGACTGCCTTTTTAAGAATTAGAAGAAACAAATGATTTGAATAAATGGACATTCCATGTAGGAGAAATGTGGAAGAAAATGTACAATAGTTCATTTTGATGAAACATGATAAATATAAAATATACTGCTGTACGTTAGCCACTAGGTGGAGATGTAAAAAAAAAGAAAGCATTTAAGCAAGTAATGTATGAACAGCTAATTATCAGGAAAACCACAACCTGATCGCTATGTAGATTACAATTTAAATAAAGAGGAGGATCTAAAGAAAGCTTGAGTTTGAAAGGTGAACTTAACCAAGAATAATATTATGTATTTTAGCACCGAACAAAGGCAATCTCTGTTTGACACATGGAAACTCTCTTACTCTCATGAGTAAGGGACGAGTTGCGGTTTAACCTTTTGCATGAAGATGTAATAAACATACTTTTATCAGTATTGTTGAGCAGAGAAGAGTTTTACTTGATAGTGCTGTGGATTTGTAACGCAAAACGTAATTCTCTGTTGGCATGCAAGTAAAAGTAAATAAATGGTTCCTAATTCCCATTTATCCACCTGCACTGCAGTAAAATAAAATACTGACATCACAAAAATGGTTATGAAGATGAACGAGAATTTGTTAATGGTGATTTTCACAAATGATATTGATAACTGGCATCACATATCACCTCATTGGGTTTGATTTAAATTACTTCAGTGGCCATGCATCTCTCTACCCAAAGAATACAAGAAATTCACCTGGTATACATGGTAAACCAAAATATACAAATTCTTTCTTTGGGGAGAAACAAAAATTGCTAAATACACCAGTTTAAAAAAATAAAAACTGTACATAGTATAGAGGAAAAATATTCTTTAAAAATCAAAAATTTTATAAAAACAATTTCCCTTCACGGTGATTTCATAAGATTACACTTGATATGACATAGGTATATCAATTTGCACAACGTATTCCATAATCTGAAAATATTACATTGTAATTACAATTGTATTTATATAGCGTGAACTACCCCTTAGAAGGGGGTGAAGCCCTTTTCTGTGGGTCGCATGCTACTCCAGAACCCAAATGGATTAGGAGTGGATTGTATAGGGAAGTTCAAGTTGTTACTTTAAATGGTGTGCATGTAAGTCTGTTAGTTAGATTTAATAGAATAAAGGAGGGATAAAGGAAGCGAGGGTCTAGAAAGTCTTATGTGGGAAGTCATAGTAATAAAGTGTGGTTTTGGATGAGTCAAGAGAGGGATAGATGAGGAAAGAGTCTATAAAGTGTTAATTTGGAGATAATGGTAGTTAAAGGAGGTATGGGATGAGTCAAAGGGGGGATAGCGGAGGGAAGAGCCTAGAAAAGGTTTTTGGGAGATCACAGTGATGTATAACATGAGTTAGAGTGGAGGTAGAGGATATATTTAGAGCGGTATATGATGAATAGTTCATTAGAGAGAATTGAAGGCCTTTTTTTTATTTATACAGCAGTAGTAAAGTAATAAATATATAAATACCTAACTGCATAGAAAGGAAAAAAACGTATATAAAAATGAATAAGGAGATATAAAGTTGTATTATATAAATACATCTGTGCATGTATGGATAGATAGTTTGAAACTCAAACTTTTAAGTGTTGCTCTGCATAAAGTTTATTAGTTTGTATATTTGTATTCATTTCTTTGGGGGACATTTTATGAATAGTTTTGATTATTTATTTATATGTATTTATTTATTTTATAATTCCCCAATATTTCAGCACATATTGTTATAACAATTGTTATAATAATATTTACTCATTGTGATGGATAAAATAAAATTAAAACAGAGACCCATAAGCAGCTAATCAAATGACTTATATAACTTATCACACATTGTGATAAATTAAACAAATAAAGCAGAGACCCATAAGCATATGATAAAATAACTTATATCTAAACTATGCAATAACCTATGTATATTTTAACTTTAAACCATTAGTATATATGTATTTGTTAAGCAGATCTATAAGAATATCTATACATATTTAATTCATAAATAGCAAATATATACATTTGTACATAGAGATGCACATATCTAAATATATGAAAACACTAAAGGGGTATCTTTTCCTATGCTAGTGTGTTCCAGGATCGATTTTAGCAAAGAGGAGGTGTCTTCCTTAAGAGGAAGTGGTGCCCTCACACACCTGTGAGGGTGTTATGTTATGTTATGTTATGTTAAATAATTTCTACCGCGCACGTACACCGGGACGGTTTCTTGGCGCTCATAACAGACATAACAAACCAGGGCCAGGGGATCATACTGTTCCAGCTTTGAAAAGAAAAGTTTTTAAGGTTCTCCTAAATGACTCATAGGTAGGGCAGTGACGAAAAGAAGAGGGAAGGGAATTCCAAAAGATGGGGCCGAGAGAAGAAAAGCGCAAGCCGCCATGCTTCTTCCGACGGAAAGATGGAATGCAGAGAAGATTATCAGCAGATGATCTTAGATTACGGGTGGGAAGATATCTCTTCAGTTTAGAAGACACAAATTCAGGGGCGCGATCGTGAAGAGATTTGAAGACGGTGCATCCGAGTTTGAAGGAGCACCGTTGGGCCACTGGGAGCCAATGAAGGCTCCTCAGAAGGGGAGAAACATGCTGGTGTTTAGGTTGGTGAAACACCAAGCGGGCCGCCTGATTCTGGATTAACTGAAGTTTGTGGAGCTGATAAGCAGGAATCCCCACGTACAGGAGATTAGCAAAGTCAATCCTGGAGATGACCAGAGCCAGTAAAACTAAAATGAGAGCCTCTCTGGTGAGAAAACGACAGATCTTACGGATCCTGCGCAGTTGAAAAAAACAGGATGATGTCACAGCCGAGATCTGGGGTTTCATGGATAGATCCTCAGAGATAACCACTCCAAGGCTTTTCACAGTGCTGACCGGGCTGGGAGGGATACCAAGGGAAGGAGGCCAATAAGTGTCATTCCAAGGATTAGTAGGGCCACCCACCAGGACAAGTTCCGTTTTTGACGGATTCAACTTGAGCTGGCTGTGAGCCATCCAGTCTGAGATCAACAACATTGTGGTTTGAAAATTATAACGGGAAGAGGGTAGAGTGTCCAAGGGAAAGACCAACTGAAGGTCATCAGCATAATTATAGATAGTTGCAGGGGAGTGACGAAGGGAGACCATAAGTGGTTGCATATATAAATTAAAAAGAAGGGGAGAAAGAGCAGAACCTTGAGGGACACCACAGGTGAGAGAGGAAAAGGGAGCAGTGAAAGTAGACAGGTGGACTGCCTGCGAGCGGCCTTGCAAGAAAGACCGCACCCAGTCCAGCGCGGTACCCTGGATGCCGGCGTTTCTGACACGGTCGATCAGGATAGCATGATCGACCGTGTCAAATGCCGCCGAAAGATCCAGCAAAATCAGGGCTTGGGAGAGGTGTCATGTTTCAAGCTTCGGGGTTAGCTCCTCGTTGAGTCGGCGCTGCAACACCCCACATGCTCCACGAGAGGGCTCTTTGGCGGAGATGTTTTTGAAAAAGAGCCGCAATGATAAGTGCGGGTGTGTGGAATAGGTGAATTAGTAAATTAAAACTACCTAAGGGGTGCCAAAAGTTAAATTGTTTGCTTCTAATTATGAAGAGAGGCAGTTTATCAACGAGTATAGGTCGACATGTTTTATGCCTCAGGATTCCAGGAGGAATCCATGGTGTTTCTTCAGAACCAGAAAGTGAATATTAGTATCCATACCCTTAATCATGGTTAAGTGGGAGGGTTTTGGTATCAGATAAGTGCCATAAAAAAGTATTGAAGTAAGTCAAACAAGTACCTACTTTAGAATGAAACTAATGAGGTCTTTAAATCCAACCTGAAAGAAAAAAGTAAATGGTCTTCTTATGTTCTGATATTGTACGCTCCGTGGAGAGGATCCACAGGCAGTACATAATGGCATAGATATATAATATATAAATCAAAGCATGCTGGGAGTGCAATGGAAAGCTCCAGTTGTGCATTGTGTCACACATCCCAAGTTTTCAGGTGAGTGACTTTTTGAAAATGATAATGAAAACATGGCATTCGACAGACATACAAACACAATAGCATTTAGAAAGTGAACCAAGGTAAGGGTAGGGATATGGTCTTACCCTACAGAATGTTGGGTACCTTGGGTCAATGGCAGAGGACATGTCAGTGTCGGGGACCTCGGGCCGAATTCGACCTCCCTCCCTTTTGATTTTAATTACAAAAAGGCTCAGGCGCCGGGGGATGGGATCCCCAGGGCCCAAAGTGCTCAAGGGAAGGGGTGCCACACAGCCCCTTTTCTTAAATGAAAAACAAACAAAGCCAGCCCCCTATCTCCACTGCTCTAAAAATGCACCTCCTGGCATGCTCTTGTTTGGGGATGAAGTCCCCTTGCTTCTTGAGTGTCCCTGGGGGTCAACTATCCCACCTGTTACTTACAGTAAGCCCCACACAATAGGATTGCTGAGAGGTGGTTGGAGGCCAAGCCCCTTTTCCCACCACTCTGCAGACGCGCCTGGAAGCGCACTGCTGGTGGGGCGATGAGGTCCCTTTGTGTCCTGCGGGCCTCAGGACTAAAGTGGGCTACATCCTCTAGGCAGCAGTGCACCAGGAGGAACCTTTGCAGAGTGGTGGAGAAAGGGGGCGTGGACTCCTACTACCGCTCAGCAATCTAGCTGTGTAGTGCCTACTAGAGGTAAAAAAAGGGCTGGTTGGTCCCCAGGGACCTCCAAGTAGCAAGGGGACTTCATCCCCCAACCAAGAGTGCACCAGGAGGCACATTTTCAGAGTGGTGGAGAAAGGGGCGTGGCCTGTGACCACTTCTCAACAAGCCCACTGTGTGGGGCTTACTGAAGGTAACAGGTATGCTAGTTGGCCCCTAAGGACTCCCAGCAGTGAAGGGGACTTCATCCCCTAACCAAGAGCACACCAGGAGGCACATTTGCAGACTGGGGGAGAAAGAGGGCATGGACTGAATCAGAACTCAGTAATCCTGCTGTGTGAGACCTACTGAAGGTAAAAGATGGGATAGTTGGCCCACAAGGATGTCCTTGGGGCCAACTACCCCTCTTGTAACCTTCAGCAGGAAGTCCCACACCGTGGGATTGCTAAGAGGTCTTCAGAGGCCATGCCCCTTTCTCCTCCACTCTGCAAACGCGCCTCCTGGCACACTATTGTTTGGGGGATGTCTACTTTACTCCAGAGTGACCTTTGGGGCTAAGAAGCCCTCCTGGTAGCTCCTGTAAGTAGTGTAAGTCCTACATAGCAGGATTCCTGGTTGGAGGCCACTATGCAAATGTAAATTCACTAAAAAAAAAAACAAAGTTTAAAGGGACGTTACAGATAGGAACTAGCATTTGTTAGGCTGATATTTCACTTGTACAAAACCTGTGAAATTCAGCCTGTTATAGTGAGCTGAGATAATTTTAACTCGCACACCTGCAATGCAATGCTGATGACGTCACATATTACATCAATCATGATATGGTCAGTGACATCACTGATGACATTACAGATGACATCATCCACATAATCTCTGATGCACCTACTCCCACCCCAATATAACCTTTCATATACCCACTCCATATTTTAGACTGCCATTCTTGAAACCATAGACACTCCAATACCAATAAGTATAAACCAAGTCACTGATTCATAGGTCTACACACACATCCACTCACTCACCCAAACAGCCAATCATATAATAGGTCACTTACCAATACATCCACTAATATATACACTCATATACCCATACAGACACTCACACACTGCCACTTACCCATAGATCTACTCACACACCTGGTCACTTACCCAAAGAGTCAATCACACTGCCACTTACTCACATATACCGTTAAACACACACCACCTCACTTTTATCATACAGACACTAACACATCCTTACTCTCTCATACAATCACTGACACAAGCATACACTTATCTATACAGCCACACTCACTAACACAAACAGTCAGTTATATACTCCACATATGCAGTTACTCCTCCATATACCACTGAGACATCCATTCACTCACCGACACTGCCATACACATACTCACTCACCCATACAGCCCCTCTCAGGTGCACTCATAAATCCATACAGCTAGTGATTCACCCACTCAGACATCCATGCAGGGAGTCACACATCCTCACCCACCCACACAGACACTTAGACAACCAATCAATAAGCCGTATAGGCACTCATGTAGCTACTCACCAACCCATGCAGCCACTTACACACCAACGGACAGACTGAAATAGACATTCACACAGATTATTCACTCTACCATACATTCACTAAGACAGTATAATCACTCATTTATACAGTCAGTAACGCACCCACTGAATCAACCATACAGTCACTCACACACCCACTCATTCTTCAAAACACCTTGACATATATAAATATATATATAAAACATTCTTAAACATCACTGGATGATGTCAACAGTGATACCATTTGAAATGTCATGAGTGATGTCACTGACCACTTCATGAGTGATGTAATATGTGACGTCATAAGCAGTGCATTGCGGGGGCGCATGTTATTGTTAGCTCAGCTAACTATACCGGCTGAATTTCACAGGTTTTGTACAAGTGAAATGTCAGCCTAACCATAACATTCCTGTAACCTGTGTGTTTTTCCATGAATATTATAGAACAATGCCATTGTGTACCCCCTGTGGATCCCCCCAGGGAGCGTACCATATCAGAACATGAGAAGACCATTTGCCTTTTTCGTTCAGGTTGGATTTAGAGACCTCATTAGGTTCATTCCAGAGTAGTTACTTCCATACGTTTTTATGGTAATTATCTGATACCAACACCCTCCCACCTAATTCTGATTAAGGGTAGAGATACAAATTCTCCCTTTCTGGTTCCGAAGAAATGCCATAGATCCCTCCTAGTTGCCTGAGGCATTAAACATGTCGACCTGTACATGTTGATAGATTGCCTCTCTTCATAATTTGAAGTAAACAATCTACACATATCTTTTATTCTTACCCAGTAACCCCAGATTAAAGGTGTGTTTTTAGTACCCCTTAGGTAGTTTTAATTCACTGCTTCACCTATCCCATATACTCGCAATCATTATCGTGGCTTTTTTACAAAAAGCTCTTTTGTTTGGGGGTAATGAATTCCACCGTTTGACTGCTTGGACAGAGAAAGATGTACCACACAAGGTTTTTTTCTTGTATGTGGAGTTTTTGAGCAAGGTTCCAATCTGGAGTAGAGGTTCCTTTATTCTGTGTATTTGGTGATTTTGTTCCTTTTTTTTGTCCTCATCCCACCAATAAGCTTCTGCAGATCCTCAAAAGCCGCCTTTCTCCAATTGGGCGCCCTACGGCCTACTGAGCTTGCTTAAGTCGACCCGACCGGCCCCGGTTGATGGAAGCTTGGTGTAATCATAGGACCATGGGGAAAAACCAGCAAAGATTATATTAATCTCACGTCACGGCCCCAGCTCATAAGGGGCTGCCAGATGTTTATAGAGTTATCCCCAGTTCCGTCCTGGTCTAGGCGGGCCATTGCAAATGAGGCTTTAAGCCAATCTTCTCTCTCCGGGGGTTGGAGATCTTTCCACTTCATACATATGTCTCTCCGGGTGAGCAACACCAAGTATAACAGCAGCCCGCTAAGAATCTGTGGTAACTTTTTGGTAGATAAACCATCATTCCCAAAAGACACTAGTGATAAATGAACCTTGATGTTTACTTTGAAAATGTTGCAGAGAGAATCTCCCACACCCTTCCAAAAGGTTCTTAATTCAAGGCACTCGTAGAAGATATGAATATCGTTGGTTGTCATACACCTGGGGCATTTAGGAGTAAGCAGCGGGGCAAACTTGGCTATCCTGGCAGGCGTGTAATAAAGTCGATTAGTGACAAAAAAGTGATTATTTTTTAAACTAGCTGGTTTAATAAATTTGTCGAGTAATTTCAAAGAGGGTTCTAGTAGATCTACAATGTTAGGCTCAAAAGGGGATTGGTTCCAGACCGAAGATTATGGTAGAAGTTCTATATCTTCTGCATCTAGAAACTTCTTATACCAGGTGGAGATTTATTTCTTCATTGGCTGTACTGATTGAAAAAGATTCTCCAAATCCCAATCTCCACTTATATCCCCCTTTTCTGCTTTAAACCAAGATTTATGTTGTAAGTACTGAAACTTAGAAAAACCAGGGCCTATCTCAGCTCTTAATATCTCCCAAGGGTGGATTCCATCTACGTCCACCAAGTCAGACCAGGTGGTTATGCCTGCGTTCCTAATTGGTACAGCCAAACTATCTTGAAGACAGAGTGGTGTCCCAGGGGAGTCCCATATGGGGGCAAGTTCTGAATAATATCCAATGGGGATGAATCTAGTAGTATAGATGACATGCCACCTCTCTCTTTTCTCGGACTTCTATAAAGAGAACTTAGCCCCCTCCGTAGACCAAATACAAACTTGGTTGAGGGGTAAATCTCTGTCAACATTAACTGAAGCCAGTTGTGATCTCCTTGATGCCCCCATAACTTTCAAAGAGATCAAAAGCCAGATAATGAAATTAAAAAATAATAAAGCATCAGGGCTCGACGCACTGCCAAATGAAGTTTATAAACTCCTATCATATGAATTGGCCCAGGTACTGGGTACCTTGTTCAATTCAGTATACAACTCAACAGGCCAAGTCCCTAGCTCCTGGAAAGAAGCAACCATCATGTTGATATTAAAATCTGGAAAGGACCCCTTAAAAGCTGACTCTTATCGTCGGATCTCCCTGTAGAATGCTGATTATAAGATCTACTAGCAGCCCGTCCCGAAGTTGTCTGGGTATGAATTGCTGCCGGCAAGTAGTATATTCTTTTGTAGGATTTCGTTTTGATAGCATTTCTTATCTGTGACAGGCCTGTGAAACGCTCCGATTCACAGTGCACTGCTGATGCACTTAAGAGTGCGCGTTCGGTAGTGTGTGAACTCGAGTTTCCCTACTTTATTTTTCCTTGCAATTTTATATAGCACAAACTCGACAACATGGCATGAGCACAATTTACATTACAGAAGAACACATTCATTTGTGGTAGGCACGCAGAGACAAAGCGATTTGCCTGGAATCACAGGTTGTTGAGCTGATGCCGAGATTCGAACGTAGCTCTAAAGTTCGCAATTCTAGAACTTGTGGCGGGAGGTGTGTCTAAAAGTGTATGTCGGTGCTGGCCATCAATGAGAGAGACCTGTGCATTTTTCAAACTGCTGGAGATGTGGGCCGCCGTGCCACAAATGTACTTACAGGGGAGGGTAAACACCCATTTTTCCGCAACTTTCTTACCGCATACCATCACTCCGTATACTTTCATTACGAAAGTACCATGACTCCGCAATGTCATTATAACGCATGGCATTACATTTTATATGCTTTTACCACGCATACATGCATGAATGGAAAAAAGCATGTTTTTTTTAATGTTTGGATAAGGTAAGTATGGGTATAGTGGTATATGTTTTGGGGTACTGAGGTATATGTTTTGGGGGGTTTGGGTATTTTAAGGGTTCGGATATAGTTTTGGGTTATGGGGTACAGAGGTAGTTTTAGGGTTTAGGGATAGGTATGGATTTTGGGGTACAGGAGTATTTTTAGGGTTCAGGGGTAGGTTTGGGTTTTGGGGTACAGGGGTATTTTAAGGGTTCAGGGCTAGGTTTGGGTTTTGGGGTACAGGGGTATTTTTAGGGTTCAGGGCTAGGTTTGGGTTTTGGGGTACAGGGGTATTTTAGGATTCAGGGGTAGGTTTGGGTTTTGGGGTCCAGGGTTATTTTTAGGATTCAGGGCTTGGTTTGGGTGTTGGGGTACAGGGGTATTTTAGGGTTCAGGAGGTAGGTTTGGGTTTTGGGGTACAGTGACATTTTTAGGGTTCAGGGCTAGGTTTGGGTTTTGGGGTACAGGGGTATTTTTAGGGTTCAGGTGTAGGTTTGGGTTTTGAGGTACAGGGTATTTATAGGGTTCAGGGCTAGGTTTGGGTTTTGGGGTACAGGGGTATTTTTAGGGTTTAGGGATAGGTTTGGGTTTTGGGGTACAGGGTATATTTATAGGGTTAAGATGGGTTAGTGTTTAAGGGTGTTGGGGTATTTTAAGGAGTAAGGGTGGGTTATGATTATGGGGTGCAGGGGTATTTAAAGGGAGCAGGGTGGGATTAGCACACAATATGAGACATGGCATGAAGGGCGGAACGTACCACATGCCCCCAGCGTTTGTCACGCCCCCAGCACACGCAGACAAGCCCACAAGGGACTTCTTTGCTGACATGGTTCTTTTACCTTTTAAATGTATATGGTGGGCATCTGCATAGCTTATGTCCTTCTGCTGCAACTGCCCTTTCCAACGCTGTATTGGGTGTTGTGATTGGTGCTGTGGTTCCTGAGATTACCCGCCCCAAAGGTTTGGGCTCTCTCTTTATTATATTAGTATGGATATGGGTATTCTGGCAGGTAGATTGGCTAAACTAGTTCCTAACGTGGTTAACATCGACCAGAAGGGCTTTGTAACCGGGAGATATATACAGGAGCAGACACAATTGCTGATAGGCAACATTGATTTGGCTGTAGTAAGATCAGATCCTTTGGCAGTAGTTGCCTTGGACGCGGCCAAGGCATTTGAAAGGGTCTGCTGGGTGTACCTATGGGAGGTCCTAGGGGCAATGGGCTTTGGCCCTATATTTATTCAAACTCTGAGGAAATGTTATCAGGGAGCTTCTGCAAAGATTCTGTTGAATGCTATGCTTACCTCCAGTTTTAATATTCAGAGGGGAACAAGACAGTGGTGTCCTATCTCCCCCTCTTGTTTAAAATCTTTATTGAGCCATTGGCGCAAGCCATTAGAATGGATGACTCAATTTACCCCTTCAAATCCCACCTTTATCAATGTAAACTAGCCCTGTATGCAGACGATATAATACTATAAACCAGTGATCCAGGGGCGACTATTCCGTGGGTTGAAGCCCTTCTGGAGGAATTTGGCTGTATCCCTGGTTATCTGGCCAATTCCTCCAAAACGGAGGTGAGGTGTTGGAACATCGATCAATGGGAGGGCTCCACTAGGAGAGAGTTAAAATACTTGGGTATTTATATTGTTAAAGAACTGGATTAAATTCCTCAGATCAATTTGAATAAAATCATTAAGGAAATTGATCGCCTCTTCGCTAGATGGAGGAATCTTCCCTTGACAATCTACGGGAAGATTAACCTGGTGAAGATGGTTATTCTCCCCAAGCTGACTTACCTGTTCAATGCAATTCCCTTGGTTTTTTCCAATATATGTATACGTAAGGTTCAAAGTAAGATTGGGAGCTTCATCTGAGGAATAAAGGAGTAAGGTTATCATGGAAGTTGAGGCGCAGGCTTACTTAAGGATTGGCTCTCCAAGACATCAGATGGTATTCTGTTGCATTCCAAGTTAAAGGTGTTCGGATGCTACTCTTTAAACCAGCGGAGACTTCATGAGGAAGGCTGTTGGGCGAGATGGCCATGCTGGAGGGCAGAGGAGGTAGAGAAGGATTTTTATATAGGTTTGGGGCCCGAAGTACTTTAAACGAGTGCGTTTGAAGCTCCTCAAGGCTGCCCTGGAAACCTGGTATAACGTGAGATGTAGCTGGGTGATTTTATTCCTCATAAAAAGTAGTCCTGTTCTATGTATTGCTTTGGGGGTGAAACACAGCAGCTAGAAGGTTGATCTTCTGGCAACCGGTAACTAACGTAGGGTCCTCGAGGCAAGGGCGATGTGGGCTTGTGGCGCTAAATGTAGGACTAGTCTGGCAGCAGAGTTCTGAATTCATTGCAGTCTTTTCATAATTGATAAAGATGATCCGTGGTCAAGGCCATTGGCATAATCAGGTTTAGGCAGTACAAGAGAGATAGTAGCTTGGATCTTGTGTAGAAATCCTAGGTGGGGGAAGATGCATTGCAGAGTTTTCATAATAATGAAGCTTAATTGTGCTAACTTATCCACTTGGGTATTCATTGATAGCTTGTAGTCCATGGTAATTCCAATGTTTCTCACTTACTGAAAGGTACTTTAGGAGGGGATCCCAGGTCGTCAGGCCAGGTGCAGAGCGGGTCATTATTATTCCAACCACAACGTGTGAGTATTTCATTTTTGGATGCGTTCAATTTGGCATGTCTCAATGCCATTCACAGATCAAAGGCACTTAGGTAACTGAAGTTTTTTGAGTTTCCGATGCCTGTGGAGTTTTCTAGTTTAAGAAATAGTTACAGCTTGTGAGCTAATATTGAATGATCATTGCCACTAATTACTTCATATAGATGTTGAAAAGCACAGGTGAGATTATAGAACCTAGAGGGACAGCTGCTTTTGTGAAGTATGGATGTGATGAGAATGGGAGCATGGATGAAATGTGTTCTTATTTTGAAGATAGGATGTGATCCAGTCAAGAACAGTCCCCTCTAGGCCAGCTTAGTAGAGTCTTTGGATAAGAGTGTCATGATGAACAGTGTTGAAGGCAGCTGAAAGTTCCGAGAGAGGTAGTGCAGCAACCCTGTTTTGATCTACTGTGTTTTTATGGTTATCCCAGAAGGTGATGAGGGCAGACTCTGTGCCTCTTCCTGGAAGTCTGAAAGAATGGAGTTATTTTCATTGAATTGTGATATCTGGGTGAATACTGCTCTTTCTATCCTTTTTCCCAGGAAAGGTCCATTTGACTCTGTAGTTGTTTGGGTCATATGGGTCCAGGTATGTTTTCTTTACTATTGCGTGTATGTATCTTCTGACTGGTGTGGCAGCAGAGGTAGTTAAAAGAATGTTCTTGAAGATTGGTAGTAGACAAGGGTCCAAAGGGCAGCTGGCTAGCTGTTTGAAGCAAAGTAGAGGTTGAGTAAGCCTACCCTTGGAGGGGAGTTGTTGGTAATGGGTTGGAACTGTTGATTTTCCTTTGTATTAAATAGGATTCCAACATGTCTGCTTTTGTTATTTAATGATTTGCCAGTTTGTCAGTAAATTCTTGAGAAATGGGGTGAGTTCCTTCTGTGCATTTATGTTTAAGATATTCAGTGAGAATGGTCTTTATTTGCACATTTAGCATTTTGAAATTTGTTTGAATAGTATAATTTTTTATCTTTTTTGATAGTTGGCTTGTGTATTCTGTTAAGTTTGTGTAGGTAGAGTTTGTCTTGATTGTTATTTATTTTGAGCTAGGTGTGTTGCAGCTTTGAAATTTGTTGTTTTATCTTTTTTAGTTTTGCACTCATCCAATATGCTTGTTTTCTTTTGTTCTGTTTTGTTGTTCTTAGTGGTATTAGGATAGCAAAAGCTTCCTGGAGCCACTCATAAGGCGTATGAACTGAATGTATTGTATCAAAAACCCTCCTGTATGTTAATTGTGTTTGTAAGTATTCAAAATTGAGTTTCCTCACAGTCAATATGTGGTTGCATTAAGGGTGGCATTAGGTGTGGTGATTTGTGGTGTTTTGTGTTGTAAAGCTATCAGATGCTGGTCTGAGTGACCATGTGACTAGAGTAATTGTTTGAAAGGTAACTAGTTCTGGATTTGCAAAAATGACATCTAGGATGTGCTCAGTGATTAAGGTGGGTTTGTGGATGATTTGATGTAGGTTCAGTGTACTTAAGCTAGTGATGATAGTTCTTGGAAGTGGCATATTGGGTTTGTCAAACCACATTTTAGGTCACCAAGGATGCATAGCTTGGAGTGAAGTGTCATAAGGTTTGAAACTGTGTCTGCCATTGCTAGGGGTGGTCTGTAAAGAAGAAAAAAGTGACAGGAAGAAGTTAGCGTGGGTTACATCTGGTGATGGATGCCTCACAACCTTGTATAATAAGATTTATTGTTACCTTGAATATAACAGCTTGTCCACCTCCTCTTTTGCCTATGCGATTTCGCACTTCAGTTTGATAGCCTGGAGCAACGGCTTCATGCAACACTGGAGACATGTCATCGCCCAACCACGATTTAGTTATGAAGAGTAAGTCAGGTGTTGTGTCCGTGAGAATGTCGTAGATGTGTTTGTTTTTAGAGAGTGATCAAGCATTTATTAGTAGGCAATCTAGAGATTGTGTTTTGGTGGTGGTGTGACTTTGTTTTCTAGAAGAGTGAGTAGTATTCTTTGAACTTGTAAATTGTGTGTTATTAGTGTTAGTATTAACTGTATCCGGATAGCAATAGTGCTGTTTTTAACATCATAATCCTCGTCCAGCAAGCTTACAAGGCATTTGTGTGTAGGTGGTGGAGATAGAGGTTGAGAGTGATTTGGTAGGATGTTTTGGTTTTGTAGAGTAGTCTTGTATAATAGGCAAAAGACAATAATTCTAATTGGTTCACTTTCACCTCATACTTCAGCATCATTGAGATTAAACATTACAAATGTAGCAAGATATTAACCTTCATCAATAATGCATAATTTCCACAATATTCCATCTGTTCAGATGGTTGTCCGGAGATTTCACTCATACAAATCCATTGAATCATGCATCACTCATGACATGGTCAGTGACATCGCTGATGACATCTCAACTGACAGCACTAATGACATCATCAAGTGAGTACAAGTGCTGTTATGAGTTTTTGGGTGTCAAACACATATTCTATCCTACTACAAAAGTTGGTTTAGTATACTAGTTGTAATACTAATGAGTGATACTATCTCTGTTGTATAATCAAAATGGGTGTGTGACGGTATCAGTGTGTGACTGTGTGTGTAAGTGGATATAAGGGTGTATGAGTATATGCATGAGTGACTATATGGGTGAGTGTGTGGAGTTCTGACTAGGTCTGTAGGTGTGTGGGTACCTGAGTGGTTATATGGATATATGAGCGGTTTTGTTGATATGTGAGTGGCTGTATGGGTATATGAGTGGCTTTATGGGTATATGCATAGGTATCTGAGTAGCTG
Organism: Lissotriton vulgaris; assembly: GCF_964263255.1. NCBI lineage: Eukaryota > Metazoa > Chordata > Amphibia > Caudata > Salamandridae > Lissotriton > Lissotriton vulgaris. Next base: position 278,763,144 of record NC_141689.1, on the reverse strand, counting down.
TGTGGCTGAGTGAATGGGTTTGTGAGTAACTATGTTGGTGAGTGAGTGGATGTGTCAGTGGCTGTATGGGTGAGTAAGTGACTGTGCTAGTGACTGCATGGGTGAGTGAGTGGGTATCTGAATGGCTGTGTCAGTGAGTAACAAGTGAGAGCAAGTGTATGGCAAGTGAGAGGCTTTTTGAGTGAGTGGTTAAGTGAATTGGCATGCGAGTGCTTACATTGGATAGTGGGTGTTTGTGTGACTCACTCACCTACACAAGCACTCACACACTCACACACACACCCACACAACAACTTATATACCCATTCAGACATCCATACAAGCACTCACACATCCGCTTACTCAGCCATTCAGACAGACACTCCGGGGCACATGCATAAAGCATTTTACCAGTCGCAAACGGGCCGATTCGCAGAATCGGCCCATTTGTGACTAGTAAATTGCAATTTGCGATGCATCAAACAAAATGCATTCGCAAATTAGGTAACCACAATTTATTGCAAATGCATTTAGGGAATTTCAAATTGTGATTCCCTAAATGCGATGCATTATGCATTCGTAAATTGCATTTTCGCAATTTAGAATCGCAAATTGCCATCAACTTCTAGTTGATGGTAATTTGCTATTCTGTTGAAAATCGCATTTTTCAAAGTGCATTCTGGTGCACACATTTGCCCTAAGGGCGTGTGTGTGCACCACAAGTGCACACTTAGCTTTTTTGGGGGTGCATAAGGGTAGCCTTTTGGCCCCTTGGACCCTTGAAATTGCATGCACAATTTGCGACTAACTATCTGGTACTCGTAAATTGCACATGCAATCCCATTCATTCCTATGGGCCTCTATGTCCATAGGAATTAATGGGAAGCCATTCCTTAATTGTGAATTGCAATTTGCAATTCGCAATAAAGGAATATGTAGGATTCACTAATATTTTAGGGAAACCTGCATGCATAGGCAATTGCGATTCCTTAATAGCGATTCCTTAATTATCGCTGTTAAGGAATCACAATTGCCTAGCTTGATGCAGCCTAATGCATGTGCCCCTCCCTCTCCAATACAGCCACTCACACACTAACTCACTTAACCAAATACCCACTCAAACAGCCACTCACTGGCCCATACAGTCACTTACACACCCAGTCGATCATTCATTTAGCCATTTAGGCACCCACTCACTCATCCATACAGCCACTACACATCCACTTACTGACCCATAGAGCCACTCACACCACCACTCACTCACTCATACAGCCACTGACATACCCACTCTCTCACCAATACACCCACTCACACAGCATCTCACTCACCCACACAGCTATTCACACACCCACCTATACACCCATATAGCCACTAACACACAGATACACAAAGCCCTCTTGCTATCTAGTTCATGAGATCTGATTGGCTGCCAACACTTCAAACTAGGAAGTGTTGGTAGCCATCTTGTGTGAAATGTTAAGAAAAAAAGAAAAGGAGTCAGGGTAGAAACACCCTTACCCCCTAGGCCTGTTCAGGGGGTAAGGGACAACCAAAGCATTTTTTCTTTTTACATTTTCGGCTGGAGTCGCAGTGGATCCGTGAATCTGGCATAAACATTTAAAAAAACGGAGTGTGAGCTCCTCTGCATCATTTAATTAGGTCCCTAGATGGGCCAGGCCTCGGGGGCATTATTAAAATAATGATGAGGGGCAAGCGTGGACCCCCTGCAGCCCTGTGGGCCGCCACCTCCCTGGAGCCAATTGAGTCAAATGCAGGGGGCACCGCCACACAGCCACTGGGATTGCCACCTCCCAAGGGCACAAACACAAACAGAAAGGGGTCCATTGCGGACCCCTGCCTCAGGGACCAACACCTCCCTGGGGCTTATTTAGTATAGAGGGTTCCTCTGAGGCAGTGGCGGTGTGGCCATTGGGGGCATTGGGGCGTTGCCCCACTACCCATGGATGACCGTGACGCTGAACAGGCAGGATTAAAAATGTAATGAATAAATCTGAGTGTAAGCTCACTCGCAAACTTCTTTGCGGTAACGCTCGCTCAGCTTACTGGGACGAGCCCGACATTGCGGAAGGTGTGTGGGTGGGGCTGCGGCAGTGATTGTCAGGACAGCGCAGCACAGCAGTCTGCTGAAACAACGCAGCTGCAGTGTGCGCATGCCAATTTTGGGGCTAGTGAGTTTTAGGACTGGCTTGCGCATGCGCACACTGTACACTGCCTTCCCCTCCCTCCCCTACAGCGAGTCAGAGTTCGAGGAACCCGGGCCCCCGGGCCCATGGTCTCATTATGGGCAGGCACTAACCCTGCTCTCAGCCAATCCTGGTGCAGTGGTGTTGCTAATGCAGCGCCAGGATTGGCTGAGAGCAGTCACCCCGCAGTCACCCAGGCAGCCTGCAGGTCAGACTCATGGTGCCGCACGTGAGTGGTGGTGGCACTGCCCAGTGGCTGCCAAGGCCCAGTGGCAGAGGTGCCCTGACTGATCCTGGGTGCTTTTTTTACTTTTGCCTTGCTCTCCGCTGGAGTCGGAGGCCGTGGATTGCTGCTGGCCTGGCCCTTCCCAAGCTGGGAGAGGATCGCACCGGGGGCCTTCTATATGGCGGATCAGCAGGGGCTGCGGACTGACTTTGAAGACCGGGTCATCATCATTGTTTGTTAGAGGAGTTGGAGTCTTGGGCGGAAAGAGAAGAATTGATCCCAATTTTTCAAACAGGATTTAGGAAGGGAGAATCGACTCCTACCAATTTGATTTTATTGTCTTTACTAGTAGAAAGAGCCATAGGTAGGAAACAAAAATTGTACATTTGTTTTATTGACCTAAAAGCCACCTTTGATTCTGTACCCGGAAAGAATATTGGGAAAAAGCTAATGAATTGGAGTATATCAGAATCTCTTATAAAAATGATTAAATTATTGTACTCAAATACCTGGGTGCAGGTCAAAATTGGCGATGGTAGACATACTACCCGCCGCCTCGAACCAAATCTTGGCTTAAAACAAGGATGTGTGCTTGCTCCTTGTCTTTATAATTTATTTATGTCTGATCTCCCAACCCATTTTAATGATGTAAATTCACATTCCCCTTCTGTAATGGGTAAAGAAATCAAACATTTACAGTATGCCGATGATACTATTTTACTTAGCCAAACTATGATATGACTAAAAAGATTAATACATTCTTTTAATATATATGTTACCAAAAATGATGTAACAATTAATATACAAAAAAACAAAAATAATGTTAATAGGGAAGGGCAAACTTGGAGTAAAGGACTTGAATATCAATGGTTTGTCTGTTGACTGTGTAAAAACTTATAAATATTTGGGAATTACATTTGATGATCGACTATCATTTAGACAGCATTTCAATAACTTAGAGGCTAAAGGTACCTCACTTGCTTTCGCATATCGTAAATTAAGAGATAAATTAGTATGCCCCAATTATGACCACCTACTTAACCCCTTCGACGCTCATGACGAGCTCAGCTCGTCATGAGGTACACCTCTCGTACACTCATGACGAGCTGAGCTCGTCATGAACCGTGGGTTTTTAAAAACTTCAGCGCACCGCGGAAATCTGCACCGCGTTGATGCGGTTAAAGTCATGAAAGCAATACTTATCCCCTCCCTGGACTATGGGTCCATTATTTTTAAGGGTAAAGACGTGAAAGTATTGGAGGCCATAGTTGCAATCAATCAATCAATCAAAGCATTTGTATAGTGCACTACTCACCCGGAGGGCCTCAAGGCGCTAGGAGACGGGGGGTCCGCTACTGCTCGAACAGCCAGGTCTTGAGCTGCTTCCTGAAGGCGAGGTCGTCCTGGGTCAGGCGGAGGTGGGTCGGTAGGGAGTTCCAAGTCTTGGCGGCGAGGTAGGAGAAAGACCTTTCCCCTGTGGTGGCTCTTCGGATGCGGGGGACGGCGGCGAGGGTGTGGCCGGTCGATCGAAGCTGGCGTTTGGGAGCGTAGAAGTTGAGGCGGCTGTTGAGGTATCCTGGGCCTTGGTTGTGCAGGGCTTTGTGTGCATGGGTGAGGAGACGGAAGGTGATTCTCTTGTTGACCGGGAGCCAGTGCAGGTCTCTCAGGTGTCCGGAGATGTGGTTGCGACGGGGGATGTTCAGGATGAGTCGTGCTGAGGCGTTCTGGATCCGCTGGAGTCTCTTCTGGAGTTTGGCGGTGGTTCCGGCGTAGAGGGAGTTGCCGTAGTCCAGTCGGCTAGTGATGAGGGCCTGGGTAACCGTCTTCCTGGTCTCGGTGGGGATCCACCGGAAGATCTTGCGTAGCATGCGTAGGATGTTGAAGCACGACGAGGAGACGGCGTTGACTTGTCTGGTCATGGAGAGGGAGGAGTCCAGGATGAAGCCCAGGTTGCGTGCGTGGTCTGTTGATTTGGGTGCGCTGCCTAGGGCGGGGGGCCACCAGGAGTCGTCCCAGGCGGAGGGTGAGGATCCCAGGATGAGGACTTCTGTCTTGTATGAGTTCAGTTTCAGGCGGCTGTTCTTCATCCATTTGGCTACCTCTTTCATCCCTTCGTGTAGGTTGGCTCTGGCGGGGGCGGGGTCGTTGGTGAGGGAGAGGATCAGCTGGGTGTCGTCAGCGTAGGAGATGATGTTGAGGTTGTGCTGGCGTGCGATGGCGGCGAGGGGACTCATGTAGACATTGAAGAGGGTTGGGCTGAGCGAGGAGCCTTGAGGAACGCCGCAAATGGCTTCTGATCTGAACGGGGGAAGGCGGACTCTCTGTGTCCTTCCGGCAAGGAAGGAGGTGATCCACTCCAGTGCCTTCTCCTGGATTCCGACGTTGCTGAGGCGCTGTACTATGGTACGGTGGCAGACAGTGTCGAAGGCCGCGGAGAGGTCTAGGAGGATGAGGGCCGCAGTTTCTCCGTTGTCGAGAAGGGCTCGAATGTCATCCGTTGCTGCGATCAGGGCGGTCTCGGTGCTGTGGTTGGCCCGGAAGCCAGACTGCGAGAGGTCGAGGGATCCATTCGTCTCGAGGAAGGCAGCCAGCTGCTTGTTGACGGTCTTCTCGATGACTTTTGCGGGAAAGGGGAGCAGCGAGATGGGTCGGTAGTTCTTGAGGTCGGTGGGGTCGGCTGATGGCTTCTTTAGTAGGGCGCTGAGTTTGGCGTGCTTCCAGCTCTCCAGAAAGTTAGCGGTGTTGAAGGAGGAGGTGATGATGTCTCGCAGGTGGGGTGCGATGACAGCGTCGGCCTTGTTGAAGACGTGGTGGGGGCAAGGGTCGGTCGGAGATCCAGAGTGGATGGAGTTCATCGTGCGGATGGTGTCTTCGGTGCTGATCGGGGTCCAGGCGCAGAAGGTGGTGGTGGGGGGCGGTGGTTCGCTCGTGGCGTGCGTTGGTTGAGTGCTGAAGCTGTTGTGTATGTCCGCAATCTTGTTGTGGAAGTAGGAGGCGAGGGAGTTGCAGAGGTCTTGCGAAGGGGTGATGTCATTGTTTCCGGCGTTGAGGTTGGAGAGCTCTTTAACAAAGTTGAAGAGTTCCTTGCTGTTGTGTGCATTGTTGTCCAGTCGTTCCTTGAATCAGTTTTCGTGGTGGTGTGGATCAGTTGGTGGTGTTTTCGGGTGGCGATCTTGAGGGCAGTCATGTTGTCCGGTGTTGGGTCTCTGCGCCAGGCTTTCTCCAGGGCTCTGCAGTCCTTCTTGGAGCTCTTGAGTTCGTTGGTGAACCATGGGGCTTTCTTGCTGCCGGGTCTGCTAGGCGGGGTCCTCAGAGGGGCGAGGTCGTCTGCGCAGTCGCTGATCCACTTCGTGAGGTTGGTGGCCGCTTGGCTGGGGTTCGTTGCGTTGGTGGGTGGGTTCTTGCTCAGGGAAGTCGCGAGCTGGTCGGCTGTGGGGCGGCAAGGACATATAAATCAGTCTTTAGGATTCCTAGGCAGATTTCACGTGCCAATTTAAGATTGGAATTTGACTTACGGCATCAGCTCTTGGTGCGTAAAGCTGCATTTGTTAAAACACTATTGGCATTATCTCGAGTCGAGGAGGGCACGTTGGCCAATATGTGTTGGAGCGATATCTCGACCAGCGAATATTCTAGAAGCTGGCAGGATTATTTAGCTGAGTGTCTCCTAAAATTCGAATGTCCCAAATTGGAAGACAAAACAAGGAGTAAAAGGGTTTATAAAAAATTAATTAATTCAACTGTTGCCTTGCTGTCAGAAATGTTGGATAAATATGAGTTGTTGAAAAAAAACACTTTGGTCCATTGCCAATTGCTTCGACAAAATGATGGTCCAACCTTATTCACTTTTTCATCAAAAATCCTTAATTAAGAACAAATTTATGTTATTAAGGTTTGGAATCTATCCAACCAAAGATGTAACCCCTAAATGGAAGTCCAAATGGGCATCAAATATTTGTCGGCTTTGTTGGCAATATGATGAAACCTTGCTGCATATGGTAACACTATGCCCAAAAATGATGAAGGAACGGAAAACCATTTTAAAACCTATTTTTAAAGAAATGGGACTTAGGACTTGTAGATCGGCATTAATATTTTGCTTAAGCGGTGTCAACGTCCATATAATACACCAATTTGTAAAATTTATGCTTACAGTGGAAATGAAATTATGTAAGGTTGACACCCAAAGTATATGTTACATTTGTTACCGCTGTGAAATGAGGATGTTGCTGTTTTTAAGGTGATGATTGATTATTTCTATGGCTCTTTTTAATGTACTAATTGTTTGTTCTAATGTACTAATTGTTCGTCAGCCCGCATGCCCTCCCCTCCGCTGACTACATCCTCCTGGGGGACCTCAACTTCCACCTGGAGAACAACACCGACCACAACACCACCACCCTGCTCGACAACCTCGCTAACCTCGGACTCAAGCAGCTGCTGTCCACCCCCACCCACCTCGCCGGACACACACTCGACGCCGTCTTCTCATCCAGCACAGACATCACCTTCAGCCACGCCACCGGACTCCACTGGACGGACCACAGCTGCGTCCACTTCACCTTCAGAAGAACGACGATCCACCACCACCAGCAACCGGTTGCTCGAAGAAGCTGGAACAAGATCACAGCCGACCAGCTCGCCGCTTCCCTGAGCCAGCACCCCCCGGCCAGCTCAGCGAACCCCAGCCAGGCCGCCGACAACCTCACGAAGTGGATCAACAACTGCGCGGACGAACTCGCCCCACTGAGGACCCCGCCCAGCAGACCCGGCAGCAAGAAGGCCCCATGGTTCACCGACGAACTCAAGAGCTCCAAGAAGAACTGCCGAGCCCTCGAGAAAGCCTGGAGAAGGGAACCAACACCGGACAACATGACCGCCCTCAAGCTTGCCACCCGGAAGCACCACCAACTGATCCACGCCACTAAGAAAACCGCATTCAAGGACCGGCTGGACAACAACGCACACAATTGCAAGGAACTCTTCAACATCGTCAAAGAGCTCTCCCACCCAACGCCGGAAACAACGACATCACCCCATCGCAAGACCTCTGCAATTCCCTCGCCTCCTACTTCCACAACAAGATCGCGGACATACACAACAGCTTCAGCACTCAACCGACGCACGCCACTACCGAACCACCGCCCCCCACCACCACCCTCCGTGCCTGGACTCCGATCAGCACCGAAGACACCATCCGCATGATGAACTCCATCCACCCCGGATCTCCGACCGACCCCTGCCCTCACCACGTCTTCAACAAGGCCGACGCGGTCATCGCACCCCAACTGCGGGACATCATCAACACCTCCTTCGACACCGCCACTTTCCCGGAGAGCTGGAAGCACGCCGAACTCAGCGCCCTACTAAAGAAACCTACAGCGGACCCCACCGAACTCAAGAATTACCGCCCCATCTCGCTCCTCCCGTTCCCAGCCAAAGTCATCGAGAAGACCGTCAACAAGCAGCTGGCCGCCTTCCTCGAGATGAACGGATCCCTCGACCCCTCACAGTCTGGCTTCCGAGCCAACCACAGCACTGAGACCGCCCTCATCGCCGCCACCGTGACATCTGAGCCCTGATGGACAACGGAGAAACAGCGGCCCTCATCCTCCTAGACCTCTCCGCGGCATTCGACACTGTCTGCCACCGCACCCTAGTGCAGCGCCTCAGCAACGTCGGAATCCAGGAGAAGGCACTGGAATGGATCACCTCCTTCCTCGACGGAAGAACACAGAGAGTCCGCCTACCACCGTACAAGTCAGAGGCCACCGAAGTCATCTGCGGCGTCCCTCAAGGATCCACACTGAGCCCCACCCTCTTCAATGTCTACATGAGCCCCCTCGCGGCCATCGCACGCCAACACAACCTCAATATCATCTCCTACGCTGACGACACCCAGCTGATCCTCTCCCTGACCAACGACCCCGCCGCCGCCAGAGCCAACCTTCACGAAGGGATGAAAGACGTAGCCGAGTGGATGACGACCAGCCGCCTGAAACTGAACTCAGACAAGACGGAAGCCCTCATCCTGGGTTCCTCGCCCTCCGCCTGGGATGACTCCTGGTGGCCCACCGCCCTGGGCAGCGCACCCAAACCGACAGACCACACACGCAACCTGGGCTTCATCTTGGACTCCTCCCTCACCATGAACAGACAAGTCAACGCCATCTCCTCGTCATGCTTCAACATCCAGCGCATGCTACGGAAGATCTTCTGGTGGATCCCCACCGAGACCAGGAAGACGGTCACCCAGGCCCTCGTCACCAGCCGACTGGACTACGGCAACGCCCTCTACGCCGGAACCCCCGCCAAGCTCCAGAAGAGACTCCAGCGGATCCAGAACGCCTCAGCCAGACCCATCCTCGATATCCCACGACACAGCCACATCTCCGGACATCTGAGAGACCTGCATTGGCTCCCCGTCAACAAAAGAATCACCTTCCGCCTCCTCACCCACGCACACAAAGCCCTACACGATCAAGGCCCGAGCTACCTCAACAACCGCATCAACTTCTACGCTCTCAAACGACATCTCCGATCAGCCAGCCACACCCTCGCCGCCGTCCCCCGCATCCGAAGAACGACAACAGGAGGAAAGTCCTTCTCCTACCTAGCCGCCAGGACCTGGAACTCCCTCCCGACCGACCTGCGCCTGACCCAAGACCACCTCTCCTTCAGGAAGAAGCTCAAGACCTGGCTCTTCGAGCAGTAGCAGCACTCCCCCCCCCCTAGCGCCTTGAGACCCTCCGGGTAAGTAGTGCGCTCTATAAATGTCTGTGATTGATTGATTGATTTGTTTTTAGAGTACTACTTTTTAGATAATGTTCCATTTATTATGGTTATTATTTTTATCGAATGACATACGTGCACTTTAATCCTGAAAATGCCAAGCCCTATAGACTGTTTTAAAAATGAAATAATAATTGTAAAATACTCCGAACTGGAAAAAGTTAATTGATTGTGGTCAACTTTATGCATTGTATCCTGGAATATTCAATTAGGTAATGTGTTGTGTTGTATTTATTTCTGTCCTTTGTTGTAATGATTTTAATTAATCAACAAAGAAATCAATCAATCAATCATGGGTCATCATCTGCGGGCTCAAGCCTACTCTTCCGGCCTCATCTCCCGCTGCCTTTGGGTGATCGCTGAAAAATAGGAGGATTGTAGGAGCACTCCGAGTTTATCTAGATTTTACAATTTTGTACACTGGTGCTGCGACTGTTAAGGGTTGTCAGTCCTGGTTCTGAAAGAGCGTTATGGTGGTGTTGAGTTACCACCCAATCGCGCACTGTTCATGTGGCGCTTTGGCGCTTTATGTAATTTTATTAATCCAAACTGCTTTTTAACCACTCTTGTGTTTTATTCCATTCATTTATTTTTTTCTCTAACTCATATTATTTTTCATATAAGTTGTGGTTTCATTATTTTACATACACATTACTATTTCATCACTGACATAGATTCACAGGACATTTTCGCTCCATGTTTATCAGCATATACTTAGCACATATAATATGATACATTTAATCAACATTTTTAGAACGAGCCCAATGCATTTCGGCACTCGTATGTGCCTTCATCAGGGGCAGTATCTACAAAAGGAAATTGAAAAAACATGGTGTAAGTATCAGTTTGTGGTGGGGGGTTTTATAAATGTATAACCGTGATTCGTGCATACCTGATCGTTGTGGTGGTGAATGAACTGAATCCTGTCCCTCAATTTGGCACTTATCTCTCTGTTCAAAACATAAATACAAGCCACTCTATGATAAATCCATGTGCACATATATAATAACTGGCAACTTGCCATTGGTTGTCCTACATACCTTAAATGACAATATCTCGGGTGTCTGAAAAAATGATAGGCAACAAGGTTTTAACTATTTGTAATGGTGTACTCAAATAGTCTTACTACATATTCCGTTGTCAACATACCTTATAAGAATGTGCTTCAGGGTTCTGAAAAATATGAATCAAATCTATGCCTTAGTTTCAATTGGTGGTCAAACAACTGCTGAAAAACGGCTCGCGGTAGCTTGCCGTGTTTACCTTATCTTCTTCTTGATATTCCCGATCTAAAAAACCGAGATACAACAAAGTAAACCCCCTCGTCGGTAATACCAAAATTTATACCGAATCTCTAACGTAAGCGCTGCTATCATACCTTTGTCCGAAGTAACAGCCGCTCTAAACTATTCCCGCAATCTGCATAATCTTCCGTGTGCTCCGGTTTCTGCCTGGTAATGACTCCGCTTAACTCCGCGTCAGTTTCGCGGAGTTAATAACTGACGACGGACTGATCTACAGTGTCTCAGGAATACAAGGTTTTCGCGGTGGCCATCTTTGAAAAGTTGAAAGCACGGCTCCCTTGTGGCTATTGTTTCATATTGCTTTTAGGTGGAATCCTATGCCCTTCATGAAACCTATATAGATTCCACTGTTGATGTCATAATGCTGACAATATCTTAATTGTTAAAATATAGTTGTCCTGCTATTGCGGACCCGTAAAGTTAACTGAATTGCTGTCTCAAATGATATGTTTTACTAGATTAAGTATGTGGTGACCAGTTTAAGTAATACTGTGTGTGTTAACATCTGGCTCATGATATGTGCACTCTAAACCTAGGAAGAGTTGTTTGTATCTCAGACACATACTCACTTATGGGGCGTGCTTGTTATGTTAAGTGAGGTGTCATTTAAAAACTGTGCTGGGACTTAGTATGTTGAGTGACATTTCATCAGATTGTACAATATATGAAAACATAATGCAAGCCACACTATCCGGTTACTGATAGGTTTCTCAACAGTAGTATCATATTTGTATTATAAAACAATCAGTTGCTCCTCCCTGGCATTAAAAACGTTGTTATTCTTTGTAAATACAGAAACTTCACACGTCTATTATGATGAATGTCTCTTTTTTCTACTTGTGATTCTGTTAGTACTTATACCTACAGATAACACGCTAAATCATACTTGTCATTGAGACCCGTTGGTGTCATGGTGTTTAGATATTTTATCCAAAAAAGTTCACGTTGTAATAATTTCTGGTGATTGTTTATGCCTTGTTTCAATGGTACTTGTTCTAGGATTTGGAATCTCAATTGGGATATGCTATGTTTCTCTGAAATCCAATGTTGTACCAGTGGTGAGGTCAAGGTGTTGTTCCGAATTCGACTTTTATGTTCGGATATTCACACTTTTATTTTTCTCTCAGTCTTGCCAATATACATCCTTCCACATGGACATTTGATTCCGTACACCACGTTTTGCGTATTGCAGTCACTTGTGTGTCTTAAACGTATCTGTTTGCCTGTTGTAGGGTGAATACATGTATCCCCTATTATTGCATTGTTGCAGTTAATGCAATTATGACAACGAATTGTTCCTCTGTTGGTGAGAGTTTCTTCTGGTTGATGTTTGAGTTTCAGTTTTTCCTTAAGATTCAATCCTCTAGTATACGCATGTAGTGGCAATTCTTTAAACAAACCTTTGAAATCCGGTTCCAGGGACAGTAATTCCCATCTTTTATTAATGATGTTTTTAATTTTGTGTGATTGGGTGGTGTATTTTGTAACAAAGACCATCCTGTCCTGTTGTTTTTTTGGTCGCGGTTGCAATAATGTCATTCTATCCATTGTTGATACTTTTACTATCTGTTCTTGTAGTATGTTGTTTGGATATCCTCTTTCCTCATATTTTCGTACTTGTCTTTCCAGAGTCTTCTCACATGTCTGCGTATTTGAACATATACGTTTGATTCGGATGAATTGAGATAGTGGTAAATTTTTAATCAGGCTTCTGGGATGAAAGCTCATGTAATTGAGGGCACTGTTCCGATCCGTGGGTTTTGTATATAATTCAGTGTCAAATCCATGGACATTTTTGGTGATTCTGACATCAAGGAAATCAATTGTTTCATTACTTATTTTGTGAGTGAATTGTATTCTTGTTTCCACCTGGTTAAGTGCTCTTATTACTTGTTCTAGTCTTGCCTGTGTGTCGTCCCAGATTAGAAAAATGTCGTCTATGAAACGACAGTAGAACTTTACATGTGACCATTCACTCCAACTCATCATGGTTTGTGACTCAAATTGTGCCATAAAGGTGTTAGCATATGCTGGGGCCCCAGCAAAGCCCATGGAAGTTCCAGTCAGTTGGGCAAAAAATGTATCTTTCCAATCAAAATAACTGTTGTGAAGGCAAAATGTCAGTAGTTGCATCAAAAAGATCTTTTTGTTGGTTGGTATATCATCCTGTTTAAGTAATGCCCACTCCACTGCTTCAAGACCTGCTGCATGTGGTATTGATGTATAGAGTGCGACCACATCTATTGTGCACAGTATCCAGTGTTCCTGGTAGCCTTCCTGTATCCAGGCTAATTTATTCAAAAAGTCTGTTGTGTCTCTGATGTATGAGCCCCATTGTTGAACAAATTTCTGTAGATGATGATCAATATATTGACCTATGGGATCAAATATAGATCCGCACCCCGATACTATCGGTCTGAACGGTGGGTTAGTCGGATGTTTGTGAATCTTTGGGATCATATATATCCGTGGTCTTCTCGGATTATTGGCTGTTAGAAATGCCACTGTGTCTTCATCCACTATATCGTTAGTTCTAGCTGTTTGCAATATGCCTTGTAACATCCTTTGGAGTACTGGTGTTGGGTCTGAAGTCAACTGTAGATATGTGTCTTGGTTTAAGACATGTTCATTCACTTTGTGTTCATAATACTGGGTGTCCATTAATACCAATGCTCCGCACTTATCAGCAGGTTGTATGGTTAATTTTGCATCGTTAGCCAAGTTGTTGATGATATGTTGTTCCTCTTTTGTCAAATTGTTATGTCTTTTCCTCCTGTAGTCCAGTGTTTTTAAATCACTTTTCACCATGATCTCAAAGGTATCAAGCATTTTGTGCGATATTGGTGCTTGAAATGTACTTTTCGGCTTGAATTGTTTTACTGTATGTTCCATCTGGACCTCGCCTGATTCAACAACGTTCCCAAAATAGTGTTTTAATTTCAATGATCTCATGAACCTGAAAAAAGCTCCTTCTGTTTCCAATTCATTTGCTGGAGTAGTAGGCACAAATGTTAGACCTTTATTTAGTGTTTTTATTTGTTGTTTTGATAGCGTTGTGGATGAAATGTTTATTATTAGACTACTGTCCGTCCACTTCGTAGAGCTTTGCCTGCCACTTCCTCGCCTTGTTTTGCGCTTGTTGTTAATGATGTAGTTTGCATCGTTGGCGGTTGCCCTTGGTCCTGGTCCTGTGACAAAAAAGCCGTTTGTCTACTTGTTGTAGCATGTTGACTGCTTTCAGTTGATAATATGACTCCTTCTTGTGTCGCTCGGACAGGTCCTCTTTGTATAGATGTCTCCTTATCAGTGACTAAACTCTCCTCAGAAGAATGTTGGGCCGGTGATGTTCTTTTTGGAGGGACAAACTTACGACGGGCATAGATGTCTGCCCATGTATAAACCTCATTCAGTTTATAGTCTATGGTATCGCGTTTGTACTTACGTAGCTTCCATTCTTGTAGTTCCTTTTCATATGAGTCTAACTTAAGATTGATTCCCTCTAGGCTTATTTTCCATGTGTCCGCTTCCATTCTGTTCTTCAGTTCTGTTTTTAAGGTGTATATTTCATCTTCTAACTCCGGTATGGTTTTGGCCAGTTCCTCTATGATGAGTAGTATCAAGTCCAGTGAGCATTTGTTTAGGATACTGTACCACTTATCCATGAACTTCGTGTTAAGGTTGAATCTAAACAGCATGGGTTTTATTGACAGTCGTAATCCCCTGGGGATTCGTTTTGCTTTATGGTATTGGATGAGGGTTGATGCGTGCATCCTTTGGTTTACTTGTCTGCGTGTGATGTATTCCAGTTGTTTAAGTTGTTGACTTACGGACCCCCCATGAGCATCCATGTTTCTGGCTTCCTTTATGAGTGTGTAGATTTGGTCTGCTTGATCATTTGTATATGCCAACGTGTTCGCCCTATTGTCCGTAATTGCTGTGATCGTTTCAAATTGCATTTTTGTTTTTATTGGTTGGGTGCCTCCTTACTGTGACTGTTTTGTAGAAAAATAGGAGGATTGTAGGGGCACTCCGAGTTTATCTAGATTTTACAATTTTGTACACTGGTGCTGCGACTGTTAAGGGTTGTCAGTCCTGGTTCTGAAAGAGCGTTATGGTGGTGTTGAGTTACCACCCAATCGCGCACTGTTCACGTGGCGCTTTGGCGCTTTATGTAATTTTATTAATCCAAACTGCGTTTTAACCACTCTTGTGTTTTATTCCATTCATTTATTTTTTTCTCTAACTCATATTATTTTTCATATAAGTTGTGGTTTCATTATTTTACATACACATTACTATTTCATCACTGACATAGATTCACAGGACATTTTCGCTCCATGTTTATCAGCATATACTTAGCACATATAATATGATACATTTAATCAACATTTTTAGAACGAGCCCAATGCATTTCGGCACTCGTATGTGCCTTCATCAGGGGCAGTATCTACAAAAGGAAATTGAAAAAACATGGTGTAAGTATCAGTTTGTGGTGGGGGGTTTTATAAATGTATAACCGTGATTCGTGCATACCTGATCGTTGTGGTGATGAATGAACTGAATCCTGTCCCTCAATTTGGCACTTATCTCTCTGTTCAAAACATAAATACAAGCCACTCTATGATAAATCCATGTGCACATATATAATAACTGGCAGGTTGACATTGGTTGTCCTACATACCTTAAATAACAATATCTCGGGTGTCTGAAAAAATGATAGGCAACAAGGTTTTAACTATTTGTAATGGTGTACTCAAATAGTCTTACTACATATTCCGTTGTCCACATACCTTATAAGAATGTGCTTCAGGGTTCTGAAAAATATGAATCAAATCTATGCCTTAGTTTCAATTGGTGGTCAAACAACTGCTGAAAAACGGCTCGCGGTAGCTTGCCGTGTTTACCTTATCTTCTTCTTGATATTCCCGATCTAAAAAACCGAGATACAACAAAGTAAACCCCCTCGTCGGTAATACCAAAATTTATACCGAATCTCTAACGTAAGCGCTGCTATCATACCTTTGTCCGAAGTAACAGCCGCTCTAAACTATTCCTGCAATCTGCATAATCTTCCGTGTGCTCCGGTTTCTGCCTGGTAATGACTCCGCTTAACTCCGCGTCAGTTTCGCGGAGTTAATAACTGACGACGGACTGATCTACAGTGTCTCAGGAATACAAGGGTTTCGCGGTGGCCATCTTTGAAAAGTTGAAAGCACGGCTCCCTTGTGGCTATTGTTTCATATTGCTTTTAAGTGGAATCCTATGCCCTTCATGAAACCTATATAGATTCCACTGTTGATGTCATAATGCTGACAATATCTTAATTGTTACAATATAGTTGTCCTGCTATTGCGGACCCGTAAAGTTAACTGAATTGCTGTCTCAAACGATATGTTTTACTAGATTAAGTATGTGGTGACCAGTTTAAGTAATACTGTGTGTGTTAACATCTGGCTCATGATATGTGCACTCTAAACCTAGGAAGAGTTGTTTGTATCTCAGACACATACTCACTTATGGGGCGTGCTTGTTATGTTAAGTGAGGTGTCATTTAAAAACTGTGCTGGGACTTAGTATGTTGAGTGACATTTCATCAGATTGTACAATATATGAAAACATAATGCAAGCCGCACTATCCGGTTACTGATAGGTTTCTCAACAGTAGTATCATATTTGTATTATAAAACAATCAGTTGCTCCTCCCTGGCATTAAAAACGTTGTTATTCTTTGTAAATACAGAAACTTCACACGTCTATTATGATGAATGTCTCTTTTTTCTACTTGTGATTCTGTTAGTACTTATACCTACAGATAACACGTTATATCATACTTGTCCTTGAGACCCGTTGGTGTCATGGTGTTTAGATATTTTATCCAAAAAAGTTCACGTTGTAATAATTTCTGGTGATTGTTTATGCCTTGTTTCAATGGTACTTGTTCTAGGATTTGGAATCTCAATTGGGATATGCTATGTTTCTCTGAAATCCAATGTTGTACCAGTGGTGAGGTCAAGGTGTTGTTCCGAATTCGACTTTTATGTTCGGATATTCGCACTTTTATTTTTCTCTCAGTCTTGCCAATATACATCCTTCCACATGGACATTTGATTCCGTACACCACATTTTGCGTATTGCAGTCACTTGTGTGTCTTAAACGTATCTGTTTGCCTGTTGTAGGGTGAATACATGTATCCCCTATTATTGCATTGTTGCAGTTAATGCAATTATGACAACGAATTGTTCCTCTGTTGGTGAGAGTTTCTTCTGGTTGATGTTTGAGTTTCAGTTTTTCCTTAAGATTCAATCCTCTAGTATACGCATGTAGTGGCAATTCTTTAAACAAACCTTTGAAATCCGGTTCCAGGGACAGTAATTCCCATCTTTTATTAATGATGTTTTTAATTTTGTGTGATTGGGTGGTGTATTTTGTAACAAAGACCATCCTGTCCTGTTGTTTTTTTGGTCGCGGTTGCAATAATGTCATTCTATCCATTGTTGATACTTTTACTATCTGTTCTTGTAGTATGTTGTTTGGATATCCTCTTTCCTCATATTTTCGTACTTGTCTTTCCAGAGTCTTCTCACATGTCTGCGTATTTGAACATATACGTTTGATTCGGATGAATTGAGATAGTGGTAAATTTTTAATCAGGCTTCTGGGATGAAAGCTCATGTAATTGAGGGCACTGTTCCGATCCGTGGGTTTTGTATATAATTCAGTGTCAAATCCATGGACATTTTTGGTGATTCTGACATCAAGGAAATCAATTGTTTCATTACTTATTTTGTGAGTGAATTGTATTCTTGTTTCCACCTGGTTAAGTGCTCTTATTACTTGTTCTAGTCTTGCCTGTGTGTCGTCCCAGATTAGAAAAATGTCGTCTATGAAACGACAGTAGAACTTTACATGTGACCATTCACTCCAACTCATCATGGTTTGTGACTCAAATTGTGCCATAAAGGTGTTAGCATATGCTGGGGCCCCAGCAAAGCCCATGGAAGTTCCAGTCAGTTGGGCAAAAAATGTATCTTTCCAAACAAAATAACTGTTGTGAAGGCAAAATTTCAGTAGTTGCATCAAAAGGATCTTTTTGTTGGTTGGTATATCATCCTGTTTAAGTAATGCCCACTCCACTGCTTCAAGACCTGCTGCATGTGGTATTGATGTATAGAGTGCGACCACATCTATTGTGCACAGTATCCAGTGTTCCTGGTAGCCTTCCTGTATCCAGGCTAATTTATTCAAAAAGTCTGTTGTGTCTCTGATGTATGAGCCCCATTGTTGAACAAATTTCTGTAGATGATGATCAATATATTGACCTATGGGATCAAATATAGATCCGCACCCCGATACTATCGGTCTGAACGGTGGGTTAGTCGGATGTTTGTGAATCTTTGGGATCATATATATCCGTGGTCTTCTCGGATTATTGGCTGTTAGAAATGCCACTGTGTCTTCATCCACTATATCGTTAGTTCTAGCTGTTTGCAATATGCCTTGTAACATCCTTTGGAGTACAGGTGTTGGGTCTGAAGTCAACTGTAGATATGTGTCTTGGTTTAAGACATGTTCATTCACTTTGTGTTCATAATACTGGGTGTCCATTAATACCAATGCTCCGCCCTTATCAGCAGGTTGTATGGTTAATTTTGCATCGTTAGCCAAGTTGTTGATGATATGTTGTTCCTCTTTTGTCAAATTGTTATGTCTTTTCCTCCTGTAGTCCAGTGTTTTTAAATCACTTTTCACCATGATCTCAAAAGTATCAAGCATTTTGTGCGATATTGGTGCTTGAAATGTACTTTTTGGCTTGAATTGTTTTACTGTATGTTCCATCTGGACCTCGCCTGATTCAACAACATTCCCAAAATAGTGTTTTAATTTCAATGATCTCATGAACCTGAAAAAAGCTCCTTCTGTTTCCAATTCATTTGCTGGAGTAGTAGGCACAAATGTTAGACCTTTATTTAGTGTTTTTATTTGTTGTTTTGATAGCGTTGTGGATGAAATGTTTATTATTAGACTACTGTCCGTCCACTTCGTAGAGCTTTGCCTGCCACTTCCTCGCCTTGTTTTGCGCTTGTTGTTAATGATGTAGTTTGCATCGTTGGCGGTTGCCCTTGGTCCTGGTCCTGTGACAAAAAAGCCGTTTGTCTACTTGTTGTAGCATGTTGACTGCTTTCAGTTGATAATATGACTCCTTCTTGTGTCGCTCGGACAGGTCCTCTTTGTATAGATGTCTCCTTATCAGTGACTAAACTCTCCTCAGAAGAATGTTGGGCCGGTGATGTTCTTTTTGGAGGGACAAACTTACGACGGGCATAGATGTCTGCCCATGTATAAACCTCATTCAGTTTATAGTCTATGGTATCGCGTTTGTACTTACGTAGCTTCCATTCTTGTAGTTCCTTTTCATATGAGTCTAACTTAAGATTGATTCCCTCTAGGCTTATTTTCCATGTGTCCGCTTCCATTCTGTTCTCCAGTTCTGTTTTTAAGGTGTATATGTCATCTTCTAACTCCGGTATGGTTTTGGCCAGTTCCTCTATGATGAGTAGTATCAAGTCCAGTGAGCATTTGTTTAGGATACTGTACCACTTATCCATGAACTTCGTGTTAAGGTTGAATCTAAACAGCATGGGTTTTATTGACAGTCGTAATCCCCTGGGGATTCGTTTTGCTTTATGGTATTGGATGAGGGTCGATGCGTGCATCCTTTGGTTTCCTTGTCTGCGTGTGATGTATTCCAGTTGTTTAAGTTGTTGACTTACGGACCCCCCATGAGCATCCATGTTTCTGGCTTCCTTTATGAGTGTGTAGATTTGGTCTGCTTGATCATTTGTATATGCCAACGTGTTCGCCCTATTGTCCGTAATTGCTGTGATCGTTTCAAATTGCATTTTTGTTTTTATTGGTTGGGTGCCTCCTTACTGTGACTGTTTTGTAGAAAAATAGGAGGATTGTAGGGTCACTCCGAGTTTATCTAGATTTTACAATTTTGTACACTGGTGCTGCGACTGTTAGGGGTTGTCAGTCCTGGTTCTGAAAGAGCGTTATGGTGGTGTTGAGTTACCACCCAATCGCGCACTGTTCACGTGGCGCTTTGGCGCTTTATGTAATTTTATTAATCCAAACTGCGTTTTAACCACTCTTGTGTTTTATTCCATTCATTTATTTTTTTCTCTAACTCATATTATTTTTCATATAAGTTGTGGTTTCATTATTTTACATACACATTACTATTTCATCACTGACATAGATTCACAGGACATTTTCGCTCCATGTTTATCAGCATATACTTAGCACATATAATATGATACATTTAATCAACATTTTTAGAACGAGCCCAATGCATTTCGGCACTCGTATGTGCCTTCATCAGGGGCAGTATCTACAAAAGGAAATTGAAAAAACATGGTGTAAGTATCAGTTTGTGGTGGGGGGTTTTATAAATGTATAACCGTGATTCGTGCATACCTGATCGTTGTGGTGATGAATGAACTGAATCCTGTCCCTCAATTTGGCACTTATCTCTCTGTTCAAAACATAAATACAAGCCACTCTATGATAAATTCATGTGCACATATATAATAACTGGCAACTTGCCATTGGTTGTCCTACATACCTTAAATGACAATATCTCGGGTGTCTGAAAAAATGATAGGCAACAAGGTTTTAACTATTTGTAATGGTGTACTCAAATAGTCTTACTACATATTCCGTTGTCAACATACCTTATAAGAATGTGCTTCAGGGTTCTGAAAAATATGAATCAAATCTATGCCTTAGTTTCAATTGGTGGTCAAACAACTGCTGAAAAACGGCTCGCGGTAGCTTGGCGTGTTTACCTTATCTTCTTCTTGATATTCCCGATCTAAAAAACCGAGATACAACAAAGTAAACCCCCTCGTCGGTAATACCAAAATTTATACCGAATCTCTAACGTAAGCGCTGCTATCATACCTTTGTCCGAAGTAACAGCCGCTCTAAACTATTCCCGCAATCTGCATAATCTTCCGTGTGCTCCGGTTTCTGCCTGGTAATGACTCCGCTTAACTCCGCGTCAGTTTCGCGGAGTTAATAACTGACGACGGACTGATCTACAGTGTCTCAGGAATACAAGGTTTTCGCGGTGGCCATCTTTGAAAAGTTGAAAGCACGGCTCCCTTGTGGCTATTGTTTCATATTGCTTTTAAGTGGAATCCTATGCCCTTCATGAAACCTATATAGATTCCACTGTTGATGCCATAATGCTGACAATATCTTAATTGTTACAATATAGTTGTCCTGCTATTGCGGACCCGTAAAGTTAACTGAATTGCTGTCTCAAACGATATGTTTTACTAGATTAAGTATGTGGTGACCAGTTTAAGTAATACTGTGTGTGTTAACATCTGGCTCATGATATGTGCACTCTAAACCTAGGAAGAGTTGTTTGTATCTCAGACACATACTCACTTATGGGGCGTGCTTGTTATGTTAAGTGAGGTGTCATTTAAAAACTGTGCTGGGACTTAGTATGTTGAGTGACATTTCATCAGATTGTACAATATATGAAAACATAATGCAAGCCGCACTATCCGGTTACGGATAGGTTTCTCAACAGTAGTATCATATTTGTATTATAAAACAATCAGTTGCTCCTCCCTGGCATTAAAAACGTTGTTATTCTTTGTAAATACAGAAACTTCACACGTCTATTATGATGAATGTCTCTTTTTTCTACTCGTGATTCTGTTAGTACTTATACCTACAGATAACACGCTAAATCATACTTGTCCTTGAGACCCGTTGGTGTCATGGTGTTTAGATATTTTATCCAAAAAAGTTCACGTTGTAATAATTTCTGGTGATTGTTTATGCCTTGTTTCAATGGTACTTGTTCTAGGATTTGGAATCTCAATTGGGATATGCTATGTTTCTCTGAAATCCAATGTTGTACCAGTGGTGAGGTCAAGGTGTTGTTCCGAATTCGACTTTTATGTTCGGATATTCGCACTTTTATTTTTCTCTCAGTCTTGCCAATAGACATCCTTCCACATGGACATTTGATTCCGTACACCACGTTTTGCGTATTGCAGTCACTTGTGTGTCTTAAACGTATCTGTTTTCCTGTTGTAGGGTGAATACATGTATCCCCTATTATTGCATTGTTGCAGTTAATGCAATTATGACAATAAATTGTTCCTCTGTTGGTGAGAGTTTCTTCTGGTTGATGTTTGAGTTTCAGTTTTTCCTTAAGATTCAATCCTCTAGTATACGCATGTAGTGGCAATTCTTTAAACAAACCTTTGAAATCCGGTTCCAGGGACAGTAATTCCCATCTTTTATTAATGATGTTTTTAATTTTGTGTGATTGGGTGGTGTATTTTGTAACAAAGACCATCCTGTCCTGTTGTTTTTTTGGTCGCGGTTGCAATAATGTCATTCTATCCATTGTTGATACTTTTACTATCTGTTCTTGTAGTATGTTGTTTGGATATCCTCTTTCCTCATATTTTCGTACTTGTCTTTCCAGAGTCTTCTCACATGTCTGCGTATTTGAACATATACGTTTGATTCGGATGAATTGAGATAGTGGTAAATTTTTAATCAGGCTTCTGGGATGAAAGCTCATGTAATTGAGGGCACTGTTCCGATCCGTGGGTTTTGTATATAATTCAGTGTCAAATCCATGGACATTTTTGGTGATTCTGACATCAAGGAAATCAATTGTTTTATTACTTATTTTGTGAGTGAATTGTATTCTTGTTTCCACCTGGTTAAGTGCTCTTATTACTTGTTCTAGTCTTGCCTGTGTGTCGTCCCAGATTAGAAAAATGTCGTCTATGAAACGACAGTAGAACTTTACATGTGACCATTCACTCCAACTCATCATGGTTTGTGACTCAAATTGTGCCATAAAGGTGTTAGCATATGCTGGGGCCCCAGCAAAGCCCATGGAAGTTCCAGTCAGTTGGGCAAAAAATGTATCTTTCCAAACAAAATAACTGTTGTGAAGGCAAAATTTCAGTAGTTGCATCAAAAGGATCTTTTTGTTGGTTGGTATATCATCCTGTTTAAGTAATGCCCACTCCACTGCTTCAAGACCTGCTGCATGTGGTATTGATGTATAGAGTGAGACCACATCTATTGTGCACAGTATCCAGTGTTCCTGGTAGCCTTCCTGTATCCAGGCTAATTTATTCAAAAAGTCTGTTGTGTCTCTGATGTATGAGCCCCATTGTTGAACAAATTTCTGTAGATGATGATCAATATATTGACCTATGGGATCAAATATAGATCCGCACCCCGATACTATCGGTCTGAACGGTGGGTTAGTCGGATGTTTGTGAATCTTTGGGATCATATATATCCGTGGTCTTCTCAGATTATTGGCTGTTAGAAATGCCACTGTGTCTTCATCCACTATATCGTTAGTTCTAGCTGTTTGCAATATGCCTTGCAACATCCTTTGGAGTACTGGTGTTGGGTCTGAAGTCAACTGTAGATATGTGTCTTGGTTTAAGACATGTTCATTCACTTTGTGTTCATAATACTGGGTGTCCATTAATACCAATGCTCCGCCCTTATCAGCAGGTTGTATGGTTAATTTTGCATCGTTAGCCAAGTTGTTGATGATATGTTGTTCCTCTTTTGTCAAATTGTTATGTCTTTTCCTCCTATAGTCCAGTGTTTTTATATCACTTTTCACCATGATCTCAAAGGTATCAAGCATTTTGTGCGATATTGGTGCTTGAAATGTACTTTTCGGCTTGAATTGTTTTACTGTATGTTCCATCTGGACCTCGCCTGATTCAACAACGTTCCCAAAATAGTGTTTTAATTTCAATGATCTCATGAACCTGAAAAAAGCTCCTTCTGTTTCCAATTCATTTGCTGGAGTAGTAGGCACAAATGTTAGACCTTTATTTAGTGTTTTTATTTGTTGTTTTGATAGCGTTGTGGATGAAATGTTTATTATTAGACTACTGTTCGTCCACTTCGTAGAGCTTTGCCTGCCACTTCCTCGCCTTGTTTTGCGCTTGTTGTTAATGATGTAGTTTGCATCGTTGGCGGTTGCCCTTGGTCCTGGTCCTGTGACAAAAAAGCCGTTTGTCTACTTGTTGTAGCATGTTGACTGCTTTCAGTTGATAATATGACTCCTTCTTGTGTCGCTCGGACAGGTCCTCTTTGTATAGATGTCTCCTTATCAGTGACTAAACTCTCCTCAGAAGAATGTTGGGCCGGTGATGTTCTTTTTGGAGGGACAAACTTACGACGGGCATAGATATCTGCCCATGTATAAACCTCATTCAGTTTATAGTCTATGGTATCGCGTTTGTACTTACGTAGCTTCCCCTCTTGTAGTTCCTGTTCATATGAGTCTAACTTAAGATTGATTCCCTCTAGGCTTATTTTCCATGTGTCCGCTTCCATTCTGTTCTCCAGTTCTGTTTTTAAGGTGTATATTTCATCTTCTAACTCCCGTATGGTTTTGGCCAGTTCCTCTATGATGAGTAGTATCAAGTCCAGTGAGCATTTGTTTAGGATACTGTACCACTTATCCATGAACTTCGTGTTAAGGTTGAATCTAAACAGCATGGGTTTTATTGACAGTCGTAATCCCCTGGGGATTCATTTTGCTTTATGGTATTGGATGAGGGTCGATGCATGCATCCTTTGGTTTACTTGTCTGCGTGTGATGTATTCCAGTTGTTTAAGTTGTTGACTTACGGACCCCCCATGAGCATCCATGTTTCTGGCTTCCTTTATGAGTGTGTAGATTTGGTCTGCTTGATCATTTGTATATGCCAACGTGTTGGCCCTATTGTCCGTAATTGCTGTGATCGTTTCAAATTGCATTTTTGTTTTTATTGGTTGGGTGCCTCCTTACTGTGACTGTTTTGTAGAAAAATAGGAGGATTGTAGGGGCACTCCGAGTTTATCTAGATTTTACAATTTTGTACACTGGTGCTGCGACTGTTAAGGGTTGTCAGTCCTGGTTCTGAAAGAGCGTTATGGTGGTGTTGAGTTACCACCCAATCGCGCACTGTTCACGTGGCGCTTTGGCGCTTTATGTAATTTTATTAATCCAAACTGCGTTTTAACCACTCTTGTGTTTTATTCCATTCATTTATTTTTTTCTCTAACTCATATTATTTTTCATATAAGTTGTGGTTTCATTATTTTACATACACATTACTATTTCATCACTGACATAGATTCACAGGACATTTTCGCTCCATGTTTATCTGCATATACTTAGCACATATAATATGATACATTTAATCAACATTTTTAGAACGAGCCCAATGCATTTCGGCACTCGTATGTGCCTTCATCAGGGGCAGTATCTACAAAAGGAAATTGAAAAAACATGGTGTAAGTATCAGTTTGTGGTGGGGGGTTTTATAAATGTATAACCGTGATTCGTGCATACCTGATCGTTGTGGTGGTGAATGAACTGAATCCTGTCCCTCAATTTGGCACTTATCTCTCTGTTCAAAACATAAATACAAGCCACTCTATGATAAATCCATGTGCACATATATAATAACTGGCAACTTGCCATTGGTTGTCCTACATACCTTAAATGACAATATCTCGGGTGTCTGAAAAAATGATAGGCAACAAGGTTTTAACTATTTGTAATGGTGTACTCAAATAGTCTTACTACATATTCCGTTGTCAACATACCTTATAAGAATGTGCTTCAGGGTTCTGAAAAATATGAATCAAATCTATGCCTTAGTTTCAATTGGTGGTCAAACAACTGCTGAAAAACGGCTCGCGGTAGCTTGCCGTGTTTACCTTATCTTCTTCTTGATATTCCCGATCTAAAAAACCGAGATACAACAAAGATACCCCCTCGTCGGTAATACCAAAATTTATACCGAATCTCTAACGTAAGCGCTGCTATCATACCTTTGTCCGAAGTAACAGCCGCTCTAAACTATTCCCGCAATCTGCATAATCTTCCGTGTGCTCCGGTTTCTGCCTCGTAATGACTCCGCTTAACTCCGCGTCAGTTTCGCGGAGTTAATAACTGACGACGGACTGATCTACAGTGTCTCAGGAATACAAGGTTTTCGCGGTGGCCATCTTTGAAAAGTTGAAAGCACGGCTCCCTTGTGGCTATTGTTTCATATTGCTTTTAGGTGGAATCCTATGCCCTTCATGAAACCTATATAGATTCCACTGTTGATGTCATAATGCTGACAATATCTTAATTGTTAAAATATAGTTGTCCTGCTATTGCGGACCCGTAAAGTTAACTGAATTGCTGTCTCAAACGATATGTTTTACTAGATTAAGTATGTGGTGACCAGTTTAAGTAATACTGTGTGTGTTAACATCTGGCTCATGATATGTGCACTCTAAACCTAGGAAGAGTTGTTTGTATCTCAGACACATACTCACTTATGGGGCGTGCTTGTTATGTTAAGTGAGGTGTCATTTAAAAACTGTGCTGGGACTTAGTATGTTGAGTGACATTTCATCAGATTGTACAATATATGAAAACATAATGCAAGCCGCACTATCCGGTTACTGATAGGTTTCTCAACAGTAGTATCATATTTGTATTATAAAACAATCAGTTGCTCCTCCCTGGCATTAAAAACGTTGTTATTCTTTGTAAATACAGAAACTTCACACGTCTATTATGATGAATGTCTCTTTTTTCTACTCGTGATTCTGTTAGTACTTATACCTTCAGATAACACGCTAAATCATACTTGTCCTTGAGACCCGTTGGTGTCATGGTGTTTAGATATTTTATCCAAAAAAGTTCACGTTGTAATAATTTCTGGTGATTGTTTATGCCTTGTTTCAATGGTACTTGTTCTAGGATTTGGAATCTCAATTGGGATATGCTATGTTTCTCTGAAATCCAATGTTGTACCAGTGGTGAGGTCAAGGTGTTGTTCCGAATTCGACTTTTATGTTCGGATATTCGCACTTTTATTTTTCTCTCAGTCTTGCCAATATACATCCTTCCACATGGACATTTGATTCCGTACACCACGTTTTGCGTATTGCAGTCACTTGTGTGTCTTAAACGTATCTGTTTGCCTGTTGTAGGGTGAATACATGTATCCCCTATTATTGCATTGTTGCAGTTAATGCAATTATGACAACGAATTGTTCCTCTGTTGGTGAGAGTTTCTTCTGGTTGATGTTTGAGTTTCAGTTTTTCCTTAAGATTCAATCCTCTAGTATACGCATGTCGTGGCAATTCTTTAAACAAACCTTTGAAATCCGGTTCCAGGGACAGTAATTCCCATCTTTTATTAATGATGTTTTTAATTTTGTGTGATTGGGTGGTGTATTTTGTAACAAAGACCATCCTGTCCTGTTGTTTTTTTGGTCGCGGTTGCAATAATGTCATTCTATCCATTGTTGATACTTTTACTATCTGTTCTTGTAGTATGTTGTTTGGATATCCTCTTTCCTCATATTTTCGTACTTGTCTTTCCAGAGTCTTCTCACATGTCTGCGTATTTGAACATATACGTTTGATTCGGATGAATTGAGATAGTGGTAAATTTTTAATCAGGCTTCTGGGATGAAAGCTCATGTAATTGAGGGCACTGTTCCGATCCGTGGGTTTTGTATATAATTCAGTGTCAAATCCATGGACATTTTGGGTTATTCTGACATCAAGGAAATCAATTGTTTCATTACTTATTTTGTGAGTGAATTGTATTCTTGTTTCCACCTGGTTAAGTGCTCTTATTACTTGTTCTAGTCTTGCCTGTGTGTCGTCCCAGATTAGAAAAATTTCGTCTATGAAACGACAGTAGAACTTTACATGTGACCATTCACTCCAACTCATCATGGTTTGTGACTCAAATTGTGCCATAAAGGTGTTAGCATATGCTGGGGCCCCAGCAAAGCCCATGGAAGTTCCAGTCAGTTGGGCAAAAAATGTATCTTTCCAAACAAAATAACTGTTGTGAAGGCAAAATTGCAGTAGTTGCATCAAAAGGATCTTTTTGTTGGTTGGTATATCATCCTGTTTAAGTAATGCCCACTCCACTGCTTCAAGACCTGCTGCATGTGGTATTGATGTATAGAGTGCGACCACATCTATTGTGCACAGTATCCAGTGTTCCTGGTAGCCTTCCTGTATCCAGGCTAATTTATTCAAAAAGTCTGTTGTGTCTCTGATGTATGAGGTATGTTGACAACGGAATATGTAGTAAGACTATTTGAGTACACCATTACAAATAGTTAAAACCTTGTTGCCTATCATTTTTTCAGACACCCGAGATATTGTCATTTAAGGTATGTAGGACAACCAATGGCAAGTTGCCAGTTATTATATATGTGCACATGGATTTATCATAGAGTGGCTTGTATTTATGTTTTGAACAGAGAGATAAGTGCCAAATTGAGGGACAGGATTCAGTTCATTCACCACCACAACGATCAGGTATGCACGAATCACGGTTATACATTTATAAAACCCCCCACCACAAACTGATACTTACACCATGTTTTTTCAATTTCCTTTTGTAGATACTGCCCCTGATGAAGGCACATACGAGTGCCGAAATGCATTGGGCTCGTTCTAAAAATGTTGATTAAATGTATCATATTATATGTGCTAAGTATATGCTGATAAACATGGAGCGAAAATGTCCTGTGAATCTATGTCAGTGATGAAATAGTAATGTGTATGTAAAATAATGAAACCACAACTTATATGAAAAATAATATGAGTTAGAGAAAAAAATAAATGAATGGAATAAAACACAAGAGTGGTTAAAACGCAGTTTGGATTAATAAAATTACATAAAGCGCCAAAGCGCCACATGAACAGTGCGCGATTGGGTGGTAACTCAACACCACCATAACGCTCTTTGGGTGATCGCTGCCTAACGAGCTGCTCAAGGTTGCCGGCTGCAGGTGGCTGCAGGCCGGGGTACATTTTGTTTGACAGTAGGTGAGTGTTGTGGGGGAGGCGGTATTTACTGTGGGTTGTTCTGATACTATCTCTAAAGTGGGCACGTGTACCCATGTCTCTTTGAAGCGGATACCGTAACCCCAAATCTTTGAATGGATTCAGCGCTCCCCAATCTCCCCACTCGGTAGTACATATATCGCTGGCCTAATTAACATTTTGAATTTTTTTTGTAAAATTGTATTTGTATAGTGCTTACTACCTCTGATGAGGCGTCGAAGCGCTTCTCATTTTAACTCATGCCCACCTGTAGTGGGATGGAGGGCACAGAATGGGTAATATCCTGTTGGGAATCAGAGGGCGCCGAGCAGAACACAAACACGCGCTGCGATTCGAGTGAACTGTCACCTCACATTTAGAGTGGCTTCCATTTTCGCCACGGCCCTCGCAGAGCAATCGCCCGGCCTTCAGTGGACCTGGCAGTATCAATCACATTACGCTCGCGATAAAGCGGGTACACGACTGCTTAGCTGCGCACGACGGCCTGCCTGGCATTAGCGAATGCTGGACATGATAAGCTCACTCACACGTTTTCCTATCAGAGATGTTTAATGAGAGGAATCAGCCAACGAAGGTACGTGTTGTAAAGCCAGCTCTTCGGGCTGAGCAGCAAGATTCAAAAACAAAACTCTGCTTGGCGGGTTCATTACTGTTACAAAGAGTCCGACATGCTGGTAGCAGTGGCAAACGGTCTGGGGTCGGGGAAGAAAGAGGATTACGGTGTTCCACGCAGACAATCTGATGTTATCAAGGCTAACAATTATATGGGAGGTTGACGGGGCTGCTTTCTGTTGTGCAGCTGTAAAAATAATTTCTCAGAGTCAGAGTTTTCCTCGTCACAGTCCTTGCCCAGGTCCCAGACAGAGCTTCATTTACCCAAATAAAGTGAAAAGAAACAACAAGAACTATCAATTACCAGTAAGTAACTGGTCAATTACCTCCGCAAACATATTTCTCAATCCAGACTTTACCATATGAGCTTAGACTGGGACGCAACTAGACCCGAAATTTGGCAGGGGAGGGAAGGTGGGGGGGGGTGGGTTAAGACTGCCAGCCAGCTAGGGCTGGCTCAGGCCCTGCTGGCAGCCATTCTTTTTTGGCACTCTCCTCCCCCATAACCTCCTTCTCTACCATGAATTCCCTCATTGCCACTCTCGGATCGAGGCTGGCCTGCTTCTGTTACTGAATCCTTAAATAAACGGAGGTGGTTCGTTGTACCATTTTCTTGTTTTATTTTGTTCGTAAACCTTGTATCTTTGTAAACTGTAGATTTATTTGCTTTGGTTTTATCATATATACTACTTTGCATTGGTTTCTAACTCGCAAATATAGGGGCTAATTATGATTGCGGATTTCCCGCATCCTCCGGGCCGGCGGAAGCCACCGCCGGCCCGGAGGATGCGGGAAATCCGCTGCGGAGCCTCCACAGACCCAACGCCAAATTAGGATGGCTGGTGGGTCTGATAATCTGTCCGCAGCTTTTCCGCCGCAGTCACCTTCCGACCGCGGCGGAAAAGCACTAACATGTCTGACGGTGTCTATCAGACACCGTCAGGCATATTAGGATGTCTGCATTTCTATGCTTTTCCACGGCGGCTTTTCCGCCGTGGAAAAGCATACGGACCTTCATCTCGGGGGCCTGTTGCGGGCCCCCTGGGTGAAGGGTTGGTGGGGGGTGCACATGGGGGGTACCTATGGTACCCCCCTGCATTTGCGTGCACAGAGCAGTAGGCACCGCGCAGTGCCTGCCGCTTTGTGCACGCAAATGCCGTGCATGCATTTTTAACATTGCGGCGGGTGCAGCTTCAAGCTGCACCCGCCGCAATGTTAAAGATAGAGGATGTGACCGCCACCCTGGCGGTCACATCCTAATCTGCACAGAGGGAACGCCGCAGCCCATGCGGACGTTCCCTCCTACTCTGGGGTCGCGGACGGACTCAAGTCCGTCCGCGATCCTAAAGACCTCCTTAATCTTGAAACACCCTTGTATTACAATGTACAATATTTCGTTTCTTTATCTGTGGTGTTTGGTTCGGTGCAGGAGAGGTCGTACTGGGTGGAGTGGGTCTCGGTTGTTGGTATTTTTATAGCTTGGTTGTGCTTTATATAACATACACAGTAACATAATGGTTTGGTATATCTTCGAGAGTGTCTGCATATGAGTGTGCACAAAGAACGCCTGTCGTGTGGGAGCGTTAGACGCCTGTACAGGCCCACTATCTATCACTGAGCACACTGTGTGGGTCTGGTGTAGCATAGCTTGACTTGTGTGTGTACTTCAAGAGGTACGTCATCGACGGACCATAAAATGTTATGTTTCCAGAACACACTTGGCTGGGTTATTTTTAAATACCACTAAAGTCAGTTTATATCATCACGCATTTCTAGATGAACATAGAAGAGAGATGTACCGGGCTGTGCTGCTGCTGCAGCTTGGAAGGCAATGAGCAGAACAGAGAGAGATATGCAGGGCACTGCTTTTGTTTGATAGGGACATAGCAAGGCGAAGAACATAGAAGAGAGACATACAAGGTTGTGCTGGTGTTTGACAGGGACATAGCAAGGCAATGAACATTGAAAGGAGATGTACAGGGGCGTGATGCTTCTTAACAGGGAAATAGCCAGGCAATTAACAATTGTTTTATTAACCTTCCTGCTTTCTCAATTTTGCTTGAAAATGCACCATATGTCCACTCCTTTTTCAGCATTTTCTCTGGGGGAGAGCCCCCCACCCCCGAACGCTCCGTAGGTTGCTGGGAAACGCTCACGCGCTGCTGCGCAGTACAATAATTATTTTACGCCCACCACTTTCAAATCTCACCAGCCGCCACTGCTCTAAGGGTGGTGTTGGGGTCGGTGTGGATCTGGAAGTGCAGGTGTTCGGTGGTGCTGAGGGTGTCGTCAGTGTTGGTTGAGACACTGAGAGTGTTCCTGTGGATGATGGCAATTCCTCCCCTGCTCCGTTGGTGCAGTCCCTGCGGGTGATCTTGTAGCCTTCCCGGAAGGCTAAGGCTATGTCTGGTGCCGAGGCGGGGTTCAGCCAGGTCTCCGTCAGAAAGGGGACGTCTGGGGAAGTTGATTCGAGTCGGTCCCAGAGTTCAACTGCGTGTTTGTGGGCGGAGTGGGTGTTTAGAAGGATGCATCTGAGGTGGTTGGGTTCTTTCCTGGTCGGCAGCATGGAGGGGTGGATGCTTGAGAAGCTGCAGTTCCGGCAGATAAAAGCTCCATGGGTGCGCTTTGGGCGGCCAGGAAGCAGGTGTGTGATTGTCCGGTGTTGAGTGCGTGGAGGGTTCTGGCATCGTATCAGTGTCGGGCATCCTAGCGTTTGTGGGGTCCAGGGGTCCTGGAGCTGGGCGCAGTCCAGGCATGGACGGACGCAGACGGGCTTGCCTTAGGCACGCCTTTGGCGTGCCAGTGGCGCGCCCGTTGCACGGCCTCCATATGAGGGGATGTGGGAGGGGGGGCAGCTGGGAGGCGAGAGTGGGGCAGCAAATGGGATTGCAGGGGGGTGGGCCGCAGGGACGCAGTGGCGGGAAAAATGGGTGGGCAGCAGGAGAACTGGGCACAGGAAGGGAAAACAAGTTTAGGCAAGAAAACAAGTACAGGCACAGAGGAATAAAAACAAGTCTGGGAAAGAAAGCAAGGTCAGGCACAGGGGAATAAAAACAAGTCTGGGCAAGAAAGCAAGTACAGGCACGGGAAAAAAAACAACTCTGGGCAAGAAAGCAAGTACAGGAACAGGGGAACAAAAACAAGTCTGGGCAAGAAAGCAAGTTAGGCATAGGGGAAAAATACAAGATTAGGCATAAACAATGCAGGCAGAGCCGTGCAGCAGCGTGGGGAGTGACCTGCCTGCGAGCAGGGTCAGAGGTCGCTCCTTTCACCGCTGTGTGGCCTCCATATGAGGGGATGTGGAAGGGAGGAGCAGCTGGGAGGCGGGAGCCGTCGGAGAATTGGATTGCAGGGGGTGGGCCGCAGGGACGCAGCGGCGGGAAACACGGGCAGGCCACGGGAGAACTGGGCACAGGAAGGAAAAACAAGTTTAGGCAAGAAAACAAGTACAGGCACAGAGGAATAAAAACAAGTCTGGGCAAGAAAGCAAGTATAGGCACAGGGAAATAAACACAAGTCTGGGCAATAAAGCAAGTACAGACACATGGGAATAAAAACAAGTCTGGGCAAGAAAGCAATTACAGGCACGGGGGAATAAAAACAAGCCTGGGCAAGAAAGCAAGTACAGGCAGAGGAGAATAAAAACAAGTCTGGGCAAGAAAGCAAGTTAGGCACAGGGGAAAAAACAAGTCTGGGCAAGAAAGCAAGTACAGGAACAGGGAAAAAACAAGTCTGGACAAGAAAGCAAGTTAGGCAGAGAGGAAAAATACAAGATTAGGCAAAAATCATGCATGGCAGAGCCGTGCAGTAGCGTGGGGAGCGACCTGCCTGCGAGCAGGGTCAGAGGTCCATAGACACAGGCAACCCCTTCAATAGCACTTTAAGTACCAGCAGATGGACAACATTGTTAATATGGGTTGAATCTGAACAAAACTCCAAGTCTTTCTGAAAGAGTATGGCCACCATCTTCGTCTTTGTGGGTCCTGAGGAATAATTTTGCAAGGGGAAAAGGTGGGTATAGGGCCTGAGGACATCTTCTTTCTTAAGGTGAGTGTCTTGTAGAAAGGTCATGGCCATTTCCTAAACATGCAACCACTTCAACAAAGACTCTCTTTTTGGGATAAATTCAGTCCATGGACATTGAGTTTCAGGAAATTAACTAATGTCATTGGTATGTATGTTTAGACTTGTTGCTTCATACCCAATCGGTAAAGTGGGGCGCTGTCTGCCTGAACCAAATGCCAGGGTACACATTTAATATTCAAGAGTGACCAATCCATTGAGAATGCTGCTATAGCTATAAATCTGCTGTGAATGAAAAACATTAAGCAAAATATAAACTTAACCTAGAGTAAGACAAGTAAACCAGGTGAACAGGATGCATACAACTGATACAACAATGAGAACATAAATATGTGGTGAGTCCAATAGGTAAGGAGCAGCATACACACAATTTCCAGGGCCAGCCAATGCAACCATTCTGGTAGACATTAGGTATAACTATGCATTGAATGAAGAACATTCCTTACCTATAAATGGATAAATCGATCCTCCAAATCCCGAAAACAAGCAAATACAAATTCAAGGGAGCTGCTGAGGTCTCCTTAATGTAATTGCAAGTCAGAAGGAGAGATTCAACCATGAAAAGGAAGAGGAGAGGACCCACTCCTCCGTTGAATCAGTTAGAGACCCCAAGGAAATACCAAAACATATAGAATACCACTACACTAAGCTTGCAACATTAATCCTCGTAAGCTGGGTCCTCATCACGTTGTCAGTCTCTCTATTCCCGTAGGCATTGACTTGTTCTCTTTTGTTTGGGAGTACTAACCAAGGAGTTTCAGTAGATGCCCCCACTGATCCATCAGCTGGGGCTTTGGATGCCTCATTCTATGGAGTTGAAGAATAGTGTCAGCTTCCTCTGGAGTGTAGACTATGTGGGGTTTATTTAGAAATGAGAGGAGGCACATCAGTGCATGGGTGATCAGCCAGAAAAGGTTTTTGGAGCCTATGTTTGTTAAAGGCATCTTTGATTGAGAGGCCTTTTGCCAGTTTAGATTTACTTTAATCCATTGGAGAAAATCAATGGGCGAGGATAGAGTTAGTTGAAGGGGAAGTGATGCTGTAAGCTTTATGAGAGAGGCTCAGCACTTGTAGGAGGCAAGGGGAGCAAAATGTTTTCAATGGAATAGCTCAAAACTAGAGTATCTCTTATTCTTCAGCGGACGTCAGATTAAAATGAAGTTGATGGAATCACCTGTGGGAGATCATCAGTCATGTTGTTTGTCCTTCTGACACTGTCGCCATAAGGGGAAACTGCAGGAGCATCCCCAGGTCCACCCCTGAAGCTGAGACCACAGTACACATACGGGAGGGCACCAAGCCTGAGACAAGCAAACTAAATCACATCAGCTCCCAGAGCTTCGGCCGGGGTCAGAGCTGTTTAACAATGAGATAGCAATGCCACCAGGAGTTGAGGAGCTGGATCTGATGTCAAGATCACAGTGGAAACAGGAAGAAGCTCCCTTCTGTGTCACAGAAACCATCTGCTTGATGAAGGAGCACCCTATCTACAACTCCATCAAAGGCTCCCCCCACTGTTAATGGCAGACTAGAACTGTGTGTTCCCCTTTGCACTCACTGCACTTATAACCAGGCAGCGACTAGGCAGCATCAGCAGGTCCCAATCCCCCTCCTCTGAGCTGAGGAGATCTACACACCATCTTTGATCCATGCTGACCTTGAAAACGGCAGAGAACCATTGGGGCCGCAAGGCAGGAGCACTGTCAGTAAATCTTCACTCACCTGAAACCTTTCATTTTCAGGGATGCTCTCCCTCCCTTGCGGGACATATTAGGTGGCCTGTCATTGCATTGAACACTGTCTTATCAGACCTTCAGATCAGAGTGAAGCAAGGGCACACATGTCCAGGTCCCTGCCCTGGCCATGCCCCTTACAAGTAAATGGCTTTAAAATATGCAATTTTTCACGAATTTCTCATTAAATGCTAGCAACGCTTTCGATGAGGGATTTGCGCCACTTGTTCTTTCCAGACGTCTGGAAAAAGCAGTTACTAAACAACTGCAAAGTTTCATTGAGGAAAACAATATATTAGCCCTAATCCAAGCAGGTTGTAGAATGGGTCTCTCCACAGAACTGGTTGCATAGTCAGCCATTGATGATAGTCAACCACAATGGGTCCAAAATACTCCTGTACCTATTTAATGGCATTATATGCCGTAAATCATCCCACCTTGATCTCCAGACTTAAGTCAGTAGGAATCCTTTAAAAAACACTGGATTGGATTATCTCCTATCTCAGTTTGACAACTTTGTTTCTTCATCTTTCAACGTTTTATTGGGCACTGCCGGGCCCCCTCTTCTTTTTAATTTCTATCTTCTCCCCTCAGTGAAAACTCTGCAATACCTAGGGATCCTATCATACATCTGCACCAATGATACACCGCTGAGTTTTAATCTTTCTAAAATGTCATCTTTCTAAGTCATAACTCCCCCAGTCTATAACAAAGTGAATTTGTTGCAATTTCTGGCCCTCTGAACTTAGCCAATGCCCCAATCTGGTAGAGAAGGTCAAATATCCAAAGTTGTCAGTACATGTAACCTTCAAAATATATTATTGAAGAGGATAATGCCTTTTTCTATCCTATCTCAAAAGATTACAGTGGCTAATGCTCTGGGCCTTGTGAGACCTTCTAAAATTCAGAAAAGCTCTAAAATTGTGACTCTTTAACAAATAATCTCATCCTTGAGGGCAATAGCTTGTGATGTAGCTTGCTCCTGTTCTCCACCAGCCCCAAGTGAATTTTAACATAACATAACATAACACAACATAACATAACATAATATAACATAACATAACATAATATTTAGAACAGATGACCGGCTTATCACCTACTTGAACAACAGTTTACAGGACCTATCCCCTACATTACACAATGTATTTCCCACCCTATCTTATCTCTCCCAGACAAGAGTAAGTTTTTGAAGATTATGCCCGGCATGTTGTAGTTAATGGTGCTATATATTAGTGCATCATTGCACTCACTGACACAGTCAAAGATAATGGCCTTTAGTATTGTTGTGAATGGACTTCAGCAAATCCCATTAGCTGACTGCTCAAATTTCCTTTCTTTTCTATGCAATGTAAATGGTGCAAAAAACATTTGGAGGCCAATTACGATGTCGGTCGTAAAGCCTTCAACAGCTAGTCGGAGGCTTTCCACTGCTGTTGGAGGCTTTATGACCACCTCGTTGAGTTTGTGGTCCGACCAATCAATTACCATGTCGACGGTTGGAACATAAACTGGCCAGTCATTCCGACTCGGTTCCGACCAGCTCTCGGAGTCTTCCTGTCGGTCGGAACTGCACCGCAATACCCTATGGGCGGTTTTACCACAGTCGAAATTAAGATGTTGGTTTCCCCCAGCATTTCTGTGCCAGCCGTTCTTACATGGAAAGACACTTTGGGGCCCCTAGCTGGGGTTACCTCAATGGCCTACAGTTGGTGGTCGAGGGGTACCTAGCGTACCCCCCTGTGACTCCATGCACTGTGTGACAGGCCCTATGGGGTGCTTGTCACAGGGTACAGGGTTTTAAACACCCCCCCCATTTCTCTGTAGGGGCCTGTATTACGACTGGTTTACGACCGTGACAGGAGCTCCCATAGAAAACAGTGTGAATCAGACCGAACAGTGTTCGGTCGCATTGTAATCAGGCGGTTGGAACCACCAACCTCAGGTCGGTCAGTCCCGAGTCCGAGACAATGTCGGTTGGAGGCAAGGCATACCCTCAACAATTTCTCAGATTTAGGGAATATAAGAAAAAGAGTGCAAAATCAGGTGGTAAAATGTAAAGACTATGTCCATATTGGGACAATGATTTTCCCAAATTGATACCGCCAAACTCAGCTTAGCATAATTCCAGAAAGATTCATGATGTTAAATAAATTGCTCATAATTCATAAACGCTAAATAGAGTGCTGTTCAAAGAATAAAGTGCAAAATGTACATTGAAGGCTAATCAAAAACATACACATTTCAGTGTTTTATGTTAAAACATTGATAACAAGTGCAATTCACAGCCAAAGTGAAAAATGTGCCACTGACATTACTTGATTCAGCCAAGATAAAAAAAAAATGGGTGCAAGTTTAAGCAGTAAAATGTATAAGGTGCTTCCGTATTGCAGCATTATTGTTCCCAAGGCAATCATGCAGTACTGCCAGATAGTTACCATGAGGAGGGTCCCCGTAATTTTGGGAAAACTAGCTTGAAACAAACGACCACTTAAATGTCCCTTCTTATCCGGCTGATCATACCGCAGGGTACTGACCCAGTCCTGGATAGGTGCCTAAATCCGTTTCCCCTTCTTCCTGGCTTCTTTTTGTGCAGTTTTATATAGTGCGAACTTGACCTGAAGGTATAAGAGAGCTTTACATAAGCACCATGCATATTACATATGGGCATATTAATTTTTAGGCTCAGGAGATTGTGATTTGCCTCACAATCACAGGATGTTAAAGCCTCCTGCCAGAATCAAACCTGGGCCTATAGCTTCAAAGCCGGCTGCCCTAGCCGTTAAGCCACACCCTCTACCGAGAGGTTTTCCTACCTTTACGCGCACTCAACGTTTTTTCCAAATTGTACATTAATAGCAAACGTTCAAGCCTTGGTGAAATGACGGGGTATGCATATCTAGCCAATGGCTGCTGGTATTCAGTGACGTTGGCGGGGTGGGTTGCGGGTTGGGGGGCTTTAGGAATTGAAAAAAATTAAAATAAACACCTACCTGTCTCCTGCCGCCGCCGCCTCCTCCTCTCGGTCCTCTTTGCCCATGTCTAGGGCAGGAAGCTCCCATCTACCAGCCTCCCGATAGCCAATCACAACGCTGCAATACAGCGTTGTGATTGGTCTGAACACTGTGGATCAGCGCTAAGCCAGAGAATGGGAGGCTGGGCATGTTCTCCATGCAAAGCAAAACCAAAGGGGATGATGGACGAAGTGTTGAACATCGCAAGCACTCACCCCCAGTAAACTGATCTGGGTTTAACCCATCATCATTCTTTAGCTCACTCCGCCAACCCAGTTCAGACATGGCCAAATGCAAATCAGTCTGACCCTGTGCCTCATGGGAACAGTCCAGCCCGAATTGCCAAGCCATGTCTTCCTTAAACCGGAAACAAGCATCCTGGGACCGGTTTCTGGCTAATCAGCCGTCATCAGCCAAGCTAGCTTGATTCCAGTGGCAAAGTGAGCAAGGGACCCACGTCTGGGCATACCCTGCCAACTGACGGCGAACAAAGCAAAACCAAAGGGGATGATGGATGGAGTGTTGAACATTGCAAGCACTCACCCCCAGTCAATTCATCTGGGTTTAATCCATCATCATTCTTTAGCTCTCTCCGCCACCCCAGTTGAGACATGGCCATATGCAAATCAGTCTGACCCTGTGCCTCATGGGGACAGTCCAGCCCGAACTGCCAAGCCATGTCTTCCCTGGACCGGAAACAAGCAGACTGATTTGTATATGGCCATATCCGAACTGGGGCGGCGGAGTGAGCTAAAAAATAATGATGGAGTAAACCCAGATCAGTTGACTGGGGAAGAGTGCTTGCAAAGTTTAACACTCTGTCCATCACTCAGCACTAAGTTGGCAGGGTATGCCCAGACGTGGGTCCCTTGCTCACTTTGCCACTGGATTCAAGCTAGCCTGGCTGATGACATCTGATTAGCCAGAAACCGGTCCCAAGTTGCTTCTTTCCAGTCCAGGGAAGACATGGCTTATCAGTTGGGGCTGGAATGTTCCCATGGGGCACAGGGTCAGACTGATTTGCATATGGCCATGTCTGAACAGGGGTGGCGGAGTGTGCTAAAGAATGATGATGGATTAAACCCAGATCAGTTGACTGGGGGTGAGTGCTTGCAATGTTCAACATTCCGTCCATCATCCCCTTTGGTTTTGCTTTGTTCACCCTAAGTTGGCAGGGTATGCCTAGACGTGGGTCCCTTGCTCACTTTGCCACTGGATTCAGGCTAACCTGGCTGATGACTGCTGATTAGCCAGAAACCGGCCCTAGGATGCTTGTTTCTGGTCCATATGCAAATCAGTCTTGACCGTGTGCCTCATGGGAACTGTCCTGCCCGAACTGCTAAGCCATGTCTTCCCTAGACCGGATTCAAGCATCCTAGGACAAGTTTCTGGCTATCAGCCTTCATCAGCCAGGATAGCTTGACTTCAGTGGCGTAGTGAGCACAGGACCCACGTCTGGGCATACCCTGCCCATATAGGGTGAACAGCAAAACACATAAAATGATGGACGGAATGTTGCACAATGGCAAAACATTCACCCCCAGTCACAGATCTGGGTTTAATCCATCGTTATTTTGCTCACCAAGCCACCCTAGTTCACACATGTCCATATGCAAATCAGTCTTGACCCTATGCCTCAAGGGAACAGTCCAGCTCGAATTGCTAAACCATGTCTTCCCTGACCGAATCAAGCATCCTAGGACCGTTTTCTGGCTATCAACCGTCTTCAGCCAGGATAGCTTGACTCCAGTGGCTTAGTGAGCACGGGACCCACGTCTAGGCTTACCCTTCCCACATAGGGTGAACAGCAAAACACACAAGATGATGGACGGAATATTGCACAATGGCAAAACATTCACCCCCAGTCACAGATCTGGGTTTAATCCATCGTTATTTTGCTCAGCAAGCCACCCCGTGTATACAGCCTGCATGGAGACCATACAAAGTGCACATGGCTGTTTGGCCAGCCTGAGACAGCCGGCCTAAACGTCATTCGCACTTGGAGTGGGCAAACCACTCCCTGCCCTGCTCTGTGAGCACTAGTCCCACGCCTACCCAGATGAGCAAGGGTAAAAATAAAATGATAATAACAATTAGTTTTTTTCATTTTATTTTTTCCTTTTTGACCTGGTCAGTGAGGCGACGCTCCTCTGCCATAGCAGAGGAGCCGCCACTGAATCTAGCCAGGCCGATGGTATACAAATACAAACCACTGCCATGTCTACAAACACAAACGGCTGATCGGATCTAGTAACCATCTCACTGTGCACGACCAACATACCACATGGCTTCCAGGCATAAATCACAGGTCTGCAATGCCTAACCATATACATTATGGTTCATTAACAAAATCAGGGGTAGTAAGCGCTATATAAATGCAATTACAATACAATACAATTATCTTTGCAGAGCTTAATGATCAAAGGAATAGTGTGGATCGAAAATATACAATATTCATTCAAGTATTGTCTTACACCCGTATTCCTATAGAAGGTCGGTAAAAATAACATACCACCCCTTAGAATTCAGCCATAGTCTTTTTAAAATAAAACTGGCTAACTCTATTTCTATAAAAACCAAATGAAAACTCCTGCTTGACGCATTTCCATGAAAACCGCAATTCTTTTGCAAATCCATGGGCTACTGGAAAACGCTCAGTCTGTTTCTCTGATGTTAAGATGCACCCACTTCAATAATTGTAATCAGTTTAAAATAATTGAAAATCTTGAGTTGTGCATTGACATGCCAAAAGAGGCAATTCTTTTTTCTATCAGACAAAGCTTCTGGAGAATTAGTAGTGTGAGGATGAGTGTTTTGACCATTTTTTTGTTACCATGGGAATCGCTATAGTAACAACTCGATGAACCCACAATTTATTAAGTTACCTTGTTGTCAAACTAGAGAGAAAGCAAATATACAAAAAGCAACACAGCCTTATAGACATTTCTGTCATTCTGCAGCTCTGTCATATGTTTTGCCAAGATACATTTTTTAGATATTTCGGATCAAAAGGAAATATTTTCAGCATGCACAAGAGGCATGTTTTCAATTTAGAGAAATATATTTCGCTGCATATTTGAGATGCAGATTACCGACCGACAATGGCTCATCTTTTCATCCACTCAATATTCGGAAAGTGCATTTTTTTTATCAGAGGTTCACAATATTTTAGAAAGACATCGAGGACTGCATATTTTATTTTATTGGATATGATTTCATTTAAGATAAATAAAATTATAAATAATGATAAAAACACTTAATAAAGAAGGTTCAAAATTAAGAATATAAAGAAGTGAAATAGAAATTGGTTTTATCCTCAACTAAACCGAGTCCAGGGTCGGTTTAGACAGTAAATATACCTGGGCACCAAAATAAAAGTGCCCTCATTAGCAAATCAAATAGCTAAAAAGTGACCCATTTTTACTAATCAGGGCAGTTTAAAAACGTTTAAAGATGTGCCGGGTGACTGTTTTGCAGGGTACGGGAAACTGCATGCATTTGTACTTGCTGCAGGTAATGTGAGTGTAATGTGAGGGAAATCAACAGCAAACAAGCATTCGAAAAGCAATAAGCATCGCTTGTGGGAGTGTTAGAGCTGTTGGCGTTGTAAATGACAATGGGGCATATTATCAAGGGGGTTTATCTCCGCTTTTTTGGCTTTAAAAGCCAAGAAAGCGGAGATAAAATTATCTCCCTATTACCTAGCTGTCGCTAACACCAGTTAGCGACAGCTAGTAGGAGATAGCGACCATCTTGGGCCCCACTTTGCATGTCAGTGATATTTATCACTAATGAGATGCAAAGTGGGCGTGCCAAGATGTTAGCGACTGAAAACAGTCTCTAACATCGCTATCTCCTATTACCAACTTTTGGAGATATTCGCGCTAAGCGGGAATGTCTCCAAAAGCTAACACCTGCCCTGAGCAGTTCTTAGCCATGTTATCCAATGGGAGGTGGATAACATGGCTAAGAGCATTAGCTCGCTAATGCATG
This sequence comes from Lissotriton vulgaris, assembly GCF_964263255.1. Lineage (NCBI taxonomy): Eukaryota > Metazoa > Chordata > Amphibia > Caudata > Salamandridae > Lissotriton > Lissotriton vulgaris. The sequence goes on along the minus strand of NC_141689.1, from coordinate 278,721,256 downwards.
AATATCGCGGACTTTTCAGCGATATTCATGCTTTGCGGCGATTTTTACCGCATTTGCGTTAAACCTTGGTAATACCAAGGTTTATTTGCGGTAAAAATCGCCGCAGCGCTGCGGTAAATGTTTGTCTCTAACCAAGCAATAGCGATAATTATCGCTATTGCTTGGTAATATGCCCCAATGTCTTTTACCTATGTGTTTTTGGTTTGAAGTATAGTGGATATATGTGGTGTAGAATTATGTGGGTTGTATTGGAATTGTTAGTTCTGGAATTCTGTGGGGTGGAATTGCGTGATGTGGAGTGTGTTTGTGTAATGGAATTATGTGCCATGGTGAATAGATAAAGCTGAGAGCTGCACAGATTAGATAGAAAGGAAGATAGAGAGGGATAGATAGTTTGTGCAGGAAGTGGTGAATGAACTCGAGACAGAGGAGCAGAAATGTTGTGTGAGAAAGAGAGAGCGAAGGGGAGAGCACGCTACAGACGCATAAAGAGGGAGGACATCGTGCCCATAGCAGGCTGGACTTAGGAAGGCTGTAGAACAGACTCTTAAAAGCTGTGGCTGTGGGAACACAGGTTACAAACAGAAATGTTCAGTGATGTATACCATGACAGGATGGTTAAACTCCTTTGAAAGCACCAAACACTGTTATGTTATATTATATGGACGGCCAGGTCGGAGTCTTGGCATCGGTTCCAAAACATATAGATTGAGCAATAATGTTAAGCCCTTCAATATCTTCAGGTTGAGTTTGCAATAGATGGGAAATAACTTTACACACTGAAGATATGTTTTCATCACTTGCCTCTTTGTAACGGGAATCTGTGTAGTAGTAGTCCCCAAATGAAGACATAAACACCTAAAGCGTAAGGACTTAGTAGTTGGTCAGTGCTGCATGGAGAAAAGCGGAAACGAGAAGGAGGGACAAAGACAGCGGATTGCCCATTGGCAAGCAACTATCTGTAAAGGACACTATCCTAGACAAATACAAAGCAGTCAGCAAGCAATGGTTGGAGTTCAACTCCTAAAGCATACACAACAGCTCGCTAAGCGACAGTGTAATGGTTGTATGCTCGACCTAAAAACAGCCAGATCACAAAACATCACCACAAACAGCTACAAAAACAGAAATGTGAGACCAGCGGTTCAGGTCTTTCCAGATTGCCAATAGGCCAATCGATGCCATGCACCAGAGGCTTTAGGAAAAGTTAAGGGAATTGCATGGAATAAAGGCTCTTTAAAAGCAGCAAGTAAGAGATATTTGTATGAGTTAATGCATTCAGAGGTGTGAGAAATGTTTTATATTTTTTTATTTTACAATGTTCGTGTTTGTCTAATTTTTTAAACTACACACACAAGTATTTATAGTTCATTAAGGGGCACATTGAATGTACAATAACCTTAACACAATTTTATAGCACAACAAAAATCGATGTTCTGATATTGAACTATAACAATATTGACTCCACAATATTAACTGCCACTGTGGGTGGGCTCATTACCCTTTACCAGATGTAGGAGTGAGGATAATAGAGTGGCAGAAATTTCTGATTCAGGCCTGCATCCAAGCACCTAAACCCACATTTTACACATAATCACATAATCTCCCCCTGGATCGGGAATAACATGCAGACCTGTGAACATTAGGTCCAAATACATGTTTTTCTTACTTTTAGGTAAAAGACGGACCCGAATGTATACCCACTTGCCACTTGATTGATGCACTTTGGGATCCACCTTTTTATTGCCTCCTGTATGGCAGCTCAAGCCTAGCTTTTCGTGAAGCAGTTGCAGTGGATGAAATTTGTTTTTTGTAAGTTTCATGTAGATTCATTAAATGATACCAAGGTTATTAGCAAAAAGAGCAATCTTGATATGGAAACTCTGACCTAACTACAAGTACAAACCTGTAAAAAAAACAGACGGGGCATACAATTGTTTCGGATATTTGCCAACATCAAGGGTGTTGCTTACTATGGATGGCATCTAGGATTCAGGAACAAGAAATCATATATTTTTATTGTAGAACAGGAGGAAGGATTGTTCAGTTTGTATAGTGGTTAGGTTATGAAGACTTTCAGTGTCTTGGTATGTTCTGTGGATAGCAGGGGTTTTTCTTGTGGAATTTTAGTTCTTGCAAATCATGTTTACAAGTTGGTGGTTCCTAGCATTTGAACAATGGTGTACTCAGCTTTGGGAAGTATGGGGCATATGTATCAAGATTCTGTTTGGCGAATCTCAAATTGCAAGAATTTGCAGTTTCAGATTTGCAAAACGGGATGTATGTAAAAAATCGCGAAAGTTTTGTGATTTCTTAAATATCGCAAATAATTCTCAGAATTCTGTTTTGCGATTTCTTAATAGCGAAATTCGCAAATTAAGAAATCGCAATTCCGGGAATCTGCAATACAGGTGCAGCTTGATGACATCACAACCAGGAAGTGGGAGTGATTAGCTGCACCTGTTTGCCTGAGCCACACCCAGAGGCAGTTAGGAGTGTGTTTGGAGGCTGCACAGCACTTAAAGCTCTACAATGGATTGACAGAGGTCACAGGAGGGCATGGAGCCTAAGAAAAGAAAAAGAAAACACAAGTTGTCAGAGAAAGAATAGGAGGTACTCATAGAAGGGATGGTTTGCAGCCATGAACTCCTGTTTGGAAAGAAATCCCTGAAGGTACCTCAGGCAAGGAAAAGGAAGATACGGTTGGAAATCCAGGAAAAGTTGAATGCTGTGGGAGTGACCAACCGTACCATTGATGAGCTGCGCAAAAGATGGTATGATATGCGCCAAATGTCAAAGGAGAGAGTGGCAGACAGATTGAAGGAGGCACACATGACCGGTGGAGGAACAGCCAACACCACACGAAGAGCTGATGGAGTCCACTCTCCTGCCTGAAAGTGTGTGTGGAGTGGCTGAGATTGGCAGCTCCGACCCTGCATCCAGTAGTCAAGGCAAGATGCATGGCAAATAATCATTACACAGCTCCCCATAGCATGCACACTGTTTAGAATAGGTGACATGACGAAAACACATTTCACTCCGGTCCACTCCTTGAAACGCACATAGAAATGCATTATGGGAGTTGTAGTTGGATGAAGGATAGTTTGTAAATGAGACTAGAATGTGAGTTGCAGTGAAGGCAAAATGACAGTGTCAGAATTCAGACAACTTAAAAGTTGAAAACTTTATTCAGTCCAAAATGCATGACAAAACACAAACTCATATGCCCCCCTTTACATCCACAGCACAATCCAGGGCACCTGGGGACAATGCAGAGGAAGAGGGCTCCCAAATTAATGTGGAACACTCCAATGAAGCTGATACCAGTGATGAATCCAATCAAACACCCATTATGCGCAGGGAGCGTATATATGTGCCCCCACTGGCTCCATTGGAGGACGACTTAGAGTGCACTGGGGATGCAAGTGACAATAGAGTTGAAAGTCAGGAAGTATGTGACAGTCGTGGAAAACTGTAACCACAAAAAAAGGTCTGAAGCAAATGCAGCACGTAGGTCCACTCCCAGGAGCAGCAGTGTCAATGATCAGGAACACACTCTTTTTGCAGGACTGGAGCAGAACGTGCTTCAAGTTCAGCGCCTGCAACATAAAGCACTGCGTTCAATCAACAAGCAGCTGAACACCTTAAACAAAAATCAGCGGCACATGGGGGAGTGCATCATGGTCACGGCAGGTCCCATTCAAAACCTATGTGCTACACTAGAACGCAATGAAAGTGCCAGGAACAGGGCTGCCCAACGTGCCAATGCACGTATGCACAATTACACTAAGGCAGTGAACCGCCTCTGCACAACTACCAGCAACCTAACACGTCGCAGCATCACTATGCAGATGACACACTGCTGCCAAGACATTACCAGAGGGCTAGAACAAGTAACGAATTCAGTGGAACAGATGCAAACTGCTAACTCTGGTGGCAGCACACTAATGGTTTCTGGGGAGAGTGAAGAGACCTCCAGTAGGAGCAGCAACACTCAAACATTGCCACTTGTACAACGTCGCAGTGGCAGACATGGTGCTGCAGCTAGCCATACAACGGAGAAGACAGAGGCAGAACACTGCCCTGCACCAAGCCATCACCGGAGGAGGTGAAGTAGACAATGACACTATTGTTAAAAGGGGTGAAGCAACCAACCTAAACTGATTTACGGACATTATTCATCAGTGCTATCACTGTGTTGAAACATGTGTTGGGTGCTGCTAACATTATTGTGTGTGAAGTGTGAATAAACACATCACATGTTACAAAATTCATTTTTGATCATCATAATTATTTCTTACCTAAAAGTAGTTGTGTGTGATCTCAGACCGTCTCTGACGTCCTGCAGCTGCCCCTACTCCTGCTGCTGCCCTGCCAGGGGGAGGTGTGCAGTCATCTTCTGATATGTCTGTGTCACTCACATCAATTGCGGTGCCTTTCTTCATTGCCATGTTGTGGAGCATTGCGCAGCTTGTCACTATTTTACAACATGTCTCAGGGCTGTACTGCAGTGCCCCTCCACTTTCACGTAGGAATCTGAACCGGCTCTTCAAGATCCCAAAGGTGCGTTATATGATGCTGTGCGTTGAGCTGTGTGCCCGGTTATACCTCCTCTCAGTTGCAATTGCTGGATTCAGATTTGGTGTTAAGATGAAGTCTTGCACTGCGTAGGCACTATCACCTGCAAGGATGGAAAGGAAAGTTAAGTCAATGTTCCCCCCCAAAATGAGTAGTGGATGTATGGATGTATGTGTGCTATTGATTTACCTCTCCAAACTCTCCATCACTCAGACGTCTGCGTAACCCACTATGTCGGAAGATGAAAGAGTCATGTGTGCTGCCAGGGTATTTTGCCACAATGTCGTTGATGATGTACTTGGCATTACACACAATCTGTATATTCAGGGAATGGTAGCCTTTTTGGTTCTTGAACACATATTGTGTTGCTGCTGGCGGTGTCAGGGCGACATGGGTCCCATCAATGCAGCCAATGACATTGGGGAAACGTGCAATTTGATAGAAGTCAAGTTTGGTTTGCTGTAATGCCTGTTGGGTGCTGGGACACCCCGCCAACACCTGCTGTGACTCATTGAAAACTCCCTGAGGCCAGAAGGTGCAGTGAGCACAAAACCTGCACATGGGTGGGAATTGGTTGTGTCCTGCGTGTTGCGTGTTCCAAAAAGGGTTTCAGCTCCTCAATCAGGTCCAAGATGGTGTGTGGGTGCAGCCTGTACTTCTCATGAATGTCCTCTTCACTCTGCTGGAACAGCATGATGCGCAGTTTGAATATGCGCTCCTGTCTCAGTCTGTGCAAGGGTACGGATACGCAGCCTCTGGGCTATCACATATAGTGCTGCCATTGTGGAAGTTTCAGTTGCCTTGTGGGCTGCTTTTTATACCTTTCACCTTCTTACCACCTGCATGCACTTGGTGGTTATAGCGATTTCTTAATTTGCGATTTTTACAAACTCGCAATTTTCGCGAATTTGTGTTACATGTCGCTGCGATTTCCTATTTTGCGATATCCAGTTTACGAATTTCGCAAACGGAGGACATCGCAAATTAAGAAATTGCAAAATTGTTAGCAGATTTCATGTCCTCGTAACACAAGAAATCGCAATTTTTGCGATTTCCTATTTTGCGATGCAATTTGAGTCATACACACCGTTTTCCGCATCTTTAGTCGCAAATGCTGCTTTTTTGCAAATTGCGGCGTTTGCGACTAAAAAAAACTGTTGATACATATGCCCCTATATCTTTTAGGAAGATTCTTGTTATTAGTTCCTGGGAATAGTAGTTGTTTCTCTCACATCCTACAACACATATCTTACTTATAACTCTGTTATATTTGGGGATTAGTCGTGCTACTTAAGAATAATGATGACATTAGTTCTAGTTACAGCTCTTCCATAACATGCATTGACATAGCATACAGTGCAATTCGAATGTATATGCTCAGTGTTTGTGCTCTCCTAGCTGTATATATATCACATTTGCTACAATATTATTGTTCCTTTCTGGGAGGTGATGTGCTTACGTTTTTGTGACATTATTTGTAATTTACAGTTAACATTTTCCAAATGCATATTCACTGTTTAAATTTTATATTCACATGTCTGCTGTCTCTTTCAAATTCTTTTTTCTTCTTCTCTGCTTTGTTCAGTTGAGATGTGGGACAGGTGGTGCTTTTTTCTCAAGTGGATAGAGAAGGGCTGGTTTAGCTTTACATTTAAAAACAATAGTTACTTTATTTTAGGGGTTGTTTGGTTTTTAGTTTGGTTCTAACATTTATGGCTTTTTGACTTATTCAACATTTCATTATATTTACTTAGATTTTCAGTTTGTTTGTAAACTTTGTCAGTTTGTAAGCTGGTGTTGTTGATGTTCAGAAAATGGCATTTTTGTTTGTAATCTTGTAATGGCAGCTAAAGTTTGGAGATAAAAAGGAAAATATTTATTCTAGTGGTTAATTTTAAGCTAAGTTAAGCATTAGGAAAATAGTCTGGTTATATTTTTTGTGAACAGGTAGATTTTACTCTCTTTTGATGAAGATGGTCCATTTGTAAAATCTGACAGTGTCATTTTTCTCTAGGTGTAGGGATTTTGCTGCAAGGTTTAGGTGATTTTTCTGCTCCTTTTATAGTGTTTATTTTGTTAGATAAAAATTTATATTAGTTACTTTGTTATACAACTGTTTTGGTTACTTTGGGGTCTATTAGGACCTGCCACCCTAGCGGTGCTGGGACTGGCAAACAGTGGTGCGGTGGTCCCGCTCCGGCAATCAGGATGCCATGGCCACAGTGGCATGCCCCAACCACAACATTGTGGCGGGCGGTGCTCACAACACCGCCCGCCACAATGCCATGGATGCCTCTTGCGTATTTGCATGCATAATGTCGCAGGCACTGTGCGATGCCTGCCACGTTGTGCATGCAAATGCCAGGGGTACCATAGGAACCCCTATGTGCACCCACCACCTCCCAACACCCCCACAGTCATGCACCGCAGGCCGTTCTGCTGCCATGAAAAGGCACTAATCTGCCTTTATGCTAAAATAGAAGGCGGTGTCTTCCAGACACCGCCACCATATCCAGTCCCATTTCCGACTGGTTGACCGTCAGAAAACAGGCGGAGAGTCTTTCCATCTGCCGGGGACCCCCTGCCATAGTAATATGGCGGGAGAAATGGGTGACGGGCAGTGTATAATGTTCCGCCCGACATTATAATAGACCCCTTTGTGTTTGGTTTGAAATTTTTTGCCGCTTGTTCCTTATTTGGTGGACTTTAAATTAAGTAGTATGTTTAATCGTAACATATCTGCTAAGGTTATTTTATTTAAGTGTGTATAAATAACATTATTTTTGGTAATGTTTTGTCCACGTATGTTACTTTATTAGTTTTATAATACTTTGGTAAATGTTTTCTTTGGTACATTTTGGGGGTTTTAATGGTAATTATTAGTTGAAAAAGAAATACTTTCATTTTTTAAAATGTATTTAAACAATATTTTGTGGTCAACATTGCCATTTGCAATATTTTTTGTTTTGTATATGTTGTAACTATATTTTATTCAATATAATGATATTTTAGATATTTTCAAGGTAATATTTTTGCTATCAATATTTTGTATTTCTTGTTTGTGTATAGGGTGACAATATTTTGGTAAACAATATTTTCTGGGTGATATTAGGGTCAATGGATATTTAGTGGTCGATAGAGTGTCATATAACCCTATTGGTTCCAGGCTTTGTGCGGAGCTCAGCATAGTTTCTTCATGTTGAGAGAATGAAAAGCTCCTTACTGAATGCCTTCTTGATTTATTATGAAAGGTATATTTTCATACTGTTGTGTTGTTTTCTAAAAAGTGCTGAATGATGGCTTGGTAAAGATCTTGGGCCGTTATCAAATGCCTGTACTTAAACAGTGCCCCTCCCGGTCACCATTTTTACCCTGGCTCCTAATTGAGATAATTGCCTTTACTACCTTGGTTGAAATGTGTGGACTAATAGGATTTTGTTTCAGGAGGTTTTTGGGAATATAGAACAACATTCCATTCCTGACACAGAGTCTCAATTAAAGTTATTATGTATTATTCTGGATAATTCTGCATAAATTCAAAATATTACAGAATACTTGAATTAACATCAACATGGTTGGTGCTGAGAGGTGATGACTCGGAGCTTCTTGAAGCTTTGATGCAGATGCTAACATACAACCTCTCAACATATGGAAAATGTTTCAACATTCTGAAAAACAGGTGCACATACACTAGTGTTTCCAATCATCCACTTCAGAGCAGACAGATCAGTCTCATGGTCCTACTTCAGAGTAGAAGGGCCACATTTGCTTTGGTGCTTGTATGGATTTAAACACTGAAAATAGGCTAGTATTCCAAATAGAATTTGATACAACCCTTACACAGTACAAACCAGAACATTAAAGGTAATTTATATCCATATAATTTAGTGGATATTTTACTGTCCTGATCTTTTTCTCTCCAGTAACATGTCAGCAACTTTGGCTGCTACGCTGCATGTATTTTTAGTAAATCTACCCACCACTGTCATTCACAAACATTTCTGTGATTCTTCCCCACCTGAAACCACAAAGAAAACTAAGGGCCATATGTATGAAAGCCCTGTTTTGGAATTTCCTAATTGCAAATCCTTGTGATTCGCAATTACGAAATCACAATATTCAAAAAGTTCAATACACCAAAAAGCCATGATAGCTATATCTCCCATTCATCAAATGTTCTTCTATACAACATATTTCACAAAGATAGAAATGCATGCTAGATTAACAGAAAACACAATTATTTTGGTCCCCTAAAAAACCCTGGCCTGTGGAGGTTTGCAGGGCCTACTCAGGTGCTCCACTTCTGTTTTACAAAATTAAATAATATTGAAATTAATCAATTAGAAATTAAAACGCATATACAATTAAAGATGCAAAATTGAAAATGTTAAAGGTTTTTCTATATTTGATTGCAAAGTAAACAAAATATTTCATTATTTGATCATTTGTTTGGTTATACCTAGTTTTGCGTACTGTTTTGAGGTTCAATTCACAGCATGTGCTTAGGTCTGTGGTCCCCGGCTTCAATTTATGATTCAGTTGGGGTCCCTGGATTCCAGTAATGATTCACTGAATCACTATTGGAATCCACAGAAGTCAAAAGGTTAAGAACTGCTGCCTGAATGTATTTTCTGGCTTACTGCCAATTCAGCAGAATATGCAACTTATATTTTATGATATGTGGCTATAGTGTGAGTATAATTAGTTTATCAGTGATTTAGTTAATACATTGGTTCCTCTCAAACATAAGAGCTAAAGCATGAGATAATTGACTGTCTGGTTCCCTGAAACACAAACAGAGAAAAAGAAGACCTATTTGAACTATTAAGGAAAAAAACCACAATATTTTACAAGCTAAAGATTCTTTCATTCACCAAAAGAGCCAACATTTCTGTAATCGCACTACAAAATATTCCCATCTCATTACAAAACTACTCTGCTATCATGTTTCTAGTAGCACTTTACAAATATTTATCCTTACCTTTCATATGGCATTGTTAAACTGTAGATCCTTGCCACAACATGCCATAGAAATTTCAATTCTGTTGCAGAACATGGCACTCGATGTGCTGTTTCTCACAGAAACTTGGCTAGGACCCAGCTCGCGCCCAGACACAGTCCAGGCACTTCCCCCTGATGCAGCACATTGACAGATCAGGGAGGACAGGAGGAGGGATTGCAATCCTTTATAAGGAACACCTAGTATGCCGTCTTCTGGGCAGCCCTCTTTCGGAGTGTGAAAATGTCCACTTGTCTATTGCCCCATCACCTTCAACTTCGTTTACAGGTCTCCTGGTATACCGGCCCCCGGGAGCTGCTGGACAATTCCCCAATGTACTATTGGAAGCAGTGGTAAATTTGGCTAGTTGCGCGTCGAACTTCACCCTGTTGGGAGACCTCAATCTGCATTTTGATAACCCACAAGACATAATAGTTAAGGATCTGGCCCAAGACCTGGCAGCATGTGAGAATTTTTTTAAAGTCCATCAATTCACCCATATAAAAGGACATCTCCTAGACCCAATTTTTTCTAACATTAAAGAACTTACTACCAAGGAACCGATACAGATCCCTTGGTCGGATCATTTTGTAATACCGTTTACTTGGAGTTCACCTCGCCTGAGTCCGATCAGACCCTTTACCAGAATGCAAGCCAGAAACTGGCTTAAACTTAATGTGAAGGAACGGTCGGAAGTACTGAGGGCTACCCAACCCCCGGCCAATCCTGACATTACAATGGCCAGTATAGACTTTAATCGGTGGATAGAACACTCCCTAGACATAGTGCTTCACAGGAAATCCAAAGTGCAAAAGTTTGGATCAACCAATCACCCCTGGTTTGGCTCCGAACTCCGTAAACTCAAGCAGAGTTGCAAACGAGAGAAAAGACGCTGAAGGAAAGACTTCAGTGTGGAAAATGCAGAGAAAATCACCTCCGCCTCTAATGCACCTAAAGAGATTTTTAGGATTGTCAAATCCCTCTTGAAGGCCCCAGATCCCCCCTCTGTCCCAGATGCAACGGGATCCCGCTGTGAAGAACTTGCAACGTTCTTTCACACCAAAATTTAAAAAATACTCTCGTTCCTTCCTCCTAGTCCTACCTCTGATTCATTCTTGCAGTCTGGAACATTCCCTATAAATAATGCTCCCAAGCTGTCATCCTTCACTCTCCTTACTGAGGAACTGCTTGTCCCTCTTCTCAAAATCAATAAAAAGTGGCTCGTCACTTGACCCTGCCCCAATTAATATTTTAAAAGCTGCTCTGCCTGCCATCATCTCACCTATTATCATCCTGGTCAACTCCTTGATCGAAGCTGGCATAGTCCCACCGGACTGGAAACTGGCCATGGTCAAACCGCTAATAAAACCTTGATCCCGGAGATCTATCCAATTTTCGTCCTATATCTCTCCTCCCTGGCATCAGCAAATTGGCGGAAAGATTTGTAAACCACCAACTGTCCTCCTTTCTGGAAACTTTCAATCTCCTCCACTCCTCGAAGACAGGTTTCCGCCCTGGACAAGGGACGGAGACGGCACACGTAAAAGTGGTCGAAGAGTCTAGGAGGATCTTGGACGCAGGAGGTGAAGTGGCCATCATCCTCCTAGACCTCAGTGCGGCCTTTGATACGGTGAATCACCGTATCCTTCTAACTCGTCTAAACAAACTCGGAGTTTCAGGAAAGGCCCTGACCTGGTTGGAATCGTTCCTGCAGGAAAGATACTTCAAGGTTTTCGAAGGGGACTCTCACTCCTCACCTTTACCGCTGCAGTCTGGGTTTCCTCAGGGCTCCTCCCTGAGCCCCACGCTTTTTAATGTGTACATGTCGCCTCTGGCGAAGATTGTGGCTCCCTATGGGATTCAATTGGTTAGCTACGCCTACGACACTCAGCTCGTGGTCTCTCTTAACCAAGCAGAACTGTCCCCCACGAGCTTGAGGGCCTGTCTGGAAGAAGTCGCTAATTGGATGAGTCAGTCCCAACTCAAGCTTAACGGTGAGAAAACCGAACTCATGTTATTAGGCAAGCAGGCAACTTTTAATTACTCCACACTATGGCCACCTTGCATGGGCCCAGGTCCGACTCCAAAAAGTGAAATCAAGAGACTTGGACTCTGGTTAGACCAGGAGCTCTCGTGCAAAGTCCAAGTCAGAAAAACAGCGGCTACCTGCTTTGGTCTGTTAAAATCGATACGGAAAATTCTTCCCCAGTTACCTGAGCAGGCCAAAATAATCCTAGTCCAAGCCTTGATTTTATCTAGGCTCGACTATGGCAATGCCATCAACTTGGGAGCCCCGACTTCGGTTATTCACAAGCTCCAGGTGGTCCAGAATTGAGCGGCCAGACTGCTGACTGGTACGAACAATCGCACCTCAGCCAAAGCAGCATTAAGAACACTTCATTGGCTACCCATAAAGGAACGTATACATTTTAAGTCCCTCTGCATTGCCCATAAAAATCTTCAGGGCAAAGGTCCCCCCATTAGTACCAACCTTATTAAAATGTACAGGAGTTTACGCTCCAACGACCTCCGCTTAGCAGAAGTGCCCAGAATCAGATGTCTCGCTCCGGAGGCCGTCTTTTCTCCTACAATGCATCGAAATTGTGGAATTCCCTGCCTCTCTCCCTTCATCAAGAAACCAATCTCCTCATGTTCCGCAAGACACTAAAGACATGGCTTTTCTCCTACGGCAAAAACTCCACCATCTCCGCCTCCGATGTTCCAAGCACTGGGATACTCTCGGGTAGCAATGCGCTATATAAGAACAGGTTCTATTCTATTCTATTCTTCTGCAACCCTATCTGAAGCCTATGCTTTGCCCTGAATTCTAATATTGTCCAATTTTGTTCACCCTAAAACATAAGCTAAAAAATCCCTTACCCTAACAATAACACAAGGGGAGTCCTCAGGATGTCGGGCGGAAGTGCACCGCATCAGTCGTGGGACCGACCGGCACCTGGTCTGCTGTCCGGACCGCCCCTTTACAATGCGACTATGAACTATTTGGTGGTATTCCTATATTTTACTATGGCAGCATGCATTCCGGCCGTAAACCAGCTGTAATGTATGCTCTCATAGTAAAATGGAAAGTGCGATTCATCCCTGCACCCCATGGCAGGCATCTCTCGATGCATCCCACAAGGTGCAGGGATCAACAGGGGGGTACCATAGGTACATCCTCGGCCTCCAACCAGAGGCTGTGCACCAAAGGGGGCCCTGCAGTTGGCCCCCAAAGACGCTTTCCGACATGGTTTCCATGTTAGACAGACCGGCATGCAAACCATATCAGATACTGTCATAGTAATTTCAAGGCCTGATGGCCCACCCTTTTGATAACTTGCTGTATTCCGACTGGTAGATGGTCTCTCTGAACCCGTTGAAAGCCAGCCTCAATGACAGGTCATATTCCTTTACGACTGCCTCCATCCGAATGAGGTGGTGGGAAAGGAATCCGACCGTCCCATTATAATGTGGCTCAGAGCCTTGGAGCCATAACGTAAACGACCCCTAAATATTTTATGTAACTTACCTTTCCCCTTTTCCACGATCAACCTTAAGATATTAGTCTTACTTATTTACTTAACCGCGGCGGTTTCTCCGCCACGGTGCGGGCGTTCTAAAGGGAGGGCGGGTCTTAGTCGGACATTGGCCGACGGCAGCACTAGGGAGGTAGTGCTCCCGTCGGCTAACGGCCGACGGGAGCAAGCAAGGGGTTAATGTATTTCATTTCAAAATAATATTGATGTCAACATAATGGTGTTGATACGAAGGTAACTAATGAGGTGAAGTTGACAAGTATTAGAACCAAAGTAATGCGGCATTCTTACTTAAGTTGTTCTTTTTATTGATTGTACTCCTGTTGCAACCCTTTCAGTTTACTCCTCCTTTCTTTACTAATTTCTCGTTCCGTCATCTCTCTTGTAGACACGCTTTACATGCATTGGTATGTTACCTGTATCTAATTAACCTCTTCTGTATACAGTGATCTGATGCTATTCAGGGTGAGGTATAACTAAGTAAAAAAATATATGAACTTGAAAATAATTACATTGTGACATTATTTAAGGTGTGCATGTTTTCAGAATATTGTTGCATACATTATGTAAACATAAGTACCAGATTAAGCACACTTACTTCTCACTCAGGTTCATCTATTAGAAATATTTCAAGCAGTGTAAACCACATTCAGATAGCATTAAATTTACCCCTTCAATAGTAGCGGCCAAACCTCCTAAGGAATCACCTGGAGTATGATACTATAATATAGTAACTTATATATTGCCTGAACGCAATGTTGTGTCCTTAATATTGTTTTCAAAAAAATCAACCAATTTGAGTTAATAAAAATTCTACACATAAAAGGACATAGAAGGACAATATTTTCAACTATATTTAGGACACAATATTTCTACCAGATGATATTTGTGGCAACAGTATTCTAACGCACAACCTCCAGTTTTGTTTACAAAATAAAAAGCTGGAAGGCAGTCTCTTTTGAATTCAGAACTGCTAATTGTTGTGCTGCAGCTTGAGAGCTTATTTAAAGAAAAAGTGTATCCTATTTATGACCAGTGTTGATGAGTATTGACTAGACTGTACTCTGAAGTGATCTTTTGTAAAAATGCTGGGTGTAATAATTAACGTTCTGGTAGGAATCAATCAGTCAATCATGTGTTTGTTAAGCACTACTACTCATCCACGAGGGTCTCGAGGTGCTGGGGGAAGGGGTTTCACAGGTTCCAGTCCATCAAGAGCCAGGTTATGAGGATTCTTGTAAAGATGGGGAGAGATGTTGTCTGTCTGAGGTGGAGAGGGAGGGCATTCCAGGCTCTCGCCGCGAGGAAGGAGAAGGAGCTGCCGCCTGATCTGGTCTTTCTGGTGCTGGGGACCACAGCGTAGGAGAGCTGGGCTGATCGTAGCGTCCTTTATGGTGCGTGGAATTGGAGTCGGCTGTTCAGGTATGCTGGTCCAATGTCGTGGAGGGCCTTGTGAGCGTGGTTGAGCATCTTGAAGGTGACTCCAGCTTTGATGGGGAGCGAGTGGAGTGTGTGCAGATGCTGAGAGATGTGGCAGTGTCTTGGCAGGTTGAGGACCAGTCTTTCGGCGGTGCTCTGGATGTTCTGTAGCTGGCGTGTGAGGTTTTTGTTTATTCCGGCATAGAATGCGTTGCCGTAGTCGAGTCTGCTGGTGACCAGGGCATAAGTGACAGTCTTTCTGTGTTCGAGGGGGTTCCATTTGTAGGTCTTGCGTGGGAGGGTGTGGAAGTAGGAGGACGAGACTGCGTTGATCTGGCGGTCCATTTTGAGTTCGGAGTCCAGGATGATTCGCAGGTTGCTTGCGTGGTCCGTGGGGGTGGGCGGACTTCCGAGGGCTGGGGGCCACCAGGTGTCATTCCAGTCATCGGGGTGTGGGCCCATGATGAGTACTTCTGTTTTGTTGGTATTTAGTTGAAGGCAGCTGCCGCAATCCATCCATTCGGCAACAGCTCCCATGCCTTCTCTAAAATTGTGTCTGGCGGCGTTGGGTTAATTGCATATGTAGATGATGAGTTGGGTGTCGTCTGCGTATGACACAATGTTGAGTCCGTAGGTTCTGACGATGGGGGCGAGTGGAGCCATGTAGACGTTGAAGAGCGTAGGGCTGAGGGATGACTCCTGGGGGACTCTGCAGGTGGCTGGTGTAGGGTCAGAGAGGAAAGAAGGGAGCCTGACCTGCCGCGTTCTGCCGGAGAGGAAGGAGCGGATCCAGTCGTGGGCCTTGTTTTGAATCCCTGCGTCGTGGAGTCTGTGTATTAGGGTGGGGTGAGAGACTGTGTTGAATGCCGCTGAGAAGTCTAGGAGGAAGAGGGCTGCTGTTTCTCCTTTGTCCAGTTGGGTGCAGATGTTGTCTGTTGCGGCGAGGAGAATGGTTTCTGTGCTGTGGTTTTTTCTGAAGCTGGATTGGAAGGAGTTGAGGATGTTGTGCTCTTCGATGAATGTGGCGAGTTGGCTGTTGATGGCTGTCTGTATGACTTCCGCTGGGAAGGAGAGAAGTGTGATGGGTCTGTAGTTTTTGAGGTCGGTGGGGTCAACCATGGGTTTCTTGAGGAGGGGGTCGATCTCGCCGTGTTTACAGTCGTCGGGGAATGATGCGGGGAATGTTTACAGTCGTCGGGGAAGGGAGCGGTTGATGCTGTGGCGGATCATGGGCGCAATGGTGTTGGCGGCTCTGTTGAAAATGTGGTGGGGGCAGAGGTCTGTGGGGGCCTTGGAGTCGACTGAGTTCATCGTCTTCAGGAGATTCTGTCTTTGATCGCTTTTTTACTCGTTTTTCAGATGAGTTGGTAGTCAAGGTCATCGAGGAAGACAGGAGCTTCAGTTTATTCTCAGGTTGGGTAATCACTTTGCTAAACCGCAATGGATTATAAACATGGTTAACAGTTTTTAGTCTCTAATGATTTAGAATTCTCATGATTCTATTTCTGAATGTTCATCTGACGTGAAAACCTTTCAAAATTCAATGTTTACATTTTGCACTGTAAAAAATACCAGCAACTGAGTTTCTCCAGTACAGATACATTCCTCACTGTTTGCTTTGTATTGCATGGTATACATACAGTGTAAAAAGATTTTCCTCAGGTCACAATACCATGTTTACAACCCATGACCAGCACAAACCACCCAGTTCAGAGGCGCATCCTAGGAAACAGCATTGTGCCTTTGAGCAAAAAGATCACAGTCTGAGAGTCAAGTGGCATTATGGCATATGGAACACCATTGTCAGTTCAAACTTTTACCAAACAGCACTTTACATGCGTGGATTTGGAAGTTCATACTTATAATGGCAAAAATAAACTACATGACCAGGAATGCAAAGCGTTATCAGCTAAAAAGCCAGAATGGTTTGTAGGTGTTGCATCTTTAATGGATTACTTCAATTACACTTGCCGTCCTATTGGCGGTGTTGAATGCAAAGAGGATTCTGGGAAAGACTAGCAAAACAAGAGAAACTGTTCACTTTGCCGATGGCACTGAGACATACGGAGTATAAAAAGTGCCATGACGCCCTGAGCATTATACCAAACTCATGTCAAGGAAATCTCACTTTCATTTCCAGAAGCAGCAACCAGTGTTAAATACAAAGCTTTGACGGGAGTCAGAGTAAAAATGGGTCCCTCAAATTGCTTCATGACATAATTCAGTAACTCACCAAGATGCTAACATTGCATTATGGTTCTTAAAGGATTGATCATCCATGACGACCTTACAGCCTGGCTGTGTAACCCAACAGCGAAACTACAAAGTTGTTTGTTTCAAAACTTTTATTCGATTAGCATTTAGAAAAATCATAAAAAGTACATCATAAAATTACAGTACATGTTTGAATCACAGTGTATGATACAGATAAGAACTGATTGAAAAAAACTATGGTTAAAAACATGAATGACAAATTATGTACAGAAAGAGCATAAAATAATGAGAATGGTAGCTCAAGCTGTACAGCGGATTTTCAAACATGATTTCAAACAGCAAGCTACACATTTAGAGGCATATTGTGAGTCTAACGACTGCAGGGCCAGGTAAGCTGGCCGACACGTTCTCAGGCCCATTGCACGAAGAAGGGGGATAATCCAGCGCTTGCGGGGTTGCTCATAGTAGCGGCAAAACAAAGTTACATGGAGTGTGGACTGAGGTGAAATTCCGTCACATGGACATTTAATCAATTCAGAGACCAGTTATGCACAGTGGGGAAAGTAACAAGACGAAAGAAAGAATTAAAAGGAAACCTAGTTAGAACAAATTTTTCATAATTAGATGAGAAAAAAGTTAAGTATGGCTGGATACCAGGGGCGGTCTGAACCATTAAGATCTGCACATTAGTTGGCTTAATTACTTCTTGAGAAAGTCGCAAATCTCTGAGGTGGTTTAAACAGAGATTTTTCAGGGCACTCCAGGAAATGTCTGATGTTGAAGTGGGCTCAGAGAAGTAAGATGTGCAGTTCAAATCCTTTAAAAAATTCGAGACATAAAGGAGCCAAGGGATTTTGCTCCAACAGGCCAAGGATAAACAGTCGGTTATTAATGAACGGGTTAAATGGCATTGCGGTGTATTCCAAATACGGTGCCATAAGAGGATCGGTTGACATCTGATGTTATCGATTAAATAGTCGATGCCGAGCTCGATATGGCAACCGTAATTTGGGGCGCTTTGTGGGAGTGCCAAGATGTATTTTAAAAACCCGTTTTGGACCTTTTGTAGGTCGTCTACAGGAGCATAGCCCCAGACATCTGCGCCGTAAGTTGCTACGCTATTTCTGAATGTTCATCTGACGTGAAAACCTTTCAAAATTCAATGTTTACATTTTGCACTGTAAAAAATACCAGCAACTGAGTTTCTCCAGTACAGATACATTCCTCACTGCTTTGTATTGCATGGTATACATACAGTGTAAAAAGATTTTCCTCAGGTCACAATACCATGTTTACATCCCTTGACCAGCACAGACCACCCAGTTGAGAGGCGCATCCTAGGAAACAGCATTGTGCCTTGGAGCAAAAAGATCACAGTCTGAGAGTCAAGTGGTATTATGGCATATGGAACACCATTGTCAGTTCAAACTTTTACCAAACAGTTCTTTACATGCGTGGATTTGGAAGTTCATACTTATAATGGCAAAAATAAAGCTACATGACCAGGAATGCAAAGCGTTATCAGCTAAAAAGGCAGAATGGTTTGTAGGTGTTGCATCTTTAATGGATTACTTCAATTACACTTGCCGTCCTATTGGCGGTGTTGAATGCAAAGAGGATTCTGGGAAAGACGAGCAAAACAAGAAAAACTGTTCACTTTGCCGATGGCACTGAGACATACGGAGTATAAAAAGTGCCATGACGCCCTGAGCATTATACCAAACTCATGTCAAGGAAATCTCACTTTCATTTCCAGAAGCAGCAACCAGTGTTAAATACAAAGCTTTGACGGGTGTCAGAGTAAAAATGGGTCCCTCAAATTGCTTCATGACATAATTCAGTAACTCACCAAGATGCTAACATTGCATTATGGTGAAGTTTTCTCGTTATAATGAAGTAGTCAGCACAGGATATGATGAATAATGGGGATTTATTCAGAAGCGGAGATAGGAACTAGAAGAGCCCACGCCAACCGCTGCACCAGAATGTCAGGAATGCCTAGACATAGGATTCCAGATTCCAGTGCATGCGGCGAGGCGAGCACGAGAAGGAGTATGAGTAAGCACGAGGATACAACACATCCTCCTTTCTAGAAAAGAAAAGAATTTACAATAACATAAAATTCATACAGGCAAAACAATGAATGAAATTACATATCAGTTTGATGGAAGAAAATCATTTATCAACATTGTAGTCTTTGTGCCAAACTGGAGGTTTCCTCAGACGGGGAATACTCACATTGCGGGAGGGAATGGGAACTGGCAGATGATGATGAGAGGTAGCAGGAAGGCGACATGAATTGGAAAAGAAAAAGAGGTCCCTGACTGGTTAGGAGAAAAGGAACCACTAAGGAGAGACGAAACTTTGACAACCTTGGAGAGGCTCCAAACATTGCCGTCTGACAATTCCACAACTTGCCTTCCCACTCTAACAACTAACAACGGGTCAGAGAAATGTGATACACCAGATCTAAAAAAACCAGACTTTCTCACACGTACCCAATCTCCAACCTTGCATGGATTGCTGGAAGTAGCAGACACCACAGGAGCATTGCGTCTAATAGGTTTACCATCGACAAGATCCCGCATTAAGGGCTGGCTTAAATTACACACACCCTTCCTCCCCCGCATTTTTTCAAAAGGGGACAAATCACCATCGGACTTTGGAGTATTTCTATAACTCCACAAGAGTTTCCTAACAGCATCGTAGCAATTCTCACCGTTGCACATAGCAAGTTGCAGACCTTCTTTGAGCACCCTAATCCATCTTTCAACCATGCCGTTGCCTTGAGGATAATAGACAGAAGAGCGTTTGTGTAAAATGCCATGGTTGCAACAAAAGGACTTCATCTCCGCAGAGGTGAACTGTGTGCCATTATCTGAAAGGATAGAAGTAGGGAAACCTTCTTTTTCAAAAATTGAATTGAGGAAATCGATAACAACCCTAGAAGATACATGGGGCACAAATTTCACCTCAGGCCAACTGGAGAATTGGTCTATCAAAACAATGGCATAGACTGGACTATGACCTAAAGACATCGGACCAGCAATGTCTATAGAAACGCATTCCCATGGTTTTGATGGTCTCGAGATAGAATCATGTTGATATTTAACAGGTTTTTGCGATTTATCACTCACACAACATTCAACACAAAATCTTACTTTTTTCTCAATTAACTTGTCGACACCAGGCCACCAAAATTCACTCCTTATTCTTCTTTTCATACTGGACATGCCCGGATGACCCTCATGAGCCATGTCTAATATAGTGTCCCTTAAGCTGTGTGGTACAACTAAAAGTAAACCTCTCAACAGAGTTTCCCCTTGGATGGAAAGTTCTTGAGCAACTTGAAAGTAAGGTAAAATACTGGGGGATAAACTGTTTTTGGAAGGCCAACCATTTTTAACAAACGACACAACATCCAAGTAATCACGATCATTACTACAAGCCAAGACCCAATCATCTTCACGGATGCACCCATTGGACACTTCACAAATTGACACTACTTTGTCAGGATCATCATCAGGAGCAACATGATTATCATCTTCTATAGGTAACCTAGAAAGAAAGTCAGCAAGGACATTCTTTGCACCGGGAATATACTCAACAGAGAAATGAAAATCTTGTAACTTATACTGCCACCTTGCAATTCTGGAAGTGGCTTTGCCACATCCTTTGGTCGTAAAAAGATCTACAAGGGGACGATGATCAGAGCGTACAACAAAATCTGTACCGTAAACATATCTGCGAAAGTACTCAATTCCCCATCAGCAAGCCAACGTTTCTTTTTCAAGAGTGGAATATTTTGTTTCAGCACCACGTAACGGTCTCGATGCAAAAGCAATTGTGACAAAACCGCTGTTTTTCTTCTGCATCAGAACCGCACCAATGCCAACGTTGCTTGCATCCGTGACAATAAATGATTTGCAGTTGGTGTCAAACGGGGATAAGGCAGGAGCAGAAACAATGCATTTTTTAACAAAATTAAATTGACTTTTGCAATTGTCATCCCAAATAAATTGTTGTTGGTTTTTCATTAACTTACGTAAGTGAGAAGTTTTATCAGAAAAGGAAGGAATGAACTTGGCATAATACTCGGCTAATCCGAGAAAGGATCTGAGCTGATCCTTGTTGACTGGTTCGGGAGCATTTTCAATTGCCTTTACTAAACTTAATTTGGGAGAAATGCCCTCTTTGCTGATGGAATGGCCCAGATAATGCACTGAATTTTTTTCAAATTTGCATTTTTCCTTGGTGAGGGTAAGACCATTGTCTTGTAAGATGGACAGGACTTTAAACAAAATTTCAGAATGTTCACACTTGTCTTTGCCGAAAACTAATATGTCGTCCTGAAAATATAACACATTAGGAACATTTTTAAACATGTTGTGCATTACCCGCTGAAATACTGAGGACGCAGACACTAAGCCAAAAGGCATCCTTTTATATCTGTATGCACCCTCAGTGGTTATAAATGATGTAAGATGCTTACTATCATCATGGAGAGCTATCTGGTGCTATGCGTTAGATAAATCCAATGTGGTGAAAATAGATGCATCCTTAAGTTTAGAGAACATCTCTCCAATATTGGGTAGGGGATGTCTATCAACCCACACATTGGAATTTAAATTGCGCATATCCACACAAAGACGAATTTTCCCATTGGGTTTGTGGGCAACGACTACTGGCGAAAGCCACTCAGAGGATTCAATGTCCTCGATTACATCTAAGTCGCATAATCTCTGAAGTTCTTTTTTAACAGATTCTCGTAAGGCTAAAGGGATGTTGCGTACTTTGTGTACCTTGGGAACAGCATTATGTTTAAGAATGATTTTGTGTTTAAAATTTTTAAGTAAACACAAACTAGGGGAAAAGACCTGCGGAAAAATAGTTTCCCATTTGTTGTCAGAAGATACATCAACAGAATTGATAAAATCAGAATAACCCAAAACCTGATCGGGATGATTAGGATCAAGTTTCATCATCAATTCTCTTTGTTGTGGCCAACCTAATAAGCATGACCCATCTTTGGCAACATAAACTGTAGCATGTATTGACTTGCCCTTAAACGATAAAGTGGAGGGGAAGTACCCAAATACCTCAATGGATTTTTTACCATATCCCCTAATTTTTATGTCAGAGGGAAATAAGGATATGACATCCGGGAATTCTTCTAACAACACATCATCACCAATTAACGTGTACTTTGCACCAGAGTCTGCCATGACTTTTATAGATTTGGATCCAATTTGAAGCATACAGAAAGGTGAGTCCTTTTTTTCTTCTCCAACTTCATAGATGGTGCAAATATCATCATATACATCGTCATCAATGTCCACCGGTTGAACCTCAGAGAATCTGGGGCGTCTAGAATCAGAAGAAAAGTTCTTTGATCTGTTGCGACTTTTGCACATTCTGGCGAAGTGACCTCTAGATTTACAGTAGTTACAGAATTGTCCGATGGCGGGACATCTCTTATCTGTTGCAACGTGGCCAGGAAAGCCACATTTGAAACAAACCACATCTTTTCTGAAACCTTGATGTGAGGAAGAAGGAAACACAGGTTTGTTGGAAGCAGATTCAGTTGGGTTTTTCTTGATGTTTTGAACTACAGAAACATTGGATTTTTCTAAAGAGGATTCTTTTGGTTTTTTATCGGACAATTCTTTGATGCCCAACCTCATATCTTCAAATCGGTGCGCAATGTCAAGTGCCTTAGAAAGTGATAAATCCTTTGCATCGAGTAACTTCTCTTGGAGTTTTACATCAGAAACGTTATGCACAAGCTGGTCTCTTACCATTTGGTCATGGAACTGTTGATAGTTGCACTTGGCAGCTAAAATCCTTAAATCTTTGACGAAAGAATCAATGGGTTCATTGGGAAGTTGTTGTCTGCTGAGAAACTTGTGACGTGCTACAACTTCATTGACTTTTTTGATAAACTGTTTATCTAGTTGCATGATAGCATTTTCATAAACATCAGTTTCTTCTTCAGAGGAATTGTCTAAAGCCAGGGGAGGTAGATGGGAAAGAGTTTGTCTTCCTTCAGCACCAAGAGAATGCTTGAGAATAGCGAGTTTGCGTTTGTCTGTATAATTTTCTCCACCAATGGCTTCTAGGTAAGCTTCAAAACCTTTGCGCCATTGCTTCCACTCTAATGGAGGTTCGCCTGGACTTGCAAGAAATGGTGGTGGCGCATTAAAACTTTCCATTGTGAAAGTGCTTTCAGAGAAAAAATAAAGACATAAATAGTCTTGAAAATAGTCTTAATTGGAACTGAAACTCAACAAGGGAAAAGAATCACAAAGGATTAATAGTGGTTCTTTAAAGAGAAAAGAAGCTTTGTGATGTCATAAAGGAAAGATATCTGCAAAAGTAAAGTTTGCCAGTGCTGACGCTGCCTTTATGATGTAATGTAGAATGGGGAACACAAAATTTGCTTGTGCTGACGCTGCCTTTGTGACGTTTATGATGACGTTGCCTCTGTGATGTAAACAAAGGAGAGGAACGCGAGCTCAAGCACATGCGTTCGTTTGCTCGAGAAAAGTGTTCTTAGCGCGAGATGGTGCGCATGCGCTGATTCAAATAGCAGCGAAAATGAATGAAAATGATGAAAAAGGATACGAGTCTCACCGCTATAGCAGGAAGAGCGGGATTTTCAGGATGGACCAGATTCAGGGATGAAAGAAACTCGGAGCAGTACGTTGAGATGATTGCGCAGGAGGTTTCAGCAACGGTAATCTTGTCCGGGAGTTCCGGGGCTGTAGGCTCTGTAAATAGATGGGTTCGATCTCCGATGTCGCCAGTGAAGTATTCTCGTTATAATGAAGTAGTCAGCACAGGATATGATGAATAATGGTGATTTATTCAGAAGCCGAGATAGGAACTAGAAGAGCCCACGCCAACCGCTGCACCAGAATGTCAGGAATGCCCAGACATAGGATTCCAGATTCCAGTGCATGCGGCGAGGCGAGCACGAGAAGGAGTATGAGTAAGCACGAGGATACAACATATGGTTCTTAAAGGATTGATCATCCATGATGACCTTACAGCCTGGCTGTGTAACCCCACAGTGAAACTACAAAGTCAATTTCCTGTACTCTATAAAGGACATCTAGATCAGTGTATGTTGTACTATTCTTCATGGTCGGTGGCGGCTCGCCGACGGAGTGCTGCGGGGGTGGTGAAGCAGGGCAGGGGGAGGGGCAGGGTTGTGGGGTAGTAAACTCCGGCATGCGGAGGTACAAAAACAATTTACATTGCGCGCGCTGCAACGCCAACTCAGCGATGCAGCGCACGCAATGTAAATTGTTTTATTTATGTATTTATTTATTTACTTAACTCCGTACCTCCATATGCCGGAGTTTACTACCTCCTACCCTGCCTCTACCCCGCCCCTCCTTACCTCCCCACAGCACTCCCTCGGCGAGCCACCACTGCATGTGGTGTTGAATGTGAAAAATGTAATGGGCATACACAATGACAAGATAATTTCACATATTATAGTGTTCTATGTGTGAATTTTATTTCATGGTTTCAACCAATTAAATATTGTTTTATTCATTATTACACATAACAGTCTTTAATTGTAGCTTTAGTCTGTCCTGTTCATTTTTAAAAACCATTGTCTATGCTTACTACATGTGGTTGAAATATTTCTTCAACCTATGCTTCAACCCTGCCCCCCTCCCACATATCGCTTACTATGTGTGTTGTGACCTTCCTTCATGTGAAATTTCCTCTTTAAATACAATTCAATCATAACTAACCTGCAGAGATGACCAATTAGAGGACCAGGAAGAATGACACCTCAATACATATTTGTAGATGCATCTCTAGATTGCTTCCATAGATTTTAGAGCTTGTTCATAAGCTGTTGCATTCAGGGCAGTCTTTTTGCAAAAATGTGCCATGCTGGAGCTTTGTGCTAATGAAGCAAGTAATGAAAAGCCTCAAGAGTTACATCGCTGAAAGATATTCTGGGACTGGCTTCCTGAAATATCCTTTTTATAGATTGTAATAACTACATGACAAGAGATGGTTTCTTTAATGAACCTCTGACAAAAAACTCAGTTAGAAACACCGCCTTGCTTCTGATGCAGTCTCTCCAGTACAGTTCTTTAATTGTGCAATCCTCTCATACTTGTTTTAGTGTAAGCTCACCTCTCAAAATAATAGCCAAGTTTGATGTACTGGAGCAAAACTTGCATACATGTGAGTACTTTATTTACAACTTTGACTCCTGTCCTTACCATATAAGATAATAATAATAATAATACATTTATTAAGCGCAACAGCTACCTCAAACAGAGGTGTCACGGCGCTAACACAGGCAAGCAGAAGAAATAGAATTTCCGGAGTCTAGCTCTGGCTGAATAGCCAGGTCTTCAGCTCTTTCCTGAACTTGAATTCAGATTGGATTGGCCGGAAGAGAGTTCCATAATCTGGTTATAACCACAGCCAAAGATCTACCCCTAATGTGTGCCTTTGCATATTGAGGTAAGTACAGCAAATTTTGGGAGTTTGATCCTAGAGAGCGTTTTTGTTGATAGGGGTGGATTTGTTTCCTAACTGTAGCTGGGACAGTTGTCTCTCAGAGCCCTGAAAGCTACCGTCAGAGCCTTGAATTCCATCTGTTTAACTATAGGTAGCCAGTGAAGCTGTTGAATGTGCGGAGAGATGTGTTGTTTAAAAGGTACTCTTCTGATCAAGCTTGCAGCCGCATTTTGCACCATCTGCAATCTCTTAATCAGCTATGCAGGCAGCCCAAGGTAAAGACTATTCGCATAGTCCAACCTTGATGTCACTGATGCATGAACAACTGATCTGCGGCAACTCTCCGGTAATAAGTGCAGAAATTTTCTCAGACTTCTCAGTATACCGAAGCAAGAGGATGCAATGTTACATACTTGGGTTGAGAACTTCAGGTCAAATTTCCATTTTATGAGCAGGTTTTTTGCTGTCGTTGAGGGGCAGGGTAGAATTCCCATTTCCTCCGGCCACCACAGTCCGGCCGACAGAGGGGGTGCCTGGCCAAAAAACAGGACCTCAGTTTTCTCTGCATTAAGCTTTAATTTATTGTTGTTCATCTTTCTGGAGATGTCCCTCAGGCATTTCTTAAATCTGGCGGAGGAGTTAGCTGAGTGGTCCTTGAAGGAGAATACCAGCTGGGTGTTGTCTGTGTAGAAAATAGCTTTTATTTCCCATTTGGCAATGAGTGAGAAGAGGGGAGCTGGATATACGTTAAATAGTAAATGGCTCAATGCCAATCCCTGAGGTACCCTACACCGTAAAGGTTTGGGTTCTGACTTAAAAGGGTGAAGGGTGACTCTTTGTGTGCCATAACTAAGATATGACTTCAGCCAGGCAACAGCCATCCCCTCTACTACTGTGCATTTAAGCCTGGCAAGTAGGATTAGGTGATCCGCGATGTGCCCTTACCCTCTTCCGATTACTATCTGGTAATCACTTTAATTTAGAAGGACATGCATGTAAGCACCACAGTCTCAATGAGGCAACATTAAAAAAAATATATTCTGTTACATTCTACCATTTAGTTACTTACTTGTAGAGAGTCAGACTAGGAGGACAGATAACCTGTCTTGCTTCACCAGCTTAGAGTTCCTTCAAGTAGATAAAGCCAAGACCTATCTACTGGCACAGCATGTCTGGACATCAAACCTTAACCTCTGATGCTACTGATTTTCCTGTTGTTAGTAAAGGTTTGTCCTAGTATGTCTGGTCATCAGCTCTCAAATTCTGATGCTGATGTTATTCCTGGTGTTTAGACATTGCTGCTCCAACTAATTCCAATCAATTTCCGATTTATTCTAGATTCCTACCGAGCAATCTTACAACTTCGTATATTCAGAAGAAGTCACAATGTGATATTTACATCAGAGAATTATTGTTAGAACACTGGTATAAGAGCAAAAGTCCCAATTCTCATCCAGTAAGCATGCAGACACCCGAATCTTGAGATACGTTTGGTCCAAGTTTATTCCAAGTTTCAAAGATCATTCCAAATCGTCCTTGATTCAATCAAAAAGTCTATTCAATTCCAAAGTTCATTCCAATTATTCCACAAAGTTCAAAGAACATCCACTGCAGCCAACACGTGTTTCGTTGGGCATTTATCTCATGCCAACCAACTTCCTCAGGGCTAAACAGTGAGCCAGTATTCTCCAATCTCAAGATCCTTTCAGCAAAATTTTGTGCAAAGACTTTACTATATCAATATCTCGGTATGTAATCGTGTAAGTCTCTGGTCCCGTAATCAATTTCCGATTTAGTTCTTCTGGGCAGATCCAGACAAATAAAATCCTTCGCCACAGTCACTTGTACTAAAGGCGAGTCATAATTTCCTGAGTATCAAAAACATATTTATTTATGATAAACTGGATGAGGGATACACAGTGTGTAAGTTCTCTTAGCTTTTATTTGGAAATAGGTTATTTTATCTATTCAATCTAGGCTTATGCTTAGTGAGATGAAAGAGACTTTAAATGTTCTTATGCTAAAATGATCCTGTATCATCTTGTCCTCACACAAAGGTATGGATCATACTGATCAATTAAAGCCCTTGTAATGATAGGCTTGAAACGGAGTAGGGTACCATGAAACCCTGAGTAGAATAGGTTTCTAATATATGCAATTAACATCCTCATTTATCGAGAGCCCCTTATTTGCTGCATCTACTTCTAGGCACTCAGGCTTGTGAGTTGTATGAACAGTTCATATAAAATGCTGACAGACTTTCACCTGAAATAGTTGTTGATGAGAAGGCATATGACAGTTTTTGACAGTTTCCCTCACTAAGAGATTTGGATTTATTTATAACTAGCAATCTCCACTACAGTGAAAGCATAACACATGGCTGAGCCACTCCTCGTCATTGGGCTTGGCATCGTCAGAGATACACACATCTATGGACTTGGCATTTAGAGTAGAAATGTCATTTTTAGATCAAATATTTGAATTGATGTTTTGTATTACAGCTACCAACACCTACAATCAAGCAATGGACGGAAATATTCTAATGAAGATCTTAATGAAGAGCATAATGTGGAGAAGTGTGGCTCAGGGGTTAGAGGCGGCAGACCCGGAAGCTGAGATCGGTCCTGGACCAGGGTTCAATTCCCTGCCTCGGCGGGTCTTGGGCTAAAAAATTCCACAGACTCGATAATTCTCGTTCCGGTGCCTACTCAACTCATGGGTTCACACTCTGGGCAATAGCTTGCTTAATCTCCACTACGGCCCCTCGCAGCGGGATGCCTGGCTTTCACCTTGTGGACACCCTGCTGGGGTTATCTCACAGGGGAATACCAGGACGGGTTCCCGAGGCAAGCGCCTTGATGCCTACGGGTGATACGTGCGCTATATAAATCGCAATACATTTACATTTAAGCATGGTGAGTGTAAATGAAAAATAAGGTTTTTAGGCCACAACAGACAGTCTGCTTTAATTACAGTTCAGTCGAGCCCGTACAGGTAAGAGCGGTGGGGTGGTGGAGCGTGTGAGTGGTATTTCGGCAGACGATGGGGAGGAAAAATTAAATAAATGATTACATTAAATAAATGATTAATTTTCCCTCGTCATTATCCGTCAAAATACCCCCCAAACGGCCCCACTGCCTACCACATGGCTGTTCCAGTTGCATATCAAAGTAACAAGCCTAACTTAGAAGAAATGTGTAAAGCATTTATCAGTACCAAAGCTATAATGTAGAAAATTCAACAAAATAAAAGTCCCACTCCAGTTTATAAAAGTAGAGCAAGTTTTAATGAACAGATAGACAACAAAACAACAAAAATCAGATGATATGATTTTTAGGCATTTCTAGCATCAAAAGGCACAACGCACAAGCAGCGGCTATCTGGTCATGCTGGATAGGGTTCAAGTCAAAAATGAAAGCCAACCGCAATGGAGCAGGGTATGTTACAGGGGCTAGTTTTATCCATTTGGACATTTTACCTTCTGACTTAGTCATTTTTTGGGTTTGTTGGGTTTTGCTGCAGGTTGGACTTGAAAAAAGGCTCATTGTCGTAAGTCATCTGGAGGGCAGGACTTTGGTAGGAGACAGGACTTTGGTGGGTAGTTTGAGGCTCACACCGTTCAAGGCTGAAATGTTTAGAAAAAGTTTAAAAAAACAACATCTGTGTCAAGGAAGGTCTCGTCAAAGGTCGCCAGCTCCTCAGCATCGACCTCGGTGGTAGTATGCCTTTACTTTCAAAATTAGAAACTTTTTCGGAAATCAGACTTATTTTAGTGGGGCAAACCATCAAGTTGAATCTGACTGGAGATGCAATATCGGCAGCTGTGGTTTGTCGGTGGTCCTGTGGCATCCTCTGTTTTTTTGGAAAAAGTAGTTTGCTAGGCTCTTGAGGTTGCAGGATTCATGAAGCTTTTGGGTTCCTGGAGCTTAATAGGAGGCTAGCCAACTAGCTCCGAGTGTCCACTTTTCTGCCCTGAGTTCAAGAGGGAATAAGTCCAACTATTGAGGTTTCGCTCCACAGGTTACAGTAGTGCTGTCTAAAGTCCAACATATTCAGCAGCTGTAGTCCTTCTTCTGTCTTCCTCAGATACAGCAGTGTTCTGAAGAATGTATCCAGGGCTGCCACTTTTATGCTTGGCACAAGCTTGTGGGTGGGTGAGATTCCCTCGCCTATGTGAAAAACTCCCCCTACAAACAAGTTCTGAAACAGTTTTCCTCTCACTGTAATTCTTTCCACTCTGACTACTTGGACAAAGGGAGGGGGCAGGCGTAGGTGTTACATCTGCATGTGAAGAATGATGAAGCTTGTGCAGTTGATGAGCACATCCCCCAGTTCATCTTGTCAGTACGAGGTCCCACTTCCTCCCAGCCAAGGCCGTGTGCTCTCTTTCCTGGGAGCGATTCACAATTGGGGATTAACTTTCAAAAGCCTACTAGAGGTTTCAGAAAGGAAAATGCCAATGTTCTAAAAGTGGTGTTTTCAAAATAGTCATTTAGCTTGACTATTACAATTTTATTAATTTGGATTTTTATTAATTTGAGTCTGTGAATTACTGTTCTGTATAGCTATTCCCAAATGGATATTAAACATTATAAGTTGTTTCAATGTAACCCAGTGCATTTCTTTGAGGAGCTAGCTCTGCAACTGGTAAAAACAACTTTAAAGATTTTTCACTGCCAGGAAATGAAAACTTAAGTACATGTCTTACTTTTTAAATACCCTGCGCCTTACCTGATGGGCATATGGGGCGTACATTAGAGGTAACCTATAAGTATTAAAAGGAAAGGTTAAAGACTGCAAAAGATTATTTTGGCAGATTGAATTTGCTTCTTTATAAATACACACTCGGGGGCAGGCCTGAAGATATGCTTTATTGGTAGTACAATAGGTGCTGCAGTCCGCTAGTGACGTTACACTTATAGGTCCTGGGTTCCATATACTTGGGAGTTATAGGTACATTAAATGCTTCTATTACAATTTTTAACCAATTCAACAGGTTTTTATGGGTCAGAGCATGGGCACTGGACAGTATTGCCCCGAGGTTTAGAGTCCATTCACCGGCAATCAAATCCAGCAAAATGTGTGGGGGGGATGCCCATGCAAAAGGGCAATTGTCTCATAAACTGGGTATCAGTAATTATTGTGAAGAGTGAGGGAAAGGTCATTAAGCCTCTCTTGATTGCTACTCAATCACACACTGCTAGGTATGGTGCCTGGTGATGAGATTCACATAGTTTGTAACTCATTTCCAGCCAAGGCACCTCCGTTAATGGGTTTCCTATATTACCTGACCCACAATGCACCATTGTTTGTTAGTTTCACTGTGTTACCATTTGACGATAAACCACAGCTGGGAAGCTTGATAATAGTTTTTTTTGTGTCTGGGACTCCCAAACCCCCTTGCTATGTGGGTTTATACAGTCTGTGTCTAGCTATTCTGGGGTGTTTGTCTGCAGAAATGAATTTCTAAACTGTCCTTTGAAGATTCACAAAAGAAATGGTTGACAAAGGTTGCAGTATGGTATGCATGGGATCCAGGATTCTGAGTAGTGCTGCCATTTTGACCACCTTTAAGATACTCAGATAGCCTATTTGTGTTTGACGTGGATTCTAACGCTGAGCCGACTTGCTTGAGTGCGGAGAGATTGAGAGAGACACCCCGTCACATCACGTGAGACGCAGAGTCGCGAGCAGTATGGAGCGAGCAGCGGAGCCGGCGGAGCTACTGCGGAGCTGCCGGGCGCTGGGAGCGGGTGCAGTGTGCCGGGGCCTTCGGTCGCCAGCCGCTGTGGAATCGGTGGCGGAGTTTTGCCGCGATTTGTTGCAGATTGGCGGGTACCGCACTGCTGCGGCACCGCAAGGACGTGAGAGCCTTTTGTAAAAAGCGGGAGCTGGTGCAATCAGGAGCAGCCTGCAGCCAGGAGCCAGAGAAAGGGGGCAGAAAGAGACCACGGACACAGGTGAGAGCAGGCAGCAAGCAGCGGGCAGTGAAGGAGGCCGGTGGGAGGCGCTAGAAACTGTATAGCCGCACTAGTGATCCCCTCTGCCTTGCCTTGCCCCTGCCTCTGCCTAGTCACACCTTAGCCATACCACCGCCTTAACCCACTAAAACTACATATAGCCACACCCAGCACCTAGCTCAGTGAATGACTTTTGAAACCTTTGATACTTATGCCTAAAATTGCTTAAAAACATACAAAACGTCTGCATAAGAGCTGCTACTCCGGGCCGTACTTCTCCCCTTGCACAGATAGTGTAGGTGGGAGTAGTGTACGCCAAGGAGCAGCAAGCGAGCGCGACTACTGTTAGTGGTAGCAGCTAAGTATGAGCCAGGGGTGGTTCGCAGAGGCGACCTGTCTAGGACAGGTGCAGCCGGCGGCGCCCCGTGAGCTCCGCTCGAGTGGGAGAGCAGAAATAATATTAGCACGGGCCCGTGCTGGGAAAATACTGGACCAAAAAGGACTCAAAAGGGAAAGGATAAGGAGAATAAAAGCACCCTGTTTTGGCCTGGACAAACTCCTCGTTTGATTCTTGCCTCTCAGATTACTTACTTACTTGTTCCTGGTTGTATATACTTTTGAAAACTGTAGCCTGCCCACGCACAAAATCTACCTGGAATCACGAGTCAAAAGGGCAGCACACAGGGGGAATAACACTCATTGAAGCATCGGGTCTTAACCCTTTTGCTTGACATTCAAAAAAAGCGGGGGCACTAGTCAGAGGTGCTTATACCCGTTACAAACCATGATCAGGTAAAGTGCGTCATGAGGTAACTGAAGAAACAGAAAACGTTGAAAGTAAAGATCAAGGGCCAGTTATGAATAAAAAAAAAAAAGAAGGTTAAACAACGAAGAAAGAGGCTGGTGTCGGCACCCAAAATCTTGACGAGCAGCCCAAGAAAAATGATTGGGATTCAAAAAGTCTTCTTTTTAAAAGGCCCAATGGCTGCCACCTACGTGCAAACCCAGGAACAAGCCCACCTGTCAAGCCCAATTGCACCAGCATCAAGGGCTAATAACAGCTTAAATTCACCGGAATGGAGAGAGAAGGAGGAGAAGGACACACAAACAAATTATATTGAGGAAAATCCTCTGGACAAACAACAATTAACAACCCAGGATGCAGGGTCAAAACCAACAGAATACTTTCAAAATTATCACATTATGACGGAGATAAAGAGCACAACCCCCGGTTTTGGCAATAGCTCAGATACACCAACACCAACACAATTCTTCAGAACTTGAAAATGTTATAAAAATAAATACAGGGAATAAGGAGAAGGTTACTATTTCCCCAAGCAAGGAAAATAAATGTGGGGTTGAGCAAATCACCATACAAGACGACGTTTGGTCAACCACCTTCTCCCTATCTAACGAGGTAAGGTTGGACCAAATATCGGACGGATACAGGGTGGAGAAGAAAGGTTGGAATCTACACCATTATGCCTAGATAATAATCCTGAGAAACCAGAAAAGTTGTACGAAGAAGATAGTTGTTAGCCAAAAAAGTTAAATCTGTCATCCCCAATAACAATCTCATCCGTGAGCGGGCTCGAACAAGGATCAGTGGACCTGGAAATATCGGTTGGAGAGACCCATAAGGCCCCTTGGAGTAAAGCACAGCTAAGTACACTGGATCAGTCAATAAGTGCCTTGAAATTCCAATCAGACAAAATGGAGTTACAGATCGATCTTATAAATCTTATCGCTGGTCATATTTCAGGTATAAATACAAAGCTGGACCATATTGTAGCTCTCATACC
Source organism: Lissotriton vulgaris (assembly GCF_964263255.1). NCBI lineage: Eukaryota > Metazoa > Chordata > Amphibia > Caudata > Salamandridae > Lissotriton > Lissotriton vulgaris. The sequence continues at coordinate 278,688,252 of NC_141689.1, read as the reverse complement.
CAGGAGGGCAGATAGGGGGCAACATATAGATACCTCGCAAGCCCAGCCAAGTTGCGTATGTGGCAAACTAGTGCATAAATTGACAAATCTGCCCGACATATTAAAAGACATCCTAGGGGCAGTACAGTCATCGATAAAGCACAACAAACACATGAGTCCCAACTGGGTCAAGGAGGATAACGAGGAAAAGGGGCGCTTTGAAGAAATCAAAAATCAAAGTGTAAACGACGAGCTGGTACAAGAGGCAGAAGACTCAAAGGAGGATTGTTTAGCTCAGATAATATGCCAAATTGACGCCACCCAAAGTACGAGCCATACCGTAAAGAATGTTAAGCTAACAAAAAGACAAAGAAAACGGGCCAGAAAGGGTAGGGACCAGCGTAAAGAGAAATCATCTACAAAAGAACATATTTATCCAATTTTCATCAATCAAACAATAAAAAAGACAGAGAATCATCCGCTGGAAAAAAAACATTAAACCACTCAAATACGGTACTAGAGCAATCAAACCAATCAGGAGTGGTTGGTTGACGTAATCCGCAGAATGAATCCTTGAACTCTCCAATCCGTACAAACCAAGAAAATACACAAAAGATAAAGAATAAAGATTTACAAAAAAACAAAACTGTACAGCAATTAGGTATAGACAGGACCCTTGTAAAAGGGGATATAAAGCAACCAAGAATCGAAGAATGGGTAAGAACGACACAGTGGGTGCAGGAAAACTTAACACCTAAAAACAGAGGAGCGAAAAGAGACATGGGGGTCCAAAACTCACCTAGGCATGAGGAAAAACAAACTACTGAAGGAGGTAAAACTGCCGTACATCAAAAAACTAAAGAAAAAGCAAATAATGTAGAGCATAGCACAAGGACGCCAATAAAAATAAGGATAAATGAAAAAGGGAGAACATGTAACCTACCACAAAAAGAACATCAAATAGAGTCACTACATACAAAAAATGCCAAACTTGAAGAAGTCAAAATAGAAGGGAATCAACTTGACACAGTAAGGAGCAAGGTCACCATTGAACAACTGAGTTATGCGAATGATGCGAATAAAGGAATAGTAAAAAACAATCAACTGCTAAAAGGAAAAGAAGACACCCCAGCTACTCCAATACAAGGAGTAATCCCTGAAAAACTGACATTTGTACCTGGATATCATACAAACGGCGGACAAGATTTCTTGAACCGAGGGAACTTAATGCAACTCTTTAAAGAAATTCCAGACTTAGAAGGAATATCATCACAAGACATTCTATCTGTAGAGTTTAAAACAAATGTAAACTCCCCCGATGTTGAGGAGTCGATAACAACCTGGTCCTCAAAGGCCTTAGTAGATAGGATATATGCCATGAGCCTAACCTTTGATGCTTGGGGCATTGTGCTGAGACGTCACAAACGGCAAAAATATCCATTTCCCCTCCTAAAAAACACCATAAAAAAAGGTAAATGAAATTGGGAACAATCAGAGTTCATGTTTAAAAAGCGCGTGCTCTGCAACTCCTCAAAAAACATTAAGCGTGAAGGGATTGGTAAGCCTAGAGGAGCAAGATACCAGGCTGGATAATAGCACCGATTGGTCCTGGGTTCCAAAGGCCTTAAGCAATAAATGTTCTTAACATGCAAAAAAAGGTTAAATGAGGAAACAAAACCCCTGTATCAGAGATCACATCATGATTGGCAGGAAATAGGATACACTCAAAGAACTAGGGCTGAGCCCAGCGTGGAGAACCCGTATAAAATCTGTATTTGTTCATGGAATGTTCATGGCTTTAATAATATGGGGCGAGACCACGAAACAGTGAAATTTCTGGAACAACATGATTTAATACTACTCCAAGAAACTTGGAACCTGAGCCCAGTATCAATCCCCGGATACATAGAGCTGCATACCCTAGCAGAAAGATTCTCAACCTTTGGGCACCTGAGAGGAGGTCTAACAACATATATTTCACAAAAGTATGGATGGCAAGTGAAAGAAATAGATACTAGGGTAAATTGGCTGCAAGCCACAAAACTCACAGGGAAATCCAATTTAAACTCACTTAATCATAACCCGGGAATCCTGCGTATGATTATGCAGTCACCCATCCCACCCTGATCGGTCTTGGACCTGACAAAGGAGACAGTCATCGTCTCTCCTCTGATCTGAACGTGTTCCTGGCACAAACCCCCTGTCACATCCTGTTTGTTCCTTGCCACTAGTTCACTTACCCGCATCGCCCCATGAAATGCCAGCGTAAACGCGGCTCGGAACAACACTGTCTCGAACTGAGATGAACATATGGAAGGGAGTGTGGCCAACAACTGGGCCAACCTATCCAAACCTATCGGGCGCCTCTCATCTACTCTGCGACCCTCAAGGCGTTGCCACCCACGCAGCGCTTTCTGTACCACGAAAGACGCTGTCGGGTCCTGGATACCATGAGCCCTGGAAGCAAAGGAAATGGCGGCACGATGCCTCTGGGCCGTAGCCACTGATTTCCCAGCCCTACGTAGGGACATCAGAAAATTCACTACCCATTCCTCGTGGCCCCAAAGCCCCTCTCTATCGGTCCCCAAAAAGGCTAAGTAGGACCGAAACGCCCCTTCATATGCCTTCCTCGTCCTTGGTGCTAGACTCTCTCCCACGAGGTGACAAAGTTCGGGGCACCGAGAGACCAGAGAGCTTCGGGAAAGGGTGCCGGCTCTGGGTCCGCTGTGGGAAGGAAACCCGAGAAAGCCTGCATATGAAAACGAGACAGTGCATCAGCCGCCTGATTCATTACCCCCGGGACATGTTTTGCTCTGAATAGCACATTCAGTTGCATACACAGTAACACAATTTCTTTGAGCAGTCTTAAAATCAGTTTACATCGTGCAGCCTGGCTATTGATGCACTCGACCACGGTCATATTGTCAGACCAAAATATCACAGAGTGATCTTTGAACCCTTCTGGCCAAGTTCTCAGGGCCACCAAAATGGGGAAAAGTTCAAGGAAAGCAATATTACTTGTCAGACCATTGTCATGCCACCATGTCGGCCACCTTTGTGCCGACCATTTTGTGCCGAAGATGGCACCAAAACCTATGCTACCTGCTGAATCTGTCCATAGCCCCAGCTCTTCCGAGGACACGGCTGGTTTGTTCCAGACGACTCGACCATTAAAGTCCGCCAGGAATGCCAGCCAAATGCGCATGTCCTGGCGGACCTCAGCCGATAATCTCGTGCGATGATGGCCCTCCTTTAAGCCGACCATAGCTTGGGCAATTGAACGGGAGAAGGGGCGGGCCATTGGTATAACCCTCAGGGCAAAATTTAACTGTCCCACCAACTGCTGTAATTGATGCAGCGTAACTTTAGATCCATTTATACACACTCGCAGGGCTGCCCTGAACTTCAACACTTTGTCAGCTGGCAAACGAAAACAACCCTCACTGGAGTCTAACTCGATCCCCAGAAACTCAAGGCAAGTCGCAGGACCCACCGTCTTACCTGGTGCCAATGGCACACCAAACTGCTTCATTAACATGCAAAATTCGGCCAAGGCCCGGCCACATTCAAGATCCCCGGCTGCCCCAAGGAACAGAAAATCATCAAGGTAATGCATTACATGTTGGAAACCCGTCTTCTTTGTGAAGACCCATTGTAGAAAACTACTGAATTTCTCGAAATAGGCACAAGATATAGAGCACCCCATCGGCATACACCTATCCATGTAATAATAACCCTGAAACATGAAACCCAGGAGACGCTGGTCGTCTGGGTGTACCGGGAGCAATCGGAACGCTGATTCGATATCTGACTTCGCCATCAGCGCCCCGGGCCCCAGGCGATTCAAAATGGCTACGGCCTCATCGAAGGATGCGTACCGCACCGAACATACTTCCGGATCTATTGCATCGTTTACAGAAAAACCACGTGGAGCTGATAAATTGTGAATCAATCGGAACTCACCCGGGTCCTTCTTGGGGACCACCCCTAAAGGAGAACAAACAAAATCCTGCACCGGGGGTACACTAAACGGGCCGGCGACCCGACCTCGAGTAACCTCTTTCCGGATCTTATCTTGTACCACGGTCGTATGCTGCAGGACCGACAGTTGATTTTTACACTTCTCCACACCCTGAAAGTCCCCTACCGGGATGCGGAAACCATACGAAAATCCGTTCCGCAGCACCCCAGCAGAAGTACGATCCGGGTATTCACTGAGCCAGGGAATCATCGCCAAGGTATCAATCGGGGTAGGTAAAGGCGCCCCTCGGACTATGTTAGACCTGTTTGGCGCCTCCTCTCCCCCCGTTATCACCCGTTTTGGCTCTGCACGTGGACTCAGGATGGGGCGACCCGCACCCACTACATTCATGTTTACATTTACACGATCCCTGGGGCCTAGTACATTTACCTCTGTTGAAATTAAAGCATAACCCCTTTTTTCCTGTATTGCCGGCAGGCCTCGAGTAATCGTCGGTACCCGTACCTGACCGAAAGGGCGTCCCCCCATATTGGCGGGAGGATTCGCCAACATTACTTCCTACCAATGGCATTTTCAACATTCCTGTCTCCTTCATTTTATCCCATGTCAAAGAATCGTAACAATCCCAGGTTAAGCTTTTATTATGCTCTTTCGCCTTTCTAAAAAGATTATCGTAGCAAAACCAATGGTTACCCTGGTATGATGTCGAGTACCCCATGATTCGCGACTGATAGGTCGGCAACTCGGCAAGCAACTCGGGCCTACGTTCCCCTAAGATCGACGTAAAGATTCCCCATGCATTGCCCCAATTGCCAATATTTTCATTCACTTTAAAGGCGGCCATTTTTGCGCGCCAAACACTCGGATGCATGAGGTCTTTCTGGCCCTTAACATGCTCCACCTCATAATGGTCAACAAGCAACGAGAAGATGTTCACATATTCCCCCGCCCAAATCTTCTCTTTAATTGCCAAAGGCACATGTTGACCCAACCTTTCTCTACGAGAGGGTGCTGACTCATCCCTCGCAATCGGCAATGGCCGCTTACCTGCACCGGACGCTGCCTCTGCGGTCGCAATCGTCCCTTGTGGCTTGTCAATTACTGCAGCCGGCGCGGACACCTTGGCTGCCTCCCGTTTCTCACGCAGTTGCTTCATCAGCGCCTGCGCGTCGACAGCCGTGGCGCCCTCACTACCTTCGCCCAACCACGCTGCAAGTTGTGCTGCCAGCTCGGGCGGCATATCCTCATTGGACACTGGGGTGACCACCACGGGAATCGGATTCCCCTCCACGGGTACTGGGGTTGGCGCTTCAAGCGGGGTACAGGGAACCGGGACGTCTCCCCCAGCTGGCCCCCTTCTTGGCCTCTTGGCTCTCCCTCCTGGGGCTGCTCCAGCCGACGGACGTTCCGGCCCCCCTTCCCCCTCTCTTTCCGCCACCCGCTTCTTCAGCTCGGTCATCTCCTTCATGAGGACCCGAAGCATCTGTTCAGTCGTCATTCTCTTTCCGCCTTTCTTGGGCATTTCTCCGACAGAGTATCTGCAAGACAAAAAGAAGGATTACAACGCTCAAACTTGGCTCTTCGTTCCGTCTCGAGCTCACGTGCAGCGAGGAGGTGCAGCTTCAGAGCACAGGAACAAGAGGATGCCTTCCGGTCTTGCGTCCCCTTTTATCCGTCTTCAGGGCGGGCGTAAACCCGCCCCTGCCTGCCCCGAGGGCGTGGCCAGCCGCGTTAGTGTCTAGGCCAGCCCACTCTAGGGCGGGAAAAAGCGCGCCCCGGCTACGCCGCTTCGGGCATACCAGCCGGGACACGCCTCCCGCCCAAGATGGCTTCCCGGGGGGATCGTGGTACTCTGCCATACGTGCGGGGGGACCGAGTGGTCGCCCCTTTCCAAACTTATTAGTGATTAATGTTTCTCGTTCACCCGGATAAAACATTAAAGAAGGAAAAAACCACTACATTAGTGACCCTGATTCAAGCGCTACAAAAGTCACATGAACTATATTCTTTGATTGTCGCTGGTGATTTTAATAGTAATTTAGTAAAGGACAATCATATAAGCCAAGAACTGGGAAGTCTGGGTCTGAGAATCTTGAACGGGAATGCAAACGGGGATAGACCTGCAGCGGTAACTTTTTTAAGTGGCAAAAGGCAATTGACAATAGATTATATGATAATCAGCAGCAATCTGGTTCAGAAAGTAGTTGCATTTGAGGTTGGTCAACGTATAGAAAGTGACCATTTTCCACTAACCACAAAAATTAAAATTTCCATTGATAAAGCAGAAAAAAACAAACGCCTTGATTCATCACACCGAAAAGTTTAACATACGGAAATTGAAATGGATTGGAAAGGACATAAACCCAATATTGGAAACATTTAAAGAACATTTGCTTTCAATAAAAACTCAATACAAAGAAGATCTAACAAAGACTTGGGAACATCTTTGCAAAGTTTTAACTCGTAAATTTCCTGTTACTAATAATAGTAAAGGAAGAATTGATACTGGGAAGAAGCCGTCAGCACAAGGTTCACTAGACAGCCTGTGTTGGAAAGAAATTGAAAATCAGTAGAAGCAAACCACCTTAAGTGGTTTGGGAGCCTACCTGAGTAAATCCTTGAGGGAGTTAGAAATTCAATCGACATGGGACACCATTCCAGATAGAGCTAGCTTTGACAAAATAACAAATAATGCTGCCAAATGGAAGTACTTTCTGGAAGATAAATCAGCAATCTCCAAGCGACGACATGGGTGGACAGTGATTAATTCATATTCCTCGACAAAACCCCAGGCATACTTAGAAAGTCATTTTAGCATAATGCTACAGAAGAGATATATAGAATATTGGCTGGGCTTACACCTCTCGAAAGATTTACAACCATCTTGGAAAGGCATTTATACAGAGCTTCACTGTCGCCTATGTGGATATCAAAAAGAATCACTGCCCCATCTGTTATGTGTGTGCCCGGCTCTTATGGATCTAAGGAGATGGCTTTTAAAGGACATTTTTAACAAACTGAACATTCGCACATGCAGGCAAGCTGTAATTCGATGGCTGGAGGGTTAGTCATCTATGTTGGCTTGTGGGGGTCAAATATATGAGAAAAGTACAATCTCTCCTACGACCAGCCGAACTTGAGGAATCAAGAACAGAAGGAAACTGTAGCCTCAAAGTTTGACAGATAATTTTAGCAAGGTTGTAAAAGATGTTGTTAATGGGCTAAAATGAACTACGCAATTGAGATGGCCAGCTCAAAACTTTTATGTACCATTCGCCCACTTATTTAAAACTGGATAAAATAAACCTCCTTAACGATTTCCATGATTATACCGTACGGTAATGGACAACATAACCAGATGATAATTTTATGAAATGTGTATTATAAATGGCTTGAAATTTTATGGACTATTTTTCTATTGTGATTTGTAATGATTTTAAATAATCAAACAATAAATTTTGACTTTGACTTTGACTATTTGTGTTTGCTCAGCTGAGTCATTCTCCTATCTGCTCCTGAGGGAGTGACAAGTTCAATGCTTGTGATTTTAACATGTTTTACTTTGAGAATGCAAACCAGGACAGGAACCAATCTGTCTGTCTCATTAGCACTGCCAAACCTTTGTATGCAGTCATAGTGAATTTGTAAGTATTTCGTCCTATGTCCACCAACCTGCCCCCCCCCCTGCAGCGAAACCTGAGAGGTAGCAATGCTGTTGTCTCCACAGGTCTGTCTGGGGATGAACCCAAATTGGTTCATAGCTATCAATCCCAGCAGGAGTGGACCCAGTATAATTGCCAATGGTACTGTAAAAAGCCTAATGTCCAATTTCAGTTGAGATTTGTAGCCATAGAGCTGCATCTCATGGGGTCTATTCCTGGTTTTGATATCACTGCAAGTCTTTCTTTCAACACATAACGGATGAGAAGACTTTGCTCATTGAAAGAATTACATTATTTTCTTTGGGTATAATATGTCTTGTATGAAATCAACAGGGACCCAGGAATTTTTCTTTCTGTACCATCAATATACATGCAGTTCTCTCCTCTGGTCTGATAAACTGATCAAGTCTCTCAGCCTGTTCTTTTGTAAGAGGGTGCACTTCAGTTTTCTCCATCTAGTGCTCAAATTCTCTGTTAGATGTTTTTTTCACCCTGTGCAGTTCAACGTAATATGAGCTAAATGCATCTGCTATGTCCCCATCTAAGCTCTATGTATCTCCATGGTTTACCTCGATTTGTTCTACTGTGTTTTATGTTTGTCAAATGTAGCTTGCAACTGAGTAGCTTGTCCACTCTATTCCCTCCACTGTAGAACTTACTTGTGTTTAGTTCTTAGTAATGCATATTCTGCCCTATCATCATCCACTGTGCTGACATGTTTCCTGTGCCTTGAATTTTTAGGGTCAGATTTCTTGTCTAAACTATCCAATTTTTCAGTTGCGATTCTAATTGTTTTCTCGTAGCTTTTCTATATTTAATGGGTGATGCTAATGTAGATATGAGATGTCCTGGTGCCACTACCTTCTTCATGGCAAAAACAGTCTCTATGTCCACCTCTCCGTTGTCATTTTCTGCAAGGTATAGATGAATAACTTCCACTAAGGTTTAATAAGCTTGAGGCCATCCAACATACTCTCTCCAGGTCTCTGGTGTTCCATGATATATGGGGTCTGGAGCTCTATTAATTTTGGGGGGTGGTCTGAAAGGTTTAGGCATCCAAATTCAGTGTCAGTAACCTCCAGCTTGAGTGATGGGGAGATTAAAAAGTGGGCTAAAGTTGTGTACGTGGTATGCATGTTCCAATAGAATGTGTAGTCTTATCTGTTTGGATATTGTGACCGGCAGGCATAAATCAGGCCCATTTCCACTAGCCGTTCCTATGTGTTCATTCTCAATGTCCCTGGGCTGTCTGTTCATAGCAGAGTTCTGTCCTATCCCCCCTCTCGTAGTGCCTTTCTGATTACTTCTTCGGGGCAGGTATTTTGACCGATGTTTGGCCTAGGGATTCATTAGTAGTAGTGAGTGCCCCCTATTTGAGGTCTAGCATCATCCTCTTGCTCCACTTGACAGGTTTTGCATGAATCACGTCACTGCTGGAGTGTCGTGATGGAAGAATGGCATGAAAGAACTTGCATTGGAATCTACAAGATCTGAGCCTATGACAGTCTCACTGCAAAAGGTCAGTGTTGTGAAGGAGGGACATATCCCCTTCCAGTTCTTTTCAATTAGGCAGCAGAATGACTGCTGATTGCCCACTGAATTTTGGCCCCTCAAGTTAACACTGACTACCTTCATAGCTCCAGCTAGTGGGTGGAGTGATTTCTTAACCAATGAGGAAGAATTTCTTGGAGACAACTCTACCCACTTTTTAGCATTTCCTGTTTGCCCTACTGCAAACAATCGCACAGTGCCCAATACTCTCAAAATCCATAATGTGGAATCCCTTCTCCCTTTGTGTAAAGATTCTTTGCCTACTAAGTGGCATGGCCGGGGTAATGACCAGTCCCATCCTCTTTGTTCACTAAAATGGGGTTTTGGGGTGGCTTTTCTCCCACTGGTTTTGGTGCCAGCCCAACAATCGGAAAGAAAGCAGGAGCTTTCACAGTGTCATTTACCATTAGCTTGTGACACTGCTGGCCTCTTTAAAGTTAATCAAGTTCATGGACCCACCCCAACTGGCCTTCCTGCCAGAGGAAGCAAATACCTCTCTACTTCCACGATATTGTCTCTGTCTAGTAGCAGTTTTCACACAATTTTCATGCCAAATACAGCTGTGTAGCTGTGGGAGAGCTGATGCAAATTAGCCCCCAGCATCCTATGTCACAGTAAAGGTTAGTTTCTTGAAGTTACATTTCCAGAACTTTTGAAAATCATTTCCAACTTAACGATTAAATTAGATTTTTATTAAATATTCAAAATAGATTTTTAATGGCGTCTAAAGCTGGTACAGGTAAAAACATATAGTTTTAAGTGCATGATCAATCTATACTTTTCCTATTTCTAAGCTACAGCCTGCCTATTGAAAATGTTGTTTTGGGCCTGCCTAATCACAATTTCTAGTGTCACAATCTTAAATATTAAATATTATGCCCCCTACTTTGTTGACAGCAGGGTGAGGCAAGGGGTGATTTATTTAATATTTAAAATTATGTTTTCCTAACAATCTAAAGGGTGATTTTGACAGGTCTGTGAAGCAGGATTCAAGATGCGGCTGTCAGGTTACACAGGGTAAGTCTGAATTCATGTCTTTACTGCCACTGCAGTGAATGGGACAATAGATTCTGCAATCCACAAGTGGCATTTAACTTTCCATGCCACAGATCCACTTCTGCACCATATACTAAGTTAATATAAGACAGTTAAATGAGCCAATCTAGTTTTATGCCAATTCAACATGTATTAGGGGGTAAGAGCACATATACTGAGCCCTGGCAGTGTCCAAGAGTAAGAGTTCCAGATTAACAGCAGGAGAGTTCCAAACAAAATGAAAAATGGGGGGAGCCCACCTTAAAGGGGCAACTTTGCAACACTTCTCAACTCTTCCCGTCTGCTGTCCTTCTCCAGATATCAAATCACCCCACCCTCTCAGGGAATGTAACCATTGCAAGTCACCTTAGGCCAGGAAGATTGGATAGAAGGGCAATTTGTTATGAAAGTTGGTCCTTCTATGTGACCTAAAATCCAACCTTTGAGACAAAATCCTATACAGGCTCACCAAGCCTTCAAGACGTGTCTGGCTGAAGTCGTCCATAATTAAAATTGGACACTATATATCAATTGTTTCTAACACTGCAGAATCTAATAAGCCATACAGTTTCAAAATATTAATTCTATTTGACCCCTTTTGTGGTGTTAATGCTTATCTGAACCAGTTCAATGTAGGTGTGGACAAATGAGTTTCGGAATGCAAATTCCTAGTTATCATTACTATCCTCTGTATTGATGTAAATTTACATTTGTAAATTAGACATTGGAATATATAAATGTGTTAGCTATAGCTGAGCTGACACATTTCCGTGTTTAGAGGGTTGGTAAATATGGGAGGGTTTCCGTGTGGACCAACCACAAAAATGAGCAGCACAAAAACTGTAGACTTGTGGATTATCACCTGTACTGGCGCTATACACACATATATACATTTGGCTACTGGAAATTGACCACTGGGTTGTGAACTGTTAGGGAACGCCCCATAGTCTAGCGTGGTGTAAAAAATAGCATTTCTCTTGTGCTCTTCCTGCAGGAATGAAATCTTTTGGATACTCTACCTGAATAAATGTTGTACCTTGGAATATTAATGACATAGACTTTCTTGTATACATCTGGGATTGTTTGTCAAACCCTTAAAAGATGGATCTTTGCTCCTTTCTTAATACAAAAAGAATACGTTTCAGACTTTTCAATAGTGAGTTTTGTGAATCAGGCATGAAGTAGCAGCAGTGCTGCTAAATATAGTTCCATGTTTAAATATCGATAACAAAAATATAGTTAACAAAAATATAGCGGTAAAAATATCGATTACAAAAATATCGACTCCCTATACTTAACCCTTTCGATGCTGATGACGGAACGGTTCCGTCATCAGCGTCGGTTGAGCTGTGCTGATGACGGAACCGTTCCGTCATGACTCCGCCCGCGCAAGGCGGAGTCAGCATGGGCGGGGAATTCGCGCCGCACGGATGTGGTTAAACAGGTAAGTACAATAATATTGACTCAAAAATATAGATGTAAAAAATATAGATGTAAAAAATATCAACTTTAAAAAATAATATAACTTTAATTAAATAATGAAACAATATTAATATTAATATTATTAACAAAATAAATTAAATTTAATTTATATTTTAACTAATTATAACAAATAAACTTAATGTAATCAATATAAACACAAAAAATGTGTACATATACATATATTTACTTAAATACATTTTATTATCTTTATTTAATTTGTAAACTTTAATATTTATATAAAAATAAAATAAACACATTATATGCAACATTTTGAATAAAATAAAATATTCTATATTTAAATAACCATTAAAGTATTAAAAAATGATACATACATTTAGTAACAAAATAAAAACATTAGTAGTTAAAACATTGGGTAGCGAAGAGGTAAAAATGACTATTCCCACTCCAGTGAGTGCAACAGTACGGAAAGCGCTGGATAGCGTAGGGGTAAAAATTACTATTCCCACTCCAGTGATTTCAAGAGTAGGGAAAGCGTTAGATAGCGGAGGGGTAAAAATTACTATTCTCACTCCAGAGTGTGCAACAGTAGAGAAAGTGCTGGATAGCGGAGGGGTAAAAATTACTATTCCAACTCCAGTGAGTGCAACAGTAGGGAAAGCATTGGATAGCAGAAGGGTAAAAATTACTATTCACACCCCAGTGAGTGCAACAGTAGGGAAAGCGTTGGATAGCGTAGGGGTAAAAATTACTATTCCTACTCCAGTGAGTGCAACAGTAGGGAAAGCGCTGGATAGCGGAGGGGTAACAATTACTATTCCCACTCCATTGAGTGCAACAGTAGGGAAAGCATTGGATAGCGTATGGTTAAAAATTACTATTCCCACTCCAGAGAGTGCAACAGTAGGGAAGGCGTTGGATAGCGTAGGGGTAAAAATTACTATTCCCACTCCAGAGAGTGCAAAAGTAGAGAAAGCGTTGGATAGCGTAGGGGTAAAAATTACTATTCCCACTCCAGAGAGTGCAAGAGTATGGAAAGCGTTGGATAGCGTAGGGGTAAAAATTACTATTCCCACTCCAGAGAGTGCAACAGTAGGGAAAACGTTGGATAGCATAGGGGTAAAAATTAAGATTCCCACTCCAGAGAGTGCAACAGTAGGGAAAACGTTGGATAGCGGAGGGGTAAAAATTACTATTCCCACTCCAGAGAGTGCAAGAGTAGGGAAAGCGTTGGATAGCGTAGGGGTAAAAATTACTATTCCCACTCCAGAGAGTGCAACAGTAGGGAAAACGTTGGATAGCATAGGGGTAAAAATTAAGATTCCCACTCCAGAGAGTGCAACAGTAGGGAAAACGTTGGATAGCGGAGGGGTAAAAATTACTATTCCAACTCCAGTGAGTGCAATAGTAGGGAAAGCGCTGAAACCCCAAACAATAAAAAACAAAACTATCAACATTTTTATTAAATTTTATTTCCAATATAAACATAAATAATATATACATTTAAATATATTATTATTAACAAAGATTTTAAAAAATAATTAATTACACATTATTTAACACTGTAATATCCACAACACACACCTAAAATGAATTACACAATTACATTTAATATTTACTAATTAATTAATGAAAATAAATGTATTATTTTTTATTAATTAATCAAAAAACAATTAATCACTTGGAGGAGGAGCTTAGCGCGCAACCAAAATGGTCGCGGGAGCACAGGACTCCCGAGACCCTCGCCGCCTCCCGCATATATCCTGTCACTAATCCTGAGGACGATGACAGGTTATTAAGGATATAACCCAGCTGACGTTATAGCTGTTTTCAGAAATCGTTTTGGACGCCGGGAACCGAACTTACGCCACTTCGAAGATTGGTGGCCTACTCCAAGGAACAGCCAGGGACTCGAGTCACTGTGGTGCCCAGGTGGTAGTTGAACAACAACGGCCAGCGGGAGCTGACTTGCGCCCCTGGATGGACTTTCGGTTTAGTTTTTGGATTTTTCTACCGAAACCTACCACCGCCCAACTTTGGTGGCCCACGGTCTAAACTTCGCACTCACGCTCGGTGCAGGCGATCTAACTCGCTGGATTGTGGGGTTGCCTGTCACGACCCATATCTAGACTCTCCCTGGACTGACTTGTGAGGAGCCATTCTTACCAGGTCCCAGAGGCCCTTCCGGGGAGCATCGCTCAACATGGCGGGCAGACCAGATAGCGAGAAGCGGAAGACCAAAACCACACACCGAGGGGGCACCATTCAATCAAATATTATGGATCGCTATACCCAGCCTAAAGGATCCCCCAGTGGTGCGAGTAGAACTCTGGAAGAGGCCGGAGATGGCTCAGCTGCAATAGATGATTTGACCTTACGCGATGTCATGGGCGCCATTGCTAGCATGAAAACCTCCATAGGCCATCAATATGAGACATTGGCCCTAAAGCTCGATACAGTGGCTATAGAAGTCAACCTAATCAGGACAGACATGGCGAAGACCAACGAAAAGGTCAAGTCTCTAGACATAAAGACCGCCAGCCTTACGACCGATGTGTCCGATTTACAAGCGGAGGTTCGCAATCTACGGTCCTCTAATGACTTTTTTGCCCGCCGACTGGAAGATTTTGAAAGTCGGGCAAGGCGCAACAACGTTCGTATCATCAGAGTCCCTGAGAAATCGACCGAGTTGACCACAGACCTCCTTGTGGAAGATCTTATTCTGAATCATCTGGCCCCCAAGGGCCTCAGCAACTTTTTTGCTGTGGAACGTGCGCACAGAGTTCCGGGTGGAAAGCATAAACCAGGCACCCCTCCACGGCCTATAATAGCCAGAATCTTTAACTTTAGGGATAGAGACGCTATCCTGCAGGCGTCACAGGCAGGTGGCCCCTCTAAGTTCGAGAACACTACAGTTAGCTTCTACCCGGATTTCACGCAATACGTTCAGAAACAAAGGATGGGGTTCCTGGGGGTGAAGCGAAGACTGAGAGATGTGGGTTTAAAGTATGCAATGCTTTTTCCAGCTCGGCCTCGCGTTGAGTACAACGAACGGACCTTCTTCTTTGATCGGCCCGAGAGCGTTAGTGACTGGCTTGACACTTTGCCGACGCAACGAGACCGCTCGGAACATTCTGGAGGAGCGGAAGGTGGCCCGCTGGAACAAGAATGAGGAGTGGTAACCGGTCCCAAGCAGTACACGGAACTTGCAGCTGTGGTTTGATGACTTTTGTATTTGTCATGCAACTGATGTAAAACCCAGAGGTGGTGGGGGGGACGAGACTCTCCCTCTTTCCGATGGTTTTCTTCTTGTAGACTAGTTTTATGTTAGGGCGACAGGCACACTGCAAGTTGGGGTGGCTTTTTGAGTCTAACGCAGGGGTGCAGGGTGGGGGGATATGTTCTGGGGATTCTTTGGGGGGTGGGGGGGTTTGTTTTGTTTTCTTTCATTTCGAGGCAATGCATTGTTGTATATTTTGATTCGGGTGAACTGTTCGCTGCAGGGTGGATCCTGCCCTACTTCTGGGATGGGGTGTAGGGGGTTGAAGGTACTATGTTGGAATGTTAACGGTGTGGGCAATAGGATAAAACGAGGAGTAGTCTTACAGCTTCTGAGACGTCTTTCCCCTGATGTAGTATTACTGCAGAAAACACATTTGGTTGGCAATGCGTGCGTATTAATACATCAATATTTTTGTAAACTATATTTTTGTAATCGATATTACTTACCTGTCAGTCGATATTCTTGTCAAACTATATTTTTGTAGTCGATATTTTTTCCAAATGATATTTCTGCGGTGATATTAATGTTCCACGATATTTCCCCGTCGATATTCCTGCTCTGCACCGCTAAATATACTCACTGTTTCCTGCCCCCCATTTTTAACAATCGGCAGAAACTTTGCATGGCCGGTCTGATAGGCCTGGGACTCCAATGAGCACAAGAAAAATGAGGTGGCACAGAAGCCTATTTTGCGTCAGATAAATGGATGGTCACGTTTATAACGCATGCGTGCAAAGAGGCTAACATAGTTGATTGAAGCATGCGAAGCACAATTTAATTAGACATTGAGGACCAGTTAATGCTGCATTAAAATCAATGGCAGCAGCAGCCTTATGGTGCCACCACAGGAGGCCACAAGGGGACACAAGAGGGTGGCGGGTTGTTGCAAATGCATCTGAAGCAGCCTAATCATAGTAGACACGACAGCCTTGTAAACAGCAGAGAAGTAATACAGCAAGTTAGCTTACGACTGATCAAAATGTTTTCACATTTTTACTTTAAAAACTAGGGGAGATACTGTTTTAGCCAGATAAAAAGAAGCAAACCAACACCCAGCCTTTTACAATTGGTTACATGTATTCACTAATTCATATTGTTGTTTGTCAGCTTATGAGACCGTACATGGATCTCTGACAATGATAACATATTCTATATTACTTGAAAAAAGTCTGGCCACTCAAAACCCTATTAAAATGAAAGCACTTCTTTCGCTGTGGTGTAGGTAGGACAGCTTTTTTCACAGCGGTCTTTTACTTTTTCAAACTGATTGTTACTAGTAGCCTTTCAACTCTCACAGATGAGCTAGTGACTATTTATGTGTTTCTCCTCTCTAAAGGCAGATAAAGATGGTTTACTGCATAGGTATAACATCCTGGCCGTGCCTGCAGACAACAGGATACCAGAGAACCGCTGATAACTGTGCAGTGGAGCATCATTAATATGCTTACTTGATGATGATGGCTTAATTTCATGTATCCTTGCCTGCTTAATGCACCTGCCCACATTACCGCCTGCATGGATTCCTAAGTATTCCGTGGGATTTAGCAATATAACATTCAAGCACACGTTACAAAGCATTAAGATAAGAGATATTTCGCGCTGAAACCAATGCTCTTTTTGAAAAAAAAACCCTTGTAAAACCTCAGGGACAATTTGGCTCTTACCTTTTATATCTTTATAGCAGATGACATGTGCACAAATCAGACTTATAGCAGGTATTGCTAATTGTAACAAGCTAGTATAAACGTTCTTTTTTTTATCATAGAGCCATTGCCAGGCTTTTTTTAAAAAAAATCTGAACTCTCTCTCCTGTTTACGGAACGAGTGATGTCATTAGGCTCTTATTTCAAGGGTTAGCTCCTAATCCTTATATGAACAACCCTAAAAAATATCTTTGCACCTGATCTGGGGGCATATCAGCAACGCTTTGCGATAACTATCGCAAAGCGTGCTTACCGCTCCTTTCCCTAACGCCCTCTATTGCAGGTTTTTATCGCCGAGATATTGCGTTATTAGCAACGCGTATCTCCAAGGCGATAAAAATTTCTGCAAGAGCGGGGAAAACGCCGTTTTGTAGGGAACATCGCTGGTTAAAGAGGAGATAAAACCCTTGCTGATATGCCCCATAGTGTTTTGTCTGAAAATATGCTACAATGCTTTATTACTAGCTCTGATCTTGTTGGTAAATTCCAGTGGTGGCTGGCACAGGTAAGCGTGGTAGGTCGGGGCAGGGTGCAGCAGAGGGGGAGCCGACAGACAACAGAATAGGTATCATTTATTTATTTAATTATACCTATTCTGTCGCCTGTCGACTGCCCCCCTCCCACCCCACCCTGCCCCACCGCCTCACCGCATTTACCTGTGCTGGCCGCCGCTGGTAAATTTTAAAGTAGGGTAGAGCCAGGAATATTAATATTCCTTTCGCCTTGTCTGATCTGTACCAAGTAATTTGGGAAATAACTATGAAAACTATTGTTTCACTCTGAAAAATCCACCTACTTTCTCGCAGGTAAAGGTTGCAGTTGACGTGATGCAGAATTGCCAATAAATGTGTGTATCATTGGAAGGTCTCCTGTTATTACTGTAGTATCTTCCAGTAGACATGTGTTTAGGTTCGTGTAGACTGGAAAAAATGCCAAGCAACCTGACTACCACTCATTTTCTCTAGAGTTGGGTATAATTAGCATCATCACACGAATTACCAAGGAATTCCGTGAGATTACGCAGAAATATGCAAGAAGAGTAAGTGTGCATTTAGCGCTATTTCTTAGTGCAAAAACGGCCCCTCATGTCCAAAATGGATGCGAGGATGCATCTTGTGCTAAGAGACATTGCTAAATCCAGCAGATCACAAATAGTGAGCACCAGCGGAACCTCACACTCATAAAATGTGTTCTCATTGTAGGGGTTTTACTCTCAAATTTCTCAAGGAGGAGTAATCACATAACTAGCAGTAATTTCACATCAAAGAGCAATGTGAAATTATCGAAATTTCTCTGATTAACTTTGGCGTAATTTAAATTCCGCCCAGGATAATTTTTTCTGCTCAACCAAATCACAGATACATTTTTAATCTGGTTATATGTGGTGACCGCAGGCCTGTCTTTAAACTTTTTTTCCCTTCACTGATGCTTAAAGAATGACTGCTTTCAATGTGTACTGAGAAATACCCCTACTTCGGAGGCTTAGTGAAGCATATTAGCTCTTGCAGGGCAATTAAATTAGCATCCTACATTTTTTTATCACATTAGTGCATGCACCAAAGGAGAGTGTGTGGGGCCTCCACTGAAGCATTTAAAGCCACACGAGTACTGCAGCAACATGATAAATGTGATGAGGAATATTTTTATATGTAACAGTTTCATCCACAGTGATGTTCACTAACTGCTTGTGGGGAAGATGAAACCTACTCACCAAAGTCAACTATGCATGTCACTCCAAGACTGAGTTTGAAATCATAAATTGTCAATGGACTAGTATATGGTAGACTATCTGAGCGACTCACAATCCACCCTACAACCATCTTAAAACATGTGTTGGCCACTACAGCTTAACTATAATCACACACACAAATATTTATGTTCCACCTTCAAAGTAGGGATCTGAGTTGTTGTTAAGACACAAAGGGGCCTATTTATCAAAAGTTCACGCAGCAAGTCATCTTGCTGTGCTGTACTGTGGACAGGGAAAGGGCAGGAATGCACCGCATTTAACATAATAAGGCGCATTGCTGCCTTTCCACAGCACTGGTACACAGGTGCCTAGCTCCAATGCAGGCATTCTTGGACCATGGCACACGTAGCATTTCAAACCTGTATTAAGCTTGCAATTGCAATAGTAATAATGAATTTTATAAATCACCTGGTTACTCCAACTGGAGCATCTCCGCGCTAGGGTTGACCTCCAAGAGCCTAATAGAGAGTACAAAATCTCTATCTGAAAGGAAAGAAAAGCGCATAATTTAGAGAGTAAGGTAAAAACATATAAGATGAGCCAGGAAAGTGTGGCATCCTGAGGCTTTCGGTCAGTCTAAACAGTAATGTTTTGAGATTCTTTTCAGAAAGTTGTTTCTAAGGGTTCTTGTCTCAGCTGAAGGGGTAGTGTGTTCCACATCTTAGAGGCTTGAAAACTGAAAGAACAGCCATCCATGCGTGTTCTTTTCATGATGTGGACCACAGCAAGGGCCTCATTAGGATGGAGGATTTTCCGCATCCTCCGGGCCGGCGGTTGCTTCCGCCGGCCCGGAGGATGCGGAAAATCCTCTGCGGACCCACTAAAGACCCACCGCCACATTAGGATGGCTGGTGGGTCCTGGTTTCCGTCCGCAGCTTTTCCGCCGCGGTTGGCTTACAACCACGGCGGAAAAGCACTAATATGGTGACGGTGTCTCTCAGACACCGTCAGCCACATCAGGATGGGCTCTGAAACATGCTTTTCCGCGGCGGCTTTTCCGCCGTTGAAAAGCATGTGTAACTTCACTGCCGGGGCCCCTGCGGGCCCCCTAGGTGAAGGGGGAGGTGGGGGGTGCACATGGGGGGTACCTATGGTACCCCCCCTGCATTCGTATGCAGAAAGCGGCAGGCACCGCGCGGTGCCTGCCACTTTCTACATACAAATGCAATGCGTGCATTTTTAACATTGCTGCGGCTGCAGCTTGAAGCCGCACCCGCCGCAATGTTAAAAATAGAGGATGTGACCGCCAGGGTGGCGGTCACATCCTAATTGCACAGGAGGGAACTCCGCAGCCCATGCAGAGGTACCCTCCTACTCTATGGTGGCGGATGGACTCAGGTCCGTCAGCCATCATAATGTGCCCTCAAGTGCGGAACCATACGACCGGAGTTTTCGGCTGGGCATATAAGATCTCACCAGAGGGAAGAGATATCAGGGACCTATGACATTTAAAATTTAAAAATATTATGAAATAGGCAGATGGCTTTAAAGGATATTCTTTTGCTCAGCAGGAGCCAGTGCACCTTGGTAAGCGAGCGCCCATCTCGGGAGGTTCAACAATAAGTGTGCTGCTGCATTTGGTACTCTCTGAAGCTTTTTCAATCTACCCTGCGTATTGCCAAAGTTGAATACATTGCAATAGTCCCGTTTGGACAGGACAAGAGACAGCTTATTGTTTTCCTGACTGCTACAGGGAGAAATCTGATCTTAGTAAGAATTTTGTGAATGCTGAAGCATTTCCCAGCTAAGCAAGCTATTTAACTGCCAAATGCTAAATGTGCCCCAAACCATATCCCTAGGTTCTTCACTTTTGGCTTGGGGGCTGAGTAGTACCTAATTGTTCTGGCCACCAGGTGAAAGACCAAACAAAGGGTTGTTTACCAAGAATAAGAACCTCTGTTTTACTGGCATTGACATTGAGGCAGCTCTTATTCTTCAATTCTGCAAGTTCATATAAACAGGATCTAAATTGGGCAAGGCCTGTGTGTGTGGTTTACTGCACTTCGACTTGGTATTTAAAACTACTTGCCAAGCCTTAAACTCCCCATTTATTACACATACCACACCCCTGATGTAGGCCCTAGGTAGCCTTAAGTGCAGGGTGCAGTGTAGGTAAAAGGTAGGATATGCATTTTCAAGTTGGTGAAAGACCAACCTAAGAATGACAGGTCTGACTTGTGCAACTCCCAGCTGAAAGTGGGGCGATTTGTCCAACCTCTAGAGTGTTCTCATCACTAAGGCAGAAAACTTGGATAGACCATCAGCATTGATATGGCCTACCCCCAGTCTGTGTTTAACCCTGAAGTCCATACCCTGTAGGAGCATAGGGCTCAAGTCCTAAAAAGAAGTGGGGGACTCCCCAAGTTAGGCAGAATGGGGGTGACATCACTGCTCGTGACATCACAGGAAGAGACATGAAGACACATGCCATTGCATGTGATATCACAGAAAGTGGCATCACAATTAATGACATCACAGGAAGTGACATCAGATCTTAAGACCTCACAAATGTTTATCAGGTCTATCATGAGTACATTTGAGCACATTACAATATTCAGCAAATTAGATTTTGCATTGGGGTTGTGCCAAAATACTGACGCAACCCTGACGCAAAATCTGGGCCTAAACTTATACATTAATGTTTTTTTAAACACTGCCACAAAAAAAATTGGCGGCAAGTGGAAATGTGTCAGTATATGGATTCTGCTTAATTGGTTGCAATGTCTGTATTTAAAAATAACTTATGAGATTAAGGCACCTGCTGCAGAGATCTTTGTGTGCCAACTAAATCCCAGGGAATAATAATAACGTTAAGGCAACTCTGGAGGTTAACATATTTGCTGAAGAGATCTGTGTTTTGCCTATTCCCAGTTTTGAATATAAGTAGAAGAGTGTTAATATTTCTCTTGCAAACAACATTGTGCAACACTCAGATGACAGATGTCACTTTATGTAAATGGGTAAGTGGGTTACTGCTTTTAACCCCTCTTGTGCTCATGATGAGGTCAGCTCGTCATGAGCCACGGCGCTCCGGTGCTCATGATGAGCTGAGCTCGTCATGACCGCGCCCGTTAAATGGAACGCTCGCATGCAGGGCTGATTCCCCTGCAGTGCTGAGCGTTCCATTGGAACGGGCGTGGTCATGACGAGCTCAGCTCATCATGAGCACCAGCTTGTCATGACGATGTTTTGAATACACATATATGATTTTTTGTCAATGTGTAACGTTCACATGTGATGTAAAGCGCTCTGAAACCCTGCTTTGGGATCAGTAGTGCTAAAGCGCTATAAAAGAAATAAAACAAAATAGTGGTATTTAAATTGGTGCTTGAATACATACTTGGACAGACCAACACAACTAGCATTCTTACAGTGCATGTATATGTCTTATATACAGGAATGAACAAAGTCAAAAGCATGCCTTGCTTAAGTGCTTGTGAAGTGATAAGCTGTGTGCCTTTGTATCCCCTCCATTGCATTTCGGTGTGAGGCTCCAGAGAGCTCCCAGCCAGGATACTGCAACAAAAGGAGACCTGATACCCCATTATCCCACCTTTTATTTTTTGGCTCAGCTGGAATCTGATAAGCCCCTCCACCACCTATACTTTGTTGCTTGGAACAATAGCAGACAACATGCAGGCCCTGCTGAAAGTGTCTTAGTGCCATAAAATTACACTAAGATGAGTTCGGCATATTTCTCTGAATTCTGGGAGAAGTAAGAAATGAAGGAGGCACTCTGCTGAAAGTGGCTAGCTTTGCAACAGGGTAGACAGCGTCCACCCTCTGAAAATTGTAGATAGACCGCGCCTACACGGGTCTTCCCTCAACTTGAGCCCTGCTCACCCCTCATTTGCATGAGTACCTGAGGGGCCAGTCTGAATCAGGAAATGAGTCCAAATAGGTATAGCCTCAACTTCTTCAGTCAGTCATCAAACAGCATTTGTGTAGCGCAGCCCTGTCACTTCTAGGGTTATCTGTGCACTGTGGGTGCAACATCTCTGTCAAAAAGCCAGGTCTTAAGTTTCTTTTTGAACTCCGTTAGGGACGGTGCTGTTAAGAGATGGCGGGGCAGGTTGTTCCAGGTCTTGGCGGTGATGTAGGAGAAGGAGTGGCATCTGATGCAGCTGCAATGGATGTTGGGGGTGTGCGCAAGGGTTAGTGAGGAGGAGTGCAGGTGACTTGTGGGTAGGTGGAAGTTCTGTCGGTGGCTGATGTGGGCTGTGCCTTGCCTTGATCATGTAGAGCTTTGTAGGCGGGCGTGAGTATGTTGAACTGGCATCTCTTCTAGATGGAGATCCACTGGAGGTTTCGGAGGTGGGCGTGATGTGAGTCTGTTTGGGGAGGTCCAGAATGAGTCTGGCTGCTGCATTTAGTACGGTCTGGAGACTTCTGAAGAGCTGGGTGGAGTTGCTGGTGTTGAGAGTGTTGCCACAGTCGAGGCGGCTAGTGACAAGGATATGGGTGACAGTTTTTCTGGTGTTGACTGGGATCCATCTGAAGATTCTGCAAAGCGTTCAAAGGATGTGGCAGCAGGAGGAGGCGACTGTGTTGACTTGTCATTGCATGATCAGTTCTCTCTCGAGGATGATGCCTAGGTTGCGCGCGTGGTCTATTGGTGTTGGTGTTGGTCCGAGTTCTGCTGCCCATCAGCTGTGGTTCCATATGGAAGTGTTCTTCCCGAAGGTCAGTACTTCTGTCTTGCCGGAGATCAGTTTAAGGCAGTTTTATGTCATCTAGTCGGCTATGTTGGTCATGGCACTGCAGAAGTTTTTTCTGGTGGTGGAGGCGTCTTCGGTAAGAGAAAGGATTCGTTGGTAGTCATCCACGTAGGAAATATGTTGAGGCTATAGGATCTGACGATGTCTGTAGCTTTAAAAAAGGTGGGTCTGAGGGATGAACCTTGGTGTATGTTGCATGTGTTGTCCTTTGTTTCGGAGGTGAAGTGGGGCTGCCAGATGCTCTGTGTGTGCCCTGTAGGGATGGAGGCAATCCACTTTAAGGCATTTTGCTGTATGACGATGTTGTAGAGTCTGTTGATGAGGGTGTGCTGGGATACAGTGTTGAACACAGCAGAGGTCAAGGAGGATCAGGGCCACAGTCTCGCTGTGTTCTTGGAGTGTTCTAATGTCATCTATGGCAGCAATCAGTGTATTTTCGGTGCTGTGGTTGGCATAGAATCCTGATTGGGAAGCGTCAAGTAGGAGGTTGTATTCTAGGTATTTGGTGAGCTGTAGGTTGATGGCCTTCTCGAGTACTTTGGCAGGGTAGGGGAGCAGGGAGATTGGACTATCATTTTTGAGTTTGCCAAGGTCAGTAAAGGGTTTCTTTAGGAGGGGTCTGACCTCTGTGTGTTTCCATCTGTCCGGGAAGGCTCCTGTGGTGATGGAGGCGTTGATGATGCTAGTGAGTACAATGCTCATTGGGTTAGATCCGAGGTTGAAAAGATGATGGGGGCAGGGGTCAGTGGGTGCCCTGGAGTCGATGGATGACATGATGGCTGTGGTGGTCTAAGTGGTGAGTGGAGACGAGGTGGTGATCATTTGGCTGGTATGCACAGATTGGTCGAAGCTGGGTGAAGTAACTGTAGGTGGTGGCAATCTTGCTTTGGATGTAGTCTGAGAGGTGGTTGCAGAGTTCTTGGGAGGGGTGGATTGTGTTCTCTGTGCCTGCCGGGTTGGAGAATTTCTTGACTATTTTGAAGAGTTCTTTCGTGTTGTTGGCTGCTGTATTGGACCCCAGATCACAGCAAAAGATTCTCTCTCTATAGGACTTCACCTCTGTTCCCTGGAGAGTAACCTCCTGGAGATTAAGGCTAGAGGTTGATCTAGGCCCTCTTCATTTAGCTGTAAAACACTGCCTATACGCCATATTCTGAGGCATCCATTTGAATGATAAACTCCTTGTACAGGGGTTATGCAGATGGCTTGCTTCAGGGAGTCAAGTGCAGTTTGGCATACCTCTGTCCAAATCACATTTGTGGGCATGCATCTAGATGTCAGTTCTATCCAGGGTACAACAATGGTGCCATGTTCCTTGACAAACCTCCTTTAGTACCTAGTGAAGCTCAAGAATGCTCTGACCTCAGTTTGGTTTTTGGCTGGGGGGCTCCTAGGTTAAAATAGTCTCTATCTTGGACTAGAATGGCTGCACCTTACCCTGCCCACCAGGTGTCCCAACTACACCACAGAGACCCATGTCCTTTTTGTCACTTACTGGCCTTGACAATCAGGCCTGCCTGTTGCAGGGCCTAAAACACTTTGTGGAAGTGGCTCTTCTAACTGCTACTGAAGACAGCTAAGTCATACAGATAGGCAGCTGAGAAGGCTTCATACCATCATGGAGCTGGTTCACCAACCTCTGGAAGGTGGCAGGAGAATTTTGAGTCCAAAGGGCATCACACAAAATTGGTAGTGGTCCTCTGGAGTAGAGAAGGCTGACCTCTCCTTGAAACCTTCTGTTAGGGCGATCTGCCAGTACCAAGATGTAAGATCAGATGTACATAACTACTGGGAAGCCTCTAACCTATCACTAAGCTCATCAGCCCAGGGTATAGGATGAGCATCAGTCTTTGTCACAGAGTTTAGCCCTCTATAATCCACAGAGACCCTCAGTTCGAATGTGGTGCCAGGAGGGGCAGTTTATGGTGTCAGAACCACAGGAATGGATCAGGGGCTACTGGAGACTCTATCACCCCCAACGCCAGCATGTATGCTGGCCCTCACCTTATCCAACAACCTGTAAGACTTATTCCTTATAGGGAGATTGTCCCCTGTGTCCACATCATTGGTACACAGGTGGGTAGTCCCTGAAATAAGGGAGAAAATAGAGGAGTACTGCCCCCACATTTGGTGACATTCCGTTTGTTTTTTAGGAGCAAAAGTGGGGGCAAGGATTACTCCCACCACAGACCCATTTTTCTCATTGGAGTCCAACAGGTCAAGTAGAGGTTCACTTTCGTCTTCGTCTTCTCCATCTGTCACCAACTGCATGGTGATCTCAGACCTCTCAAAGTGGATTTTGAGGTAATTGATATGAAGCCCCCTTTGGAGTTGCCTGGGGTTCTTAAGGTCCACCAGGTAGGTAGCCTTACACCTCATTGGGCCTTGTGCAATGGCCTAGAGTACCTGGGTTCCACAGGTTCCATCACCCACACTTTCCACCCAGGCTGTATTTCCCCAGTGGTAGACTTCTGGTCATACCACTCTTTCTTCACAACCTAACTGACGTCGAAGATGACAAAAGCTTGCTTCCACAACTTAGCCATCTGGCTTCTGAAGGTCAGCATGTTGCTGATTACATCCTGAGGAATCTTCCTGGGAGTTTGCTCCCATCCCTCCTTCAACAGACTCATAGGTCCCCTAACAGCATGCCCATACAGAAGCTCAAAGGTGCTGAAGCCCATCGTACTTCTGTGGTAACTCCCTATAGGCAAACAACAGGCATGGTTCCTCTGGACCTCAGGTAGACCTCTAATCACGCCTTTCACGATCTTGTTGAATCTCTCAACAAGCCCATTGGTTTGTGGGTAGTACGGAGTGGAGAACTTGTAGGTTACCCCACACTCCTTCCACATTGACTGTATGCATGCAGACATTAAGTTTGTACCCCTGTCAGACACAACTTCTTTGGACAAACTCACATAGGTTAAAATCCCATCAGGGCCTTTGTCACTTTATGTGCAGCTGTGGTCCTCAGAGGGATGAACAGGAAAGGGATTGAGGGAGGCTTTCACTCTCTTCCCTGTCTTCCCACTGGCATGGCAGGTTGCACAAGTCCTGTAGAATGTATCTGAGGATGTCCTGATCCTGGGCTGTTAAAAGTGTGGGACTTGTCTTGACCCAGGTGCCCCGGTGTCCTGCCTAGGGAATCTCACGAGTAAGCTCTAGTAGTAAGGTTCTGTAGCATGGGGTACCACACAGGGTCCTGCTGCCCCATGCACAGGAGCTTAAGGCTCACTGTAAAGGAGGTTGAACTCCCAGTAAATGTGATTTATCCCAGTGACATCACCTCCTGCTTGATCCTCAGCCAGTTTCCTCATGTGCTCAAGGGCTGGACACTCCCTTTGCACCCTGCAGAACTCCTCATTGATGGGTTCTCCTTCTACATGCCATTCAGAAAGTGTAGGCAGGTCACCAAGGGAAGTAGTGCCCTCCTCAGTGGGTTCTGTAGCAGCCACAGCAGGTGCCCCATCCACCTCACTAGAAAGACACTCAGGGACTGGTTTACCATACCCGCTGCCTTTTCCTTCTTTAGCAGCTGGCTGGGCCATTGCTCCAGGCTCCAATCCTTTTTGAATCCCGTCCTGGGTAGCCATGGACCTTGTTATTGCACATAGCCAATCAAGTAACCCCAGCGTCTCCACATGAGCCTTAAGCTCCACTTCCTTTTAGATGGTGTGCTCAAGGTCATTACCTAACAAATAGCTGACAGTCATGGCAGGGCAAGCAGCAAAGCTCAGAAGACCTGTCACTCCCCCCACTCATACGGAGCAAGAGCCACTGGACCCTCTCTCTTGTCAGCCACAACTTAGTGGAATGCATTTGGATTTACCTGCTCTGGGAACGCCAGCTGACTTACCATAGTCATGATGGCACCTTTATCCATCAGAGCCTCAGCACCTAGCCCATTGAAGCTGACCCATTGCCTATACTTAATAGTATTTGAAGGCTGTCACCCAGGTATGTTAGGGTAACACAACTAAACTCCCCCCCATTAACTCAGACAAGCTCCTCCCCTAGTACTACAGTAGCCACTCCTGGAATATTTCTTCCAGTGGGAGGTGGTGCTCTTTTTTTATACTTGGGATCCCCTGTGTAGTGTCCGTACTCGTAGCTGCTAACATTTGTCAGGGTAGTTGTTCCTCTGGTGGCTCACTACGCCAATGGAGTCAAGCTATCCTGGCTGAAGACGGCTGTTAGCCAGAAACCGGTCCTAGGATGCTTGATTCCGGTCCAGGGAAGACATGGCTTGGCAGTTCAGGCTGGACTGTTCCCATGAGGCACAGGGTCAAGACTGATTTGCATATGGCCATGTCTGAACTGGGGTGGCTTGGTGAGCAAAATATGGATGGATTAAACCCAGATCAGTGACTGGGGATGAATGTTTTGCCATTGTGCAACATTCCGTCCATCATCTTGTTTGTTTTGTTGTTCCCCCTATGTGGGAATGGTATGCCCAGATGTGGGTCCCAAGCTCACTACGCCACTGGAGTCAAGCTATCCTGGCTGAAGATGGCTGATAGCCAGAAACCGGTCCTAGGATGCTTGATTCCGGTCCAGGGAAGACATGGCTTGGCAGTTCGGGCTGGACTGTTCCCATGAGGCACAGGGTCAAGACTGCTTTGCATATGGCCATGTCTGAACTGGGGTGGCTTGGTGAGCAAAATAACGATGGATTAAACCCAGATCTGTGACTTAGGGTGAATGTTTTGCCATTGTGCAACATTCCATTCATCATCTTGTTTGTTTTGCTGTTCACCCTATGTGGGAAGGGTATGCCCAGACATGGGTCCCTTGCTCACTACGCCACTGGAGTCAAGCTATCCTGGCTGAAGACGGCTGATAGCCAGAAACCGGTCCTAGGATGCTTGATTCTGGTCCAGGGAAGACATGGCTTGGCAGTTCGGGCTGGACTGTTCCCAAGAGGCAAAGGGTCAAGACTGATTTTCATATGGCCATGTATGAACTGGGGTGGCTTGGTGAGCAAAATAACAATGGATTCAACCTAGATCTGTGACTGGGGGTGAATCTTTTGCCATTGTGCAACATTCCGTCTATCATCTTGTTTGTTTTACTGTTCCTCTGATGTCCAGATTTCTGAATGTGAACCAAACACTATCCCCTGTGAGTTGTTTTGGGGGCCTTTAGAGAACGCTGTATTTTTATCTCCCCCCCCCCCCCTTCTTCTGGTGGGAACCCTGAGCACCCTTTTGGGAGTGCCTTTAGATGCCTTCTTGGGCACTCTTGTACTGACCCAGATATCCGCCTCCTCAGCAAGTTTCTGGTGGTCAGTTAACTTGCTATGAACTAGGTATTAGTGCAGCTCTGGAAAGAAAATATCAAACATGTAATTCTTAAAATCAAGTTGTACAGCCCTGAATAGACACCAATCTTGATTCCTTTCCCTCAGCCCTTCAGTGCCTTACTGGCATAATCCCAGAAATTCACCCATGTTTGTTATGAGATGGTGTGGTTACCCCTGAATCTGAGCCTATACTTCTCAGGGGTCAGTCCAAATTTACTGACAAGAATGGCCTTAATTGCAGTGTAGCATGTCTGGTCTTCTACCTCTAGTGTAAGGAGTATGTCCCTCCACACCGTGTCATATACCTCCACAAACTACCACCCCAGAAGTCCTCTGAGACCTTGTGCATGCTGCAAAACATTTGTCTACGTAATCCCCCATCACATAACTGGGTGTACAATCCTTGGTACTTCTTTAAAACACTGTAATTCCTGATTGTAAAGGAGTAGCTAAAGCATGTTTCATATCTTTGGAATGAAAAGGAAAAATCCTCTTTATTGGTAAAGTTGGATTTGCCATTACTATTATAGTAGACATTTCTCTGCTATTAATTTAGCTTTGCATGCCTATACCCTGTCGCCAATACACGTCTGTGCTGGGTGACAACTACACTTTGTGCATTCCCTCTTGACAGCCACAAACACAGGAAGGGTGGGTGTGACTGAGGACCCATCTGCATTCTTCAGCATTCTGATAGCTGTCCTGAGCAGAAGGGGGAGAGAAAGCTGACACTTACATCTCAACAGGCTGTGTCCTGCCCCACACATATGGCTGATTATCTCAGACAGATAGCCTGGCAAACAGGGCTGGGATAAAAAGGGACCTGTGCACTTCAAGGAGCTGCTTTGAAGTCACCCCTAATTCAAAGGCACATTTGGGTATAAGTACTAGGGCTCTGACCCTACCAAATCAGTACACTACTGGACCTGTGAATAACTCTACCAAGAGCAAGAACTGTGGTGCTACAAGGGCTGCCACTTTGGCTGACTGACTGTTCTAAGAAACTGCTTCACTGCTGTGCTGAGCTGCCCTGCTGGTTGATAATCTCATCTGAGGACTGGACCCATCTCTTTTGAATCCAGATTGTCTCCAAGTGTTTGCTGACTTGCCTTCTGTTTTCTGGAGTCTCAGGATCATTAAAGACTTCTTGCAACTCTGCTGGTGCTGCTGGACTCTTCCATCTGTGAGTTCTACCCTTGCCTGAGGTACGCCCTTGAGTACTGGGCCTCAGAATTGTGTTCTGCATCAGTTTTGCTACACAATCAGCACACTGTCACCACTGCATCAATCAGAACTGATACAGCGGCCTTTGATGCTGACAGAATGACACAAGACTTGACTGTGAGGTCGACGAAAACTCAGTGCCCATCCGAGGTCCAGACTTCGAAGCTCAACGCATCAACCCAACTGCATGAATCAGAACTGACTCATCGTACTCTCAGTGGCGACTCTTTGCTCTATCCAAGGTGCTTTGTCAGCAGGACCTGTTTGAGTCCTGTAGCCGGCCTGCCCTCCATCGCAGTTGGCCTGAACCTTGGATTTACCACCTTCTAGCACGACCTCTAGTTTCCTTTTAGCGCTATTTACTTCTCAGACCTATTTTTGGTTTAGTCTACGGTTTTACTTATTGGATTTTTAGCATTTTGGTCTTTTTTACTCAGATAAGTATTCTCTTATTTGCTTAAATTGGTTGGAGTCTTTTTGTCGCGTTTTAATTGTGCTACTTCTCTGTGTTTTGCACAAATACTTTACAAATTGCCTCTGGCTAAAACTGACTGCTCTGTGCCAAGCTACCAGAGGGTGAGAACCGGTTATCTTTTGTGTGTATCTAGCTTACCCTGACTAGAATTGTGGTTTCTACTTGGACAGCATACCTCTGCCAACTACAGACACAATTTCCAACAGTCATGTTTACAGAGATTCCTGCTTTCCTCACCCCCAAGGCCTATGTCTAGCTTTTTGCCACTAACATTTTTTTTAGCTTGAGAGTGTCAGTTGACATTGACAACTGATATGCCATTTTCTCATGCATTAACTTTAAAACCGTTTTTCTCATTACTTTGAAAGTGGATGGGTGTTTGTGATTTTAGTTTCCTGGAAACACTTTAAAGGAGGCCTGAACGTACTAATTTTAATGAGAAAACCTACATGCAATGAGCTTTGCACATTATGGGCAGTATTCATTATATTTTTGAAAATTATGGGAAGTTTGCAAATGGAAAAACTTCACCCCTGAAGCCAATATTAAGAAGGCTCCATCAAGTAGTACACAGTAGCGCTATGACAATGTACGGTATCATTATGATGTAGGTTTTAAAAGGAATTGTTTAATTCATTTTAGAATCTTAAAAGTTAATCTTTGAAAGAGCATAAGATGACTGAGCTTGAAGATTTCATACCCATTCTATTAGGAAACCCACAAATATAAATGATGTTGAGTCATTTCTTTATTTTGTCAGCTGCAGTAGTCCAGCAGAGTTATAAAGTATGGAACAAATCAAAAACGTATTGTAGCATTAGGGTGGTCTTCCCCCAAATATTTTTCCTACTTACTTCCATTTCTACCATTGCTATCAAGTACTAAAGTGCTTGTGCTCACTCCCCTAAAGTGGTTTGATTGGCTTACACCTGAATGGCATATTTAATTCACTTATAAGTCCCTTATAGAGTGGTATACGATATACCCAGGGCCTGTAAATTAAATTCTACCAGTGGTTCTGCAGCACTTATTGTACCACCCACTTAAGTAGCACCTTGAAACATGTCCATGCTATGCCATTGCGGCCTGAATACAGTTTTAAACCACCAATTTGACTTGGCAATATAACTCCCTTGCCAAGCTTTAAGTTCCCCTTTCATTGCATATGTCACCCCTAAGGTATGCCCTTGGTAACCCCTATGGCAGGGTGCATTGTAATTAAAAGGTTAGGCATGTACTTCTAAGTTTTACATGTCCTGGTAATAAAAAACTCCTACATTTGTTTTTCACTACTGTGAGGTCTAACTGTGCTTAGGCTGCCATTGGGTTGCCTTATTACATTTAATAAGTGCTAACTCTTGATTGGGCCCAGGTGTCCAGTCCATGTCTGGTAGGTATGAAATAGTAATGAAAATTCATCTTTAAAAGTCTGATTTTTAATTACAATTTTGAAAATGCACTTTTAGAAAGTTGGCATTTTCCTCCCTTAGCCCTTATGTGTTTGTACCCTTTCTTGGGTCACATGCCCAGGTGTAACTGACAGTAAGCCTTTATGAATTCCTTCTAGACAGTCACACAATAGAGGGATTAGGTGTGCCTGAATATGTCACCTGCTAGCAGGATGGGGGTCAGAGCTGAGCGCAACCCCACTTGCAACTGATTTGGCTGTGCTTTGCCTTCACACAGAGGGCCTATCACCTCCACATTATCACTGCAGCCAGCTTGGAGTAAGGCAGGGGAGTCAGAAAATACATGCATTTCAAAGAGCCTTTCTAGAAGCTTCTCCCAGCTTCCTGAGGATGGGCACCAGGGTATAAACATAAGGCATTCAGACACACTCTTCAGTTCACTCCAAGACCTGCGAAATGGCTCTCAGAGGACTGCCTACAACTGTGACCTGCTGTGCACTCTGCAAGACTGTTCTGCTTTACCTGGAAGGACTGCTTTGCTTCCTGGAGCCTGCTGTGCACCCTCAAAGGCTAGCTCTGCTGCTGAGCCCTGCAACTTCACCTGAAGCCAGGACTACAAAGGACTAGTTTGCTGCCCTGTTCAGAGCCACAGGGACTCAAAAGGCTCCCACCATTTTGAACCCACACCTGGAGCCAGTCTGAGTGAGTCCTGAACCTTCAAGTGGCGTCCCACAAGTCCTAGACTCTTGGTGGTCGTGCTAAAGATGTCCAGAGCCTAAACACATAAATGAGGACATAGAAAATGTTTGGCTAAAAACTGATCTGAGAACCAGCAAGAGACTGTAACCAACCAGCTCGTCTTTCTGCCCAGGCTGCATCGCCGGTGGGCCTGACTTTGGGGCTGCTTCTGCTATGTTCTTGTTTGCAGCAACAAATCCTTTTCAGTGGTACTTCGCTTAAGGAGAAGGCGAGCGCCTGTAACAGTTTTTGGCTGCAGCCCTCTGCTGTGTCCCACTTGAGATTTTCAACTTACATAAAAATGCCATAGTCCCAATGTAGAAATTTAATGTGGCTTTGACCCAAGGCTCACTGACTATGATGCTCCCTCCTAGGACACAGCCTTTCCCCTGCTGAAGTTTAGCTTCTCAGAACATTTTTCTGAAAAGTTCTAAGTCTGAAGGTAAGGGCTGACCAGGCCCAATCCACTTCTTGTATCCAAACCACTGTCCACAGTGTTAGGCCACATTTATCAGCTTTGACCTGGTCTTGTGCGTCTAGATGTCTGCAATTGGCGCTTTGATCTTTTAGCCGCAATTTTTTACTAAAAACTTTACAAATGTATATCTCCAGTTTTTTACTAATTGGATTTTTGACGTGTTGGTTTCAAATAATTTCTTAAAATGTAGTCTATTTGTCGGAATTATGTGGGAGTTTTCTTGTGTTGTGTTTCCATTTAATTACTGGTTGTGTGCCGCATAGATACTTTACATTTTGCCTGACTGCTTTTTGTGGATCATTGACATAATATCAATCCATAAAATATTGAACATTAAAAAATCCGAAATGAAATATTGATAACAAAAATATTGACTCTGTATACTTAACTATAAATACCACAAATATTGTTGTTCGAAATATCGATTTTTACTTATATCAAAAAGAAAAATATCAGAGACAAAAATATTGTTACTTTTAAATAAACATATATGGGCCAATTATGATGCAGCTCTGAAGGCTCCGACCGACAGTCGGAGCATTCCGAGCCGCATCGTAATGGGCCAGTGGAATTACTTTCCAACTGCCTCATTTTGATGGAGGCGGTCAAAATTAAATCTCACCGGTCATTCCGACTAGCTTTTGATGGGCTCAGAGAGCCCGTCTGCCAGTCGTAATGCAGAAAGTAATCTCAAGGGTGGACCTTTCCGCCCATGAGATTACGATGGCGGTTTCCGACATAGTTTCGATGCCAGTCTGTCTGACATGGAAACTATGTCGGGAAGCCTCTTGAGGGGGCACCCAGAAGGGTCCTCTTTGGTGCACGGCATCTGGTTGGAGGCTGATGGTGCACCTATGGTGCTCCCCTGTTGATCCCTGCACCTTAGTATCCGCCACAGGGTCCAGGGATGTACCGCACCTCCCATTTTGTTATGGGAAAATGTATTACAGCCGGTTTGCCGGCGGAATGCATGTAATGCATGCATGCCCCCATTGTAAAATACAGGAATACGGCCGAACAATGTTCGGTCGCATCCTAATGTGGCGGTTGGGACCGCTGCCCGGGTGTCGGTCAGTCTCATGGCCGATGCTGTGTCGAGTGAAGTGATTCCACCCGACATTGTAATGACCCCCATTTTGTCACGTGGCCAGGATAGACCTGGTAAGAAACACCGCCATTTACACACTCATTTTTCTTATGTTGTCTTCTCTTTTACACACAATGTCTGTTGACATACCTTTTGCTTGCGTGACAATGCAAGATAACATTCTCTGAATCGGTATTGCTTACATTGCTATTTAATAAGCACACTACCACGACACCTTGATTATTTAGTACAAGGAATAACGTTTACTGTGCCAATGTGATCATTGTTATTGTTTGGTAGGCAACAACCCTATCCAACTGGAATAAACAATTGCGCCCTACCTTGGGTTTTGACATTGCCATATGGTGCTGTTTCTTATATATACCAAACCACTTCCTTGTTGGGGGAGAGGAACACTCAGCTAACACTGTGAAGTCACTCAAAGCCGGGATTCCAGCTCAACTGATTCCTGCTTACCACCATGAAGGATGTCCAGCTCTACACAAATATGGACAGCCTGATGACACTCACTCGCAGATAAGGGGAGTTAGACCACCCAGGCAGGGATTTTATTGACCAATCACACCCCAAAAATTAATGATCTAAAATATCTATAATAAACCCACCCCCAGAAAAGTGGGGGCTAATTATGAGTATGGCGGTCCTGGGACCTCTGTACTTGCGTTGGTGGTCTGACCACCACCACCAGGGTGAGTCTGTGATGGTGATGGTGAGGCCACTGCAGGAATGCCATCTCTGCTGGGATCCTGGAACCCATGGCTGTGGTGGAGAGGAAAGTGGTTTGAATATGCTGGCGGTGCCGATGCTGCTCTGCTGAGCATATTGTCACTTGCATATCCACCACTAATTTCAATCCCTAAGAGGGGTCCCGGCCGAATCAGGGCCTGGGGGTGCATACTGGAAGGCACATATTGTGGCCCCCTGGAATTGCACCCTCGTTCAAGCACGGAGTGGCATGCACAACATGGTGCATGTCACACCATGCAGGAACGTGCAGCAGGCACTCTCGCGGCGGCGGTCTAATATTAAAGATCTCCAATAAGCCTAACACAACTGCAGCCAAGAGACCGCTACAGCACCACCCACCAGCCCTGGGTTAAAGTCATAATCCAGTTGGCTGGCTCACCATAGGCTTGATGGTGTTCTTGGAACCGCTGTGGTGATGGTCCTATTGGAATACAGCCAAACTCTTAATGATGACCTGAGCATTAACTACAAACATTCAAACAGAAACAGAAATATTATATATATATGGCTTCTGGAAAGCACTCTGCTGTTCCCTGCTGTATATGGCAGATGAGTTTTTAAAGGGACGGGAGGCATCAGTCCTGAAAATCTTCAAACCGAGCAGGAGTAACAGCATCTCTACTCCTGTTACCACGTAACAGTAGGGATTGCAACCAGCATCAAACAGAAATGCAACCAAATAGAAAAACTGCGATGAAGAGAAATCAGCTGCTGGTGAGAGGCAACCTCTTCCATGCAGCCTGGTATCGTACCAACTTTAGCAAATCCGAAACCCCAACTATTGAAAGAATAGACAGAAAATAGCAAAGCCTGCTCCAAGTAATCAGAATAAACATATAATATCCCAACTGGTATTATTGACAGACAATTAGAATGGGTATGCAATAAACATTATCAGAAAGGAAATAAGGAGACGCATTGAATATTTCAAATATGCTTATGGCATCATATTTATCTAGAAAAGGTTGTTCAAAACACAATTGTAGCAGCACTGTAGGTAAACAAATAACAATACAACCCAAATTGTACTTAGTGCTCAAGGTGTGCATGTGATGAACAGGGTGGCGATGCAAGTGACAATGTGATCAGCATAAACGGCGCATAGTGAGTGGTGCTTGGATATATACAGTGAGTAAACAATGAACAATGAACAAATAAACAATGTGGCAATGTAGTTAGGATGAACCACATTGTGGGCTGCGCCTCTTATTGTGCTGAGTGGTTGACGGAGTTTCGATCCTCATAATTTGGGATCATCTTCAGGACTGGGTGGAAGTGAAAACGGTGCTGTCGGAATATAAATTTCAGTGGTAATCCGGGGGAACAAAAACTCTATCTTGTTGATGCGGGACTACCGTGCCTGTATGCTGGGTAGTTCAGTCCTGAACGCTGGGGTTCCGTCGGTCGCAATCAGACGTCCGATCTGATAAGTGATCAGGGGTTTGAGAATCAATCTCACGTAGCAGCAAGCTGCGAGTGCGTTTCCGAGCAAATCTGGCGCAGTTTTTGTTTTTGAGAACGAAAAGCCCATTTCGCATCCCTGTATTTGTTTATATATCTTCTTGTTGAAGAGGAAGATATTATTGTGTAGGCACAGTGAGATCATTTCGTTAATCATTACATTTTGTTCTCTATATCTGATTTTTCTTCTGCCCAAAAATAGTTTGCAAGCTTCCATACCAATATGATGTTCAATGTTGGTGTAGAGCGAAATTGCATCCATGGTGATTAATTGATAGTTCGGCTGCCAATCCACTGTTTCAAGTGTCTGTAAGAATTCCATTGTATCCTTTATGTATGATTTGAGGTCTCTCACTAGAGGTGCTAGAAACCGGTCAATGTACTTTGATATAGGTTCCAATAAAGAATTATTGTCGGACACAATCGGCCTTCCTGGTGGATTTGTTTTGGGAGGCAGTAGAATGTGGGCATTGTTGGAAATTTGTTCTGTAGATAGTTGAATTCAACTTGTCTTATTACTCCCTTCCGTAGCCATTTCATTAGAAGGGTTTCCACTGTCAGTTGTAATTGTTGTGTAGGTTTTTTTGATAGCAGGAGATAACATTCTTTGTCATTTAGCTGGCGCTCTGCTTCTGTTACATAGTCAGTTTTGTTTACAAATACTATGTTTCCGCCTTTATCTGCAGGCTTAATCTCTATTGTTTTGTCCTCGCTGAGTCGTTTCAAAGTTTCCCTTTCATTCCTTGTTAGGTTGTTTGTGCTTTTCATAGCATTTATTTTGTATAGATATTCCACTATTAAGTTGTGAAAAATATCTATTTTGTTGCTCATTGGTATGGTTGGGTTGAACTTGGATTTGGGTTTCAAACCGAACGTTTTAATAAACTCAAATCTAAGAGTGAGAACTATTAGTTAACCAACACCTCACCTCAGTTGTTGAATGATGAATTCAAAACCATCGTTGAGTAAACTTAAGAACAACTTACAAGTGAGAATGCATTCTTTTAACTACAAGATACATCACTTAAGGACAGAAATCGGCAATACAAAAAAGCCTCCCTAAATAAACTTCCATTGTACACACTGGAGTGAACGAACTCCATTAACCACAATGCACCAGTGACATATAACATGGTGTCTTTAAGAGAATAAAAAGAGACCATGGACTGATTACAACTACAAGTGAGCAAGCCTCAGGTGGAGGTGAAATGCGTTGGGTGTTTTTTGGATGCAATAAAGACGCTTTAAATTCAAACAATGTCTCGTTTGAGTGCATCTATAACTGCTAATTTAAGATAAGCCCAGCTTTGATATATATATCTATATATAAGGAGCGCTGACGAAGGCACACATGCCGAAATGCATTCGCTGAGGACATTTCTTTAAATAAAGTGCCCCTTTGAATCCTCTGCCTGGGTCACTGTTTCTTTTCCTCGGAGGAGAATTTACGCTCATCTAGCAATGCGACTGCCAGTTCGCACTCAGTGTTACCCCCGCAGCACAAGAGGCCTGGGCGCTCTGGCTTGCTCGTCCGAGCATTTCTCTACATTAATTGCGCTAGCAATTTTGCCCAGAACCCACCAGGACGCCGGGACCATGCAGCGGTTAGGAAGTATTCCACTTCCTTGTTGGGTGACCGGGATTCCTGTGCACACCCCGCGACGAACTTCCGGCTAAGAGGTTGCTGCGGTCACAATGCAGGGGACTTGAGGGGGCGCTGGATTATTGAGATGCCCTACCTGCCATCATACTTGGAGCCTGTGCCTGCCATCGATTCCCTCTCCGCGAGTGAAACTCCGCCGAGCATCTCCTTCCCGAGCTGGCACCATAACGTGGCATTCTGGGACTTGCAGTCTTTGCCTACAGAACTACACGTGGGAGCTCAAAACCATCAGGGGGCGGAGAAATGTGGACTTGTACTTACATCGAGGCAGGTTTGCCTACGCCACAGCAGAGCAAGCAGATGGGAAGGAGCGCTGACGAAGGCACACATGCCGAAATGCATTCGCTGAGGACATTTCTTTTAATAAAGTGCCCCTTTGAATCCTCTGCCTGGGTCACTATTTCTTTTCCTCGGAGGAGAATTTACGCATATATATATATATATATATATATATATATATATATATATATATATATATATGCAAAAGACAAACCTCCCAAGTTCATGGAGAGAAAATCGAGCCACTTAGGTACTGCAATTTGATGGTATAATTTTATTTCGCCAACGAGGATAGTGCAGTTTGACTCCCAGGAGTCTTTGTCACAGTACCACAGTTGGTTTAGAGCAAGCATAAATACTGCTTCAACATGACACAACATCATCAATAAACATAATCAAAAGACTCTTTCTCTGTTACTTTACAGCATTCGACTCATGCATACACTCCCACTACATACTTTTGAGTCTTTTGATTCAAAGACAGCAAGAAATAAACTTAAAAAACATGGTGATCTATTTTCAATGTGAGCAGGTAAAAGAAAATTCCATATGTTACACATTAGGTTACAGGGGGTTCCATTGGGCTGGAACTACACTACCCATGTTTACCCTTCTGTATTGGCCGTTACCGTATTTGCTACTCAAGATGTAAGATTGTATCTCTGTTTGGGTGCATCTGTCATGGTCTATTTCAAGGCTTCTGAAAGTGATCCTATATATTATCCCTGCATCCGCTATTGGTAAGTGTTTCCTGGGGCACCCAGTAAAGGGCTTAATTGGGTAGAGTATCCTGACAAAAGCCTGGATTTTGGGAGGTGCAAGGGGGTGGCTTGAGTAGCCATGCTGTAATTCAAAATTACTTTGTGGCAGGGTATGTCCATTCAAAATATTTAATAATAGGTGGAAAGTAACCAATCACAGCTGTAGTAGCCAATATCTTGCAAACTTTGCTTCTATTAATATCCAAAATGAAGAAGTTCCATAGTGCTGTCACTCCTTGGTGCACATTAGCTCCCTGTCCCTGTTGTATTAAGAGGTCCAACGTAGGTTGTGCCCACCACAACAGCAAAATCATGTTGTGTCATTCAAACCATTTTTCGTGGTGTGTTTTATTCTGAAACACAGTTGTGATTGTAGAAGGGCATGTCACATACTGCTCTGAAAACCTAATATCCAACCTGCTCTGTGCTATGGTGATTCAAACACTAACTTGGTCTAATCAGCAAAACACGTAGAAAGAAGAAGAAAGGGGAGTGTAATTACTGGGTAATAGTCTGTTAAAATGCCAGCTAGTAGATGAACTAACCAACTGGGTTTTGGGGTCAGAAAGCAACCAGATGTTCCCCATAAATGTGAATGAAGTACTTCAACTAACTCTCACTTCTCTCCCCTCCTGGGCCATCGTGCGGGTCCATGGTATTCTTAGCGCTTGGATGCCTCCGGGCAGCAATTCGTGCTCTACAAATTCACATCCAATCCAATCCAATCCAATCATTGTTCATTCCATGTGGCATCAAACAGTCAGCTTGCAGAATGAACCTTTATTCAGGTCTGCGTTAAACAGTGAGTCGGTTAACTCCTCTTGGGTGCATTAGGACTGTGTCAATGCCAAAGAATTAGACTTTCGTCCAGTCACTTTGATATTTCTCTTCAAAATGCCTTGCTGTACTGCAGCTCTGATCATAATTTGTAATGGCTCTCCAGTGTTCAATGATTCTTTTATGGACAGGGAAAGTGGTAGATCTGACAAACCATTTTCCACACGGGCATGTGATACAATAGAACACAAAGACAGTTTCAATGTATTAGTCTAGGAATGTGCCAGGTCTTATTGGTTCTCTCTAAGATGACTTCTTGGATATTGCTTCTATATCTCCAGGCCTTACAATTTCCGCAGAATTCGAAACCCTTTATTTGTTCTGACCAGTTTTTTTGTTTTTTGCTCTAAGATAGCTGTGTACCAGCATGTCTTTCAAACAAAGATTACACTGGTATTTAATGCTAGGTGTACTTGCTACTGTGTACCTCAGAGCGCTCTTTTGTGTCAGGATTCCCCATTTGTTCTTTAAAATACCTCTTAATTTTCCGGCCTGAGTGGTGTACTTTGTTATGAAGCTAATTGGTTCGGATGGAATAAGGCCTGTACCCTCGATACACTATCTGCCCTTCTACTGGCTGTTTTAAGTGGCTTGCATGGATAATCTCTTGCCCGGAGTCTCTCAGTCATTTCTGACTTTGTTTTGTGAAAACTGTTTTCAGAGCTCCAATTTCTTCTAGTCTGAGCGATTCACAATATGGAATCTCCAACGAAAACTGGGCGGGTGGCAACTGGCTGCATGTAGGATTGAGTTCCCAGCAGTGGATTTCCTGAATAATTCTGTGTATAGGTTCCAATCTGTAATTCTGATTCTGGTGTCTAGGGAGTCAATAGTTTCCTGGCTTTACTGCATTGTGAATGTGAATGTGAAAGAAATAAAGTGAATGTGGTTTGCTTCGTTATTTAAATATGCATTATATATATAGCAATTTGCATTGAAGTATAAGTGGATATATAAAAATAAATATTTGGATGGAGGACTTTAACAATTTATAGTGTCTCACCAAATATAGTGGATAGTTACTAAACTGTGTGAATATCTGTATCATTTTGTCAGTTGTTGTGGAAACTGGTTCTCCAGTTGGTTACTAGCTATGTGAAAGTCTATATTAGTTATTGATTAGTTAACTGAGTATTTGTATGGGAGACTGAATGTGTGTGTGGTTCAGTGGAGGGTGTGTGACTGCCCAAAGATGTGTGAATAGTTGATTCAGTAGATAAACCAGAAAAATAAAAGGCAGTGTATGTGTCAATTGTTGTATATAAATAAGTACACATAAGACTCAATGATTGTGTGTGTGACTGTATGGATAACTGTATACTTGTAATAATGATTATATTCTACACTAAATTTGACTTACTATCTAAATAAATAAATGAAGTGGTGTTTGTATAAGTGTGTAGCTAAGTAAGTATGTAAGTATGATCCATTGTTTGCATAAGTGAGTAGGATAACTTTAAATGTAAATAGGTTGTTTTTTGGTGTGTGATGTCGATATAGGTGTATAAGTATTTTTCATAGTATTCTATTGATCATTGACAGCATGTATGAGTGAATCTACAGGTAAGTGATTAGATGTGTGTATACATCTAGGAATCAATGAGTGGGTTTTTAGATACTTGTATTGCTGTGTCAATGGATTCAAATATGATACTCTATATTTTACAAAGAGTGATGAAAGATTTTACTAGTGTATGAAAAGGTGTATGTGATTGTCACGTGGATGATGTCATCAGTGATGTCATCATTGATGTCATTTGAGAGGTCATCAGTGATGTCACTGACCATGTCATGAATGATGTAATATGTGACATCAACAGCAGTGGATTGCGGGTGTGCGAAATATAGTTAGTACAACTAACTATATAGGAGCAATTTCAATGGTTTTTTAAATGCTAGTTCCTAACTATATAAGGCCTGAAACCTATGGTTTTTTCAGTGAATTTCAAAGGTTTTTTAAATGCTAACTCCTAACTATATATGACCTGAAACCTATGGTTTTTTAAGTGAATTTGCAAGGTTTTTTAAATGCTAATTCTGTTAGTGGATAACGTTTAAATATGTTAATATCCTTCTGGGACCACTTTTTAAATGCTAATTCCTAACTATGTCAGGCGTGAAACCTATAGTTTTTTTCAATAAATTTCAAAGGTTTTCTAAATGCTAACTCTATTAGCGGATAACGTTTAAATATGTAAATATCCTTCTGGGACCACCTGAGCAGCCCTAGGGGGTCAGGGTGTTTCTAACCTGCCCCCTTTTAGCGTTCTACACTTTTGTTTTTCTGCTTCTTTTGTGCCTCGGTCTACCTAGCACAAGATGAATGCCAACACTTCCTGGTTAGAAGTGTTGACAGCCAATGAGCATGCTGCTTTCCTGTGAAAGGCATGCTGATTGGCTGCCACGGTCTGTCAACACTCCAAACCAGGAAGTGTTGGCAGCCATCTTGTGACTCGGTAGAACCAAGGCACAAGAAAGCAGTGAAACATAGGTGCAAAACACGCAAAGGGGGCAGGGTAGAAGCACCCTGACCCCCTAGGCCTGCTCAGGGGTCCCACAAGGACCCCCCAAGTCCCTCCCCCAATTTTTATTTTTTAAATTCGCGGGATGCGCGCACCGTGCGCGGACCCCGCGATTTTTCAAATTTGTTTTTTTTTTTGGGTCTGGGGTGCCCTTGTGGGACCCCCTGAGCAGGTCTAGGGGGTCAGGGTACTTCTACCCTGCCCCCTTTTTGAGTTCTACATGTTTGTTTTTCTGCTTTCCTGTGCCTCAGTCTACCGAGGCACAAGATGGCTGCCAACAGTTTCTGTTTTGGAGTGTTGACAGACATTGGCAGCCAATCAGCATGCAGCTCGCGCACGCTAAGGTCCGCGCACGTGCAAGGACAGTGCAAGGACGGTGCGCGCACGGGCGCGCAACGTGTCCCGCCTATAGATATATAATTTGAAAAAAGTTGATTTTCTCAACAATTACTGAAGGGATTTTCACCAAATATACAAAAGGAACTTCTGCATACCAGGCTCTACCATTTTGCCAAGTTTGCAGTAATTCCATTTAGCCGTTCGGGCTGTAGCTGTGTCTAAAGGTCCTATGGAAAATTGCATTGGACTCAATTTCACATTCAATTTTCTCATAAACTACTGGAGGGATTTACACCAAACATACAAAAGGCACTGCTCCATACCAGTCCCTACCATTTTTCCAAATCTTGTGTAATTCCGTTCAGCCTTTCGAACTGTAGCCTTGTCAGAATGTCCCTATGGAAATTACATGGGGAAAACACGTTTTGGGGCCCCCCTTTTTTCTCAGCCCCCTCTTGACGAATCCCCCCGAAACTTTCAGGGAAGGAACAGAGCGCAGCGAGGCAAATTTAAGGAAAATTACAGGCAGCTCCCTCAATCGGCGCCAAAGTTATTCCCAATAGAATGTTCGGCATTTCCTTTGGTAACTAGGTCCTACTAACTATATATACCTACTGGCTATCGCCAGTAGGTTATATATATATATATATATTTATATATATATAAAAGTGCAATTGCCTACAATTGCCTACTGTTCCCACAATGCACCGTAACTTGCCATGTGGGATTTTCAGTATAAATATGCAAACCAAACAAAGGACTAATGTTTGTAAACCGTGATCAGGGACTTGTATAGTCCGAAACGCGTAGGTGGGAGAAACCTACAGGAAAATAAACACAACTAACCAACATTGAAGTGGTGTGCGGCATCTTCTTTGATGAAGAAAACTTAAATATAGGTTTCAGGGACATTATAGTTAGAAATTAGCATTTAAAAAACACAGAAATTCACTGAAAAAAACGTAGGTTTCAGGGACGTTATAGTTAGTTGGACACTTCACTTGTACAAAGCCAGGTAATTTCAGCCGTTATAGTTCGTTGAGCTAACTATAACTCGCGCCCCTGCAATGCATTGCTGATGATGTCACATATTACATCATTCATGACATGGTCAGTGACATCACTGATGACATCTCGAATGACATCACTGATGATGTCATCCAGTGAATGTTTGTTTCTGTTTAGTTTAAATATGCTTTATATATATATATTTAAATATATATAGGCCAAGGTGTATTGAAAAATGAGTGGGTGTATGACTGTCTGAATGGATGATTTAGTAGGTGTGTGACTGACTGTATAAGTGAGTGATTAAACGTGTCTTACTGAATGCATGGGTTAGTGACTAAACTGTGTGAATATCTGTATCAGTCTGTCTGTTGGTGTGTAAGCGGTTGCATAGGTTGGTGAGTAGCTACATGAGTGTCTATATGGGTTATTGATTGCTTGTCTGAGTATCTGTATGGGTGCCTGAGTGTGTTTGTGACTCTTGCATGGATGTGTGAGTGGGTGATTCACTGGGTGTATGGGTTCAAGAGTGTATCTGTGAGGGGCTGTATGGGTGGGTGGGTGAGTGTGTGTATGGGTAGGTTGGTGAGTGAATGGATGCCTCAGTGGTACATCTGTGAATAACTACATATGTGAAAGGCAGTATAAGCGAGTGTTGGAATATATCAATTACTATGGCCCATTGGGCTTAGTTGCGCAATATAAGATTGCTTTCATTTCATTTCATGTGTGAGAGTGAGTGATTGTGATAGTGGCTGTATGGATGAGTGTGTGCTTGTATCAGTGATTGTAAAAGAGAATAAGTATGTGTTAGTATCCATATGAATAAGTGAGGTGGTGTATGTATAACTTTATAGGTGAGTAAATGGGAGTGTGAATGATTATTTGCATGATTGACTAGGTGTGTGAGTAAGTCTATTGATGAATGGCGATGTGTGAGTGTCTGTATAGGTGTATGAGTGCAAATGATAGTGCTGTATTGATAAGTGACTGCATGTATGAATGACTGTATGGGTGGATGAGTGGATGTGTTTGCAGACCAAGGAATCAGTGAGTGGGATATGTAGTAACTGATATTGGTGTGTCTATGGTTTATATTAGAGTGTGAGGAGGTGCATCAGATTTTCATATGGATGATGTCATTAGTGATGTCACCAGTGATTTCATTTGAGATGTCATTAGTGATGTAATCAGTGATGTCAC
Organism: Lissotriton vulgaris; assembly: GCF_964263255.1. NCBI lineage: Eukaryota > Metazoa > Chordata > Amphibia > Caudata > Salamandridae > Lissotriton > Lissotriton vulgaris. The sequence continues at coordinate 278,643,592 of NC_141689.1, read as the reverse complement.
TGACCATGTCATGTATGATATAATATGTGGCGTCATCAGCAGTGCATTGGGCGGGTGCGAGTTATAGTTAGTTCAAATAACTATAACAGCAGAATTTCTCTGGTTTTGTACGAATTAAATGTCCAAATAACTGTGACGTTCCTGAAACCTATAGTTTTTTCAGTGAATTTCAATTTTTTTTAAATGCTAATTTCTAACTATAACATCCCTGAAACGTGTGGTTATTTCAGTGAATTTCAAAGGTTTTGTAAATTATAATTTCTAACTATAATGTCCCTGAAACCTATGTTTTTTTCAGTGAAGTTATAAGGTTTTTTTTAAATTATATTTCTAACTGCGCCTACAGAGGTAGGACATGTAAAGAAAGAGGAAGACAGGCACAGAAAGAAGCAAGAGAAATACAGAAAGAGGCAACAGAAGTCCAGAAAGACGAAGAAAAGTACAGGAAGAAGCAAGAGATATGCAGAAAGAACCAACAGAGGTGCATAAAAAGGCCTTGTTGCAAAGTCATTCTGTGCCTCCAACATTTTACTGCCTGCTACTGGTTGCAACAGACTTGCCTAACCAGGACCGGAGCCAGTGCTCTGCTGAAAGACACTTAGAAAACAGTGGAAACACCTACATACTAGGGTACACTATGGATCAGGGTACCCCTGTGATTGGCTTGACCTCCCCTGTAAGGCTCAAGTACATAATAGGGCAGGGGGATTAAAACTACCTCTAACTCAGAGGTGCAGAAAGAGGCAAGAGAAGTGCATAAACAGGCAGGAAAGGTGCAGAAACAGAGAACAGGGGTGCAGTAAGGTACCAAAAGAAGTAAGAACAGTGCAGAAAGAACCAACATAGGTGCAAAAAGAAGCAGGAGAGGTACAGAAAGAGGGAAGAGAAGTGCAGAAAGGGGCAAGAGAAATGCTGAAAGAAGCAACAGGGGTTTAAAAAGATGAAAGATAAGTGCAGAAAGAGGCAAGTGAGGTGCAGACAGAAGCAAGAGCAGAGCAGAAAGAATGAACAGAGGTGAAAAAAGAAGCAAGAGAGGAAAATAAAGAGGTAGGAGAGGTGCACAAAGAGACAAGAAAGGTACAAAAAGAAGGAGGAGTACAGAAAGAGGCAAGAGAAGTGCTGGAAGAAGCAACAGATAAGTGCAGAAAGAGGCAAGTGAGGTGCAGAAAGAAGCAAGAGCAGTACAGAAAGAACCAACAGAGGTGCTGAAAGAGGCAACAGAGGTGCAGAAAAAGGCAAGAGGGGTACAGAAAGAAGGAAGAGGAGTGCCGAAAGAAGCAACAGAGGTGCTGAAAGAGGAACAAGGGGTGCAGAAAGAAGGAAGAGAAGTACAGAAAGAAGCAACAGAGGTGCTGAAAAAGGCACAAAGGGTGCAGAAAGAGGCAAGAGAAGTGCAGAAAGAAGCGACAGGTGTACAAAAAGAGGCAAGAGTAGCGCAGAAAGAGTGAAGAGAGGTGTAGAAAGAGGCTAGAGAGTTGTATAAAGAGGGAAGACGGGTGCAGAAAAAGGCAAGAGGGGTGCAGAGACAGGTAAGAGAACTTTAGAAAGATGAAAGAGAATTGCTGAAAGAAGCAACAGAGGTGTAGAAAGAAACAAGAAAAGTGCAGAACGAAGCAACTGATGCAGAAACAGGCAAGAAAGGTACAGAAAGAGGGAAGACGAGTGCAGAAAGAGACAACAGGGGTGCAGAGAGAAGCAAGACAGGTGCAGAAAGAAGCATGGAAAGTGCAGAGTGAAGCAATGGGGTGCAGAAAAAGGCAAAAGAAGTGCAGAAAGAAGCAACAGAGGTGCTGAAGGAGGCAAGAGAGTTGCAGAAACAGGCAAAAGAGGTACTGAAAGAAGCAACAGAGGTGCAGAAGGAAGCAAGAGAGTTGCACAAACCGGCAAAAAGGTACTGAAAGAAGGAACAGAGGTGCAGACAGAGGCAAGAGAGGTGCAGAAACAAGTAAAAGGGGTGCAGAACGAGGCAAAAAGGGCACAGAAATTTGCAAGAGAAGCAGAAAGAACAAGAGCAGTGCAGAACAACCAACAGAGGTACAAAAAGAGGCAAGTGAGGTACAGAAGGAAGCAAGAGAACTGCAGAAAAAGGCAAGAGAGTTGTAGAAACAGGCAAAAGAGGTACAGAAAGAAAGGAACAGGTGGGCAGATGGAGGCAAGAGAGGTGCAAAAAGAGGGAAGAGGGATGCAGACAAAGGCAAGAAGGATGAAGAAATTTAAAACATAGGTGCAGGAATAAGCCAGAGCAATGCAGACAGAACCAATAGAGGTGCAGAAAGAAGCCACAAGGGTACAGAAAGAGGCAAGTGAAGTGCAGAACGAAGCAAAAGAGGTGCAGAAAGAAAAATTAAGGTGGCAAAAGAGGCAAAGGAGGTGCTGAAAGGCGTAGGAGAGGTGCACATACAGGCAATAGGGGAACAGAAAGAGACAGGAAGGGTGCAGGAAGAGAAATTGAGAAAGAAGCAACATAGGTGCTGAAAGAGGCACGAAGAGACAACACAGGTGAAGAAAGAAGGAAAAGAGGTACAGAAAGAGGCAAGAGTGATGCAGAAAGAGAGAAGAGAGGTGTAGAAAGAGGCAAGAGAGTTGCACAAAGAGGGAAGAGGTCTACAGAAACAGGCAAAAGGGGTACAGAAAGAAGCAAGTGAGGTGCAGAAAGAGGCAAGAGAGATTAACAGTTCCTTTGGAAAAAGTGTGATAGAACGAGTGGGAGAGAAAGTAGTTCTCTTAACATAATGCCTCAGGAGAGTGTGTCCTTGTCTTGGTGCCCTCACACACCTCGAAGGATGTCATGCTTCATCATTGGGCGGTACTCCTGACCCGGTGCTGCAATGCCCTACGGGTTCCCTGAAAGGTCACTTTTTCAGAGATCCTTTGAATAATATAGCCGTAAGGGTGTGTGCGGGTCTGAGTAGGATTGGTGTACTGTGCGGTGTTAAAAAATGGCTGGAGTGGGAAAGTAGTAGGTTTAACCCTTTCTTTGCTGATGACGGAGCCGCTCCGTCATCAGCTGCGGTGGCGCTGTGCTGATGACGGAGCGGTTCCGTCATGGCCCTGCCGCCACGCCTGCGCGGCGCGTTCTATTGAGCGGGCGGTAAGCATGGGCGGAAAATCCGTTTCGCTCGCGGATTTTGCAGATTTTCGGGAAATTCGCAATCCGCGAGATTCGCGAATCTCCCGCAAAATCTGCAAATCCGCGAGCAGCGGATTTTGCTCGCACTGCTCGCACTGTTCGCGTGAGTTCGCGGCTTCCCAGTACAACTTCGCGCCCCGCGAATAAGTGCTAAATTGCAGAAATACGATCTTAGCAATACTGAAACTACTTACCAGGTTCAAAAGTTCAGGCTCATCATTAGTAGCCATTTCCTGTAGTGCTTCCTGAGGGGCCCCTCCAGAGTTCAGTTGCCAGTTGCAACTATTATGTGACCCTGCTCTGAACCTCAGAATAGTTACACATATGCCACAAAGGTCCTGAATTACAGCTAAGGGAGACCAGCAGGAGCCAGGCTGGAAGTTAAAATCCATTAATCAGCCCCTAATTCATTATTGTCAGTTGGGGCAGGGCAGGTGTTGTAACTAATTTTGCAACAATGAAAGCACTTAGCAAGTGCAAAAGATCACTAATCAGGGCGCACTAAGGAAGCAGGTGCCAGCTAAAAAAATATTCTGTGACACATTAATCAGCCCCAAATTAATTCAGGTCACTTGAGGCAGGGAAGGTGTGCTTTGCTTTGCCGAAAATAATGTACACTGGACAACCAGAGGGTGTGGTGATGAAACAGAGGGTGGCATGGGTGGGCCAGAGGGTGGCATGAGTAGTCAGAGAGTGGCAGTGGTGACAGAGAGTGGCAGTGATGAAGAAGAGTGTCCCAAACAGGCTGGACACGTAAAAACAACAAGTTCGCAAAACTTGCGACCCGACAGGTAAGTTCGCAAATTGCGAAATTGTGAAAACCCTCGCGAACTGGCAGAAACACGGGCGAACACAAAAAAAAAAATCTGCAAATTCGCGGGAATTCGCGGATTTTGCGGATTGCGAGTTCGCAAATCCGCAAAATTCGCGAACGCGAGATTCGCAAAATTCGCCCATGCTTAGCGGGCGGGGCCATGACGGAACCGCTCCGTCATGAGCACAGCCCAACCGCGGCTGATGACGGAGCGCTTCCGGCATCAGCATGCGGCCGCCGAGCGGCCGCCCCGCCCACTTAGCGCTGCGGCGGAATAGCCACCGCAGCGATGTGGTTAATCTGAGATTACCCTTTCGTCATCGATAAAAAAACAGAAGGTTGTGCTGCTTGTTGGTGATAATGACCCCCGGTAGCTAGACAAATGTCATGTCCATTGTGGACATGTTTGAGGTAGACATGTGTAACGCAGATCGTGGTGTCAGGGGGAGATCCTATGTGCTTCTTCAGGACCAAGGTAGAAAGTGAGGTGAGAGCTAGTGCACTGCAGTGGTCAGTACTTAATTTGTGCTGGAGCTTTCCGGTGCTTAGCACCAGCCCTTAATTAGCAGGGCCAGGTCTACATGCATTTAGTGCACGTAATTGATTAAGTAATTTACCTCACTATCCCCAACATTGCAGTGGCATTGTCTGGCGGTGGTGGCCCAGCGGCCGCGGCTCAGTGTTGCCGGCAGCCCAGTGGGTGTGGGGCATGCGGGACACTGGGCAGGGCTGGATTTGGTCTTCTGCGGTGGTTGGGGCTGTGCGTAGCAGCAGGTGCCGATTTTTTCAGAATATGTGCACATTGCCACACATTGCTGCACATTGCTGCATTGCCACACCCCAGCATACCCGCACGGCTGCACCTCACCTACCACCTTGTGCCGAGTCATCGTGGATTAACGGCCGTCAGCAGCAAGTGCGATTGGTCAGGCTGGACGGACGAAGTTGTTGAGGCCTGGAGTAGCTGCTGCCACCAGTGAGTACTGCTACTGGTCAGTAACAGCAACAGCCACCGGGTGAGTTTGGATGGGTCAGAGGCAGCCAGGTCTCCATGCGGAGAGGGTGCATTGCAATGGTTTTCAGCTAATTAAGGGCGTTTCACTGATTGACTCTGAAGGAGGTGTGCAAATTTATCCATCAGACATATTGACTCTGCCATGGGTGCTCAAAGTAGCACACATCACAAGGGCCAATTATCCACTGATGGCTGACTAATTACCAGTGCTCAGAGAGAGGCCGAGCAGGACTTCTGGGAAGCCTTTCACTCGGAATGAGAGGCCAAGTGACGTCCACTGTACATCTTCCTTCCTAAAATAGGACTGTACTGACGCAAGACACGCTCTGCTAGTACTCACTCCCACAGACTGAAACAACTTTAAAGCTGTCACTGTTGCATTCTTGCATTTACTGCAGATTTGTTTTTTCGTGCTTGTAGTGCATTTGCCTGTTTTGTAATGCGCTGCGGTGTTGCTTGCTGCGACTTCAGAGCGCTAAACAGCTAGAAGTACGGTGGCCAGATGGAAGATTTTTTTGTCCTGTTTCTAGAGGGTGGTGTGCCCTGGCAGCCAGGCCTAATCAGTTAAATAAAACTGCTCAGCAGCCTAGGGCTGCAGGCAGTCGTGTGTGTCCTGGGCTGCCCGCCCTGAACTGGTAATTTAAGTACTGTTTTACTTGACATTGCCCTGACAGTTACTTAACAGTAGTTAACTGTTAAGCTGTATGGAAGAAGTTAAATTAGATAAACTTTAAGTAACTACTAGTAGCGCTAGCGTAGCCGCCATGCCACCATGATCATGAATATGCCGCCCAGGTGGCAGTGGTGTGGGGCCCATGCCAAACCAAACAACGCTTCTTTTTGTTTCGGTGCGTGGCAGTTGAGCCTCGTTCTGGGTCCGCCATCCTCAATTCCCACTGAGTGGACAACATGGCAGGACATGCTGAAAATCGGCTCTGTTACCGTAAGGTCTGTAATAAAGACATAATCCGGTGCCTGTGCTGGAGATCATGGCTTTAGTGTTTTCTGGCTTTGTGGGAGGTGGGTTTTAGTGGGTCAATGAAAGTTGAATTTCTTCACATGAATATTAATGCAGCAGGAACACGTCTGGTTTTTATTTTCCCTCTTAATGTTGAAGTCACAATGGATATTATTTTCTCTGGAGAACATTTAGCTGTCCAGGAAATATTAAGTGAAGTGCTTTGAGAAATTAACTCTGTTTTTTATGAGAATGTTAGAAGATATTGACGTATGTTATTTTGGGTGGAAAGGTTCTGTTGCTGATTTTGAGTCCTTTGAAGAAAAATTCCCGTTTGCGCACTTTTTGATGATTCGCTGTTAGTAAGTGAGTGGAGCCAGTGGAGGAAGTGGGTGTAGCCAGCAAAAAGTAGGTGTGGCCTCCGAAAAACATTTTAGCACCTGCACTTCATATTTTACAAATTAAGCACTGCAAATAGTCATAGTGCCACTTGGTAGAATGATTTCATCTTGAGCAACAAAAGAACAAGGTAAAAGAAATAGAGGAAATGCAGTTGAGCGTAAAACCCTATAGGAGAGCACTAAGGGCCAGATGTAGGAGCCCTAATACCGGTCGGTAACGGCCGATTTCGGCCGTTACCGACCGGTATTTGGCTTTTGAGATGTAGGGGGCCTATTCAGTAATTTTACCGATTTGGTAAATATACCGAATCGGTATATTTACCGAATCGGTAAATCCATATGTAGCTGACACTCCTAAGAGTGCCACAGGCCCTTAAGAGTTGGTATTTTACCACACAATCCTATTGTGTGGTAAAATACTGAATTCAGGTGTGCATGCACATCTGTGCATGCACACCTGTGCCATCTGACACACAGACATGCCCTTAGGGCATGGATGTGTGCCACATGTCACACAAGCCTGTACTTGGGGTGCTAGAGGGTGTCAAAGTGACACCCCCTGCACCCTTGCAGGATTCGGTATTTACCGATTCGGTAAATACCGAATCGGTATTTCCCATTGATTCCTATGGGCTTCAAGGCCCATAGGAATCAATGGGCAATACCGATTCAGTATTTACCGAATCGGTAAATACCGAATCTTGCAGATTCGGTAATTGTGTTTTAAAAATTACCTACATCTGCCTCCTTCTAATTTACTGATTCATAAATACAGAATCGGTAAAATTCGGTATTTATGAATCGGTAAATTAGAATTACCTACATCTAGCCCATAGTCTGTACAAAGCTGAGGTCCCCCATTGGTTGACCGTGCGCTCGTGGTATTACCAACTACGCTTATCCCCCAGCAGTGTATTTACCGGGTGGCAGGTGTAGGCTGTCTATTTCACACAAAAAGAAAGGGGAGAGGGTCAATAACTCATCTACCCGGAACCCCCTTCTACAACCTATTCACACCAAGAGGGGTAGAGAGGAAACCAAGACTGAAAACGCATGCAGGGGCACAAAGAATGTTAGTAAAACTGCCCTCACTCACACACAAATCTGTGTGTGACATGCTTCATCATCGGGTCTGCTTACAAAACACCCTGGCGTCCTCCTTGTCCTCTTCTTAATCACCCCAGACTTTCCTGGTCACCACTACCCTGATGCCCCTGTACCTGCTCCTCTACACCCACTGCTGCCCTGTGCACTGCAGTGCAGGGTCATTTGGCTATCAGTTAGCAAAGCTTTCTTACAATAATCTGCACTCAGTGGCACCAGGCATCTTTCTATTCCAAGGCACAATAATGCTAGAGACTGCCAGGGAACAGAATATGACTTGTGAGAGCATCTAGTAGTGACAGACCACAGGCCAAGTGGTAATTTTTTGACAGGCACATTTTCTGCTTAGCACAAAAATGCTGCTAAATTTGGGGTTCAGGGCCACCACTTTAGCTTTTTTTGCCACACAATTTGCCAAGCACTGCTGAAAAATTCTGGGGGTACTGTTTACTGCATTTCAAATACTTGTTGACTGCATAATTATGGCCGGCCTTAGTAGGCCAAATCCAGTCTGGGTTTGCTTCTGATCCTGTGGGCTGGACTGTTCCTATTCGATCTATTGCATTTATCTGGTTCCTGTCCCTAGCAGTAAAGTGTGCAATATAGATTTAAAGGGGGTCCAAGCACTTGTCAGTGGCTGAGACTCTTTGTTCCACCTTTTGTGCCTCTACCTACTATTTGGAGTCATTTGCCTATTTTTTTACATACAGTCTTCATTGAATCAATTTAGAAAAAGTGTGAATGCTTGGACATTTTTTAGGTCCTTTAAGTTTGTTACCTTTAGCAGTGCTGAACCGATATGGTAATTACCTACTTTCCTTAGCACCCTATGCCTACCCACTGATTCTGTTCTTGTTATATTGTGTTTATGAACAGTTTTCAGAGCTGATAATAAGATAATATCCAGCCACCAAGTTTTGTATCTCATGCAAATTTGAGGGGTCATAAGAATGGCGAAGTCCTCAATCTATGACTCTGTGACATTCATTGCTGTTTTAAAGGGCCCCTATGTAGTAGCAAGCCTCAGCCAGGCCTACCAGTCCAAGGGATTCACCCTTCTCTGCTCAGAGTCCTTAGACCAATAAAAACAAGTTGGCACAGAAACTGGAATAGAAAAGACAGAGTTTATTAAACCTCATGAGGTGGAACCACATTCACACAACACCCTTCGGTAGTATATTTATTTATTTTATTTAATTTGTATGGCGCGTTATAACCACAGGGGTCTCTAAGCGCTGTCTGTCCAGATTTACGTGAGAGATGTTACGTGATGAGATGTTACATACACTTGAAATCGGCTATGCACCTAAGAGCTGCTCCATGCTTGTTTGTACAACACAGTTTTTAGTTTTTTTCTGAAGGGAAGTAAATTACTTTCCTTCCTGAGGTCTGAGTCCAAATTATTCCATAAAGCTGGAAGCACGTTGGAAAACGCACGGCCCCCCACCGTGGTCAGTTTGAAGCGAGATTGGGACAAAAAAGTGGCGTCCGATGAACGCAAGGTCCTACCCGGTGTGTAGGGGGATATTCGGGATTTCAGATATTTGGGTGCTTTGCCGTACAAAGCCTTATGAGCAATACACAGTCCCTTGAATACAATTCGCTGACGTATTGGGAGCCAATGTAGCTCCTGCATCAGGGGAGAGGCATGGGCAGTCCTGGGTTTTTTGAATATGAGCCTGGCTGCATCATTCATAACACCCTGAAGCTTGTCCAGCAGCCGCTGAGGCAAGCCTAGGTATAGGGAGTTCCCGTAGTCCAGCCTAGCCAGAATTGTGGCTGAGACCACGTGTCTCAGAGTAGGGAATGAAAGCAAAGCAGAGATCTTCCTTAGTTGTTTTAGGAGGCCTATACAGGTGCCCACAACAGTGGAAACCTGTTTTTCCATGGATAATTTGTTATCCACAAATAGGCCTAAGCTTTTGACTGCTGCTGCCGGTTTTGGTGGTGTACCCAACTCTTTAGGCCAGAATTTGTCGCTCCAGGGGTTGCCCGAGATGGAAATGGGCAACACTTCCGTCTTGTCTGGATTGACCTTCAGAGAGTTCTCAGACATCCAGTTAACTGTGGTTTTTAGTATGTCCTGTAGCCTAGTGTATGCTCCTGGGCCATCATCCAGCCGGATGATGATCTGGGTGTCATCGGCATAGTTATACACTAGGCAATCCATCCTGTTCAGGAGAGCAATTAGTGGCTGCAGGTAGATGTTAAAAAGTAGGGGTGACAACGCAGAGCCCTGTGGGACCCCGCAGGTGATCGGCGCGGGGGTGGAGAGTAAATCGCCCAGCTGCACTCGTTGTGTCCTACCCTGCAGGAATGATGCGAGCCATGCATGTGCTGTGCCTATGACACCAGAGGATCTCAACCGCGACAGGAGCTGTTTGTGACACACGGTGTCAAACGCCGCGGAGAGGTCCAATAGTATCAGGGGACTTGGTGTTTTTACATCAGCCCGGGTTCTCAGTTCATCTAGAATAGATAGCATGACTAGTTCCGTGCTATGATTAGCACGGAACCCTGCCTGATTGGTTTCCAGCAGGTTGTTACTCTCCAGATGAGCTGAGAGAAGAGCTAACACATGCTGCTCGATCACTTTGGCCAAGAAAGGCAACTGAGAGATGGGCCGGAAGTTTTTCAGACATTTTGTGTCTGCACCGGGTTTCTTCAATAAGGGGATCAGGCGAGCCTCTTTGAAGGCTAGAGGGATCTGTCCTGTGCGAAGAGAGGTGTTCAATAAGTGCAGGACCTCTTCCTCAATTCCTGGCATAGCCACCTTAAATATGTCAGGAGGGCAAGGGTCCACCAAGGAACCCGATTTAACTCGGCCTACTATGTTGAGTAGTTCTCGTTTAGACATAGGGGCGAACTCAACTAAAGGTGGGATGTTTAATGGGGTGGTAAGGTCCAATAGGCAGGGGCAATCGAGGGGTACCATTTCCTCAACTTCGTGTAGGATGTCAGATATCTTCTTTACAAAGAAGTCCTGAAACCTCTGACAGTCCTCCTGAGTAAACTCGGGACTTTGCTCTTTGTTGACCCTGAGCTCTGCCAAAACCCGAAAGATTTCTTTTTGTGGGTTTTTTGCAGCCACTATTCTCTCCTCGAAAAAAATAGCCTTCCTAGATTGTATAGCTAGTTTATACTGGGCTAAGGATGAGACATATTCTTGTTTGGAGATGGCGTCATATTTTTTACGCCATGCCCGTTCTTTCTTCCTCACCCCGCGTTTCATCTCCCTTAGGGAGTCGGTGTACCAAGGTGCCCCAGCTCCTCTTGCCACCTTCTTTGTCCTGCGAAGAGGTGCTACCACATCAATGGCACTCCTCAATTTGTGCTGGAGTTGACCACATAGAGTGTTAACGTTAGCATCCTGCTCTTTTATTGGAGGGCCATGCTCTAAAAGGTGGACCAGGTTCTCTCCATCTAGATTTCTCCATTTGCGGGCCGTTTTCCAGCCCTTCCCAGATTTGACCGGAGGGCCCTTCAGTATAAGACTGCCCTTTATTAACGAATGATCGGACCAAGCACAGGGTAGAATTTCCGTGCTGCCCTGGACTGGCATATTGGTCCAGACTAAATCAAGTATATGACCTTTGTCATGTGTTGGTTCCTTGACTTGTTGAATAAGGCCTAATGAGGAAGCCGCCTCCTCGATCTGTGACGCTTGTCCTTCCTTGGGAGACTTTTCCCAATGATAGTTGAAGTCCCCAACGATCACCAGTTTATCATATCTGGTGCATAGGTCCTGGACCAATTTTACAAAGAGCGTGGGGAAATCTGGCGAAGCCCAAGGTGGCCGATAAACCACCAAGAACACCACACAGACCGCTCCCCTCCTAAGCTTAACCCCCATGACCTCGGCTCCTCCAAGGGTTTCAGAGAGGAACCTCTCCGCGAGAAGGTTTGACTGATATAAGAGGGCTACTCCTCCTCCTCTCTTGGCCCCCGCTCTGTTGAGGTGAATGGCTAGATAGTTATCTGGAAGGGCCGCCACTAAATCCGGCGCTGAGCAATCCTCCAGCCATGTCTCGGTGAGCGCGAGGACGTCTAACTCCCCGTCTTCCAAGAGTGTGAAGACCTCTAACCTATGGCTCTGCAGAGAGCGGGTATTCAATAGGCCGTAGCTCAGGGTATGGGTGTTAGAAGAATGCAGCCGCCCCCTAATGCTTCTGGGTGAGGTTAACAAGCCCTCACAAGCCAGCCGATGTATAGTAGCTGGCTCAAGATGTGACTTGCCCAAGTTAAGCTGCAATAAGTCATCCCTAGAATATGACACGAATTGGGCAGGGATTCTGGCCCCAGGCCCCGGATGGTCACGGATGGGCAAAGATGGGCTCACCTCTGGCGAACCTCCGGCGCACCAATGGCGCGCCCGCTGCGCGTCTCCGCTGCGCGTTTGCTCCATGTGAGCTTTAAATAGGAGGCTGCTGACGGTCCTAGTACAACCACTAGACCGTCAGCTCTCCAAGATGGCCCCCGGAAGTGAGGGTGGAGGGCTCTGTACCGCGTTGGACACTCCCTCCACAACAAACAGCACAAGCTGCGGTGGAACGGGGAGGTAAGCGGTAGTATCTAGCAAGGTAACTCCGTTAATGCGCCCACATCAATTAAAAGGTACCGTGCAAATAATATTCAAGTTCAGCACAAAAGCGGTGATTTTTAAAAATAATGCTATTAGCAAGTATGCAGCAAAGCGGCGATTTTAAAATAATGCAAATTCTAGTACAAAACAGATGCGTGCTAGCGTGGTCAGCAACGCGACTGAGAACAGCGTTTCTGTGTCAGTATCGGTAAATTCTGGAATCAATCGCGGCAGGAAATGCTCGCCCTAAATAGGAGGCTGCTGACGGTCCTAGTACAACCACTAGACCGTCAGCTCTCCAAGATGGCCCCCGGAAGTGAGGGTGGAGGGCTCTGTACCGCGTTGGACACTCCCTCCACAACAAACAGCACAAGCTGCGGTGGAACGGGGAGGTAAGCGGTAGTATCTAGCAAGGTAACTCCGTTAATGCGCCCACATCAATTAAAAGGTACCGTGCAAATAATATTCAAGTTCAGCACAAAAGCGGTGATTTTTAAAAATAATGCTATTAGCAAGTATGCAGCAAAGCGGCGATTTTAAAATAATGCAAATTCTAGTACAAAACAGATGCGTGCTAGCGTGGTCAGCAACGCGACTGAGAACAGCGTTTCTGTGTCAGTATCGGTAAATTCTGGAATCAATCGCGGCAGGAAATGCTCGCCCTAAATAGGAGGCTGCTGACGGTCCTAGTACAACCACTAGACCGTCAGTTCTCCAAGATGGCCCCCGGAAGTGAGGGTGGAGGGCTCTGTACCGCGTTGGACACTCCCTCCACAACAAACAGCACAAGCTGCGGTGGAACGGGGAGGTAAGCGGTAGTATCTAGCAAGGTAACTCCGTTAATGCGCCCACATCAATTAAAAGGTACCGTGCAAATAATATTCAAGTTCAGCACAAAAGCGGTGATTTTTAAAAATAATGCTATTAGCAAGTATGCAGCAAAGCGGCGATTTTAAAATAATGCAAATTCTAGTACAAAACAGATGCGTGCTAGCGTGGTCAGCAACGCGACTGAGAACAGCGTTTCTGTGTCAGTATCGGTAAATTCTGGAATCTATATGAGGTAGCACACTGACTGGAAGGAGCTTGGTCCTTTTATATCCACACAGGGGCTCAAAAGAAGGCAACACTAGGTACAGAATGCTGGTTTCAAATACATACAAGGTCATACAGGGAGTGTGCTAGCAACAAGTGGGAAGGACTGACAGTAATCTAATTCTGGTGGACACATCTTGACAGTTACAAGTTGGAGACAGCTGTAAGCTGAACTGGGCATGTGCAAAGCAGAAGAGGATAAATATATCTTGTCTCTGGGCAGATTTCAAGAGCAGTTAACAGGAAGGTAGGACAGAGCAAATGGCAAACAAAATGGCCGACAGGAGTACAAAATCGATTCCGTAAAACGGACAAGATAGTATCTAAATACAAAATGTCTTCTGCTAATGCTTAACCTAATCAATGCTAAATTACAACACCTAAATCAACTGTATCTGATACAAGTGAAATACTTATTTCTTCCTTAGCTTTCACTCATTGCACCCAATATTTTATTTGAATGGGTTTTTAGATAGCAATAGGTTTAAGAGAAACATGGTTATCCATACAAGGAACAATTCCTGAGTCCATACATTAAAGTTATTGCCCATTGACAAATACTGATTGCATGTTCAGTGCTACAATTTCAGCTAATAGACAGTTTGGAGTCATAAGCAATCTAAGCCAGCTGTCCCAAATTAGATTCCTTAGATCTCGGGTTGTAAGTGATAATAAGAGAGGGCATGTGTTAAATTAGTTCTCATCTGCAACGGAGATGATGCAGGAAAAGCATTTGTTATAGTATTGTGAACCTTCTTAAGATCAACCCTCTCTACAGCAAATCTAAGACACTTACTTATATACATGGTAATGGTCTTAGATCAGAACCCAAATTCAGCTATTAAGGCTAATGGGTGACAATTCTCATACTTTCCTCAACCCCACGGAACTGGGCAAGGCTTCCCTCTGTCCCCCTTTTTTCATTGTTCTATCCTTTGACCCATGGGTCTGTGCTCTGAGTGCTCTTAGAGACAGTGTGGCATCTTAATGCATTAACCTTGGGAATTGTCATTGAAGGCTTGCTGTTTATGCTTGTATTATTCTGTATTCCCTGAGGTTCAGCTGTCTACCTCAAACTGCATTGGAATGTATTGATTCATATTCTGGATATAAGTTGAATAAACCCATTTCAGAATACATGCCTCTAAATGTTTTTATCACAAATGAATTGAACAATTGAGACTGAAATGAAATTAAGGACTAATTATACTTAGGTCCATTAGTCCAACTTAATATGGAGTGGGTGATAAAATTAAATGCCAACAATCTCACACAAAAGGTTAAAGACATCACAAGGTAATGGTTGTCTCTTTATCTGATATGTTATGGACCTAAACATCTATCAAAATTAAATTAAACTCTAATATCACTTATGCTATGAGTACACCATCTTTTTCAAAGAAATTGATGGCATTGATTCCAAGTTTATTTGGTCTAACAAATAAAATTAGAATTACTGATAAAACTAAGGTTGGACAGGACAAAGGTGTGTTCAGCAAGACTACTTTAAAAATGTGAATCAGACTTTCATTTGGGTAACACTTATACGTGTTTGCAAACAAACTTTAATTTAGAAACATTCTGCATTGGCTTAGCATTAATGTTACTTTTGATTCTGAGTTGGCCTTTACCTACAACTGATATAAAAAAAAACATACAGCTTTGGTCCTTAGATTCATTTAGAGGGATTTCCATTTGAAATGAAAGAAGACAAGCCGTTTTTACCTAGTTGTAAGGTAGATCTGATTAAAATTGATAATAAAGGGATTCATCGGATTTTATGGATGGAGAAAGATTGAGAAAGGCAAATTTTAGGTCAATGTCTTTAGAACTGAAATTGGTATGTTGTTCTTAGCCCAGTTAGCAATGTGCTATGGTCTACCAGATATTGGATTGTATCCTTTTCTGAGACTGAAGTGTTCCATGGCACAACTAAGAAGGTTTGAAAAGGTCTCTGATTTCATAATTAAGGGGTCTCTTATCCTTTTCGGTGCTCATGACGAGCTGAGCTCGTCATGAGCCACGGTGCTCTGGTGCTCATGACGAGCTCAGC
This sequence comes from Lissotriton vulgaris, assembly GCF_964263255.1. Taxonomy (NCBI): domain Eukaryota; kingdom Metazoa; phylum Chordata; class Amphibia; order Caudata; family Salamandridae; genus Lissotriton; species Lissotriton vulgaris. The sequence continues at coordinate 278,628,440 of NC_141689.1, read as the reverse complement.
TCGTCATGGCCCGTGGAACGCTCAGGTGCGGGGAGAATTCCCCTGCTGTGCTGAGCGTTCCACGGGAGCCAATGCACCTGTGACGAGCTGAGCTCGTCATGAGCACAGGAGCGCCGTAGCTCATGAGGAGCTCAGCTCGTCATGAGCATGGGAGCACTGTGTGCGCCCCCCTCCCCCCCAGCACAGCGGGGGAATTACCCCCGCAGCGAAGGGTTTATAATAGTGGGCAGACCTCCCAAGGCTTAGCCCCCACCCCCAAGACCCAGTTAAACGGCCTGGGTGTCTGGATCGACCGAGACCATACATTTAAGATTCAAGCACAGAAGACGGCAGCCACGTGCTATGGTATCCTGAAAATTATTCAGAATGTTTTTCCCCTTCTCCATTTCGAGGCAAGGAAAATTATGGTCCAGTCCCTTATCCTGTCCCAGCTGGACTACAGACACGCTCTTTATTTGGGTGCCCCTGCCGCCACTCTTTCCAAACTAAAGACAATCCAAAACTGGATAGCAAGACTTTTATTAGGCATTCCCAAACATCATTCAGCCAAACCCTCTTTGAGGTCACTCTATTGGCTGCCAGTCCGGGAGAAAGTCAATTTCAAAGCCCTATGTATTATTCACAAGTCGCTAGCCGGAACAGGCCCCTCCATCCTTCAAAGCACCATCCAGCCCTACTGGCCCAACAGAAACCTTCGCTCCCACACTATGAATCTTGCCATCCTCCTTAGGATCAAGAAAGCCAGAACCGGGGGTCAGCAATTCTCTTTGAACGCGGCCAGACTCTGGAACTCCCTTCTTCCCCACCTACGTATAGAAACCAACCACCTAGCCTGTCGCAAACTGTTAAAACCTCTGCTTTTTCCCTAACTGGTGAAACTCCCTACTACTGCTACTACCAGCGCTGGGATGCCTATGGGTAGCCATGCGCTATATAAATGTCATTTCTATTGCATTCTATCGCCACCGCCCGTATGGTGGTGGCAATCCACCTGCCATTATCTACTGCCCCCCTCTGATTTCCCCCACCATATTACTGATGGAAAGACCCTCCGCCGGTTTTCCGCTCGTCGATGAGTCGACCCGGCGGAAAAGGGGCTGAATATGGTGGCGGTGTCTGCAAGACACCACCATCCATATTACAATTCAGGTGGAGATGTGCCTTTCCATGGTGGCGTTGCCGCCATGGAAAGGCATGCGGTCCCTGATTGTGGGGGCCCTTTACGGGCCCCCAGGGTGTTGGGGGGATAGGGGGTACACATGGGGGGTACCTATGGTACCGCCCTGCATTTGCATGCACAACATGGCAGGCACCGCGTTGTGCCTGTCGCGTTGTGCATGCAAATGCACAAGGTGCATCCACAGCATTGTGGCGGGTGGTGCTGTGAGTACCGCCCGCCAGATGTTGTGGGTGAGGGATGCCACCCTGGTGGTGGCATCCTAATTGCCAGTGCGGGACCGCCGCACCACTGGCGGCCGGTCCAAGTACCGCTAGGGTGGCGGGCGGAGGAAAGTCCGCACGCCATCCTAATAGTCCCCTAAGTTTTCAAAGTTATTGGGGAGGAGACACAATAATATACATTGTCTTGAATCACCCTATTCATGCCTTGCAGAACTCTACTGAAAACAGTGTGCTCATCCTTTGAATTGCCATTTTGTAGATGACAATGTAGCAGGTTGAATGCACTTATTCAGTTCAGTCTTTAGGGAAACAATTCTCAAGTAAACAATATGCTGCTTAATTCATGGCTTACCATGGAATCTCAATCGACTATCAAAGGGGGGCGTAGAGATATAGGGGTCTGTTTGCACTATATAGATGTAGCTATGGCACTGCTACACGTGATGGCTTAGTATAAACTTATACAAACTGTCTAGGTTAATTTTATGGATGAAAGATTAAACATATTTAATTCTGACACTACATTCAGGTCGATATGGTTGTGTCATGGGGTTCATGTTGGCATGTCCGATATGAAAATTCAATTTTAGAATAAGCCACTGTTAGATCTTCTGTTGACCCTGGCAGCCAAGTCTGTAAAGTGGTGCTGGAGAAATGGGGACAGTTTATTGGTGCAAACCTAATAGGCATGGGTAATACATGTATGAAGATGCAACAATCTCTCTCTGAAAATATTGTTGAGAAATCTATTGTGTTCGGCTTAAATATGGTCTGCACTAGATCTGTACTTGCAGAAGTGAAAACCTCATGGAGTAAATTTTATATTTCTGCTCTAATTTTCAATTTCCGGATTATTTGTTGCTCTGCTAAGCCTGTCTCTGGTTTCACTTATCTAGCCGCGTACTCCTCCCTCCCATCTTTGATGTGAGGATGATTGTTTTTGGTAACGTACTCCTTGTTTGGTTCTCTTTCTGGTGGCCAGAAAACTGAGACTTCTGCCCGTTCCAGTGGCCAAGGCAAAACCATTGGGTGCTTCTTAGATGACACGCTGGCCTACAAATTTCATGTAAATTCTCTGGTTTTCTCCTGTTTCTACACTCTTAGAATAGTAAAGAAACTGTTTCCTTTTATTCCAGTGTAAGCAAGGAGGACAACAGTCTCTGCATTGCAACAGTTTACTGGTCAATGCCTAGGAAACGGTTCTAAATAAATTACAGATGGTACAGAAGGATGCTTTCTGGTACCCCTAAATTCAATTCTGTATCTAAGGCCATTAGCCAACTTCATTGGCTGCCAATCAGAAGCTTAATTAAATTTAAGGCTTTGTGCATCGCCTATACAGGGATTCACAATACAGGTCCAAAGTTTCTGAAGCACTCCTTGCAGATCGAAAACCCCTTGCAGATCTCTACTCTCCTTAGGGACAAACCTACTAACCATTCCCAGAACCTATAGATCCAGCTGGGGAGACAGAAGTTTTCTGGTCAGAATTGCTAAGTTATGGAACACTCTTCCCCCTCAGATCAGAGCCCTTCCAACTCTTATTCTTTTAGGAAACAATTAACCTTGTTTTTCAACAAGTAGGCTATTTTTCTGTCCCAGGAGCAGACAGTGGCAAGTCACCTTTTTGGTATACGTGCGCTCTACAAGTCGCGGTAAAGTACCATAACATAATAGGATCTTTTGACCAAGGTTTCTCTTTCTGTCCTTCCCCATCTCTCACCAGTTTTAAGTTTCTTCTCCAGTCTCTTTCCTTTTATTCGACTGATGTTTTCAGTAGCGTTGGGTAGAACTTGAAGAGTTTCACTCCATGAAATTCCTCAAAGTTTCCTAAAAACTCCACGAGATTCCACAGAGTTCTGCGATTGGCGAAATTCGGTATGTCACACTGCTCATGCTGATTTTTAGCATGCTTGGAACTTGTCCTGCACTGTACAATCAGCACAACCCCACTACGCAGTGCGCCAGAGGTTGTTGCTTCTTTCTGTTGCTTGAGTAGATTTTCTACTCCAGCACCAGCTGTCTCAACACTAGTGGCAGTTTTCTCAATGTAAGCGGTAGTGTCCTGCTATGACTGCGGGCCGTCTAGCACTTGATTTTCTTACTTGCGGTGGCACGCGAGAAAAAACCTCGGCCACATGGCAGTTGGAAGAGTTTTTCTGGAACTAAACGCAGAGTGGGCATAACTCTGTGAACTCTGATAATGAGCAGAGTTTTCCGCCCACCCCTCATATTAAGTGAATTTTTGTTTGGTCTGACTATGTTATAAAGGGTTACATATTTTCATGTACTCAGAAAAATCCCTTTTTGATGCAGCTGATAGAGCGCGCAGGTCCCCCGACTATAATTTTACCATACTCACATGGGCCAATTATTCATTTACACATTTACTTTAATCAGATAACCCACGCTCTACTACCAGTCTATTTTAACTACTAGGTCCTATACCATTGACTTACCAATCCTTGTCACTGGTACCTATACCCTCTTGGATCAGGGAGTTAGTTTTAAAGTAGGTAGTCACAAATACAATACCATTTGCACTTATTTAATAACCACAGACTCGGGGAAGGTTTAAAATCTTAGTCTAAATTTCATCATAAGTCATGATCCAAAGATTGAAAGCAATTAGACTATCAATAAAAAAGATCAGAAATAGTGTATAACTATGTAAAAGATATATTATGCCAACCATTTAGCAGAATGAAATAAAGGGGAGGTAAGAACAAAGAAATATGCTTATTCAAAAAAACAGACATCCACACTTTGACTAAAGGTGGGTAGAGAAAAGGAACATACTAAATGACACAGCTTTAAGCAATTATAAAAGGTGGGTAAAAAGAGGGAACATAATATGCAATCACAAAACTCGAGCATATGACTATAGGGAAGGTAAGAAAATGGAACACACTATTAATTCACTTTAATCACTTTAAAGGGAGGGTGAAGAAAAGGGAAACATTTATGCAATCATGAAAAACGTTTAGCATTCAACTATAAGGAGGGTAAGAAAGTGGAACACGCTATTAGAACAGCAAAACATGAATCTTTCATCTACCAAGGGAAGGGTAAGAAAAAGGAACATATGCAATCAAAGCTTTAGCAATTTAGGGAGGGTAAAGAAAAGGACGCAAATTATAACGACAATTACCCACACAGATTTATATTTACCTAGAATAGTGTGAAGACCAACCCTGGCCACGGGTCAGTTAAAAGGACAGAAGAACCCCAAAGAATGAAGTTGCCAGTAGGCCAGCAGGTGCAGATCAGAGTCAGGACAGGATAAACCAGATTTGGATCAGGAAAGGACCACCAAAGGTTAAGACCAGCACCCGCAGTTCAGTAGCAACGCCTGCGCTACTCTCTCTGTGCAAGGAATCAGCCAAAACCCCGATTGGGTTACAGCATATACCAGCAAAGTGCTTCGCCAGCACTTCAGCTTCCCCAGAACCCCGATTGAGTCAGCAAATCTTCGGTCAGGGTGCTTCGCAGCCCTCTGCTCTTAATCGCCTATTGAGTGCATTGGGTCAGTGACAGATCAGCTATTCGGACAAGTCGGACAATTTCTCTAGCTAAACCTACGCTAGTTATACTGTTTTTTCCAGGTCAGTGTACCACCCCCCAAAGAGGAGGAGAGGTTATCACGCCACCTCAAATTCTGTAACTTCAGTAATGAATATGAATTTTTCGTTCCCGCCCCATCAATTTACACTCCCATGACATCTGTATTTCACCTAACAATGGATGTTCTATTGATAAATACATTGTATGCAAGTTAGCTTCTTCTGGCAGGGTCAGATGTCAGCTTTGCAGGAGCGTTTTTTGCTGTGACTGTCTCCTGGCTCAATTTCAATAACACGAGTTCAGTTCCTGGCCAGACTGGGTCATGCACAGAGGAACTTTCAAAATGGAGTAATAGCACCTCCCAGGCCCAAAGAATGCGTTACATGCAAAGTAAAAGGAAACAGTTTTAGAACACAGAAATAAATGATTTCTCTGTATACCATGAATTCCTACTCTATTCCCATTATCTTAACGTTAAATATAGCATTAGGATTATGCAGAACCAACAGCTTAGCATAAGCAGCAGTGCAGGCTTCTCGCATGTGAGAACATAGAGCCGCCATCTTATCTCTATTCCGCAGAAGCGACAGTTTCCCTCCAAAGCTGAAAGTACGCCATGTCACGTGAGTATGACAGACGCATGCGCAGTAGAAAATCCCGCGTAACAGCAGCCATATTAGATGCACGCGTTTTAGGATTAGTAAACACATAAGCAAGCTTCGCTCGCATACCCAAATGTTGATGAAAATGTGCAAAATTAGTAAGACAAACATGTTGGTTAATTCCATTAACGTTATTCGAGGTTCATGAATATGAGCAAGTCGCTTCATGTGCGAATCCTTGCTCCATTAATCCCCTCTTTGATGATATTTTATATCATCACCAATTAATGAAAACAGATGCCAACTTTTCACATTTCACCCAATTCAATCTCTTCAAACTTTCTATTTTGCTTTTTCTCATTATTGTTATGAGAATTTTTCATTTTCTTATATATTTGCTATTCATTTCTTCTAATTCAAGCTCATCAATATTTCTCTTTACTCATCGCCTATGCATAGAGTATTTTTTTTATGCTTTCGACACTTGCAACAAATTATTATCCCTAAAACTAGTAGGCCTATTCCCACCATTGGCATCAGTATTTTATCTACAATACTCTTTCCTACATTAGAAAGCCAACTACCTACAGAGGAGAGACCATCAGTAAGTCTCATCCATGCACTATCAACCTCCAGTGGTTTGAGCTCTTATTCCAGATAAGTAATATTCCTCACATATTTCTTAATTTCAACACTTTTGTCTGGTATATAAGTGCAACAATGTTGCACTTTCAACATTCTACAGACTACGCCCTCTTTTGCCAATAATGTATCAAGAGCAAGTCGATTTTGTAAAATCATTGATCTGATTGCAACCAATTCTGTATTAACCATCAGAAACCCTCCAGCAGTGTCAGTTGATAACCGATCCACTACCGTTGGCAATTTGCAAATTCTGTGTGTATTCAGAGCCACTCCCACTGTTGGTATCAATGCACTAAATATATCACCTACTATTTCACCAACACTAGCTCTTTTACTACTTACTAATCCATTAGTTTCTTCATTGCTTCCAGTGATTTTACCCACATGGTATATCTTTGGGAAGACAATACCAAAATAACAACTCCCATACCAATGGTCTGGTAATTTAAAATAAGCCTTGTTCCCACATATATAATAAATTCCGGGAAACACAGGTTCGAACCCATCTTTAAAACCCCAACCCCCAATTACCTTGTAATTGTGTTTACATTCACTGAAACCAATGAATACATTGTTATAATAACTAGTTTTCTCCCTGTGGAGACAGAGTTTCCCCTTCTTTTTGAAATCCAGCAACATAGTAGCATTAGCTCCACCATTTGCGGTGCTCCCTATACTTTCAGCCCATTTAGGAATTGTGTGATTCTTATCATTTGCTTTTCTCTGGAAATTCTCTCTCCTTTTCTCAACCATATTCAAAAATATTTTTTCTTTTTCTTGCAATGAAAATGTTAGATTATTCTTGCGTGTGTCAGCTATATCTATTGTACCTATAGTTAGAAAATATTCATTCATGTAGCGTGCTACATTTCTTGTGGTATGTATAGGATTCAGGTCTCTTCGAACAGGAAGTTCCGAAAATATCACGTCTAATTTAGAATAATAATATTGTAAAGGTCCTTTCTTGTTAAATAAGCTAGCTAAAACACTACAGGAAATTCCATATCTTAGTGGCAAGTCACACCTTCAGCAACCGAAGTAGGTAACTTCATGCAGACATAACAATCTTCTATCTCCATCGCTTCTACATAGTGTACTAATAGGTTTGTAAATACATTTAAATGAGTTCTGTTTTTAATTCTATTGTAATGCAGTCCTTCCTCTTCTGGTGCTTCTAAGTCTACTTTAGTTTGTCTAATGCTAAGTGCTCTCTCTTGTGTATCTACTCTTTGTGGTGTATCTTTTGTTTGTAGCTCTTCTGTATCTTTTGGCAATTGCTCAGTAGGGTACAAATGTGTGTCTTAACTCATCATGTAAGGAATAGCTATTGTTAATCCTATCCAAACTACGAGTACTATTGCTACACTACATAAACATACTCTACAGCATGTCTTTAAACAATTTCTTTTCGGTCTTCCATTAACAGTATGATCAGCCATTTCTGACTTAAGGAGATTCAACCCCTCTTTGTAACTTTTACACAGATTTTACTCTGTGCAAATTTTCAGGTTGGTCTCACTTCCTTGTCAGTTTTATCAGTAATCATTTCTTCATCACTTTCGTCACTTATTTCCAGGATTTCAAAATCCTCTAAAACAATGTAGGTCCACTCAGGGCCTTTGTACTTATTATTCAGTCACTTTAATCGTGGACTTCTGGCTGTATCACAGGTTGATCAGTTTGATAGTTACTTCATTTACTTATTCAGGTTCTTCATTAATTCCCTTTAAACGCAATCTCAGTCTCAGCCATTTGTCTTCTGTTCTGAGTCTTTTAACTGGCACTGTGCTTTGGCCTTCTTCAAATGCTCTTTTATTTTTGTTCAGTTGTGGCACATCTATTTCAATGCTGTCTTCTGTTTCCCTCTCTATCTGACTTGATCCAGGTCTTATTTCAGTTTCTTCTGCCTGGTCACTAATCTGGCCTTGTTCAGGTACTTGCTGAATTTGGCTATTGTCTGTTTCACCTTCTTCGTCCTGAACACAATTTTCTATTCCTGTCTGGTCCTGCTCAAGCTCTTCGAACCCTTGATTTTCTTCTGCTTGAGCCTCCGCCCTAATTTCTATCTGTCCCTTTTCAGGCTCAGGAGTTCTTGGTGGAGTGTAGATTATTTGATCTTTCCCTATCTGTTCCTCCTCAGAATCACCTTTGACTTGGATTTCTATGATCTGAGTACCTTCTTCTATACCTGTCTCATCCTCACTATCGCTCAGTCTATCTTGAAAAGCTTGACTTCTGGTTCTCACATATTCTGCAGGTATGTTGACTACTGGAATCCAATCATCCTGACTGTTGCTCGGTTGTTCGTCTTCAGCTACTTCAGGATCGATTTCTTGAGACCCCTCAGCTGTACAACCTTCAGCCTCAGTTTCTTCAGGTTCAGTCACCTTTTTCGTATGACTGGCATGAATCCAGGGTGGGACTCCTGCACACTTTACAGCTGTGGTGGTAACCAAAATTACTTATCGTGGTTTTCCCCACCTTGGTGCAAGGCAAGATTTTCAAGTATTTTTCTTCAGCACCACCCAATCGCCTGGGTTCAGGTCATGTGCTGGAGTGGCTGGTCTGGCGACAGCGTCTTCCCCAACCTGGTGAGAGATAGAACGCACTCGGTCAGCCAGCTCTTTGCAATACTCCAGCACTAAATCATCAGATATATTTAGCAGCTTGTGTCCTGGCACCCATGCTTGCCTCATGGATGTATGACGGTACGACGCGGGCTATTACCACGCGTACCGTTACAACGCGTTTTTTTAACCACGACTTGCGCTATAGGGTGCGAACTTAGGAATAGTTTAATTTACTGTTCCAACACCAGTCCCTGTGGATAGTAGGGAAGGTGTTATAATAGAAAATTAACTATTCCTTGTCCTTGAGCGCCCTCCAGCGCAAGTCGTGGTTACAACTTGTGTTGTAAGACACGCGTCGTAATGGTAGCGCGGGGTAACATCTGCGTCGTAAAGGATGTTCCCCTTGCCTCATTGCTCTTCCCATCAGTATCTCATGGGGACTTGAGCCTGTGTTCCGGTCTGGAATACTTCTAAGTCCCATCAGAACAAGAGGCAAAGCATCTGGCCACTCCAATCGAGTAGACTCATACATCTTTCCCAGTCTTGATTTGATTGTGTCATTTAATTGTTCTTCCACTCCAGAAGCCTCTGGGCGATATGCACAGTGTAGTTTTTGCTTAATTTTGAATGCTTCACAAATTAGACCAATTATTTCATTATTAAAATGGCAGCCTCTGTCTGATTCAATTGTTACTGGAAAACTGAAACGTGGTATCAGCACTCTACGTAGTAGTTTGGCTACAGTGATGCTATCATTCCTACGTATGGGGTAAGCTTCTACCCATTTTGAAAACAGGCAGACAATGACAAGTACATATTTTAGTCCTCTACAAGGGGGTAACTGAATGAAATCACTCTGCAAACGTATGAAGGGACCCTCTGCCTTCCCAATCTTTCCTGGTAGCACTACTGTTTTCTTCCCTGGGTTCATTTGCTGACAAACCAAACACCTCTGGCAGAGTGCCTCTGCTACGTTCCTGAATTTTGTACTAAACCACGACTGTCTGAACAGACATATCATAGCATCTCTTCCCAAATGAGAATCTCCGTGAATTATCCTAGCCATTGGAGCAAGCAGACAGTCTGGTAACACTGGCATTTCATCAAGATAAACAATGACACCATCCTCAGCCTTTCGCTGGCAATCTGATTTCCTCCACTCTTCTCTTTCCTTAGATTCTGCTGCATTTAGCAAATCTCTCACTCCTTCCCACGTATTCACACCTTCTAGCAACATAAGTTGGCAGCTGCTTCCGTTCACCTCAACTTTCTTATTAATAGCCATTTTATATTTTGCACAATGTTGGGCTAACTGGTCAGCATATCGATTACCAGCTGTCACTTTGTCATTGCCAGATTTGTGAGCAGCACACTTGACCACAGCCACTTCTTTTGGCAACTGAATTGCTTCCAGTAAATCTTTCACATATTGTCCATTTCTGATTGGAGTACCTGAAGACGTCAGAAACTCTCTTTGCATCCATAGTTGACCATAGTCATGCACAACCCCGGAACCATACTGGCTGTATGTGTATATAGGTATTTTCCAATTTTTCCCAAATTTGCAGGCCTTTGCCAAAGCAACCAATTCGGCTACTTGTGCAGACTTGACTCCAGGCAAATGGAATGCTTCAACTGGACCCCCCAAGGTACATACTGCGTAAGCAGAACTCAGACCTCCTTCCTCATGTCTCATTCATGAGCCATCCACAAATAGCTCATAATCTGAATCAATTAAAGGTTCTTCTCTTATGTCTGATCGTGGTTTTGTGTTGTATTCAGTCAGGTCAATGCAGTCATGTTCAACTTCTCCCTTTACTTCTGCAATATGTGAATTAGGCAACAGGGTTGCTGGTTCCAGAATATTACACCTAGTAACGGTTACATTTCCTGCACCTACGAGTTTTCTCTCGTACTTAGTCAGCCGACTAGGTGTGAGATACTGGGTCTTTGTCCTGGTTAGCAAAATTACAACTGCATGTGGAACATACACAGTTACAGGATGTCCCATAATAATGGACTCACTCTGCTCAAGGCTCATGCATGTTGCAGCTACTGCTTTCAGATATCCAGGCAAGGCAGCTGCCACTGGGTCTAATGTGGAAGAAAAGTATGCCACAGGATGTTGCACCAATCCATGGATCTGAGTCAAGACTGAAAGTGCACAATTATCAAGTGTGTCACAAAAAAGTTCAAAATCTTTTGAATAGTCAGGCATTCCTAATGCTGGAGCTGTACACAGACATTCTCGTAATTTCCCAAAGGAAGTCATGCTTTTGTCATCCCACTCCACTGGGTCTTTGGCTCTCTTTTTTGTCATTTGTATCAGGGGCTTCGCTAGGACTGCAAATCGCACAATCCATTGCCTGCAATGTCCCACAACTCCAAGAAACATTCTGATTTCTTTTTGTGTTTGAGGCAAATTCATGTTTCTAATGATTCTGATTCTTTCTGAGGTAACTCTTCTGACACCTTTCTCTATCCGGTGTCCCAGATATTTCACTGATGTGGCACAAAATTTTAATTTTTCTGGTGACACTTTATGTCCTCCTTCACCTAAATGATTCAATAAGGCAATGGTATCTACAACACAGTCATTCCGAGTTTTAGATGCCACCAATAGGTCATCTATATACTGGACCAAGACTGACTGTCCAGGCAGCACCAAAGACTCAAGTCACTTTTTCAAAATCTGATTAAAAATCGAGGGGCTTTCTGTGTACCCCTGAGGGACACGATTCCAAACATAGACATGACTGACAAATTCAAATGAGAAAAGAAATTTGCTGTCTGGGTGCAATGGAATCGAGAAAAACGCGTGACACAGGTCAATGACAGTGAACCATCCAGCCTCCCACGGTATCTGATACAGAATCACTGCAGGGTTTGTACGACCCTGTACTTGCCACTCAGTTTCTTTATACCAATTATGGGAGAGTTACATGGACTGCTCATTACTTCTTGTAAAATGCCTGCTTCAACCAAACGTTTTATTTCTACTGCAACACCTGCTTTTATTTCTGAACTCATTTTGTACTGTTGAGTATTTGGGTAAACAGCATCTTCTCTTATGGTTACTTTTATTGGGTCAACATTTGACATTAGTCCTACATCTTTTCAGGTAAAGTCCCATACTTCTGGTTTTACTGTCTGTTGCAGTTCTTCTAGTAAGTATCCTACTGTCAGTCTTTTAATTTCTGTCTCTAGTCTTGCTAACATTAATTTATAAATTCCGTCTTCATCTGGGGTCTGAATTTCAACACCATTTGGAGTACAGAAAATGGTGCAATTCATTTTTCACAGTAAGTCTCGACCTAACAGGTCTACAGGACTTGAATCACTGACAACAAATATATGCATTTCTTTAAAATTCCCTATTCTGACTTCCATTGGTTCTGTAACTGGAGTACTAATTTTTTTATTTGAAACACCGATTCCTTGGATTGCTTCTCCCGAGAGGGGAACGTCTGCTGTTCTCACAGTAGAACAGGTAGCACCAGTGTCCAACAGAAAGGTGACATCATTTCCTTCAACCTTTCCTTCAATGTATGGCCCTGACTGGTCTACCAGCAAGTAGGCGCCAAGGACGCACTCTTCATCCTTCCCCCTCAGGCTGCGTCAGTAAGGTTCTTCACAAAAGAACGTATCACTCAAAAGAAATTGTGAAGTTGCTGTATCTCTTCTTTCCCTTCCTTCCCAATTTGTGTTATCTACACTCTGTTGTGGTTTGCTCCTGTAATTTGGCATAGGTGCAGGGGGTAACTGATTCTGTATTACCTGCTGCTGGGTCTTCCGTGGCACCCCATTCTGCGTCTGTGGATTTAAATCATTAATTGGCATGTTACTACTCTGCACAGCCTTACACTCGTCTTTCCAGTGTCCCAACTTGCTGCACCCGTGACAGGGAAATTTCTTTTTGGCATCCTCCCTATTGTATTTTCCCCTTGGCTTTCCTCCATTTCCATCACCTTGCTTCTGATGACTATTTATCTGGTTTAACTTTTGTTCTTTTTGTTCTGCCAATTTCACTTGTGCCCACATGACTTTTTCTTTTAACTCTTTTTGTTTATTTTCTAGCTCATCTTCACAATATTTAGCATATTTGAGGACTTCGTCTATGGACTTAGCCTGCCAACAATTTTTTTTATCTTTAATCCATTGTGAAATTTCAGGTCTTAATCCTAACACAAATTGATAAATGAAATGCGTCATATCCTTCATATCAATGTTATCCAACCCACTGTATTGTTTGAATACCTGCAGTAAACGTTCATAATATGCATGCACAGTCTCGTCTCTGTTCTGAGTGGTTCTATCTATTCTCATTCAGTCTGTCTCTTTTGCAGGCACCTTTCCTTTAAGGTAAAGTATTACCGGATTGTACCTTTTCATGACATCCTCGGAAGGTGCCCCTGTCTTTGGGTCTCTAGGGTACTCCTCACTAGTCCAATCAACAACAATCTTACATTCTGTCCACAAATCTACTGGAACTAAAATGTCGAATAATCCATCTAAGTCTTTCAAAAGACATTTTGAAACTTTTACAAATCTATCGACTTGTCTGTTCCACTCTACAGGTTTCTCACTGAGTTTTAGGAAATCATTTGTGAATGACACAATATCCTGTCGGGACCATGGAACATGTACATAACCGCCACCTGGTAACTCTCGCATAGGATATAATTTTTCCACCTTTTCTGCTTCTTTTAAAACATACCCTGAAGTCATTTGTTTTGATCGAACCGCTTCCTTTTTCTTTGACTATCTGGCTCTCCATTTGTCTAATTTTCCCCAATTCTGTAATAAGGCTAGTAGCTCTCGGATTTGCACTTTTCTACCTGACACATTCATATTTTCTAAATCTTTGTCAGAGAATTCTGCTCAATATGGCTTTTGCAATACTTTTGATTTACCAATATCAATTCCCATGCTGGCTGCGGTGTCCATTAATTTCTCAGGGTACACCCTTGTATTTCGAGTAATGCTTTTACAAATAAATAATAATTGATCTTCACTAAGGGTATTTAGTCTGTCAAATCCCACATTCCCAGCCATCAATTCCTCCAATTCGATTCTTAATTTATATATGTCTAATTGCTTTGGCTGTGGTTTTGGTTTCTCTATTTCTCGTGTCCATCTGTCTATCTCTTCAGGTTTTACTACAGTTGCACTTCTCGTACCGGAGGACGTCTCCATCTGTACTTCTCTCAAATTAAAAGGAGTGGTGTTCCTAATCGAACTACTCTCTGGTTCTCTAAATGGTAAATCAATTAAGGAGATTACTGACTCGCATTCACTTGCCTGGTCATCTACTATCAATGGTTCCCTTATTGGCTGTACTACCGATGTAGTTATAACTGGAGCTTTTGGACTACCCTGCTTCTCCCCGTACAATGGAAAAACTGGTCCAATAGTTATTGGAATTGTCAGAGCTTCGGGCTTGTATTTACTTGAGAAATTCTCTGAATTAATTCACTTCTCTGTTTATTCAGTGCTTCTCTTTCTATTTCTCTTTCTTGTAATACCCTCTCAATGCAGGTTTCATGTATCACTTGCGGAATCAAAGGTTGTTTTAAAAACGGGGCATTTGGATTTACTGTACTCGGTTCCTCATTATAAGGTGGTGGATTTTTCAATAATAAATCCTTCATATACTCATCGTCTGAATCACCACTGGTCATTAAATGTTTTCTTTTCTCTGTCCTTTTACCTTCAATGGGCTCTTCTAAAGTTAATACAGGATATAATCCTTCCACTAACATGTTCTCTCTCCAATTTTTTATTTGTTTATCTCTAGTTTCTCCTTTAACTTTAGGGTAGAATTTACTCAACCCTTTGTCAGTTCTAGGTCTGTCTCACTCAAAAACCTCAATCTCCCATTATTTTAGTGCCTCATATTGCGTTAATCTAGGTCTGGGATGTAAATCTTTCATTCGAGTCCCTAAATTGAACAAATTGCTGCCATTAAATGTGCCATCCAAGGGAAATGCCAAAATTCCGTCATCTTTAGTGTATTCCACCCAGTTCTCTAACCATACACAAGTGTGGTATCCCATGTCAAACATCATAAATGATGAAGTGTATTTGGTGGTGGAATAATAACTCCATCTTTAGTTTTAATCGGCTTATCTTTTTTAAAGCAATTCTTAACTCTGCTTACGAGTTACAATTTTCTTTTGCTTCGATACATTTTGCAAGGTCTGCCCCATATCATCTGTTCCCTAGCAAACCCTAGATATCTTCGATCAGGTCGAGTTTCTGGACTATTTAAATGCCACATATATTTTGCAATCTTCCAATAATAAGGCGTCTTTTATCGACCATTTAACAATGCAGTTTCAAATGGAATTCAACCAATGATTGCGCAGCTTTTCTTGTGAGACGAGTTCCCACGCTCCTGTACTCACCCCTCCTTTACAATTACTATCTTCGTTACAAGCCCGCTGTCTCAACCAATCCCAGCGCGGCTCTAAGTGACGTCAGTGCAGCTCGGCAACTGACTCCCTTCTTCACAAGGTAATGCAAAAACTCAATACTTTTATTTTAAAGTGCAATTTCTCTTTTAATCAACAACGTAGAAACATTCGCCACTGTACCCGAGTGACTAGATAGGAAAGAAATGTTTCACTGCAAGTAAATCCCTTCCGTTTACTTTTCATATACTACGAGTAGATCCCTTCCGCCTACCCTTCATTCAAGCATTAGAGAACCTGCTACTCCTCCGTACTCATCCACTCTGGGATATATACTAAGGCCAAAGTTTCACCAGCGAACCCCTTTGCTATCAATCAAGCTCAGACGACCTGCTACTCCTTCTGTGTGACCCTTACTAGGTGATATCAGAACAAAGGTTTTGCGAGCGAACTCTTTGCTATCCTCTATTCACACATTCATACAGAAAACCCTAAATAGTGCTTTTGGTTCTACCTAAACATGCACTAACTTTCTGCGAGTAAGTGACCTCACTGCGATGTGGCTTCCATTTACCACCCGCTATTCTGCCCCCGGGGATTCCAGACAAACATATAGCAGGTACGAGCGATTTTTGTCAATGCATAAAATTCATGAAAACTCATCAATCAAATAACATTTTTAAACATTTCAACAATATCACATTTGAACGATCAGCCCAATGGAAAAAATCATAACTAATTAACTAACTACCTATCTTTAACTAAGCCCTAACCTTACCTCTGCTACCAAAGAAATATACGGATAGAGCGCGCAGGTCACCCGACTATAATTTTACCATACTCACCTGGGCCCATTATTCATTTACACATTTACTTTAATCAGGTAATCCACGCTTTACTACCAGTCTATTTTAACTACTAGGTCCTATACCATTGACTTACCAATCCTTGTCACTGGTACCTATACCCTCTTGAATCAGGGAATTAGTTTTAAAGTAGGTAGTCACAAATACAATAACATTTGCACTCATTTAATAACCACCGACTCTGGGAAGGTTTAAAATCTTTATCTAAATTTCATCATGAGTCATGATCCAAAGATTGTAAGCAATAAGACTATCAATAACCAAGATCAGAAATAGTGTATAACTATGCAAAAGATATATTATGCCAACCATTTAGCAGAATGAAATGAAGGGGAGGTAAGAACAAGGAATATGCTTATTCAAAAAAAACAGACATCCACAATTTGATTAAAGGTGGGTAGAGAAAAGGAACATACTAAATAACACAGCTTTAAGCAATTATAAAAGGGTGGGTAAAAAGAGGGAACATAATATGCAATCACAAAACTCGAGCATATGACTATAGGGAAGGTAAGAAAATGGAACACACTATTAATTCGCTTGAATCACTTTAAAGGGAGGGTGGAGAAAAGGGAAACATTTATGCAATCATGAAAAACTTTTAGCATTCAACTATAAGGAGGGTAAGAAAGTGGAACACGCTATTAGAACAGCAAAACATGAATCTTTCATCTACCAAGGGAAGGGTAAGAAAAAGGGACATATGCAATCAAAGCTTTAGCAATTTAGGGAGGGTAAAGAAAAGGACGCAAATTATAACAACAATTACCCACACAGATTTATATTTACCTTTAATAGTGTGAAGACCAACCCTGGCCACGGGTCAGTTAAAAGGACAGAAGATCCCCAAAGAATGCAGTTGCCAGTAGGCCAGCAGGTGCAGACAAGAGTCAGGACAGGATAAACCAGATTTCGATCAGGACAGGACCACCAAAGGTTAAGACCAGCACCCGCAGTTCAGTAGCAACACCTGCGCTACTCCCTCTCTGCAAGGAATCAGCCAAAACCCCGATTGGGTTACAACATATACCAGAAAAGTGCTTCGCCAGCACTTCAGCTTCCCAAGAACCCCGATTGAGTCAGCCATTCTTCGGACAGAGTGCTTTGCAGCCCTCTGCTCTTAATGACCTATTGAGTGCGTTGGGTCAGTGACAGGTCAGCTATTTGGACAAGTAGAACAATTTCTTTAGCTAAACCTACGCTAGTTATACTGTTTGGTTTTTTCAGGTCAGTGTACCACCCCCCAATGTTGCAGTGTAAGAATCCCCAATTTCGATTGGACAAAAGAGGAGGAGAGGTCATCACACCACCTCAAATTCTGCAACTTCAGTGTTGAATATTCTTTTTTCGTTCCCGCCCCATCAATTTACACTCCCATGACATCTGTATTTCACCTAACAATGGATGTTCTATTTATAAATACATTGTATGCAAGTTAGCTTGTTCTGGCAGGGTCATATGTCAGCTTCCCAGGTGTGTCTTGGCTGTGACTGTCTCTTGGCTCAATGTCAATAACACAAGTTAAGTTCCTGGCCAGACTGGGTCATGCGCAGAAGGACTCTCAAATTGGAGTAATAGCACCTCCCAGGCCCAAAGAATGCGATGCATGCAAAGTAAAAGGAAACAGTTTTAGAACACAGAAATATATGATTACACTGTATACCTCGAATTCCTACTCTATTCCCATTATCTTAACATTAACTATAGCATTAGGATTATGCAGAACGAACAGCTTAGTGTAAGCAGCAGTGCAAGCTTCTCGCATGTGAGAACATAGAGCAGCCATCTTATCTCTAGTGCGCAGAAGCAACAGTTTCCCTCCAAAGCTGAAAGTACGCCATGTCACGTGAGCATGACAGACGCATGCGTAGTAGAAAATCCCGCGTAGCAGCAGCCATATTAGATGCAAGCATATTAGGATTAGTAAACACATAAGCACGCTTCGCTCGGATACCCAAATGTTGATGAAAATCTGCAAAATTAGTAGGACAAACATGTTGGTTAATTCTATTAACGTTATTCGAGGTTCAAAATACGAGCAAGCCGCTTCATGTGCAAATCCTTGCTCCATCACAGCCACAACACAAACGTATTTCTGTAATAACAAGCTTTGCATGGCTTTGTAAAAAAAAAAAGTGAGACAGTGTATAACAATGCTTTGTGTTACTTTGCGGTACAAAAGGGGGTGATGATAGACGGAGCATCTGAACCAATCAAACACTCACACCCAGTCAACAGATCTGGGTTTAATCCATCACCGTTCTTTAGCCCACTTTGCCACCCCAGTTCAGACATGGCCATATGCAAATCAGTCTGACCCTGTGCCTCATGGGAACAGTCCAGCCCGAACTGCGAAGCCATGCCTTCCCTGGACCGGAAACAAGCTTCCGAGGACTGGTTTCTGGCATTTCAGCCGTCTTCAGCCCGGCGTGCTTGAATCCAGTGGCAAAGTGAGCAAGGGACTTGCGTCTGAGCATACCCTGCCAACTTATGGCGAACAAAGCGGTACAAAAGGGGGTGGTGATGGACGGAGCATCTGAACCAATCAAACACTCACACCCAGTCAACAGATCTGGGTTTAATCCATCACTGTTCTTTAGCCCACTCTGCCACCCCAGTTCAGACATGCAAATCAGTCTGACCCTGTGCCTCATGGGAACAGTCCAGCCCGAACTACCAAGCTGTGCCTTCCCTGGACCGGAAACAAGCTTCCGAGGACCCATGTATTTTGACACAAACCCTGATTTACTAAATTTTGTAAACCTAGGTTTATGTCAAAATGGTGCGCCTACCTGAGGCTGGCCTAAAAAGGAGAATTATCTTTATTTCTCCTCTTTACTTCCTCTTTGCATGTGCACTGCATTCTGCAGCACACACACATAGAATAAAACACATCTCTTCCTGCACAAAAAAGTTCCTGCCTACAACGTAAAACAGCATAGGCACCATTTCACCATAGCTGAAGGGTTGATGCTAGCAGCCACAAGTGCAGCAGGGCAGGGAAAAAGCGAAATGGCGCCATATCTTAGTAAATATGGCACAGTTGAGCTCTCTCCTATTCACACAAGCAGCAACTTGCCTTGCTGTGCTGTGTTGTGTGAACTCTATGGCTGAGATACCCGCCACCCCCTCTCAACACAATCCCCAAAAGGAGGGAAACCGGAAACAGTTCTTTAAAGTTTTTGGATGTGGGAGGGAGTGACCCTCCCGGCCGTATTTATTAAAACAAAAAATTAAAACATTAAACGTTTCATGTTATGTACAATTTCATTATCACATTGCGATGTTTGGCTAACCTTAACATATTCTCTAATACAGAGGTTCTCCTAGCCGAACTAGCATCCTACAAAACATTCTCTAGAAACACTGAAATTGTACATCCTAACGTTTAAGGGCCAACGGCAAGGTCATAACCGGTGTCAAGATCCCTAACCAGACTTACCCCTCCCACTTGGGAGGGGCGACAGCACAGAGGCTTACCTCAAGTGCAACTACTAACAATTTCCCTTGACTTGACGGGGGCACTTAAGACTCGACGCCATTTAAAGGTCGTTCGAAGACTTGTGTGTGGTATCTGGAAGGTATCGTGGACCTCCCCCCACCCCACACAACTTACCGCATCTGCCGTCGCAGATGACACTGGCCCCGGGAAATTCCCCAGGAGGGGGCTGTAACCCCTCCTACAAAGGAAGGGGCCTTGACCGCCTTTCCTTTACTTCCGGCGACCCGCCCTTAGACGGGACCGCCTCCCCCTTGAGGGGCCAATGGCCACCTCTCCCGAGCGCTCCCATCCGTGTTGGGTGACGCCCACTCATAGGGATCTACCAATTAGTGCTCACCGATCATGACCTTACCGCCTACCAAAAATAAATACGACAATTCTTATTCAAACCCAGGAAAACATTGGTCGCTACGACCCAAAGAACATGCTTCAAATGCAACACTACATCAAATCATTTTAATCGTAACAACTTACACGATATTCACCATACTTTATTATGATCAACAACAAACTGATACTTTCACAGCCTGTAAACGAAACGGAAAACATACTTATATCATTCACTTAATTGCACGATGACTTGCTGTCCTCAGGGGCTGGTGGGTGGGTCAAAATTGGCTCTTCGTTCTGTCCCGAGCTCACGGGTAGCGAGGAGGTGCAGCTTCGGAGCACAAGAACAAGAGGACGTCTTCTGGTCTTGCGTCTCTCTTTATCCGTCTTCAGGGCGGGCGAGAACCCGCCCCTGCCTGCCCCTAGGGCGGGGCTGGCTACGTCGGTGTCTAGGCCAGCCCACTCTAGGGCGGGAAAAAACGCGCCCTGGCTACGCCGCTTCGGGCATACCAGCCGAGACGCGCCTCCCGCCCAAAAAATGGCTTCCCGGGGGGATCGAGGCACTCCGCCATACGTTCGGGGGGACCGAGTGGTCGCCCCTTTTCATATGGCTGAGATACCCGCCACCCCCTCTCAACACAATCCCCAAAAGGAGGGAAACCGGAAACAGTTCTTTAAAGTTTTTGGATGTGGGAGGGAGTGACCCTCCCGGCCGTATTTATTAAAACAAAAAATTAAAACATTAAACGTTTCATGTTATGTACAATTTCATTATCACATTGCGATGTTTGGCTAACCTTAACATATTCTCTAATACAGAGGTTCTCCTAGCCGAACTAGCATCCTACAAAACATTCTCTAGAAACACTGAAATTGTACATCCTAACGTTTAAGGGCCAACGGCAAGGTCATAACCGGTGTCAAGATCCCTAACCAGACTTACCCCTCCCACTTGGGAGGGGCGACAGCACAGAGGCTTACCTCAAGTGCAACTACTAACAATTTCCCTTGACTTGACGGGGGCACTTAAGACTCGACGCCATTTAAAGGTCGTTCGAAGACTTGTGTGTGGTATCTGGAAGGTATCGTGGACCTCCCCCCACCCCACACAACTTACCGCATCTGCCGTCGCAGATGACACTGGCCCCGGGAAATTCCCCAGGAGGGGGCTGTAACCCCTCCTACAAAGGAAGGGGCCTTGACCGCCTTTCCTTTACTTCCGGCGACCCGCCCTTAGACGGGACCGCCTCCCCCTTGAGGGGCCAATGGCCACCTCTCCCGAGCGCTCCCATCCGTGTTGGGTGACGCCCACTCATAGGGATCTACCAATTAGTGCTCACCGATCATGACCTTACCGCCACAGGTCCGGATAGTTGACCGGCTATCCGGACCCCCCACAAAACTCCTACCTAAAGGTCATGTTTTAACGACTTTAACCAAGCTAAGAAGTCTCCTATGAGTAACTCATTCCCCACCCTTGACAAATGCACACCATCCCCCATATACATACTGTCATCATTAATACAACTATGCGAGATCGAATGCAATGTCCTGGCACGGAACAACCTACTCACTTTGTTATTCAATTTTCTAACAGAATGATTCAAAGCAGGGATCGAGATAGCCCCCCGCCACACTTTTCGTGGGATCATATGAGACCACGCAATTATGCACCCCGGAACTCTCCTCGCTAACCAACTTACCGTGGAAAGCATAGCCTCCAGGAGAAGTCGTCTACCGGTGGTGACCAAATCATTGCCCCCCAAATGCACTATGACTATGGACGGCGGTGACCTTATCCGCTCTAACAGACCCTCAAAGAATGCCTGAAACTGGTCAATACAGAGACCGCCCCTTCCGTAGAAGGACACTCTGTACCCGTATTCCCCAGGTACGTGAATCATGTCACCTGCTTTGAATACGTCTGCGGCCCGTCTCACGTATGAGTGGCCCACGACCCACACCTCCTTCTTCACAGCCGGTGACGTGCGACCGCTGGCCTGGTGTTGGGTCGACTGCACAGTCCGCCCTGCCGCGTAGGCTTGCGCAACTGAAAACAAACAAAAGACAAGAAGCGTGAGTACATGATTACCGCTTCACAACATGTGCAATCGCACGTACCTCTTATAACAATTGGAGGACCAGCGCCCCACACGTTTCACTTGTTCTACATTAAGACCCCTGGCTGTCGCTTCAGTGGCAGCCCCTATTCGAAAGGAATGGGTCCCAAATTCGCCCGGGTCCAAGCCCGCTGCGGCAATGGCCATTGCAAGCACCCGCTGAAACTGAAACCTCGTCAGCGGGGTGGCGTCTACATGCCTCAACAATGTCCCCCCCCATGATGCCACCCTTCGTGCTAGGTAATCTTCTAAGCACTGTACCGGACACATGGATGACCCGGGGATCCTGCGAATGATCGTGCAGTCCCCCCTCCCATCTTGGTCGGTCTTGGACCTGAGAAAGGAGACAATCATCGCATCGCCCCTGATCTGAACATGTTCCCTGCACAAGCCCCCCGCCACATCCCGTTTGTTCCTTGCAACCAGCTCACTAACTCTCATAGCCCCGTGAAATGCTAGCGTAAATGCAGTCCGGAACAAACAGGTCTCGAAAGGAGACGAGCATGTGTTAGGGAGTGAAGCCAGTAACTGGAACAACCTATCCAGACCTATCGGTCGTCTTACGTCAACTCTGCGACCCTCTAGGCGTTGCCACCCACGCAGCGCCCTTTGTACTGTAAAAGACGCTGTCGGGTCCTGGATGCCATGGGCCCTGGCAACAAAGGAAATGGCGGCACGATGCCTTTGGGCCGTAGCCACCGATTTCCCAGCCCTCCGTAAAGACATCAGAAAAAGTACTACCCACTCTTCCTGACCCCAAAGTCCCCCTCTCTCTGCTCCCAAAAAGGCTAAATAGGCCTGAAACGCCCCTTCATATGCCTTCCTTGTCCTGGGTGCTAGACTCTCTCCCACGAGGTGACGAAGTTCGGGGCACCGAGAGACCAGAGAGCTTCGGGGAAGGGTGCCGGCTCTGGGTCCGCTGAAGGAAGGAAACCCGAGAAAGCCTGCATGTAAAAACGAGACAGTGCATCAGCCGCCTGATTCATCACCCCTGGGACATGTTGTGCTCTGAATATCACGTTCAGTTGCATACACAGTAAGACAATTTCTTTGAGCAGCCTCAAAATCAATTTACAACGGGCCGCCTGGCTATTGATGCATTCTACCACGGTCATATTGTCGGACCAGAACACGACAGAATGATCTCTGAACCCTTCTGGCCAGGTTCTCAGGGCCACCAGAATGGGAAATAGTTCAAGGAAAGCAATATTACTCGTCAGCCCCTTCTCGTGCCACCATAGAGGCCACCTTTGTGCAGACCATTTCGTGCCGAAGATGGCGCCAAAGCCTATGCTTCCTGCTGAATCCGTCCATAGCCCGAGCTCTTCGGAGGACACGGCTGGCTTGTTCCAGACGACTCGGCCATTGAAGTCCGCCAGAAATGCTAACCAAATCCGCATGTCCTGGCGGACCTCAGCCGATAACCTTGTGCGATGATGACCCTCCTTTAGGCCGACCATCGATTGGGCAATTGAGCGGGAAAAGGGGCGAGCCATTGGGATCACCCTCAAGGCAAAGTTCAACTTTCCCACTAATTGTTGCAACTGATGCAGTGTAACCTTAGATGCCTTTAAACATACTTGGAGGGCTGTCCTGAATTTCAACACTTTGCTGGCTGGTAAACGGAAACACCCCTCCCTTGAGTCCAACTCGATCCCCAAAAACTCGAGGCAAGTCGTGGGACCCATAGTTTTACCCGGTGCCAATGGCACGCCAAAATGACCCATCAACACACAAAATTCAGCTAAGGCCTGGGCACATTCGGGATTTCCGGCGGGGCCAAGGAACAAGAAATCGTCAAGGTAGTGCATTACATTTCGGAAACCCGTTTTCCTAGTAAACACCCATTGCAGGAAAGTACTGAATTGCTCAAAATAAGCACATGATATAGAGCATCCCATTGGCATGCACCTATCCATGTAAAATGACCCCTGGAACCCGAATCCCAGAAGACGCTGATCGTCTGGGTGTACCGGGAGCAACCGGAACGCTGACTCGATATCTGATTTCGCCATCAACGTCCCGGGCCCCAGGCGATTCAAGATGGCTACTGCCTCATCAAACGATGCGTATCGCACCGAACAAACTTCTGGATCAATTGCGTCGTTCACCGAAAGACCATGTGGAGCAGACAGATTATGGATCAAACGAAACTCACCTGGGTCCTTCTTGGGGACCACCCCTAACGGAGAACAAACAAAATCCGGTACCGGGGGTACGCAAAACGGGCCGGCGACCCGTCCCCGGCTAACCTCTTTCTGAATTTTCTCTTGTACTACAGATGTATGTTGTAAAACGGAAAGTTGATTTTTGCGAATCCCTACACCCTGAAAGTCCCCCACCGGGATGCGGAAACCATGTGTAAAACCGTTCCGCAGCACCCCGGCAGAAGTACGATCCGGGTATTCATTGAGCCAGGGAATCATTGCCAAGGTATCAATCGGGGTTGGTAAAGGCGCCCCTCGGACTAGTTTAGACCTGTTTGGCGCCTCCCTTACCCCCATTCTCACCCGTTCTGGCTCTGCACGATGACTCAGGATGGGACGACCCACACGTACTACACTCGTGCTTGAATTTACACGATCCCGGAGGCCTGGTACATTTCCCTTTGTTGTAATTAAAGCAGAAACCCTTTCTCCCTGCATTGCCTGCGGGCCTCGACTGATCGTCGGTGCTCGTACTTGGTCGAAAGGGCGTCCCCACATTTTGGCGGGAGTAATCAACAACATTGCTCCCAACCAATGGCATTTTTAACATTCCCGATTCTTTCATTTTATCCCATGTTACAGAATCGTAACAATCCCAGGTCAAACTCTTGTTATGTTCCTTTTCTTTCCTGAACAAATTGTCATAACAAAACCAATGGTTACCCTGATACGCTGTCGAGTAACCCATAATTCGTGATTGATAAATGGGAAACTCAGGAAGCAACTCGGGGCTACGTTCCCCCAAAATCGATGTAAAAATTCCCCACGCATTGCCCCAGTTGCCAATATTCTCATTTACCTTAAAGGCGGCCATTTTTGCGCGCCAAACACTCGGATGCATTAGGTCCTTCTGACTTCTAACATGCTCCACCTCATAATGATCAACAAGCAAGGAGAAAATATTCACGTACTCCCCAGCCCAGATCTTTTCCTTTATAATAGCTAAAGGTACATGTTGTCCCAATCTCTCTCTACGAGAGGGTGCTGACTCGTCCCTTGCAATCGGCAATGGCCGCTTACCTGCACCGGACGCAGCTTCTGCCGCTTGCGGCTTGTCTATTCCCGCCAACGGCGTAGTCACTTTAGCTGCATCTCTCTTCTCACGAAGCCCTCTTATCAGCGCCTGTGCCTCGGCAGCCGTGGCGCCATCACAACTATCCCCCAACCAAGCTGCTAGCTGTGCTGCCAGCTCGGGGGGTATGTCTTTCTTGGATGTCGGGGTGACGACAACGGGGATTGGATTCCCCTCCATCGGTACTGGTGTCGGTGCCTCGAGCGGGGCAGAGGGAACCGGGACATCTCCACCGGCTGGAACCCTTCTCGGCCTCTTAGGTCTCCCTCCAGCCGGCGCAGAGCCCGAACCCTCCTCCCCGTCTCGCTCCGCCAACCGTTTCTTTATGTCGGACACCTCTTTGCAAAGGGCCCGCACCATCTGTTCGGTCGTCATTTTCTTTGCGCCTTTCTTGGGCATCTCTCCGACGAGGTATCTAGAAGACAAAGAAAAAGATCAAAACGCTCAAAATTGGCTCTTCGTTCTGTCCCGAGCTCACGGGTAGCGAGGAGGTGCAGCTTCGGAGCACAAGAACAAGAGGACGTCTTCTGGTCTTGCGTCTCTCTTTATCCGTCTTCAGGGCGGGCGAGAACCCGCCCCTGCCTGCCCCTAGGGCGGGGCTGGCTACGTCGGTGTCTAGGCCAGCCCACTCTAGGGCGGGAAAAAACGCGCCCTGGCTACGCCGCTTCGGGCATACCAGCCGAGACGCGCCTCCCGCCCAAAAAATGGCTTCCCGGGGGGATCGAGGCACTCCGCCATACGTTCGGGGGGACCGAGTGGTCGCCCCTTTTCATTCGTAAGCCTGGCCTTTAGTTTTGTTGCTCTGGAGTCACAAAGCCCAGGTTATGTAGGGTATTCATTGCATGTTTTTTGCTTCCTTTGAAAACTTTAGCAAGCAAGTCGATCAAATTTCATTCATTCACTGTGTCTTATTTCCATTCTGAACAAGTTCATCTCTTTTATACGTCCAAACAAGACCACAATTGGACTTTCAGAACAATGCTCCAATTATCACTCATGATATGTCAGTTACTTGCCCTCAGGCAAATGAGCAACTGTTTAAAGCAAGGACCTCAAAAAGGCTTTAAAAAAACAGTCAATTAGCATTTAAGACGGAGCTGTAATGGTTTCAATAATAATTAATATGTAGGGCAGCTAGTTATATCACACACCATTTCATACTGGAATTGCATCTGTCAGTCCAAATCCTGACCACAAGTCGGGTACCCAGCACTGAATCTAGTTAGACAGCTAACCGAATTAAAGCACAGCTCTACAGATGCATGATGAATGCACAGGATGCTCCGTCACACATGAATGAGCCCTGAGCGGGCCAAATGACAGATGTATTTCCTCGACTCCAGGCCAGGCTCCAGCACAAACCACTCTTCATTTATCAATAATTGGGCCTTAATTTCATTTGGCAGTGGCGGAGCAGCATGCGTTGCTTGCTTTCCAATAGACTCACACTAATTACAGTTTTTTTGGGGGGGAGGTGCATATTTTTTAGTTTGTTCTCAGAAAATATACGCAGTATAAAAGCGATGGATCCAAATGTTAATGTTTCACAGAACCCCAGCAAGACAATTACATTGTGCATAAAGTTCAGAAAAGTCCCCGGTATATTATTTTCATTGAGCGGTTTAAATATGGAGAGATTTTAAATCAAAGAATTGTATTCACGGAGGATTGCGTTTCTGAATCAGAGCCATTCTTTTGGATTAAATGCATTTTTTCCCATATTTTTTCCTACGTGCCAAAAGTGCAATCAGTTAATTGTTCTTATTGTTAATATTCATTTCAAGTAACGCTTACATAATTGGAAACACAAGTAGGCCTGGATTATGCACCAGTTTTGCACGGGCTAAAACCAGTACAGAAAAAGCATTTAATTTACACTGATCGATCTGTATACATTTCGGTACTCAATTGCACCAGCGCCAGTGCACACTTACAACTGGAAAGGTATAATCTATTCCCAGATGCTGCTGCGCATTGCACCGGTGCAATCTGTGTAATATAAATGCAACACCAATTTCCTCTATCAAGCACGTTTCTTAGCCAAAAGACAGAAAATATACATTTTAGCAGGAGTCACAATTGTTCCACACACACCTCACCTTGTCAATGACCTATGGCAGGTTTACAAGTGGCTCCACTGTGAAGTAGCTTGCTCATAAACAAAAGTAAAATGTTAGGAAAAACGTATTTATTTTTCATGGGAGATCAATTCATGCGAAATGATTTGTATTGGAATTCGGCCAGATGGCGAGTGGGGGAGACCTCTCTTTGAAAGCCTGCATTTAATTTTAAAAATACACAGCTTTGCTAGACTGTCAAAGTAATATCAGACGGTATAGGAATGTTAAATTCAAAGAAAAAAGAAAGTCAAATATTTTGGCCTCTCTATCAATCTAGCCTTCCTCAGTCTCATGTTATGGAGAAGTCAGGAAAAATGGCAGCGCTGTAAAGTGTAAAGTCATTGCTATATGGTTTAACTTGTCATTCATTCATTCCTTCTCATATCTTTATTCGATTTTTAAAAAATAATCTTAAAAGCACAATAATCATGTTAAAATACACTACAATACATCAAATATAAGTTCATGATAGATTATGTTTAGATTTAGTAAAAAGATTAACTGAATTGTGTTGCAGCAGAGTATTTAAAAAAAAAAGCCCCTATAGAAAAACACACAACGGGATCAGGCAATATATAAAAAAAAATTAAATGATCGGTCTGCATTGTCAGAAGTTCTTAAGATAGGTAATATGTATCTGCATCTATAAAGTAGAAAATATTAACAAAAGAGGGTAAACTGTGTCAATGTCTGAAAGTAAATTTCATCACACTAAGATAGATTTATGTCATACTGTACTAGTGTACTATTAAAGAATAATCATAAAAGTACAATAAACATGGTAATATACACTATATTCTATGGGATTTATATTTCGGCAGGCGGGATATCCCTCATTGTTTTGTAACACGTCCACCAAGATCTAAATCCGGCCCTAACTCTATGTTAGGTTAAAAATTTACTGCATGTGCCATCACAAAGCATTTTTTTTAAAAGCCCCCACAGAAATACACACTACGGGATCAGGAGACATGCAAAGAAAATAGAAGGCTGGTCTACAATGTCGAAAGCCCTGAACTCTTAAAATAGGTAATAAATATTTAAGTCTAAAAGGTTCAAAATATTTATAAAAAAGGGTAAAGTGCATTATAGTCTTAGAGGAGATTTCATCACATGGGCACACTGAGATAGATTTTATATCATCCTGTCTCAAACAGAAACAAAGACTGCACTGACAGAGCCCAGTCGAAAACTAGTTAAGAGTGATCTTTCACAAACATGTCTGACCTGTACACTTGAGCAATTCTGATAACCCCAGATGGATGCCCCAAAATGACACACATATACTTCTCCAGTAAAGGCAGGATTAGTCTTCTACAGACTCTGGGTACAGTTATGTGTTGCTTGGTTCCACATAGCATGTAATGTGTCTAAGTTATATTTACTTCTAGGTCTAAGTCGTACATAAATGTAACAAAGGCATTATAAGAACCCTAGGCCATTTGGTTTGCATGAAAGCAAAACTGCATCATCGGTGTAAAGTAAAGACAGTATAGAGTTTGCTTTCACTTTTGGTAGGTCGTTCCCCTGTGTAACTAAAAAGCAGTGCCCCCATTAATATACAGAAGAAATTAAATGGTGGCTTGTCGTGTGGTTCCTAAAAATACATAGGATCTGCGTTTTTGTTTGGCAACATAAACGAAGGGATTGGTGTCCAGGCTGATTCCGGACAAAGTGTGTTTAAACAGAGAGAGACCCCTTGTCAGCAACCAAGGGAGTGGAATACTGAAAATTACCAAAAAACAAATTGTCCCTTGATTCACTCAATCACCAAGAACACCCTATCAATAGTGGATTTCTTAATTCATATACAGCACATAGATAAACTTCAAAATAAAAATTTCACTCAAAATCCCTGAAACACTCAAACAATGATCCCACTATAACATACAGTGCAAAAAGGTCAATTTATTTCTTTAGTACATATGAATGTAATTGAAACACGATTTATATAATAAAACACCTATAATAAAACACAATGCATCAGTCCAACATAATTAAAAACAATAAAATTCATCAAGTCAGGACATAACACTACATCTTATAACACTTTTACCACAGAGAACTCTAAAGAAATAGGGAAAAGAACAATGATAGACAGTATGCTTTGTCTTTTAGCTCAACAGTTCCCTAGGAATAATTTTAGCAAGATTAACCTGGATACATATATACTATTTTGTATCTACAGGTCCAACTTGTCCTCTGGATAAAGTACAGAAATGCGTTGACGCGTTTCGATGGGTATCTGATTATTCCATGTTTATCAAGACAGTCATTACTTTTCTTTGTGGTATATTTGATTGTTATACCCTTCTTAAGCAGATTTGAATAATCGCCATTTCTCAACTTGCCGTATATTCTTGAACGGTTCAATCCAGAACCCCGGATTTCTAGTCTGTGTCCATAAAATTAGCATATGAAGTCCAAGGTAGACAGGCTTAAATACATACACCTCCTCACCTGCCGATGCGCTAATGTTGTGCTTATTAGCTCATGGACTCCCCGTCCTACTTCGTCCTTTAGGAAAATGTGAAAGGCTGATTCCAGACAAACCCACAGGATATGTCAGCCTACAGTCCAGCTAGCTCACAGTGCCACTATAAGCCCCGGAACCTTACCAAGGAGCAAATAGTTTCTGACAAGCCTTGAACATGTGAACCCTTGATCCTTCAGAGATCGTGGAACCAGAACAGTACTTTTCGCTCAGTCAATCGTGCTCACACAGTCTCAGAGAGATTCACAGAATAAACGTTGGAGACATTTTCAATAAGTTATTATTGATTCAGCGTCATTCTAGTATAAAGCATGTTTGCTGTGACAATCAATAGACAGAAGCAAATGTAAATGTTTACAAGCACCAACAGATTAATTAGAAGGTAGAATTCTACCATGGTGCAAAAACAGTGAATATATGGAGGCGTATAAACGTGACAGTAATCAAGCATACTCTTAAGATGTGGACCCTACCTTAGTGTACCTAAGTTTGCCCAGCATCTATGTGGGTGTAAAGCCAAAAATCTCCTAGGAAAGAACCAACCCCATTATCTAATGGGAGAGAATGAAGGACCCCATCTTGGTCTCGAGTTGGACACCTCCCCAGGGATATCAGACCACTGCGTGCTGAAGCTTCAGCGTGCAGGGACCTCTCCTCTATCTACCTAGTGATGGTGTGGTTCTTTTATACCAAAAGGTAGTCTCTGGGGTTCTACTGCAATCGATATGATGTGAATATGATCATGTGTATGTGCCTGAATCAATAATTGTAATTATACAAAGTGCCAAGTTGCCCTACAATGAAGGTAGCAATGACTTTTGTACAGAGTATGTTAATCCTGTTATGTACATCTTGTGCAGGGTATTTTACTAAGAATTCTCACACATAATAAATGAGGCTAGTTTCAAGGAAACCAATTGACATTTATTCAGCACATAACTGGGTATAAGGCCAGTACTAGACCCGTTATGCAGAGCAAGGTAGGACAAATGTAGGTAAAAGGTCACTTTGCTACTTAGGCCTAGCTTAGGGAACATAACAGGTTAAAACAAATCCCTGGGCAACACCTCAGGACAGATTAAAACACTTGGTGTATTTAACCTCTACACCATATCTAACTGATGCACTAATCCCATCATGTAAGGCCTGAAGAAATGTATATAATGAATGGAGAAGGCCTAACTTAGACGGAATACTCTGAACGATTTACATGGTCAAAGGCGCTGCTAAGATCCATAAAAGCAAGATATAATGAGCCTTTTTTTAGAAAATGTGTACTTCCCTAACAAAAGGTGTATATTCAAATCCTGTTTTGGGGTCCAAATGCCTTCTCTAAATCCATACTGTACAAGGCAGAGGATTTTGTTCCTTTGAATCCAATCCTCAATGTTATGTAGAATTATTCACCCCACAATCTTAACCTTTGAATCCAGCATTGAAATTGGTTGATAACATTGGGGATACTACCTGTTGCCTTTTTTGAAAACAGGTACTATACAGGCCATTTGCCACGAGTCAAGTATTTTCTGGGAGTCTGCAGAATTAAGAATGTTAGTGATGATAGGAGCCCACAGAGAGATATTCTTTTTGTATAGGTCAATCGGTACCCCATCAGAGCCCAGCTCTTTTTTAGACGGACTGTCTATAATAGCTGTTGTAACTTCCTTAAGGTCAAATCTAATCCCCAAGGAAACCGTGGAGCAATAACCATCTCAATCTTCACATATTTTTCCCCTAATGAGTAGTTCTGCTTAAAATGGAGCAACAAACATTCCGGACTAACATTGGACCCTAGCCCCTCTGTCACAGCAGTGGTGATGTTCCTATTATTTAAATTATTCTAACATTATGTAGTTTTCTTCTCTTTACATACTTGAATGAGTTTCTTCTTTGAATCCCTAATTGCCTGTTCCTGTTGGATTGCTTGTATCCTACCCTGACTGCTGCTACCAGTTTCTTGTTCCTGTACTCACAATTTAGTGCTAGGCATAACCTTCTGTTAGAAGCTCTGCATGTGCTTTCAAACCAGCCTAACTGTCTTCTCTGACCGTCCCTTATCAATTCTCGGTGAGTTTTGTAGGCAATTAGCGCGGGGATACACAGTTGTGCAGCCAGGCGCTTTACAAATCTCTTATTATTATTATTATTACTAGATAGGTGACTCCTTGCTGGTTTTCAGTTACCATTAATAAGGTCTCCAATAAACATATTGCATTTCCCAAAAGCTGGTATAATCTCAGATGTTAGGGAGTTGTCTACCAATAGACAATCAATAATCAGATCTAGAGGGTGTGGCTACCCACCAGGAGAAATGGCCGCTGACTAGCGGAGCTCCCTAAAATCACTCTCTTACCATCTGCCCATTCCAGTTTTTCCCCAGCCACAACCGCTTGAAACGGCCGTTGCTGGTACCCAGGTGGGCGGAGAGTTGCCCAGCTGCATTCGGAGCGGATCCGAGGAAGAGAGCCGCTGATCTGGAGCAGGTCCTGAGCTGCGTTGTGGAGGACTGAGGTGTGGCTTGTGGGACGTGCGCCGCCCGACACCGCTCTTCTGCTGCCATCGTGCAGCCCCCATCTACTGCTTCCTGTGAGGCTGCCTCGACGCACGCAGAGCTGATCCTGCCCCCGCCGGAGGTGAGGCAGAGGAGTTCCCTGCAATCTGGGTGCTGGGCGGGTGGCGTGCGCACCGGACTGACAGCAGCTGGCCCACAAAGACGACTGCGGCCTGATGGGGCCTAGTGGGAGGTGCGGGGCGACCTACCCACTGCATTGACTGTCCCTTTGCTGGCTCTTGCCCCCACACCACAGAGTGAGCAGCTGAGGGCGGCTTCCTGACGCGAAATCCCTGTGTCCAAAGTGCCTGGGCCTGCTGCAGTCACAATCGTTTTGTGGCGCCTGGAAGGAGAGACTCCTGACATGGCTGCTCAGTGTCCTGTGTGTTATGACCAGACATCCAAGGAATGGACATCTCCAGGCTACTCCCTCTCAACACCAGCTGGGTTCTATCTCTGGAGCACTGAAGGGAGGGCCCCGTTGCTGCTACGCCTGGTGCGCGCCATATACTATGTTGTCCCCTGGCCTTCCTGGATGATTGCTTGCGCCTCTTGCACATCTCCTGGCCGCAGTACTCAATAGGTGGGACACACCTCTGGACTTTGCCTTCCACAGAGGGCTGCGGTGTCTCTGCACCAGCGTCTCCGCCAGGGGCTCTCATTGCTCCCTATATCACATGGCACACTCCGAACATACCAGTCTCAAACATATGGAAGCTAGGATTGCGCTGCGGATCCCTTTCACCTCTCTGAAGAGCACGCATTAGTTTCTTGCTGGCCCTGGGGATATCTGGCTGGCGGAATCTGATAGGCTGGTTTGGAGTTGGTTCCATACGCAGGTGGTGGTGAGTAGCCGGCTTTATGCCTCCTGTTTACCCGACGTCAACTGAGGAACCGAAATCAACATGGCAAGTGGCCGTGGTGGCCGCAACGCACTCCTGATGAAGCTGGAAAAGTATGCTTGGCAGAAGGGGCAGGTAGACGCACAGGCCTCTTCCACCGAAGCGAAAAGCCAACAGAGCCTTCGATGCAGGATATTTTGGCAGCCATCACCACACTGCATACATCCTTAGAGGGCAACATTGATACCATCACTGCTGAGGTTTCCCTGATTCGAGCAGATATGCGCAGGACAAACAAGCATCTCTCTGAGGTAGAATCCACTACCAAAGACCTAGTGACTGACTCTGATGTGCTCAAGCTCCAGGTTACAGACTTGCAGACCAACAAGGAACTGTTAGCGCACCAGCTCGATGATAACGAGGGTTGTAGGCACCGCAACAACATGCGCATTTTGGGTTTGCCTGAACGAGCAGGCAGCTGATCTCTACATTGAGAACCTTGTGCTACAACACCACCAACCTAAGGGACTATCCAACTACTTTTCGATTGAAAGGGCACACAGGGTGCCAGGTGGCAGGCCAAAGCCAGGAGCTCTGCCCCGTCCCCTCCTTGAAAGAGGCCTGTACTACCTCTGAGATATCATCTGGTGGAAGCTGTTGATAGCTTCAAATACTTGGGGATTTTATGATCAGAATCTCCTGCCACCCCTCACGCATCTTAAAACTGATGTCTTGCATTGGAAATCGCTTACGCTCTCTCTTTTGGAGCGTGCTGCCCTGTTTCAAATGATGTTCCTCCCCAGGTTCATTTATGCTCCCCCAAACAGTCCACACTCTGTTGCACACTCGTATTTTAAGGAAATCGATCGCACCGTACGGGACCTGTTGTGGGAGGGTAAGCCACCTCGTATCACAATGCACAAGCTCACTTTGGGTTTGTTCTATGGATACATCGGGCTCCCAGAAATTCTGGAGTAATACTGGGCATCACACCTTGTGTCGATTAACCAATATATGTATAGGCCGCAGGGAGACCCAGCCTTCCAGATCGACAGATGGTTCCTCCCGGGAGGTAGCTTTGAGGGGGCTCTTTATATGCGGTCATTGAAGCCTGCCCTGACTGGCCCGAAGGGACATTCAGTGGAAGTGTGGAAGGTGGCTACCAACAGTCTGGGATGGGAGGGGAGAATTACGCAGGCCACACCACTCTGGTATAGCGAGCAATTAGGCAGGCTGATTCGCTCAAGTGGTTTTGATCGATGGGACCTTATGGGTATATCCAAAGTGGGCGATTTGTGGAAGTCGGTTTAGGTGGTCCCTTTTTCTAGGCTGCAGCAGGAATATGAGTTAGCACAATCGGAACCCTTCCGATATCTCCAAATTAGACATGCCCTACTAGCGATTCTCCCTAAGGGTAGTGAACTCCCCGAGTCCTCCCCGCTTGAGGATAGAGTACTAGATGGCAATCTGCCGGAGAAAGCCATATCACTCATTTACAGAAAATTGGTCAATAATATGGCAGATCCCCTGACTCATCTGAGGGCTAAATGGGACCATGATGTAGAGGGATTAGATGATGACGAATGGTTGGTGGCATCCCCTAGGGAGGTGGCTATATTCTCCAGGCTGCGACTGGTGCAGCTGAAAATTCTGCATAGATCCTATCTGTCTAGGTCGGTGTAGGTTCGCATGGGCTAAAGCTCAGATGGTTACTGTGCTAGGTGGTGCAGGCAGGAGGGAACCTTTGTTCATACACTTTGGGCATGCACGACTATACAGGGGTATTGGGAGGCAGTAGTGAACCTTATGGAAGAAGCGTTGGGGCAACAGATAGATTGTAACATTAAACTGGCCCCCTTAAACATCTGGGGCCCTACGGACTTAAGTTCCAGGGAGCGTACTTGGGTCACCTTGGGGCTGATGGTGGGAAAACACAATATTGCAAGATTGTGGAGGGCTCAGAGCCCACCAGATGTCGAGGACTTGGGGCAAAGTTATGGACTGGTGTATGGTCACGGGAAAATCTGAATATGAGTCCAGGGGGTGCCCGAATACATGAACACAGGTCTGAGGACAATGGAGCACGTACAGAGCTGAAATTTGTGAGCCTCCAGGATTGAGGAAAGATATTATACATGAGCCCTGAATATGTCTTAATGGAGATGACAAGTATTGTTTGTGACTGCTATGTCTTAAGTAACATTTGTGATGTAACAGCATTGCCACTGAACATGTACCAAGATACCTTCATTTATCATGCCTTGATTTCAATAAAAAGATTTATAAAAAATAAAAAAAATAATCAGATCTTGATTAGATCCCACCAGAGTGGTCAACACAGATAGGATATGGGCTGTATGCCAGCTTACCCTAAACCGGTAATACTGTATACCTAGATCTGTGGGCCATAAGGGCTTGTATTGTGGGGAACTATCAGGTAAACTGATTTTCCGTATCCGGCAATACCATCCTCGTTACGGCACTACGCTGTTCCCTGCATTGACTACAGGCACTACCCGCCTATGTCCTTTCACATGTCACCGTTCGAATAACCCTCGAGAGTGTGCTTACCCTTGCACCTCCTAGCTCAGACACCCGATTCGGACCGGGTTGGAATTATCACCGGTCCCCCGATAACACGATATCCCATAACCAAGCAGCCCTGAAGAGTCATGGGTTAACGCCCTCACTGACGAAAACGTGTCGGCTGGTTTCTTTTCTGCATGGATCCCCTTGAATAAGAGGTCCATTCACACACCTATTAAACCAGAAATAGAAAGAACATTCGTGTGTGATCTTATCCTTGAATCACCTCACCTGGATTACTCAATCAGTACATCTGTTGTGTGCGCTTGACCTGTTGGTTCATTCAAACACAAGGGTTAGCCTCCTCACCCTTTGGTTTCGGAGTTCTCAGGGTTTTCTCTGAACAAGCTGCGCCAAACAACTTTATGCTTTGCGTAACTACTCAACCATTACATGTTGTGCGCCATTTATTTCTGAACACTAATAACCCTTCGCAGGACAGTAAACAGATAGAAATGTGTCCATCCACTTTAGATACAAATACATAAACCAACAGACTGCAAGTTTGTAGTAATGAAGTTCCATGCATAGAGGTGATGAAGTAGACGTAGCCGAGTAGTGTCTTTGTAAGTCAACTTTTCGACCCTAGTGCGCCCCAGTTGGTGGTCGC
The DNA here is from genome assembly GCF_964263255.1 of Lissotriton vulgaris. NCBI lineage: Eukaryota > Metazoa > Chordata > Amphibia > Caudata > Salamandridae > Lissotriton > Lissotriton vulgaris. Next base: position 278,591,945 of record NC_141689.1, on the reverse strand, counting down.
GGCGGGTCTTTATCAGAAGTACTTCTTCCACTCACGGGCGGATTGTCGAACCCGATCTTTGCGGAGAAGCTCGCTTCGCCATCCCTCCTTTTCTTTGGGTTTGACCCACCGGCCACCCTTTAGGCTGAGATATTTTTCTCCTGTTCCACACACTATCCCCTCCCCCCACCTGTCTTGATAAAGACCCGCCGCGACCACCAACTGGGGCGCACTAGGGTCGAAACATCGACGCTCACCTGTGGTCCAGATACTCCAGGAGCCTATACATGAACTTTATGTTTCCTTGGAGATAAAACCAAATTCCGGCCAATCTAATCCTTGTATATAACTTGTATATATATGTTATTGTATTGCACTGTATATGACTTGATGCACTGAGCCCTTTATTCACCATTTGTCACACTCTTCATATTTGTGATTGACGGTTGCACTATCATTTTCTGAAATCAAATGTCGTCACTGAATGAATTAATTTTGATCTCAGTAATATAAAGTATCACTTGAAATCTTTCTTTTGTCATACAGAAATTACTCATTGTGTTCTTGTTTCAGAGAGGTTGATTACACGTTTTATTGAGCATTTACAGCCTTTGTCACAGCAATTGTCTTTACCAAACTGAACCACCATTGTATTTAACCACGATTACCCAGGTTGTGAGGGACACAGGGTCACCCCTTTTTATTTAACTATTCCAGTTACAGCGACATACAGTGATGAATGGCAAAAGGAGATCTGCACTTCATGCTACAGCACCAACAGCCAACGTGAACGCCCACCAGGATCTTCACATTACAACAACGGCCTTCCATGATGCCCGGCCTGCTTTTCCAGATGACCATCCTAAAGTTTATCACTGCTCCTCGCAGACACCTACACCACAAACTGGACTCTTCACATTGGACTTTAAGAAGGTAACTTTTTCAGTGAGCCTAACCTGGTCATATTATCGAACACGTGCTCCATCACAGTCAGTCTGAACATCTGACCTTCACCTATTCTTGCATGACCAGATAACCATCAGTGGCATTTTGCACTATTAGGGGCTATGCTTTCTTTAAAACGTTGAAATTGGATATCTCTGGTTTTACAAATTCGATTTTTATTGTTTTGGTATCAATTGTCAAAAAGTTTTTACTTTATTTTTCTAAACTAGTGTGGGATATGTCTTGTGTTGTGTTTTCACATTGTTACCGTTTGATCACTACATTACTTTATACACTGACTCTAAGTTAAGCCTACTGAATTTGTGCTAAGCTACCAGAGGGTTAAGCACAGGCTAATTTTATGACTTTTAGTAGTACAACCTGACAAGGATTGTGGTTATTGCTTGAAAAGAGCTTACACCTGCCTCAACCAAGAACCCAATTTTCTACAGTAGTGTTTTACTCTATTTTTCTCAATTGGTGTGATATTTTTTGGATGCTGTTTTCTCACTTTGTTACTTTTTGAGTGCTGCATATCTACTTTACACATGCTTCTAAGTTTAGCCTGATGGCTTTTGTGCCGAGCTACGAGTGAGTAGAGCACAGATTAATTTAGTGGCTTTTTGTGGTTCACCCTGATATGAATTGTGGCTGTTGCTTAAAAAGGATTCAGACCCCCCCCCTTTAACCACAACCCAGTTTCCTGCAGTAGTGTAGTGTAAGTGCAGTATGGAAAACAACTAGTTATTAACATAATCATCTTCAACTTTCTCTTGCATTTGTAGCATCTAAGCACTAGAAAGTTACTGATCTGTCTGCTTCGGATATATATATAATGTCCATACCTGTAGTTGATTTCCAAGTAGTTTCACTATACAATTTAGGCATATATATAGTCTGTGAAATTGTGTAATGTTTGTTACAGAACTACTTTTTTGCTCAGCAACGTCTTTATAGATATCTATAAACAACTCCATTAGTAAAGAAAGTACTTATTAGTTATGGATAAAAAGCTGTATTTTTCTGAATTCTTAGAAAACCCCCAAAAACGTACATGAGTTATAATGCTAGCATACATAAAATAATAGGGTAAATGAAACCCCCCACTTCAGAATCATATGAGAATCGGGGGTATCATGCATATAAATACTTTTTCTTTCATGGGAGCGTCATTCTTAAAATATGACGAAATAAAAACACTGACTTAATTGACATTTCTGCAAACATGGTTGCCTTGGTCACAATTTCTAAACCAGCAGTTCAAGTCATGAGTTCAAATGCCATTGCATAAAACTGCACAGCATGGTGACACATTTGAAGTCTTATTTCTAGAGGTGACCAAGTATGATTTGTAATGGGGGGCTCATGCAGCTTTCCATTACTTAACAGTGAGATAATCACTAGGGTAGGATCAACACTGTGTATTTAAATATTTGACAAATCAAGAGGACATTCCAGCTTGCAAAAAAAGAGCTGCCAGAGTGCATTACGTAGAGGCTAGAACTAGGAGGGAAAGCTAACACAAGAACCTAGAGATAAAAGTTATATTTCTCAGCAATTTCGAAATATATAATTCTTATACTTCAATCAGTGGCCGCCCGTGGGAGTCCCTGCGTTTTCCGCCCAGCAGCAGCCGCATGCAAGAGTGGGTCCATAGGGGTGTGGGGGTGCTGGCAATTCCTGCACTTGCCACCTTGCAAAGGCCACAGGTAAGAGCAGGGGGTAGCAGGGGAAGACTGCCGCCCCCAAAACTCGTGCCGCCTAGTTCAGACATCCCCCCCTTGCTACCCCACTGAATTCAATCCACCATAATTTTTTGAATTAACTTTGTAATTAACCTTGATACAAAAGTAAATGTTCCTGGGCTTCCATTCAAAACACAGACTACAAGTACAAAGTGCCCACAGATTTTGAGGCAACAGCTTCAGAGTCAGATTAGGTGGACGTTTTCTTTTCCAGGGATATATTTCGATAAGATGAAGAGTTTGGTAGCCGTTGGTTTGTACCATGCGTTTTTGAAAAATACATTTTTGAAGTTTGTAGTCTCCTATACCCTAAGCCCATTACAGCCATAAATCTCCATTTACATCTGTCAGGTAACCACAAAAATGACACCTGGCAGGCGTAAATAATGTGTAACATGATTGTACTCCGATACTGCATACAATTACACATTAGTAAACTGAATACAAGTGGTATGGAGTGGGAAGATCAAGGTCAGGTTTACCTTGCGAGCTGCTAAACTCCCTCAAACATGACATTGTAGACATTCACAAACTGCCTTCAGATTCATACATTCATATTCTTGCATAGGGAACATGAAGGGGGTATAAATGACTAACTTTTTATTTGAACCAGCCTCTCTGTTTCATATGCAACCATCTTTTTGCACCCCTATATCTATTTTATGTAAAAAAAAGTAGTTGGTTGCAGGAAATAAAAATATGAACACAAATGTATTAAACTGTATATTTGTGTACCACATCTTTTTCAAATTAATACATTCACAAAGAACACATTAAAAAGTGGTGTATGTTAGGAAATCTTGGCATTGGTAATGTATATAAAAAAATTAAGTCATGCAGATGTAGTCCCAATAAATAGGTTCATAAGGGAAGATAAGAGGCAGCACACAAATTCAGACTTGTATATATTGAAACCAGTAGTAAGGAAATTAACCCCTTTGAAGCAGCGGCAATTCCGCCGCAGCGCTAGTGGGGAGGGGGGCAGAGCGGCGTTCACATGCTCCTGACGGAACCGCTCCGTCACAAACCTCGGTTGACCTGTGCTCATGACGGAGCGGTTCCGTCATGGCCCCGCCCGCTCAATTGAACGTCCAGCGCAGGCGCGGAATTCGCGCCGCGCAGGCGAGCCAAGCGGGCCATGACGGAACCGCTCCGTCATGAGCGCAGCTCAACCGATGCTCATAACAGAGCGGTTCCGTCATGAGCATGGAAGGAGTTAATGATCTCATGTATAAGCGAAATAAAAGACAACTGATAAACAAAAGTAATAGCATTACGAGGTTCTGTGTCAGAAATTCGAAAGAATATGACTTGAGTAGAAAAGCAATACATGTATAGCAGCAACTTTTGCTAAAGTTGTTAACTACAAACTGTGGAGTCTAGCTAGGTGTTCAGAGAAAAAGATATGGCTTAGTGCTGATTGCTACCTACTAAGATGTAGGTAAAACCTTTCAGCGTAACTCTCGCTCCACCGGTGCAGCTTCCGCTGCACCACTGTAGACATTGCCGCACTGGTGCAGTTTCTCAGGCTGGAGCCGTTGCACCAGTGCAGCACAAAATAGAAACTTCTTAATTAAGGGATTTAAAACTAAGTGGAGATGTACTTTATGTTTAGAATGTTATTAAGCCTCAAATGACCTATTGTATCACTATTGTATCACCATTTAATTTTTAATCTAATTTGACAAGCAAACTGTATTTTGTAAGCAAAGCTTTGAATTAGAGAAGTATTCTACCAGAAGTGCAGAAGTGTTACAATTTTAAACCCCATTATTTTGCATCACTAATTTCAGTGTATCTTTATGTCAACTTGCTAGGTGGATATACAAGCATAACACCTAGGTGACTGGTGACTGGCGCAAATGTCTGCTGAAATATACATAAAATACACATAAAAGATATTTTATCAAGAAGGTTGTGATGTTACTTCTTTCAGTATGGCTGTCAAAGACTTTTGGCAACTACCTTTGTCAAGACAGATAGAAATGTGTTCATCCACTTTAGATACAAATACATAAACCAACAGACTGCAAGTTTGTAGTAATGAAGTTCCATGCATAGAGGTGATGAAGTAGACGTAGCCGAGTAGTGTCTTTGTAAGTCAAAGTTTTGACCCTAGTGCACCCCAGTTGGTGGTCACGGCGGGTCTTTATCAGAAGTACTTCTTCCACTCACGGGCGGATTGTCGAACCCGATCTTTGCGGAGAAGCTCGCTTCGCCATCCCTCCTTTTCTTTGGGTTTGACCCACCGGCTACCCTGTAGGCTGAGATATTTTCCTCCTGTTCCACATACTATCCCCTCCCCCCACCTGTCTTGATAAAGACCCGCCGCGACCACCAACTGGGGCGCACTAGGGTCGAAACATCGACGCTCACCTGTGGTCCAGATACTCCAGGAGCCTATACATGAACTTTATGTTTCCTTGGAGAGAAAACCAAATTCCGGCCAATCTAATTCTTGTATATAACTTGTATATATATGTTATTGTATTGCACTGTATATGACTTGATGCACTGAGCACTTTATTCACCATTTGTCACACTCTTCATATTTGTGATTGACGGTTGCACTATCATTTTCTGAAATCAAATGTCGTCACTGAATGAATTAATTTTGATATCAATAATATAAAGTATCACTTGAAATCTTTCTTTTGTCATACAGAAATTACTCATTGTGTTCTTATTTCAGAGAGGTTGATTACACGTTTTATTGAGCATTTACAGCCTTTGTCACAGCAATTGTCTTTATCCAACAGAACCACCATTGAATTTAACCACGATTACCCAGGTTCTGAGGGGCACCGGGTCACGCCTTTTTATTTAACTATTCCAGTTACAGCGACATACAGTGATGAATGGCAAAAGGAGATCTGCACTTCATGCTACAGCATCAACAGCCAACGGTGAACACCCACCAGGATCTTCACATTACAACAACGGCCTTCCATGATGCCCGGCCTGCTTTTCCAGATGACCATCCTCAAGTCTATAACTGCTCCTCGCAGACACATACACCACAAACTGGACTCTTCACATTGGACTTTAAGAAGGTAACTTTTTCAGTGAGCCTAACCTGGTCATATTATCGAACACGTGCTCCATCACAGTCAGTCTGAACATCTGACCTTCACCTACTCTTGCATGACCAGATAACCATCAGTGGCATTTTGCACTATTATGTGCTATGCTTTCTTTAAAACGTTGAAATTGGATATCTCTGGTTCTACAAATTCGATTTTTATTGTTTCGGTATCAATTGTCAAAAAGTTTTTACTTTATTTTTCTAAACTGGTGTGGGATATTTCTTGTGTTGTGTTTTCACATTGTTACTGTGTGATCACTACATTACTTTATACATTGACTCTAAGTTAAGCCTACTGAATTTGTGCTAAGCTACCAGAGGGTTAAGCACAGGCTAATTTTATGACTTTTTGTAGTACAACCTGACAAGGATTGTGGTTGTTGCTTGAAAAGAGCTTACACCTGCCTCAACCAAGAACCCAATTTTCTACAGTAGTGTTTTACTCTATTTTTCTCAATTGGTGTGATATTTTTTGGATGCTGTTTTCTCACTTTGTTACTTTTTGAGTGCTGCATATCTACTTTACACATGCTTCTAAGTTTAGCCTGATGGCTTTTGTGCCAAGCTACGAGTGAGTAGAGCACAGATTAATTTAGTGGCTTTTTGTGGTTCACCCTGATATGAATTGTGGCTGTTGCTTAAAAAGGATTCAGACCCCCCCCCTTTAACCACAACCCAATTTCCTGCAGTAGTGTAGTGTAAGTGCAGTATGGAAAACAACTAGTTATTAACATAATCATCTTCAACTTTCTCTTGCATTTGTAGCGTCTAAGCACTAGAAAGTTACTGATCTGTCTGCTTCGGATATATATATAATGTCCATACCTGTAGTTGATTTCCAAGTAGTTTCATTATACAATTTAGGCATATATATAGTCTGTGAAATTGTGTAATGTTTGTTACATAAGTACTATTTTGCTCAGCAACGTCTTTATAGATATCTATAAACAACTCCATTAGTAAAAAAAGTACTTATTAGTTATGGATAAAAAGCTGTATTTTTCTGAATTCTTAGAAAACCCCAAAAAACGTTCATGAGTTATAATGCTAGCATACATAAAATAATAGGGTAAATGAAACCCCCCACTTCAGAATCATATGAGAATCGGGGGTATCATGCATATAAATACTTTTTCTATCATGGGAGCGTCATTCTTAAAATATGACGAAATAAAAACACTGACTTAATTGACATTTCTGCAAACATGGTTGCCTTGGTCACAATTTCTAAACCAGCAATTCAAGTCATGAGTTCAAATGCCATTGCATAAAACAGCACAGCATGGTGACACATTTGAAGTCTTATTTCCAGAGGTGACCAAGTATGATTTGTAATGGGGGGCTCATGCAGCTTTCCATTACTTAACAGTGAGATAATCACTAGGGTAGGATCAACACTGTGTATTTAAATATTTGACAAATCAAGAGGAACATTCCAGCTTGCAAAAAAAGAGCTGCCAGAGTGCATTACGCAGAGGCTAGAACTAGGAGGGAAAGCTAACACAAGAACCTAGAGATAAAAGTTATATTTCTCAGCAATTTAAAAATATATAATTCTAATAATTCAATCAGTGGCCGCCCGTGGGAGTCCCTGCGTTTTCCGCCCAGCAGCAGACGCATGCATGAGTGGGTCCATAGGGGTGTGGGGTGCTGCCAATTCCTGCACTTGCCACCTTGCAAAGGCCACAGGTAAGAGCAGGGGGTAGCAGGGGAAGACTGCCACCCCCAAAACTCGTGCCGCCTAGTTCAGACAACCCCCCCTTGCTACCCCACTGAATTCAATCCACCAATAATGTTTTGAATTAACTTTGTAATTAACCTTGATACAAAAGTAAATGTTCCCGGGCTTCCATTCAAAACACAGACTACAAGTACAAAGTGCCCACAGATTTTGAGGCAACAGCTTCAGAGTCAGATTAGGAGGGCGTTTTCTTTTCTAGGGATATATTTCAATCAGATGAAGAGTTTGGTAGCCGGTGGTTTGTACCATGCGTTTTTGAAAAATACATTTTTGAAGTTTGTAGTCTCCTATACCCTAAGCCCATTACAGCCATAAATCTCCATTTACATCTGTCAGGTAACCACAAAATGACACCTGGCAGGCGTAAATATTTTGTAACATGATTGTACTCTGATACTGCATACAATTACACATTAGTAAACTGAATACAAGTGGTAAGGAGTGGGAAGATCAAGGTCAGGTTTACCTTGCGAGCTGCTAAACTCTCTCAAACATGACATTATAGACATTCACAAACTGCCTTCAGATTCATACATTCATTTTCTTGCATAGGGAACATGAAGGGGGTATAAATGACTAACTTTTTATTTGAACCAGCCTCTCTGTTTCATATGCAACCATCTTTTTGCACCCCTATATATATTTTGTGTAAAAAAAAGTAGTTGGTTGCAGGAAATAAAAATATGAACAAAAATGTATTAAACTGTATATTTGTGTACCACATCTTTTTTCAAATTAATACATACACAAAGAACACATTAAAAAGTGGTGTATGTTAGGAAATCTTGGCATTGGTAATGTATATAAAAAAATGAAGTTATGCAGATGTAGTCCCATTAAATAGGTTCATAAGTGAAGATAAGAGGCAGCACACAAATGCAGACTTGTATATATTGAAACCAGTAGTAAGGAAATTAACCCCATCGCTGCGGCGGCAATTCCGCCGCAGCGCTAGGGGGGAGGGGGCCGAGCGGTGCTCACATGCTCGTGACGGAACCACTCCGTCACGAGCCTCGGTTGTCCTGTGCTCATGACGGAGCGGTTCCATCATGGCCCCGCCCACTCAATCGAACGTCCAGCTCAGGCGTGGAATTCGCGCCGCGCAGGCCATGACGGAACCGCTCCGTCATGAGCGCAGCTCAACCGATGCTCGTGACAGAGCGGTTCCGTCACGAGCATGGAAGGAGTTAATGATCTCATGTATAAGCGAAATAAAAGACAACTGATAAACAAAAGTAATAGCATTACGAGGTTCTGTGTCAGAAATTCGAAAGAATATGACTTGAATAGAAAAGCAATACATGTATAGCAGCAACTTTTTCTAAAGTTGTTAACTGCAAACTGTGGAGTCTAGCTAGGTGTTCAGAGAAAAAAGACATGGCTTAGTGCTGATTGCTACCTACTAAGATGTAGGTAAAACCTTTCAGCGTAACTCACGCTCCACCGGTGCAGCTTCCGCTGCACCACTGTAGACATTGCTGCACTGGTGCAGTTTCTCAGGCTTGAGCCGTTGCACCAGTGCAGCACAAAATAGAAACTTCTTAATAAAGGGATTTAAAACTAAGTGGAGATATACTTTATGTTTAGAATGTTATTAAGCCTCAAATGACTTTTTTTCATTTTTGACCATTTTTGAGCGTTTTAGAGCCCTTTGAAACACAGGTGCAGCTTTGGGATTGTGATGATTATTTTGATCAGAGATGCTCCTAAAGAGTTGAAAATTTAGTTGAGATGTATTCAAGACACTACAATTGCACCCATATAGTTTTAGATGAATACATATTGTTTAAAATTACAATATCGTACTGGCCATTGTACTTGTTTTTTGAAATGCAATGAAAGAAATGTAAACAAAATTAAAACATCAAGTAACCCTGGGGGTAGTGGGCATAGCGGAGCTACGTCGAGGTGTACGGAGTTGCATACAATCTCTGTGGAACTCCGCTCCGCCACCTGCCCCCCCCCCCTATTAACAAGTAAATCTACATGAATTAAAAGTAAATTAAAAACCACTTACTGCTGCATCCCCAGGCTGCCCCCCTCCTCTTCCTCGCCGTTCGGGCAATCCTTGACAAAACTGCGCATGCGCATTTCTCGCTAAGCGTCTGCCAATAGGAAAAGGTCACACTTGGTACCTGCATTAGCATAACAAGGGCAGCAGTAACAACCTGTAGACACATTCCTTAACCCTTGTAAGTAATATTGCCTTAAACAAGCAAAAAGTTGTAACAAAGCCACAAAATATATCAGGGGCTCAAAATTTAGGTAGGCAGAGGCATATTGATCTAGCAAACTTTAGGCACTTTGAATTATTTCACTAGCTATTGCGGTTATTAACTTATGACTTTAAAATTCAAATGTTAATTTGTACAACCTAGGAATACGTAAGAGGCATGAAATTTGGAACATGTGGGCAACTGTATCTTAGCATTATTGTGCATTTCAGTTTGTTAGTATATCTATCACGGTTCTCGATTTATTGCCATCTATCTTTTAGCCAGAGTACAGCACACATATCAGACTGTAACATGGGACCTGAGATAGATAGAATCACAATGTAAAGTGCAGGATGATGCTGAGGTGGAGCTGCCTAATGGTACCAATGTCCATGCTTCTAGCCTATTCTTCAGAGGTATGAATGTATTGTTGAATTTATAGTTAGTTTGCCATTTAGCCTCCAGGTTCACACTATAACTTGGGAACCGTGGCAGATAGAATCATGATTTAAAAGGCATCATAGTGCTGAGGTAAAGCTGCCCAACTGTGCCACATTTTGTTTTAGCTAACTCTTAAGAGGTATGAATGTACTGTTGAATTTATAGTTGTTTTGCCATTTAGCTTCCTGTGAATCTGAGAACAACAGACATTTCACACTATAACTCGGAAACCGTGATAGATAGAATCATGATTTAAAATGCGCAATAAGGCTGAGAAAAGGATGTCAAAATAGGCTATGTTTCATGCCTCTAGCTGATTCTAAAATGGTATGAATTATTTGTTGAATTGTTTGTACATTCTCCATCTATCTTGTAGCCAGAGTGCAGTGCACATTTCACACTTTACCTCCAGAACTGTGAAAGATCATAATTTAAAGTGCACAATATTTCTGAGATATATCTGCCCACATGTTCCAGATTGCATGCCTCTAACCTATTCCTAAAATGTACAAAATAATATTTGAATTTCAAAGTCATAAGTCAATAACCGAAATAGCTACAAAAATAATTGAAAATGCCTTATGTTTGCAAGATCAATTTGCCTCTGCCTACCTAACGTTTAAGCCTCTGGCATAGTTTGGGGCTTTTAAAATTTTTTTTGCTTGTTTAAAGCAATATTGCTTTCAATGTTTAAGGGGTGTGTCTACAGGTTGCTGCTGCTGTCCTTCCCTCAGCCAGGTGTGAAGTGCGGGCCATCTTAGGGCTAAATTATCCTGATGAGCCATTAAGAAAAAGTCAAAATTGGTGCCCGCATTAGCATAGGCCATCAGACATGGGGGTTAACCAATTAAATTTTTCTAAGCAATGTTCTTCCCACCGAAGGTCTGCATAAATAGCAGGATCATTTCCCACTAATAACCAGTACTAGAACAGCTCTGCTCAGTACAGGCGTACACAGGAGTACAGCACAGTTTAGTGCTTCCCAGATTTCTATCTACCTTTAAAATGGTTTCACCTGTAAGGTATGCATGTGTTGTCTTTGCAATTGTTGATATTGTAATGCTTTTAATCAATGTTTATTGTTTAGTGATTTACATTAGTAACCAATTAATTTTCGAATCTATAGTTGTGCTTTTTAGCAGTGATGACATCAAAGTAACTTTTACATCATACATCATGAACCATAATAGATAGAGTATAAATTTAAAGTGCATATTATTGATCGCAAGATCAGCACACCCCATTGTGCCAGGTTTCCTGCATTTGGCTAAAAACTAAGTGGGCCACCATTAATTTAATTTAATCACAATTTAAAGTGCACAATAATGCTGAGGTAAAGCTGCTCGGTGGTGCCAACTTTCATGTTTCTCGCCCACTCTTAAGAGATAAGTATTTATTGTTGAATTTACAGTTATTGTGGCATTTCGCATCTGGTCAATCAGAGTCAGAGTGCAGCACATATTACACTCTATAACTAGGACACTGTGACAAATAGATTCACATTTGAAAGTGCACCGTAATGCTGAAGTAAAGCTGCTCCACTATGCCAACTATCATGCTTCTAGGTAATGTTTAAATATACAAAATCATTGTTAACTTTAAACTTATTTTGCCATTTAGCCTCCTGGTCAATCACTGTGCAGCGCACTTTTCACATTATAAATCAGGAACCACGATAGATCGAATCACAATTTTATGTGCACAATAATGCTGTGCCAAGGTTGTCTAAATATGCCCTGTTCCATGCCTCTAGCTCATTCCTAAAGGATTCAAATTATTGTTGAATTTATAGTACATTTGCCATCTAACATTTTACACTATAAATCAAGGACTGTGATAGAATAAAAATGTAAGTGCACAATAATGCTGGGATACAGCTGTCCACATGATCCAAATTCCATGCATCTAACCTATTCCTAAGATTGTTAATTTATTGGTTGTTTATGTGCTAAGTGTTATGAAATAAATAATATTTGAATATTTTTGTTCATCTTTTTAGCTGCATTCAAAAAACAGTGCACATTTTACACTATAAATCAGGAACCAAGAGAGATAGTTACACAATTAAACATTCACAATGTCACTGAGAGCAGGGTGCCCGCCTGTGCCAATTGTCATGCCTTTGGCTGATTTTTAGGTGGGATAAATTAATACTTGAACGTATAGTGTGTATGGCTTCACGGGACCAGTTCACCAATTTTCATACATTTGGCATATAGCTAAGGGAGTCAGCTTCCATGCCTATGTCATATTTTCTGGACTTGATACAACTTTTAGCTGTTTAATGCCACATTTGCTTTACATGTACAAGGAGTGTGTTTTCAGGTGGCTGCTTGACCTAAATGGGTCTACCTTTCCTTCAGCCAGGAGATAACAGCCTGTCATTTTATGTCCTGAACACCCTGAGCTGAAGGATTAGGATAAGGTCACACTTGATGCTTACATTAACATAGCCATCAGAGAGTCAGATCACATCCAAAGTTCAACCTGTCTGTCCACAAATAAGTGTTTTACTACCGTATGGGTTTCAATAATGCTTTTTATATCACTTTCATTATTTCTATGTGTTTGTACATTGTGTTTGACTTTTAAAAGCAATATATTGAATGGCATTTTGTCAAAAAATGTGCTATTATAAATGTTCAACTTTCTTTTTCTTCCTAGCAAAGTCAATCGCATTCCTCTCGTTTGCATGAGATTTTTAAAAAACAATGGGCAGTTGCCACTTCATTTGTCCAGAGTCTGCATGAAGGAAAGTACTCCTGAAGAGATTAGAACAGCTGTCAAAGAAGCTAGATCATCCATGATTTACCATCTTCTGAAGGTAAGGATCTACAATTGTGAGAATCTCATGCTTCTTATCATTGAGGAGGCCCTGAAAACTGTTATCAAAATGTTGGAAACAAATCTTTGTTTCAATATTGGAAAGCCTGTTGATCCAGTTGTTGTGTAAGTATACATTTTTCTAGGTCCTTATTGTTAGTTTGCTATAATTGTTAACTCTTTAAACAATATCAATTGTTATATTTCCTCTATTTCACTAACAAATGATTTTAATTCTTGGGAGGGTCTCTATTCTAGCCATGTATATTGTTGCAACCAAGTAAGGAAACATATGTTTTACTACATCTTGTTTTCATCCACTCCATTTTTAAGGCTCAAATTTGACCCCTCCGTTTTCAACTTCCTGTGGCATCAGAAGAAGAAATGAACTTCAGAGAGATGAGAAAGAAGAAGGAGATGATAAAGAATCTGAATTGTATCAACCATAAGTTTAAATAACCACATTCTGTTTGCATCACATGCATCTCGGTTAACTATTTATTTTTAAACAGTTTATTTTCTAAAATATTTCACCAATCAGTTTAACAATCCAAGAGTAAAATCGTGGCAGACATCCATACACAAGAGGGTAATGACATTGGACTTTAAAGGAAGCATTCTTTAGATTGTAAACTTTTCGTTGGTTTCCGCAACCATTTGAAAGAGGATCTCTCTGTCTGCTACTTCAAGCACGAAGTACTGCAGAAAGCCTCGTACTACTATAGCTGTTCTTACTACTACTACTAATAATCATGCTTTCAGCAAAGTATATAATAACTGTTATCTGTATTTATTTTATTTGAAGCTGGAAAATGTAGCAAGATTCCCATTTTCTACTATCCTGAAGCACCAACGACAAATTTCAAGAAGGACATCAAGTGGACAAGCAAGTTTCTCAATCTCCTAAAATCAACCGGCTTGGCCAAGCAGACAGTTATAAACTATAGGAAAAATCTAAAGGATATGCAAAAAAATAGGTAGAGGCATTTCTAAAGAAGTGAAATACAGAAGGTAACAGTTTATGATTTGTTAAGTACAAAAGCCATCAGATGAAAATAAACAATAACATTTCCTTTGATTGCAGATTCTCAATTCCTCTCTCATACTTACTATGTCTTTCCAAATATTTCTTACCTACAAAGAGTTTACTGTAGAGAAAATTACCCCTGGAAACTGCTTACATATCTTGGTCAAAGCAAAGGAAGACTTCCTTCAAGTCATAGAAAAACTCTCTAACAAGCAGGAATTCTCTTTACCGGATACACTGTTGATTTTATACTATTTAGAGGCACTATTGCTCCTAAAACATGTGAAGAGACCTGGGGTTGTGAAGAATTTTCAGGTATGTAAACAAAAAACAATGATTAGGATCGATCAAGGCAGCATCAGGCCTTCCTTCTTTCTTTGCATGACCATGCTCAATGATTATTTGTTCTATTGCCTAAAAGAAGGACTTTTAAAGAATTACACACACTATGTAATTATTATTAATATCTCACAAATTTTGCAGGTTAAAGAATGGGAAGAACGAAGGTCATACCATGATGAGGAGGGAACCTCCCATGCAATTGTTGCAGTCAAAGAACACAAGACTTCAGCTCAGTAGATTGCATCATTTTGTGTAAAGCATGAAGAAGAACATGTATTCAGTGAAGAGGAAACTGTTTATAACAAGATAGTCACATATCCAGCACTACTACATTAGATACAATCTTCACATTCCTATACTTGTTTGTTTTTGAGTGTCATTCATTTAGTGTATAGACAGTTTATTTTGTATTGACTTTTAAAATATTACAGATTGTGAATACTTCAGTCACAGATGCATTTTCAATGTGAATTCATATTAGTTTCCCTCTTTACCTACAGTGATTTGAGCAACATTTCACCATGATCAGGCCTGAGATGTTAGGGAAAAGGAAGACTGCCTCAGCAAATGATCCCTTTTTTTATATCATCCACTGGGGTAGCAATATATAATCCATCTAATTATCTCCACTGATTTCATGAAAGGTATTTTTGTAGTGCTGGCTGCACAGTACTGAGTTCACATATTCCTTATGACTGGTGTTTGTCTACAAGTTTAATATGGATAGGGCTTCATTTGCCATCTAAATAGATGCCATTAGTATTACTTCTGTTGAGAATGGTATCAGCTCATGAGCCATATAAAACCTTAAAAAAATATTTATAGTATGTTGTACAGGTTCCACATGTAAATAGTTCTTACAGATACAATGTCCCTTCGATTACAAGCCAGCAAGCGAGACGTCTATATGAGAGAGCAAAAAAAGGAGACTGCTTTGATGCTGAAAAGAGCCTTGTTGCTGATTATATGGCACATTCCACACCAACTGCTGAAAACATTGCCACATGACGAGAATGGACAATAACTGTGCTGCAGCAAAACTGCTGAATATGCTTACCCAAGAAATACCAAGGTTAGACAACAATCATTGGTTTTGGTCTCTCTGACTTTTAGAAAACAGTGTTGCTATTCCCATAATCATTATACTTTAATGACAAATAATTGTCATATTTAGACCTTTATTTCAAACAATCCCTTACCATAAATATTGTTTGTGTTCATTTACAGACACTTTAAACAAAAGTCTACTGTGCATTTTAAAGCTCTCCCTAATGACCAACATCAAAGGTATGCAATGTAATGTGTTTTCTTTTGTTTTTCAAATGATTCTCTGTGTCATAAATGTATGAAGACTTTGTAGATCATATTTAACTTTTTTCTATTCTTTAATTTGCATATATTTTCTGTAAGATGTTGCTTCAGAATTCAGCTACTAACATTTAAAGTTTTCCTGCAGTTTGCAACTCTAAAATAACTAAACCTGTGAATGACCTCTATCGAAATCAATCCCTTTTTATCACACAGCACTTTTGTGATCTGCTATTGCCATAATTTTAATATATTTTTTTATAGGGCACATCAGAGCGAGTAGTCTATTTCCAAAGGTTCTGCAGATAATGGCCATGTTATGCTTATGCACATTGAAAACAAATTCCCAGTAACACTGAATGGGAATCCATCAAACCCAAAGGTTAGAACTGCACTCGCTGGAATTCAAGAACGGCAGGTGTATGATAAGTGGCGTATTAGGCAGCAACTTATGAGAAAGGAGTAAAGTATGATTAAGTGAACATTCATATTTGCTAAAATGTATTGACAAGTATACATTTTAGAATGCATTATTCAATTTTCTTTCTTTGTTTAAATCACAGAACATTTCCCACAGAGGCAACCAACAGAAAAGCTGGTGCTAAAGTTTTTCTCAAAAATGACACGGATGAAGAATGCCCCAGAAGTACAAGATGTCATTCACAGCTGGAAGCCAATGGCAGAAGCCACATCACCAATGGTTGATAAGCATATTCAGTTGTGTGTGCATCGCCAACGGTGGAGTGAAGTCTCTGTCATTGATGAAGAAGGTACAATGAAGGTCATAACTAATTGCATTTTTCATAAAGGAGAGGTGGTCTGTGATTTTCATGGCCATATAATTTCTGTGGATGAAGGACTAAACAAGATAAAAGATCTCCATAAGAATCAGATGAGCCACTTAATATTTTTTACAAATGATAAGGATCCATACTGCATGGATGGCAGCATTAGTCCATGTTTATGCCATTGCTAGAGACAGTTCTTGCAGGTGACATGTGTATATATGTTATTTTGTTTGTGGCATTGGAAACGAATATGAACAAATGTGAACTTAAGTATGACTACTCTCCGTCAACCATAGCCCACAGAGGACAGGGGCCACCCTGGATTGCTCAAACAAATTCTCACAATAGATTTGGGCCTTTTTCAGAGTTTTGAGGAAAGCTCACTCCATGACAAATGTGACGGAAGTTCTATCACCCTTTATGACAAGGTCCTTATGGCCTTATGGATGCAAATGATGGGTAGGCAACCGTGTTTTGATTTAGTGTTTTTTCTACCAAATTCTAAATCGACCCTTATCCATAGAACTCTTGTCACCTTGGTTATTGGACAGGAGTTCTCATTGTAAACATTTATAAATTATGCTTTGTAAAGAAAAATAAATCCATAATAAACTTAATTAGGGCTCCTGGTTTTATGGTATTTATTTGTATGGCATTTCTGGCTGTTTTTATCCATATTTATTTTTTGTCAAATGTATCTGTATTTATCTGTATTGATTTCTTAATAAAGTTTTTGTGAAAAAAATGTATCTGAAACTTATATATTTTCACATTCATTTAATCAATACATATGCAGTCATACTTGAATGGCTGCCAGGTTTCAGTGATATGAACACCCACAGAAGATAAATCAATGCACCAATATAAAAATATGCACATTTCAGTATCAGCCTTGTGCATATCTGATGCTGTTTAAGCCTCTTACCTATCAAACCACATAGTTATTGGCCAGGCAAAGTGTATTTAGAATCACTCAAAAAGCATCCACTTTCCATTTTTAGCCCCAAAAATGTTTTCATTGTTTTTATTAAGTACTAACAATAACAAAGTACATCATTAGCATTACCTTTCCATTGGGACAGTTATTAAGCACATTCAAACAGTCGAGATATATGCTGATTATTAGTTCTGGATTGATAACGGTAACTGCAAGATCTATGCCTATGTCCCCTTTCCTTGCACGTTAGAGCTCCCCACTCACATAGTTGGGGGAGACAAAAAGAGCAGAAAAGAGAAGAGGGTGAAAGGGGGGCTCCAAGGATGACATATGCGCAGGATGCATGATCTGTGCTGACTGTGCGCCTGTGAATACTGTCTTTCCCACTCCTCCTTACTCACCTACCATGGCAGTCTCATTCTGGTCCAGTGAGTGAGACCAGGGGTAGCTTTGTAATGGTTCCCAGATATTCCAGGGGCATGCCAGTGCAGGCATCAGCTCCCAGTATTTAGACAGCTGGTTGTGGCAGAACGCTGCATCTTTAAGCCAGTGATTTACGTGCAGACTCCTGCGACAGCCCTTACAAATCACAATTCTCCTCATGGCCAACAGAAGGCGCATAGCCGCAAATATCCTGCATGTCGCTGGCAACATTGGCACATACCCAAGTACTCAAACATGTGCTCCAACATCGCTACCAGCACCTCAAATGTGTTTTCCCAGCATCTTGCAATATCCGGACAAGTCCAGGCCAGGTGTATCTCGCATCCTCAGTCAGGCCGATTTTGTGCAACCATTCAGGTGTCCTGTAAAGTCTGTGCATAGACTTAAAGTGGATCAGCCTCAGCCTGTAGTTAGAGGACAGCTCCCTGGCCTGTGCGCAGCAGTAAGCCCCTTTATCTTCCCATGACCATAGCAAAAAGTAGGGGGGACAACTGGCAGCCTTGTCCCATGCCGGGAGCCACCGAGATTGAGGAGGAGATTATTCCATTCATCATTAGCCTCGCCGTCAGTAAGGAGTAAAGCAGAGCAACTAGTTTGAAAAATGAAGGGCTAACGCCAAAGCAGGAGAGAAGCACGGAGAGATATGGCCATTCCAAGGTATCAAAGGCTTTGGTGGCATCCAAGAGGTTTGCGGCAGCTGAGAGGGAGGATCTAATTTTTGCATGGTCGCACAAAAGGTACATAAATTGGAAGACATACCCCTACAAAACCCTGCAAAACTACACTGATTGGGTTGTAGCATCATGGGCAGCAGTGGGAGAAGCTGTGTCACGATTCTTTTAGCGAGAATTTTATTATCTAAGTTGATTATCGATAGTGGTTTGTAGGAATCACAGAATAGTGGATCCTTATCTGGTTTAAGGTTCGTGATAATAAGCGATTCCCAGAAGGATGGAGGGAGCACTCCCCTCACCAACGACTGCTAAAACATGTTGAAGACATGTGGCGCCAGCAGCGAAGCAAACTCTTTATCAAAAGTGGCCGCCAGGTCACCCAGTCCCGGGGCCTTAGATCACTCCTATTACCTCCTACTCTGAAAATGGCTCATCCAGATATCTGCAGTGGCCATCTCCCAGCTATGGTTGCTCTATGGATACAAGAAAGTGTGAAGAGTAGAAGGATTCAATCACAAAAGAGGGGCGAGGGTCAAATTAGTTTAAACTCTACCACCCCAGACCCCCAAGAACCTCAATTGTACACACATGAGGGGTGAATAGAGTAGGTAACATAAAAAATACATGTATACACAACAAACATGTGTGTACAAGAGTAGAAGGATAGCATTTTGGCTTGGACCGCCTCCTCCCCAATTGCCCTCTCATTGTTGGTAGTTCACAGCTTGCAAATATAGTCATTGGCCCATGGTTTTTTTAGAAGACCAGCCAGTGTTTCCTGGCTCGGTCCTCTTAGCTGTACCTTCTTCCGCGAGCCTCTTTCCCTATGTAGTGTGTTTCACTTTGAGTTGATTCTTCAAACTCAGCGATTTTCCTTTTAATATTCCCCATGACCCTCATTTAATTAGTGGTGAAATTTCGAGCTCTCAAATCTCTCCCTCAAGGCGCCTGAGCCCCAGTTTTTGCAAAATGTGTCACATATATTGTGTCATAATTCATGATCGATACTAGATAGAGCTTCATTTGCAACTGCAACAGATTCTATAGAATAGTCCACTGCAGTGTGCCAAATTACATGCCTCTGGGATGTAGAGAAATTACATAAAATTGAAGGTGACTCAACATACGAGGTGATTTTGAATCTCCGGCCATCTGGTCAACCCATTGAAACTAATATTGTTTATAATTAAGTGAGTTTTTATGCTATTTTTCTCATAATGTATTGCATGAATCCTTGACATGTTTATATTGAGCAACATTTGAAAAATAGATCAAAATGCATTGTAAACTATGTTTTTTGTACCTTAAAAATCATCATTGATCATCATTGAAGCTTGTTTCTGGTCCAGGGAAGGCATGGCTTGGCAGTTCGGACTGGACTGTTCCCATGAGGCACAGGGTCAGACTGATTTGCATATGGCCATGTCTGAACTGGGGTGGTGTGGAGTGCAAAACAATGATGGATTTGGGTCCAGATCTCTGTACTGGGGTGAATGTATGACATTGTTCTGCATTCTGTCCATCAACTGTGGTTTTTGCATAAATCCAGAAGGATCACCGCTGTGGTGTGACCTTCATCCACCAAATTGCGTATGGTTTCTGTTGACAGGAGTAAGGCGGATTCAGTCGAGTATGATGCCCGTAAACCTGATTGGGTTGGTTGAAGAAGTTTACATGTTTCGATGTGTTCAGTCAGTTGCTTATTAACAACTTTCTCCTCAATTTTGGAGAAATAGGAGAGGAGAGAGATTGGACGCAGGTTATCTAACTGCTCCACACTAATATTAGGGTTTTTTTTGAGCGGGAGTACCACTATCAGGCTTTCCGTGAATCTGGTCCCTGGACCTGGGGGCCTGTAGACTAGGAACCCTTTCAGGACCTGACTGTCCCGGCCTATGATGGAGAAGAAGCCCGCTTCACTTTCCTTAATGTCAGCCGACTCCAAAGTACAGAGTATTTCTGATTTGAAAATTATGGCTAGTCCGCCTCCTCGCCCCGTAGGTCTGTCTATCCTATTGATGTCATAACCTGGTGGTTGTGTATCTATTATATCAGGTTCAGGGGCTTCATTCAACCATGTTTCTGTTAAGAACAAGGCATCCAACTGTCCATCTATCAATAAATCATGGACCTCCATTTTATGCTTCCCTAAAGATTTACAGTTAATAAGGGACAGTCTCATCCCCCCTCAGTATTCGTCGAACTACGCTGCTGAGCCAGAGTAAATGGACAGTGAATACATAGTTTTTGCTCGGTGAACAGCGTAATACTGTGGCCGCACTTCTCTCCAACCCCCTGCCTTAAACCCAGCAGTTGTTTAGCACTATATATCCTTATGACTGGAGAACCGGCAGGGGGTCTGGCCCCTAGCCCTGTACGCCCTCGGCGGCACACCGGCGGTACGCTGGCGGCGCGCCCGCTGCACGTGGTTGCTGGGGCATGGCTCCTCTATCCTAAATTGCTCCCAACAACTAGAGCGCTAACCTCCGTACCCGGAAGTGCCTGGCTCTATCTACCCGCCCTCTGCGCAACGGTACTGGCTACAGCGTCGGACCGGGGCTGGAAGGAAGGAACGCCGAGCTCAGGCCTCCAGGTGAGTGCTGCCTGCCCCCCAGTACCCTCTCAGCTCTACCTTCTTTTTTTTTAAATTCACCGAGATTCCTATAGTGTTTAAAACAATATTCAACGTTTTTAAAACCAGTGAAAATATCCTGGCAGAGGTACTTGCAGGGTTAACTGGCTCGCCACCAACAGATCAGGGGGACACTGCCACAGCCCGCCTTCGCTGTCCGCGGCCGAAAAGCTCTGCCTCCTTTATCCTAAAATGCTCCCAACAACTAGAGTGCTAACCTCCATATTCGGAAGTGCCTGGCTCCACCTGCCCGCCCTCCGCGCAACGGTACTGGCTACTGCGTCGGACCGGGGCAGGAAGGAAGGAACGCCAAGCTCACGCCTCCAGGTGAGTGCTTCAGATATTTAAGTGCAATTTCCTTGCTCCATAATAAATTGATGTTAGTCTTGCATCTGCCCACATTGGTTTGTAAATCAGCAAAGTCGTTTTTAAGCGAGATGCCCTGTGTGAGATTTTCTTCAGCTGTTTTAAGTTAAGGATGCAGTTCCTGTACTACAGGTTTAGCTTTCTTTTGTTGATACAGTCCAGAGCTCAGGACTTCCCCTCTGAAGCAAGCATTATGGGTATCCCACAGAACCCCCGCCGATGTAGAATACCGATTATTTTGAAAGAAATACTTAATCCAAATCTTCATGTGATCCATAAAAGCCTTATCAAAAAGGAGCTTCCTATCATAGGTAAAAACTCTTTGGGTTATACAAAAGCCCAATGCGGAAATTTTGAAAACTACTGGCGCATGGTCAGAAGTAATTCTTGGGAACACTCGTATCTTAGCTCCAGTAAATACTAATGGAGATACAAAAAAATAATCGAGACATACTAACTTCTGATGGAGATGGGAATAAAAAGTGAACCTGGGATTGGGCATACTGAGAGAATTCCAGACATCAACTATGCCGCGATCAGCCAATAAATGATATGGTGCCTTAAAGACCCTAGGATTCCTTTTTTATAGTCTTGTATAACAAGTTGAAGTTCCTTATTACTCAGATTAATAGTAAAATCTCCACACAATACCAGAGGAATAGGCCACAGTCCCAGTTCTAGATTTAGTTGTTCCAGGACGTTGGCCTCATCAAAGTTGGAACCATACACAGTACAAAACGTGAACTTTACCTCCCCTAAAATGCATTCCAAAATTGCCCACCGCCCCAACTTATCCACCAAAGTATTCAGACCTCAGTTCTGGGATATCACTCTCCCTGGGAGCTCCGCTGTGCTCTGCATCACCTCTGAAGCCAGCACCTCTGTTGCAGGGTTCAAGACTACCCTGATTCCGGTTTTTCGTTGTTGGCGCTCTGTGGCTTTAATTTAAATTCATTGTGCCTGCTGCTGTTTGCTTTGTTTTATTCCTTATTTTCGATTGCTGTGTACTGTTGTCCCCCTTAATTTTTCCTCTGCTCCCCCAGCTGCTGCCTGTGACCCCTCCCCTCCCTGTCCCGCTTCCGCCTCCCAGCTGCAAGTCCCTCCCCACTCCCCTTCATAATGACTGGCACTGGTGCACCTAAAGCAAGTCCGTCTGTGCCCGTCAATGACCCGAAAGCGTCCAGCGCCAGGACCCCTGGTTCTCCTAGACCCCACCCTCTATGACTCAACCACCCTCCACGCACTCAACCCCGGAAGACATGCCGACTGCACAAGGTCCTTGCCGAACACCACCCATGGGCAGTTCTCGTGCAGACCCTGCTGCAGATCCTTCACCATCAATAAAGCTCCCACGACCGCTAAAGGAACGTCTGATGCACACACCACCGAAACCCTGACTTGCATCGTTGTCAACGTGTGCTCCCTGCATCGACACACCGTAGAGATCTGGGACCTGATCGACACCCTTGCGCCCAACGTCACTTCTTCACGGAAACCGGGTCCAACGCCACCTCCGTTCCCGACATCGCCACTGCCATCCCCGACGGCTACAAGATCCAGAGAAAGGACTGTCCGCACCGCCCAGGAGGAGGACTTGCCATCGCACACAAGACCCCTCTCCGACTCTCCATATCCAGCACAAATGACCCCCACTCCAACACAGAACCCCTCCGCTTCCAGATCCAGACAAGCCCCAGGACCATACTATGTGGCACCCTCATCTACAGACTGCCAGGACCTCACTACCACCACGCAACTACTATCGCCTAGCTCGCCACACCCCACGCCATTACCTCCATGGACTACATTCTACTGGGGGACCTGAACTTTCACCTCGACAACGGAAATGACTTAGGACTGAAGCAGCTTGTCAAAACGCCCTCCCACAGAGCTAGTCACAGCCTCAACCCCATCTTCACGGGAGGAACAAACATCCGCTTCTGCCACACCACACAGCCCCTTTGACTGGACCACCAGTGCGTCCACTTTGCATTCAACACCACCACCGCACCCAAACCCGTCCGGAGCACGCCATGACGGAACTGGAGCAAGGTCAAAGAGGAGCACCTCGACACCACCTTCAATAAAGCCCCCCCCATCTCCATGACCGACACCAACTCCGCAGCCAGGGAATTTCACTGCTGGGTCTCCTGCTGTGCCGACAAACTCACACCCCTCCGCACCATCAAACAACACCCTCTGTAAGCTGCCTAGTTTACATTAGAACTTCAAGAAGCTAGACGCTCCTGCAGACGCCTATAGAATACTGGTGAAACCAGAAAACCACGGAAGCACGGAACAACCACAAGTGACCTGAAGGAATACCACCAGCGCATAAGCGACACCAAGTGGACCTTCATAAAAGACAAAGTCCAGACCAACGTGACCAATGCCAGGGAACTGTTCAACGTCATACAGCAGTTTGCAAAACCCACCTGCAAAGCCACAGACATCACACCTACCCAGGAACTCTGTGACAAGCTCAGCTCTCACTTCCATCTGAAGATCAAGGCCCTGTACAACCACTTCAGCAACCCAACGATGATCACCACCCCCTTACCCACCGCCATTGATGCGAAGTGGGATCCCAGCCCATCACGGTCTGGGATCCCACTACCGTCGAACTCATCACGTCGACCATGAAGAAAACCCACTCAGGAGTCCCATCAGACCGCTGCCCACCGCACATTTTCCAGAGGGCTGCCCGGTCATCGCACCCGAACTAAGATGCTCCATCAACGCCTTCCTCAGATCAGGCATCTGCCCAGATGGCTGGAAACGGGTGGAGGTAAAACCCCTCCTCAAAAAACCAACAGCCGACCTAACAGACCTGAATAACTACTGTCCCATCTCTCTCCTTCCCTTTGTGGCCAAAGTCACTGAGAGACTCCTAAACGCCCAGCTGACCCCCTTCATAGAAGAGAACTCCATCCTGGACGCCACCCAATCTGGATTCCGCAGCAACCACAGCACCAAGACTGCCCTCCTCTCCACCACCAACTCCATCTGCATGCTACTAGAGAAGGGACACATCACGGCCCTCATCCTTCTAGACCTCTCCACAGCCTTCGACACCATCTCCCATTGCAATCTCGCAGCCATACTTCATGATGCTGTAATACAAGGAACCGCCCTCGACTGGTTACAATCCTTCCTCTCTGGCAGAACCCAGAGGATCCGACTCCATCCCTTCCTCTCCAAACCCAAAGAAATCTACTGCGGAGTACCCCAGGGATCATCTGCCCAACGCTCTTCAACATCTACATGGCCCCCCTCACCACCATCATCAGACAGCATGGGCTCAGCATTGTATTCTACACCAATGACACCCAGCTAATCCTCTCGCTCACAAAGAATCCTGAAGACATCCAACTCTGCTTCCAGGAAGGAATGAAGAATGTGGCAGCCTGGATGAAAGACAGCTGCCTGAAGCTCAACTCAGAGAAGACTGAGGTCCTCATCCCCTGTCTCTGCACCTCTGCCTGGGAGAACACCTGGTGGCCCTCTGCCCTCGGGAGCCCAGCCACCCCTATAGACCACACTTGGAACCTCGGCATCATCCGTGACTCCTCCCTCTCCATGAACCCCCAGATCGACACCGTCGCCTCCACTAGTTTGAACTACCTTTGCATCCTCCGTAAGACCTTCAAATTGATCCCCCGACTGCAGAAGGACACTCATAACCAGCAGACTGGAATACAGCAATGCCTTCTATGCCAGAATCAACAAAACTCTGCTACACAAGCTCCAAACCATCCAGAACGCCGCAGCCAGACTCGTCATGTGCCACAATCACATGACCAAACACCTACGAGGCCTCCACTGGCTCCCCCTCGAGAACAGGGTTACCTTCAAACTCCTCACCCACGCCTATGAATCCCTCAACAACATCGGATCCAAATACCTCAATGGGAGAGAATCCTTCCACGTACCCAAGAGAAACTTCCGCTCTGCCGACCTCCCCCCCAGTGCCTTGCGACCCTCACGGATGAGTATGTAATCTCCTGATTGATTGATTGATTAAGACCCATCCTGATGTTTGTACAACACGTTTAGCTAATACCGCCACCCCCTTATTCATTGAGGATTGTCGTAAAGCTTACAATAGCACGAAGCCCATTTCCAATAGCATTTTCTACTTTCCCCATGTGTTTCTTGTATGCACACCAAGTCGGGCTAAATCAAACAAAGTTCTGCGGCAACCCTTTGCCTCTTGTTATAATTATTTTGACCACAAACATTTAGAGTACAAATCTGAAGTCCGGATCTAGCCGTTAGAGAAATAAAAGAGCTAGCTCTTGCTCAATTCTCTTAAACAAAACATTAGATCAAACTCAAAAACGTAATGATACTGTGGTTTATTTTTCATGTTTAATCCTCACTTACCCACCCCACCCTCCTGAAAGCCCCTACCTACTGAAACCCCCCACCCCAGCCACCACCCTACCCTAGCATTTCAAAGAGGCATTAGGACCAATGGTCCCTGTGATGACAAGCTCCAGCCACCCGGATGTTCTACCCGCACCCCTCCCTATGTGTGGCAAAAAACAACAATAAGACCACCGACAGTCTAATATATTCTATAAACGTTACATGTGTCACCAAATTGCTTTCATGCATACAAACAGAAGTTCTGCATAGGGTGAAATACTTCAAGGAAAGAGAAGAAAGTCCAAACTATAATTCCCACAATCCCTCTGATGAAGAAAGGTAAGAAGAGAATAGACACAAAGTGATGAATCCACAAACAAAATAGCTTGACTTTAACCATTCCAGAAAAGTATCAGAAGTCTGGGCCAGTTAGGAATATTTTACATAGATTGTAAAAACTCTTTTGCTCCCACCCCAGAGGTAAAGAATTGAGCATGATCTTTATGTATAACTTTCAATTTTGCTGGATTTAATAGGAAAGCTTGAGCCCATTTGGCCTGAAATAGTGTGATAAGCGGACGTTTCTGCCATCGCTTTTCAATAGTTAAATGGCAATAGTCAGGTCTAAAGAAGAATTCTACTCCTGTCCCAGCCCTCTTTTTATCAAGACATGCCAGCA
The DNA here is from genome assembly GCF_964263255.1 of Lissotriton vulgaris. NCBI lineage: Eukaryota > Metazoa > Chordata > Amphibia > Caudata > Salamandridae > Lissotriton > Lissotriton vulgaris. The sequence continues at coordinate 278,565,402 of NC_141689.1, read as the reverse complement.
GATATACATTTTTCTGAGCCAAAAAACTAGTGAAAGATATCGAAATTGCTCTAGGTCTACCTGAGGTTTGACCAGATCTAGGGCGGAGACCAAAAGGGAAACAATGTGCTCTCTCTACTTCTCTCTGCTAATCTTACTGTGTCAACTGCCTGTAGGCCTCCGTAAACAAGTCAATAATGAACTTGTGAGGATCCTGTCCTTCCGTCCCCTCAGGAATTAGGAGCAGCAGTCAACATAAGGGAGTGCAATCCAAAATTAATAAAAATTGTCTTCTGATACTGAACGATCCGGTGATTGGGTCACAAGTATAACAGCTAGCATTGATTACTTACAGCAGGTGACCATCAATGAGAGACCAGTTGGTAAAAACAAGTCCAGAAATAAACGAAGCCACAGGTTGGCTGCAAACCCATAAGGGATTCTACAAATGTAAAACCTGTAGGTCATGCCAGCAAGGTGAGAATAGAGTCACATACAAAACACCTTTTAGCTCCAGAGAACACAGGATCAACAAAGTACTAACCTGTAAAACCGACCATGCAGTTTATGTCCTCATTTGCCCCTGTGAGATGAAGTACATTGGCAGCACAAAATTACAAGTTCATAAGAGCACTTAAGGGCCATCAACAATCAGGATAATATGTATCCGGTTGCCTGACACTTCAAAGAATGCCATCAATCTAACAGCAGTGGTCTAAAATATTTTGTGATTGATGCTGTCCCCCCCAGCAGGAGAGGGGGGCAATAGGGAATGTACTTTGAGAAAACTTGAGACTAAATACATTCTTGAAATGGACACCAAGAATACAGTTACCATTAATTCAGAACATTTTAGTAATACATTTTTAGCAATTGTAGGACTTTTAGGTGGATTTTTTAGGAAATGATTTTATCCAATATTTAAATGCAATATTTTAGGAAAAAGTTAGTTACTTTGTATTTATGTCTGGTACATATCATAATAGTGTTATATTTATTTACATCTGATGAAATATGTATTTATTTATTGGATGTCGTTATCAAATCTATAGCACTGTCTGAGTTAAAAATCTTACTTATGGATTGAACCTAGTAACACATCATCCAGCTTCCTTTGCACATTCTAGTTGCCGCATTTTGCGCATTTCTATTTTGCACATATCTATTTTGCAATCATTTGCACATTGTAAATATTATTTGTGTAGAATTTGATTGTACTGTATATGGTGCCGACGCAGTCTCTTATATAGTCAACAAAACGAAAGAGACAGCAAATACTGACACCAGCAAACATTATGTAAATAATTCTTATACTGTATGTATCACAAACATTTGGCAACTTTATATTTGCCAGATTGCAACGACACTTTAGATATGAAGCAGAACAAACACTTACTGAGAGATAGAGAGAGGAATATACGCTGTCATTTTGAACCACCGTAATTCAATTCGAATAACTACAAATACCCACCATATGAGCACAAACTTGAGATTTTAAAGCCATCATTAATCATATTGAGTTGACTAAGAAATTATCGGCCAGATTCATGAAACGAAAATCGGCTGGCAAAGTGCCAGATTCTGAGAATCTGGCCCTTTGCGAGCGCAATTTTTGCATTTGGGATTCATCATCCCAAATGCAAAAGTCGCTATTATAGAATTCGCAAATTTGCGAGAAATTGCATTTAAGGAATCTCTATTTGAGGTTCCTTAAATGCAATTCATGATACATTTAAAAAATGCGAATTTGCAATTTTGGGCCGCTATTTACCGCGAAGTCAAACCTTGTGGTAAATAGCGGAAACTTAGAAAAATGCACTTAAGTGCATTTTTCTAAGTTGTATGTTACACACACACATGTCCTTGGGACATTTGTGTGCGTAACACCAGCGTACAATGTCATTTCAGGGGTGCAACAGAGTGTCCTTTGGACACCCCTGCACACTTGAAATCGTAATTTCAAAATGCGAATCGCTAATAGCGATTCGCACATTGATATGTCTTCCCATTCATTCCTATGGGCCTTTAGGCCCATAGGAATGAATGGGGAGTTATTCCTTATTTGCGATTAGCAATTAGCTAATCGCAAATAAGGAAGCTGTAGGAATCGCAAAATAAATTGTGATTTGTACATAAATCCTGTTTTACGAGCCTGTGATAGCGATTCCTTAATAATCGCAATTACTGACTCGCAAAACAGAACTTTGATGAATCTAACTGTATGTTTTAACTGCGCACTGAGCACATTCGCACTTATGAGCACGTACAATTAGTACAAAGCATAAGCACATACCACGCATTTAGTTGAAAGGCAGGACCAATAAGAAACAAAGTAGCAGTCGTATTTATGCAAGTTTTCAATTAATTATTTATAAAATGTTTGGATATTATCTCTATGACTGCATGTAGTTTACAGTTACATGGTAGCAGCTTGCCGAAAGGTTTAGGGGTCAAGAGAAGTACACTCAGTGAACCGTTGGTAAAAAGGATGGCTACTGAGACAAGCACCAAAGGGAACAAATGTGATATATCCCTACTTTGGAATTGTTATATTGTTATCATATATATATATATATATATATATATATATATATATATATATATATATATATATATATATATATATATATATATATATATATATATATATATATACATATATATACATATACCATTGAAATTGCTCCTATATTGTTAGTTGTACTAACTATATTTCGCGCACCCGCAATCCAATGCTGATGATGTCACATATCACATCATTCATGACATGGTCATTGACATCACTAATGACAACACTGATGACATCTCAAATGACATCACTGATGAAATCACTGATGACATCTCATTCGGACTGTAGCCGTGTCTAAAGGTCCCATAGAAAATGCCATTTGAAAAATTTCAAATTACATTTCCTCAAGAACTACTGGAGGGATTTACACAAAACATACAAAAGGCACTGCTGCATACCAGTCCCTACCATTTAGCCAAATCTGGTATAATTCCGTTCAGCCGTTCGAGCTGTAGCCTTGTCAGAATGTCCCTATGGAAATTAACATGGGGAAAACACGTTTTGGGACCCCCCTTTTTTCTCGGCCTCCGCTTGACAAATCTGCCCGAAACTTTCAGGCAAATTTAAGGAAAATTACAGGCAGATCCCTCAATCGGCGCCAAAGTTATTCCCAATAGAATGTTCGGAATTTCCTATGGTAACTAGGTCCTAACTATATATACCTACTGGCGACCGTCAGTAGGTGTTTTATATATATATATATATATATATATATATATATATATATATATATATATATATATATATATATATATTTCTTGCTCCTTAAATGCAATAGGTCAGTTTTTGGAATATTCTTAATTTGAATTAAGTTTAAAAAACAATGTATAATACTTCTTTTATGTCCATTTGTCATTTTTAAATCACATGGTATATCACAAGTTGCACTTGTCACTTTAAAAAAAAATGGTTGCCGAAACGCGTCATGCCGACTGTACAATAAAGGAACGTACTACACAAAAACTGTGGTCCATCTCCGTCTGTGGTGAAGACGAGTCTTGGGTTATATATATGCAGTGGAAGAGAGTGATCAGCTTGCACCTGTCTGCAAGGGGATGGCTGGGGAGTACATAGGGCCCTCTTTCCCCCTCCTGAGGGATGCTATCAGGGGGCACACTGACAATGGTGGTGCACTGGCAGTGTTCCTCCTGGCAGCTTCTTTGCCTCTTTGCCCATGTCTATAATATGGCGCAGGCGCAGAGGAAAAGGAAAGCCCTCAATTGTTTGGGGCCAAGCCCCTATGCAGAAGAGGGAACATCCTCTGGTGATAGCGCTGGTGCAAATGTTTGTGACCCTTTCTGCAATACTAAAGTGCCCTAGGGTTGCGTGAAGCATGCACACATACCCATTGCTCCCCCGTGCACTTTCGATATTACGGCCCTAGAAAGGCCTATTGAGCTCAAACTTTATAAATAAAATCTACAACATACATTGTCACAAGTTCTTATCGTTCAATTTAACACTCTGAGTGAAAATCAACATGTCACTATTTCTTGGAGGGAGATACAATTAATGAATGCTAAACACACAGAGATACTGTTACAGATAATTGAAATCTGCATTGCAATGGACATCTGCTTTGATCAGGTGCTTTGGCTACCGAGATATGAGGACTATAAGCAGTCTGTAGCAGTGTAGGTGCGCTGGTTGAATGAATTATTTGTAATAAGAAATTACCCCAAAGAAGAAGCAACAATATTTTTGTAAGTGAACTTACAAAGACGAGCACTCTTCATCTGAGGTTTGACAGCCAAATCAGTAGACATCAAGCGGACCTTCTGAATCCGAATGCACTAACCACAAATAAGAAAATAAAACTTTTACTAGTCAGAAAGAAGATGTGTTACAAATATATCCTGCACAAGAAACACAGCCAACTAAACTCTCTTAAGTAGAATGTTCTATTATTAAGGGCACGGTGGAATTGCAGAACAAATAAAGTGAGGACTATCATGATACAAAGATTCAATGAAAGAGGGTGTTCCACTAAAGTACTCTAAACAAAATTGATGTAATTAAGAGAGAATAACAAATAATGCTAGGAAATTCCTAAATCTCACCAAAACTTCAATACAAAGGTGGGAGAAAGATAATAATTTACATGTTGTAAGACGGCATCACTCCATGATAAACTACTAAATAGATGTTTGGACACATCCAAGGAACCTACATGGTTTGAAAGTGAAGACTTTCAAAGATATAGAAAATGAAAAGCAAGCAAAGGATTATGAAACCATTAAAGTGACAAATATAAAAGTAACAAGAAAAATAATGGAAAGCCTGAATTGCAATTTAGAATATATGTTGTACATCTTTATACGTTCATTCAATAAGTAGTATAGGTGATGTATGCGTTTCCAATTAAGGAAAAGTGCATTCGAAAACAGACGAGCAATAAAAAAAATAAAGCTGTGATGTACCCTGTGGCAAGGCACTGTGAGGAACAACATGTGACTAATCCAGACTTGCTATTTTTTGTGTTTTTGAATGGGAGAGAAGGTGATGGAGCTTTGCAAGTCTCCAAAGTAGAATCCAGATACATTATTACTTTGCAAACAAAAAGCTGATATGATTTGAACAAAGATGACAAATTATGGGTTCATGATTGATGACTGGAGATTGCCCAATGATGTGGAGTAACATAAACAAAGAACTCCTCCAAATTTTCCAACAAAAATGTGTGAATCATTTATGATTTGAAGAATATTTATTTTAGGGAATTCTATAGTATTTTCATATTGTGATGAGACTAATGTACATTTATTGGCGAAATAACTGATACACTCATTATGGTTGATAATATATGCTTGAAAAAGAAAGATAGAACTGTGGAATTTAATTGCTTTTTGTTGAGATAGTAATATCCATAACAGAAGGACTTTGCAATATGAGCTAATGTTGGATATTCAGATCTTCTTCTGTAGACAGTGTTAGAAAGAGATATGAGTATTAATTCCTTATAGGATAGCAAGGTTTCATATGGAACACAACTGTATTACTCATTTATCTTTGACTACACATAGATACTAATTTGTCACCCACTATGGACCATTGCAGATTTGGCTTAATTGGGTAGTAAGATTTCTGTATTATACAGAAAGGGTCACCTATGTTAACCAATATGCTTCTATTTAAAAACTCAAAGGCGGTGAAACAGCAATGTTGAGATTTGTACAATACTTTCTGGACTTTAAGATTCTATTATTATTGTAGCATATGAAATAATTAGAACTGGTTTGAATGGCACCTCATATTAGTAATAACTATGCCAAAGTTCAAATCCTGAGAGGGTAAGGTTTACTATGGATGTGGAATTCACATAACTCTAATTTTCACATAACTACCTTGTACTGTGTTTATCAAATACTGTATTGGTGTCTTTTTTTAAATATAAACATACATGGGCACTTCAAAGTCTATTTTCTATTTTTGTTTACATAACTCAGCTCTATATGGTACATAGATCACACTTGTATTGTATTAGTGTGACCAAGGAGGATTGGTCCAAGCATGTAAGTTACAAATGAATGCACTGAACCACAGGTCATATGAGTGGTCCTGTACTGTGTCATCTATGCACAGACATTTTCTGTACTATATACACATATGTACAATTAAAATTTTGTATGTACATATTAATAGATATATACATATAAGGTTATATGATTTAAATCTTTTAAAACTTTACTTATCTGCTAAGTAGAAATTTGCAAAGTACAAGTCCAGAAACTTACCTGGGATGTATTGCCCCTTGATGTAATTTCCACATCGTAATGTCTACTTCTCTATAGCCTGCCAAATAACTGTAACATACCCTATCGAAGATACCCAAGAGAGAGAATAATAGAGTGCCATATACTGGAATAACATTTAAAATTCCTCAAGTTGTCCATTAAAATGTTGTATTTCTGCCCTTGGTCATATCATAAGAAAAGTTATAACTAGGCTTTGCTTCAAAGAAATAGGGTCATAAACATGTGATATACACATATATATGACAGGTAGTACAAGAGTGAACGGCTAAGATCGTCAACACATGAGACACTTGTGTAGTAGCTTTACTTGAGACAGCATTCTAAACGAGAGACAGGGGTCTGTTAACAGCAGTACATATGGAAAATGAGAAAACACGTACATAGGACTCTGGGTTAGCATCTGTCTCTTTAGATGTATGTGCCTAAAAGGCATGTGTGACTAGAGCGTTGGCCACACATACAGGTAAGCATGAGAAGCATAAGTAATGGCTCATTTACATGTATAAATACTTAGAAAAAGGAAAACTGATGGGTGAAATGCTTGAAAGTATTTCAGCCACTGGTAATTACTCGGGTTTCATTCCACTCTATTGGGTTTACCATTATGCCACTCTAGAGAAATATTAGGTAAAGAAAACCAGTCTTGGTCCTGAAATAATAGGAGACGTGAGCATTTAGGCATGAAAATAGGTACTAGATAAATGGCTGTAACATTTTGACAAGTGAATTCTGGAAATTTACCAAAATCTTTTATAGTGTATCTTAGTCCATTTCGACTGCTCACACTCCCACCTAACATACAGAAAACATGAGGCTACACCAAGTTGTGTACCAGTTTATTTCATCAAACAAAATGACCCCGGTTCGCCTGTATCATCTAGTTATTCTGCTCATGGAAGACCCACACTGGAAAAGGAGATGATGGGTGGAATCACATTCAAAATAGTAAGTGTCTGCCATTCTTTGAAACTTCTGCTGTAGCACATAGACCCTTTTTCACCCATATTTTTTTTAGCTTCACTAGCTGTTTGGTTCACAAAGCTTTAATAAGTTGTGAGGTCACTATGTTGCACCCCCACACCTCTCACATCACTCCTCTACATCATACACTATAACCACGAGTGTTACTCTTTTCTTCTAGGAAAGGGAACAAAAAGATCTTTTTATATGGTACCTGTAAGAAATTGGGTTAGTGGTTGACTGGGGTGCAAGCAGAAACCACAATCCTTTGAGGGTAAGGCATAAGCACCCGCAAATTAAACTGTGCTCCCCCACTTGGTTCCTTGGCACTGTTCAGTCAGGCTTAACTCAGAGACAATGTATAATGTATTTTTTCAAACAGTAAAACAGCAAAAACACACCACAAAAGGAGCCCACAACAGATTTAGAAAAATAGCCCAAGTTTTATAAACAAAATAAGACCAAAACTACAAAATTACAATCGTAAGAACCAGAGTTATTGATTTTTAACATTTTTAGAGAAAAAGACACCAAAATACACATAGTGCCAATTGTGGATACCTGGTCACACCAGGCCAGAACAAAAATGCAAGCCAACCGCAATGGAGGATTGGCTGGCTAAAGGGTCCCAGTTAGTGCCGCTGAACAAAGTACCTTAAATCCTGGTTGCGGAGTGTTGCAGGGATCCGCGTCGAAGATTCACTGTGCAACCTTCCAAAATGTGGCAAGGTTGTGTTGTTTCGTCATCGCTGAGCTCAGCAATGGGGCTTGCAATGTTAAGTCAGGCATTGGGTAAGTGATGCGCAGTCAGGGCACTGCGTCGGTTCCGAGGAGCTCCGATGCAGAGTCTGGCGTCATAATCGAGGCTGCTGTCAATGAGAGATGGGAGGGCCTGTGCTGTGGATTTGCTGTGCCATCGGGGCAATGCGTTGGTTCCGAGGACTGTGGATGTGATGCAAGTCTTTGTGACAGGTCCAATCCACACATCAGCGGCGATGCATCTGTTGATCTCAGGGACATGCCACCCAGCAGAGAAGATGTGCGGGTTCTCCTTGGGGATGCACCTCTCAGCAGAGAGAGAGGCTTTGCTGAATCCACAGGGGCTGGCAAGCACCTTATGCCCACTTCCAAGAGTCCAGGACTGGGGAGGATTTATTTGGTGGGCTAGACTCACAGATGGCAGAGTCAAGGTGCTAGTGCAAGGCTGATGGAAGCCTGTTATGTCCCTGAGGCTTCAGTCACTCTGGGTTCTGGGTTCAAGGGACGCAGGCCCAATCCTTCTCACCCCTGCAAGAGGGTAGCAGGCAGGAGGGCAACTCAGCAGGGCAGCAGTTCCTTCAGAGCAGCAATCCAGCAGAGTGGCAGTCCGTTCTGCAGCACAGCAGCCCTTCTTCTGAGAGTGTATCCACAGGTCCAGAAGTATACTGAAGAGTTGGTGTCTGAGGTCCCTTTTTTGTATTCTGGTGCCCTGGTTATGGAAGGTGGGGGAAGCTTCTAGACCCGTGGTACTCAAAGTGCCCCCAGCTGAATAACTGCATTAGGCTACTGTTTACTTCAGAAAGCACTAACATTCAGAAATAAGTACTGGCTAACTCAAGTTAAAAATAGAAGTAAATAAGGTGCACTGCAAAACTTAACTTTAGAAACACAATAGTTTTTCACTAAATCTTGCAAAAAAAGTGTAAAAAAATGATAAAATCTCTTCAAAATTCAAAAAGTGTACTGCATTAACATGCAGAAGCATTTCACCTTAGTACATTAGAATAGATAGGTGCATTCAAAAGTATTTTATTTAAAACAGATCATTTTCAATTATGAATGTAGATATATTCATGCCTCCTCACACCCTGACAACAATGCCAATAGTGAGCTAAGAGGCAAGGCAGTTGTCACGTGGAGCCCTCTTGGAATATGTTTTTTTTAAAATCTTTTTGTTGTCATTTTTAATGAATTGCAACATAGAGAAATATTAAAAACCATTGCATCATATACCCACAAAGTCTTAGTCCCCTCATCCCCTACACTTGTGGCCCATCTCCATGTTGTACAAGTCCAAACAGTGCTCGGATGTGGTACCCCAGGTTACAGGTTGTTGGATACGATCACCTCAAAGGTGCCGCAGATATTGCCTCTGTAGCTATTACTGGGTCCCCAGATTTTGTCCCACTTCTGGGGGCATCCTCATCCTTCATAGACAACCCTTTCGGCACCATACACCTGTCTATATCCTTTTTCCACCCATCTAGTTGTGGGACTTGGTCTGCACCCCATGATTTAGCAATGTTGTGTTTTGCAATGGACATGCTCAGTGTTACCCACAGTTGGGTCATACCTGGTAGTTCTATCTCCCCCCACAGATTAAGGACACACCATTTCGCCGCTGAGTTGAGGGCGTACCTACATACCTCATTCATGCACTCGACCATTGCTTGCTAGAAGACCTGTAACCTTGGACAATCCCATAGCACATGATAGAAGGTGCCCAATTGGTTGCAGTCTTATCTACAATTGACTCTTGAGGCTCTAACCATTTTGAACAGTGTGGTCAGGGAGTTGCATGAGCGGTGCAATAACTTTAATTTCACAAGACAGAAGCAAGATCTAATGGCGATTTCTCATTGGGAGACTATGGCCTCCACCCTATCGTCATCTTCAATGCCCACCAGATCAAGTGACCAACTAGTATTCAGGTGTGTTAATGTACTGAGTGTGTTGTGGAATATTTTATATAGGTTAATGAGGTGGTTTTGCACGGCATGTGTTCATCCTGTAATCGGTCTTCCAGTGCCAGTGTCTGGGATTTGTGTAACTCTAGATATTACTGTTGTTAGTGCATGTCGGGTCTGTAGGCATGTCGACCCGGGGAGCAAATGTCAGGCGACAAACTTTGACACCATGTGGGAAATGCTTACCTAAAAAACTTAGCTACCATAAAAATTGTGGAAAAGCCTAAACCGGTCCCCGGAAGCTTGTCTCCGTTCCGGTGAAGAATTGGCTTGGTAGTTTGGTCTGCCCTATTCCCATGAGGCACTGGGTCAGACTAATTTGCATATAGCCAGGTTCTAAACTGGGGTGATGCAGTGAGCTAAATAACGGTGATGGATCAAGCCCTGATCTCTTGACTGGGTAAGAGTGGTCTGCTTAATTCAGACACTCTGTTCATCACCACCCCCTTTCTGTATCGATTTTGGCCACTATAGGTGTGGCAGGGTATACTCAGACATGAGTCCCTTGCTCGCTGCACTACCAGGATTCAAGCAAGCCGGGCCGACGACGGCTGAAATGCCAGAAACCGGTCCCCGGAAGCTTGTCTCCGTTCCGGTGAAGAATTGGCTTGGTAGTTTGGTCTGCCCTGTTCCCATGAGGCACTGGGTCAGACTAATTTGCATATAGCCAGGTTCTGAACTGGGGTGATGCACTGAGCGAAATAACGGTGATGGATCAAGCCCTGATCTCTTGACTGGGTAAGAGTGGTCTGCTTAATTCAGACACTCTGTTCATCACAACCCCCTTTCTGTAAGGATAGGAGTAAGCACCAGATGGTGGGTGAAAAGGATGTTAACTCCAATGACTTGGCTAAGATTGATACCGGTGAACACTTCTTTTCTCTATCGGATCCATCAAATTCATCAGGCGAGGTAACTTCAGCTACCTGAAATACAGGGGTCGCCAAATTATCCATGGAGTGAGACTAGCAGTACGCAATTAGAGGAAGAGGAGCTGGGCAATCTAACTGCTCCATCTTGTACTGGTACAGTACATAAGAAGAAACTGATTTCTGACCCCGGGGAGCAAAAGAAACCAGCTGCATGCTTTCATGGGACTACTCTTTTTCCTCCAATTTGAGGGCAGACCAAGGAGACACAACGAGACAGGTTACCCTTAAAACATTGGAGAACCTGGATGATATCTCTCTCTCTGTTATATATCAAACTATAATGACTCACAGAGATGAAACTCGGGCAGAAACTCTAAAAACGCAAAATGCGGGTCGCAAGCTGCAAAATTCAATATGCCGAGGTGCTAAGTCATGCTCGGGATTTAAGGAAAGGGTCACTTAAGCCAAGAATAGAATTTCTCATTAGAGGATGAGATTATACTACAGAAAGCTGCCACTGATACTCTGGTGCATGCGAAGACTGATATGGCATGGAAGCTTCAGGACATGGAGAATCATCTTCGCCACAATAATATTTGAGATTGTGAGTATAATGAATCGCGAGAGATGAGGTTTTCTTGTCTTTCAAAGTTCTTTATTTTCAAAAAAAGCACCATACAGCCGACGCGTTTCGTCCCTTTGGGACTTCTTCAGGGCTTGTAAATTGGAAGAGAGTGCTTCCAAGTAAATCGTCAAAGGGCAAAATTCCATACAGCTCCTTCCACCAAATGTTAACTCATAAGAGATGAGGGCATGTACTAGACGTTCTATGACGATTAATCTACGTCTGGTCTTGAAGAGTAGTGGAAGTGAGTTTGTAAAAGATCAAGGCAATCTGTCTTGGCTTATACTGTCCTCTAGGTGCTAGGCTCGCGGAATACGGATTGCGGTCAAGACGGGGGTTTCCTGGAGAATCTTTACCATAGGACGGTGTATCACGATCGACCTGACAGGCTACCTGTTCCAACATTTCTACCCAGATTATGCAAAGAGTTGGACAACTAGGGGACAGTATAAGCCAAGACAGATTGCCTTGATCTTTTACAAACTCACTTCCACTTCGTGGCAAGACTCTCATTAGAGTTTGCACACCACTCTAGGACTTTCGCATCACTCTCAGTACTCTTCAAGACCAGACGTAGAAAACGTCATCTCTCGCGATTCATTATACTCACAATATTGTTGTTTGTAGAACTTTGTGGTGCACCTTTGCAGTTGTTAATTTTGAATCTAGTTCCTTAGGGAATAGGCACAGTTATGGTGGGTGCCAGTCAGTGTGCACACAAACTCCAATTGTAATCTAGGGGAAAACAAATACTTGGGGAGATAGGAGGTTAGGTGCTGCTAGCAAGAAGGGTTCATCGTTAGGCTTTTGTTTTTAACAATAATATTTGAGTTCTCAGCTCACTGGAATAGTCTGACCCCTGGAGGTTCATTATGGAACTGTTCTCAGAAGCATTTCCGGAGCTTACCCAATAGGCATGGGACATGGAGGTCCAGCGAGCCCACTGGTTCCCTTTCAAACAAAACAGAGTGTCATACAATCTTTACAAGGGATGCTATACATTACTCAGGTGCAAACTGATGTGGCCCGCTGCAAGGACAGGATAAATATGAACTGGTCTGAGGCTAGCGGTAATAAATATTATCTTTTTAGAATGGAATGTTACGAATTGGGGGAAGCAACTGGTAAATGTTTTGCAAATAAAATCAGCTGTAAGGAGGCCATGTGCACAATTGCTGCTATTAATGATTCAGCTGGGAGGTTGGTGGAAACACCAGCTCAGATTCTGAAAGTATTCAGGGCATTCTATGAGTATTTATATACTGAAGCCCAGAATGGAAACGGAGACATGAGTCTTATTTTAAGGATTTACATAGAGGGATTCTTAGCCTAAAAGACAGGGTGCAACTGGAGGAGCTCATTACATAAGAGGAGCTTGTGGAGACTGTTAACTCTTTAGCTTCAGGCAAAGCTGCCGGGCCTGAAAGGCTTCCTCTAGAATTTTATAAAACTTTTTACCGGAGCTAAAATCAGATATACTCACTACCTTTCTGGAGGCACAAAAAAGGCAAGCCCCTGCATCCTGGGATGCTGCGAATATAATTATCTTTAAAACGAAGGACAAATCTAACATTTTACCTGGGTCGTACAGACCGATCTTGTTATTAAACTGCCACATGAACATTTATGCAAACAATTTGGCCACATGACTAGCCAGAATATTCGCCCCTTAGTTTCTGTTCCTCAAGATAGTTTTATCCCAGGAAGAGGCACGGTCAATCACAACAACATGGTGGTCACCCTGCAGGATTTGGCCAATGTACGTCAAGCTCCATTTGGAATTGTGCTACCAGGTGCCAAAAAAGTGTTTGACCGTGTCTCCTGGAAATTTTTATGGGCAACCATGCGTTGGCAAGGTTTGGACCAGGCTTCATTAGTGCAATTGGAGCCATGTATAGATCTCCTGTGGCTCGACTATGTGCGTTTGGTATAGAATCTGATCCTGTGGTGATATCTAGAAGGACCAGACAAGGTTGTCCATGTTCTCCTTTGCTATTTTCTCTATATATTAACTAATTTCTGAACCTACTGCCAAATATTAAACTGGTGCACCATGGATTGGAGCAGTTTAAAGTCCTAGATTACACCACCGATATAAGTGTTGTTTCCTTTGAACCAGCCTCAGCATTATTGGAGATTGAACAGCTAGCAATACAATTTGGACAAGAGTCTGGCTATAAATTAAATATAGCTAAGACTCAAATTATATGTACAAATACGCTATCTTCAATGATTCTAGGTTTCACAGAGGAGGCAATATATCTTGGTTTTCAAATGAATGCATGTTTGGTTAATATAGTATTAGCCAACTGGGATCCTATGCTTCTTAAAACTTGAAAGGGAGTTAGATAGGATGGAATGTTTGCACCTTCCAATAGTGGGAAGATGCAATGTCCTAAACATGAATATTTTGCCAAAGGTACTCTACTATTTTAGATTTGTGCCATTGGATGTCAGTAGAAGCCAACTACAGAAATTACAATCCATCTGTGGAAGTTTTATGTGGGCACAGGGTTAACCACGCCGGGCAATGAAGTACATGAATCTACCCCGATGTTGTGGGGGCTGGGCGGTACCCAATTTTATGTTCTACTATTTGGCCTGTCTTCTCCATTATTTGGGCATCCTACTTGTAGGTGAAGGGAAAACTGAGGTAGCTGAGGCTCCACTGATTTTCAAAATGTTGTTGGTTTTGGAGGCTGAGAGAGGTTTTTTCCAACGTCTAGATCCTAGCCACTATAAGAAAACACAATTTAAGGTTGTTCAAGCTGCTTGTAAGATATGGCAGCAGGTTCACAGATGCTCGCAGATCAAAAGGATCTGCCACTATACGCCTACATCAGCAACACTATTATTACCATCTATTTTCTGGAATGCTACTATGGTTAGGGGAAGACGACAGGGTATAATCACCTTGGGGGACATTTTGATAGCAGTGGTGTTCTGCCCTACTTGCACCTGGCTGTGGAATACACTTTGCTTAAAACTGATTTCTTTTTTTAAATATTTGCAGATTTGGGACTATCTGCAGAGGAAATCAAATCAAGAATTGTTAGCTCAAAAACAAATATTCCTATAGAGGTAGTTAGGGGGCATGGGAGAATTGGTATTCTGTATCAAGCCCTTATTGAAACACAGCCTTATGACTTGGAGGTACAACATCAAAAGTGGAATGCTATACTGTCTCAAGGAGGAGATATTCGATGAGACTCCATTCCTTTAGGTGAGAAAATTCTGATATCCTCCAATCTCAAAGCACTGCAATACAAGACTATCTTTAAGCTATACTACACCCCTGCTAAAATTTCTCAATGGGGTGGGTCAAATGAAGGTAAATGTACACGCTGTGGGTCTGATCAGGCAGACAGTCTTCATATGTTTTATGCATGCACAGAGCTGAGACAGTTGATTGGGAGGATGGAGGCCTTCTTGACTGGAATAATTGGGGCACAGGTCTCTATTACTTCAATAGTCATGCTCTTGTGAGTTCTGGCTGAGTCCACGATTAACCGCGATATATATCATTCTAGGTATCTAATTTTTATCTCAGTAGCCATAGCACAGCTATGCATAGCTTCATTCTGGCGGCAGAGAGAACGTCCGTCATTTGAAATGTCGAGAGGAAGGCTGCATGCCATAGGGATTTTGGGGTGGTCCCAGTATTATTACATCAAATAGTGTCAAGAAAAGGCATTCAATTACGTACAAACAAAATCAAGAGATTAATGTATTCTTGCAACAGTGTTATTTAATCACACTGAACACGTTTCAGTTAGAAAAACATTTAAAAACGTATTCAAGTGCCCAACTAGAAAGGTGGAACAAGGGTTGGGGAAGAGTAAGTGACTTGAGTGAAGGTAGTGAGGTACGTGAAGTTAGAGAATAGTGCTTGTCAAAATTGTACTATTCATTTGGCATAACAGTGAAAGCCAAAAACCCTGACAAAGCAAATGATTCCTCCAGATATCACATAGCCATGTATGGAGAACAACAAATCACAGTAAAGCAAGAACTGTTGATAATAGTGGCGACAATTAAGTGTCGACGTTTCGACCCCAGAATGAGTTTATGTCCTTGTGAGACTTACTTCCGGGGTCTTCCTCAGGACTGAAGTGAACGTGGAAATGGTGGGGCATCTAGGAGTAAAATGAAAGAATGATTTACCAACGCTAAAAGCGATCTAAAAGAAATGTGACAATCAATATACCGATCTCTATAATTACCGTGACTGAGTGAAGAAGAGCCTCCCAAGAAAATCATGTGAGGACGGGCGGGCCAATGGCTCCAAAAAGATACGAAATGGAGAGAGCGGAAACACCTGCAATAGTCAGGTGTCTGTCAATAACCCCTCATCTATGTTAGGGTCAATCTAACATTATGGTGGTGAATAATTACAAAACTCTTGCTTAAAGGATGAGTCAAGTCTCATTTATAGAGTCCATGGAAGTCGTATTTATCCATACCGCTAGTATTCCATACTCATTTTCCATATTGTTATTGTTGCAAAACGGAAAACCCGGTTGCCTCGCATAGGTTAATCTAAAGTCATAAATAAACAAGGGAGGAAATAAAACTCACTGATAAGGATAGGGCCCTGTCATGTCAAATCATCAAAATATCGCTGCTTGGATTGAAAACAATTCGGGAAAATGAATGTCAGTTAATCCTTGGAATTAAGGGACAAATCTTTCTTGTAAAGTTTAAACGCAACTGACTTCTCTGCAATGGAGGGATATTAAATGTCAGAGAAGGATGGAGGGTTCCACTGTTTGTGCAAGATCGTGATTACTCACTGCGTTAGCCGGTGGAATCGTGTAGGAGGTGATGGGTTTAGTTTAGTCTGAACTAAAGCCTGCTTCTTCAACATAAAGCTTCTAGAAACAAAACAATGTGCAATGTAAATATATATCACAGAGGGTATTGCAGTCTTTCCTAAAGAGAATTTGATGAAATGGTAAGATCTTGGCTTTGTATACCCTTGTCTCCAGTTCATCCAGTAAAATCTAGGTGTAAAGTTTTCTTCACAGCATAACCATGTGGCAGTCCTGTGAGTTACTTGGGTATCTCTTCTTAAAGACTGGATGAACGATGAAGCAATAAATCTAGCGTAGGTTGCAACTCCAAACAGGCAGAAAATAATACTGTAAAAGATTGAGACCACAAATTGGGGTGTATTTTAAGTATGTTCACATGAGTGCCACAAATAAATGTATAGCTTTCTTCATGATTCGTCTTAATTCACCTCTTACTCCCTCTCCGTCTGTTCATTTGACCAAAAACACTTATCTGACACTACTAGATGTCACTGCATCCCCCCTACTGCATCTACCTAAAATTGAGTACTTCTCTGTTTAAACTACTGGTCATCAACTTTGGTGTCTCTGTCGCACTAAACTGGACCTCGTGGTATCTTCTGGTGACTTAGCACTGTTTCCGGTCTGGGATTCAGTGGCTTCTGGGTTGACTCCATATTGTACTTCCTGGTGGTTTAGCACCACCACCAGAGGCTGGGATTCTGTCCCTTCTGCGATCACTACCTTTGATAATAAATTAGTAAAACTATTGCCAGAATGTAGCTACATGCTTGCATAAATGTGCATGTGCCTGCTTGTATGAGCAACCACATGCAAATCACCCGAATGACTGCCTCCATAAGAGACTCTATAACTTTTACATAACATATTGCATGACACACTGCTTGACAGTTTGTGACAGGCTTATATAACTGATTGCATTGACGAACTGAATAGCTAACGACTCACTTATACGCATGTTGCAAAATGCATTAAAATGCATGAAAACAGAATGGAAAACTGTGACCTTTGTACATAACTATATCACCAACGCTGGATTCACAGGGAGCGGCGTGTTACAACCCCACAAATCTCGTCAGTGCCTCGTCAGGGGTGGTATAGCAACACCCATACAGCACCATTTATATAGATGGGAAGGCATGTTAATACCTGCAAGCTTGGTCTCAGAAAATACGCATGCGTGCTGAAAGGTAAACAATTCGGTAACTAAGGCAAAAGGTTCACAGCTAAAAATAGCCAACACACAGGCAGCATATTTTTATGATCAAGGCTCGAAGTTTATTTTATCTGGGCTAACTCTGACTTGAAAAGGGAAAAATAGTAAGTCTCTCAGCCAATATAAATGTTCAACGCGGGTGAAATAAAAACTGCAATTCCATGGCTGTATTTTCTTTCCAGAGGCAATAGGCAGTCATTTAGTTTGCTGAGCAAATGGCACAAAATGGTTTCGATGTTTTTGTATGACTTGACTAGTCTTTCTGTTGTTTTTTTAATCATCGCATTTAAACTAGCACGTCATAACTCTAAACCTCTCAGAGTCACTGCACTTGCTTTGGCCCCCAACCAACATGCAGCCCTAATAGTTACCATAGGCCATCTGTTTCTTGCAGCGCCTCCTCTAGGGTGTTATCACTGTTTTAACAGGTTACATCTTTCACCCTTGTCGTCAGCTATGTGAGTGAACATTTTCGGTAGTGTGCTCGTGGGATATTTTTGTGCATTTCGTCATTTAGTACTGGATTTGGAAAAAATGGTGGGAGGTGGCGGTGTAGTCAGGCGGAGGGGGGGCAGAGCCCATGACGAGCCAATGCAAAAATTTTTTTTACACAAGATGCTTCCCAAACATGGTATAAGGAAAATTGATAGTAATCCTGTCCTGTGTCTCTTAATTTGTGAAAACAGACTACGCATAGGACCAGATGCAAGAAGGTTTTTAGCATTTGCAAACCCTCTGATTCAGTATCGGAGGGCTTGTGAGCGTTAAAACCCTTTTTCACTGTTTTAAACCCATTTAGCGATTCTGAAAACGTTTTCCGCCTCTTTAAATTAGGTTAGAAATGGATATCGAATCGCAATTTGAAAGGGGTGTGCTTAGCGCATCCCTATCAAGCTGAGATTCGGGGCCATATGTAGCATTGAAATTCGCATTCGCAAAGGCCGAAATTCGCAGAATTTCGGCCTTTGCGAATGCAAATTCTCAATATGGTATGTATTAAGCAAATTTGGATCAAAATAAGGAATCGCACAATTTGCGATACCTTATTTTGCGATTGCATTTAAGGAATCGCACAATTTGCGATTCCTTAAATGCAATGTATCATGCAAAAAAATATTGCTAATTGTCCCTAAGGAATCGCAAATTACCACCAACTTCAAGTTGGTGGTAAGTTGCGAATTCCTTTCAAAAAGCATTTTTTTTAAAAACAAAAGGTGCCATGTGACGTTCATACATGTCCTTAGGGCATGTATGTGCGCCATATGCGCACACATGTCATTTTCAGGGGTGCAGCAAGGTGTCCTTTGGACACCCCTGCACCCTTGAAAATATTCTCAATTTGCGATTAGCTATTTGCTAATCGCACGTTTCCCCTTCATTCCTATGGGCCTCCTGGCCCATAGAAATGAATGGGAAATTATTCCTTCATTGCGATTAGCAATTGCTAATCGCAATTAAGGAATTTTAAGAACTCGCTAAAAAGAAGCTGATTTTTACATACATACCATTTTGCGAATTCTAAATAGCGATTCCTTAAAAATCGCTGTTTAGAAATCGCAAAACGGAACTATGATACATATGGCCCACGGTATCTTATGTATTAATGATTTGCAGCTGTAATTCCAGTTGCAAATCATTAATAAGTTACCAACTCCCAAAATGGGCAACTAACCAATTCACAAAAGGGGAGAGTCCCATTTGGACTCCTTCCTCTTTGTGAATTAGGGTTAAACTTTCAAGGGGGAGGGGGGCGGTAAACCGCGGTTTAGTGAACCAGTAGTGTCACCAGAACGGCTTAAAAAAGAAAACTTTAAAAAAAATCAGCCCCACTTCTTTTAACAAAATTGAGTTGCTTTTTTTAAATAAAAGTTTTTTATTTAAACGCAATTACAGCTATGATGATCTGATGATTTTTGCAGGCCACCATCACTGTTGTTGTTGTCAAGTGAGTAAGTCAGAATGTGCAACCTACCCAATAAATATTAATTAGTGTGAATTGTGACCCACTCCTATTCCTTATTTTGTGTACTGGCCATAGTACTTTGATTGGTTCATCAATATGTTACTAGTCGCAAAAGGTCAGTGTGCACATTAGGACCCATTTTGTCACTAGGTTTTTACTCCATCAAGCCCATTGACCTTGTATCAAATTGGCTTCAGGCTACAATACAAGTAAAATACCTCAGTTGGGTGAGTGGAGAAGTGTGGCTCAATGGTTAGAGCGGCAGACCCTGATGCAGAGGTCTAGCCCAGGACCAGGGTTTAATTCCCCACCTCAGTGGGTCTTGGGCTCAAATTTTCCACGGACCTGTTAATTCTCACCTCGGTGCGGACCTGTTAATTCTCACCTTGGTGCCTATTCCAATCATGGAGTGCAACTCTGGGCAATAGCTTGCTTAATATCCACAATGGCCCCCACAATGCTAAAGGATGCCTGGCCTCCACCTTGGGGTTGCCCAGGAGTGGACGCCTCACAGGGAAAGATAGGATGGGTTCCACAGCGGTATTCGTACAAGTGCCTTGAGACCCTTGCGGGTGAGTAGTGCGCTATACAAGTATCAATTTACATTTTGGTTAATACACTAACTGGAGATAGCTGTGTCTCATCTGTACTCCGATGGTCGGATCATCCTAAAATTGCTCAGATGATTAAAGTGGATGCTGCATTGTTTTCCATGTAATGTCTATTTCATAGATATTCTGAGAAAGGTAGCTCAGTGAGTTAAAGCTGGTGTTAGACAGTTCTTTGTGCAACCTGAAGGTGACAAGTTACAATCCAGTGAGTTATGGACTGTCAAACCCAATTCAGATTGACATGGGACAAACAGTAGATACTGGCCTCAGTCGTGGAGTTTAAAGTTATTTGGCTCTGATGCCCCTGAGTAGCCCTAATAATGGTCTGCAAACTGCACTAAGGAGAACCATTTCCTCTCTATTCACTCTCAAATTAGTGAGGTCAAGCAGTCACATGCTTCTCAGGGAGGCAGTGTAGGGGTGCTCAAGCTCGACTTTAAATCAACGGCCCAAATAAAGTGAACATCAAGGCTAGTTTGATAGAAAGTACTCTCCTCACACCATTGTAATACAATAATAAAAACATGGTACTGTCTCTATTATGGGCCGGGATGCCCGCCACCCCTTCCAACACCAATCCCAATGGGAGGAGACAGACACAGTTTTGAACTTTGGAAGGCAGGGGGGCCTCAAGACCCCCCCGGCCGTATTTATTAAAAATATGAAACAAAATTTAAAACTTTAAATTAAAACGTTTCATGTATCATGTACAAATTCAACTTCAATTACATTTGATGAAGACAGGTATTCAGGCTAACCTTAACAAATCTCTAATACAAAGTTTTCCTAGCCGAGTCTAACATCATGACAAATGCATTACATTCGAATTTGTACATCCTAACATTAAGGGCCAACGGCAAGGTCTTAACCGGTGTCAGATCCCTATCACCAAATTCCCGCCCTCACGTGTGAGTGGCGCATGCGCAGAGGACTTTACCCTCGCAGCAAACTGTAACTTCCCTTGTCGTGGGGGCCCCCTTTCACTCGACGCCATCTTAAGGTCGTCCGAGTTCCCGTGCGAGGTATCCGTAAGAAGGACAGCGTGGACTCCCCCCCCTTTCCCCGCACTCTCTTCCGCCGGAGCAGATATCCGGCACCCGGGAAATTCTGGGGAGGGGCATATAGCCGTCTCACCATGGGAGGGGCCTATGGCCGTCTCCCCCTGGGTGACCCATCCGTAATGGGTGCCGCCCCCTGTGGGAGGGGCCAATGGCCGCCTCCACCGGGCGCTCCCATCCATAGTGGGTGGCGCCCCCCCTAGGGACCTTTTTTTTTTTTTTTTTTTTTTTTGGTGTTCAAACTGCTTTATTGCATAATATATAAAGTGCACTGCCACAGGCGCCTATAACCCGGAGGCCGGCAGGGTCATATGCAAATCAATAAGGAAGTAACAATCAGTAATACACAGCCCTGGAACCGGCATCCCGGAGGCCCGGTGGCGTTAATTCTTGTTAGTTGAGGAATGCCTGTTGGCAAGTACTCCAAGAAGAAAGGAGGTGAAGAGGAAAGAAATGTAAACAGAGAATTGTAGCAGGAAAAAGAAGAACATATAATTAGGATTCACTGCAGTAGAACAGGTTTTTTCATTTTTATCAGTCCCCAACAGTAACCGATATAGTAAGGTTTCGTAAACATGTCATGATGAAGAATTCCAGGTCAACAAGTGTGTATATGAGCTATTGGCCGTTCATTGCCATATGGTGCTGCAGCAGTTATCATGGTGTCAGGTGGTCATTGAAAGGATGAGGGTCATGATCAGTGTCTTAAGGAGTCAATAACATGTAGTGTTGAGGGATTGCGGCTTGGGCTGGATGAAGAAAAGAAAAAAAAAAACCACAATATGGATAGGTGGCTCAGCGAAGGACCCGACACAGAATGTGGTCCACTCGCGGTAATGCCCAGTGTGAGGTTATCCCCCGTAGATTAACTTGCGGGGGCAGTGCACCAGGACAGGAGAAATGAACCATGTATGTGTCAGTAATCTAGGCTCTCTAGCCTCCAGTGTTGGCACTGTAGCTATGCATAGGCCTGCCCGTGCTCCGAGGCGTCACTGTCATCCACCTGAGCCAGTAAGTAGGCGACTAGCGGACTCCAGATGTCCTTTGGTCTGTTAGGGATCGGGACCAATTCAGCAAATGTAATATGTTGTTCCTGGCAATAAGTCATATCTGATAACCAGTCCTTAAACTTCGGTGCCCTGCCTCGGCCCCAGCGGCATGCCACACGCCGCTTCGCCAAGAGTAGCGCGGTGTCCACGAATTTCCTGGAAGATTTCGGTATGTGTGGTGTGTGCCCCAGCAATGTAAGGAGTGGGTCTACCACAATCGTAACCTTTGTCATTTCTGTGAGAGCATCAGTCACCTGCTGCCAGTACGCATGGACAGATGGACACTCCCAGGCCAAGTGTAGAAAGCCCGCATGTTCAGCACGGCAGCGCTCACATCTGTCGTCAGCAGCCAGCCGAAACCTGAGTTTTTTCACTGGTGTATAATACAGCCGATGCAGGAATTTATAGTGTATCATCTTAAGTCTGCTGCTAGCCGATATTCGAGCCGTAAGGGAACAACAGTAGCGCCACTGCTCATCAGTGAGCTTAGCGGACAGGTCAGTACTCCAGTGCGTCTTTGCTCCCGCCTCGGGCGGCTCGATAGCCGATCTGAGTTGGCGGTACATGCCAGAGACCAAACAAGTCCCGTCCTGCGAGCAGAGCAAAAAATGCAACGGGCGAAGGAGCTCAGGCTCATTTGGGTAGTCAGGCAGGATACCCCCATCCCCTGACGGAGGCGTAGACAGTAAAACACGTCGAGCGGGGTGCGGTCCTAGGTGGCGAAGAATCCTTCCATGGATTTGAATGTCTTATTTACGAACAAGTCACCCCAGTTGGTGATATGTAAGCATTCGCAGAGCACCCGAAAGCCTTTTTCCTGCAATAAAGCGAGCACAGGGTGATACGTAATGTAGGAGAATATGGAAAGTTGCAGGAAAGTCTCTTAGCTATGCGGCGCCATGCGTCTAGAGTGCAGGAGACAGAAGTATTCGGAGTTTGGATCTCCGACTCTGGGCAATGGAGTAGACCAGACAGCGGCAAGGGGTGTACGATCCAGTCTTCCACCGCCAGTTGTGGCATGAAGGGCGTGGGGACCAACCAATGATATGCGTAGTGCGCCTGTGCGCACAAGTAATAAGCCTCGAAATCAGGTACGTCGAAGCCTCCGGATTCGTAGGGCAGTATGAGCATAGACCATTTCAGCCGTGAGGCTTTACCTCCCCAGAACAATAGGCAGAGCTCTGACCGCAGGGTTTTGAAGAAAAAAGCACCTGGATAATATGGGATATTGAGGAAGAGATAGAGGAAACGAGGCAGCACTACGATTTTAATGAGGGAAGCTCTGCCAGCCATGGATAGCGGCAAGGCAATCTAGCGATCAACCGCTGTCGTAAGTGCTGTGATTGCCACCCCATAATTGGAGCGGATCGTCTCAGGTCACACGTTAAGGCTTCTTTACCTTTCAAAATAGAGTCTGCAGTCCCAACCTTCATCTCTAACAGCCACTAAATGAAAGTGTTCATGAACACTAATAAGCAACTCCTTGTTAACAAAAAGCTCAGAGAATATCTAAAGGAGCTCTGTCTCCACTTCTTTGACTTCGGGTGCCTAGTGGGCAGATGTATCAATAGTAAGAATAGTGAACAATAAATTGCTATTCCCTATGAATGGCAGTTAGGAATTCGCTATTACTAATGTATGAAACTCATACTTTCATTTAGCAATTCCTAGTGACTCGCAAATTAACCTACCTCAAGAAAATTAATGAGGTTGGTCGCAATTTGCGACCTATTAAGAATTGCTAAAATCACAGGGATGGTGGCCTGCTGGGTACGGCAGACCATCATGTCTGTGATTGCTTCTAAATAAAGCAATGATTTTTTTAATGCAGCCTGTGTTCCTTAAAAAACGTGTTTAAGAAAGAAAAATGAAAAGTTTTCTTTTCATTTTTTAAGAGTTGGCAGCGGTCCGCTTCACAAGGAGTACAGGTCCCATGAGCACCCCTTTCAGTTTAGTTTTAGTTTGTGAATGGGTTACCACCTACTGGAAGGAGGCAGTAAAATGCGAATGTTTAGCAACCGCATTTCGGTTGCTAAATATTCTTACAAACAACTAAGATTCGGTTTTAGGAAGAGACGCCCTAAACACGCCGTTTCCTAAGACTGAATTAGTAAGC
Source organism: Lissotriton vulgaris (assembly GCF_964263255.1). NCBI lineage: Eukaryota > Metazoa > Chordata > Amphibia > Caudata > Salamandridae > Lissotriton > Lissotriton vulgaris. The sequence goes on along the minus strand of NC_141689.1, from coordinate 278,541,089 downwards.
GTTTGCAATTCCGAATGGCAAATCAGTAATATGTTACTGGATTTGTAATTGGGAATGATACAGATCAAAATTCATTTTTCCGGTCGCAAGCGGCCTGATTCTGCGAATCAAGCCATTTTCAACTAGAAAAATGTTTTATACATTTGACTCTAGGTCTGTTACCTTCAGCTACACGAATGTGAGCAATACACTTACACTGTCTGGGAATAAAGCCCTCATCATCAATCATATACACAGCCTGACCAGGAGCATCATTGCATTGCACACCTTTTGCAAAAGCAGATGTTCCTTTGGAATGTTCAATTCAGGCTATATTGTGCATCAATGTCACAACTGGACAGAAAAGATCTTTACCCCATCAGTCACTATCATTTCTTCCACCAATGAGGCTCTGTTAGCTAACTTTCACAACCAACGTAAGTCTACCATCAGTGGCCTTTCCCCTAGTGAAGAAGTACTATGAAAACCCAGCACACCTGTCAATAAATGGGCAATATTGGGTTACTCCTTAGTTTATGAAAGCTAAAGCACATTTAAAGAAATTAAACAAAGTCTAAATTAAACCTTATTATAATAATGCTTAAACAGTGGCATAAACAAGGATTTGTTTTTTTGTGTTAATCATAGAGAATATGTGGTGGCTAACAAGGAATTCGTGTGATATACACCAGTTGCAAGGCTCTTGCTATGAGCCACGATACATGGTTTATGTGGTGCATGACTTGAGTTTATTATTGTTTGCCTGACTGAGAGGCTCCTCTAGACAATGGATTGAATCATTATCACAATATCTTGAGGTCGTTTTTTATATCATCGTTAAAGGAGACAATAAGTTTTCAACGGCAAATGGGAGACTGAGCAGATGCACTGTCCTGTTGTACCTCCTTTCCTAGGTAAGGTGCTCTAAGGTGGCCAACAGATGCAAGCACCGCCAAAACTAAGCAGTAAAGCAATAAGAGCAGACAATGCATTTCAGCTGGGGCATTTAGAGTGCCTACTCTCCTTCAAACTTGCACCCCAATTCACAAAGGAGAAGAGGTGCAAAAGGACCCCTTGCCCTGCCTTTTGCAAGTAAGTTACCACTCAACCTGCAACCTAGTTCCAGTGATTGATAAATGCAGTACCGAATAGCAATTTGGATGGCGCACCCATAACACGCCTGTTGCAACTAGTGAGTCGGAATACAGTCACTAATATATTTTATGAGCAAGTAAAACTTTACCAACTCCCAAAAATGTGATTTGAGCGTGGAAATTTGTCTTTTAAACATTAGAAAGAACTTGAGCCAATTTACACAGTTACTCTCAACTCAACGATCTATGGTAGCTGCATGCGAGGTAAAAGGAAGAACACCTCCACAGCTCAAATTTTTAATACAGTTTAACCAATTAGTGGCCACACTGTAATTCAGTCCACAACTAAACATGTTTTAGTAAGATTTAATTATAAATTAAAAAATAGATTCACACATATCAATCTTAGCATAATGGTACAGAAATGAAAAAAACAAATACAATGTGTCCGAATCTCCTGAAGAGATTCACCCTATAGAGAAGGGACATGCTATCAATTCAATTATAACAACATATGTAATCAGGAAAAATAATTGAGAGCCAATTTACATCCATTGGTTCTCAATAATAAGCACTAGCTCTAACTTTCCCTACTCGACCTTAACCGGACCACCCACTCTAATTAGCATTTGGAATGTTGAGATTATGAAAGAAAGGTGTCATCTGTTAGAGTCTTCAGAGGATCACTCTAACCATGGGTCACGTTGCATAAAGCCACTCAGAGCAAAAGCATAGTCTGCTCTCCGTGATGTCCTAAGCCAGGGGTCTCCAAACCGGTCCTGGAGGGCCGGATCCATGCCAGATTTTTTAAATAACTACATGTATCTCAATGGGGATATACAAAAAATCTGGCATGGATCCGGCCCTCCAGGACCGGTTTGGAGACCCCTGTCCTAAGCTGTCTCTGTCTATCCCTCACTAAGCACAGCCTATAATATCAGTTATATACAAGGTACACAGTCCCACGTGACCTCATTCTGTAAATTTCCACAGCTCTCAGTACAACATGAATACTTGCACAACCTTTCCAACATCAATGAGTTGCACCTTCCTTTGTCCTTGGCCTTTCTTCTACTTCGCCATGAGAACTCTTCTCCCAGCTGGCTACCGCATTGCTCCTTGCCAAATGTTGTATGCTAATACTTTGCTATTTAAAGAAAACAAAACTATCATGCTAACTACAAGGCTTTGTCCAGACCTGCAGTGGAAATGAAAACTTTCCACATCGAAGGTTAGGCACAAATGAAATGTTAAACTTCATTGGATGCTTTCACTGAAATTCTACATGGGGTTACACTAAATTGTACATTTGGCCTCAAAAGTAAAGCTAATTTAGCAAGTGCACTGGGTTACATATACGTGCACAAATGTAATTGTAATGCAAAACAAATCCCCTAAAACATGCATGATGGAAAAGTCTATTAAGAATTTCTAATAAAATGCATTCAAATAAAAATAATGTTGTGTTACACGTAAATCTTCTAAAGGTTAACCTGCACAATTTTTATTACATTAGTCTCACAATAATTTACATCATGTATGTTTATTTTTTTCTGCAGTATAATTAATTTATTAATGAGCTCTTCAATTTCTTCATTAGTCACATTTCTGTAAACACATAATTTGTAAGATCTCTCTGTTATACGTGAAGCACATTTGATACATACGGTACTCCATCTTCAATTAGTAACATTAGCCACACAAAGTAAATTTGAGCGCTGTCTATTCATGATTATAGCGCAGTCCTACAGTATCTCAGGAAGGGATCACATTTATGCTGCTCCAGATGCATCATTGTCATCTATAGCTGAGCTCACCAGTTGTTTTGCAGACACTGGAACAACCTCTGTGGGTCCAATGTATTTTGAAGTCATTGCCTGTATCATGTATCAAAAATGTATTATGTATCATATTTAATTTTTCCTCTTTGATATCACTTCTACATGTCTGTTCTCCCCACTAGAATGGCATGATCTGACTCATTTATGCTGTTATACATACAGTACATAGCCATTGCATTACTATCTATTCAAAGTACAGTGCATTCAGTGCATAACCAGATATTTGTATTCTATCACTGCCATTTATTTGTCCAGAGAAGTAAGAATCATAGTCCGCCTTTTATTTAGAGTTCTCTTTATTGTTTTCATAACAAAAACTAGGATTAAGGATATATCTAAGGGTTCTAGTGCACCATTGGCTGTGGCATGACATTATCACAAATACACCTTCTCTTGATCACAAATCAAAAGACTGTATAGTGTTATGCAAACATCATGGCAAAGACATTCTCTCAAGCAGGTTTACAATCAAAATAGTTGGTTAGTGAGAAACAAATGTGCACCGTTAAATGATGATGTGTAAGGCAGTGTGAGGGTATCAAAAGAATGCAGTTTGCCAGAAGACATATTTTCCAATGGCAATCTGGAAGACGTTTATCCTGCACAAACGTTTAAAGTAGTAAAGTTATAGAAAAGGTTGAGTCTACAGAAATGACGACAAGATTGGGTGAAGGTATTACAGGAGACAGATTTTAGTTATATTGTCGATAATCTTCTCTAAATTGTGGACTTTCATGAAGAACACAGACAACCTAATAATATGTAAATCCTTCATTTCGTGGGGTGGCCTCCATGCCTACTAAGAGCAGAGGAAGAAAGTGTAATTGGGTAGTTTGATGTACAAGCATCACCTGCACAAGATTCATCACCGAGGAGTCATTTCTGACCAACCGAGCATTTTTTTCAACACAGGAAACTATTGCCCCTTGGAAGGTGCACATGATCTTTGGGAGATGTTGCTTCCCATCAGAATACCAACATTTTATTGGTGACTGCCATCTCCATTTCCAGTTCAGTACATGATTAACAGTTGGAGTAGTGAGGTATGGGGTTAAGGGCTAGATGTAGGTAGGAAAGATTTACCGATTTTAAATTACCGAATTTTACCGAATCGGTAATTTAAAATCGGTAAATCTAAGGGTCCGACATGTAGGTATTCCAGATGTGCTGGAATACCGAATCGGATGAATTCGGTATTTACCGATGCGGTAAATACCGAATCGGTAATGCCCATTCATTCCTATGGGCTTTGAAGCCCATAGGAATGAATGGGCATTATCGATTCGGTATTTACCGAATCGGTAAATACCGATTCACACAAGGGTGCAGGGGGTGTCACTTTGACACCCTCTGGCACCCCCAAAACAGGCACGGGTGCCATGTGGCAGGCAGACCTGCCCTATGGGCAGGTCTGCCTGTCACATGGCATAGGTGTGCATGCACACATGTGCATGCACACCGGAATTGGTATTTTACCATCAAATTGGATTTGATGGTAAAATACCGATTCGTTAAGGCTCCTGGGACTCTGAAGAGTCCCACCTACATATGGGTGGCTCCGAATCGGAAAATTTACCGATTACTTATTTTACTGAATCGGTAAAATTACCGATTCGGTAATTTTACCGATTCGGTAAAATAATGCCCCCTACATACCATTCGCCTATTTACCGATCGGTAACGGCCGAAAATACTGATTTTCGGCTGTTACCGACCGACCTACATCGGGCCCTAAGGGCCCGATGTAGGTAAAATTGATTTACCGATTTTAAATTACCGAATTTTACCGATTCGGTAATTTAAAATCGGTAAATCAATGGGTCCGATATGTAGGTATTCCAGATGTGCTGGAATACCGAATCGGATGAATTCGGTATTTACCGATTCGGTAAATACCGAATCGGTAATGCCCATTCATTCCTATGGGCTTTGAAGCCCATAGGAATGAATGGACATTACCGATTCGGTATTTACCGAATCGGTAAATACCGAATTTCTCAAGGGTGCAGGGGGTGTCACTTTGACACCCTCTGGCACCCCCAAAACAGGCACGGGTGCCATGTGGCAGGCATACCTGCCCTAAGGGCAGGTCTGCCTGTCACATGGCATAGGTGTGCATGCACACATGTGCATGCACACCGGAATCGTTATTTTACCATCAAATAGGATTTGATGGTAAAATACCGATTCGTTAAGGCTCCTGGGACTCTGAAGAGTCCCACCTACATATGGGTGGCTCCGAATCGGTAAAACTACCGAATCGGTATTTTACCGATTCGGTAACTTTACCGATTCGGTAAAGTTACCGATTCTGTATTTTACAGAATCGGTAAAGTTACCGATTCGGTAAAATAGTGCACCTACATGTCAAATCATGTATACCGATCGGTAACGGCCGAAAATACCGATTTTCGGCCGTTACCGACCGACCTACATCGGGCCCTAAGACATTTAGCTTGATCTCACCCAGAATTTGATATGACGTCTACTGGCTGTGTCTTATAATGCTGGCATGACTTGGTCAACTCATTTCCCTTTAGTGAGAGAGGCATGAGCATTGAGTCTTTGTGAGTGCAAAGGTAATTGGTGCAGCCCTAGTTAGGGTCTCTTTGCGTATATACTGTTAAATGTTTGTGGGCTACTATTGAGATAGTAACAGACTGGTAGCCCTCTCCCATCTGTCCTCCTGCATTTCCCTGAATGACTAATTCTTATCCCCAGTCATGCATAACCCGCTGAAGACAGGTTGTTATGTGTATGGTCAAGATCAGCAAAACATTCAATGGAACAGGAAAGGTCTGTTTATGCACACCTATTTGACTCAAGCCAGCTGAAAAAGGTAAACATGTGGCCTTAGAGAAAAACATGTTAACATATACTTTGCACCAAAGGCTTAAACTACTGCTCTTACCTTAGTTAAAAGGATGTGCTTCTTGACTGTACCAGGTATCCTTTGATTAATGCTAGCAAGAGAACTTGAGGTCTAGTAACATCCACTGATTGGATGAGGGTAGACCGGAAGAAAAAAAAATGATTGCAAGCATTATAGCATAGCTGTTATTACCTTGAAGTTAGTGACTCATTGTGCATTTGGGATGCTGGTAACCACATAGCTGAGCTGAACATGAATGAAGATGCAAATGGGCTTGATTATCTCTTTCTAAAACTTTAAAAGATGCACAACCTCTCTGAAGCTGGGTGGCCAAGCACCATTTGGCATTTTAGAAATCCTAAGTGAATTATGGGTGTCCATCTTTAGATTTTAACAACTGACTGTGCTTCAGCCTAGAGAAAGAAATTAATAATGGGAAAGATCCTTGGTCGCCCTTATAGACTTTTGCAAGCAGATCTATGGACTGAAGACCAAAGCCTACTGTTGCTATTATCTGTGGGCTTGGAGAGTAGAATGTCTAGTGTGCTCTGAACTTGTCTCATAAGACACTGAAGAATTAAGGGACATATTTACTAAGGTTTCACTGAAAGCAAAAAAAGCAATGGAATTTGCTGCACTGCATTGTGTAAAAGTGAGATAGCAGAACTGTGCCATATTTGGATAGGTTTATGTGGGAAGGGGTACCTTCTTGCACAAACCCTATCCATTGAGGCGTAATACTGTTTGCATGTGTACTGCAGAATGCCGCACATATATCCAACGAGAAAGTAACAAGGAAATATAAAGATATTTCTCCAAATTACATCAGGCTCCGGAAGGTGCACCCTTTTGGTGAAACCATTGTTTACAGGTTTTTGTAAATATGCGTTTGTGTCAAAATATGCGGGTGGACCAACGGGACACCCATGCTCCACCCATGTAATGCTTGCCTGATGCAAGGTCCATCCAGACATCTATCCATCCATCTATCCACTGCATGGAAATGGTTAACCAATGTCACTCTCCAAAAACATGCCTTGTCTTTAAGCCCTGTAATGTTCATCCCTGCAACTTCTGAAAGTGAATCAATAAAACTGAGTCCTGGTGGCTTAATGCCACAGTCCGTTACTTCTGAAACACAGGGCTGCCCAGTATTTACAAGAATATGGTGCAGCCTTGACTTTCCCCTTATGCTGGGGGTAATTTAGCTGCCTAGCGCCAACGCAGGCTCCCTTGCATCATAATGCATACAAGGGTGCCTGCATTGAGGGGAATGCTTGTTTATGTGCAAGAAGTGTACCCTCCTGCACATATAAATTCTGAAATGGCATTATGAATCTTAAGTTTAACCCCTTCCGTGCTCCAGTCGGATGTTGGCCGTTGCGAGCACTACCTCCCTGGTGCTGCGAACGGCCAACGGCCGACGCAGCCCCGCCCACTACATGGAATGCCCGCACTGCGGCGAAATATTCGCCGCGGTAAACGGGTTAATGAAGCACACAAAGAAGTTGCAAAACTTCATTTTGTTAATGATTGTTTATGTGCAGGAAGGTGGGCCTTCCTGCACATAAACAATCATTGGTATTTTGCTGTTTCTATGTGTGTTTCACAATGCAGCATACATGGAAATAGCAAGAACGAGGAAAAATTAAACATTTCTGCACATTGTGCCAGGGTAAGACCAATTTTTACCTGGTCTTACATTTGGCGCTGCCCCATATTTCCGCCACCCTTGTAAATGTTGGGCAGCGTAAAAATCAATGGGTGTTGCAGTTGAAGGCCGATCACAACACCCACTGCCCGCCACTTTCACACTAAGTATAGCGTGAAAGGGTGCCTTATTCACAAGGCGATGTTAAGCCACATTAACTGGGTTAACGCCGCCTTGCGAATAAGGCGAAGCCCCTATTGCCACCACGATGTAAAGAAAAGTGATGTTGTGGTGGAGATTGGGGCTTGTAAATACACCCCAATGTTTTTCTCGAGGTTGTTATGTTATGTTATGTTATTTTATGTTATGTTAAATATTTCTTCTATAGCGCTCGGCTACTCCAAGGAGCATCCCGGCGCTTTGTTACATTTCAAGGAAAAAATGTAATACCTGTAGGATTGTCCAGAAGCCACTGACTTCCTTAGGATATTAGAATTGTCCTAAAAGTACTCTTAAAAATCAAATTTCAAGATAAGCTCTACAACCCCCTCCACCCCAGACAACTGTAACAACCAACCCCCTACAAATATAATGTCTGAGTTCACAGGCTTGCAAGTGAGTGCCTCAGGTTCGTGGTATCCTTGAAAAAATATCACCTCGATTTTGATGATGCTGTGTCACTTATACTGCTTAGGGCGTTATTATAACTCAGGATATGTAGGCTCTAGTTTTATTTTGTTTAGTTGAAAGGACACCGTAGAGAATATTCTGCACTTCCCCATCGAAAGTGTAACTAATAGCAATGTCCTACCAATAAAGTACATTAGTTGAGCTCAACTTTGCTACCCTAGTAATGCCTTGATACCTAAATCTGATACTGTCCTGCAACATCGTTATGCACCTGCAAAAAGGACACCATTGATAGAGCGTCATGATATTCTGGAATTTGTAGGGGTGCATCATAATCACTGATAGTCCGCACCCATATATAATCCTGGGTTGAACTAAGTATTAATCATTAGAAAATGTGGTTGTAATAATGAATAATGTATGTGCAATGCTAGGAAATTAGTTTGTGTTAGTAGAAAAGTGTAAACAACATTTAAATGTAACTACCTATTATAAGTGCTTGACAAATCTGTTTGTGTATAATGTAAAGCATTAGATTTAACATACACTATAAAAGTCGGCACATGTAGAGATGACTAAATGTGCCGTAAAGTGACGAAATGTAATGCTTATAATTGCAATGTTATTAATTATGTAGGTTTGGATGTGTAAAGGCCTGAGATAAAAATTCACATTTTGTCATGAAAGGCCTGTTCGTGATTTCTTATGTTAGCAGAATCGAGTAGGCCTGAAATGTATTTTTCCTTGGAAGGGCTCTCAGTTGAATGCAGTCAGCAGATTTGTATGTGCAGGGATGATTTGTTCACATACTTTCCGTTGCAGGTGCAAGGACATTTTCCTCGTTAGTTAGACTGATGCTCTTTGTTTTAGGAGTTAGATATGGAAGAGACCTGTTACAATGTTACATTGGAATTTGATAATTGGAAGCTCGCTGGAGAATCCAGGGGCCCAAGGACAACCTAACCATTCTTGAACAAAGCGCAAGTTTGTGGAAAATCACCTGCCAGAGATTTCCATCCAAAGGAAGTGTTTCAGGCGTGTTCTTTGAGGTGATCATTTTGTATTAGGGACAGTGCCCAGGGGACGGAGAGTCAGATGAGGCAGAGAGGGCAGATGAGAGCAGAGAGCCGTTAGGAGGGTAAGAGAAGGGATCGATTTTAGGATGAAGATTTAGCTTTGACTTATGACCCTTTCCAATGTGAGTGTACTTCTTAGGAAGTATCCACGAGCTGACACCTTTTCTTACCTCTGCCTGAAGGATGCTATGTCACCTTAGTGCTGGAGTAGGGACAGAATTAACCGATGATTTTTTTCCTTTCTGTAAAACTGATGAAGACTAATTTGGACATTGGAGCAATTGTCGCTTGTTTAATTCTCCTAGAATTGATTATTCTTTTCACGTTGCACCGAATAAGGTTGGTCAGTAGAATGAATTTCGTATTAGTGCCCATGTATTTTTTTAATCTCGTTATGAGGTGCTTGTATTTTCAGTTATTTTTGGATTTGAACTAAAACCCTTAAATTGTAAGTAAGAGTCAGGTGGTTCTTTCCAAGTCTGAAATGGTAAGTTTTATTGATGGTGGAGATCATATTTATTTTCCCCCCTTTACACTTTTCAGCAGATAAAAAGGTCCCATTGACCGAAGATCCTTATAAATGGTAAGATCTGATAAAAATAAGATAAGGATCTGTGTAATCACGCATCTCTTCCAGTGATCCTCGGTGGCAGCGTCTGTCTGCAGCTTGAGCCCTAGGTTTAGATATTGCTTCAGAAGAGGTAAACAAAAGAGGAGGGAAGCATGTAGATGATGTTTTATTATGGCTTTGGCAGGGCCCATACTATCTAATGAAGTGGAACTCAGGAATGCAAAGGAGTCCTACTTATCTAAGAAATCTGAAGTATGGATTCTAGACCTTAATGGTAAGTTCCATGACAGATTTTCCAAATCACTCGAGGTCTTGTTCATAAATACGATTGAAGAAGGATGGTTTGGACCAAGAGAAAGTACAGAGTTAAATAAAGAACTAGGTAAGAGAATGCCTACATTATCTGAGCATCCAAGGAGCAAATAGTAAAGGAATACAGTACTCCTAAGAAAAAGAAGTGTTTGACTGCATGTCTTTGAGTGTATGTAGCAGTAATTTCTTATGCTGGTGTTGAAAGATTTCAGAATAGTAATACAAAAAAGATTAAAGGAGTCCATTGATTGTTCAGCATGCAAATTCACATCTCCAGCAATGATCATAGCACAGGAAGACAGCAGAATCCAGACCTTACCTATGTTTTTTCTTAAGTGAATCTGACAATCTGCAAGTACATTGAGGTGCACCACATTTTACAGTGGCATTCGGGAGCAGGTCCACCAATGCCAAGTGAACCCCTATCCCAAGTGAGGATTGTAGGGGTCCCCTAATCTCAGGTAATAAAAATGAAATGAAAATTGTTATTTATAAAGCGCGAATCTGCCACTCCGAAAGGAGCATTCTGGCGCTGATATGGAGGTGAGAAGCTGTACCAATGATTTTAGATTGAAGAAAGACATAATGCATCCGGAGCTCCAAAAATCCAAGTCTTTAGTTCTCTCCTAAATTGTGTTTCAGATTTATGTATTCTGAAATGGGGAGGCAAAAGATTCCAGGCCCTGGAGCCTAGTGTGATCAGAGTTTTTCCTCCCCTAGTTTTGCATCTGAACCGGAGAGGTTCAAGAAGGTTGGCTGTCAAAGACCTGAGGGTTCTGGTTGTAATATAAGGGGTGAATCTTGACGAAAGATAATAAGGACCCAGTTTAAGTGAGGCTCTAAAGGTAATCAGGAGAACCTTAAAAAGTATTTTCTTGTGCAGTGGAAGCCAGTGCAAGATTTTCAGAGCAGCAGAGGCAGAAGATCTTCACGGCAGATTATGGAAAGGCTGGTGGTGGTGGTGGCAGTGTGATATTAGTACATGCACAGGTCTTCTTACCAGTACAGCTGTGGGAAATATTTATACTAACACTTGCTTGTAAAGGTAAATCCAACCTCCCATAGCTGTGATCTCTTGTATATTGTCATATATGGGATAGGCTTGGCTAGTTTATGTATGTAGTCTGTTTCTTGTTATGAGGAGTGAATAGTAGTGTCCATAGGCACACTGCAACAATGGTTGCACAAGCTGGCCATTTCACGAGAGACTGTCCTTTGTTCATGAAGGAAAAGAGAGCAGACCCACTCCTATTCCCAGCCCCCTCCATAAAATCAGTATTGCCTAATTAGCTTAGGGTGTTTGCCAAGCAATTCTCTCTGCTCACAGTAGGCACCCTTCAACCTCTTCCTATGATACTGGCCATTGCTTGCTGACTAATGTTGTATTTCTATTGAACCTTGTTTGAGGGCAATGCATATTCATACTTTAACCACATCAATGCTTATGACATTCATCGTCAATGCTGACTTTTTTAAAATCCCATTGTTCATGACGAGCTCAGCTCGTCATGAGCGTCCAAGGAGTTAAGAGAGCTGGTCTTTCTTCAGATCCTCTTCTTTCAAAGCCCATACAATTCATGGGCAAAGAGGAAGATGCACTTCCCTGCGATTGTAGAAAGACATACTGGGTCAATCAGCTTTTGGCTCCGCCTATGCTATGCTGTCAGTAGTGTAGCTGCCAAATTTTAAGCTGCTGACTGTTCAAGCGGACTCCTTCTACCATGAAACAGGTCCAGTCTGTATGGCAGCAGGTGTCATGAATATTATGTTTTTTTCTACTAGGTATTTCCCTCTTTGAGAGACGTGTAGTCAATAAAAGTGAATCATATAGAATGCATATTTAATTTGTGTTATATTTTTGTGCAATGTGTTGATGAAATTTGCTTAAATACATTCAAAGTATTTAATATAAAATCTGACTGTTCAGTTTTACATTATTTAGTATTGATTCCTGATGGGTTTCTAGGAGGTTGAGAACTATGTGACTCGTTTATTGTTATTATTCAAACGAACACAGTCTTGCTGAATGAAAATAAGTCAAATGGCTTCAGGTCACTTTCTAGTAATTGTTTATTCTGAGACTTTTAACAACAGTGAAATAATGTTAGAAGAGCTGAGGACAAAGTGAGAGTAGGGCGAAGAAACCTTCATGTCAGGTGACAACGATACAAGCTGTTCAGAATTATATCATCCATTTTAAATGAAGGCTACCTTGGAAGGAGGAGGCAGTCGGCCATCACTTGCTGTGATCATCAAGCCCAGCTGCCCTTATGCAACATGAAAAGCAAGCTTGGTTATTAAACTGAACAAAATCCTTATTCCTCAATCAGGTATGCAGGTGTGAACCATCTCAGATACTTCAATTAGGTTACTATTTTCTGCTGTACTAGAATTCGTTTTGTGCTTAGAAGTAGCTGCGTGGGGATAGAATTACTATAAACATATATAGCAATTAAGCTAGAGTGTTTCATTTTATTTACTCTTTTAGTAAAATTTGTAGCTACCATTTTTGTCTCTATTGCAGTTACAATGCCTATAGTGTGCACTAGAATAGTGTTTTGATTTAAGATAAATCTTTGAAATTAAGTCCTTGTTTTCTAGTGTTCTTGAGTAGGTGTATTATACCTTAATGAAAGAGCTGGTGGAATTCCAATAATGAGCCCTGTAATGTGTCACTGGATTAATTGGTAATTGAAACAAATCTCTCTCAAATATTACTTATTGGGTAGTGAGGTAGGCAGTCCAAGTATTTTTCTGTCTTTAGTTTGCACATTGACTGACTCCTTAGTTCCAGAGGATCTAGAAAACCAAAGAGTGATCTAGAAAGGCATACTGCCTCAGTTAGCTTATGCAAGTGCTGATGACATGATGGCAGCAACATAACTGCCAAATGCTAGGACGCTGACTGTTGCAGCAGGCATTTTCCTCCCTGAAATAGCTTTATTCTGCATGGCAGCAGGTCCCACATGCCTTTGCAGCAAGGGAAAACTATCTTCACATGTATGATACTTGGAAGAAAGACACCATCGTGGGGTTCTATTTTCAGAACCGACGTAAAACGACGTAAAATGTGTCACCACAAATTGGGAGCTTTCTATGAGCCCATTGAAGACAATTAAATAATGTTCTCTCTGAGAACATCATGGTTTCAATGGCAGTCCTGGACAGAAGATATGTTGTTAGAAGTGTCATTTGACTTGCCACGTTGGACCACCTGTCCAAAGCCATTACATTGGCCACTGACAAGCTTTTGCAAAAAACACCTAATGCCACCCTCAGATACAGGGAGGCAGTGTACTGGATTTCTGTATTTTTTTGCCAGTCCCATTGTTGCAGTCTTTTAAATAAAGTTCTCAATTGCACACCAAAATGGTGTACATTGTAATGTGGATTGGAATTCAAATGACATTACAAAGTACCTACATCACCATGGACCATTTTTAAGTTTGGTGTTAGCCATGACCTTTTGTTTTTACTATAAAATAAATATATACTATAATTACACAAAGGGGCTTTCATACAGCCATCTTTAATAATTTGTCATTCGTTGTGGGTCAGTCCACTTTGAGTGACTACTCTCTGTCCTTTTAAAAGGAAAACATCTACATACAAAATAGTTCCCTTTAGTGGCAGGCACTGTAGGAGAGTAGGGTCTGCTATCCTATGGTCACCCCAATTTTTGCTTTTTGCTTCACTGGTTTTCGACTTGCTGAGGCTGTGGGTCTGCTAATCAGACCCCCAGCCTGCTGTTCTCTCTCTAAATTCGTAATACATGTGCTATAGGTACATACCACAATTGGAAATGGACTCCTTGTCAGCCCCTGTTCCATGCACTATAGGTGCTCAGGGCATAGGTGCCACCAAGGCCTACCAGGGGCTGAAGCATAGCTTTTGCCACCCCTGGCTGGTTCTTAAATTGACACAACTGGCTGATCACTCAGCTGGGGCAAGTGGGTGTAATCACCCCTTGCTTAGATATAGTATACCTATATCTAAACCTATATCTGGACACATATAAACCTGTGAGCCACTCCTATGGAAGGCCTTATCAATTCTGGAGGCAGAGTGCGTGGTTTAATGTGAGATGGAGCTCTGGCATGAGCTGAGCCTGTCTGCAGCTGTCGGGAACAACTCCCTAAGCTGATCCGGGATAATGCCATACCATATACTAATAAGTGCATTATAATCCTCGCGGTTATATAGCAACTTTGGTTTGGCTTTATCAAAACATGTCGTGTAAGGTGTCATACGATTTGGAATACTATCCCCTCGACTGTTCTGTCGATGGGGATAGCATTCCATCCTTCTAGGGGGAGAAGACATGTTACTTTACTGAAACGCGGTTGATTTTTAAAGGAGCCTCAGATCCACAAAATGGATGCTTCTGCCACAGACACAAGTCTGACCTCCTGCTGCCGACCGAAACTCAGCAGAGGAGGCCTGGACAAAGGGTTTCCTGTTGCAGGGCGGTGTTACACCACCCCAGACAGGAGATAGTGGATTGTAGCAGAGAGGTTTGAAAGAAACCAGACACTGCCTGGGGAGCACAAGGCTGCCCCTTGCATAATCCGGCCAAACCGGTTCTGGGGCACACCAGCCCCAGTCCCAGCGTGGCCTGGATCAAAGGAAAGGGGTGTATCCACCCCCTTCCTTGGTCCCACCCATAGGAGGGGACCTAGCAGGTAATCCAGCCCCCTAGATTGGTATAAGAATGGGAGCAGTGCCAACGCACTCAGATTATCCTGATGAAACATTTTAAATGAAACTCTGGACCCTTTGACATCCTACTCAATGTAGAAGACAGAAGAATCTCCCTTGTGGTCAAGGAGTGACCACCCTGTGCAAACAGGCACCATCCAGCACCTCGACATCTGCTTTGTTGCAGTTCCCACCGGAACTCGAGCAACAGAGATCGATGAGATCAAGCTTGCCTGCCTTTTTACAGCCCGATCCACAGTCCCTGCAGAGCTGAGACCCGTGGAGGCGACCGGAAGTGTGGGGCACGCCATCTTGAAAAGACCACGAGACGCTGACCGTGCAGCCCATGAGTGACCCTCGGAGCTGTACACCGGGGTTTTCAGAAGCCCCAACACGGGGCCACTCTTGCACCGAAGCTCACCCCTCTACACTCAACGAGTGCTGTGTGGGGCCCTTCTGCTTGCATTTGGCTCAACGCGTTGGCCCAGTCACTTGCCAGCTGGCTCGTGGCCCCTGTGCTAACGAAAACCTAAAACCGACTTCCGATTCTGGTTGCTCCAGACTTGCACCAGCTCCTCTGAAAAGGAGCACCCGCTCTGACCCTCCTGGTCTGAGTGAGAAGCAATCTTCTGGTCCTGCGTGGATTGCTCTTGCCAAGTGTTGTTTGCTCCAATCTTGAAGCCGACTGCGCCGACGGCGAGAGGCTGTGTGGGACAAATCGTGACTTGCTCCTGGATGTCCCAGATGCCCTAGAGCCCACGTGACAGTGGAGAGAAGCTCCTCAACAACCACCTGATTGCGCCCAACATTGCCTGGTTCCGTCCTGGTTCCGCCCTGGTCACGGCTGAGTGACCCAGACTCTGTCCCCTCTGCTTTCAGGTACTTTTCTACTCTGATCCACCCTTGGATCACACCGGACACTTCTTCTTCACATCGCCTGCAGCATCTTCAGCTTCAAGCACCAAGAGTCTGCGTGTCAAAACCCGACGCCACTTCGACCCTATGCACCCGCTTCCTGTGGGTGAGGTAACATTGCAACGCCGGTGTTCCCACACTGGTACACACCTCTAGGGTCTGTGTCTAAAGTTTGGTTCGTCTAGGTTCAGTGGAAATGTCCTTAAACTCTATTTGTGTAACTTTTACGCACCATTGACATTGCATTGGTGCAAGCCGCGCTTTAAGCGCTGCACCCGAATCCCGCGGGCTTTTCCCGACTTCAGCATTGCTTGTCCCGACTGCTCCCAGCGATTCCCTAGGCCCTAGGCCTAACCACTGTTCGATTGGTATCTCTTATACCACTTTTTTAATATATGGTTTGAGTGGCCACCCGCCCTCATCCATAATTGTGCAACTTTGTATGTTATACTGTGCTTTTGATTTAACGCTTGTGCCCCTTTCCTCATAAAGAGTACTGGGGATTAATTTAGAAATAAATACATGAATTTTTATAATATATACTTGTGTGGTGTCCTTTCATTTGATATTACAGGACTGTGATTGGTAAAACAGCTCGCTTAACATGACCTCTTGAGTTAAGCCTTTAAGGCTGCTTAGTCTATGCTACCCTTAAGATAGCTTGTCCAATAAGGTTGACTTACAACCAGACACCATAAGGGATTGTTTGGACTGATACAAGGTGGTTCCAGAATTGGAAACATCATATATCAGGCCAACTTCTCACTTTGGTGGCAGCGGTGGGATTTGAGCTTGATGTTGTTTTACCATTGCATTCTTTTTATCAAATTGAAAGATCACATAAAGTACCCTAGGTACATATAAATCAAAAGCTTAGCATATTAAGTTCTCCTGAACTTAGTAGTTGTAGATAAAAGGGATTAGCACATCCTGACTACAACTCACTAGCAAGGTACAGTAGGAAAACACTTAGTGTAGGTAAGTGCACCACTTGCACCTCACTAGCAGTCATGTCTGACGCAGGTGGAGCCTCAGGCTCTCTCCCTACGACAGTTGACCATACCAAGGCAACTTCCAGCTATGACAAACTTAGCCACAAAGACTTGAGTGCCTTGTGCATTGCAAGTGGGCTAAAAAGGGGCAGGCACCCCACCATTCCTATCCTGATAGCCATCCTGGAAATGGATGCCTTAGCCAAGGCGAATGCAGTTCCCTTAGGTTTAGGAGATGGAGTGACCCACCCTGAGAATGAGGCAACTCCAGAAGATGAGGAGGAGGAAGAGGAGGATGGCTCAGAGGTAGATGAGCCTGAGAATCAGGATCAACAGGGTAACCAGGTTGTAGTTGCCAGGCTTAACCAGGCCAACTTAAACCTACATGGGAATGGAGAGGGCCAGCACCTCCCCAGATCCTATAACATAATTCCCACAGGCAACAGGAGGGTAAGATCTCCATCAGGGGACTCTCATGTTTCTAGTGTCTCCAGGGAATCTCAAAGGGGAATGACTTCCCCCCAGAGGAAAGAGCATAGGGCCAGGATGAGGGCGGTCCAACTCCAGATAGAGAGGGAAGAGATAGCCTTGGCTCAAGCTAGACTTGCCTTGGCAAGAGAACAAAAGTTGTGTGGCTTAGATGCCACTGGTGGCAGCAATATTCCTAGAGAGAAAGACAGGGGCTATGACAATAGAAACCTGACAAAAATTGTGCCCCCCTACAAGGAAGGGGATGACATCCACAAATGGATGACTGCTCTTGAGAGAGCCTGCATGGTGCAGCAGGTTCCTCAGGATCAGTGGGCTGCAATTTTATGGTACTCCTTTTCTGAGAAAGGGAGGGATAGGCTCCTCACAGTTAGACCTGAGGATGCCAAAAACTACTCTGTCCTGAAGAGTGCTCTTATTGAAGGGTTTGGCCTAACCACTGAGCAATACAGGTTGTTGTTCAGAGACACCCAAAAAGCACAGACTCAGGACTGGACTGATTTTGTTGATTGTGCCACTAAGGCTCTGGAGGGTTGGCTGCAGGGAAGTAAAGTCTCAGACTATACAGGATTGTACAATCTTATAATGAGAGAGCAGATCCTTAATAACTGTCAGAGCCAGCTGTTGCATCAATACCTTATTGACTCTGATCTGACCTCTCCCCAAGAATTGGGAAAGAAGGCGGACAAATGGGTCAGAACAAGGATTAAGCAGAAACCCCAGAACCATGGTGGTGACCAGAAGAAAACAGACCAGAAGGGGGGAGGTAAGAAAGAGAAAGAAAAAGACCAGAACTCTTCTTCAGGCCCACAAAATTCTAATAAGGAGGGTGGTTACCAAAATGGTAACAAAAAGAAGAAGAATGATGGCCCAAAGAAACCTTGGTGTAATACCTGCAAATCAGTTTCACACTGGGACAGTGATTGCACCAAGAAAAATCCAGTTCCTACCGCTGCAGCTCCTAAAGCAACTGCACCCCCTAGTTCAGTCAGCAGTGGTAGTGCACAACCTAAGGGGATAGTAGGGTTAACCTTGGGTACTGAGGTGGAATCTGGCCTAGTCAGAGTCCCCACTCAGGCCGTTCTCCTATATGATGTGGACTTATCTTTGACCACTACAGTGAGCCCCAGTAACCTGGGCAAATATAGGCAGACGCCTTTAATCAATGAGAAACTGGCTCAGGCCTACAGGGACACGTGTGCCAGTGTCACTATGGTGACACCTGACTTTGTGGACCCTGGTCAGATTGTACTAGGTGAGAGTTACCTAGTGACCAATGCAAGCAACTCCACTACTTCACATAGTGTGGCAGTTGTGAACTTCTCCTGGGGAGGGGTAAATGGCCTAAAGAAAGTTGTGGTAAGTGCAGACCTCCCAGTAGACTGTCTGTTAGGCAATGATCTTGAAAGCTCAGTTTGGTCAGAAGTGGAGTACAGGACTCATGAAGAAATGCTAGGGATTTCAGCTCATGTCCTTGCAGTGACAAGGTCTCAGGCTAAGAAGTGCCTTCCTGAACCAGTGGTGGATCTTGAAACATTAGACCAACCACAACCCAAGAGAAGAAGCAAGAGGGTTAAGGCTGTGCCTTCCCACTTGCCCCAGGTTGAGGATCAGACTTCACAGGAAGCTGATTCTGCAGTCCAAGAGGAGACTGTCTCAGAGGAACTTTAGCCTGACCAGGTTGAGTTTCTGGGGACAGGGAGACCCTCAAGGGCAGACCTGGGGCAGGCCCAATTAGATTGCCCTTCAATTGAACCCCTCAGACAGCAAGCTGCTGCTGAGGCTGCAGGGAATGCTCAAGGTGCCCATAAAGTTTATTGGGATGATGGACTCCTTTACTCAGAGGCTAGAGACCCCAAGCCTGGTACCACCAGGAGGTTGGTTATACCTTTGAAGTTTAGGGGTTTCCTTCTCACCTTGGCCCATGATATTCCCCTTGCAGGACACTTAGGCCAGAACAAGACTTGGGACAGGCTTGTTCCTCACTTTCACTGGCCTCATATGTCAGAAAATGTCAAGGAGTTGTGTCGCTCCTGTGTCACTTGCCAAGCCAGTGGTAAGTCAGGTGGCATAACAAAGGCCCCCCTGATACCACTACCTGTGGTAGGGGTACCCTTTGAAAGAGATGGAATAGACATTGTGGGTCCCATGGATCCTCAAACAGCATCTGGGCACAGATTTATACTGATGGTAGTGGATCATGCCACCAGGTACCCAGAGGGAATTCCCCTGAGGACCACAACAGCACCTGTTGTGGCAAAAGCCCTCATTGCAGTTTTATCAAGAGTGGGCTTTCCAAAGGAGGTTCTTTCAGACAGAGGTGCCAACTTCATGTCTGGATACTTAAAGGCAATGTGGAAGGAATGTGGAGTAAACTACAAGTTTACCACACCCTATCACCCACAGTGCAATGGGCTTGTGGAGAGATTCAACAAGACCCTCAAGGGAATGATAAAAGGACTACCAGAGAAGCTTAGGCATAAATGGGACACCCTTTTACCCTGCTTGTTCTTTGCTTACAGAGAGGTCCCACAGAAGGGGGTTGGCTACATCCCTTTTGAACTTTTGTTTGGCCACCCTGTGATGGGTCCACTATGTTTGGTGAAGGAAGGATGGGAGTTACCTCTCAAAAAGCCTAAGCTAGATGTTGTGGACTATGTACTTGGTCTCCGCTCCAGGATTGCTGAGTATATGGAAAGAGCATCCAAAACCTGGAGGCCAGTCAAGAATTACAGAAAGCTTGGCATGACCAAAAGGCTGTTCTGGTTGAGTTCCAGACAGGGCAGAAGGTGTGGGTGTTGGACCCAGTGGGCCCAGCAGCACTCCAGGACAAATGGACTGGACCCTACCCTATCATTGAGAAAAAGGGAGAAGTCACCTATGTGGTTGACTTTGGAACCCCTAGGAGCCCCCACAGGGTGCTCCATGTGAATCGTTTGAAAGCATTTGTTGACAGGGAGGACATGAGTCTCCTCATGGCCACATATGGGGATCAGGAGGAAGAGAGTGACCCTCTCCCAGACCTGCTTTCCCAGAACCCTGATGATGGTTCAGTTGATGGAGTAGCCTTGGCAGGCAGCCTCACTGAGCAGCAACAGGTGGACTGCAGACAGGTGTTGCAGGCCCACAGACACATGTTTTCACTCACACCCAGTCAAACTAACTGGTGCACCCATGAGGTGGACACTGGTGACAGTCTGCCTGTGAAGAATAAGATCTACAGGCAACCTGACCATGTCAGGGATTGTATAAAGGCGGAGGTGCAAAAGATGTTGGAGCTTGGAGTGATTGAGCCATCAGAGAGCCCATGGGCTAGCCCAGTGGTCCTTGTGCCAAAACCTCATACCAAAGATGGAAAGAGAGAAATGAGGTTTTGTGTGGACTACGAAGGTCTCAATGCTGTCACTAGGACAGATGCTCATCCCATTCCAAGAGCAGATGAGCTCATTGATAAATTGGCTTCTGCCAAGTTTCTGAGCACATTTGATTTGACAGCTGGCTACTGGCAGATCAGACTAGCTGAAGAGTCAAAAGCCAAGACAGCATTCTCTACCCCTAGTGGACATTATCAGTTTGTGGTAATGCTCTTTGGTTTGAAGAATGCACCTGCCACCTTCCAAAGGTTGGTGAATCAAGTCCTTGCTGGGATGGCTGACTTTTGCGCAGCATATCTAGATGATATTGCTGTCTTTAGCTCCACTTGGGAGGATCACCTGATCCACCTGAAGAAGGTTCTGGAGGCCCTGCAAAAGGCAGGCCTGACTATCAAGGCTACCAAGTGCCAGATAGGGCTGAGTAAGGTTGTGTACCTGGGCCACCTAGTAGGTGGGGGTCAGGTTCAACCATTGGAGAGCAAGATCCAGACCATACAGGACTGGGCTCCTCCAACTAGCCAGACACAAGTCAGAGCCTTCTTGGGCCTGACTGGGTATTACAGAAAATTTGTGAAAAACTATGGGTCCATTGTGACACCATTGAATGACTTGACATCTAAGAAGATGCCTAAAAAGGTTCAGTGGACAGTTAGCTGTCAAAAGGCATTTGATGACCTAAAGAAGGCCATGTGCTCTGCACCTATCCTGAAGAGTCCTGACTACTCCAAACAGTTCATTGTACAGACAGATGCTTCTGAGTTGGGGGTGGGAGCTGTGCTTTCACAACTTAATCAAGATGGTCAAGACCAGCCCATTGCTTTTATTAGCAGAAGGCTGACCCCCAGGGAGAAACGTTGGTCAGCTATTGAGAGGGAGGCCTTTGCTGTGGTTTGGGCCCTGAAGAAGTTGAGGCCATACTTGTTTGGAACTCACTTCCTAATTCAGTCAGACCATAAGCCCCTCTTGTGGCTAAATCAGATGAAGGGTGAAAATCCCAAACTGCTCAGGTGGTCCATTTCCCTACAGGGGATGGACTTTACAGTGGAGCACCACCCAGGGACTGACCATGGTAATGCAGATGGTCTCTCCAGGTACTTCCACTTAGAACAAGACTTATCTGGTCAAGGTTAAGTTTAATGTCCCTGCATTTTGGGGGGGGGGGGAGGGGTTGTGTAGGAGAGAAGGGTCTGCCATCCTATGGTCACCCCAATTTTTGCTTTTTGCTTCACTGGTTTTCGACTTACTGAGGCTGTGGGCCTGCTAATCAGACCCCCAGCCTGCTGTTCTCTCTCTAAATTCGTAATACATGTGCTATAGGTACATACCACAATTGGAAATGGACTACTTGTCAGTCCCTGTACCATGCACTATAGGTGCTCAGGGCATAGGTGCCACCAAGGCCTACCAGGGGCTGAAGCATAGCTTTTGCCACCCCTGGCTGGTTCTTAAATTGACACAACTGGCTGATCACTCAGCTGGGGCAAGTGGGTGTAATCACCCCTTGCTTAGATATAGTATACCTATATCTAAACCTATATCTGGACACATATAAACCTGTGAGCCACTCCTATGGAAGGCCTTATCAATCCTGGAGGCAGAGTGCGTGGTTTAATGTGAGATGGAGCTCTGGCATGAGCTGAGCCTGTCTGCAGCTGTCGGGAACAACTCCCTAAGCTGATCCGGGATAATGCCATACCATTTACTATTAAGTGCATTATAATCCTCGCGGTTATATAGCAACTTTGGTTTGGCTTTATCAAAACATGTCGTGTAAGGTGTCATACGATTTGGAATACTATCCCCTCGACAGTTCTGTCGACGGGGATAGCATTCCACCCTTCTAGGGGGACAAGACATGTTACTTTACTGAAACGCGGTTGATTTTTAAAGGAGCCACAGATCCACAAAATGGATGCTTCTGCCACAGACACAAGTCTGACCTCCTGCTGCCGACTGAAACTCAGCAGAGGAGGCCTGGACAAAGGGTTTTCTGTCGCAGGGCGGTGTTACACCACCCCAGACAGGAGATAGTGGATTGTAGCAGGGAGGTTTGAAAGAAACCAGACACTGCCTGGGGAGCACAAGGCTGCCCCTTGCATAATCCGGCCAAACCGGTTCTCGGGCACACCAGCCTCAGTCCCAGCGTGGCCTGGATCAAAGGAAAGGGGTGTATCCACCCCCGTCCTGGGTACCACCCATAGGAGGGGACCTAGCAGGTAATCCAGCCCCCTAGATTGGTATAAAAATGGGAGTAGTGCCAACGCACATAGATTATCCTGATGAAACATTTTAAATGAAACTCTGGACCCTTCGACATCCTACTCAACATAGACGACTGAAGAATCTCCCTTGTGGTCAAGGAGTGACCACCCTGTGCAAACAGGCACCATCCAGCACCTCGACGTCTGCTTTGTTGCAGTTCCCGCCGGAACTCGAGCGACAGAGATTGACGAGATCAAGCTTGCCTGCCTTCTTACAGCCCGATACACAGTCCCTGCAGAGCTGAGACCCGTGGAGGCGACCAGAAGTGTGGGGCACGCCATCTTGAAAAGACCACGAGACGCTGACCGCGTAGCCCACGAGTGACCCTCGAAGCTGTACACCAGGGTTTGAGAAGCCCCAACCCTGGGCCACACTTGCACCAAAGCTCACCCCTCTACACTCGACGAGTGCTGCGTGGGGCCCTTCTGCTTGCTTTGGCTCGACGCATTGGCCCGGTCACTTGCCAGCTGGCTTGTGGCCCCTGTGCCGACGAAAACCTAAAACCGACTTGCGATTCTGGTTGCTCTAGACTTGCACCAGCTCCTCTGAAAAGGAGCACCCGCTCTGACCCTCCTGACCCTCCTGGTCCGAGTGAGAATCAATCTTCCGGTCCTGCGTGGATTGCTGTTGCCAAGTTTTGTTTGCTCCAATCTTGAAGCCGACTACGCCGACGGCGAGAGCCTGCGTGGGACAGAACGTGACCCGGTCCTGGACATGGCAGATGCCTCAGAGCCCACGTGACAGCGGAGAGAAGCTCCTCGACAACCACCTGTTTGCGCCCGACATTGCCTGGTTCCGTCCTGGTTCCACCCTGGTCATGGCTGAGTGACCCAGACTCTGTGTCCTCTGCTTTCAGGTACTTTTCTACACTGATCCACCCTTGGATCACACCGGACACTTCTCCTTCACATCGCCTGCAGCATCTTCAGCTTCAAGCGCCAAGAGCCTGCGTGTCAAAACCCGACGCCACTTCGACCCTATGCACCCGCTTCCTGTGGGTGAGGTAACATTGCAACGCCGGTGTTCCCACACTGGTACACACCTCTAGGGTCTGTGTCTAAAGTTTGGTTCTTCTAGGTTCAGCGGAAGTGTCCTTAAACTCTATTTGTGTAACTTTTACGCGCCATTGACATTGCATTGGTGCAAGCCGCGCTTTAAGCGCTGCACCCGAATTCCGCGGGCTTTTCCCGACTTCAGCATTGCTTGTCCCGACTGCTCCCAGCGATTCCCTAGGCCCTAGGCCTAACCACTGTTCGATTGGTATCTCTTATACCACTTTTTTAATATATGGTTTGAGTGGCCACCTGCCCTCATCCATAATTGTGCAACTTTGTATGTTATACTGTGCTTTTGATTTAACGCTTGTGCCCCTTTGTTCATAAAAGGTACTGGGGATTAATTTAGAAATAAATACATATATTTTTATAATATATACTTGTGTGGTGTCCTTTCATTTGATATTACAGGACTGTGATTGGTAAAACAGCTCGCTTAACACGACCTCTTGAGTTAAGCCTTTAAGGCTGCTTAGTCTATGCTACCCTTAAGATAGCTTGTCCAATAAGGTTGACTTACAACCAGACACCATAAGGGATTCTAGGACTGATACAAGGTGGTTCCAGAATTGGAAACATCATATATCAGGCCAACTTCTCACAGGGACTACTATGGCAATGTGTGCTTTTTGAGATCAAAACTAGTTTTGTTTTTGGACAATTTTCATTTTAGATTAATGAGGGCACAGCAGCTTCCCCAATCGTGGTAAAACAAAAAAAGCCTTGACGAAGCCAAAAGGCTGGCGTCTAACACCAGAGCCATTGGCTTTTGAAATGCTTGTTATAGTATTGTGCGGTTATGCTAGTACTCCTAAGAATAAATAGATTTCTTAATCTTGATTCCAGGCGGTCAATGTTTTATAATCTATGCAGAAATGTGGCACTTTTTGCCTTAGCACTTTTTCTCATTCTCCAACTTTGATTTTATTTTCTCCACTATTGACAGTCCATAAAATTGTACATTTTTTAACTGACTATTCCCTCAAAAGTCAGAGGCATCAGACATGCTCAGTCTCTATTTTTAGTGGCTCTCCTGTTCTGAAATATTTTCGTTTAAAGCATTTTGTTGGAATTTCCAATTTATATCTCCTTGTTGTGCAAAGCATATAGCACAAATTCAAGCTCACATTTCATGTCCAGTTTTATATTTCAGGTGTACCCATCTGGATTCTTTTAGCTCATCTTAGATTCTGCATTCACTCAAGCTTAAGAAAGAGACAAGGGCTCCGTACATGTCATTCTATGTATAGGTGTAAATGTGGGAGTGGCAATGGGGAGTAGCTTGATAGTGGGAACAAAATACTACAAAGTAGGAGAAGGAAAAGGAATAATAAGGAGAGTACAGAGAGGCGCTGGCAAATATAATATCACACTGTTAGACCTGGCACCATTGGCGTTAGTCTCCCCTGCATTTGACTTTGCCTCCTATGTTTTTGCTGTGTGTTGGACTCCGTTTTGCTGGTCTTGATGCTTTGGGCACTTTGTCACTGCTGTTCTGTGCCAAGGTGCAAGTGCTCCCTTTGTAAACAGTTGTTCTGGATTGGTGTTTTCATGATTAGCTGATTTGATTTACTATTCAGCCCCTAGTACAGTGCACAGTGTGTGCCCAGGGTCTGTAAATCAAATGCTGCTGGTGGGCTGCAGCACCAATTGTGCCACCCACATAAGCAGTCTGTAAATGTGACTCAGATTTTCCACTGCAGTATCTGCCATGTCGACTTGGCAAGTGTACCCACTTGCCAGGCCTTAACCTTCCCTTTTCTTCCATGTTAGTCACCCCTAACGTAGGCCCAAGGTACCCCTGTAGAAAGGGTGCAGTATATGTGAAAGGTAGGACATGCTCTGGTGTGGGTGGCATGTCCTGGTGGTGAATTACTGCCAATTACGTTTTTTACTACTGCAAGGCTACCTGTTCCAATAGGATATAATGGGGAGTTTACTTATAACATCTTATAAACATAACTACTCCTGGGAACAAGGTAGAAAAATAAAGTTTGATATACCTGAACTCATAATGTTAAAATGCAGCTTTTAGTGAGGGTGATTTCTACATGCTGTGTTTGAAAATACCACTTTTAGAATATAGGTATTTTCTTGCTTAGCCATCCAGTGTGCCTCTGCTAGGATGTTGATTGAATGTCTGGGTTTGGCGTATCAGGGGCTGGGAAGGAGCAGTGGCTCCAGAGAGCCTGATACGTCAGGGATGGGCTGAATAGACCTGGGTTGCATTTAGGGGGAGCTTTCCTTTCAACTGAATGTGCCTGGTCTGCCTTCCACAATGCTGTCTCCACCTCCTGCCAGAAAGGTGCACCAGAGAGGACAGAACCGGTTTGGACCAAGCACAGGGCTTCTCTGCCACCAGAGAACAAAGGATTTTGTAGTACAAATTTTGGGGCCCAGACCCCAAAGTTGTAGATCATTTCTGAGAATCAAGAGGAATGTTTGCCATGCCAAGGAGACGAGCAGGAGAAGCTGAGGAGGAATTCTTCCCCTGTGCTGTTTGCTGTCTCGGGTTGGCCTGCAGTGGCTACTTGCTGCCAAGGAAAGGAGAAAAGGACTTTGCTGTTTGCTGTGTCCTCTGCTTGAGGAAGATCTCCAAGGGCTTGCCTCCTGTTCTGAAGTCTCAGGGACACAAAGACTTCACCACCAGCTCCCCTGAACTTCCTTGCTGGGAGTTCTGACCTGCTCAGAGGTGCGTGCTGTTGTTTTGGACCTCTGGAGGCTGTTTGCGGCTTGGAGCTGTGAAAAAGTCACGCAACTTCGAACAGCGAGACGCATCCCCACCTGTTGCCGATTCATCCCCTAAGAAATCGTTTCAGTGCCTGCCTGCAGCTCTAGAAATTACTGCACCCTGCATTGAGTGGATTGATCTCCAAAGTCTGAGATCACCACACCGATTTCGACACAAGGTCTGCTGTGCTGCTGCAAGAGTTCACAAATCGTTCTGGATCATCGCATTGCATTGAGGCACCAAGTTTGGGGCACGCAGTAAGCAACTGACACATCACCTCTCCACGCAATAAGAAACCAACGCATCACCGTCTCTCTGGTAAGGAACCAATGCATCACCTCCCCTGCACAGCAGTAAGGAACCGATGCATCACCTGCCCCGGAGCGACGAACTGACGCATCACCTTCCCTTAGTATAAGTAACCGATGCATCAACTTCCCTGTGGCCCGTTTTATTTGTTGCATGAAGCATCCAAGGTACTTTGTGAGAAAAGGGTAGTATTTGCAATTTGCTTTGAACTGAATTATTTCTACCATCTGAAAGTCATATTTTTATTACTGTATTGTAGATTTTTGTCATTTGGTCTTGCTTTGGCTAAAATAAAGATTGCTAATTTTTCTATACTGGTGTGGTGTCCCTTTGTGGTGTTTTCACTGTATTATTGTTCACAAATGCTTTATAAACTGTGTTAGGTTTTGGAGTCTCTAGATGGCACATGCAGGTACTTGTGACAAATAGGGACCCTTGCCTCTAGTCAGGATAAGGGGATTACACTCATAAAATAACCCCTGCTCATCCCCTTGGTAGCTCGGCACGAGCAGACAGGCTTATCTCAGAGGCAGTGTGTAAAGCATTTGTGACCACATACAGTAACCCAGTGACAACACTACAGATGGACACCACACAAGGTTTTATATAAAAAATAAGTATACTTTATATATATTTACCACAAGACCATAAACAACAAAAAATACACAATACTATTACTTTAAGATGGTAGTTTTGGCTTACTTCAGTCCAGTTCTTAAGATGCAACAATTTACGTCTTTGTACCTTACGATGCGTTCCGCTTCCACGACAAGCAATGTCGCAGCGAGGGAAATGCGGCAAAGTTCTGGTGCAATGAAATAAAGATGTGAAGTTCTTCCAGATGCGGCAGGCTTCTCCGGGGATGCCAGAAGTTCTCGGTTCGATGCGTGGGCTGCAGTGGCGATGCCCTTGTTCAGAAGTGCGACTGCAACAGGTTCAGCTGCGACACTCTTTTCCCACGTTTGCGTGAAGCTTCCGCACAATGCGACAACTACAGCGGCAACATACTTGTTCAGAAATGCAATGGCAGCAGCTCCAATGGTGGCGCGCTTTTCGGGGATGCAAGGTGCTTTTCTCAATGCGGTGCAATGTGATAGTTCCAGCGGCAACACCCTTGTTCAGAAGTACAATGGCACAAACAGCGACGGCAACAAGCTTCTACCTCGCTGGAAGATGCTTCTCTCGATGAGGTGCAGTGCGATAACTCCAATGGCGACACCCTTGTTCAGAGGTGTGACAGCAGCAGCAGCGGCGGCGACACGCTTCCTCTTCGTTGCTTCACGCTTCCAGCTCCTTGCGACACACAGTTCCTCAGAAGGCTCAAAACAGCAGCAGGTACTTCTAAAAGAACACTGGGGAGCTGGGGGTTGAAGTCTGTTGTCCCTGAGACTTCACCAGGAGGCAAGCTCTTTTGCAAGCCTTTGGAGATCCTTCACAAGTTGAAAGCAAAGGACACAAAGTTCCTTTGTCCTCTCTTTAGCAGTAAGGCAACCACTGCAGGCCAATCCCCTAAGCAGCACTTCAGCTTAGGAATAGTCTCTCCTCAGTTTCTTTAGGTTCATCTCCTCAGCAGAGGTTTCTTCTTGTTTGTCCAAAAGTGATCTAATTTCATGAGATCAGGGTTCCAATATTTATACCCCAAACTCCTTTGTTCTTTGAGGAGAGAGGGGCCTTTGCCCAGTCCAAACCAGTTCTGAAGCACTCTGTTTACCAGACTTCTCCTTTCCTTTCACAGTGCAGGGCAGAGACATCAGCCGCACACCAGGAGGTGAAGCCAGCATTGTGGAAGGCAGGCACAGCCCTATTCAAGTTTCAGTTGCAACTCCTCCCTCCCATCTAGATGCAGATCTCTCTATTCACAAATGGACTGACTCATCCTGTCTCTTAGAATCTCCAGACAAAGAATATAAAACCTAGCAGAGGCAGGCTTGAAAGGTTAGACAAGAATATACCTACTTTCTAAAAGCGGTATTTTCAATCACAGAATGTTAAAATCAACGTCACTAAAAGATGTATTTTACCATTCCAGAGTCCAGGTATACTAAACTCGAATTTCCACTATGTTCTCTGAGTCAGTTAGGATTATAAGAATGTAATAATCTAACTGTCCATTATGGCCTATGGAGAACAAGTAGCCTTGCAATAGTGAAAAACAAAAATGGCTGTAATTCACTATTAGGACATGCCACACACATCAGGGCTTGTCCTACCTTATACTTACAATGCACCCTGCCCTTGGGCCTACCATAGGGGTGTCTGATATGAAGAAAAGAGAGAGTTTAGGGACTGGCAAGTGGGTGCACTTGCCCAGTCAGCATGGCAGTACTAGACTGCACACAGGCTCTGCAATGGCAGACCTTAGATACATTTTACAAGGCTCCTTCTGTGGGTGGCACAACCAGTGCTGCAAGCCAACCAGGAGCATTTGGATTTACACGCCCTAGGCACACTCAGTGCATTGTACTAGGGTCTGACAAGTAAACCAAATAACCAAACATGGAACCACTGATTAATATATCAATTTAAGGTAGGGAGCATTTGCACTGTGGCAATGGACAGCAGTGGTACAGTGCCCAAAGCATCTAACACCAGCAAACATACATGAGGCAACAGCAAAAAATGGAAGGGAGACCCACGCCAATGGTGCCAGGTCTAACATGTGTCCCCTCCAGCTGAAATGTGGGGAGAACTACCCTAACTCCTGGGAGTTCTCATCAGAAGGGCGGAAAAATCTGGACAGACCATCTGCGTTGGTGTGTTCTGTACCAGGGCGGTGTTCCAATGTAAAGTCCATACCCTGTGGGGAAATGGACCACCTCAACAGCTTTGGATTTTCACCAATCATCTACATTAAACATCTGAGGGGCCTGTGGTCTGTCTGAACCCCGAAGTGAGTCCCAAACAGGTATGGTCTCAGCTTTTTAAGTGCCCAGACCACAGCAAATGCCTCACTGAGCGTGTTCCTGTGGAAGTAACCTCCTACTGATGAAGGCTACAGGTTGATCTAGGCCCTCCTCATTCATCTGTGTCTGTTTGAACGATAAACTCTCTTGAGAAGTTGGGTGCCAGGAGCACGGGCGCCATGCACATGGCAGCTTTCAGGGCCTTAAAAGCTTTCTGATAGGTGTCAGTCCAGATCACCTTTATGGGCTGCTTTCTAGAAGTCAGCTGCATCAAGGGTGCAACAATGTTGCCATACCCCTTGACAAACCTCCTGTAATACCCTGCAAGTCCTAAAAAGGCCCTCACCTCTGTCTGGGTTTTGGGTGGCTCCCAAGCCAGTATGGTTTCAATCTTCGGTTGTAGGGGTGCCACCTGGCCAGTCCCAACTTAGGTATCCCAAGTACACCACGGAACCCTGCCCGATCTGGCACTTACTCGCCTTGATCGTGAGGCCTGCCATCCGCAGCGCCAACAATACTTCCCAGAGGTGACGCAGATGTTCCTTCCAACTGGCACTGAACACTGCGATGTCATCCAGGTAGGCGGCACTGAACTCATCCAGTCCAGCCAACATCTGGTTGACCAACCTCTGAAAGGTGGCAGGGACATTCTTAATCCCAAAGGGCATAACAGGGAACTGGAAATGCCCATCTGGTGGGGAGAATGCTGACCTCTCCTTTGCCCCATCAGTCAAGGCGATCTGCCAGTAGCCAGACGTCAAGTCAAATGTGCTGACATACCATGCAGCCCCTAGCCGATCAATGAGCTCATCAGCTCTGGTGATGGGGTGCGCGTCAGTATTTGTGACTAAATTCAGCCCTCTGTAGTCCACTCAGAACTGGAGTTTGGGTGTGGTACCCGGCGCTGCAGCCTTCGGGACCAAGGCCACTGGGCTGGCCCAAGGGCTGCTAGAGGACTCAATCACCCCTAGTGCAAGCATCTTTGAGACCTCCTCTTTGAATATTACTATTATGGAAGTTTGTAAAGCGCCTGGTTACATGCCCCGGCGTGTCCCTGCGCTAGGTGAGAGAGTATGAGATGGCCAGAACAGGGAGGTTACATCAGTACTGACCGGAACAGGTGAGTTTTGAGAGCTCTGCGAAACTTGGCCTCAGAAGGTTCGAGACGCAGCTCCATTTATTTATTTATTTATTTATGGGCTTATTACGCGCCGGCATCACACCCGAAGGTGTATCTCCGCGCGGTGCTGTAAGGTGGGCAGGTCGAAGAACTCCTCCTAGAATAGTACAGTCTTTAGGCGTTTCCTGAAAGCTGAGTGACTCTGACATTCTCTAAGGGAGAGGGGGAGGTTGTTCCATAGACGAGGACCCATGATGGAAAGGGCACGGCCTCCCTGTCTGGTCTTATAATGTCTAGGAACCTGAAGCAACTGTTGGTTGGAGGACCTGAGGGTACGGGAAGGACGGTGATAAACAAATTTGTCTGCCAAGTAATGTGGTCCCAGATTGTGTAAACTTTTGTGTATCACACAGCTGATCTTGAATTCTACTCGTTTCCGGATAGGGAGCCAATGAAGGGCCTTAAGGAGGGGGAGGGACGGAGTTCTGGGGGGGGTGTTGGTCACCAGCCGTGCTGCGGTGTTCTGCACCACCTGTAGTTTATTGAGCACTCCCTCATTGGCAGCTAGGAGTAAGCCATTACAATAGTCCAGGCGACTCAAAACGAGGGCCTGGACCAGGGTCTTCCGGGTATCGTCGGGTAGAAGCGGGAACACCTTCCGAAGGAGGCCAATAATGTGAAAGCAGGACCCTGCAGTGGTGCTGGCATGGTGGAAAAGGGTGAGGTCCTGGTCTAGACGAACCCCCAGGTTCTTTACTACCTGTTTGGGGGGCGGGGCCTGTCCCAAGCTAGAAGGCCACCAATCTGGGGTCCAGAGGATTCTCGCCTCCCCGAATAACATGACCTCAGACTTTCCCACGTTGCATTGTAGAAAGTTCTTGGCCATCCAGCTGGCGATTGCAGTCATGCCGTTAGAGAAAGCTTGTCTAATCTCTGGAGTAAAGGTCTTAAAAGTAAACAGCAGCTGCGTGTCGTCAGCGTAGGAGATAGGCATAAACCCAAAGGACCTTGTCATGTTGGCCAGAGAGGAGACATATACGTTAAACAACGTAGGGCTAAGACATGAGCCCTGCGGGACTCCTCTGATGATGTTAGCCGAGGTGGATCTAAAGGAGCCCATGTTCACCTTCTGAGTCCGCTCTGAGAGAAAGCTGGTAAACCATGCCAGAGCAGATTTGTCGATGCCTATCTCCTTTAATCTGGTAAGGAGAATGGCGTGGGATATGGTGTCGAATGCTGCGGACAAGTCCAGCAGCACCAACACCACAGACAGCCCTCTGTCCAGGGACATGCGTATGGCATCCGTAACGGAGAGGAGGGCGGTCTCAGTACTATGCCTAGGCCTGAACCCGGACTGAGAATGGTCTAAGCTGCCAGTCTGCTCAATGAAGGTTGAGAGATGGTGATTGACGTGCTTCTCCGTCAGTTTTCCGATGAATGGCAGAAGGGAGATAGGCCTCAGGTTGGTCATGTCTGACCAAGGGATGGCGGTATTCTTCCTGATGGGCTTGACTATGGCCTCCTTCCACACCCGGGGGACCAGTCCCTCAGACAAGGAGCGATTGATCACCGTCCGAATGCAGGGGCTAAGGACACTCCCAATGAGGTGCATGACACGGGCAGGTACGAGGTCTACCGGGCTGCCTGACTTAATGGTCCCAGTCAGAGAGTTGACCTGATCTAAGGTG
Source organism: Lissotriton vulgaris (assembly GCF_964263255.1). Classification (NCBI taxonomy): domain Eukaryota; kingdom Metazoa; phylum Chordata; class Amphibia; order Caudata; family Salamandridae; genus Lissotriton; species Lissotriton vulgaris. The sequence continues at coordinate 278,508,527 of NC_141689.1, read as the reverse complement.
ATCTCAGGAATGAATTGGAAGCGTATTCCAGCTCTTGGCTGCAAGGAGCCTAAAAGATCTGCCAGTCCGGTGCCAGAGGATCTGAGCATCCGCTCAGGTCTATAAGGAGTGATAAGGCTATGCAGGGGATCGGGCTCCCTGCCCCCGATGATGCGGTGACACGTGCATAGCGCTTTAAAGGTGATCCTTTCTCTGACAGGAAGCCAGTGGAGGGCCTTCAGAGCTGTTTAGAGGCCGTTCTCCTTGGAAGCCTTAGCACCAGCCGGGCTGTGGCATTCTGTAGTACCTGGAGACGATTAAGGCTTCTAACCGTGGTTCCCAGATAGAGGAGGTTGGAGTAATCGAGTCCCGATGTGACCAGGGCATGCACCAGAGTCTGCCTGGCACCAACGGGGAGTAGGTCCAGGATCTTCCGCAGATTCTTCAGTATAGTCCGAAGCACATCCCAACCACACGATCAATCTGGGGAGTAAACGATAGGTCAGAGTCAAACATCACCCCAAGGTTTTTTGCCTGCCGACAGGGCACTGGAGTGGAGCCAAGGCATGCTGGCCACCATGCCGAGGACCACACATCTGGACCACCTCCCACCACGAGCACTTCAGTTTTGGTCCCATTCAGCTTCAGGCAGTTGTTAGACATCCAGGATGCAAGCTCCTGCATGCAAGCACTGAAGCTGGATGCCGCAACATCAAGTGCCCGTGACAGCGAGATGACCAGCTGTGTGTCATCGGCATATGACACTAGTTGGATGCCATGGCTTTCCACAATATTGGCTACAGGGGAAGCATATAGGTTGAACAGTTGAACAGGGTAGGGCTCAGGGCAGATGCAAGCCCTTACCCTGTCAGTTACCCTGTAAGTTTAATGCTTCACAGGTAAGCTGTCTCCTGTGTCCACATCATGGACGCACCAATTTGTTACACCAGGAATCAGGGAGAACAGATCAGAAAACAGTCCCATCAACTGGCGGCAGTCATTCTGTTGCTCATGGGCCAGGGTGGAAGAGAGGTTAACACCATCCACTGACCCATCTTGCTCTGTTGCAGACAGGAGGTCAGGAAGAGGCTCAGTCTCCTCCTCCATTCCAACATATGTTGCTAAGAGCATGCCCACTATAGACCTCTCTAAGTGGGGCTTAAGGCGGTTGACATGTAGGACCCTAAAGGGTTTCGTAGGAGACCGCAAGTCTACCAAGTAGGTAACTGGACTCTTGTGCTCCACAACCTCAAACAGTCCGGTCCACTTATCCTGGAGTGCGCAAGGCTCCACTGGGGCCATGACCCACACTTTCTGGCCAGGTTGAAGCTCTATTAGAGTGGGATTCTGGTCACACAGTCACATCATCTCCTCCTGGCTGGCTTCCAGATTCACCTCAGCGAGTTGTCTGAAACACCTAGTCTGGTTCCTGAAGGCCAGCATGTAGCTGTATACATCCTGGGGAGGTTTCCTGGGAGATTGCTCCCAGACTTCTTTGACCAGATTTAGAGGTTCTCTGACCGAGTGTCCACAGAGAAGCTCAAAGGGACTGAACCCTAGATATTTCTGTGGGACCTCCCGATATGCAAAGAGTAGACATGGTAAGAGGACGTTCCACTTACGCCTCATGGGTTCCTCAAGGCCCATTATCATGCCCTTCAGGGTTCGGTTAAACCTTTCAACCAACCCATTTCCTTGGGGGTGGCAAGGAGTGGTGAACGTGTAAGTTACACCACACTCCTGCCACAGGGACTTCATATACTGGGAAATGAAGTTGGTTCCCCGGTCAGACACTACCTCGCGAGGGAATCCTACTCGTGAGAAAATTCCCATCAGTGCCCATCCCACCACAGGGGCCGTCACTGTACTCAGAGGTATGGCTTCCGGGTACGGGTGGCATGGTCCACCAAAACCAGGATGAACCTTTTGCCCATGGCTTTCTTGGGGTCCAGTGGCCCCACAATGCCAATCCCCACCCGTTCAAAGGGGGTACTGATACAGGGAATGGATATAGAGGAGCCTTGTGCTTACTCCCACTCTTTCCACTTGCCTGGCAAGTCTGACAAGTCCTGCAATGAGTGTCTGAACTCTTGTGCATTTGGGGCCAATGAAAGTGGGTAACAAGCCTCTCAAAGGTCTTGTTCTGCCCCAAATGTCCTGCCAACGGCACATCATGAGCCAGCCACAGTAGGAAGGCTCTGAAACTCTGGGGTACCACCAGCACACAGGCTGACCCAGGCTCAGCAACCTTAGGCTCACTATACAGGAGACCATTCTCCCAGTAAATCCAATGTGATCCTAACTGATCACCTGCTGCCTGTCTTGCGGCCTGTTGCTGCCAGCCCTCAAGAGAAGGGCATTCTCGCTGCTCCCTGCAGAATTCTTCCCTGGAGGGGCCGCCTTCTTGCTGCAAATGGGTCAGCTGAGGCATTTCTCCCAGTTTAGCTACTTGCTCCCAGGTAGGCTCCAGGGCATCCCCCTCAGGGTCTACCTCCTCCTGGGGCGTGGGAACTTCGGTGGCCGGTTTCCCGCACCTCCTGCCACTTTTCTCTAAGGCAGGTTCCTGGGCCTCCCTTTCAGGCTCCAGGTCCTCTTGAGTACCCCTACTGGCTGCCATTGACCGGGTGGTCACGCATGCCTAGTCAGGCAGACCCACCATCTTCAAGTGAGTACTCTTCTCCACCTTCTCCCAAGGTGAGCTCTCTAAATCGTTCACCAACAAACAGTCAACAGGCATGGCAGGCATCACAGCTACCTGAAGAGTACCAGAGACCCCCCCCCACTCAAAGGGAACCTGAGCCATTGGACAACGGCTCGCTGTGTTGTTGGCGGCAACAGCTCTGCAAAATGCATGAGGGAAAATCTGCTCTTGAGACACCAGGTGACACCTGACAGCTATCACACTGGCTCCTGTATCTCTAAGAGCCTCCACCTTTTGGCCCTTGATGGTCACCCACTGTCTTTATTTCTTAGTGTTCCGGGGCGGCTGAGTTTCTGGGACCACCTCACAGTCTCCAAAAGAGACAAGGGTCGTCTGTGCAGGACCCCACTCACCTTGGACATCAATCTCCTCCCCCAAGGCTACACTAGCCATCTGCCGGGGTGGAGAACCAGTGGGTGCTGGTATACCAAACAGGCGGCACCTGGGGTCACTCGCCTTATGACCCAGGTCACCACACTTGTAACATTTCAGTGGTCCCTGTGGAACAGGACTACCTGTCGGGACCCCTTGCTTTCTCTCAGGGGGAAGCTGGGAACCTTTCCCTTGGTTCTCTTGGGGACTACTTTGGGTCCCTTTGCGGAACTCCTTTTGTTTACCCTTCCCCCCCCCACTCTTCAGCTGGGGACCCTGCCCACCTTTGGCTGAGTCTCCCATGTGACCATGTGGACCCTGGTGATAACCCAGCAGTCCACCTTCTCAGCAAGCTTCCTAGGGTTAGTCAGCTTGCTATAAATCATGTGCTGGCGCAGTTCTGGAAAACAATTATCAGACAAGTGCTCCCATGCAATCAAATCAAAGAGACCTTAAAAATCATTAACCTTGCTGCCCTTTACCCAACCATCCAATGCTCTGCAAAAGAAAGTGACATATTCCACCCAGGTACAGTTTTCTAACTTCTTGCACTTCCTGAACCTCAGTCTATAGAGTTCAGGAGTCAAACCATACCTAGACATTAATGCATCCTTCATGTGGCTGTATGAATTGTGGACTTCAGAAGGCAAGTCTAACAGTGTGTCCCGCCCCTCACTAAGGAACCATCTCCACAACCCCACTCCCCAATCTCTCTCAGGGACCTGGTAGGAAGACATGGCTACCTCATAGGCTCTGAACCACTGCCCAATATCATCATTTTTTATAAAACTCTTTCACCACATCTTTGGGTATATACACCCTAGCTTCCACAGACACTGGTGGTATGCTGCCACCAGAGGGAGTAACCTCTAATCTTTTGATTTTAAACTCAACCTCCCTCAAAATCTTTTCATGCTCAAACTGTATTTTTTTTCCTCTATATCTAATCTCCTATTTTCTATCTCCAGTTGCCTATTCACCTTGAACTTGGTCATCTCCATTTCATGCTTCCTGGACCTGTCTCTGTCCTCCAACTCTTCTGGAGACAGACTACTGCCAGAAGCACTGCTACCTATGGGGGAAGGTACCTTCCTTCCTCCTGAGCCCAATGGCTCTTCCTGTTGTACATCTGCATGGTCATCTCCCTCCTCAATTTAAGGGGTTTTCCTTGCTTCTACTCAGGCCCTAAGCGCCTTGTAGAACTCTTCCTTCTTGGTGCAGCCAACAGTGGAAACCTTGAATTTCTTGCAGAAGTACTTCAGGTATCCTACTTTGTAGCTTTCCAGCCTCTCTTCTTCCCATTCACAATCGATAGAGGCGATGGATTCTGCTCTCTCTACAACAACTGAATCAAGCATCTTTCAAAAAGTGAAAATCCAAAAAGGAATCTACCAAAAAGTATGTGGTTGCGTTATGGTCTGCCCTCACTAAGTAGTGTTCACCAATCACTTTAAATGAGTCACAAATGCAAGTCAAGAATCCTCACCGCTGACCACCAATGTTAGATTTCCGGGTCTCTAGTTGGCACAGGTAGGTACTTGTGACAAATAGGGACCCTTGCCTCTAGTCAGGATAAGGGGATTATACTCCTAAAATAACCCCTGCTCACCCCCTAGGTAGCTTGGCACGAGAAGACAGGCTTATCTCAGAGGCAGTGTGTAAAGCATTTGTGACCACATACAGTAACCCAGTGACAACACTACAGATTGACACCACACAAGGTTTTATATCAAAAATAAGTATACTCTATATAGATTTACCACAACACCATAAACGACAAAAAATACACAATACTATTACTTTAAGATGGTAGTTTTAGCTTAGTTCAGGTCAGTTCTTACGATGCAACACTTTGCGTCAAAGTACCTTACAATGCTTTGGCTTCCACGACAAGCAATGTCGCAACAAGGGAAATGCGTCAAAGTTCCGGTGCAAAGAAATAAAGACGTGAAGATCTTCTAGATGCGGCACACTTCTCCGGGGAGCGAGAAGTTCTCGGTTCGATGCTTGGGCTGCAGCGGCGACACCTTTGTTCAGAGGTTTCTTCTTGTTTGTCCAAAACTGATCTAATTTCATGGGATTAGGGTCCCAATATTTATACCCCAAAATCCTTTGTTCATTGTGGGAAGAGGGGCCTTTGCCAAGTCCAAACAAGTTCTGAAGCACTCTGTTTACCAGACTTCTCCTTTCCTTTCACAGTGCAGGGCAGAATCATCAGACGCCCCACAGGAGGTGGAGCAAGCATTGTGGAAAGCAAGTACAGCCCTGTAGCACTTTCTTGACAGGACTCCTTCTCTTCTTTCAGTGTGCAGGGCAGAGACATCAGCCGCACCCCAGGAGGTGAAGCCAGCATTGTGGTAGGCAGGCACAGCCCTAGTCATGGTTCAGGTGCAACTCCTCCATCCCATCAGGATGCAGATCTCTCTATTCACCACTGGGCTGACTCATCCTGTCTCTTAGAATCTCCCAGCCCTGTCACTCACAAACTCCAGACAAGGAATACACAGCCTAGCTGAGGCAGGCTTGAAAGGTTGGACAAGAAAATACCTAGTCACTAAAATATGTATTTTATCATTCTGAGTCCAGGTATACTAAACTCGAATTTCCACCATGTTCTCTGAGTCTGTTGGGATTATAAGAATGTAATATTCTAACTGCCCATTCTGGCCTATGTAAAACAAGTAGCCTTGCAATAGTGAAAAACGAAAATGGCTGTAATTCACTATTAGGACATGCCACACACATCAGGGCTTTTTCAACCTTATACTTACAATGCGCCCTGCCCTTGGGCCTACCATAGAGGTGTCTGATATGAAGAAAAGGGAAGGTTTAGGGACTGGCAAGTGGGTGCACTTGCCCAGTCAGCATGACAGTACTAGACTGCACGCAGGCTCTGCAATGGCAGACCTTAGACATATTTTACAAGGGTGCTTCTGTGGGTGGCATAACCACTGCTGCAAGCCCACCAGCAGCATTTGGATTTACATGGTCTGGGCACACTCAGCACTCAGTGCACTGTACTAGGGTCTGACAAGTAAACCAAATAACCAAACATGGAACCACTGATTAATACATCAATTTACAGTAGGGAGCACTTGCACTATGGCACTGGACAGCAGTGGCACAGTGCCCAAAGCATCTAACACCAGCAAAAATACATGAGGCAACAGCATAAAATGGAAGGAAGACCCACACCAATGGTGCCAGGTCTAACACACTGCCTCAGAGATAAGCCTTTCTGCTCCTGACAAGCTACCAAGGGGGTGAGCAGGGGTTATTTTCGAAGTGTATCCCCCTTACCCTCACTAGAAGCAAGGGTCCCTATTTGGACAAAGATACCTACCTCTGCCAACTAAAGACCCCCATTTCTAACACACCAACAAAAATCAATGGCAATTCAGTAAGGTAAAACCCACATCTAGTCTATTAGTACTGCCCAAAAAGGTCTACTCCAGACAAACCATTGTGTATGCCCAGTTCACAAAGGTAAATCTATGTGCAGAGATCTTTGTATATCTAATGTTTTTTACCCAATAGTCGGAATCCATGCACCTACCCTCTCTCATTCGGTTTTGGAGACAAGTGTGACTCAAATTATGCCTGCAAAGTTACAAGTAATACCTTATGACTAGTAAGTTTATTGCTGTGTTTTGGCATACTTTGGACAGACATAGTTCTATGTAGAACAGGAAGAGAGCTACAACAATGCTATCTAAAACTGTACATTGAAAATAACATGGAAACTGCTATTGACTGTGAAAAATCACATAAACCTGACAAACAATAACAGTGGAAGAACATGAATACAATCTACACCCTAGGCTCTGCCCTCTTTCACTTGTGCTGCATGACAACGTGGAGCCAAACATCACATACGACCATCATGGTCCATACATCACTTTCAAGATGAAGAAAACCTTCACTAAGGAGGAAACATTGCTTGATAGATTTGTAGTGGATCACTACAGAGAACCTCATGGTCTGCTGCTAAACACCCTCCTTGGTGTGGACAAGGCAGCCTTGTGCAGGAGCTCACAGATAGTGAGAATGAAAGGAATTGGGGTGAAAATATAGACTGTGATGATCTTAAAACAAATTGACATGATGAGATGAACTCTGTGAGCTTTGCCAAGATAGAGACAGCAAAGTCTCTTCCTGGTGGCCGAACTGGATCCTTCCTCTATCTCACTCTCTTTAATCAGCATCTCCTCTCTACCAGTCACCCTGGCCTACTGTATGCCCTGCCTGTTCCAGGGAATTCCAATATCAGGCAAGGTACAAACAAAGCACTTCAATGATACTGCTAACTTTTTGCTACGCATTGGTGTCACCCGTCCTCAAACAGCAGACATCTCCCTTTCACATATAACACACACAGCTCCTTCCATAGAGTAAACACTAAGGGCCTGATTCCGATGCGGTTTGGAAAGCATTCCCACCTAGGGCCTGATTCTGATGGCCTCCTAATGGCATTTGCTCCTTCTTAAATCAGATCGGGAACGTGTCTTGCTGACCCAGGGCCTAATTATTTTGAGGTTAGAAACATATGCTCCCATTGAAGTCAATAGGAGTCCAACCAAATCGTATCTGGAAGCATCCTGATGCATCGTACTCCGTAGGTCGGACTCGACCGATCCTAGTGGGTCGGAAACCATTTCCAAACCGATTCGGTGGGGAAGCTTTCCAACCCGCATCAGAATCAGGCCCTAAATATACGAATCTTGAGGGCATCTTACTTTCATTTTGGCAATCCTTATGTCTTCTGCATTACAGTTGACAGGTTGTAGGCAGAGTTTCAAACAGGACCACCATCATAATGCATTCAGATTACCCAGCTTCATTACTAACCCTATCACAAGCACTCTTCATTTTTGATTGTCAAAGAAAAGCCATAAGTGTATCTTGTCTTGAATATTCCAAGGAAATATCACATAGACACATTGAAAATGATAAGGCTCAAATATACTGATCCAGAAGTTGACATTTTCTCCTTTAGGAATCCTGTGTATCCAGTAGCTTGTCCACCTACCACCACCTACACTGTGGCTGCACTGCCTGCATCACCATGTAGACTAGCTTCAGACACACGATGGATGATAGAGCCTGGTAAGTCAAAATCTTCTCAATTGTAAATAGTCTATATATCTGTAGAAGTGCCTAAATATTATTGTATTACATAACCTAGCACCCTATGATCGGCAGAACTCTACAACATGTGTAATGAGTGAAGTTACAGGTGTTATGTCTTCATCCTTAGTATACAGATATAAATATATATATATTCACAGAAAAAACCATAGGTTATAGTGGATATATAGTTAGGAATTTGCATTTACAAAACCTTGAAAATTCAATGAAAAAACCATTGGTTTTAGGCCATATATAGTTAGGGATTTGCATTTACAAAACCTTATTTTACTCGCATAAAACCATTGAAATTCCATATATAGTTATAAGCGCTAACTATATATCGCGCACCCGCAATCCACTGCTGATGATGTCACATATTACATCATTCATGACATGGTTAGTGACATCACTGATGACATCACTGATGACATCTCAAATGACATCACTGTTGACATCACTGATGACATCATCCAGTGACTGTATGTTTCTGTAAAGTTAAAATATCTCTTACATATTGAAGAATGAGTGGATATATAAGTGTCTGGATGAAGGATTTAGTAGGTGCATGACTGACTGTATGAGTGAGTGATTAAATGTGTCTCACTGAGTGCATGGGTTAATGACTAAACTGTCTTAATTTGTGCATCATTATGTCTGTTGTTCTGTAAACTGTTCCATGTGTTGATAAGTAGCTATATGAGTAACTATATGGGTTATTGATTGGTTGCCCAAGTATTTGTATGGGATACTGAGTGTGTGTGTGAGTAGCTGGGAGGTGTGTGACTCTGTGCATAGATGTGTGAGCAGTTGATTCACTAGATGTATGGTTTCAAAAGTGCATGTGGAAACAGCTGTATGGGCGGTTGACTGTGTGCATGAGTGTATTGGTGAGTGAATGGATATCTCAGTGCTACATGTCAAAGTAAGTACATATGTAAAACACAGTACATGTGAGAGTTGACATATATAAATAACTGTGCATAAGAGCCAGTGAATGTGTGAGTGGCTGTATGGATCATTGTGAACTTGTATCAGGGATTGTATAAGAGAGTAAATATGTGTTAGTATATGTTTGAATAAGTAAAGTTTGTATAACTGTATATTTGAGGAAATGGAGGTGTGATTGATTCTTTACATGACTGACTAGGTGTGTGAGTAACTCCATGGATGAGTGACAGTCTGTGAGTGTCTGTTTACACTGATTGTATCTAAGGTTATATTAGAGTCTGAAGAGGTTCATCGTATTATCACATGAATGATATCATCAGTGATGTTATCAGTCATGTCAAATGAGATGTTTTCAGTGATGTCATCAGTGATGTCATTTGAGATGTCATCAGTGATGTCATCAGTGATGTCACTAACCATGTCATGAATGATGTAATATGTGACATCATCAGCAGTGGAATGCGGGTGCGCGATATATAGTTAGCGCTTATAACTATATATGGAATTTCAATGGTTTTATGCGAGTAAAATAAGGTTTTGTAAATGCAAATCCCTAACTATATATGGCCTAAAACCAATGGTTTTTTCATTGAATTTTCAAGGTTTTGTAAATGCAAATTCCTAACTATATATCCACTATAACCTATGGTTTTTTCTGTGAATTTCATTGGTTTTTTAATAGCAAATATGAAAAGCTTAAAAATGTCAAGTACGTGATAAATAAAAACATTTTCGTATTTATGCCCGCTGATGTGCTTTGAACGCTGCACCCCCCCCCCTCCCCTCTTTTGTCTTAGTAGTACTCTCTCTTTGCAGATACTGAAGGGTAGTTAACGCAGGCCTTTACCCCCGTTGTAATCCGTCGTGGCTGCTTGTCTCTCCATTTGATTGATTGTTGTCCAAGCATTTACTGTTTTAGAATTGGTTCTCTTTGGATCATTCTCTATTTACAAACAAGCACAAAGTCGCAATACTCTGTTTAGTCTTTGCAGATAGTGAAAAATCGTGTAAAAAAAATAAAAGTAATCGAGCAAAATCAGTAGGCCACTAATTGGATCTCTTTTTGATCTCTCTAAAATAGAAATATTAGGAACAACCCTTCATGAGAAATACGAAAATAGTGAGATGAACTGAGCTCCACACCATGAGGGCTGCAAGACAGCTCGGCTCCATCACCCATCCCGCACAAAATAACGACAAACCCTATGCAAATATTAAAAATATAGACAACACACCAGCAAAGAAACAGGGTAAAACATTTTATTAAAAAACTATTTACATAACGTTGGTTTATAAGATGATGTCAGTAGTGGACCGATGTGTGAATAGATCGAAAGCAGCACAAGGCTCCAAGATCCGGATGGCAAGCTCCTGGATGTTGGGTGCCATAGTTTAGAGTTCTGAATTTGAGCCTTTTTCAATGTCTGTGCTTTGTTGAATCAAATTTGCGGCTTGACACAAAGCTGACTCAAGCGTTGCTACTGATGCTATGCAGACCAAAACTGGTTTTCAGTTTGTACATTTTTCTAGATTTTTAATCCAAGTTTGGTTGACTTTGTAGAACGATGGCTTCAAATTTTCAACATACGGTGTGGTGGCGCTGACTGGGAGGGGGCGCTTCGCTCCTGCCCCCTCCCCAAGTAAGATTTTCATACGTGAAAGTACGTTAATGGTTTTGGTCCCTGAGATGCTTCGATGTCACTGCCATTCTCAAATAGCATAAGTTCTGGATGTTGGGTGCCATAGTTAAGAGTTCTGAGCAGCGCTTGTAACACTGTCTGAAGCTTATTTCCACCTACTGCAGCTTCACTATTCTCAAAGTAAGTGAGTGTCGTTTGTGGACCTGACTGCATTAGAAAACAATGTGATATGTTACCTTCCTAAACAGCTTGACGGAGGCCCCTGAGGGGCGGTGTGATGGCCATGGACTCGGAGAAGACGCTTGGCTCCGACACCCTCCCCAAGTCTTATAGCACTGGTGTAGCCTGAGATCGCCCCCGACATAGGCGGCCGGCTCCCGGGATCCGGCGGAACTTTTTGCCTTTTGATGACTCTTCAATTCTGAACCTTGTCCCATCTAGCTGAGTTGCGCCCACTCTTGCGGCTACAGCGTCTTGCCCACCATCCAGCTGAATTACGCCCACTCTTGCGGTGCAGCGATAGGCGGCTGCCACAGGACTCTCAAAATGGCGGCCGGCTCTTCGGTTTTGGGCCTGGTCCACTAAAATGGCCCTGGGACACCTTTGAACTCGGACGCTTCCCTGATAGGGCTTGGGTCCCATTCTCGAAAAGCCTCTCCTCAGCCGTGAAGATTCTACAAAAGTCTTGGGGGCCTCCGACTCCCGCAGGCTTCTGGTGGGGAGCGGCTGCCATGATTGCTCGTGGAATGGCCACGACGGAGCTACGAGATGGTAGTGGTCTCATGCTGACGCCAGCTTTAGTCTGAAACATCCAGAAACACTGTAGACTACCAATTCGATCAGTTCCGGTAGCGCCCCAACATGACCCGGAAGAGAAGAACTTGCCCTCCCCTCTTTGACTGATGGTTCTTGTTGCCTGTCCCCTCTGTTGTCATTTAACAGAACTTTTTGGACTGCTGAAAGGAGTTGTGTTCCGAACGCTGGTTGGTGGAGACATTTTGACTATATTCTTGACCTACGTTGTCGCGTAATGCGTTATATGACACGCCGCGTTACCGCACCCGGAAGTGATCCGAGGCGCGGCGCGCAGCGCGTAACGTAAGCATAACAGGACATGTGACTTGTTAATAAAACTTTTCATTGATTCATTTTACTTTTGTTAATTTAATGATGAAAAGCTTGGTCATATGACCTAAAAATTACGCTTTTTATTGTTTTCGAACAATATTTTTTTTTCAAACATATGTTATAATATTCCAGGCTAATGTACTTTCCCGGAAAATTTACAACTATCTTGTAAGTAAAATATATTCCTTTTTCGAGAAAAAGGGCGTTTCTTCCTTCCATGACGGAGCCGTTGAGTAAAAGAGATTCGGCCTGCTATCTTAGTCGCCGATACGCCTGATTATCAGATTCTTATCGATCACTTTATATTGCAGACATGAAAAACACAACTGCTATTAAGCATTTATCTTTACTGCGTTCCTACATATTATACCTTTTATCCGTCATGTAATTGGACTGCTTTATTTCACTTGCCTTTACTGATTCGAAAACAGTGACTAAAAGTAAAAACTTTACCAATGTAAATACTACTACCGTGTTTTGTTTTAAAAACCTTTCTTGTGAAAATGTCAGTATACAAATACGGGCCTATAACCACGTGGGCCGGCCACGGAGCAAACTGTATTCGTATATGATGAGGAGACATTTACACTGTAGAGGAACGTAACGAGCGGGCCATTAGGTTGCAAGAACAAAGGTGTCTAACAGTTGCGGAATCGGTGGACGTACATTTTGTAATTAAAATACGACACGGCCACTTACAATAACATTTTCTAGATATACATTTGCGGGCATGGAGTTACGAGTCCCATTTATACCGGCGCCATTTTGGGGGAGGCCGGGCAGGTCCAAGATATAGTCAAAATGTCTCCACCAACCATCGGCCAGACCAGAACCCCTTTCGTCCCTTTATGCTACAAGATGGTGTCTTCCATTCAGAAAATATTGTTGGCAGCATTTTGAAAGGAAACAGAAACAGCCATTGTCCTAGTGAGTTTCACATTGTTACATTTAGGAAGAATGTTGAAGAGTAGTATGTGGAAAATCTGAAGCCATTTTTCTACAAACTCTCAATCAGACTTGGATGGAAAAAAAAATCCTGAAGAATGTACAAACTGAAAACCAATTTTTGTCTGTATAGCATCAACAGTAACGCTTGAGTCAGCTTTGTGTCAAGCCGCCATTTTCATTCAATCAATAGCGTCCCCCTGCACACATTCAGGGACCTGGTCGTGTCTTCAGATGAAACGGATTGTAGGAAAAGAAGCAGAAAGGAAAAGGCAAAAAGTTCCGCCGGACCTCGGGAGCCGGCCGCCTATGTCATGTGCCACCTTTGGCCACACCAGGGCAATAGTGAAGCTGCAGCAGGTGCAAATAAGCTTCAGACAGTCTTACAAGCACTGCTCAGAACTCTCAACTGAGGCACTCAACATCCAGGACTTGCCATTCGGATCTTGGCGCCTTGTGCTGGTTCCGACCTATTCACACATCAGTCCACTACTGACATCACCTCATAAGCCAACGGGGCACCCCACGCCGACTTTCGGCGCAGCATTGTAGGATGGCCACACCAGTGCGGCCACTTGCTGGACACCACCTCGGTGCCATCCGGATCTCGGCGCGTTCGAGTCACTGTGCCGGAAGAGTGACCGGAACTCAGCTGAACACGCCGTCTTTCGGCGCAGCATTGTAGGATGGCCACACCAGTACGGCAATTTGCTGGACACCACCTCGGTGCCATCCGGATCTCGGCGCGTTCGAGTCACTGTACCGCAAGAGTGACCGCAACTCAGCTGGACACGCCATCTTTCGGCGCAGCATTGTAGGATGGCCACACCAGTGCGGCAATTTGCTGGACACCACCTCGGTGCCATCCGGATCTCGGCGCGTTCGAGTCACTGTACCGCAACAGTGACCGCAACTCAGCTGGACACGCCGTCTTTCGGCGCAGCATTGTAGGATGGCCACACCAGTGCGGCAATTTGCTGGACACCACCTCGGTGCCATCCGGATCTCGGCGCGTTGTGCTGCCTTCGGCCTATTCGCACATCGGTCCGCTACTGATGCCGCCTCACGTGCCGACGGATTTTCTACGCTTTTTGTAGCCCTATGCCGCATAACAGGTCATGTGACTTGTTTATAAAACTTTTCATTGGTTCATTTTACTTTTGGTTTCCTAAAGATGGAAGGCTTGGTCATATGACCTAAAAATAACACTTTTCATTGGTTTAGAACATTTTTTTTTCCCAAACGATGAAAGCCCCACCTTGTTTCTGGATCATTCAGACTGAAGCTGGCGTCAGCATGAGAGCACCACCATCTCGTGGCTCCGTCGTGGTCATTCCGCGAGCAATCATGGCAGCCGCTCCCCACCGGAAGCCTGCGGGAGTCGGGGCCCCTCAAGACTTTTGTAGAATCTTCACGGCTGAGGGGACGCTTTTCGAGAATGGAGCCCAAGCCCTAGCAGGCAAGCGTCCGAGTTCCAAGGTGTCCCAGGGCCATTTCAGTGGACCAGGCTCAAAACCGAGGAGCCGTCTGCCATTTTAAGAGCCATGTGGCAGCCGCCTATCGCTGCACTGCAAGAGTGGGAGCAACTCAACAACATGGTGAGCGAGACGCTGTAGCCGCAAGAGCGGGCGCAACTCAGCTAGATGGCCGCCACCTGGGGAGGCCCGTTCACGCCGCCTCCCCCACCCCCGGGCCGCCGCACGCCAATTTTCGGAGCAGCATTGTAGGATACCAAAACCAGTGCGGCAGTTTACTGGACATCACCTGGGTGCCTGTCGTACATGTTGTGTCAGCCATGTGACACTGGACACAGTCCCATCAACATCTCAACGCGTTCTGCTGCCTTGGGACTATTCGCACAACAGACCGCTACTGACGAGGCCTCCCCCCGCACCACCCGGGACGCCCCACGCTGTTTTTCTGTGCTGCATTGTAGGATCCCAAAACCAGTGCGGCACCCAGGCGACATCACCTGGGTGCCGTCCAGAACTCTGCACGTTGTGCTGCCTTGGGACTATTCGCACAAAAGACAGCTTCTAACCATTGTTGCTTTTTGTGTTGAAAAATGTTTAAATGTTTTTAGTTTTTGTTCCGTTCGTTATAGTTAATAGTTAATAAAGTTTTATAATCTTACTTTGTTGGAGTGTTATCTATTTTTTTAAAAACGGGTGAATGGGGCCTTGAATCGGGTTATTGTCATGTGTGGGCTTTGGAAGTGTGCTGCTGCAGGATCGGACATTTCAAACTCAAATGCACGTTCTTTTTCTTACCTTTCCGAAGCATGGAACGCAATAGCAGGCAGAGAAAGGGTGATGCACGTGTTGAACACTACCTGACCTGGCAAGTTGCTGGCAGTGCCCCCCCGCCCGCTCCTAAAAGAGGGCACACACACACCGCCGCCCCGAGTACTTCACAAATCTTTAAAAGACCATGCGCTTGTTCATGAGGCTTAAATGGTTTATCACCTCTTCTAGAACCCCTGCATCGACCCTCTGACGTTTCCTGGAAAAATTACCATGTAACACAATACCAAGCCCTGTCAGCTGAAACCCCCAAGGAATCGTGGGGCATATTATCAAGGGGGTTTATCTCCGCTTTTTTGGCTTTAAAAGCCATGAAAGTGGAGATAAAATTATCTCCCTATTACCAAGCTGTCGCTAACACCAGTTAGTGACAGCTAAAAGGAGATAGCGACCATCTTGGGCCCCGCTTTGCATGTCAGTGATACTTATCACTAATGACATGCAAAGTGGCGTACCAAGAAGTTAGCGACTGGAAACAGTCCCTAACATCGCTATCTTCTATTACCAACTTTTGGAGATATTCGCGCTAAGCGCGAATATCTCCAAAATCTAACACCTGCCCTGAGCAGTTCTTAGCCATGTTATCCAATGGGAGGTGGATAACATGGCTAAGAGCATTTGCTCGATAATACATGAATATCGCTGACTTTTCTGCGATAATAGCAAGGTTTATCTGCGATAAAAATCGCAGATGTGCGGCGATAATTTTTGTCTCTAAACAAGTTAGAGACAAAAATTATCGCTAGTTGTTCGTAATATGCCCCCGGGTTTTTGCTTGCAGAAATCGGGAGGCGGGAGACTAGCACTGAAATCAGTAGTCACACGCCTGAATCAGGAGAGTTGGCATGTCTGAATTCTCTACAGCTGGGGCCATAAACTACATCCGCAGGGGTAGGTGATAGCCTGGGACCAGCCTGGCATCTAAAATGGCTGCCGTGCACGACAAAATTGTGGCATTGGAAAAAAGGCAAGATGGCGCAGCCGCTGGAAGAGATGTATCAACATATATCAGCCTCCTCAGCCACCCTCAGGAAACATAGGGGATTAGGATACGTCTCCCGCACCTCCTTATACCTAGTAATTTAATTAACGAAGCACAAAATGGCGAATTCCCGTTTCGCTACCAGTTTGCGGCCCAGTTCGCGGCCCGTGAAGCGCTTCTACCGTGAAAAATCATTTTTTTTTCTTTTTCCCACGGGACCCTTTAATAACCCCAACAACATTCCTAGGGGGTCAAGAGGGGGATACCTTGCCCCCTTTCATTAAATTCCCCCTTAGTTTTTCACCTCTTCTTCTCTCTCGATCCTACCGAGAAACAAGATGGCGGCCACTCCGGACTGTCACGCAGCAAAATAAAAAAAAGGTCACGCACAGCCGCTGGAAGAGATGTATCAACATATATCAGCCTCCTCAGCCACCCTCAGGAAACATAGGGGATTAGGATACGTCTCCCGCACCCCCTTATACCTAGTAATTTAATTAACGAAGCACAAAATGGCGAATTCCCGTTTCGCTACCAGTTTGCGGCCCAGTTCGCGGCCCGTGAAGCGCTTCTACCGTGAAAAATCATTTTTTTTTCTTTTTCCCACGGGACCCTTTAATAACCCCAACAACATTCCTAGGGGGTCAAGAGGGGGATACCTTGCCCCCTTTCATTAAATTCCCCCTTAGTTTTTCACCTCTTCTTCTCTCTCGATCCTACCGAGAAACAAGATGGCGGCCGCTCTGGACTGTCACGCAGCAAAATAAAAAAAAGCTCACGCACAGCCGCTGGAAGAGATGTATCAACATATATCAGCCTCCTCAGCCACCCTCAGGAAACATAGGGGATTAGGATACGTCTCCCGCACCCCCTTATACCTAGTAATTTAATTAACGAAGCACAAAATGGCGAATTCCCGTTTCGCTACCAGTTTGCGGCCCAGTTCGCGGCCCGTGAATCATTTTTTTTTCCTTTTCCCCACGGGACCCTTTAATAACCCCAACAACATTCCTAGGGGGTCAAGAGGGGGATACCTTGCCCCCTTTCATTAAATTCCCCTTTCGTTTTTCACCTCTTCTTCTCTCTCGATCCTACCGAGAGACAAGATGGCGGCCGCTCCGGACTGTTTAGAATGTTGACAGACACCGGAGAGCCAATCAGCTTTCTGCGCGCAAAGTTCCGAAACGCGAAAAGTAAGCGGACCGGATCGCTGCCCGGAGCGCTGTTACAGATATATATCTTGATTTAAACGTTAATTTCTCAAAATCCACTGAAGCACATATATTGAGACCTAGCAAAGGCACATTGGGCTACCAGTCCCTACAATTTTGCCAAGTTTCGTGCAAATCCATTCAGCCGTTCGAGCTAAAAGTGAGGCCAACCGCCCTATGGAAAACTCAATGTAAAAAACGCGTTTTGGGACCCCCCTTTTTTCTCAGCCCCCCCTTGACGAAACCCCACCAAATTTCCAGGGGCTGCTCAGAAACAAAATGTGCCATTTTCCTGAAAATTTCAGCCGATTCCGTCCACAAACGCCAAAGTTATTAGACATAGAATTTTCAGAAATCCCATAGGGAATTAATCCTAACTATATATACCTACTGGCGATAGCCAGTAGGTAATATATATATATACATACATACACATATGTGTATGTATATATATATATATATATCGCGCTAAAGAGGACGCGTCCAGCAAGAGGCCTGAGGAATATCTGGCAACCAAGCAGTTTTTTCAAGTTATTGAATTCCCCAGGCCCGTCTCAAGATCAGGGAAGGCAAATGGCCGCTGCCAGCTGACAGTCAGTGACTTCATGGAGAATCGTGGCGACTACATCATCGATTCACGGCCCGGCTTGACATATGAAACTGTGGCTTGGACGAAGGGGACTCAGGGAGCCCATGGACACGCAATTACAGGGTGCTCCCAAAGCATTAACCCCCTTGCTTGTTTTGGCAAAGCAGCGCTCATTGGGAACAGAAATCTGTCCCGCTGGTGGAACTTTCCATAATAGTGCATGCTGGGTATAGAAGTCTTTATTACGGGTCTACAGCAAAGCAACCATTTGGGACAAGCTTCACGCCCGCCAATGGGAGAGCCAAAATGATATTTAAAGGAGGGAGGTGGGACAATCCTGAGCTACCAGCATCTGCAGAAGGCGAGTGACGCGGAAATGCATTGTCCCTAAGTAGCTGTGATTAAATGGTCTTCCAGAAATTCCTCGCTTTGTGTTCTTGATTGCCCAGCAGTGGAGTGGTAATTTTTGTGATATACCACTCCACTCCTGGGCAATCAATATATATATATATATATATATATATATATATATATATACGGTCGCCAGTAGGTAGTTATAGTTAGGACCTATAGGACCTAGTTACCATAGGAAAATCACAACATTCTATTCCCAATAACTTTGGCGCCGATTTACAAATCTTCGCGAAATTTTCATAACTTATGGCCTGGTCCTGTCTGCTCCTACCTTGAAAATGTTTTGGGGTGATTCGGCAAGCGGGGGCTGAGAAAAAGGGGGCTCCCAAAACATGTTTTCCCCATGCAATTTCCTGTAGGAAACTTTAGCCGCAGCTACAGCCCGAACTGCTGAAAAAAATTACACCAAGTTCAAGTTCGGGCATTTATAAAGCGCACTACTCACCCAGAGGGTCTCAAGGCGCTTGGGGAAGGGGTTCATTATTTGTCGAATAGCCAGGTTTTAAGTTCTTTTCTGAAGGAGATGTGGTTTTGAGTAAGGCGAAGGTGAGTGGGGAGTGAATTCTAGGTCTTGGCAGCAAGGAAGGAGAAGGATCTACCACCCATGGTGGATTTTCGGATGCGCGGGACTGCAGCGAGGGCTTTCTTAGTTGGCGAGTGGGTTTGTAGAAGGACAGACGAGTGTTGAGTCATTCGGGTCCTAGCTTGTAGAGGGCCTTGTGTGCGTGGGTGAGAAGGCGGAAAGTAATTCTTTTGTTGACGGGAAGCCAGTGGAGGTCTTTTAGGTGTCCGGTGATGTGATCATGGCGAGTGATGTCTAATATGAGTCTCGCTGATGCGTTTTGGATGCGTTGGAGTTTTTTCTGTAGTTTTGCTGTGATTCCGGCGTATAGTGTGTTACCATAATCCAGTCGACTCGTGACCAGTGCGTGGGTGACAGTCTTTCTTGTCTCAAGGGGGATCCAGCGGAAGATCTTTTTGAGAATGCGGAGTACGTTGAAGCAGGAGGATGAGACTGCGTTGACTTGTCTGGACATCGAGAGAGAGGAGTCTAGGATGAAGCCGAGGTTACGTGCATGCTCTGTGGGTGTGGGAGCTGTGCCCAAAGCGGAATGCCACCAAAAGTCGTCCCAGGCCGAGGGGGAAGATCCTAGAATGAGCACCTCCGTTTTGTCTGAGTTGAGCTTTAGGCGGCTATCTTTCATCCATTCGGCTACTTCTTTCATGCCTTCGTGAAGATTGGTTTTGGCGGTGTTGGGGTCTTTGGTGAGGGAAAGGATTAACTGGGTTTCGTCGGCGTAAGAGATGATGTTGAGGTTGTGTTGACGCGCGATGGAGGCGAGTGGACTCATGTAAACGTTGAAGAGGGTGGGACTGAGTGAACATCCTTGTGGTACGCCACAGATGGCTTCAGTGGCCTCTGAGTTGAATGGGGGAAGTCGGACTCTTTGAGTTCTCCCAGTGAGGAATGAGATGATCCAGTCCAAGGCTTTTCCTTGTATGCCGATGTTGCTGAGGCGTTGTATAAGGGTGCTGTGGCAGACTGTGTCGAAAGCGGCAGAGAGGTCGAGTAGAATGAAGGCCACTGTTTCTCCGTTGTCCAGTAGTGTTCGGATGTCGTCAGTCGCTGCAATGAGGGCGGTTTCGCTGCTGTGTTTGGCTCGGAACCCGGATTGAGATGGATCGAGGGAGTTGTTGGATTCAAGGAAGGCTGTGAGCTGGCTGTTGACGGCTTTCTCAATGACTTTGGCCGGGATTGGGAGGAGGGATATGGGTCGGTAGTTTTTAAGTTCAGAGGGGTCTGCTGTGGGTTTCTTCAGAAGGGCGCTGAGTTCGGCGTGTTTCCAGCTTTCTGGGAAGGTGGCAGAGTTGAATAAGCAGTTGATGACAGCACGGAGATGGGGTGCGACGATGGAGTCAGCTTTGTTGAAGATGTGGTGGGGGCAGGGGTCGGTTGGCGAGCCAGAGTGGATTGAGTTCATTAGGCGGATGATGTCTTCAGTGGTGATTGGGTTCCAGGCGCTAAGGTTGTTAGTTGGCGGAGTAGGATCTGAGGGGGGTGGGGAGGGTTGATCGCAGGGAGTATTCTTGAAGCTGTTGTGGATGTCGGGAATTTTGTTGTAGAAGAAGGAGGATAGCGCATCGCAGAGGTCTTGGGAGGGAGTGATGTCGTTAGATGCGGCGGTGGGGTTGGTGAATTCTTTGACGATGTTGAAGAGTTCCTTGCTGTTGTGAGTGTTGTTGTCGAGACGATCCTTGAATGCTGATTTCTTGGCGGATCAAATCAGTTGGTGGTGTTTGCGGGTGGCTGCCTTGAGGGTGGCCATGTTGTCGGGGGTTGGGTTTTTTCTCCATGTTTTCTCCAGGATGCGGCATAGCTTCTTGGATTTTTTAAGGTCATCATTGAACCAGGGAGCCTTTTTGCTGGCTGATTTGATCTGGTGCTTTTTTAGGGGTGCTAATTCGTCAGCACTGTGGGTGATCCATTGCTTGAGATTGGTGGCCGCTTGATTTGGGTCCAGTGAGAGGGTAGGAGGGTTTTGGTTGAGTGATGTGAGGAGTTGGTCGGAGGTGATTTTGTTTCAGTTTCTCAGAGGAATAGGTTGTGGGCGGTTGTGGTTCAGGGTGGTTTTGTAGCTGAAGTGAACACAGCTGTGGTCCGTCCAATGGAGAGATGTGGTGCGATCGAAGAAGATATGCTTGCTGGAGGTAAAGATGGGGTCGAGTGTGTGTCCGGCTGCATGGGTGGGGGTGTCAACAAGTTGGTTGAATCCGAGATTGGCCAGGTTGTCCAGAAGGGTGGTGGTGTTGCTGTCGTGTTTGTTTTCAAGGTGGTAGTTGAGGTCTCCTAAAAGAATGTAGTTCTCGGAGGCGAGGGCATGTGGGCTGACGAAGTCCGTGATATCATTGCTGAATTGAGTGCGGGTACCTGGAGGCCTGTAGATGAGGGTGCCTCTAAGTGTGGTCCTGGGGTCAGTGTGGATCTGAAAGTAGAGATGTTCTGCGTTTGCAAGATTATCGTCGGAGCTGGTCGTGATTTTGATGGTGTTCCTGTGGATGATGGCGATGCCTCCTCCTGTTTGGTTGGTGCGGTCTTTTCGGATAATCTTGTAAGCGTCCGGTAAGGCTATGGCGATGTCGGGAGCTGATGATGTGTTCATCCATGTTTCTGTAAGGAAGGCGACGTCTGGTGACGCAGTGTCGAGTAGGTCCCAGAGTTCAGTTGCGTGTCTGTGGACCGAGCAAGTGTTGAGCAGGATGGACTTCAGGCGGTTAGTGTTGGAGCTGTGTGTGGAGGAAGTTGGTTTGGTGAGGGTCCTGAAGCAGTTGAACTTGCAGGGGAGGCAGGCGAATGGGCCGTGGGTACGTCCTGGGGTGGCTTCGCAGCATTGTGGTGTGCGTCCGGGGTTGAGGGCAAGGAGAGTAGGGCATCGTATGTGATTATAGTGGGTCGGGTGTTGCAAGGACCAGGGGGTCTGGCTCTGGGCGTGGTCCAGGCGCGGACGGGCGTAGACGGGCTTACCTTTGGCGCACCTTCGGCGCGCATGGGGCGCGATCGCTGCGCGTGAACGCTGCGCGCAAAGGCATCTGTCATATATGGATGGTGGAGGGGGCGAGGGAGGGTCAGCTGGGAGGCGGGGCGGGCTGTGGGGGACGGGATCTGAGGCACCACCAACAACAACAACAATGGCGGCAGCGCCAGAAACACTAGACTGGAGGTAGGCTGGGGCACGGACACTCGGTGAAATGATAAATCGCGCTGCAGCTGTGAGATTTAAATTACCCCAGAAGCGTTTGCAAATGTCTACGAAATAATACAATGGCGCTCACAATACAGCGTGAGTACAATGATACTATGGCGCTCGCAATACAGCGTGAGTACAATGATACAATGGCGCTCGCAATACAGCGTGAGTACAATGATTCAATGGCGCTCGCAATACAGCGTGAGTACAATGATACAATGGCGCTCGCAATACAGCGTGAGTACAAGTGCAACAATAGCACAGTCAACGATACCAGGCAGGCAAGCAGGAGCTGGGGTGAAGGGAGCGACCGCTTCTGAAAGCGTCAGGACGGTGACAGCGCTAACGGGGGAAAGAGTGGCCTATGTAGTCCGTGGGAGGGAGGGTCAGCTGGGAGGCGGGGTGGGCTGTGGGGGACGGGCTCTGAGGCACCACCAACAACAACAACAATGGCAGCAGCGCCAGAAACACAAGACTGGAGGTAGGCTGGGGCACAGACACTCGGTGAAATGTTAAATCGCGCTGCCGCTGTGAGTGCACGAAATAAAGCGCAGCGATTAGATTTAAATTACCCCAGAAGCGTTTGCAAATGTCTGCGAAATGATACAATGGCGCTCGCAATACAGCGTGAGTACAATGATACAATGGCGCTCGCAATACAGCGTGAGTACAATGATACAATGGCGCTCGCAATACAGCGTGAGTACAATGATACAATGGCGCTCGCAATACAGCATGAGTACAATGATACAATGGCGCTCGCAATACAGCGTGAGTACAAGTGCAACAATAGCGCAGTCAACGATACCAGGCAGGCAAGCAGGAGCTGGGGTGAAGGGAGCGACCGCTTCTGAAAGCGTCAGGATGGTCACAGCGCTAACGGGGGAGAGAGTGTCCTATGTAGTCCGTGGGAGGGAGGGTCAGCTGGGAGGCGGGGCAGGCTGTGGGGGACGGGCTCTGAGGCACCACCAACAACAACAACAATGGCGGCAGCGCCAGAAACACGAGACTGGAGGTAGGCTGGGGCACAGACACTCGGTGAAATGTTAAATCGCGCTGCAGCTGTGAGTGCGCGAAATAAAGCGCAGCGATTAGATTTAAATGACCCCAGAAGCGTTTGCAAATGTCTACGAAATGATACAATGGCGCTCGCAATACAGTGTGAGTACAATGATACAATGGCGCTCGCAATACAGCGTGAGTACAATGATACAATGGCGCTCGCAATACAGGTGAGTACAATGATACAATGGCGCTCGCAATACAGCGTGAGTACAAGTGCAACAATAGCGCAGTCAACGATACCAGGCAGGCAAGCAGGAGCTGGGGTGAAGGGAGCGACCGCTTCTGGTAGCCCTTGGTTCAGAAAGAACTCTTTTTGTTAAATAGTGTAAATCTGTTCAGTAGTCCCTGAGAAATTTGAAAAAGAAAAAATATCAATATCTGGGCGGAGCCTCACCACACATGTCATCGTGAGATCTGATTGGCTGTCAGCACTTCATCCTGGAATTGCTTGCAGCCATCTTGGGACCAATATACATGATAGTACCCCATTGAAATGCATTGTAGGGAATCGAAGATTTTGAGGGTTACCAAAAGGAGAATCATAAAGGGTGATAACAGACTTTAGTTACATTAGAATTCATTTTTTTATGGTTCCATACCAATTTCAGGAATTGTGGTGTGTTCTAAGGAGATTTTACCCAGTGAAAAACCTTCTGCTGGGATATCATGAATCATGTTTGAGAGAACATTATTTTCACATGCTTGTCCCATAGAGTTTTGGAAGGTGCGCCAGAAGCTAAAAAGAGAGCATATTTTGTGTAAATTCACATTATCTTTCTCAGTCATGTGATAATGAAGTCTGACATTCTCAGTAAAACATATACATCCAACAAGGGCAGAGACTGTCAGTTGATTCCTTTGTGTTCTACTGCAGCTTCCCAGAGTATTCTAAAGAACAACTAAAGCGCTAACAGCCTTACTTATGACACAAGTATAGCACACCTGAAGCCATCTTGCTTGGAAGAAACTGGTAACACTTAAAACATTTAATTTAAAAAGGAACAAAATGCAATAGAAATTATGGTTAGTGCTGCGGCATATGTTATTTGAGATCTCAAATCCTCGTCTATTTCATTAGAAAATTCTGACATGCAGACTGAAACAATCACTTTCAATACCAGCAGTAGACTTCCAGTTAACTCCCTGGTAAGCAGTAGCTTTACTACAGTGATCTAATGAACGACTGGAGTGCTAACATTCTGAATTTATGGCAAATATGTGACACATCTGAATGCCTTCTTGATGGAATCGAAGTAAAAAACTGAAAGCATTTCCTATTGAGGAGACTACAGTAAATGAGGAAATTAGGAAACTTCATAACAAATAAGTCTCCCAAGATGGCCACCAGAGAAGAAAGAGCCCAATTGTAGCACAAATACCACCCAGATGTAGCACACATATAGCCCAATAACAGAAGTGTGAAAAACACTTTTTATTTTTAGTTTTTCTGCAGTTTTATATAGTGCAGACTGGTCAGACTGGTCAGGTATTGGAGCGTTATATCTTACTTGGACTCCTTATTTGCGTATTTTGCACGAAGTACATGAGATTGATCTTGCGAAACATTGAACTTTACGATTCTGTTAACCTGTTGCTCTGACCCGTTTTTACCTACTGGTTTTAACCCCTCCCACGCTGGTGACGGAACCTCTCCGTCACGCCCCTCGGGTGGTCTCTGCTGGTGACGGAACGGTTCCATCATGGCCCGCTCGCTGCACCTGCGTGGCGCTGATTTTGCGCCTGCGCGGCGCGTTCTATTGAGCGGACGGGGCCATGACGGAACCGCTCTGTTACAAGCACAGCTCACCCGAGGCGCATGACGGAGCGGTTCCGTCACCAGCGTCGGAGCGCCGCGCAGCCCCCCACCACCCCTTAGCACTGCGGCGGAATTGCCGCCGCAGCGAAAGGGTTAATTAATTCCCACTGTATTGTATTAGGAAAGAGAATTTACTGTTTTTATGTACACTTTTATGATCTATGTTTCTAAATCAGATCGAATAAAGTTTAATGAATTCTATGGCAGGACGGAGGCGAGGATTATGCCTATCTTTCCTCACTTTATTTGCATAGCAGTTCAAAGAAAAGGTAACACAACAATCATTAAAAAAAAGAATACACAACACATGAAACATTGGGGGGTAGTCTCCAAGGCAACTATAGTCCAATCATATCACAGTCCATCGTACATAATATTGTGACGTCCCTTCCGCTTCCTCTTTCTTCACTGCTCGTCATTTAAGTGCATTCCTTACATTCTTGGCTTAATCTGACATTGTTGCTGTTTGTATAGCGGTTTCTTGTGAACGTTATTAGCATTATTGCCTTGGTATTGTTTCATATTCCCTGCGCAGCAGGCTCTTGCCTGAGAGCGTTCTTGCCCTCGCAGTTTCTCCCGCTGTGCGCTCTGCGCGTGGTGAGATCCTGTCAGGCGCGTCTGGTCCGAGCGAGGCAGCTCCGTTTAGCGCTATCGCTAGTCTTTACGCGCGTTTGGGAATCCGGTCACTCCTTTTGTATCTGCTTGATTCCCGACCAATCCTTGCCTAATTTTGACACTGCTACGTGGTGATTTCCTCACACGGCCTTGTTAGTGTCCGTTGCCACCTGGTGGTGGTAATTGGTATTGTGCCTCAGTCTATTCTTATAACAGCTTCGGGGAAAACCCAGCTCTTGGAGCACCGGCGAGGGGGCTGTCTTTTAAGGATTTTAAGGGCATATTTTTCTGTGCTCACATCCTCTGCTATCATGTCTTCTCCAGAAGATCATTTTTACTCCTCCTAGCAGGAAGTGGAGGAGGAATGGCCCCCCAACTTCTCCCTCCAGCAGTGGACCAATCCCTATCTCTGGCTATTTCTAGGGTGTTGGCTACTCTTAGGGATCAGGTTGATAGGCTGGCGAAAAGCATCTCTGGGGTGTTCAGTGACATTCCTCGAGAGTGCGCGAATGCTCAAAAATATGCACCCTGCCGGGAGGAGGAGGAGCCTGGAGAAAATTGCGATGCTGTCACCACTATTGTAGACCCTGACGGTGGGATTCCCTTAGAGGTAGAGGGTGTATCAGAGGATGATTTCTCCTCCGATGAGGGCGTCCCTGGCATCCAGAATCCTACTCCTCTCAGTCCCCGGTTGGGGACGGGGTCCACTCTGACATGTTTGAGCCTACCCAAATTTACCATCCTAGGTCGGCGGAGTGAACCCCTGACGCCAGAGTGGCAGAGTATGTGGTGGGGAAATCCATCAACCACTTGAAAGGCTCCGCTGGCGACAACGTATGACGTCATCGAAGCCATAGGAGGACCTCGTCGGCATGCTGACGTCAGTTCCACCCATTTTTTTTGTGCCACTGAGGCAAACAGGCGGACCGAGACATGTTCACATGTATAATAGTATAATACATATATATATATATATATATATATATATATATATATATATATATATATATATATATATATATATATATATATATATATATATATATATATATATATATATATATATATCTGGAAACCCTCAAACCACTTCCTGAATTCTCCCAACGGCAGTCAGGCGAGGAAAGAGACACAGACCTCCGAGGTTTTCAAGTGAGCAGTATTTTATTCAGTGACCCAACACAACGCGTTTCAAGCCCGTAAGCCCTTGATCACGTGTCATATATATATATATATATATATTACCTACTGGCTATCGCCAGTAGGTATATATAGTTAGGATTAATTCCCTATGGCATTTCTGAAAATTCTATGTCTAATAACTTTGGCGTTTGTGGACGGAATCGGCTGAAATTTTCAGGAAAATGGCACATTTTGTTTCTGAGCAGCCCCTGGAAATTTGGGGGGGTTTCGTCAAGGGGGGGCCGAGAAAAAAGGGGGGTCCCAAAACGCGTTTTTCCCATGTTAATTTCCATAGGGCGGTTGGACTCACTTTTAGCTCGAACGGCTGAATGGATTTGCACGAAACTTGGCAAAATTGTAGGGACTGTTAGCCCGATGTGCCTTTGCTAGGTCTCAATATATGTGCTTCAGTGGATTTTGAGAAATTAACGTTTAAATCAAGATATATATCTGTAACAGCGCTCTGGGCAGCGATCCGGTCCGCTTACTTTTCGCGTTTCGGAACTTTGCGGGCAGAAAGCTGATTGGCTCTCCGGTGTCTGTCAACATTCTAAACAGTCCGGAGCGGCCGCCATCTTGTCTCTCGGTAGGATCGAGAGAGAAGAAGAGGTGAAAAACGAAGGGGGAATTTAATGAAAGGGGGCAAGGTATACCCCTCTTGACCCCCTAGGAATGTTGTTGGGGTTATTAAAGGGTCCCGTGGGGAAAAGAAAAAAAAAATGATTTTTCACGGTAGAAGCGCTTCACGGGCCGCGAACTGGGCTGCAAACTGGTAGCGAAACGGGAATTCGCCATTTTGTGCTTCGTTAATTAAATTACTAGGTATAAGGGGGTGCGGGAGACGTATCCTAATCCCCTATGTTTCCTGAGGGTGGCTGAGGAGGCTGATATATGTTGATACATCTCTTCCAGCGGCTGTGCGTGAGCTTTTTTTTTTTTTGCTGCGTGACAGTCCGGAGCAGCCGCCATCTTGTCTCTCGGTAGGATCGAGAGAGAAGAAGAGGTGAAAAACGAAGGGGGAATTTAATGAAAGGGGGCAAGGTATCACCCTCTTGACCCCCTAGGAATGTTGTTGGGGTTATTAAAGGGTCCCGTGGGGAAAAAAAAAAAAAAATGATT
Source organism: Lissotriton vulgaris (assembly GCF_964263255.1). Lineage (NCBI taxonomy): Eukaryota > Metazoa > Chordata > Amphibia > Caudata > Salamandridae > Lissotriton > Lissotriton vulgaris. The sequence continues at coordinate 278,480,645 of NC_141689.1, read as the reverse complement.
TTTCACGGTAGAAGCGCTTCACGGGCCGCGAACTGGGCCGCAAACTGGTAGCGAAACGGGAATTCGCCATTTTGTGCTTCGTTAATTAAATTACTAGGTATAAGGGGGTGCGGGAGACGTATCCTAATCCCCTATGTTTCCTGAGGGTGGCTGAGGAGGCTGATATATGTTGATACATCTCTTCCAGCGGCTGCGCCATCTTGCCTTTTTTCCAATGCCACAATTTTGTCGTGCACGGCAGCCATTTTAGATGCCAGGCTGGTCCCAGGCTATCACCTACCCCTGCGGATGTAGTTTATGGCCCCAGCTGTAGAGAATTCAGACATGCCAACCCTCCCGATTCAGGCGTGTGACTACTGATTTCAGTGCTAGTCTCCCGCCTCCCGATTTCTGCAAGCAAAAACCCGGGGGCATATTACGAACAACTAGCGATAATTTTTGTCTCTAACTTGTTTAGAGACAAAAATTATCGCCGCACATCGGCGATTTTTATCGCAGATAAACCTTGCTATTATCGCAGAAAAGTCAGCGATATTCATGTATTATCGAGCAAATGCTCTTAGCCATGTTATCCACCTCCCATTGGATAACATGGCTAAGAACTGCTCAGGGCAGGTGTTAGATTTTGGAGATATTCGCGCTTAGCGCGAATATCTCCAAAAGTTGGTAATAGGAGATAGCGATGTTAGGGACTGTTTGCAGTCGCTAACATCTTGGCACGCCACTTTGCATGTCATTAGTGATAAGTATCACTGACATGCAAAGCAGGGCCCAAGATGGTCGCTATCTCCTTTTAGCTGTCACTAACTGGTGTTAGCGACAGCTTGGTAATAGGGAGATAATTTTATCTCCGCTTTTTTGGCTTTAAAAATTAGTGGCCTACTGATTTTGCTCGATTACTTTTATTTTTTTACACGATTTTTCACTATCTGCAAAGACTAAACAGAGTATTGCGACTTTGTGCTTGTTTGTAAATAGAGAATGATCCAAAGAGAACCAATTCTAAAACAGTAAATGCTTGGACAACAATCAATCAAATGGAGAGACAAGCAGGCACAACGGATTACAACGGGGGTAAAGGCCTGCGTTAACTACCCTTCAGTATCTGCAAAGAGAGAGTACTACTAAGACAAAAGAGGGGAGGGGGGGTGCAGCGTTCAAAGCACATCAGCGTGCATAAATACGAAAATGTTTTTATCTATCACGTACTTGACATTTTAAAGCTTTTCATATTTGCTATTAAAAAACCAATGAAATTCACAGAAAAAACCATAGGTTATAGTGGATATATAGTTAGGAATTTGCATTTACAAAACCTTGAAAATTCAATGAAAAAACCATTGGTTTTAGGCCATATATAGTTAGGGATTTGCATTTACAAAACCTTATTTTACTCGCATAAAACCATTGAAATTCCATATATAGTTATAAGCGCTAACTATATATCGCGCACCCGCAATCCACTGCTGATGATGTCACATATTACATCATTCATGACATGGTTAGTGACATCACTGATGACATCACTGATGACATCTCAAATGACATCACTGATGACATCACTGAAAACATCTCATTTGACATGACTGATAACATCACTGATGATATCATTCATGTGATAATACCATGAACCTCTTCAGACTCTAATATAACCTTAGATACAATCAGTGTAAACAGACAGTCACAGACTGTCACTCATCCATTGAGTTACTCACACACCTAGTCAGTTATGCCAAAAATCAATCACACCTCCATTTTCTCAACTATACAGTTATACACACCTTACTTATTCAAACATATACTAACACATATTTACTTTACTCTCTTATACAATCTCTGATACATGTTCACAATGATCCATACAACCACTCACACATTCACTGGCTCTTATGCACAGTTATTTATAGATGTCAACTCTCACATGTACTGTGTTTTACATATGTATTTAATTTGTCATGTAGCACTGAGATATCCATTCACTCACTAATACACTCATGCACAGTCAACCGCCCATACAGCTGTTTGCACATGCACTTTTGAATCTATACATATAGTGAATCAACTACTCACACATCTATGTACAGAGTCACACACCTCCCAGCCACCCATACACACACACTCAGTTTCCCATACAAATACTTGGACAACCAATCAATAACCCATACAGTTACTCATATAGCTACTGATCAACATATGCAGCAGTTTGTAGAACAACAGATATAATGATGCACAAATTAAAACAGTTTAGTCACTAACCCATGCACTCAGTGAGACACATTTAATCACTCACTCAATCAGTCAGTCATGCACCTAGTAAATCCTTCATCCAGACACTTATATATCCACTCATTCTTCAATATGTAAAACATATTTTAACTTTACAGAAACATACAGTCACTGGATGTTGTAATCAGTGATGTCATCAGTGATGTCATTTGAGATGTCATCAGTGATGTCATCAGTGATGTCACTAACCATGTCATGAATGATGTAATATGTGACATCATCAGCAGTGGATTGCGGGTGCGCGATATATAGTTAGCGCTTATAACTATATATGGAATTTCAATGGTTTTATGCGAGTAAAATAAGGTTTTGTAAATGCAAATCCCTAACTATATATGGCCTAAAACCAATGGTTTTTTCATTGAATTTTCAAGGTTTTGTAAATGCAAATTCCTAACTATATATCCACTATAACCTATGGTTTTTTCTGTGAATATATATATATATATATATATATATATATATATATATATATATATATATATATATATATATATATATATATATATATATATATATATATATATATATATATATATTGACTGAAAAAACCATAGGTTTCTGGCACGTTATAGTAGGAAAGGTTTTTAGGCACGTTATACTTAATCAATCAATCAATCAGTGACACTTATAAAGCGCGCTACATACCCGTAGGGTCTCAAGGCGCTGGGGGGGGGGGGGGGGGAGCCGCTACTGCTCGAACAGCCAGGTCTTCAGCTTCTTCCTGAAGGAGAGGTGGTCTTGGGTCAGGCGCAGGTCGGTCGGGAGGGAGTTCCAGGTCTTGGCGGCCAGGTAGGAGAAGGACCTTCCTCCTGTAGTCGCTCTTCGGATGCGGGGGACGGCGGCGAGGGCGTGGTTGGCTGATCGGAGGTGGCGTTTGGGAGCGTAGAAGTTGACTCGGCTGTTGAGGTAGCTCGGGCCTTGGTCGTGTAGGGCTTTGTGTGCGTGGGTGAGGAGGCGGAAGGTGATTCTTTTGTTGACGGGGAGCCAGTGAAGGTCTCTCAGATGTCCGGAGATGTGGCTGGTTCGTGGGATGTCGAGGATGAGTCTGGCTGAGGCGTTCTGGATCCGCTGGAGTCTCTTCTGGAGCTTGGCGGTGGTACCGGCGTAGAGGGCGTTGCCGTAGTCCAGTCGGCTGGTGACGAGGGCCTGGGTGACGGTCTTCCTGGTCTCGGTGGGGATCCACCAGAAGATCTTCCTTAGCATGCGTAGGATGTTGAAGCATGCCGAGGAGACGTTGTTGACTTGCCTGGTCATGGAGAGGGAGGAGTCCAGGATGAAGCCCAGGTTGCGTGCATGGTCTGTCGGTTTGGGTGCGGTGCCCAGGGCGGGAGGCCACCAGGAGTCGTCCCAGGCGGAGGGAGAGGAGCCCAGGATGAGGACCTCCGTCTTGTCCGATTTCAGTTTCAGGCGGCTGGTCGTCATCCACTCGGCTACCTCTTTCATCCCTTCGTGCAGGTTGGCTCTGGCGGCGGCGGGGTCGTTGGTCAGGGAGAGGATCAGCTGGGTGTCGTCGGCGTAGGAGATTATGCTGAGGTTGTGTTTGCGTACGATGGCCGCGAGGGGGCTCATGTAGACGTTGAAGAGGGTGGGGCTCAGAGATGATCCTTGGGGGACGCCGCAGATGACTTCGGTGGCCTCTGACTTGTACGGTGGTAGGCGGACTCTCTGTGTTCTTCCGTCGAGGAAGGAGATGATCCATTCCAGCGCCTTGTCCTGGATTCCGACGTTGCTGAGGCGCCGTACTAGGGTGCCGTGGCAAACCGTGTCGAATGCCGCGGAGAGGTCTAGGAGGATGAGGGCCGCTGTTTCTCCGTTGTCCATCAGGGCTCGGATGTCATCGGTGGCGGCGATGAGGGCGGTCTCGGTGCTGTGGTTGGCTCGGAAGCCGGACTGTGAGGGGTCGAGGGATCCGTTCGTCTCGAGGAACGCGGCCATCTGCTTGTTGACGGTCTGCTCGATGACTTTGGCTGGAAACGGGAGGAGCGAGATGGGGCGGTAATTCTTGAGGTCGGTGGGGTCCGCTGTTGGTTTCTTGAGTAGAGCGCTGAGTTCGGCGTGTTTCCAGCTCTCAGGGAAGATGGTGGTGTCGAAGGATGTGTTGATGATGTCTCGCAGGTGGGGTGCGATGACAGCGTCGGCCTTGTTGAAGACGTGGTGAGGGCAGGGGTCGGTCGGTGATCCGGAGTGGATGGAGTTCATCGTGCGGATGGTGTCTTCGGTGCTGATCGGGGTCCAGGCGTGGAGGGTGGTGGTGGGGGGTGGTTGTTCGGTCAAGGTGTGCGTTGGTTGGTTGTTGAAGCTGTTGTGTATGTCCGCGATCTTGTTGTGGAAGTATGAAGCGAGGGAGTTAGAAATTAGCATTTAAAAAACCTTAAAAATTTACTGAAAAAACCATAGGTTTCAGGGGCGTTTTAGTTAGTTGGATACTTCACTTGTATAAACATGCACTAGAGATACATCAGCCCATTAGCACTATCACCAGCTAGTCTGCATGTAAGAGCGCTATCCATCTCTCCCGCTTTTTTGTCATATTCATGCAGCGCATTACAGCCTGCAGGTAGCCCCCGTGCAGAGAGTCAAATGATTTTTCCAGATCTAGCAATAGAACTACAGCCTCACGATACTCGGCCATTGAAGTTTATTCAATAATTCTGAATTGTTCTCTTGATATTAAGGGGCGTATTGTGATTAGGGATGAAGTTCTGCAGGTGGGGTTAAAGACGTCCCGCTAGAATCTTACTGAGAATCTTATAGTCGAAGTATAACATAGACAGCCATCTGTCAGACGCCACTCCTAAATAGTCCCTATTGGGTTTCAGGATAGACACTATCAGAGCTTCCATGGTAGATACCTGCAGGGTACCTCGTCCCAACGCACCTGCATATATCTCCTCAAAAGTGGGAGCAAGTAAGTCAGCAAAGGTGTGATCTGCCTAGGGGCTCTCTGTCCCTTCGCAGGTCCTTCAAGGCTGACTTTATTTCCTCTTTTGTTGTTTGCCTTCCTAACTTCTCTCTTAAGTTCTTATGACACTTGCTGGAAGTCAGCTCTATCAAGGTAGGCCTCAATGTCACATTGAGAGCTTGTTAATAATTACTGCACAAATATGAGTTGTGCTGGACAATTTCTTCATTAATGTTTTGTTGGATGTGCAAAATTACCATATGAGAGTTCCTCTGCCTTCAGACTCTATCAGCCAGGCCAATAGTCTGCCTGTCCTTCCACCTACTGCATGGTTTTATATCGATGGTTGAGAAAGTGCAGTGGTTATAGGGTGGTGGTATACATTTCTTTTACTTGTAATCGGTTGGTTTTTGTTTAAAGGTTTAGTGCAACTTCCCCTTCCAGCCCATGTATAGTTCTGTCTGGTCTGGTTAAGATAGATCCCTTTGTAGGGTCTTCCTAACTCCTAGTGTGTGACTCATACAATGTCCCAGGACTACGTCCCTAAAGGATTCTTATTCAACGGATACATTAGATGCATGTGTTGAAGTCGCGGTCCAGAAATATTGTAGTGTGTATCAATGGGGTTCAAGGACAATCCAGCTAGAAATGAGGTCTTCTCGTTGTTAGGTGCAAAAAGAACAATTGATGGACAGAATGCAGAACAATGTCATACATTTACCACAGTACAGAGATCTGGGCCTAAATACATATTTTTTTTGCTCATCATGCCATTACAGTCTGAAACCAGCCATATGCAAATCAGTCTTGAACCTGTGCCCAATGGTCCAGCTCGAACTGCCAGGCCAGGTCCTCCCTGGATCAGAAACAAGCATCCTAGGACCGGTTTTGGGGTTTCACCCCTCTTCAGTCAGGATAGCTTGATTCCAGTGGCATGAAGAGCACAGGACCCACGTCTGGGCATACCCGTCCCACTCGGGGTGACAAATACAAAAACAACAGTTGATGGACACCATGTCATACATTCACCCCAGTAAAGAGATCTGGGCCAAATTCATAGTTTTTTTGCTCACCGTGCCATCCCAGTTTGAACCCAGCCATATGCAAATCAGCCTTGACACTGCTCCCAATGGGATCAGTCCAGTCCGAACTACCAGGCCAGGCACTCCTGGTTCTCTGTGCTAGGGGCATCGATGATGCTGAGGGTCAGCTCAAACTCATCCAAATATCTTTGTAGTACCACTGCACATCTGCCCTCCCTAGCAACCTGAACATCAGTCATCTGAAAAGGATCTCCAGGTGACCTACATTAAGGAGTCCCTGGCATGGGAAGAAAAGCCTGTGGCATAAATCCCCCCTCCATTGTCTCTGTAATTTTACCCCGTCCTGACTCTCGATGTGCGTTTCCTGTAGAAATGTGACATGTAACTCTCTACACTTCAAGTATGTCAGAATTTTGAATCTTTTATTTGTGGATCACATAACTCTCACATTCTAAGAAAGGAATGTGTAATTATTCAAGGGACCCACCATGACTCTGCACTCAGGGGAAGCCAGCAACTCATTCCAAGTATTGTGCCATCTCACGAGGGACTTGGTAGCTACATAGGAAATTGTAGGGGTGTGCAACCAATCTTATAGCAAGTGCCCCCTTCCTCCATTGTTCCTTGTCCCAATAATTAAATTAACACCCCCACACATCTGCGGCTACTTGCTCTGGTCCAGCGACACCTATTGATGCCCCTCAGGTACTTTGTCCACATTTCCAGGTTATCACAGTTAATGTTATCAATCAATGTCCATGCTATCCATGCTGTAGGGGTACTCAGAAATCATCTGCAATCATCTGCATCAATAAGGGTTTTTAATGTCTTTCTTGCATCATTGTGTTGGAGTCTGAGCCTCTCTGAGAAGAACCTGTTATGCGTCTGCTCAGGTCTAGTCCAGGTGGTGTCTGACAGGTAGTGTCGGATCCCACCACAGCAAGTCATTGTCGTTCTGCCTGTAATCTAATGAGTGGTTTGTGTCCTTTGTTGTTTTCTGCCATGAGCCTCTCCTGCTGGTCCAGTGCATTTTCAGGTTGTGCAAAAACATTGTCCGCTTATCCAGCATTTCCTTGAGCCTAGGCCTTAGTAGCAACATATACCATAACCTTGCATGCCGGAGGCTTCTCCTAAATCCAGGACTGCAACTGTGTAGTTCAGAAATATCGAAACAGATTTGTTGTCAGTCTTGAAGAGCCCAGTTGTTCTTGTCTGCAGTTGTACCTAGTTGCTGTCTGTAGTGATGTACATAACTATCGGTCCTGAATGCTAGGGTCAAATCATCCGCCATGCAGCATTTTCATCTTAGTAAGGGTCGCCACACAGCTCAAGGTTGCAATGTTGTTGCCTTCTTCTTCTTCTGCACTATTCAACACGTAAACGGAGAGCACAAAGCATTTTGTGGAAGGAAAAGAATGAGGGGGACGGCGATCCCACACCCTCCCCACCCTATGGTCCTCTCCACCAGGCTGCAGGTTCCATATCTGGAGGCACTGGTCCACACCTGGCCTGGGTTTCTTAGGCAGCAGTCTACCTTACACCCGCTCCTAGCACCTGTTCTGGGGGGTCTGTCTGATGCTGCACTCCTGTCTCCCCTTGAGCAGCACAAGCCTCATGGAGTATGAGGTGCGCCGGTAAGGGCTACGGGCTGGGGGGCCGTCAAACGAGGTTATATTCTCCCCCCTTCCTCAGGGGAATCAGAACCCACTGCATTAGGGCTCAACATGGCAGCTGAGGTGAGGCCTACCAATTCCTCCACCCAGGGAAATGCTCATTGTCACTCAGTGCAGGGACGCGGGTGCCACCATGTTATGCTTGGAGCAAAGCACTCACACAGGGGTCATTCATCCCACCACAACCTGCTCTCTGCCCAGACTCCCCAGTGCCCTCCCCAGATGGCTAGCTCATATTAAGTGTTATGGGGCGGTGTTTTGGGTGTCACTCTATTCCACCATTCAGGTGTCCTCTGGAGTGACACCAGCATTGTGGAAGTGACAGGCGGTCACCCAAGGTTGCAATCTCTAAGGTCCTTGGAGCAAGATCGAGAGCACAGTTTTTTCTTGGGTGGTCAGAGCCACACCCCAGAGCTCCAGTAGGAGGCAGAGGGAAGGCTGTCAGCTTCTCAACCCTGGCAGGGGCTCCCCAGTGCTGAGTGCCCCGTCACAAACTTTGAAGACACCATCTTGGACCAGTAGATGGGCCCTCACCACGTTCTTCTCTTCTGTCCTCTTTCGGGTCTCCTACACCTGCAGTCTCATACTCCAGCAGCAGCGTATACCAAACCCTTACTTGCACCAACAGCTACATTTACAGGCCTCTCGGGCTTAGGATGCCTGAGTATAGGAATGAGGGGGTGCAATCTCGCTACAGAGCGGTGTACTCCATACTCCGCCTGCCACACTCCCTAAGTGAAGTAGAATGTAATGTTTTTGGCTGTAGTACCACTGGAATACATGTTAGGGTAAAAATGTGTGACTCCCAAGTGTCTTGCCCTTGTATAATGGTGTTTGTTTCCTTTTTACACCCTGTTCCAATCACCTACTCGATTTTCTCTTTATTATTCACACTTTCGGCTTGATTACGAGTCTGGCGGTCCACAGACCGGGCGCGGCAGTGGCAGTCTTTTTAAGACCCTATTAACAATCAGGGCAGTAGGACCATCATTGCCCCAGCGCAGCCACCAGAGAACCGCTGCACCCTGGCTATGTTGCGGCAGTGTAGAGGCAGTAATACCGCCGTGGTGTGGTCCCACCAAGCATATTACAAGTTTCCTCCCAGCCACGGTTTAATGGTTGTTCCATCGCCATGAAAACAGTGGTGGAGAGGAAACATAGTAAGCCCTACAAAGCCCCTGTTGGCCTCTGCGCCCTGGGATGCATTCAGGGAGGCACAACATGCGCCCCCATTGTGTGCATGCGTACAGTTCCTGCTCTGCATGTACTTTCCAGTCCATGCCGTGGACGAACTGTTTTTGGTGTTCACATGTAAGTGTCCATTTTCAGGGCGCTGCTGTGGAGACGTCAAAATAAAAGCCTGCCAGACAGAAGTACAACTAGTAATCTGGTGGGCAGCCTGACCAAGGGTTTGGCGGGGCGGCGGCGGGACGGCCCCAGCAGTGCACCACCAAACTATTAATCAGGCCCTTTGTAGTAGATGTTCCATTGAGCAACCATCCCCCCTTGTACACCCCCATTCTCACCCAAAACGTATACATATGTACATATAAAATACAACAGTATCATTGTTAAAATTGCCACACAACTTTAGACACTGCAGACACCAATGCAACTCGCATTGCAATAATGCATGTACATGACTCATCTCACAACTGACACTACATACGCTGAAACACATTATAACATATTGCATGTCCCACTGTACTTGGGTAGGTTGGAGAAATCATGTTAAGCAGAACTAGTCTGAATATTCTGAGTGCCATCTGCATAGAATAGGTAGAAATATTTACAGAGCTTCGAAACGACACAGTTGCTTTATTAAGGATTATATTAAGCCTAACGTTTGAGAAAGTTATATTATAATAAAGATAATATTTATATGGACAAGTTATATAATCAGTATTGCTACTATTAATATTACATTCAAATAATAATATACATGGTCATATAATGCATAAAAAGCGACTGTGCAGTTATTATTATTGTTATTATGATTACTTTTCAATATTATTATCATTGCGAATAATAATAATTATAATACTAAATATAATATTAATTGTAATAATACGAATAATGCTGGCAATAACAATAATAATATTAGTAATAACAATAATGATGATGATAATAGCATAATACTGAAAATAATAAAAATGATAATACGAAATATAATAAAAATAATAATAATAACACTAATAATAATAATAATAATAATAATAATAATAATAATAATAATAATAATAATAATTTTGCTGTGGAGCGCATCCGTTAGGTACCGTGAAATATTGACATATTGAATTTCTTGAGCTATGGGGCCTGGATTGGCACCGACCCTGCCCTGTTTTATTATTGTGCGCGCTCCTTGTTTTCACAAGTTGTTGTTGGAAGCTGGCATAAGATGGAGCTCCGTTTGACACGCGAAGGAGATGAGCTCATCGTGAGCACTTTGTCCTTAAGGTGGCGGTAGATCTTCTCCTATCAGCAGAATCAGAGACACGATGAATCAGGCGTCCATCCGGGTTCTATCCGTGAAACGAGACCCCTTGCAACGTCTTCTGAAAAGAGCGGCTCTTGCCGTCCCGTGAGCTGCCGCCGCAGTGTTCTGCAGACATATCAGTGGGCACAGGCAGTGAAGCCAGGACTCTGAATACCATTCCCGAATGCACGTGGCACGTCAAACTATTGTCCCTTTACCTGATAAGCAGATTTGCTGCACTTTTACATTGGCAGGTTTCCTTACCCAACTGAAAGTAAAGTATTTTTAAGCCACTAATTGTTATTATTTCCGGAAATTAGAATAGAGTGGAAAGGGGAAAGAAGGTGCCTATGCCTTTAAGGACAGTGACTGTAGCCCCGTGGCTGACGCAGGGTCGAAGTGCCCTTACAAAGTAATGGAACTGTGATGTTGTCCACAATGGGGGCGAGTATGGATGGGGGCGGGGTCAAAGGCGTGGCTAGAAATCAAAATATCTGTAACTTTTTTCGGTCTTTCTTTTTCAGGTATGCAGATATAGAATAACACACGGCTTCAATGTAAAGCAAATCCAAGTTAAGTTAGTCAGTGGGAAATGCACGATCATACTTTATGAATCCTCTATTTGTTAATGCACTGCAGAGGCCTGTGTCTGTAACCAGACAGCCATGGAGCTAAACCCTGGCTGAGGTAGTAGAAGGGGCTAGCACAGGCAACTGCAGCACAGGGGCCTGTGCTACGCCCTATTAAAAAGCACACACTTCAACCTCAGCTGTAATGTCGTGGGGCCCTAGGCCCACATGGTGGCAATAACTGCGACACGTGCACCAGATGTATAGTTGGTTAATGAGCCACGAGCTCGAGCGCTGGCCCTCTTTATTAACTGTGTCACGTGATGTCGTGACATCAGTGGTGGGTGGGTGTTTAGTGTAGGCTTACAAATTTAACCCTTGCCTGTGTCTGCTAGGACACAACACTAAGCTGGTAACTCCTTTCCAATACCATTCAAAATAATAAATCTGTGTGGTCGGAAAGAGTCAAGTGACTCCATTGATCAAATCCAATACCGGCTTAGGAACTCCCTTTACTATTAGACCCTTTGTGCAAATTTACATGTCTTTCAGGCACATAGGCCCCCTGGCAAGAAGACTCGTGTACCTGTCTCACACCATTGGTTTCTCAGCAAAGGAAGCTCCCTGGCTTACACTGCAGCTGAAGCTCCCATCCCGGGACAGTTATCTTTTCACAGAAAGTAGGGGAGCTGTTGTCCTTAAATAAAAAAAAAAGTATGGCCACGTCATGCTCCTATGGCCCGCCCTCTTCGACCATTATTTATATGTGTGTTGAGTGTGCTGGTAATTGAGTAATTGATTTATGCTCTGTCCGAGCATGTAAATGCGCTCCACAGTATCTTTATCTTTTGTAAATTGTGTGTTGTGTGCATGTGTTTTAAGGACCTTTGGGCCGTACTCTGGGGTGCCAACAAGGGTTAGTAAAGTCCCTGTAGAGCCAGGGCACATTGATAGATGCCTACTGTTGGGCGGAAGTGAAGGTGCCACCTACTGGGGATTAGACTTTGACTGCATCTATCACCTAAAAGGCCAAGAGGCGAAGGAAACATTATAAACATTCCCTAATTTGGAGTTTACTTAGCGCTTCCCATGGAGAAGTACAGTCTCGGTACACTCTGCTTAATACCAGATGCAAAGAGGAGATGCAGAATTCCTAATTGTACCGTTGGATGCATATAGAAAATAGTGAACCACCCATCCAGGGAAATATGCACACCAGCACACATTATAGCCTTATAGCCCACAGCTAACGGCTAAACCTGTTGCTAAATGCCCTGAGCACGAGTATAATGAGAAAATGGGCCTTTAACTACTGGTATAGCCTGAGGCAGAAGGGCTGTAGGGCTATTAGAAAATTCCACCCTCTGAGAGTAGAATGTTCTAAATTGAAAAGGGAGAAACAGAGAGACAAACAATGGTTTGTTGGAGCAGAGCGCTAATACAGGCCATTATTAACCCTGAGACATTTTTAGTGTCTTCAATGGAGTTCCCAACATTCCAATGTTCTAATATAGCCTTAAAGCCTGATGTAGCGAGCTCTACTTGCCATTAAAGGCGTTAAAGACCTGAGCTGAGGGCGAGGACCTTTAACAAGGGAGCGGGCCTTTAATGGCTTGTAGAGCCCACTATGGAGGGCTCTAAGGCTGCTAGAACATTCCACCCATAGAGGGCAGAATGTTCTACTTTGTAAAACAAATGCCTCACAGAGCCCAAGGGGTTTGAAATCCCCTTGGGCTCCGTGAGGCCTTTGCTAAACATTGGAATGTTGATGCTCCAGGCATCTACTGGCCATTAGAAGCCCAGAGAACTCCATTGTTTTCAACAGGGTGCTCAATATTCCAATGTTCTAATATCACATTATATTATCATGTCCCACAAGGACTATATCCGGTCCAGTAGCACTCTCAATGGTAAGTGTTCACTGTTGGTACTTTGGAATGACTCTTGACCCAATCTCGACATTAAAACTGCACTCCTAGCTTGGTTCAAATATATAATCATCACCACCAATAAGGGGAGATCATGCTTTCTCTTTCTTCTGGACTTATAAGCAGCCTTCACTCTTAGCAACCACACCTTTGTTATTACATGGTTAGTGGAAGTCCCCAATCCCTCTTTCCCGTCAATATGATGGTTTCAGCGGTTCCTCTAGGGAATGGTCTAATCACCAAAACTAGTTGGAATTAGATTTACATGATCTTCTACCAAGATAGAGGATCCTTCGCAGTCACTGCTTTCTCAGAAATCCTTAGAAGGATTTAATGCTTCAACTGATTTCTTTTTACTCTAGCCTGAGGGTGTTTGTGCAAAATATGGAGGTAAAAAATATTGGAGAACATAAATATCAGGAAAACATATCGTGATTAAAAAATATCATAGTATACAATATCATTGTGAAGAATATTGATTTTCTTTTGGTAAATAATATCATTTTCAAAAATATATTGTACAAAATGTTGCTTTTAAATTATTTTAATGTTTCTTGGTTTATATGTTAATTGTAGCTTTAGTATTATTGGTATAATTGTTATTACTTTTATAACATATTTAATTTGATAAAATATTTAATTTTAAGTAAATTAATATTTATTTTTCAAAGCCATTAGTAATTTATAGTGTCAAAGGTGGTTGTTGGGTTTGTAATGGGATAGGATGGAACGTTATTTAAATGAGAAATATTTTCAATTTAATGTTAAAATTGTTATTGTTATTTTTTTATTGATCATTAATTATGTAAATTTTCAAAATTTTAATTAGCATTACAATTTGAATTTGTAATTGTAATGATTTATATTAAGGGGCAAAGAGTTATAGAAAATTAACAGGAGCTTTATTCATGCATGTAATCTTTTCGAAATCTAACACAATCCCTAGTGTTGCTCAGATTTGAGTGGTAATAATTAATATTAGCCCATTCAAAGTTCTAAACTTTTCTGACTGTTGTTTCGACTGCAGTGGGAATAGTAAATCTAACCCCTTTGAACTCCAACATTACATATAGCTGGTTCTGAACTGGTGTGGCGGTGTGAGCTAAAGAACCATGATAGATTAAACCCAGATCTATGAGAGGGGGTGTGTGTCCGAAAAGTTTCAGTACTCGGTCCATCATCCCCTTGTGTTTGCTTTGTTCGCCCTAGGTTTGCAGGGTATGTCCAGACGTGGGTCCCTTGCTCACTTTGCCACTGGATTCAAGCCAGCTTGGCTGATAAGGGGTGTTACCACAAAACCGGTCCCAGGATGCTTTTTTACGGTCCAGGGAAGACTTGACTTGGCATTTCGGGCTGTACTGTTCCCATGAGGCACAGGTCAAGACTGATTTGCATATAGCTGGGTCTGAACTAGGGTGGCGAAGTGAACCAAAGAACGATGATTGAATAAACCCAGATCTGTGGGTGGGGGTGAGTGTCTGAAAAGTTTCCGTACTTGGTCCATCATCCCCTTGTGTTTTGCTTTGTTCGCACTAGGTTTGCAGGGTATGCCCAGACGTGGGTTCCTTGCTTACTTTGCCACTGGATTCAAGCCAGTTTGGCTGAGAAGGGGTGTTACCTCAAAACCGGTCCCTGGATGCTTTTTTTCCAGTCCAGGGAAGACCTGGGTTGGCATTTCGGGTTGCACTGTTCCCATGAGGCACAAGTCAAAACTGATTTACATATAGCTGAGTCTGAACTAGGGTGTCGAAGTGAGCTAAAGAATGATGATGGATTAAACCCAGATCTGTGACCAGGGGTGAGTGTCCTAAAAGTTTCAGTACTCTGTCCATCATCTCCTCGTGTTTGCTTTGTTAGCCCTAAGATAGCAGGGTATGCCCAGACGTGGGTCCCTTGCTCACTTTGCCACTGGATTCAAGCTAGCCTGGCTGATGAGAGGTGTTACCCCAAAACCGGCCACAGGGTGCTTTTTCTCAGGTCCAGATCTGTGTCTGAAAAGTTTCAGTACTCCGTCCATCATCTCCTTGTGCTTGCTTTGTCCAATACTTTCCCTACTGTTGTTTAGATTGTAGTGGGTATAGTAAATGTGAATCTTCCTAAATCCATTACTTTCCCTACTGTTGCTTAAACTGGCACGGGGATAGTATGTCTAATAATTGTGAAGTCCAACATATTTCCTAATATTTATGAAATAGGATTTATATTATTAGCCTTTTTTAACATTGTTTATTTTTATTTTTTATTTGTTCGTAATCTTTGTATTATTTTCAGTAAATGTGCTTTTTTGGGGGTTTGAATATTTTACTACCTTATATATTGGCAAAATTAATATATTTTGGTATTAAATTGCTTATATTTTTCATGTTGTATGTATTTTGTATAATATGGATATATGTAAATATTGTTTGTGAATTATATCATATTTATATATAAATATATACATACATACTAATTTAAATATTTATTTGATGTACATTAAACATGATCTGGCCAACGTACGTTTCGGTAGGTGTACATGTCTACCACCTTCATCAGGACAACTCTTTTAATTTACTTTCAGGTGAGTGGACGGGATTCCTTTGCTAGCGTGATACTTAGTATGCAGACAAATTGAATGCAAATGGTATGTATGTTGTACATGCGCTGATGGATTGCTCTTTATTGATTAGATTAAAGGGTTAACATTTTTATGTCTCTGTTTTCTGCATGGATATGTGTGGATGTGCTTATCCTGCGATTGATGCTTTTAATCATGCCCTTTTGTTGGCAACACACTTGTTTGCTTTCTTTTAGTTATGTACTTGTTGCTTCAGGGAGAGCTGCACATCTGTCTCCTTGCCTGTAAAGATACACCTGAAAGTAAATTAAAAGAGTGGTCCTGATGAAAGTGGTAGTCATATACACGCACCAAAATGTAAGTTGACCAGATAATTGGAAACCCTTCAAAGACAACACAAAGTGCAATAAATTGTGATTTACACAGTCCGCCCTCCGTCATCGGTGTATGTCAGACAAATAAATAGAAGCTTCCCCCCCATTTCTTTTGCGTGTGATTGTTCCGATTGTGAGAGTGTGGGTTGTTACGTGAGATTGGTTGATTTGAGGTTGCATTGATTTTCTTTGGTGGTATAGGTATGAGAACCAATATAATGTACTCATATGTTTTTCCATGTATTTTATTTGTAAATAATACATCTTGCACATGTTAAAAATGAAATGTTCACTATTAACTTGTTTGTACTTTTTCACATTGAGATCTTAAAATAGAAATGTACATATCTTTATAAATTAAGATCCTATAAAAAGAAAAATTAAAAATATAAAATGAGGAATATACATAAAACTTAACACAATAAAATAAGATGTATCATTCTTTGTACAACTTTGTATGGAAAGACTGATCATTGTGGAGCAGCCCTGTTGTTGAGCCCTCTGCAGGCCACCAGTAAAATGATATAAGTTGATAGGAGTATCTACTTATAACTTTACAACACTCACATCTACATCATCTTGAATGTAAGTTCAGATAGTTTGAAGTCCTGCTGATCAAGAGTAACGCATAAATTACAGACACCTGGGCACATCTTAACAGGACAAGTCAGAGGGTATATTTTGTTGGTCTCCAAGTTGGCGAGTAATCGGTAGGTAGGACTCAAGTAAGTGAATAAAAGGAAAAAACAAAAACTAAGAAGCCACATTGGAGGAATCCATATCATGGAAAAACAATTTTAAGTAAATGCAAAAACATTTCAAATTAAAGGAAACATTTTTTTCAAATATACTTAAAGGAAAAACACAAAACGACATTAAAATTGCTTGGAGTTTAGGAGTAGTGAGGGATTTTGGGATCAGGGATGGGTGATGTTTGGGGGTATTAAAGGGGTTCTTATGGTTCAGAGACAGATGGATTGTGAGGATTCTGTTTAGCCGTCAAGAATGAGTGAAGTTTAGGGCTGGTGATGGGGGACTTAGTGTTCAAAGATGATTGGTGTTTAGGGGTAGTAAGGGTTTTTTAGGATTCATGTATGGGTGCAGAGTTTGGGCGCTAAGGGGTTGTAAGGGTTCACTTCTGAGTGGGATTTAATGCTGGTGAGGATGTTATAAGGTCAGTGATGGGTAGAGTTTGGGTTTAGCAAAGGGTTTTTAGGGTTCACAAATAGATGGAGGTCAGGGTGGAGAGGGGCTTCAGTGGTTCAGGGATGAGGGAGGTTAGCTGTAGAAAGGTTTTTTAAGCATCAGGGATGGTGTAGTTTAGGGGCGGTGAGGGGATTTTAGGGTTCAGGGATGGGTGGAGTTTAGTGGTAGAAGAGGCTTTTAATGACCAGAGATGGGTGGAGTTCAGGGGTGACTAGTGCTTTTTAGGGGGGGAGGAATAGATGGTGTTTAGTGGTTTAGCTGTTTCTTTTAGCTTTCAGGGATGGGTCGAGTTTAGGGGTGATGAGGGTTTTAGGAGTTCAAGGATTGGTGAGATTTAGGCATAGAAAGGGGTTTTTAGGGTTCAGGATTCATTAATGGGTGGAGTTTAGGGGTAGTGAAGGTTTTTTTGGATTATGAGATGGAGAGAGTTATGGGGTAGAAAGGGCTTCTAGAGTTCAGGGATGAGTGGAGTTTAGTGGTCAGGTAGGGGTGTATAGTGTTTAGGGGTTGTTAGGGGGTTATGGGCGGATGGCTCCTAAGTAATTATTTGACAATGTAAAAGATATAAATCCAGAGTAATGTCCCCTGAAGTAAAGCACTTAAATAAGTACACCAACCAAAAATGTTTCTGAAAGTGAGATCTGCCACCTTCACATTTATACCTTAAATAATAAGCATGCAAAAATCAATTTCAAAAGAAGACCCTTTCTTTGAATTGGTTTCTATGAAATGGTAAATGCTATTCATTTTACAAATTTCCATTAAACAGTCTAGGTGAATGCTTTCTCAGTAATGAGATTCGTGAAATTGTTTTTCTGTGAAGTCACATGCAACCAAGTAGGACCTCTAGAGTAAAATTGTAATTCAGACAGACTCAGATGCAATAGATTATTATAGGTGTGCATGAACACATACACATTTTCACTTGAGCAGTGTGGCTTGTGAGTCATATAACACTGCTGTTGGAAGCCTCTGCTGATGTGGCTTTGAAATTTGCCTGCAGCAAGCATCCCGCTTCCAGTGTCAAAAGCTGGACACAGGTTCTTCTTTAAGACTCTGAATTGGAGAACTCCAAAGTAGGTACAATGCTCCCCAGTAGCCACTTTGAGTCCCCATAAGGATGATTAATAAAGGCAGATATGTTGAGGGCCACAAATCTTCAGGAGGAAACTTTAATGAAACAAAAACCTCTCAGGTGGAGAAAAGCTGAAGCTGAAGAACATTGGGTCAAGAGATCCAGTACTACAGTCAGGAATAACTGGAGTGCCAAGAAACTGGAGCAAGCGCAGACAAAGTGATGAACTACAACTGCATTTCTTGGTTGACTTATATACCTAAAATAAATGAAATGACATACAGGAGCAGGTAATCAACATCCACCATGATGGATATAGAAAGATGGGTGGATTTACTTGATCCTAAAAGATGGCAGACATAGGAGCCTGGAGCTACGCACTGGCCAGCCTTTCTTGGCATACATTCTCCCACCCCGGCCGCATGGACAGCTCATCAAGACCTGCCACTTTGGTTGGGTGGTGGAGGAGGCTGGAGGCATGGCAGGAGAGTCACTGGTCAAGGAGGCCTGGGCCACTGTCCCCACAATGCTAGGCTGGTGAGGTGGGCCAACTTCTTAGGTCAGAGGAGCCTCAAGGTCACGCGAAGATCCATTTGTCCTCTGGACCCTGCTGTTAGCAGCACACACAGGGCCAACTGAATATGGCCCGTGCCTGAGGGGCCACAAGGGATAGACCCTGAACAAAGTGGGAAAAATCCTGAAACTTTTCTTGGGGCCTGAGAGCCTTTTTTGCCCACCAGGCAGGCCCTGGCACTGCAATCGAGATGGGGGCCCGACCCATCGGAGCGGTGGAGCTACTGATAGCTGCACAAGGGGACCCCTTTGACCCTGCAGAGGCCTGAGGTATTCTCCTGGAAAGAGGGAGTTCCCTCTGCTGACAACTTGGTGCCTGGAGAATTTGGGTGTTGGCAGTGGGAGTCTGTGGCTTGAGGGCAGGCTAGACGGAGTTTGACAATGTCTGAGACCTGGGAAGCCTTGTTGGACCAGATTGGACCAGATTGGACTTCTCTGCACTAAAATCATTTAGTGTCCCTTATTCCCTAGCTCCTGGGTGGATTAATTAGCACTGGACATTGCATCAGGGCCGAGACGTGGCAGTAGGGGGCCCCAGGTCTTGGACTGGGATGCCTACTGCCCTTAGCTTCAATGGGCCATGTTCAGCTCCTTCCAACTTGTCCTGTTCTTTGTCTGCTTTTGCTACTATTTCTCCAGATTTATCCCTGCCCTCACCACATTATGGTGAGCACCTACATGGCAATCAATTCCAAGCTCAACTCCCTTCTACAATATTCTCTTCACCAATCCATTGTTCCTAGCTGTTGGAAAAAAGCTAAGGTAATTCCACTACTGAAAAACCCTTCAGTTGACAAGTCCATTTTGGCCAGTAATAGGCCTATCTCTTTCCTACCGCCTTTCTCCAAAAACTTTAGAGAAACTGATAAATGCTCAATTGTCCAGGAATTTGTACTCTAACTGGTTGCTGCATTCATCCCAATTGGTCTTCTGCCCTGGACACAGCACCAAATCCACGCTGGTGGAAGTCTCCAACATCATTAAACCTGCTGTGAATCAAGGGACGCAAGTAGCTCTCACAGGGTTGGATTTATCTGCGGCTTTCAAAACTATTTTATTGGAGAAAACACAGTGTGGGTTAAATGGCTGCACCAGTATATTATTTTCTATGAGTGTTTAAATCGTAATGCTCCACTTGTCGTAACCCAAATGCTATAGAATTCACACTATACAAGAAGAAAAATGCTCCTAGAATAAATTCATAATTATATAATCAAATATAGTACATTTATAGATTTGTATAGAAATTCATGCGATTTGAAACAAAATTAAAGTGCGGGGAGTCTTGAAATTTCTTTTCTTCATATAATCTTTATTTTTATTCCCAGAAGTATAAAGCACAGCCAACGCGTTTCATCCAATAGACGCACTTCATCAGTTCTGTAAAACAGTTAGGAAAAACATTATAGAAATTTTATCCAAAAATTATATATACATATTTACACAAGGTCTTTCGAAGAAGACCTATATTATACAATATACAATAAGAAAGGCCAGATAGACATTAACATGATAAAAAGGACTTGAGGCAATTCTACCTAATAATGACAATTTCTCTCAATACTGGAATTGTTATCCTGTAGTAAGATTCTCCCTGCCTAAATCTATTCTGAACATTTGTTTCCAATAGGTTATGGTATTTGTGTTTTTCATATGGTAGAGTGGCCTACATATAATCCATGGATTAATAATCCACAAATATATAAGGTATTCTACTTCCCATTTATAATACCTGAAAAAGTAGTCAAGGAGGTACTTCCTATGATTTGAAGTACAGCAGTACTGAAGGTGATTATGACAGTTGGAAACAGTAGCTCATCAACCCACTAAGGGTCTATTAAAGAAAATATTTATATAAGTAGGACTCACATGTGAATCAGATCACGAAGATCAACAACACAATCTATTAATGTGAAATCTTGAAAGTCAAGAATCTTGTGACGTCTTGTTAATATTATATACCCAAGCTAAAAAGAAGAGAGCACATCTATCAGGGCTATAATCAATACATCCATCCATTAATCTATGAGAGGGCAGCACGTTAATTATTCTAAAAATGTTTGATTACCCACTTAAATTATATACCATCTAGTTTACACTTCCAAGCACCTAAAAAGCATAATAGGATAATTATTGAAAGAACAGAACTCACTTGGGAACACCTCATGTAAATCACCAAACAAGTTTAATGCTCTATATCAATATGCATCGATATTTTAATCGCACCAATGTCTTCTGGATTTTCTAAAGATTATTGCCTTCTATCCATGCTATGATACAAGGGGGAGAACACAACCTATCTTTAGAAAATTCACTCCATCTTTTTCGTTAGAGTAAACACCAAAATAAAGAAATAAGAGATAAATTAATTTAGTATCCCCAATTACTACATGAATCCTCACAAGTTAACTATATAGCGTAATTTGGCTTGGCCAGCTGCAGGATTGCCCACTCTAAGTGGGCTCTGCCAGCCAAGCCAATAATCCGGAAAAATCTTGTGGACTGGCTCGGTGCTGTCCTCAGGCACCTGGTCATCTTGACTCATCTCCCCTTGACCCTGTGACCCTGTGACTAGGCAGGTCGCTCCCTCTGCCACCGCACAGACCCCCTGTGCGCCGCTGCTTCTCCTGACTGCTGCCTTGTTTTTGCTCCTTGTGTCCCCCTTCTGTGCCCCTTGGTTGCTCACTGTTTAAGTCGTTCTGTGCCCTTGATCCTATCAGTGTATTTTGCTTTTTGCCACGGTCTTCTGTATCACCTGTTTCCCGCAGCTCGTGCTCGCCACGGCCCCACCCCCGCTTCCCATTGGTCGCCCCGCTCCCGCCTCTCAGCTGCTCCCCCCTCCCTCTCTCCCTCTTATGGAGCCCGCGCGGTGGTAAGAGGAGCGACCCTTGACCCTGTGACTAGGCAGGTCGCTTCCTCTGCCACCGCACAGACCCCCTGTGCGCCACTGCTTCTCCTGACTGCTGCCTCGTTTTTGCTCCTTGTGTCCCCCTTCTGTGCCCCTTGGTTGCTCACTGTTACTCTGTTTGTGCCCCTTTCTTCTCCTTTGTGACTCGTTTTGCCCTTCGTTGTTGCTCCTTGTGTCTTCTGTGCCGCTTGGTTTGCTCACTGTTTACTTCGTTCTGTGCCCATGATCCTATCAGTGTATTTTGCTTTTTGCCACGGTGCCCTCTCCCCCCAGCCCCCTCTTGCCTTCTTTATCACCTGTTTCCCGCCGCTCGTGCTCCCCGCGGCCCCGCCCCCGCTTCCCATTGGCCGCCCGCTCCCGCCTCCCAGCTGCTCCTCCCTCCCTCTCTCCCTCTTATGGAGGCCGCGCGGTGGTAAGACGAGCGACCCTTGACCCTGTGACTAGGCAGGTCGCTCCCTCTGCCACCGCACAGACCCCCTGTGTGCCGCTGCTTCTCCTGACTGCTGCCTCGTTTTTGCTCCTTGTGTCCCCCTTCTGTGCCCCTTGGTTGCTCACTGTTACTCCGTTCATGCCCCTTTCTTCTCCTTTGTGCCTCGTTTTGCCCTTCGTTGTTGCTCCTTGTGTCCTCCTCTGTGTCCCTTGGTTTGCTCACGGTTTACTTCGTTCTGTGTCCTTGATCTATCAGTGTATTTTGCTTTTTGTCACGGTGCCCTCTCCTCCCCAGCCCCCTCTTGCCTTCTGTATCACCTGTTTCCCGCCGCTCGCGCTCCCCGCGGCCCTGCCCCCCGCTTCCCATTGGCCGCCCCGCTCCCGCCTCTCAGCTGCTCCTCCCTCCCTCTCTCCCTCTTATGGAGGCCGTGCAGCGGACGCGCAGTGGACGCTCGCAGCTGGCGCACGGCTGGCGCACCGAAGATGTGCCAAAGGCAAGCCCGTCTCTCCCGTCCACGCCTGGACCGCGCCCAGCGCCAGGACCCCTGGCCCTCGACGAGGCCAGCTCACCCGACCGACGTACAACGCCGCCACCCTCCACACACGCAATGCCGGCCGGAACCCCGCCTGCTACCGAGCCACCCCGAAACGAACCCACGGACCCTTCACCTGCCAAACCTCCAAATTCACCTGCCTCTGACCCTGCCCGGCACCCGCCAAGCCTAGCACCAGCAACAATCACCTCAAGTACATCCTGCTCAACACTCGCTCCGTCCACAGGCACGCCGTCGAACTCTGGAACCTCCTGGACACAACAGCACCAGACATCGCCTTCCTCACAGAAACCTGGATGAATGCTTCCTTAGCCCCCGACATCGTTATAGCCATCCCGGAAGGCTACAAGATCACCCGGAGGGACCGCGTCAACCAAATCGGAGGAGGCGTCGCCATCGTCCACAGAAACACCATCCGAATCACGACCAACTCCGAGGACACCCTCACCGCCACCGAGCACCCCCACTTCCAGATACACACTGACCCCAAGACCACCCTCAGAGGCACCCTCATCTACAGACCCCCGGGACCACGCACACAATTCAGCGAAGCCATCGCAGACTTCATCAGCCCGCATGCCCTCACCTCCTCAGACTACATCCTCCTAGGGGACCTCAACTTCCACCTGGAGAACAACAATGACAGCAACACCGTCACCCTGCTGGACAACCTCGCTAACCTCGGACTCAAGCAACTGGTGAACACCCCCACCCACTACGCCGGCCACACGCTTGACCCCATCTTCACCTCCAGCAAGCACATCTCCTTCAGCCACTCCACCGGACTACACTGGACAGATCACAGCCGTGTCCACTTCAACTTCAGGAGAACCATGACCCACCACCACCCGCAACAGGTTCCCCACAGAAGCTGGAGCAAGATCACCGCCGACCAGCTCACCACCTCCCTCAGCCAGAACTCTCCCAACAACACGACGGACCCCAACAAAGCAGCCCGCAACCTCACACAGTGGCTCACCAACTGCGAAGATGACCTCGCACCACTGAAGAACCCACCCAACAGACCCAGCAGCAAGAAAGCCTCGTGGTTCACCAACGACCTCAAAAACTCCAAGAAAACCTACCGCACCCTCGAGAAAGCCTGGCGCCACGCCCAGACAACAGAAAACATGACAGCCCTCAAGAACACCACCCGCAAACATCACTAGCTGATCCGCACCACCAAAAGGACAACATTCAAAGAACGACTGGAGAACAACACCCACAACAGCAAGGAACTCTTCAGCATCGTTAAAGAGCTCTCCAACCCCAGCGCCGCAAAAATGACATTGCACCCTCGCAAGACCTCTGTGACTCACTCGCCTCTTTCTTTCACCTCAATATCGCCGACATACACAACAGCTTTGGCGCACAGCTCACGCACCCAACCACGGAACCAGCGCCCCCCACCACCACCCTCTGCACCTGGACCTTGGTCAGCACCGAAAACACCACCCGCACGATGAACACCATCCACTCCGGCTCCCCAACCGACCCATGCCCACACCACATCTTTAACAAAGCCGACTCCATCATCGCACCCCTACTCCGGGACATCATTGACAGCTCCTTCACATCCGCCACCTTCCCGGAGAGCTGGAAACATGCCGAGCTCAGCGCCCTCCTGAAGAAACCCACCACGGACCCCACGGACCTCAAGAACTTCCGCCCCATCTCGCTCCTCCCTTTTCCTGCCAAAGTCATTAAGAAGACCGCCAACAAACAACTCTCCGCCTTCCTCGAGGCAAACGGATCCCTCGACCCCTAACAGTCTGGTTTCGGAGCAAACCACAGCACCGAGACCGCCCTCATCGCAGCTACTGACGACATCAGGTCCCTGCTCGACAACGGGGAAACAGCTGCCCTCATCCTCCTGGACTTCTCAGCAGCCTTCGACACCGTATGCCACCGCACCCTGATACAGCGCCTCAGCAACACCGGAATCCAAGGAACGGCCTTGGAGTGGATCATCTCGTTCCTCGCCGGAAGAACCCAGAGAGTCCGCCTCCCCCCGTTCTGATCCGCGGCCACCGAATTCATCTGCAGTGTTCCGCAAGGATCCTCGCTCAGCCCCACCCTCTTCAACGTCTACATGAGCCCCCTCGCAGCCATCGCACGCCAACACAACCTTAACATCACCTCCTACGCTGACGACACCCAGCTGATCCTCTCCCTCACCAACGACCCCGCCACTGCCAGAGCCAGCCTCCAGGAAGGAATGAAAGACGTTGCGGAATGGATGAAGCTCAGCCGTCTGAAACTGAACTCAGACAAGACGGAAGTCCTCATCCTGGGACCATCCCCCTCTGCCTGGGACGACTCCTTTTGGCCCCCTGCCCTGGGCACTGCCCCCAAGCCAACGGACCATGCACGCAACCTGGGCTTCATCCTGGACTCCTCCCTCACGATGACCAAGCAAGTCATTGCCGTCTCGTCATCCTGTTTCATCACCCTGCGCATGCTCCGAAAGATCTTCCGGTGGGTCCCCACCGAAACCAGGAAGACGGTCACCCAGGCCCTCCTCACCAGCCGTCTGGACTACGGGAACACTCTCTACGCTGGAACCACAGCCAAACTCCAGAAAAGACTCCAGCGCATACAGAACGCTTCGGCACGGCTCATCCTGGACATCCCCCGTCACAGCCACATCTCTGCCCATCTGAAAGACCTGCACTGGCTCCCCGTCAGCAAGAGGATCACGTTCAGACTCCTCACCCACGCACACAAGGCTGTCCACGACATGGGCCCCAAATACCTTAACAGCCACCTCACATTCTACACACCCACCTGCCAGCTCCGATCCGCCAGCCTTGCCCTCGCTACCGTCCCACGAATTCGCAAAGCCACCGCCGGAGGAAGATCCTTCTCCTACCTGGTGGCCAAGACATGGAACTCCCTCCCCACCCACCTTCGGCTGACCCAGGACCATCTCTCCTTCAGGAAGCGACTCAAGACCTGGCTGTTCGAGCAGTAGCGCCCCCCCACCCCTCCCAGCGCCTTGAGACCCTAGCGGGTGAGTAGCACGATATACAAATTTGTTTGATTGATCATCTTGGGGCCCCATCTGTGCTGGCAAGTCGAGATCTGCGGCTGGGGCCCAGAGCCGCATCTGGGCCTCCTTACTGGTGCATGGAGGGCGCTCGGCCTGGGCCTCAGCAGTGCCACAGATCCACCCCCCTGTCATAGCGAACCCCTGCAGACACGGCCATCCCTCATGAGCTGACCTGCTATGGCCCCGGTGAGTCGCTAATAGCACGGGAGTCTTGGGCAGAGTTGGGGGCTCGCTTGCCGTACCGCCAGGCCCAGGCGGCACCCCGCACGGGCGCCTCTCTTCCCCTCCTGGTGTCCGTTGCCTTGGCCTGCTTGCCCTGGGCCTCTTGATGTGGGCGGTGTTCCTCCGGCGACTCCTCATCGCTCAGCGGCCCTGCGGGTGCCTACTACCAGCTGCCCCTGCCTGCTCCCGGAGGCTGAGATTGAGGCCTGCACCCTCGCCACCTGCTGCTCCGGTCCTCTGCCCTGTGCCTCATCCGCTTGATTACACGGCCAGGCGCGGCCTCCTACTCTCGCTCCTGCCTCGCACTGGATTTTGCTGTCTGGTGCACCGATCCCAGTTATCATCAAACTCCTTCAAATACAGACAAATTTCGGCAGATCGCCAGGGCGGGCACTCCAATCCCTCATTCCGCCATCCTCTGGACTCCTCTGCCTGAATGATCACAATCCGGGCCCACTATGCTTGCTCACCTGCCTGATCTGGGCCTTCCTCCCGCCAGCCGCCTACAACACTGAGGTGCTTCAAGCTCTGCTGGGACCTGGTGCAGGGTGCTCTGCCTGGGCCCCATTGGCCCACTCACTGGACTGGTCATGCACCAGCCTGGCCTGATCTGGCCCTGAAAGTCCAGAACAAATATGCTGCTGCTGCACTCTCTCTTCCTTGGACTCTCCCGCTCACCTGACGCTGAGATACTCCTGGGTTGCCCGGCTGACCACGTAGCACCTCACCTGCCCTGAATTGCCTGGCGTGCCAGACTGAGGCCACCTCTACCACCTCTACTGGCTCCCTCTCTTCACTTCTGCATCTCCTGCCAATCCCAGTCTCCTCACACGGTGCTTCCTTTGCTCCCTGGCCCCTGCTCTGAAGGGCACACCCACGTTGGACCATGTGGCGGACTGATCCTAAACAACTGAAGCTGGTGTTTGACCAACGTGAATCATTGCGGCCGGAGGGGGCAGTCATGGACACTGGCAAACTCCCCACACAGCCCGAGCACGACTCCACATATGAGGAGGATCTCAAAGCCATAATGTTGGATGTGAAGTTCACTGTCCCGATCATTGCCGCCCAGCTTGGTCAACTCTCCGTCCACTTGGACACTGTTAAGGCTTGGGTGGGATCTCATGACACGCGACTAGCCCAGGTTGAGACGAGGGTGTCAGACGCGGAGAACGCTGCCACCCATGATCGCCACACAGTCCAATAGATGGAGAAGGTCTTGGAGCTTATTAGAAACACGAATGAGGATTTGGAGGCGTGCTCCCGTAGGAGAAATGTCCGCATCACGGGCGTGCCCGAATCCTGCAACATAGCCAAAATGGAGGATTTTGTTGAACACCTGATCCGGGACCTATTTAGTGAGGTTCTCTCTCCGGTGTTTATTGTTGAGTGGGCCCATCGCTCTTTGGGTACCTGGCCCGCTCCTGGCCTTCCTGCCCGACCCATCATTGCTAAGCTTTTAAATTTTCCGGGACGCGGTCCTTCGATCTACCTGAGAGAAGGGTGAAATTTGTCACCAGGGAAACTCGATCTCCTCCTACCCTGATTATTCGATGGTGGTCCAGGCTGCCCGTCGCGAGTTTCTCCCGGTCAAATGTCTGCTGCAAAAACACGATGTATCTTACTCTTTGGCATATCCAGCCAAGCTGTGTGTCTGTCCCGGCTCGCAAGTGCACACCTTCCTGGAGCCAAAGGCGGCTACGGCCTATGCAAAGAAGCTGGACAAAACACAGCACGCCACTCAAATGGCGATCTCAGTGACAAAGACTGATAACAAACCTTGCTCATGTACTCTGATTTTCTACATTGCAGGGCACAAACTTGCCTGGGCTGGATCGGGTTACTGATGCCGCCCCACCACCCTTCTGTTGGCCTGCACTCGCTGCCTTCACATTCCCTAGATTCTGATCATGGTTGATCCTCTCTGCTGGTGGTACTTCACATCACCTACACTCACAGCTCTAGCCTTTCTTTCCCCTCCTCAATTTTTTTTCTGCTGCATTGATAATCTTTTTCATGGTATATGCTATTTGTGGAGATGGCGGTCCTTGGGACCGAGGTGTTATATTGGGTCTCTCTATCCGCCTTCTACTGTCCGCTTATACCCACACTTGGCCACCCTGTCCTAGCGGCAGGGGCGTACGCTGTACTGAGCCACATCTCTGTGGGATGATTCCCCCTTTTCTTCATTTAGTTTCTTCCCTCCCAGTTGTGGGTTCTCTGGGTGGGTGGGGTTGGTCTCACAACCTAATTGGGGGGTTGGTGAGGGTGGTGGGGGGTCCTCTGGGCTTTGTTGCCTCTCCTTCGAGGCTTGTTGTTATGCGTGTTTATTTACCTGCTCTGCAACGTGCCATTTGATACACTGCTCTCTGTACTGCACATCATGGCTTGCGCTTCTCAGATTTCCCTTTTTGCTCCTGGGCTTATACGGCATTCTCCCTCTCGGCATAGATCCATGACGGTCACTACACTCTGGGCTTGGAATGTCCACGGCCTGAACGATCATCGGAAGGCCCGCCTGGTACATGCCCAACTCGTTCGCCACAAAGTTGACATTTGCTTCCTTCAGGAAACGCACTTGCTCCCCGCCGCCTCCTTCAAGCTCCAATCTCGGCACTGGGACGAAATCCACTCCTCCTTCTCCTCCTTACTCCATCGGGGTGTCTATCCTTATACTTAGAGGGCTCCCCTGGCGCATCACTAAGGCCATTACTGATCCCGAGGGGGCCTTTGTTATTCTGCTTGGTGACCTACTAGCCCAGCCCCTGATTCTCGCAGCAATTTATGGCCCCAACTCCGATGACCCCAACTTCCTTGCACAGGTATGGCGACATATTTCCTCCCTTGGCCTCACTGCATTGCTATGTTATGTTATGTTATGTTAAGGGGAGTCTTGTAGAGTGCTCAGCTACTCGGGCAGAGTGTCCCGACGCTATCAGACCTGTAGGGCAGAAACCGTAAATCGCAGAAGGCTATTGTCCAAACAACCATGTTTTGAGCTCCTTCCTGAAAGAGAGCAGGTTGTCTAGCTTCCGGAGAGACAATGGCAATTTGTTCCACAGTTGGGGTGCCAAAAGTTTGTAAGAGCGTCCCCCAATGCGAGCTCGTTTAATTGCCGGAACAGTAGCCAACGCTCGAGAGGCGGATCGTAGGGATCTGGAAGGATGGTAAAAGCATACTATTTTCCTTAAATAGAAGGCGCCAGTGCCGTGGAGGGATTTAAATGCCATTCTGAGAGTCTTGAAAAGAATGCGTTTGCGCACTGGCAGCCAATGGAGCGAGTTTAGAAGAGCAGAAGTGTTGGACCTACGACTGAGGCCAAAGATTGCTTGTGCGGCTGAGTTTTGAATAGTTTTAGACGGGTGAGGAGATACTCAGGGAGGCCCAGGTATAGTACATTGGCATAATTAGGCCGTGTACCAATCAAGGCCTGTACCGTGATCCTCCTGTGGGCATGAGACAGAAAGGGAAGAAATTTCCTAAGAATCTTTAAAGGGCCTAAACATAGTCCCACTAGACCCAAAATCTAAGGTTTGAGTCAGCCCATTATCAACTTTCACACCCAGATTTTTTGCTATGGGGGTAGCAGCTGATGGAGGAAACATATCAGCAGGCCACCAGGATTTACAGTAGGCATCCGGGGGGCAGCCGAAAAAGAGAACCTCTGATTTGTCAGAGTTACACTTTCATTTGTTCAATCGGAACCAAGAGAAGACGGCCTCAAGGCAGCTCTTGATGTTGTCGCCCTTAAAGTCAGTATTCTTTTAACAGGTAAAAAGAAGCTGCGTGTTGTCGGCATAGGATACAATCTGGGCTCCATAGGACTCAGCCAATGCTGCCAGGGGGACATATATATGGGGGAGATTTCAACATCACACCCTTCGCATTCACGCTCCACCTCCCTCTTGCGCTCCATCTTGGATGATAATTCCCTGTTGGATGCATGGCGCCATTCCCATCCGACCGAACATGAAGGCACCTGCGTCACGGGCACTTCTGGCTGCTGTTCCCGCTTGGACCTTTGGATAACCACTCGTGATGCCTATGCATGGGTCACCTCGGTTGAGCACATGGCGTGTACTCTTTCAGACCATGCCCCTATGAGCTTATGCCTGCTTCCCCAAGTGCGCCTAAGTGAATGTTCGCTTGGTGCCTGCCCTCCGCGCGACTGTGTTTTGTGATGAAATTCAAACTGTGATAGACAACTATTTTGAATTTAATGCCGGCTCAGTGGATTCGCCTTTTACACTTTGGGAGGGTTTCAAGGTGGTGGTTCTGGGTGAATGTATCTCCAAACAGTTGGAAGTTTTGTGATCTATCCGTGGCACACTCGAGCGCCTTGAGGGTGAGATTAGGACCCTCAATTCTCTGCACTCTTCTAACCCCCACCCCGATACTCTTGCACAGCTCCAGGGAAAACTCTTCAAATTTGAACAGGAAGCTCCATAGGACTCAGCCAATGCTGCCAAGGGGGACATATATATATGGGGGGGAGATTTCAACATAACACCCTTCGCATCCACGCTCCACCTCCCTCTTGCGCTCCATCTTGGACGATAAATCCCTGTTGGATGCATGGCGCCATTCCCATCCAACCGTACGTGAAGGCACCTGCGTCACAGGCACTTCTGGCTGCTGGTCCCGCTTGGACCTTTGGATAACCACTTGTGATGCCTATGGATGGGTCACCTCGGTTGAGCACATGGCGCGTACTCTTTCAGACCATGCCCCTATGAGCTTATGCCTGCTTCCCCCAAGTGCCCCTAAGCGAATGTTCGCTTGGTGCCTGCCCTCCCTGCGACTCTGTGTTTTGTGCCGAGATTCAAACTGTGATAGACAACTATTTTGAATTTAATGCCGGCTCAGTGGATTTGCCTTCTACACTTTGGGAGGGTTTCAAGGTGGTGGTTCGGGGTGAATGTATCTCCAAACAGTTGGAAGTTTTGTGATCTATCCGTGGCACACTCGAGCGCCTTGAGGGTGAGATTACGACCCTCAATTCTCTGCACTCTTCTAACCCCCTCCCCGACACTCTTGCACAGCTCCAGGGTAAACTCTTCTAATTCGAACAGGAAGCGGACAGGGAACTCTCTTTTATGGGCATGGAGGCAGGGGCACGCCACTACGGCAAGGGTGACTGCCCTGGAAAGACCTTAGCCAAACTTCTGCGACGGCCTCACGCTGCCTCCTACATTACGGCGCTGCGGGACGGGGGTCCAGAATGCACTACCTCTCCCACCAAGATCATTTTGTGGATGACCGCTTTTTACATGCACCGTTACACCGCTGGGACTGCGCCACCACCTGATCTCTTGGATCAATACTTCAACACCCTTGAGCCCCTCTGGCTGGGTAATAGTCCCTGGGAATACCTTGACGAGCCCTTCTCCAAGGAAGAAATTCTTGCCGCCATTAATAGTCTGCCCGGGGGATAAGGCCCTCGGCTAGGACGGTTTGCCTCTTCTTTTTATAAAACATTTGCACCCCTCCTTGTCCCACATCTTGCCGCTATGTATAACGACTCCTTCGATTCTTGACACTTCCCTCCTTCGCTCCGTGAGGCCCTACTAACACTTCTCTTGAAACCAGATAAATCCCCTGAACTTCTGGACTCCTATGGCCCCTTATCCCTCATCAATACTGACAATAAGATCTTCACCAAGCTATTGGCCTCCCACCTCCTGCCTCTCATGCCCCTGATCGCTCACCCGGATCAGTCCGGCTTCATACCTGGGTGCGTAACGTCACATAATCTCCACACGATCTTTGTTGTACTTCATCAGATCAACCCCACCCTACCGGCCTTGGCGGCTCTTTTAGACCCCACCAAGGCCTTCGACATTTTTGAATGCTCTTCCTTTTTTACCTTCTAGCCGGTCTTGCTTTAGCCCGATTTTTCTGTGCAAAGTCTATCTCCTTTATACCCTCCGGGTGGCTCGCCTCCGAATCAACGGTCAAATTTCAGAACCCATTTGCGTCTCGAGGGGAACCAGGCAGGGGTGCCCACTCTCGCCTATGCTTTTCGCTGTGGCCATGGAGCCCCTTGCAGCCCGGCTTCGGCAGCATCACACTCAGAGGGGCCTGGTATTCGTGGCCCGTGCTCTTGTAGTCTCCATGTATGCGCATGATGTTACGCTCTATGTCCGCCATCCTCAGAAGAACCTCGGCCCCATGATCCGTGAGGTACTGCATTCCGGGGTCTACCCTGCATTAAGGTTAATTGGAGTAAGTCCATTTTCTTCCCCTTATCGGACACCAGTGTCCCCTTCACAACAGACTACCGGTTCATGTGGGCATCAGGACCCACCAGATATTTGGGCATTTGGCACAGTAGGGATGTGGATGAACTGTGAAAGCCAATTTTGGTTGGGTGGTCGACTGGCTCGAGACCTACCTCTTTCGTTGGCAGGGTGCATTGCCATTGCTAAGATGTGCTCCCGAAATTCTTATATTTATTTCTGAATGTGCCGGTTCCCCCCACAGCCCCCTTCTTGTGTACTCTCCGTTCCCTCATCATCTCCCTCGTCTGGGCGGGACGTCAGCCTAGGATAGCATATGATATCCTCACGCCCCCCCTTGTGTGTGGTGGGATGGGAGCCCCGGATTTTAAACTATACGCCTTCAGTGCCCAAGCCAGCTTCCTCCACTTCTGGGTGCATAGGACGCCTTTTCAGCCCCACGTGGTGGTCGAAGCTGACTTGGCGGCTACCTTGCCCCTACAGACTGCCGTCTTAGCCCCTGCCATTCCACCACGCAGAGAAATTGACACGGTGGAGACCCTGCGCTGGGCCTGGGATGGTCTTCGGAAATACTCTGGCACGAACTTGCTCTCCACCGGTTCCATGCCTATCGCTTATCACCCAGCGTTCCCATCGCTGCACTCGGCTGGTAAGGCGAAACGCGCGGCTGACTTGGGATTGACCACTTTATCTGACCTCTACCCCAACGGTAGCTTTTTTCGCTACCGGCCGAATCGGGCCCAATGAACACACTGCTTTTTTACCAGCTCCGGGCATCTAGACGGGATTTACACTGCACGTTCCTGCAGCCCCCCCAGTGGTTATCTACACTTGACCTGACATACACCTCCTCCCCTCCCTGTCTCTCGGCTCTATGCCATCACGCTAGCCCGCTTTTTCAATATCTGCTGATCGCGCCCGCTTGGCCTGGAGTGAGGACCTGGCTGTACTGCTGTAAGTAGACTAAACGCTTATCTCCCAACTACCGCCTGCGCCTTATACATTTTAAATATTTGCACCGGCTGTATCGCTCCCCTGCTAGAGAATGGACCTGGGCCCTAGTGACAGAAGTTCATCTCCCGCGGTGGACTTCTCGCATCTTGCTTGGCTGTGCCCCGTGGTTTCTACATACTGGCGCAATGTATGCTCTATCATTACAGAGATCACCTCTTTGCCTGTCCTGCCAGATCTCAAGACCTGCCTGCTCAGTCTGGTGAGGCATTGCCCTGACCCCACCCGCCGACTCACAGCCATGCTGCTAGTTCTCGTGCGTAACAGAGTTGCTATACCTTGAGGTCTAAGGCCTGCACCGAAGGTGGATCCCTGGCCCGCGGATGCTGCGCAATGTCAGACACTCCTATCAGAATTCTGGGAACTGATGATCATTACAGGTCGGCCACGCGACATCTGGGCCCCCCTTGTTTCATACCTTGTCTTCCGGAGCGCCTCTCCC
Organism: Lissotriton vulgaris; assembly: GCF_964263255.1. Lineage (NCBI taxonomy): Eukaryota > Metazoa > Chordata > Amphibia > Caudata > Salamandridae > Lissotriton > Lissotriton vulgaris. The sequence goes on along the minus strand of NC_141689.1, from coordinate 278,447,123 downwards.
TTTGCGAACTCTCCCGTGCTCCCCACCGGCAACTGCCCGCAGCAGACGCCGATGCTGGTCTATAGGTCCTCCTCTCCCTCCTCCGTCTGCTGCCACCCTCCGCGCTCTTTATGCCTCTATTCCTCCCAGTTTGAAATTCCTTGCTGCCCTCTCCTGCTCCACTCCTTGTCATATGGTCCCACATTACACTTAGTGCCGTCACTGTTTTCCTGACTTTATGATGTTTATGACTGATGTGATGTTTCTAATTTCGCCTGTCATTTGCTGCAGTTTTATTTGATTACTTTGTAACCGGATGTGCATGATTTTCAATAAAGGTCTTTGAAAAAGAAAAAAAAAAAATATATATATATATATATATATATATATATATATATATATATATATATATATATATATATATAAAACTAATTAAATAATAAGTCTAAAAAAATACCCAGCAAACATCCTTTCATGAAACCACTTAAGGAAAGAAACCAGCGCTATATCACCTCCATCTATGTGGCCTACCCGGTATCATATGAAGTCGTGACCAAAGTAGCGTCTGTCCGACCGTGGTGTCTACTGTCAACCTTCAAGGAGTATTTATACAAGTAGTTAACCAATCATAGGCAAGAAAACAGTGTCATTAAAGTCAACCCCTTTAAAGCTCCAATCACTTTTGTTGTAACAATATGTAAAACCAATTTGATCCTTTCTAACAAAAATTATAATTTAACACAAGTTCCCTCTCTGGTCCGGGAAAAATGCACCTATCAAAAGTGAAAAGTGTTTTGTCTACAAGAAAGACATTGAGCCAATCACTACAAGAAAAACAGTGAACCAATCACCAATGTTCTACAGCTATTCCTAGGTAAATAAAAGAGTCAGTCCATTTACATACATATGGTTCTCTCTCTGGTCCACTTGATGTATCGCCCAATAGGATTTCTCATAAGGAAGAACCATTCAAAATACACAAGAAAAGCAGTGAATCAATAACCAATATTCTACAGCTATTCCTAGGTAAAAAAAAAGAGGCAGTCTATTTACATACATATGGTTCACTCAACGTATCGCCCAATCAGATTGCTCTCAAGGAAAAACCATTCAAAATACACAAGTTTCCCATAAATCCAATGCACCAATAAAAAGTGAGAAATGTGTTGTCTAAGAGAAAAAGATTAAGCCAATCATACGAGAGAGACAGTGAACCGATCCCCAATATTCTGCTGCTATTCCTAGGTAAAGAAAAGAGGCAGTCTATTTACATACATGTGATTCCCTCTCTGTAAAAAATGTAAATTGATACTTGTATAGCGCACTACTCACCCGCAAGGATGCTTGTACGAATACCGCTGTGGAACCCATCCTGGCTTTTCCCTGTGAGGCGTCCACTCCTGAGCACCGCCAAGGTGGAGGCCAGGCATCCTTAGCGTTGTGGGGGCTGTTGTGGAGATTAAGCAAGATATTGCCCAGAGTTGCAGAGTGGGACTCCATGATTGGAATAGGCACCAAGGCAAGAATTATCAGGTCTGTGGAATTTTGAGCCCAAGACCCGCCGAGGTGGGGAATTAAACCCTGGTCCCGGGCTAGACCTCTGCATCAGGGTCTGCCGCTCTAACCATTGAGCCACACTTCTCCACTCAATGTATCGCACCATCAGATCGCTCCTAAGGAAAACACCTTTCTAAATGCACAAGTTTCCCTTCAATCCAAAACATGTAAATTGAAAGATTCGAACGAGTTCGTCATTGCGAATCCGTACTTCAAATACATTCAAGCAAGTTAATCTTATTCCAAAATGATATGCAATCCAACCAACCACAGGATACTGACGCAAGCGTGCTAGCAAGTTCATACGTATTTTCCTCTGAATCGCACAGACTTGCCCAATCAATTCCATTGAGTGAAATGGGGCTCCTACCATCACTTCCTTTCCTACCGTCACTTCCTTTCCTGTGCGGCTCAGAGAGAATTTTATTGCAAGAGCATGTTGCTCACCATAACAATCATACCTCCAGTTCCTGTGCAAATGTAACGGAAAAACAAATCCAACCAATCATTAATATTCCAAAATAAGATCAAGACCTTCAAAAAAGCACAAAGTTGTTATAATTTTAAAAATTCCCAAGGTTTAAAAATTAGGTTGAATACTTACAGATCATTCCAAACTGAGAGTGAAATAACCGTACAATTTTGAATACAAATCGTTTAAATCTCATCTTATGCGACACTTATTTCAGTCATTTCCTTACTCATAAGATATTTTTAAAAACACTATACGTTTTTAGAGTGCAAGCTCTAAATGTCTTTAAAAAGTCAGGGAAAGACTAACTTTGCGTTTATTAAGATATACACAGGATATAGTCCTAAATTGCATAATCAGACATACTGTTATTTTTCAATTTAGAAGTTAAAATCAGTTCAGAAAAAATGACAGCAATAGAAACCAGTTAGTCATTATAATGAGGTCATTAGATTTTAGAGATATGTGTATAAACTTATAGAAAGAAATGCAGTTCACTCTTTAAATTGAGGCCCAGCTGTACACTTTTCAGCCTACTAATCCATTTTTCCTCAATCTCAGTTCTTTGTTACCACCCCTTAGGTCATTTTCTAGTTTCAGGATCCCATTAAATTTGAAGCCATTTTATTAGGATGACATTTGAGCATGTGCTGTGCAAGGGGCGATTTTTGATCTTTATTGATGATAGACCGCCTATGTTCTTGTATCCTCATCTTGAGTGATCTAATAGTGCTGCCAATGTAGATTTTACTGCAATTTCAAATTATAACATAAATCACAAAGTACTATTGCAATTAATCAAGTGATTAATTTGACATTTATTGTATGTGTTATATTGAAACTCCTTGCATTTGCAACCATGCTCACAAACAATGCAACTGCCACAAGTATGAAAACCTCTTGGTTGTGTTAGCTAAGAGGAACCAGCTGAAGTACCCACTGGCAGTTTTAAGTAATTTCTCATTATCTTGTTTCTAATCAAAGGTACTCTTTTATACATGACTAAGGGGTTGTTAGAGATGACATTAGTCAGTCCTGGAACACCTCTGAGTAAGTTCCAGTTTTTTGTAGAATTTTGTAAATTTGATGATTGTATTCATTATACATAGTTACTAAAGCTATATGGTCATTGGTTTTTCTCTTGATTTTAGGTTTTAAGGTGTTTGATCTTTTGACCTTCATAATTCTCTCTTCGGCCATACCCAAAAGTAGCCCAGGGTATGGGTGGTCTCATAATCTTTGTTTCAGGTCCTCTCAAGAGTCTACAAACTCTTGTTCCATGCTACAATTTCTTCTTAGGCGTATCATCTCACCATAAGGAATGGCCGAGATGACAGATCTTGGATGGGCACTATCTGCCCTTAATGAGCTGTTTCTGTAAAGTTTACTGTGTATTTTGTTATCCACAATGTACAGCCGTATGTCCAGGTAATCAATTTGGGGTTTACTTCAACGGTTATTAAGGCTTACATTCATCATGTTGCCATTTAGATATTCAACGTAACTTCTCAGACTTTCATTGTTGCCTCTGCAGATCATCAAAATATCGTCAATAAAACGACCCCAAAAGATTACAATGTCTGTCCAGGTTGTAGCCCTGGGGGACCAGGCATACTCCCTCTCAAATCAACCCATATACAGGTTGATGTAAGAGGGAGCAAACCTTGAGAAAATGTCTGGACCCCTTATTTGATGGTACCATTCATCCTGAACCGGAAAAAGGTATTCTGCCATATGAAGTCATACATCTCCAAAATCATCTTCAAATGTTCCGTTAAGCTCCCACTTCTTTTGGATAGGTAGTGTTGCAGTGTTATTTGCCCCAGTCTGCTCTCTATGCATGTATAAAGTCCCACTACATCCAAGGTGGCAAACATTAAAGATGGATCCCATTCTACATCAAGTAATTTAGTCAATACATCGGTGGTATCTCTTATGTAAGAAGGTAAGTTAAGTTCAATGCTGTTTCTCACGCCATCCTCTTACAAAGCCTAAGCAATATAGGGATGAGGGCTACTTTGGCGTGCTCTGAGTCTTTTCTTTCTGACAAAAGCCATCAGTTTGGATGCCACCTATTGCTTCTGATCCCAAGCCTTTGAGGTATGGTGTTTCTATTTTTGCTACTTCATACTCCAAGAAGACAGTAATTCATGCTCTCATTACTTCATGGTTGGATTATGCAAATGCTACCCAGCTACCCAGAATGTAGCGGCTAGATTGCTGCTCGAACTCCATAAGCTCAATAGTATTCGTCTGCAACTAAAGAAGTTGCATTGGTTCCCGAATAGAGTATCCAGTTCAAGGGTCTTGTACTAGCAGAAAGAGCTTTCCATCAGTCTAGTCCTAGCTATCTGGCTAATAGAATTGCACACTATCTTCCAACTCGAACTCTGCGATCCTCTGATGCTTTGTTGATGGCATTACCAAAACTAAGATGGAAGAAATGGGGTGGATGTTCTTTTTTTACTTTGGCTACCTCAAGCTTGAATGCTCTTCCTTTGGATCGGAGGGCTATCAAAGATGAAGGTTCTTTTCAAATGCTGCCTCAAAACATTGCTGTTTACACATGCTTTCTGAAATGCTCCTTCTAATCCGTGGTTACCAGATACTTTAGAGTAGCTGTGCGCTCAACAAAAACCCAATAATAATAAAATTGTGGGGATACAGAGTGGGTGAGTGACTCTACCTGTACCTAGCCCCACAGCCTCTGGAAACACGTGGCTGGAGCTGTGGAGGAGATCTTAGGCACAGACTAACACCTGACGCTGGTTTGCTTAGGGAGGCCATTGTCCCTGGTGACCGCTGTGTGTGTGGGCGGGCCTGCCATTGACAAGGGACACAGAACCCAGGCACTTGGCTAGTTGATGTGACTGATGAGTGGATTCCACTGCTTCTTACAGTCTGTTCAACTTGCCAGGGGTTGACCCACATGCATAATTGTCCTGTGAGCATGTGACTGGAAAGCCTCACAATGGTCAAGTCAGGTTAGGGGCCCTGGCTCATTGGTGGAGTCACCGGAGATGCCCGCTATAGAGGTGAGGCTATTTGGAAATAGTGCAGAACAGTTGCCCCTTGCCCTGAAACAGGATGATTGACAGAATCCTTCCTGCCACTGAAGACTCAAGGGACATCCTACAATCCCAGATAGGGAGTGTGTCAATGGAGTTGTGCCTGTTAAGGGCAGACCATCAGAGGCTGGCTGACAAAGTCTAGGAGGCAGAGGTGGTGGTTGCAGAACTACAACCAGTGCAACAGTCCTTCCAGCACCAGGTAACTGATCTTACTGAATGAGTGAGGATCCTGAAAGGCAGGGCGGACGTAAAGAGGCGGAACAAGTGCAACAATGTGCGTATCCTAGGGCTACTTGAGGGAGCAGAAGGCGATGATATGGTAGCATACCTCAAGAACCAAATGAAAGCTCAGGTAGCATCCGACAGGCCTTTCTCCTTTCTTCGACCCTTTACCGTGCTCGGTGAGTTCCTGTAAGGCCCAGACACCTGGTGACCCAACTACTGTACTATCAGGACCATAACACCTTGCTCCAAAAGGCACAGACAGATGGCCCCTTACAAACTGACAAACAAAGTCCCGGGCACACATTATTGGGTAAATGCACTGTTTGATAAAGGCTCTTGTATTTAGAATGTTCGCATATAAGATCCATGCAAGTTGTTTACGGTCTCTTCAAATTGTTTAATCTTTAGGAACACCAGCCAACACGTGTTTCGTCACAGTGGGAAGTATCCCGTGACTTCTTCAGGGCTGGGAAGGATACAAAATGGTAATGTGAACACATAGGGTGCACAAAATGCAAAACTGCACCAGTGGCCAACCATTCCCTTTTGTACCAAAGTGCAATGATTAATCTATCTAGCCAGGCCAAGCAGCAACAACGTATGTCATGCGACAATGTCACGCACTTTATCACCAAGGCTGTTTTCTATTCTTGTGTGAAGTCACCATTGTTTTGTCTTGCCATTTATCTTTTAGGGTTTCCACGACATAATGGTGCTCTCTTATTTCAATTCCTTGGGGCCACCATTGGTGCAGTTTTGCATTTGGTGCAGCCTATGTGTTCATATTACCATTATTTATCCTTCCTAGCCCTGAAGAAGTCACAGGATAATTCCCACTATGACGAAACACGTGTTGGTTGGTTGTGTTCATACAGACAATTTGAAGAGACTGTAAACAACTTGCGTGAATCTTATATGCTAAAATTCTGAATACAAGAGACTTCAGCAAACAGTGCATTTACCCAATAACGTGTGCCCGGGACGTTGTTTGTCTGCAAATTGTGCGGGTCTCTACCCACACACACTTAGGGCTTTTAGGGCACTTCCCCTATCCTGGTTGTACTGTGCCATACGGCATAGTTAATATACTTATCGCAAACATAGCAAGGCGCTACACTTCCTGCATTTCCTAAACCCTATCTATTAGACATACCACTTACAAATTGACACTGAAGCCATAACTATCTTTCCAGACTTTACTGCAGCAGTGTAGGCTAAGCGGGCTTCATTTCTAGTGGTTAAACATGCACTGGGAGAGGTGGACCTCAGATTGTCCCTTTCCATTCCTGCTAAGCTTTGAGTTATGCTGGAGTGGAATACACATATCTTCCTAACTACCACAGATGCCTGAGAGTGACTAGATAAGTACAGGTTGGAGGGAAAGAAACAGAGGTGCACCAGAATGATGATCCTGCCACCCAAAGAAACAGCAGAGAAGACGCGGGAATAAAGCAAATATGGGCCTTGCATGAGGACCAACAAAGTCCCAGGCATACCAGGATAAACCAGCAGCCTTGCTGGCAACGACTGGCCTTACCCATGGTGTGCCGACTGTCTCAGACACTGGGAACTATACAGATTGTTGTTCCGTGGAATCTGGCTCAGACGATACGGCCCATAGTGAGCAGAGCTTGCCACGTGTGACTCCTCAAACAGTGGAGGACTTGCTTTGAACTTTTAAGTGATGGAAAGGTAGGGGCACTGGTAGCGTGCAGGTACAGTATAGTACAGGCAGGTACAGGGCACTGGTAGGGCGGGGTGAGTAGGTACTCCTGTGATGAATGTAATCCACTGGACCCTGTGCCCCTATACTGTCTTTGTGGTGTGTTCCTCCTGAATTTGGACAGTAGTTTTTGGATGCACGCACATGCTTATTGTTACTCCCTTTGCTGTCAAAGTACCCTGGATGATGGGCTTGCATGACTGTGAGGGGGCTTGGCCTTGTCTTCCACTCTATGTCTCTGATTGAAAGTGCATTTGGGTGACTGTGATGTGGTAGGGCCAGTGCAGATGTTTGCGCGGGCTGTCTGGCACATTCACACATGCCCCCACACACAGCCATTTCCACTGGTTAATGGATAATGCTTTTAAGATATATACAGTTTATGTTGATTCAATGGTTCACCAACAACAGATACTCCACTACTGTATACTCTCCTGGGCCCATACACACACAGTGGTTAAAATCGTGGGTTGGTCAAGTTTTATAATCTTCACAAACTCTTAGGATTAGTTTATTCAGTACCTTTGTTCATTTATAACTAACCCTTCACAGATCAACAAGATCTTTCCTCTGGTCAATTGACCATTAGTTGAACTAGTTGATGGTGATAATTAACATAAGCTAACCTTTTCTGTACTTTAAAATAAATAACCACAGACTCAAGAAAGTTTTAAATCGTTATCTAAATTTCTGATGCATGTGAACAATCTCAATACAGTGCAGTCACCATCATTCATAGGAGAGAAATTTCAATTAATAAACATAATGCATTTATCTCAAACTTACGCAAAAATCAATGCTCAAAGAAAGAGAATAGAGAGAACAGATGAAGGACATTAGAAAAATAACAGAAATTTATAGTTACCAAGGATGCTGTGGAAGACCAACCCTCTGGGCAAAGGGCAGATGAGGGTCCTTTCAGATAGATTCAGGAGACAAAGACTTCAGGACAGGAATCAGGACAGGATAGTTGACCTCTCTAGAATACCGATGGTTACGTCGCACCCCTCTCTGACACCCTCTTCCTCCTTGAGATTCTTCCGCAATCTTCAGATCTAACCCAAATTAAATTAGGATAGGAAGTTCTGCTTCAGATTCTGCAATCAGCTCCCTCCACCCAGCTCAGTGCTTCTTCGGCTCTTCATCAGCAACTCCAGCATCTCACGCTCTGTTCTGGCCCAGCATTCTCAGATCTCAGGTCCCTCTAACTAGCTAAAGCTATCTTAATTAATCCTTTTGTTCTGCATGTTCCACTCACTAAAGTTTCAATATGGGGGAAAATACGAAATTAGATTGGTCAGGGAAAAGGGGGGGTCTTCATTACACCATGCTTACTTGTCACAAGATTCAGTTAAACCATTGTTCGTAAACCCATCCTCATACTTTTTATTCATAAACTTTATTCCCATTTGCTAAATGTAACGATATTGCAACAATTTTGACTATATTATGCATGGTTGAACTCTGCACCATCCTGTTCCCATGATGTTGCCCTTGAACTTTGGCTCCCTTTCAAACGCCTAGTCATGGCCTTCAGGCCCGGACTGGCCGTTGAGGGCACCGGGCAATCCCCCGGTGGGCCGCATGGTTGGGGGCCGGTTTTGGGCCCCTGGGGCTGTTTTTGTTACAGGGCCGTTATGCTGCAAAAACGGCCCTGTAACAAAAACGGCCGAAAACCGGCCCTGTCACAGAGCGCGGTCGCACCTCTCTCCCCTCCCCTCTCCTCCCGGAGGGGGAGAGGGGGGCCGGCCGAGCACTTTGCCAGGGCCGGTTCTGGTTCCCAGTCCGGCCCTGATGGCCTTCCTGGCTTCCCTCACTCAGCTCAATTCAGTTATGCGAGAAAGGCCCAAATAGGCACTAATGATAACAGTCAAAAGACGAATAAAGTGTTTGCACTGTATACCACCCACCTCTACTCTATCCCATTTTACTATTAAACATTAGTAAAATAGCTTGCTTTTATTTCAGATATGCACGTGCCATGCATGCAAGTTTTAAAGGTGGCATTATAATAGCTTCTGCTCTTGCAAAAGAATTTCCCTCCAAGCATTAGTTTGTCATCCTACGTAGATGTAGTTGACGCATGCACAAAAGAGATTTCCCATTTAAAGCAGTATTAGTCCTTCTTCAATGTTATCCGCATAGGTACATGCATACGCAAGCTTCACTAACTCCAAAAATGTACATGTGGTTGCGTATTAGTTTCCACAAACCTTGTTAATAACTTGTTAGTGAGTTAACCGAGCGTATTGTCTCTGAGCCAGTCTCTTTTCTCGGAGAACTTGCTCCATCAAGGTCATGCCTAAGTATGTATGACATTGTTCTGCATTCTGTCCATCAGCTGTGGTTTTTGCATTTGTCACCCCGAGTGGGATGGGTATGCTCAGACGTGAGTCCCATGCACTCCACACCACTGGATTCAAGCAAGCCGGGCTAAAGACGGCTGGAATGCCAGAAACTGGTCCTCGGAAGCTTGTTTCCGGTCCAGGGAAGGCATGGCTTGGCAGTTCGGGCTGGACTGTTCCCATGAGGCACAGGGTCAGACTGATTTGCATATGGCCATGTCTGAGATGGGGTGGTGTGGAGTGCAAAAAAACGATGGATTTAGGCCCAGATCTCTATACTGGGGTGAATGTATGACATTGTGTTGCATTCTGTCCATCACCTGTGGTTTTTGCATTTGTCACCCCGAGTGGGATGGGTATGCTCAGATGTGCGTCCCATGCACTCCACACCACTGGATTCAAGCAAGCCGGGCTCGAGACGGCTGGAATGTCAGAAACCAGTCCTCGGAAGCTTGTTTCCGGTCCAGGGAAGGCATGGCTTGGCAGTTCGGGCTGGACTGTTCCCATGAGGCACAGGGTCAGACTGATTTGCATATGGCCATGTCTGAGATGGGGTGGTGTGGAGTGCAAAAAAACGATGGATTTAGGCCCAGATCTCTATACTGGGGTGAATGTATGACATTGTGTTGCATTCTGTCCATCACCTGTGGTTTTTGCATTTGTCACCCCGAGTGAGATGGGTATGCTCAGACGTGAGTCCCATGCACTCCACACCACTGGATTCAAGCAAGCCAGGCTGAAGATGGCTGGAATGCCAGAAACTGGTCCTCGGAAGCTTGTTTCCGGTCCAGGGAAGGCATGGCTTGGCAGTTCGGGCTGGACTGTTCCCATGAGGCACAGGGTCAGACTGATTTGCATATGGCCATGTCTGAACTGGGGTGGTGTAGAGTGCAAAAGAACGATGGATTTAGGCCCAGATCTCTGTACTGGGGTGAATGTATGACATTGTTCTGCATTCTGTCCATCACCTGTGGTTTTTGCATACGTTTTGGTGGCTGGCTGTTGCTAAGCTGCTATGGGGTTCGGAGTTTGTTTGTTCGCTAACTGGGTTCCAGCGGTGGTGTGATTACCTTTCAAGAATTGTGTACCATACCGGGGTGAGCAGGCTGAGGGGTTGGCCTCGGGCTACACCACATGAGCATGGCCACGACATATACTGAGTTTAAAGTGCTGACCTGAAATATTAGGGGCATGGAGACAGCTGCCCGGTGGCATAATATTCACATGTTTCTGAAGCATAGGGTAGTGCATATTTCTCTTTTTACAGGAGATACACCTTACTACAGAGGAGGCACAGCAACTCCAGGGGCATTGGAGTGGACAAATGTATGACATAGGGTACTCCGCTTATGCTCAAGGGGCCCTGATTTAGGTTTGGGTGGATGTCCTCTTTGAAGCCATGCATATACGATTAGACAATGATGGAAGGTATGTTCTAGTGGACGGTAGCCCCTTGACAATTACATGTGTTTATGCCCTAAGACCAGCTGCAATTTTTGTCCTACTTTTTAGTACAGCTCTGTGTATTTCGAGGAGGGAGTGTGGTACTTGGAGGGTGACTTTAATTGTGTGGCGTATACCATTCTTGTGCGGTTCCCACATTGCCAGGTGCTCCTGCACATGGGTTTGCAAAGGGGTTCAGGGATTAGACAGACAGATGGGGCTTGAGGATACCCGGCAGGCCCAGCATGGTGGGGAGAGGGATTACTCCCTTTACTCTGGCTTATATGCCCTACATGTCCATTTGGACATGTTTTTATGTTCTGCACCTTTTTGCCAGTTTGTTACCCACATTGAATATCTTGGGCACACTCTCTCAGATCACAGCCCATTTCTGATAGTTTGCTGCTAGGGACACTCTGACCAGCTATCCCCCTATGGCGCCTATCTCCTAGTGCCCTAGAAGATGATACTTATCAGGAAGGCCTATAAGAGACTATCTTGTCCAGAACGCAGCCACAGCCTCTAACTGCCTTATTAAATGGGAAACCTTTAAGGCGGCTATTAGGGGCCACTGCCTGGGTGCGACGATGGGTGTCCGGAGGGAACTTGATCAGGAAATGATGGCATTCGATGGTACCTGATTCCTGATTGGAAACACATTCTGCCTTAGACCCTGCCTTGCGAAGGTATCTGGTAGACTCCAGGGAATGCTATAATGCCCTGTTTGAATGGCTCAGGTGTCATAACTACAGAGACTATGTCGCTAGGGCACATGATGGCAAAGGTAAAGCGGGCAAACTGATGGCGTGGCTGGTCCCCCCTGAGATGTGGTGGGGCCCTATAATGTCACTGGCCAGGTCAGATGGGATGCAGGTATAGTCCCAAATACAGATTAACAAAGCCTTTTGCTAGTATTACAAAAGACAGTATGGCATACAGACTGAGGAGTTGAGGGAATAACTGGATGCTCTCCTGTCTCCCATGACAATGAGGAAATTGATGCCAATTGCTGCCAAGGAGAAAGTAGGGCTCCTTGCACCCCAAGAAATTAAGGTTGCTATTAAGGACATGGCACGTGGGAAGACGCCGATCTCCTGATGGTCTGATGGTGGAGTTGTATTAGAAGTATGCTGGTTGTCTGGCATCACACTTAGCAAACATGTACAATATAGCCCTGTAATTCCAAGTATTCTGGTTTGCTGGCACCACACTTAGCTAATAGCAGTAAAAAGGTGTGTACTGACAGCTACCACAAGAGATGCACTGGTTGTCTCCCTCACAAAGACAAGTATGCAGGGGGCACCCACTGTCGCATTTCAGCCATTTTCCATGTTAAACTTGGATGTTTAAAACCTTAGTAAGGTTCTGGCTATGCACATGCTCCCACACATGCAGGCAGTGGCTCATTTGGACCAATGTGGATTTATTCAACAATGGAACACTGCCTTCAGTCTGTGTTGTCTGTACTTGGTGCTCTTCGCATCCAGCAGAGACGGAGATGCTGATAGAGGTGGCCTCATAGCTGTAGACCTGGAAAAGGTGTTTGATACTGTTAGCTGGGTCTAAAAGGAGGCTGTTGTGGATGGGATGCGAATGGGAAACGTCTGGACAGAGAGGTTCGACTGCTGTATATGAGTCACACTGCACGGGTCAGAATTGGGCATAAGGATGTCGGGCTCTTATGTTGTGTGTCAAGGAACCAGAGAAGGGTGCCCACTGTTACTCCTCTTGTACGCTCTGGCTATTAAACCATTGGTGGAGCTCTGTAGGACACGGGCGGGGATGGAGTATCCAGATGGCATGCACTTAGCATCTGATGCCACTGTATGACGATGGTCTGCTTCAGTATGTGGCTGACAGGGATGCGGCTGTCCCTTTCATGTTACAGCTTTTACACAAGTTTGGTGTGGTGTCCGGACGACAAGTGAATATGGTGAGGACGTGTGTTTTCCCAGTGTTACAGGGCGGGTCAACCGCACACCCTGGGGTTGAAAATCAGTTGGGGCACCTCGACATTTCAGTACATAATAATCCAACTCTATTATGCTATAGGAGATCTACGCCAAGGCAATCTGAGAGTGGTATTGTGCTCCCTGAAGGGTAGTGTGGCCTTCTGGCATACGTTATGACGTTGTGTGTCCCCATTATGGCCCGGATTGCTTTAACTAAAACGATCATGCCGCTGTGGCTGCTCTACTATTTCAATAATCTCCCCATCTGGTTGCTGGTATTAGGGTTTTGCCAATTGGAATCGTTGTTGAGAGAGCTTATCTGGGACGGGGGCAACACAGAGTGTCTCTGGGCACACTTCGGCGTATCCTGGAAGGGGAGGGCTCGCGTTTGCAGACTTTGAGCTCTATTACTTGGCAGCCTAGCTGGAATGGATCACGCTCTGGCTGGATGGCGCAAACTTGACTGAACTGGGATGCCTGCAGCTGGTGCCTAACCAGGGAGCACTCCTGGCTCAACTTTTGTGATGAATGCTGCAGTTGGGGGGTGGTTTACTCTTGGAATTGGTGCTCGGGAGCTGGTGGCGTGGTGTCCAGCAGACACTGGACTGGCAGTTGTATACCCCCACTCTTACATTGGTGGGGCTGACACATGGGGATCCTCCATGTTTTTGTAGGCGGCACAGACGGTGGCGGGGATGAAGGTAGGGCTGGTGATGGTCGGAGACCGTTATGAGACTGTAATGTAATGTAATGTAAAAATTACTTGTAAAGCGCGGCATACACCGGACGGTTTCTTGGCGCTGTTCACTTTATTCGGTGAGAGGCAGGAGACAGGGAGAGAAGAGTGTTATGTGTAAATGCTGCGGAAGAGGTGGGTTTTTAGGAGAGACCTGAAGTGAAGGTGAGAGGAGGAGAGTCTTAGTTCCAGCGGCAGAGAGTTCCAGAATGAGGGTGCCAAGAAGGAGAATCTAAGACCTCCATGTTTTTTGCGCCTAAAACGGGGTGTCTGAAGGAGCGCAAGATGAGAGGAGCGGAGGTGCCTGGAGGGAGTATAAGGGTGCAGAAGAGAGGAAATAAAGGAAGGACCGGTGCCGGCCAAAGATTTATGAGTCAGGCAGCCCAATTTGAACTTGCAGCACTCCGAGATAGGAAGCCAGTGTAGGGCCCTAAGAAGAGGACGAACATGGTGATGTTTTGGTTGATGGTAGATGAGGCGGGCTGCCTGATTCTGTATCAGCTGCAATCTGTTAATTTGGTATTGTGGGATGCCAACGTACAGGGCATTGGCGTAGTCGATCCGAGAGATGACTAAAGCCAGCAGTACCAGAGTGAGGGCTTCAGTGGTCAAAAAGTGAGCTATTTTTCGAATCTTCCGAAGCTGAAAGAAGCAAGAGGACACGGTAGCACTGACCTGGTGCTTCATTGAGAGGTCATGGGAGATGTAAACCCCCAGGCTTTTCACTTTGTCAGCAGGGTGTGGGGGGGGGGCGAGGGAAAGGGGCCAGAAGGTGGAGTTCCAGGGATTGGATGAGCCTCCGATAAGAACGAGCTCCGTCTTGTCGGGATTGAGTTTGAGATGGTGAGTGCTCATCCAATTGCTGATATGGCAGAGGGTGGACTGGAAATCTTGAGCCGCTCCGTCCGAGGAGTCGAGGTTAAAGACGAGCTGAATGTCATCTGCATAGTTAAATGCAGTGACATTCCTACCGCGGAGGGAGCGGATCAGGGGGGTGAGGTAAAGGTTGAAGAGGAGGGGTGACAGGGATGAACCCTGCGGGACACCGCAGTTGACCCTGGTCCTATTTGCCGTAAACTGGGAGAGACGGACCGATTGATGGCGGTCCGCCAGGAAGGATCGAACCCAGTTAAGGGCCGTCCCACTGACGCCTGCCTCTTTGACACGGTCGACTAAGATGGTGTGGTCGACCGTGTCGAAGGCTGCTGACAGGTCTAAGAGCACCAAGGCTTGACTGGTGTTGGAGTCGGCACCTCTACGAAGTTCCTCCATGACAGAGAGGATGACCGCCTCTGTCGAATGGGCAGGTCTAAACCCTGCTTGCTGGGAGTCTAGGAAGTTGGAGTCCTCAATGAAGGAGCTGAGGGCGCTGGTTACATGTGTCTCAAGTACCTTGCTCAGGTAGGGGAGAAGGGAGATGGGGCGGAAGTTGCCCAAAACCGTGGGGTCGACGTTGGTTTTTGTTAATATAGGGACCACTTCAGCGTTCTTGAACTGACTGGGGACTTCGCCGAGCAGAAGAGAGTTGTTCAGGAGGGCCAATGGAGGGCCAGGACAGGCTGAAAAAGCGGTCCGGAGAATTGCCGGAGGGCAGCAGTCAGTGGGGGAACCAGATGAAACTTTGTTGAGCAAGGAGAGGAAGTCTTCTTTGGGTATAGGGGGAAGCTGGGTCAGGAAGCGGGAGTTAAGAAAGGGGGCGGCCTCTGGGGGGGACATAGCCGGGGCCCCAGATGAGATACTGTTTTTAATTTTACTGATTTTGTCAATGAAAAAGCAGTTAAGGGAGTCGCAAAGTGCCTGAGAAGGGAGGGGTTTGATAGTCACCCTATCCGGGTGTGAAAGCTCCTCCACAATAGCGAAGATGTCCTTAGATTTTTGCGCGGAGTTGAGAATTTTTGATGAGAAGTAGGCGGTCTTGGCAACTGAAATTGCTTGTTTATATTCTCCTGAGAGTTTTAGGAAGTGGGATTTTTCTAAAGGGTCGTAGTTTTTGCGCCAGCGGCGCTCGGCTTGGCGAAGTCCTAGTTTTAGGGTTTTGAGGCTGTCGGAAAACCAGCGATGTGCGTCGTGAGGGCGCTTAGTTCTAATAGACTTAAGGGGGGCGACCTTGTCGCTGGCGGACTCCAGCCATTTGACGAGTGCGGCTTCCTGGGAGTCTAGAGAGCCTGGGCCGGGCGGGGCCGAAGAAGTTAGAGAGGAGAGGAAAAGGTTGAGGTCTGCTTTATTCCAGTTGCGGGCCAGGAGGCTAGGGCCTCGGCTACGGGGTTTGGTGAGGGGACCAGGAGAAGGAAAGAAATTAAGAAATGGTCCGACCAGTGGCAAGGAAGGATCGTGAGAGATTTGATTTCAAGGTTGTAGGTCCACACCTGATCTAAGGTGTGGCCTTTGGAATGAGTAGCTGTGTGGATGTGTTGATGGCCATTGAGGCCGCTTAGTAGGTCAGTGAAAGCCAAGGAATGAGGGCTTTCATGTGGGTCCGACGGCCAGTAATTAAAGTCTCCTAATACCAGGAGTTTGGAGTTGTTGATGGTGAGTTGAGATAGTAGGTCGCCAAAAAGAGAGGGGAAATTGGGCATGGGTTGAGGAGAGCGGTATACCAGAACACAGGTAAGAGGGGACACCGAGGATTCAAGTCTAATAGCCAGGCAGTCGGCCTGGGGGATGGTGAGTAGAGAGAGGGAGGTAAATCTGATGGGGAGTTTGATAATAGCGGCTACGCCACCTCCGGTTTTACCGGCAGGTCGGTTGGCTTGGAGAATGTAATACCCCGGAGGAATTGCAGCCAAGATGTCAGACATTAATGCGACATTAATACTCTTGGCAATGTTGGTTGTAATGCATGGCTTGCCTCCAGGATAATTTCTCACTTATGAGGTGCTGACCTGAAAGGTTATGGCCCTCTAGAATGTAGGGGTGAAAGATCATCAGACACATGCAGTTCTGTATTTTCAGCTGTCCCTGAGGAGACTAGGCATCTTGTTCAGTGGCTATATGGTGCTCTTAATGCAATGATGCTGAAACCCTTTGAAAGCTACTTTGGACAGGGATGTTTTGGATCAGGAATGAGAATTGATGTTAGCAAACCCGCAAAAAAAACTCCTGGAATACTCAGTTCAAGATGATCCAGCATAATTATCTTAACCAGATCTATTTCATCTCGAAGAATCTAACTGCAATACATGGGGGGAGCCCAAATGTTGTCTTCACTATGCACAGGTAGAGGTGAATTTCTGCCATATGACTTGGTCCTGTGCCCTGTTCGTACGTTTTGGACATCAGCAGTACAGTGGCTGGGTGCAACACTGGATCAGGTAATCCCGATTACTTTAGAGGCATGCCTGCTGTCACCCGCTTTCCAAGACAGCTGGGAATCGCTTCATAGACCCCGCCTTCATATTAGCCAAGCGGCAGATTTCCATGACATGGAAGTCGATGGTCGACCCAGTGATGGCCAAGTGGGAAGCCGCAGTTAGGGAGTGGGTTCGAGCGGAGGGACAGGCCTTGCGCCATGAAGAGGCTCATGCGGTGAGGAGAAGACCAATAGCACCCGTATGGACGCATGTGTTGGATGTCTTTGAGAACCTGCGGGAGGCCCATCTGCCTCCCAAAGGAAGTTTAAACTCAGGAGGTATGATGGAAATGTCATTTTGGTGAACTGCTATACAGTGTAACTGTACAGCACTATGAAAAATGCTAATAAAACACTTTTAAAAAAATGGACATGGAAAGGTCTTTAGGTAACTAATACCACATTCATCTTGGAATGGAGTTCCAAGATGAAAAGTAAAAGTAACATCTGGAATTCAATAACATCTTGCTAGAATTTGAAAAGATGATTAAAGTCTTCAGGGTGTGATTATGTGGCTTCCATACACTGTCTTAGCTGAATTCACCAGCCACACACGCTGTCCGACACAAACACGTTATGTGCCTCATCTGTCCAGGGTAACAACACAGAGGAACCAGGAAGCCTCAACCTGGCTGTACTTTGAAATCCGGTGTAGACTAAGATCCAGTACAGCAGTATGTATGAACCGGGCTGGCAGCTGGTTCATACCTATTATGAACTGTTTGAGGCATGCTCATAACAGTACAACACTCCCGAGCCCCCCCTCGGAGCTCTGGGCTTATCCAGAAATGACTGATGAAAATAATAAAACAAGTCAGGGAATGAACTGAGGAGCCCAAATCCATTATCTTTCACTCAGTGGATATTTTCCCATAAATAAGTCATACTTTTTGCCAGCGAGCATTGCTGTTGATAATATAAATTATGATTTCAAAATAAGGGTGTTTGGGCCATATGTATCAAGGCCCAATAGGATCGCAAACGCCGAAATTCGCAGAATTTCGCCGTTTGCAAACCCATTTACGCAAAATGGTATGTATCAAACAATTTGGGTGCAAAATAAGGAATCGCAAAATTTGCCATTCCTTAACTTGCGATTGCATTTAAGGTATTACCAAGGTTTATCGCAAATACGATAAAAATCGGCCGCAATGCATGAATATCGCTGAAAAGTCAGCGATATTCATGCTCTTAGCCATGTTATCCACCTCCCATTGGATAACATGGCTAAGAACTGCTCAGGGCAGGTGTTAGCTTTTGGAGATATTCACGCTTAGCGCAAATATCTCCAAAAGTTGGTAATAGGAGATAGCGATGTTAGCGACTGTTTCCAGTCGCTAACATCTTGGCACGCCCACTTTGCATGTCATTAGTGATAAATATCACTGACATGCAAAGTGGGGCCCAAGATGGTCGCTATCTCCTACTAGCTGTCGCTTACTGGTGTTAGCGACAGCTAGGTAATAGGGAGATAATTTTATCTCCGCTTTCTTGGCTTTTAAAGCCAAAAAAGCGGAGATAAACCCCCTTGATAATATCCCCCAAAGTTCCTATTGGCTGTTCCAACATTAAATATTTTGTAGGAATTGTAAATTCCGATGATTAATTAATGAGCCTCCATAAGAAGATGTCTACACTCTTCACACACAGGCGTCATGCTTAAAAGTTATTTTTCAATAACTGAATACTGTTTTTCGGTAGGAGTACGAATGTGAGACATGTAAATTATTGGATGCTCCAAACTCAGTTTGATATTGCTGCAGAGTCTGATGCATCTGTCTGTACAATTAACTTCTTTTCTCGTTCTAGGTGTCATAACATAAGGACTTATGTGGATGGTTTTTTCAATTCTTGTGAAGTCTTTTCAGATGTATCATCTCAAAGAAAGCCTTGTTAGACCTTTGCAGATAATATGTGTGTGGGCAGTCATGCTATAATTGTGAAGTGCTGCACTAAAAACTGTGTATGCTTTACTGTATTATATATTATTTATGAAATCTGCAGCAAAGTGCAGTTCTGCTAATGAGACTCGGGTGACTCTCCAATCTTATACTAAACATAGATCCCGAGCACAGATGTAATGTTACTCTTGTCATACCTCTACTAATTTTGACATTGGAAGATTTATCATATTTTTCTGATTCAGCTCTTGATTAGATTGCCGGCTATTGTTAAACTTGCTGGGCCAGGCTAATTATTCTGCTGACCACCTGGCAGCTCAAGGGCCAACTGACAAAATATGGCCATTGCCATTGATTGGGCTATTCCTGGGAGAGGAAAGGGGAATCTGAATGTGCTAAATACTTTATCCTGCATGCTGCCTGGGAAAGCATCCTCACAAGGGGGACAAAGGGAGAACCTCTGAAGCTGAGCATAGGACTGGATTCCTTTTGAAATTTTGAAGGGATGGGACTAGACACCTATGGCAACAAGCAGGTATGTTAAGCTCGGAGAGTTATTTCGACAGACCACTTCAATTCATCATGTTGAGTTAACCAAAGTGCTGTGCAGGAGGGTTGATACTGGGATGGCCTTGCTGGACCGCCCTGGAAGAGAATAGCTCTTCTGGAAGTTCTTAAGACTGAACCTGCAGAGGAATAACTCTTGTTTCAACCTCGCACAGATATCCTTCATTTAGTCTAAGGCATGCCACAGGACCTGAGGAGTGCAGCCAGAGAGGGCATTCCACCTGCAGCGTGCTGCTAGAAGTTGCTTTCTGCTGAGAATAACTCAGGGTACAGGAGAAAAGAGTGGTCTTGGGCAGGCAGCTAACGAACAGCGGAGATGCCCAGAGCTCTCCCTCATCGAAGGGAGAGCAATGCACAAAATCAAACTCATAAAATGTCTGGAGGAGTAAAACACAACTTCCCAATGGAAATTGGCCTAATGTGGCCAGGAAAACAAAAGAGGAATCTCTGTCTCTCCCAGGGGCCAGGATGAGAGTACTATCTCCTTCCGGGTCTGCCAAAAGCTGTCCAACAGTGTGAAGGATTGAGGGGTTGACGCAAGAAGATTTTGTCCATGGGGGCATGCATTGCCCCCCAATCATTGCGCTAATGTCCCTGGGTGCCCTCAGAGCCCCAGGGAATGACATGCTCTGTGCATGGTTCTGTTCCCTGGGGACAAAGAAGAAGATGCACCACCATGCCTATTGAAATCATTCTCGGGAGACCCCTTCTCCCTGGGCAGACTAGTGGGGTAGGCCAGAGACAGGGAGCCTCTTGCCATACCGCCACCCTTTCCACACACCTGTGGCTGGTGGCAGCTAAGGGTGCAGCACAGACTAATCGTATTCTGTTACTGCAAAGTGGAAGTGAAGAGGGGAGCCAGCTCCTGTGGTAGCTCTTCAAGAGCGTTGCCGATGCTGGGAGTGAAGGAGTATGCATGGGCTTTGGGGTCTCCCTCACAGTTCTCTTCCAGATAGAATCCAGTTCCATGATTAGTGAATAGGGCACCATTGTTGAAAAGAAAACGCGACAAGAGCGCACAAAAAGAAATTTAAAAAATAGCAAAAATGGAAATGCATGCAACAGTATCATAAAGCCCACTGGTGGGATCAGCTTTGTCCGAGACGTGCCCCATTAGCCCACATATGGGTTTGGAAATTTTACATATGTCTTACGATGTTGCCCCAGAGAGTGTACGGCCACCATCAACTTGATAAAACGTGTCTAGGGCTACTAGTGGAGCTGGCAGAGGGAACCCCCACCATTGCAGTTTCAGGTTGTCACCCTAAGGCTCCCAGGGGGTTATATTATTGGCCGCTAGGAGAGGTTTTTGCTCCTTGCAAGCACTCTTGTAGCTGGGGTTTTCAGGCTAAAGGATTTTTAGTTCTACGATTGTTTGGCACTATATGCAGAAGTAGAAAAAGGTCCACGCACGCAGTTGATTAAGTATTGAAATGTTTTATTAACAATGACAAAATTGACTGTGAATAATTATACGTACTGAGTGTTATTAATATTCTTTTATTAATAATGACATAGTTAATAGTGAATCATTACACAGTGTAATGAATTTAATTGTAAGATGCTACAATTCTTAATGATTTTAATGGTGGTCCATTGGCTTATCATTTACATACTTTTGATTTTATCATTAGGGTGACACCCTGACGAAGCTGGTATACCTGAATTGTGGGAACTACATCCCCTTATATTATGTCTAGTATATGTGAAGGATATTGTTATTTTAGAGTCCAGAGTTAGTTAGGGGTGTGAACTGTTAAGGGTCTGTCAACATGAGTATTTCCACCTCTTAACAATCAAATATTTGTAAATTAATGTATATTATTGAGCAGTGAATATGTGTAATAAATTCCTTTTTTTTAATAAGTAAAAGAGCTGACTGAACAATGATTTATTTGATGTTATCTACTGCATGCGTGCAGCCTAGCGTACTAGCCCACACCACTTCCCCTGCATAGGCCTTAGACTATTCTTATTTTAGTTTTTGTTAATGACAGGGCAGTTGTATGTCTTTTGTCACACATCCATATTTTCACCCTGGTTAAAATATAATGTGCTAACTGACTAAATTATATTGTTATATACTGAGTTAAACTTTACTAGTCCTCGCAAGATGTACAACAAAGGAGTTTGCTAAATTACCACCGGTGAGGATGGCGAGGAGAGCACGGCAAGGAGGAGGGGAGCCCAGGGAGAATGCCAGACCAGGTAAGTGCTGGTCCCTTACTCCTCACCCTTTGGGTGGGCGCCAGAGGGGCAAACTCTGCTAAACCGTGGAGTCAGAGTTTTTGCTCAATCTTCGCGTTTCCAGCGGAGTTGGCAAAAATGCAAACTCCCCTGGCAGAGTGGAGTTCGCCACCAACCGGTAATTAGGACCTTCTTGAGAATGGCCAATGATGTATATTCTTTTTTTTAACAAATTTATTTTGCATTTTCAAGCAAAGTAAAATAAACATGACGCACAGTACATTTCCACTGGAATAGACACGCATGACTCAAAGAAAATGGGAGGCGCAGCTCACATACTTATGGTTATAGTGAGTAAATACAGGGAGCGCAGCGGACGGGCGCAGCGGGCGCGCCGTCAGCGCGCCTAAGTCGCGCCTAAGTCCAGCCCGTCTTCGCCCGTCCGTGGCCGGACGGGCCCAGGGGCCAGGGATGCTGCTACTCCTATATTTTACTCTCCCTCCGCTCTTAAGTGCCTACATGCCTTTGCCAGCCCTCTCTCCCCTGACACCTGGACTCGTATTACATCACTCGGCATTGCAGGCACTCCACTTCCTCATCTTGCGTCGACGCCAGCACTTATCGCTCCGGCTCCTACCGAGTCACAGATCTGGGTCTTATATCTAAACACCCGCTCCATGGTCAAGCATCAAGCTGACATCCTGCACTTACTCATGTCTGAAAGTCCTGATGTCCTACTGTTATCAGAGACCTGGCTCTCTGACGATTCACTCCCTGACATCTTGACTGCGCTACCCCCAGACTACTTTCTGTTGAATACCAACCGATCAGGGGGTCGCACCGGGGGAGGGGTGGCGGCGGTAATACGCAAGGATCTTAAGATTATTGCTTCAGCGGCCATGACCCTTCCGGAAGTGGACACCCTGGTCCTCAGCCTCGGGACCGAGGTAGGTGCAGTCACCCTTGTGGTACTCTACCGTCCCCCCCACTCCATGCCGTCCTTTCCCTCATCTTTCATCGATCAGCTGACCAACATTGCTACTTCCTCCCCCCGTATCGTCATCATTGGTGACTTTAATTACTGGTTCCAGCACGAGGACGCTGGCCCGCATGCTTCCGGACTGTTCGAGGGTCTCTCAAGCCTGAATTTTATCCAACTAGTCAGGTCCGCCACCCATAAGGGTGGCCATACCCTCGATCATATTTGGACCCACGGGGTCAAGTCCTCTCGCCCACTAATAACACCTTGTGTGTTTTCGGATCACTCTTTGAACGACACCACATTCTCGGCGGTTGGCCAGATCAGGGTCCCCCCGCGGGAGGGTGGCACTGCCCGCAAGTGGAAGGCTGTCGATTCCCCTAAACTGTTGGCTCATCTGTCCCAAACGTGTCCCGTGCTATCCAACGACAGTGGTACCGATGAGCTTTATGGGCTTGTGACTGACTGGCTCACAATAGCCAGTGACATTTTTGCTCCCCCAACTAAGTTCCCCCAATCTCGGCACAGCAATTCCCATAAATGGTTTACCCCCATCTCAAAACCCTCCACTTGGAACTTCGTCAACTTGAGCGTAAGTGGAGGAGAGACTACTGCCCTCTAAGTAGAGATACCTATGTGGCCGCCCGCAATAGGTATAAACTTGCCATCCTCGCAGCAAAAAAAGCTTACGCTTCAGGAAAAATCTTATCTGCCCCCTGCCAGTCTAAAGAAATTTTTAAAATCCTCAATGAATTCACCTCCGACCCTAGGACGATCCCAACTCAGGCCCCCACACAGGAAGCATGCAATGCTCTCAGCACGTTCTTTATTGAAAAAATTGTATTGATTAAGGACACCATTCCAGTTACTTCTCCTGGCGCTGGATCTGTTTCCCCCTCCTATAACACCTCTTCACTCACACAACTCCCTCTTCTAGACTCTACCTCTCTGGCCACTCTCGCCACCCGCATTAAGTCGGGATCCCCAGACGACTGCTGCCCCCCCTCTATACTCCGGGACATCTGCCATTCTCTACCCGACTGCATTCTCCCCCTGCTAAACTCTTCTCTCTCTTCCGGTACGGTGCCTGGCTCCTTCAAGGAGGCCGTGTTGGTGCCCCTTTTGAAGAAGCCAGGGGCTGACCCCGCCGTCCCGGCGAACTACCGTCCTATCTCTCTTCTACCTTTCTTTTCCAAAATCCTGGAAGCCCATGTTACCACCTGTCTCTCACAGTTTATCGAGAGCTCCAACTTTCTCGAGGCTAACCAGGCCGGCTTCAGACCCGGCCACTCTACGGAGACAGTGATCTTGGCCGTGCTGGACGCCCTGAGAGACGGTGTCGACAAGGGTACTCCCCAGGCCTTGGTATTATTAGATCTGTCAGCCGCTTTCGACACGGTGGATCATAACATTCTTCTCCACCGTGTCGAGCAGGCTGGCATCCAAGGCCTGGCGTTGGCCTGGGTCAAATCCTTCCTGACCGGCAGGTCTCAGACCCTCAGCTTGGGCACTTTCAGGGCTCCTAGGGAGCACTCGCCCTGCGGGGTCCCCCAGGGTTCTTCCTTATCCCCTCTTCTTTTCAATCTTTATCTACGCCCCCTTCTTCTTTCTCTGAGGCAGTGGGACGTCACCGTGTTTAACTACGCGGACGACCTGCAACTCATCTTTTCTCTTAATTCCCCCTCTGCTATTCCCAACTTTCAGGCAGTTATGTCCCACATTCTCCAGTGGATGGGCCACAACCAGCTAAAATTGAACCCCGGTAAGACGGAGCTCCTCCTTCCCGGTAGGAGCGTCACCTTCTGGGGGCCACAATTCTGGCCGGCAGAACTTGGTCCTTCTCCCACTCCCGTGGTCTAGGTGAAGAGTCTGGGGGTCACAATTGACTCCGCTCTATCCCTTGGGCCGCAGGTGGGGACGGTGGTCTCGTCCTGTATCTACCAGCTGCGCAGGATCAGGAAAGTGGCATACCTCCTTACACCTGACGCCCTCCTGCAGGTCATCATGGCCCTCGTCCTCTCCGGCCTAGATTTTTCAAACGCGATCTATCACGGTCTGCCTAAAACATCGGTGGCTAGACTACAAGCGGTTCAAAATCAAGCGGCGAGACTGGCCCTAGGGATCCCGAAGTAGCAATCCGCCAGGCCCCTCCTTGCCAAACTCCACTGGTTCCCTGTCACCTCAAGGGCATCCTTCAAGATCGGCTGCCTCATCTTCAAGTCGTTAGCTGGGCCCTGTCCCGCCTTCGTGAAATCCCTCATCAGACCCTATCGCCCATCCCGGAACTTGAGATCCTCTCATCTTCATTTCCTGACTGTCCCCTCTTACAAGCTCTGCAGATCTGGAGGCCGGAGATTTGCATACCTGGCCCCCAAGCTCTGGAACTCTTTTCCTCTTCCTCTTAAAACCTCTAACTATTTGACTCTCTTTCGTAAGGCCTTAAAAACCTGGCTTTTCCCCCAATCTGGTTAGTCCCTCTGCCCCCTCTACTTCCAACCAGCGCCAGGAAACCCACGGTGTCAGTGCGCTCTACAAGCACCCCTTACAATACAATACAATACAATACAATACAATACAGTAAATGTACTGAAGAACAACCCCACCCAAATAGGACCCTGGATGAGAAATAACCGTCCCTAGCACCTCAAACAATTTCAAAAGGAGGAAATGGGGGAGAAAAGATAGGAGGAAAACAGCAGAAGCAGATGGCGTGATCATCAAAGTGCAAGTTCTGTTCCTGCAGATCCCTCCTTGGGGTCAGAGGAGGACATGACGTGAATGTTGGATGAACGTACTGTTTTGGCCATTGTCATATGGAGCCCTCCTGCCCATTGTAGGCACTTTATCTGAGTAGTAAAGGGGCACAATATGACGTTAAATTTAGTCAACGATCGCTGATGATAGCAGTCAATTTTTCCATAGCGTAAAGGGACCAAACCTTCCCCCAGCACATGTTCAGAGAGGGAGGTGGAGGTTGTTTCCACATTTGGGCCACACACAGCCGTGCCTCTAAGAGTAGATAGGAGAATAAGCAGCCTTGCAAGGACATATATTCTGGGGAAAGGGAGTGGGATACACAGGAGGCCTTTAGGGTGTCGGAAGTGTCCCTTTAGTGCTGATTTTGTTTGGGCGGGCATTGGGAGGGGATGATGCCTGGGCAGGGGGGTGCAGTTGTAGGACCCAATAGTATGGGGGTATCTAAAGTTAAGGAGGGGGATGGGTGCCGCCCAGATGGTAATGGGGTCTGCCTTTCAGACACCAGTGGAGGGTCTTGTTCAAAACATGTTTAACCAGAGGGAAAAGGAGGTACTAAAGACCAGGTCGTCCTCCTAAAGAGACATATGAAGAAAATGAGCCCAGATTCTGGGTTCGGAGACCTGTCTCGTGTGGTGGCTAACTACAAAATCTTCTGGCTGTTTGTATAAGATACTTCACGTTGCAATCACCTCACGTGTTATTTATCTAGCAGATACCGGACCTGAAAGCGTGCACGCACCAATATGGTGAAAACAACACCATATAGAGTGTGCATATATACGTACGTGTATTGGAAACGTGCATCATGAAGGACATAAATGACCCCGATCTCTGCTGAGAAAGGGGCGAGGTGTTTTTAAACTTTGTTTATTCATTTTTCTTACAGGTTCTTCAGTGAGCAATACATTTGCCGTAAAGGTTTCGCGTATGTATTCTGAACCACGCATGTATCTGAGTAGAACAGCGTCATTCACTGTAAATACTTTGTTCACTAATAATTCCTTAACCCTAATTTAGGTTTCTAGGAGTGGCATAATACAGGGCTGGCCCATGTATGGTCCTGACGAAACGCTAGGGGTAGCGTGAAACATGGGATGTATGTTGTTACAACGCATGCTTTTAGCACGCATGCTGTAACAACGCGGTTTTTATACCTCATTCTTTTACAACGCATAACAGAAAGGGGTGTTGGATAGTAAATATTTTAATTTATTATTCCAACACCAGTCCCCGTTGACACTAGGGAAGGTGTTGGAAAGTAAATTAAAAGTATTCCCTATCCTTGAGCGCCCCCCAGAGTCATGCGTTGTAATAGAATGTGATTTAAAAACCGCGTTGTAATAGCACTGCGTGCTAAAAGTTGCGACGTAAACGACGTTCCCCTGAAACATGTTGACCATATACGAACCTACCTACATTATTGGTCGGTGTACAGTATAACCCCATTTTTAACATACCAGTCTAGGAGCAAAATAAAACATTGAGGCCCACTAGCACCGTATTTTTAACTCACCCACTCCACTTTATTCTGCACCACAAATAGTCCTTCACAACTACAGTGCTCCTACGTAGTTCGCAAGTCGCAGCACGCCCCTTTTCGTAGAGAACTGGGATGGCCCCGATGATGAAGCATGTCACCGTGAGGAAACTCCGGTGAGTGAGGGGACTAAAGAAAGACATTTTTCTTTCCTTTTTGGCTACACTTAGACTTTATTTTGTAGTTAGCCACCACACGAGACAGGTCTCCGAACCCAGAATCTGGGCTCATTTTCTTCACATGTCTCTTTAGGAGGACGACCTGGTCTTTAGTACCTCCTTTTCCCTCTGGTTATAAATGTTTAGAGCAGCCCTTCGACTGCGGGAATAATTTTGACAGGTTCCCCAAATACCTGTTCCTAAGGAAGATCAGTGACACACACTACAAAACTAACCACGAGAAACAAATCCTTTTACTAACATGGCAGATATTACAGGCCTTTCTTTCTCGGAAGAAGAGGTTGAAAGAGTAATGGCCTCAATACTACCACACACGGGGGCACCAAGTAGAGACAATGGGGATTCTAGTCAATGCTGGGACGAACTAACAGAACTGAAGAGAACACAAATAAAGACCTTAATCCATGGAGTAATGATGGCAGAATATCTT